>NC_135659.1:17511270-18711270 GCF_964188315.1 Podarcis muralis | reverse complement strand
TGGTTGGACAGTGTTCTCGAAGCTATCAACATAGTCTGACCAAACTGCGGGAGGCAGTGGAAGACAGGAGTGCCTGGCGTGCTCTGGTGCATGGGGTCACGAAGAGTCGGACACGACTAAACAACAATGTGTGGAACCAGGCATCATCTTAGAAGCAGCATTCCCTCCTATGTGACGTAAAAGGGAAATGAAACTTTTAAAAGGCTACTAGCTACATACAGTTTTTATAATGGATTGTAATAAAAATGACATAGATTTAGCTGACCAATTAATTGGAGTCCATTGTAAGTTTTTTTTACTGATTAATTCAACCGATTCAGAATCAGTTTACAATTCTTCCTATTTGTTGTTGGTCAATCACAAATTTTTGGATAAAAGCTATGGCTTGAGTCCAAGCCAAGTCCACAAGGAGAAGTGGGGGCACATTGCCTGATTCCCACTTCTCCTTGCATCCTTTGAAAATCTGCTGGGGGGCATTCTGGAATAGAAAGGGGGAGATGTAAGGGATAAGCAAAAATATTCTCCTCTACTACATGAAAAGTTGGATGGTGACATTTGGAGCTAACCCATAACTTTGGTGTTTCAGAGTACTTTGACAGAAGTGTGTCCCCCATCACCAAAAAATGAAAACAAAACACATCAGCCCTGAAGACTACCAATTTGGAAATATTTTTAAAAGTGCATTTAGCTTCCTTGTTATATATAGTTTTGTTGTTTTTCCTCAGGCTAAAGGAATTTGCTTCATGAGTATTGCTGTGGGGTATGTGTGCCAGATAAGTTATAGAAATGATATGCTGTTGTCAGCGGTCTCTGAGGCAGAAGTACAGCAAGGTGAATGGGACAATTATCCTGGATAAGAAGTCAGTGGGCTCATGTTTTGTTTCCAAAGAGGCTGTTTCAGTTCATCCAGGTCCACTTTAAAAAAAATGGAAGTACTGCATTAAAACATGCCCTCTGAAGATCTCAACCAAGTCTCGATTTCAGATGTCACAACACTACATTAGAGTGGCACTTAAATATATTACCTCTGTAATATGAGTCTTAACCACATGGCAGAGTTTGTAAAGTGATAGCCCCACCATAGCAAATCACCGGCGAACTTAATCTTAAAATCACCATATCGAACCATGGAAATCTTTATCTAATTGCTTCTATATTTTACACACAACACACACAAAATGCATAGGACTTGCAACCAGTATTACAAATTGCCTGAAGGTGGAATTTCTTCCATTAAAACTTTTTTGGTATCAACAAAAAATCCTTTAAGTACATCAACTTTATGTATCTAGGACATCTTCTAGCATTTATAATAAAAATATTATTATCATACTATGTTATACCAACCTTTCCTTTTAAAAGAAGTACACGAACTATATCAAGGATATATGCATTTACAAAGAAATCTATGAATGTCAAACAGATCCTTTGAGTTAGGAGCAAAATGTATTGAACAAGAATCAATCCACCAAAAGTGACCTTCAAGTTCAATAGACTTGCATTAACATGTGATTGCAAGTAGACCTTTAAAATGACATTCAGATAAAATATTCATATTGGTTAAAATGCCAAAATACGGAACTCTGCACTGAAAATATCTACTTCCATACAGACATCTCTGAAATGAAAGGATAAAAGAAATTATTCTCGACAAAAGCAATTGGTATATGGTCCAAAAATAAACAAATTATTTCACAAGAGGTCAAGCGCTGTAGCCTGGAAAACATAGGATAAAGAGAGTACTATTTTAAGCTTTGTTCAAGTGACACTTTATAGGATTTCAGCCAGCATAAAGTGTTATTGTGAGATACTGAGAAATAGTCTGATGTGCTCTATCTAGATGGGAGTCTAATCCCGGATTTGCATGATACATTTAGACTTCTTCTTGGATTTTACAGCAATCAGCTTTCAATTTATTTATTTATCCGAACTTTCAATCTACAGCAAACAATTCTAAATCTCTGTTAATCTTCCTTGTGGAAGAAAGCCAGTTTCCTCGTGGAAGAACTTTGAGCTTCTCTGCGTGTATGAAAGTCAGGAGCGACGAGCTTCATTTAAATCCTAATGCTTCCCAGAGTACCATTTTGTCCCAGCAATTTTGATTTTCTCAACAACTTGAGTACATATGATGGAAGATGGAAGTTCGGCAGAACTGGATTGTTGCATTGCTTTTCAATGATGCAAGTGTGCTGGCTAAGGGACATAGTTCTAATCTAAAATAACTGATGGGAATCCGCAATACTAAGAAGTTCGGCTGCAAGTGATTAATGGAATATATGCCTGACTATTCTCTGTCAGGAGGTTTTAGTAGGCAGGGTTGCAAACATTTCTCCCCAGCAACATCCCTCCTCCCTGGCAATATAGATGAAAATGGTTCCTTGGATGCTCATGCGTAGGTCCAGATTTTTCAGTTTGTGTATGTGCACACTGTTGCAGGCGAGATGAACAGTTCTTAAGATTAAAGAAAGTTTTAAGCTGTTCTGTGGGAGAAGCAATTGTTTGTATTGAGTTACAGATGAGAAAAGAAGCTCAAAAGTCTACCATTCCCATGCAGAGCTAAGGAGCAGAAATCTGGAGCAGTTTGCAGAAGAGGAGGCACACCTGCTAACATGATACTGAGATGCTTCTTAACCCTAAATTCCATCAAAACAATATAAAAATATTAGAAGTCCACAGCCCAAGGTAATTCAAATCAATATGTGAATTTCAGCTCCCATCCCATCCTGTAGCTGCCTTCAGACCCCATTGTCTCCTCTGACTTGCAAAGTCAGAATGCCATAGTGACACTAGAAGCAACAAATGGGAGAACTCTCTTGTCAAGATCCATCCATCACTTCATTAAGCCCTTCCTTGCCTCAATTCCTCCTCGGTACTTTTCCAAAAGCCCTTCTCAACAACTTTGGCTCATCCTCCCCCAAAAAGCTCAACAATTCTGGTCAATCTAATGGGTAGATCACTGCCAGTTTTTTTATAGAGGGAGGAGATCGCAGTCTCTTGGAAGTTGGATGTGCCTGGCCTATACTATTCCTTCTTCCCTCGTCTCTAGGGTCCCTGCCATGTTGCTTCTCTACACTCTGGTCCTCTTTCTAGATTTTAGCTTGACCTTATGTGAATCCCAGCAAAAATGACAATTCATCATTCCCTCAGAGAAGCTTGACAGCAAACTAGTTCCCTCAGCAAATGACGCTCTGTGCTACCAAACCAGCCTTGCTGATCGGTGTCAGGTGAGCTAATGCCTCCATCAAAATAATACAGTGTTGATAATTCATAATTAAAACACGTGGCAGAGAATTAGCTGGCTGAAAACGAAGGCTTACTTTTTGCAAAAATATCAACAGGTGATCCATCAGGTAGCAACCATGGCCAGCCTTTGAACTGCCAAGCAGGACCTTGTACAAACACAGCCACAACACGATCCCTAAAAAGAGAAAGATGAGAACAATGAATACTAGTGTTCAGCTTTAAAATGTCTTTTACTTCCTGCAGTGTTCCAAAAGCTAAGAATTTATTCACATAAAGTTTTCTCCACTGCATAAGAACTTCGAACTGTTCACGTCTTGTGGATATCTGATCCCGGTCTTATTAAATGTATTTAGACATTGAACAATGCCTGGAAATCTTCAACAACAAAGCTAACCAGGAACATGGACTGCACATGTAATCTCTCTCTCTCTCTCTCTCTCTCTCTCTCTCTCTCTCTCTCTCTCTCTCTTAGTTGGAAAGAGTTTATTGTTGTTCCTTAAGATGGGAAATAGTTCCAGTGGAGAATTATTTGAATTTATTTATGCATTTTCACAGACTTAATATACACATATTACAGTTTCTTTTGTTAATCTCATATCAAAAGACTTCCACCCTCCCATGGTTCCTTATTTATTCATTTTTTTGCTGCATATCCTTTTAATACAGTGGTACCTCGGTTGTCGAACATAATCTGTTCTGGAAGACCATTTGACTTCCGAAACTTTCGACAACAGAGGCGCAAAGGGCAGTTAGCAAAGTCAATGGAGAAAAAAGGAATAAAATGCAGCAGAAGCCGTTCAACTTCCGAGGCGCGTTCAAAAACGGAAGCAATTACTTCTGGGTTTTCTGCTTTCAGCTTCCAAAACACTCAAAAACCGAGGTACCACTATACCACCCAAATCATTCTAGACTTTTATCATACTGTTTTTAACTGCTGTTCATATTTCTAACCCTACTTGGAAATTTATTTGCTTGTTGTATCTCTTTAAATACTCGCCAAAAAGCTCCCACTCTTCCTGTATCATGTAATCTTAATCCATACTGAGCCATGACCTGGACAGGTCAGCATGAGCACAGAAAAAGGAGAATTTGGAAGCAGGGAGAAAAAGGTCATGAGAATCTCTCTTTTGCATTCCCCCAAGAGAGTTGATAGTTTTGTTTGCAGTTTGGGAAAAAGAAACATACTTTCTGCTAATCACATTAGAAGTGACCCACTGTCATAATGCTCTTTTCATGGAAAAAACAATGGCCATTGTGGATTTTGTAGACCCAGACAACTATGGAACGTTGCAGTTTAAGAGGACTTATAACTCAGTGCTCTCTTCATGAGTGTCCCAAAGGAACACTCTTAGTAACAAATTATCATCATCATCATCATCATTACCCCACCCATCAAACACTAAAAACTTCCTAAACGGGGTTGCCTTCAGATGTCTTCTAAAAGTCAGATACTTGTTTATTTCCTTGACATCTGATGGGAGGGCATTCCACAGGGCGAGTGCCACTACTGAAAAGACCCTCTGCCTGGTTCCCTGTAACCTCCCTTCTCGCAGAGAGGGAACCGGCAGAAGGCAATCGGAACTGGACTTCAGTGTCCGGGCTGAACGATGGGGGTGGAGACGCTCCTTCAGGTATATTGGGCCAAGGGCGTTTAGGGCTTTTAAAGTCAGCACTAACACTATGAATTGTGTTCGGAAATGTGCTGGGATTGTGCCCATTTGACACAGCTATGTTAGCAATCAAATATTCAATGAGAAGGTATGATGCCAGAATGGCTATTTCCAGAAATGAAAGTAAGTGGACAGTACTTGGCTTCAAGGGGGCTGTATCCTAGCTCTATTGTCAGCAGTAGGGAAACAGCAACAGCAGCAAAATTTCACTCTCCCTTACCAATCTTGAGGCATAAGTTTTAGAGGCTGATCAACCACACGATACGGTACTGTAACACTGACTGTAGTTCCACCAGGCTGCATCTGGTCTTTCCTTCTCTGTATTAAAGTTTCATTTTCTCGCTGGCAACCTTGCTTTTTCTTTTCATCAGATGGCACAAACCTTAAATATAAGCACGACGAGAAAATAAACAGACTGGGACTAATTGATTTGGTGCAGTCAAGGTAAAGCAGACATTACGTAGTCAAGAGATTAATCAGAAATTGGACAGAATCATGGGGAATCACTGAACAATACAAGCTAACAGAGCCTCTAAATTGATCAAAATAATTTCAGAAAATCTCTAGGCTGCTCCAAAAAATAGAGACATGCATGCTATTTAAATGGATATTTTACACCACAAATGGTGTCACTAGAAATAAATTCCAGATGGATAGGTGTGTTAAGTCTACGCCTGAAAAGTAACAAAAAGTCCTATGGCACCTTATATACCAACAAATTTATCGCAGCATAAGCTTTTGTGAGCCAGATCTCGCTTTGTCAGATGTAGGTGGGCTGTGGTCCACAAAGATTTATGCCACAATAAATTTGTTAGTTTGTAACATTTCACAGGATTCAGTTTTTATTAAAGACAAGGATGGCTTGGCAGTCTTGCAAAAAAGCCTACATGCCTAGGAGCCTAATCTTACATTTTGGCTGCAAGGATCTACCGTATCAACTGCTAGATGTCTCTCAGAAGAGAAGAAATCAAACTCTGTTAATTGACATGCATGAATTTACATATATTCAAATTCATTAACCCCGCAGCCGCCAAAGTAGCAACAATGGAACAAGAAGGAAATTTCTCCCAGTTATTTGAACATTTCACGACATGTTTAGATGCATGGAAGATAATGTTCAGTAGTGCCATGGAAGGTAAACTCGAGTAAAAGAAGGAATCTGAATTAGACGAATCCAGAGAGGTTTTCATGACAGCAACTCATTAGAAGCATAAATATGGTGAAAAAGAAATGGTTAGACAGCTCATTGCCAAATCCCAATACATACATTTTAGGTTCTAGCAATATAAACAACTGAAAACAAACATCATATTTAAACAATGCATTTATTGAATTTCCTTGCTTTCAGAAGCAATAAATAGTTTCTTCTTAGAAATGGTCAATAGCAGTACAATTACTGACCAATTGCTTCCTTTTTGAGCTAGCGATCAAGACAATCTCGCCCTTTTAAATTGAACACAGAAAGTGCACTATTAATATTCACATACTGATCTCCTTTGCATTATGGGGAAAAAAGTTTATTGAAGGTTAACACTTATGATGCCTTAAACCTGGCTTTTTGATGAGATACCTGGAGAAACATGACGAATTAAGGAAAATATGAACTCCAGATCTGCTATTTAAGAGTACCTTTTCAATAAGAAGCAAACAAAAGAACTTACTTTTATTATCTCAAGAAAATAAATCCAGAAATAATGGCAATTTTGCCTTTCTATTTATCTGTCCGTCCATCCATCCATCTCTCCACACAAACACCGCCCTTCCTTCATTATAAGATCTCAGAGCAGTTTACAGAATAAAGATGAGAGTGAGCTCAGTGTGTGTGTTTTTTCTAAACCCCAATCAAATTAGTTTTGTCCACCTACAAATTCTAGTAACTCTTATTATCGCTGGAATTAGGTTTCTAGAAGGACAAATACAATAAAATGCAAATCAGAAGTGGTTTCTGAAAAATAATAACAATAACAATAATTTTATTTTATTAATAAAGGTGCCAAAGCCCAATTTCAACGTTTTTGTGTGTGCACACTAGAAAACATGGCATCTGAACGTTAGCTGACCCACGTCCCTCATTTTTAATTACTTTCAACTTAGCAGCATTTCCTTGAAAATGCATTTTAAAGCCTTCCATATTCTTTTCTTCAGTTCAGCACAGTCTCAGTAACACCTCCTGCAATAAGTGGGGAACTATCACATTTTCCCAACATGGGTAACATGCCACTGGATGAAGGCAGCCAATTACAAAACGTGAGAACATAACGATGGGAAAGCGTTATGCTCCAGGAATTCCTAACTAAGAAGCCAACCTCCTTTCTTGGTTTGGGACTCACAAGAGAAGAAATTGAAGTGGCAAACCACCAATAGATTTGGAGTGACGTGGTTCAGTATTGTTAGGAGATGACTTATTTTTTCATCCACACCAGGTCAAAGTATAATTCACAATTTTTAGATAAGCAAAATATGGAAGGACACTGAGATGTTGGCAATTTCCCAGACTAAAGCCATGTGCTATAAGAATTGCTCTTTTTTAACATACCTGTCACTTAGATCTTTATTAATTAGTTGCTCCACAGATGCTCTTACCAAAAAACAAAGCAAGATACATTGTCCATACCATTTATGAGCATATGCATGACAACTTGGATCATGCTTGTTGTTCATAGAATCATAGAATCATACAGTGTTCTCATCACTGTATCTCACAGAGATAAAACCCACTGCGACACACAGAAGAGAGAACAGGAAACACAGCTGGATGCACAAACTAATTTAAATGGAAGGTGAGATTTTCCTTCTCTAATTTGGGGGTGTAAAATATACAGACAGAGGATGAAAATTAGACTGCCAGTCATGACTGTCACACACTGATTTGCCAGACTACAAAGAAATGCTCCTCAAGGTCACAAATCTTTAGTGGCAAAACACTGCATTCATGGGATGATAAAGGGATAGGACTAATAGAAGTACAGAAACAGTTGCAGCCTCCTGAGGACCATAAAAGACGTGTAGAAAGAAGGGCAGAACTTCAAATACAAAACCTGCAAATGTCTGATTCGCTCGCATTTCAGCTTCCAAGCCTAGGAGAGAGATTCTTCTTGCCACACATTTTTTATTTATAATTTTATTATTTTGATGTTGAAAACTAAAATCTAAAGTTTAAGCACAATGTAAAGGAAAACATTACAAATATAAATCAAATTAAAATGCATACAATATACAAAAGCAGAGCCTATGCACACAGGGTTCAACCACTGTACTGATTTGTGAATCAATACATCAACCAACCTACAATACAACACGAAGTGTGCCTCAAAAGGCAAAAGGAAAGGCAGAAAACCTAAACTAAACTTTTCTTTTTTTAAAAAAGGGCTTTTAAAAAGCAAATCCATATTTTTGTTCAGATCTGAGTTTACCTCTGGTATCTATATGCTTTCTGCATGGAAGTTAAGAGGTTCTGTAGAACTCACAATCATAGTGTTGTTGTGTTTCTTTTGTTTCTGCTAAGGAACCTATGCTGTAGTCACCAATTTTGTCATAAAAAATTAAAATGCCGCTGATATAAAATAACATGCACAGTTTCTATAATAACTTACAACTTCAGCTACATTTTTTTACACCTGACTTTTATGAAGCATATTTTACTCAGCTACTTACTTTAGATCCTGCAGAAGATCTTTTGCATTGAGCATAGTTATTAAAGAGGTGGTAGCTGCTGGAATAATGATGATGGGTGTTCGAGATCCTGTAGAGAGATAATTTAAAAAACAAAACAAAGACATAATTTTAACAAAATGCCATTCTCATCATCATTTTTAACCCCCTGCTCTGCAGCTTAAAAAATTATGAACTAATTGTAAATCCTTACTTCGTATTTGCCACAAAATATAGGCTGTTTATGATTAAAGGGCTTACAAAATTAGAAGCAACTCACCTTTTTTCTGGTTTGGAGGTGGTCTTGCTTGGGAGACTGTGCAGAGGAAAAAGAAACCACATAATCATTGCTTTATATAACAAATTTTGATTCTGAGTAAGATTAGTCAAATTTATTAGCCTGGAATAATAAATCCTTAATTCACTTCCACGTGGTGTCACTTGGTTATTATTTGCATTAATGCTGCAGTAGAAATGTGAGTTCTAAGAAGTACTCACAACTCTTGTGATCCTGGCATGAGATACCGGAGCAGGCAACTAACAAGGGGGAAAACTATTTTCTGCCTATTTTCAAATCCATTCTCTGAGAAACACTGGACAATATTTTCCTCTTCTGAATCACAGTAGCATAGCACATGCCATGACATTTTGTTCCTACAGTGTGGTGAGATTACATCCTTAAGAACTTGGTCATAATTTCCTCCAGCAGGGGAACATTTGTGTCTGCACCAACAGTTACCAGAAACGTGGATTTTATTCTAACCCAGGAAATTTAAGACTGGGTTTGAAGTTGGTTACAAATTCTGATTAGCAGTGAACACAATCGGCATACAGTACAATGAAAGAAATTGCCCAGTTCAGCAAATGTTCAGACTCAAATGTTGTACTTTGAGGAAGCAAATGAAAGCTCATCAACTGAACACTCAACAAGTAACTTTTCAGGTTTTACAAAAATGGAGTGCAACTCACAACTTCCCAGCACTGTGGGGTGGTACACTGTGGGTGACTACTCTTGACCGAGGGCTGAGGAAATCTCTTCCCAGTCTCAGCACCGTCACTGGAAGAAGATGAGCAGCTGCGAAAGGCAATTGCCCGATCCTAAGTATGCCTGAGGGACTGGGGTGGTGCTGTGGTCTAAACCACTGAACCTCTAGGCTTGCCGATCAGAAGGTTGGCAGTTCAAATCCCTGTGACGGGGTGAGCTCCCGTTGCTCGGTCCCAACTCCTGCCCACCTAGCAGTTTGAAAGCAAGTCAAAGTGCAAGTAGATAAATAGGTACCACTCCGGCAGGAAGGTAAGTGGCGTTTCTGTGCACTGCTCTGGTTTCTCCAGAAGCGGCTTAGTCATGCTGGCCACATGACCCGGAAGCTGTACGCCGGCTCCCTCGGCCAGTAAAACGAGATGAGCGCTGCAACCCCAGAGTCGTACACAACTTGACTTAACTGTCAGGGGTCCTTCACCTTTACCTTTTTAAGTATGCCTGAGGTTTGAAGGGACATGAGAGCATCACCCTGCAGTGTTGCAATGTAAAGGGGCAACTGTTGGCATAACCCACCACACTTTAAGAGGACAGCTGCAGCTATATAATTACTTACTTTACTAAGTGCTTTCAGGATTGCATCAACGCTGACTTCAAATTTCATAGTACACTGCCTATGAAACTCTGTTAAGATCCCATGATCACTGGTGGTACTGTATAAATATATAAGACTACTAAAGAAATTAAACCATTTTGTAGTGAAATCCTGAGGGAATGCTTTCTTCAGATGCTTCATGGCACTTTGCTTGTTTCTTTGTACTCTTGCAGGATGGAAGGTCAGTCGTGATATTGGCCACCCTTTGTACTGACGAAGGCCTGTACAGGCCTTTCAGTTAATATGTGTGAAATCGCATCTGGCAGTGTGACCCCCATGTGCAACGGCTTATCCAGATGTATTTCTGCTCTTGCTATTTCTACCCTTTTCATATCATTGCCTGTCAGTTCCAAACACATTCTTATTCTCAACAGCCTGGTGAGATAAATATGACAGGCAGTATGACCTTTCTAAGCATAGGCACATAGCTGCAAAGATAACATAACCAGTAAAAAATTCCAATACTATGCCAGTCTAACTACATTAGCATTCCATCTTAAAATATCTTTTAGATGATGATCATTTTAAAGCAAAGGCAAAACCAAACAAAAACACCTATTCCTGAGAATTTTGCATCTGGAAAAGTTGAAAAGTGTATAGTCATTTCCATTAGGAGGGCAAAAGGAGCTGTTGCAATGAAGATGCCTAACAAATTGATCCAATTCACATTGAATCCCCCCCATTAATTTATTCTCCTAACTTCTCTTTATTCTATAGCTACTTAGTACCTATTTAACAGCATTATTCTTTCCCCAGCCTGCCATCACGATCCAGTCACCATTTGGTGCTAAAAATACTCACATGGCCTTGCAGTATTTACATGGCATCCATTCTTAGCATCAGTTCAAGAGATAGTTGCTGTTAATTGTCAGCATAAACTGAGTATTTCTCAAGGGTTTTGACATCCACTATAGCTTGAATTTAAACAGCCAGACACCTGTTTTGTGCAGTGACCTTGGGAGCGGTAGTTCTGCATAGGGGTCTAGAGGTCTCTAACAACAGTTTTGGAATCCTCACCAAACTACAACAGCCATAATTCTTTGCGGTTCAGCAAACCAAACACTATAGTACTGACATGCCCTGACTCACCATTCAACATTGGAAATATTTGTATGTCCCAGAGGTGCTTAGTGCAAGACATAATGGTTGTTAAAAACCCCTGTCTAACTATTTAAAGCCAGAGACCAAAGTATTTTCTACAAGTAATGCATACTAAAATCAGTGCGGATTTAAAGCCAGGTCATGCATTTTGTGCACTATTGCTTCCTGCAGACAAGACATAAGAGCTTCTTGCTGTGAGTGCTTATGGGTAAGGATACATACCACTCAGGTTAAGAGCCTGGATGGGTTAAAGAGTGAGGGAGAAAGGTCTTAAGATGCTCAAATGCCACAGAGTAAGAGCCTGTTGTGTGTGAGAGAAAACGAGTGAATAGGCTGCCTTGGTGGAAAATGGGATGGGAATTATTCCTAGTCCATTGCTGGCTTAATTTGTTTGAATGTCTTGCATTGTTGGCATTTTTACTTAGATATCTGGCTAAAGTAGAAATTTTTATTTTTGTCACTGTAGTTTTTGCTTGTTTATCTTATGTCAGAATTGTTAATTTGTTGTTTATTAGCTTTGTTTATATGATTTTGCAATTTTTACTCATTGTTTTTCTCTTTTTATTTTATTACTTTGTTACCTTCTCTGAGTTTGAAAATATTTAATGAAGAGCAGGATATAAACACTGCAAATGAATTAATAAATACATACACATGAAATACTTATTTTAAAAGGTAGATTTACCTGGTCTTGGCACAGGCTGAGCTGCTGGGGTTTGGGTCTTCCGTGCCGAAGCGCCTTCCTTTAGAAAGAGGAAAGTCAGCCTTTAATATAATAAAACTTTTATTCATATACACGTAAACACTCTCTCTTTCTCGCCAGGAAAACGATTCAAGCAAATAATTAATAAGACCAGCATCATCTTCCAGCATCTTTTTACATAACCAATGTAATATATGCTTTAGAAAGTCTGAAAGTTTTGTTTAGGAAAAATATCAAAGGCAGAGAAAAAGTTTAAATATAGCAACATTCGGACTCTTTATCTGAAGATGGGTGATGTCCACAGTACGTAAATAAAAAATGGTGACTCCACAAAAAATATGTTCTTTTTTTATATGGACACAGCTACTCTTACACCACACCCACTTTTACAGTTGGGACCCCAGAGGGCTGACCATGGGTCAATAAAGCTGTGGACATGAAACATAAGTTGGCCACCCCTGATTTAATGTCAACCATGGAACGTGGTGATGGCTACCTGGTTAGACAGCCTGTAAAGGGAATCAGACAAATTCATGGAGGATAAGTTATCAACAATGACTATAGGCTACCTCAAGGACCAGAAGGAGCATCTATCTGAATACTAGTACCTAGGGTACAACAGCAGAAAATGGCTACGGTTCTCATATCCTGTTTGTGGACTTCTCATAGGTATCTGGGCTGGTCATTGTGAGAAAAAGAATGCTGGACAAGATAGCTAGGTGTTAACTACTGCTATCTTCCTGCTTTCATTCACCGGTGAAATGCCACTGGATAACTGCTGCTGATGTCAATTCAACTATTTGTTCTCAAGTAGTAGTAGTAGTTTGCTAACAATCATAGTAATTTTTCATCACATGGGCAATGGGCAGATTATTTTAAAATTAATTAGTTGAAATAATTAATAAACCATTTGTTACAAACTGCAGTTAAAAACTAAATGGTAGGCTACTTCATGAACTGCATGGTAGGTAGCCACTTCCCCCAATTATCAGTGAATGCCTTCACATGTGAAAGTCTTTCAACTAAACATATAATCGCAATTACACATATCCAAAAACCTCAAAGCAGAATGCTCTCAAATGAATACATTCATGACAAATGAGAGGCAAGCTTACACAACATAAAAATTATTTCCATTTTGGGAAACAATCAGCTGTAAATGGGCCCTTAGATTCTAATACAGTGGTGCCTCGCAAGACGAAATTAATTCGTTCCGCGAGTTTTTTCGTCTTGCGATTTTTTCGTCTTGTGAAGCACGGTGTCGGAAAAGTTTTGGAAAAGCTTCAAAAATCACCAAAGTCTTCAAAAAAGGCTACCACACCACATGCTATGAGTTGCTCCTCGAAGTCAAGTCGCAACTGTATTAACGGTTTTAAGAAAAAGGAAACAAACTTGCAAGACGTTTCCGTCTTGCGAAGCAAGCCCATAGGGAAAATCGTCTTGCGAAGCAACTCAAAAAACCAAAAACCCTTTCGTCTTGCGAGTTTTCCGTCTTGCGAGGTACCACTGTATACAGATCTAAATAGGAAAACATTCAGAAGAATGTCAAATAAAGTCATTGCTTGTCAAATTGTGTGTCTGTAAGCAGATTACATCACCAGCGACTATGCTACAAGTACTACTGCTACACAGTTTCTATTCATTTTAATACAACCTAAATGGAATACAGGAAGGCAGCAAGTCCCACTGAACTGAATACAATTTGAATAGCAGCAGCATCTGGCGGATTACATCCTTGATTGAATTTGTATCCTTTTTTTACAACAGGTACTGTTATATGAAATCTGAATTAAATGTTCTCTCATGATAATTAAAACCCAATATGGCTCTTTGAAACAATCGTCTATGAGTCAAAGATACACAGTGGGCCATCTCTCATTCGTCCGGCTGATAAAGACTGGAATTTAGTTAAATATCTCCCTACAGAACTTCAATAAAACATGCCTGATTAATTACATATGGTGAACAAATCTTGCTTGGCATACAACCACCAGCTTTTGCAATGTGCGAAGCACAGTATCCAGTCTCCTTCTCTTTCACAATGATATCACCCAGGATTTACGCCTCTTTAAAGCAAACAATTTATTCCCAAATATCTAAAACCTGCCAGTCATGAAATGACATTTTGCATAGGAAGCTGCAATGCTAGATGTGACAAATCATTACTTCACTCAACGCAACGCGCATCTATGCTCTACAGAAAAGGCATTTTACCAATGTTCACTCGGCTTAACTGGACAGTGCATATAGAATGCCTTGATTTTAATCAGTAAGGGGAAATGAATGAACCAGGCGGAAGGAACATTCACCACCACTCCCTTTCTGAAAGCAAGATAGATATTTTATTATGGTCAAAGACCAGCTAGCATAACACAATAAAAACAGCGTCCATAAAGATAAAATATACAATTAGAGCAGATTGCAGCAATAGCTCATGAGTTAAAATTGAGATATATACATATACCCGTACAACTGAGATTTGGGCTACCATAAAAATTGACCCTGAGGTGCCCCAAAGGGCGACTTCAGCTCTTCCCTAGTAAGCTATTTTATTCTAGAGGATGATTTGTGCCTACAAATCTGGGCGCAGAATCTGGCTACCAGCCAGGTCGTCTTGTGATCTTTGCCTAAGAGGAGAGAATTAAGTTTAGACTTCTCTGAAAGATCGGTGAGCCTCTTCAGCAAAGGGTCAATGGTGTCTTTACAAATCTCAGCAAAAAAAAGGAGATCTAAAAAATATATGTTCGGGGCTTCCTATTTCCCCTAGGCGCAAAGTCTCTGTGTAAGGGACTCTTCTATAGGAGCCTTCTAGAACCGGTGAGGGCAAGGGTGAGCTTCTAGAAAGAATGAAAGCCCTTCTTGCGTTTCTGGATGCGAGGGAATAGAGATATGTGGCTGGAGCGGCTACGTATCTCCTGTTTTCTATGATTTTATAATCGGGGACCCTTGTACAGTCCTGTTGTCTCTCTATGTCCATGATTCTTTGCCTAACCACGGATCTAGATTGGCCCAGGCCCATAGTTATGAAGGTTTGGGGAGCAAGGCCCAGTTTCTGAAGAGTGTTTAAGACTGCTGTCTGCCAGACTGAAACTGGTCACTCAGAATCAATGGGGCTATTCCTCGGGGGAGCAGTTTCAGAGTTAGCCACTTATATATTGATGTTAGAATAACATGAGCTTTGACTTTCATCATCCCTGTTTCTAGTCTGACCCATGCATTTGAAATGCATCTAGGAACTTGTAGAAGGCCTCTGAGGAGTTTGGATTGCATTCTTTCAAGGGGAATGAACAAGGAGGCGGGCCCAGAAAGGATCCGTAAAGGAGCTGTGCCAATGTTTTGGCTTTATATAATTTTAGTGCCACGGGGACATAAAAACCCCCTTGAGTTCTAAAAAATTTAAGGATAACATTTGCAGATCTTTCTCCAGCACACCCATTTGAGTTAATATGAATTTTGTTGGATCCTGATGCCTGGACCGCCATTCCTAAATATTTATAGTTCGAGACTTGTTCTAAATTTTGGCCTTGATGTTTCCAGTTTCTGAGCTTTGGTTTTTTACCAAAAGCAAGAATTTTGGTCTTCTGATAATTTATTTTGAGGCATTCCGTCTCACAATAGGCAGCTATTTTTCTTAGTGCTCTTCTAAGCCCTACGGGGGTTCTGGATAGTATTACCGCGTCATCTGCGTAAAGCAGAGCCGTGATGTGTCGGTTTGCTAACTTCGGAGGATGGAAGTCGAGGTTATGGAGAGTGGTTACCAGGTTATTTAAATAAAAATTAAATAATAAAGCGGCCAAAAGGCATCCTTACCTAACACCCTTAAATGTTTTGATGGGATCTGTTAAGTGCCCTAGCTGAAAGAAAGATACAAAAGTCTGCTTTGGAAGGGAAAGACTTAGTGAATATTAAAAAGAAGATGTAACACTAGAAGTTACATGTAGAACAGCTACATGTACACAGAGCAATTCAGGAAACCAAAGCCTTTTGCCCCAGCAGCATACAAAATACTGGGTTGCATGCAATGCTAGCTAGTCATGCTCACAGCAGACCCACTGAAGGTAATGGACATGACTAACATAGTTCTAGTTGCTATAATCTCAGCATAACTTAGCTGGGTGCAACCTGAACATTGTACTGTCCTTATAGCTGGTCTGACATATACACCACAAACCACCAAACCATCAAGATTAGAAGAGGAGAGGAAAAGAAAGACAATTCTACTGTTCTTGGACAATGTGGTGCCTGAAGTGTACTCAAGGTGCAAAACTGCTACCAGCTATATATTGCAGTTATAACTTATATGAAATCAAATCATCTGGGAGAGCTACACTCATACTGCCCAGAAAGGAAGCCGTCATATACAAAGTCAAACTTTGTCTACAGTGACTGGCAACAGCTGTCCAGCGTTTCAGACAGTGGTCTCGCCCAGCTCTACCTGGAGATGCTGGGGATTGAAATCTTAGATTTTCTGGGTGGTGGCAGCGGGGTTACAGGGGACTGCAATAGGAGGAGGAAATGAAATGTTTATTGCCTTTATTTTTTAAAGATGTGTATCTCACCTACTTTCAGAGGAACTCAAGGCAGCTAACAAGTCATGGCGTGTCCAGACTTTCTCCTCATCAAGCTGCTTGTATTCCAGGCTGTTTGTTTTCACCTTGGTTATTTCCCCACTAGATGTGTGGCAATATTTCTGTAACACACAACTGCAGCACTAGCTTGCTTAGTGTACACAAGCAAACCACTCCCGAGGTTTTTAAAGAGCTCCTTGCCTTTAAGCAAACACTTTCTGTTTGCAGGTTTAGATTGTTTGATTACTTCTCAAGAGAGCGGAATCTATAATGAGGCAAACTGAGCATTGCTCCTCATCAAGAGGGGAAAGAAAGCAAGCAAATTGCTTTAGGTAGCAAATGAAGGGCACACCTTTCTCCCCCCTGCTTCCACACACAACCATGACTACAGCTGCTGCTGGCCGGTGGCTATTGTTTCTTTGAGCTGGCTTTTGGGCACTTGGATGAAACAGCTCTCTCGATTCCTGGGTGGAGTAAGCTGCCACTCTATAAAAAAAGAATGGAGGGTGAAAGAGCGCCAAGCTGCTTTATGAGTTCCTTGAGCTATTTGCTTTCCCTGTACTGCCTCTCCGTCTCCATTCTTCCAATTGGCTGGAAGGAGAAAGGGAGAGGACAGAGCATCATGATCGTGGCAAAGCCAGCAAGGAGACTGTTTCACTGTGGCTGTGGCAGTGGTGGGGACACGGTGGTACTTACCACCTTGCACAGTCAGATGCCTAGACGTGGCAGCTGCAACAGAAATGGTTTGCCTGCTGCTGCTAGAAGAATCTGCATGTTTTGGGTTGTGTAGTAGCGGCATGTCATCTGCCTGCTCCCAGCAGAGCCAGCCTTGCAGACTGAATGAGGTGTGTGCGCACGTGCTCTTTCCCATTGAAGAAAGCTAATGCACAAGGCACCAGCATTCCTGCCGGGTTGCAGTTTAATTGCTCACTGTTGTCACTCAGTTTGCTTTACTACTTTCCCCCTCTTGATGAGGAGCGAGTTCAGGATTCTGGGTTTCCCTTCTCATTCCGCTTTACGGAGTCCCTTCAAGTTGCACTTTCTAATTCCATCTCTCCAACAACGCTCCACATCCTAGCTGCTGTCTTGGCATTTTTCCAATATAAAGAAACAAGTAAGAGAACATTCCCCAAGGGTCCCCCGCCTTTCCCAAATTTACTGCCCCCCCCTTCCACCAATTGCTCTGAATAGCAGCTTGCCTGCTTTTCTGGAGAGCTAAGCAGTGAAATACAAAAGAACAACACAACTTCCTTCTCCTTTCATTTCACTTGGCTTTCTCCCTCTACGCAGCATTCAAGTTTGCTTAAAAAAAAAAAAGTGCTACTATGTTGGGGTGTGGGGGAGGAAGGCTTGCTTCAAGGTTAAATCCAAGTAGGACCACAGCCTTCACTTTGGAGTTGAGAGGGGAGGGATATGACATGATGACACCATAGGAAAGGTGTGCATGCAAATGAGGTCATAGCCAATAATTACAAATGCCACACACAACTGCCACGGGGAAGCGGCCCTTCCGAAAATATGAGTGAGTACTTTGACAATGCTGTTCAGAAAACCCCACACTTAAGACAAGAAAGGAATGTCCTGCATAATTACTCCTCTAACTAGCCTGTAGTACTACATTCATTTTTCTACTCAAACAACTTTCCACATTTCCAGTGATCAACCATCAGTTGCATACCCCTTGCTTGTTTTCCATTGCATTTTCCAACTTTAAGCCTCCCTGCAGCTGCAGCTACACACAGGAATGATGACAATGTGCTGCTACCAACTCAGATGTCATGCTGGCCTGCACATGGGAACAGCTGCATGTGACTGGCAGAAACAAATTGATGCAGCCACAGCCCTCATTGATGTTCATCGGCCCTGAATTACAAGGTGTAGGAGAACAGAACATGGAGAAGAAAATATTGACTGGGATCTTTGGAAAAGGGCTCTAAATTGTCACCGTGTGCTTGTTGGTTTCTATTTCCCTCACTGAGCAGCAACTGCAGTCACAAGACATTGTTTTGCATTCCACAGTCCCAGTTACTGTTGGATTCCCACGGGAATGGGACACTGGTTTCCTGTTTTTCACTGTTTTCTCGGTTTCTTTGTTAGAGAGACAGTTGCTTCTCTGCTCTCACAGAGGCAAGATGCATGTTTGTATTCTCTCAGCATAGAGTGGAAATAAAGTTAAGAATGTGGCACATACTGCTTATCCTTCTGCTGTGTGGACTACTCTGCTTGGGCTCAAGATAAGATGAGCCTGTATCAGCTTCAGATGGGCCGAAGCTGGTCGAAATCTCACAGTGCTAGCCACTAGGATCCCCACTCAGACTTCTTACCATCTTCTGTGTGGTCACAAACTTCCAGGGTTTTCTCTGCAGCCACAAAGACTAGCAATTTGCTTTAAATCAAATAATGAAGGAAACAGATTAAGATTCTGCTTGGTTTGCCAAGTGCATTATTCCACATGCCATCAAGCAGATGCAGCCAAGAAGGTTTCTAAAGCCCATGACTGATCACCCAGTACAGTCACAGATATCGCTAAGCTGTTCTCAGATCCTTTGCATATTTAGGTCTTGGATGGACAAACACATTTGAACCCTCCGTTTTCTTTGTCTTAGATGCATGCAATCAACTCAACTTAGTGGAAGTGTTTTGTTTTTAAAGCCTACATTCATGAAACACCAATAAAGGCATTTGGACAACACTGTCTCATTTCGTGTGTACAGGTTCAGATGCAGAACAAGCCACAAAAACTGCATCCACGCCATTTCCTGCTGCCATTAGACATTCAGTGTCAGTTCTTGGCATTGCTCACAGCAGTCTAGCTCGATCTTCCTCGTCCTTTCCTGGCACCAGCAGAGCTATGGGAATGGAGGGTGAAAGGAAGGACAGAGAGAATGGAGCCTGAGGCTGTTCTCTCGGCCAGGACCACATGAGCTGAATGAGGTGACAACTGAGCGCTTCTAAGCTAGACAGAAGCTTATGCCAGCAGCAAGGAAGAGAGCCACTGTCATGAAGGCAGAGGGATGGGGATTAAATGCAGAACTTCAAGGCAAGGAGAGGAGAATTACTTCTGTCCTTTGTTGCGTGCACCCAAGCGACAAGAAACCCCAGGCGTTCCAGTGCTTACCCCAGGGTTCCGTTTCCTGGGAATGTAGGTCAATGGAGACCGTGCTGTCTTTAGGATTCAGTTTTATTTATACATATAAACAGTCTGATGGAAGGGTTCACAGTGTTAACACTCCAACAGATCTTGTCTCCCCATTAAGTTTCCAAGATCCCCAAACCATGACTTTAGCTTCTGAGTCTAGTTTCCAGTACCATCTCTCTCTCTCTCTCTCTCTCTCTCTCTCTCTCTCTCTCTCACACACACACACACACACACACACGCTTGGCCTATTGCTCTCCATCCTAGGATGATGTGGCATCTAACCAAGCAGGGGTACGAAAAGGTCCCACCATTTGTCTCCATGGCAACAGAGCTCACTATGTAAGATGCTGATGATGGGTACCTAGCTGAGCAGCAACGGTTTGGCCGATTCAGCTGTTTTCTCTTTCTTTTCCAATCAAGAGGCACACAAATTTTATCAAATAAATAAACTCGATAGATAACAACACCATGACAAAGCATGATGGACATTAAGAAATTGCATTAGCATTCTTCTGAGGTAAAAACTGGACAGGTCTGTGTCTTTGTCAACCCTCCCAGTCTCTGCTGCTAAGGTTTTAGACAGAACGGAACCTTTATTCTTTGTGCATGCTGATAAGTACGGTAGTGTTTCATGCAATACTTATTACTTTGCCTAAGGGTCTGTTTATTTCTTGTTTGAATGCATGTGCAAGGAGAGGCTTGTGGGCTTTGAAAAGCCAGACAAGATTCAAATCCCAGAAGGGCAGTAAACATCCTACAAGAGCATGATTTTTTGTTTTTGTTTCGTTCAAAGACTTGTGGGACAAAGCAGTAAAGGCATGTAGGGATTTCTAATTTTGGAGCTTGCTAGAGGAGTGCCATCACTCTGTTTTCCTTGGCTGTTTTTTCCAAGGTTCTAAAGGCAGGTGAGGTGTGAGGTTGCTCTGCGAAAACAGTGTGACTGGGGGACGGATAGGGAGGAAAGCACAGAAGGACAGGTTAATACAACAGTTTTAGTTCTCTGATAATAGGCCAGAGAGAAAGCAAAGGGATTGGGGAGGGGCAAGTAGAACAGGCTGGGAGAGAATGAGATATTTGGAGGAATAAGAGGAAGGGAGGTGTGCATGAGAGAGTATTCAGCCTCCAGTGATGGCGGGAGGAGAAAGCTATAGAGAGGACAGGGAGTTGGAGGAGGCTGAGGTGGACGTTTATGGGGTTAAAGGGCATGTAACTGGCTGGGGTATTTGCAGAGGTGCAGAGGAGGTAAAGAAAGAAAGAAAGGAAAGATATGAATGGGAGGGATGTTCAGTGTGTGTCTGTAGTAAATGTCTGAGAGAGATTTAAAGGAAGGGACACTTTAAATCTCACTCAGTGTGGGACACTTTTAGGTCCCTGCAGTGGAGATATCTCACTTGGGGCCCTCAAAGAATTCTGTGCCCCCTCTGTCTTTCACATTGTTTCCATGCTTCTAATTTCAGGTACACAGAAGCATTGCTCTCCAACTAGTTTCTATCAGTCTTCTCAAATCAGTCAATCCACTCTTTTAAACACATATCCAATAGCAAATTAGTACAAGGGCCAAGGTTGTATCCTCTGTTATCAGGGAATAAAAGCAAGCAGGTAAGCACAACATGTGATATATCAGCACATGTAGTGTCTTGCTTCTCAGAACTAGCCGTTTTGCCTCACCCTCCCTTTACAAAACCAAGACCGTAAAATGTTTATAGAGGAGGAGGGTATGGATGACTTGTGGCCAATCATAATGCACAAGGCTGTGAGCATGAGCAGTGTTTTTTTTTTTCCTGGGCTGAAAGGTCCCAGAACAAGACAGGCATCC
Source organism: Podarcis muralis (assembly GCF_964188315.1). Lineage (NCBI taxonomy): Eukaryota > Metazoa > Chordata > Lepidosauria > Squamata > Lacertidae > Podarcis > Podarcis muralis. The sequence continues at coordinate 18,689,745 of NC_135659.1, read as the reverse complement.
AACTGGTTGCAGTCCGAGCTATCTGCAGTATTTTTGCATATTACTTTATTTTGAGAACTATCACCATCTGAGAAAGAGAGAGAGAGAGATACAATTGGAGAATGTGGTATGTAGTCTGAAACACAGCTGACAGGGTAAATATTTTCATGCTTTAAAACAAAAATCATTGGTTTGGACAGAGGGGGAGGGGAGAATGGTGGCCTCAGTGGTGGTCAAAATACTCACACTTTGACTGGGCTCCCCCATCCCCAGTACACTACCCCCCATCCCTGTGGATAAGGCAGGAAAAATATGACTGCACATCCTGGGTCCTCTCTTTATGGTTGCTGCCTGCCCTGAACCCCTGCTGAGCTTATATTATTTACATACATACATACATACATACATGGGGAGGGTGGCAGGTGGGCCACCTCTCATGTGGCATTTTAAAGTGCAATCCTAAACATGGGCACTCAGAAGTGACTTTCTATGGGGTTCAATGGAGCTTACTCCTGAGAAAATTAAATTAGGACTGCAGCCCTTAATTGTGAAGAGTTGCTAGATGGGAAGTGGGGAAATTGGGAGACTGGATTTTTAAGAGTGGGAACTTATGTTTAGGTTAAAATCATTTAATCCTTTCAACTACCTGCTTTGAATATTATTGACTGCCTCTATCTGGAAGAATACAAATATGTAAGAACATGTGAAAGAAATCATGCCCAATCACACTGTTCTATCACAACAGCCTAAGCCCATTTATGCCTTTAGAACCTTGGAAAACAGCCAATGAAAAGTGTGATGGTGCTTCTATTATATAGTAAGATAATGTTCAGCAAAGGTATGCACCGAGGCTCCCTTAACAGACAGGTGGCCAGTTCATCCCAACAAATGTTGCTGTGACTGGGACTGCTAGGTTGACCTCTATGGAGACTCTGAAGTCAACCTAAACAGGATGACTTTATACTGGAAGCAGGAGTGTGTGGTAAGCAAGCTGGACCTGATGGGAATGTGAAAGCAAACTTTCGACAAATCCATTAGGATTCAAGAAGTCCTGGCCTGATATTGCTCCTACAATGAATATGAGAGTCTCCATTTTGAAGTGCTGCTCAAGAAGGAATGTGTTGAGCCATTTCAAAGTTAGAATGGCCTTCATGCTCCCATTACTGTGGGGCACTCAGAAAATAATGCAATGCACCTCTCAATACCTCTGCGGGACAGGTTCTCTCTTGGATCTCCATATATGTCGAAGGACTCCTAAAACTGCCTGATGCTTCACAGGCTTCTTTAATTTTGGTGAGGCAATGAAATGAGCTGACAAACCCCAGTCCATGGGGCACCATCACTTGAATCCAAACATTGAACATGGTCTGGTGCCAATTTGCACAAAGAAGAGAAATGCTTCACACCATTGGAGAAGATGGAGGAGGGAGATGCACTGAACAATGCAGAGTGGGGGCTTCATATGGATCCTCTGGAATGGTTCCACTTGCACCCGACTCCTCCAGTCCCTGGCTGTAGGTGCAAAAATCTGAACTGGCTGCTGGGATTTACATTTCTCCTCCCTCCTGTTATTTGATGAGAACTCGCTCAAGGGATGCACTAAACAGCACTGTCTGATTAGGCAGAGGTAGCTAGTTTGTCATCTGGGAGTCAGCATCCTAGATTTTCACCCACAAATGTATTCATGCCACCATGTTGCCAGCCATAACCAGTGACTCCAGGTGAACCACATCAAAGGATAAATTAGGGCTGCTGAGAGAACAATCTTCCATTGTCATCACAGTTTTCAGTGTGTTTTCCATCTCCGCCAATTCTTTGGGCCACTGACATACCAGACTTGTGACTGAGACACAACAGAGGCTTCAAAACCTCTACTCTTGTCACAGGAAAGCTACAGTGGATGTCAATGGCGCCATGGGAGGCCCCACCCACAGCAACGTAAGATTTTTTGTGACCTCTTCTGGCAGAGAATAAAGCTTGTTCATCACCAGAAGGAATTCTTCTCTTTAGCTGGCCTTGTCCATTCTGTTTTGCACATCCTGTCAGCAATATGTGCTCAGGGAAGGGTACTCTTAGGTGGCCTTGTGTAATGACTGTCTTGGCTCATTTGGGCATAACTTTAAAAGAAAATATCTTAAAACCATTTACTTCCAGCCAGTTCCACCTGCCCCTCTCCAATTCCTTCTCTTTTCTTCCTGTCCATCACCAGAGTACTAAAACTGCCATATTAACCAGCCCTCAATCACTATCTCCCCACACACTATCACACCATTTTATCAGTGCACGTTAAGGAGGTTAGAAAGGGAGTAATCAAGCTTAGAGAGAATTCCTGTTCTCCTACTAATGGTTTTTAAAGATGGGGGGAAAACCCTGCTTAATCTGAATTGGACATATGAGGAATTTTATTTCGGACCTAGGCTCTGGTTGCTCTTCTGTGATGTTGCATTTTTTTGTTTTGTTACTGTTGTTGTTTTACAGTTGATCATGCAACAGGGATGGCACACCAATTTGGAAGCGCAAAATAATGCAACCCTCACACCACTGTTGAAATAATATAACTGGGGCTAATGGCACCCAGAAAGAAACAAAGGATCGATTCATTCACTGGCTGCAAATACAGAAGACTCAAAGGGAAGACCAAAAGTTTATTCAGTCATTGGCACTTTCTAGTTTTATAATGGGCACACAGAAAACTGCCATTTGAATGACATTCAAGTACATTTTAAACAAACCCAATGCAAATATTAGAAGTAGCAGGAAAAAGCAACCAGTCAGGGCCAAAGGAAGGTAGAAATCCGTCTGAGGAGATTTAAGTATTAATCATCTAGAGAGAATATTAGACAATAGAGAGAAGAACAATAGCAAAAGGAACCATAATGACCAGTAAAAAAACCCAGTGTAAATATATACAAGGAAACCACTATCCTGCCTTTATAGGTTTTTATGCAGTTTGGCACATACATGATGCTGTCACTATAATTAATATCCCCACAGATCAAAGCCCACTTTGATGTTTCTGGTCAGTGCTTTTTTCTCCCCTTTAAAAACATTTTTTCTATCCTCTTATATTATTAAGCAATGCATGCAAGTGTGGCATAGAAACCACTATACTGCTGAATAAGAGTTTAATTTTCTCTCTCTTTGAAATGTTCAGTGCTGCTGCAGGTTAGCCTCCTTTCTCCTGCTGTGCCGAATGAAAGCTTCATAAAAGTCACAGTTCCTTACAGAATGTGAGAGAAGTATTTGTGACAAGCATGAAGCACCACCAAGGACTGCTGGAGTTAGTTTGGTGGGGAAGGAGTGTACAAATCACAAGGTTGCGCTGTGTGAGGGGAAGCGCCCCTTCCATACACCCGTGGGGCAATTTCTTGACCTTCACAAGAATAAAAATATGGGACTAGAGTTCAAAATTCATGAAATCATCTGATGATTCAGGAGGAACCTGCCACAAGGAGAGGATAATGCCACCAAAATCTGGAGGGGTCTGGGGTGGGTGGAGGTACGAACCAGCCCCGAACGTTTGTGCCTTTTATTGTAGAAAAAAGTACATGATGCATGAAGTGTCGTGTGTTGGGTGAGGAGTTACACTGTTTCAAAAACTCTCTGGGGTGCCCCGAAAGTGAAGGTTTAATCATCATCACCACATTTTGGTGGTGCAAGGCAAAAAAAGGTAGCCAGAATAGCTTTGCAAGTAATGCTGAACCTTGAAGTAAGTCCATAAAGGGAACTAGCCTGCATATATGTAAATTAGCACTCAATGGCCTAAAAGAGAACTGTTGTGGAGAGAACCTAAACCAGGGGTGGGCAACCTAAGGCCCGGGGCCAGATGCGGCCCAATCGCCTTCTCAATCTGGCCCACGGACAGTGTGGGAATCAGCATGTTTTTACATGAGTAGAATGTGTCCTTTTATTTAAAACGTATCTTTGGGTTATTTATGGGGCCTGCCTGGTGTTTTTACATGAGTAGAATGCGTCCTTTTATTTAAAATGCATCTCAGGGGTATTTGTGGGACATAGGAATTCGTTCATATTTTTTTTCAAAATATAGTCCGGCCCCCCACATGGTCTGAGGGATGGTGGACCGGCCCACGGCTGAAAAAGGTTGCTGACCCCTACCTAAACCAACAGGATCCTTCGCTTTCTCTAGAAGAGTTGGGGAGGCATTACTTAATGATGCTGAATTGTCTCAGTTGCTCAGTGCTAGGATAATGTAACAGCACAAAAACCAAACCTACATGGAGTAACTCTTAAAAACATCATGAAAGATAACTATTTGATGCATACTTCACTTTGACCTCCCATTTACAGAAACTCGGTTTATTTACTTACAATACTGATAACAGACAAGAAAATTATTTACTATACTGATAACAGGAGAAAATGCTCAGCTAAGAATAATAATAATAAAAACTTGACAATCTCAAAGCAAACTGCTCAGTTGATCTTTCATCCATTATTGCTCAACGCCACAGCGTGAATCCTCATAGTAAATACCACTGTGCCTTTGTTTACTGTTTACCAACAAATGAGAAAGTGAACAATACGTTTAAGTGATACAACTTGCTGGGAAGGAAAATAAGGAAGGCAACAGTGACACTTGTGGCCATCCCTAGATTGTCATTGTGGATAGGGGTAATTTGTTTTTACATTCAGTTCAGGCAAACCTTACGATAAGAAAACAAATGCCACTCACTTGCACTCATTAACTACCATGTACACATGGCACACCTACAGCTCAGACAAATTGGCACAGCAATAGAACTAAAAATAAGAGAAGTAAACAGTAGTAAAGGCTGACTATCGTTAAAAGAGTTTTTAAACTTGTACAAAAAACACCAGCCTGTAAAAGACAGAGGTCACCATTGCTTGTGAATGGTTTGCATGCTTTTATATGACTGGGCTTCAATGCAATAAAGACAGAGGCAAAATTTCAATCCTTCCTCAACTGCTTGTTTCATGTTTTCTGTGGACAAACCTGGAAACTTAACTTTCTACACATGCCATTTGCACTCAACAGGGTCGGGCATGTATTTTGCTATTTAAACACAGGTACTGGACCAGAATTTTAAAAATACAAATCTATTCTGCCTTGGAAAATGATTCTTTGACTTGGTTACGGAGTAACCAAGGGCAATGTTAAAATATGAATACAAGAATCAGTTTTGAAATGTCTCTGTGTGGCCAAGATACTATCATTTTGCTTACTGAGTAAGTAGGAATCTAATCAGATTTTATCGTTCTATGAATAACAGAAACAAAGACTCTGTTCAGACATGCTCCCCCTCCTGTTCTACACTTAACGAAGAGGAGATAAGACGCTCCAGCTTCAATTTTAAACCAACCATAGTTCCCCATGACATGCAAATTCAATAGGCTGTTAGAACAAACCACATTTTGAGGTTTCAGATTCTGATCTACCATCACTAACGAGTTTAAATAAACCACAGTTTCCTGGTTTGGATGTCATGGGGAACTTGAAAATATTGAAAATAGATAGAATATTCACAGTAGCGTGCATAAAATAATAAGGGTGAATATTTCAGAATATGCTTCTCGCAACTTTGTAGCAATAGGTCCCCAATTTATTATCATCCCTTAGGAAGTACTACAGAGATTATTAACAAACAATTCCACCCACAGGCTTAAAATTTAGATGAAAGACACAATACAAAAGGAAAAAGGAATGGAGAGGGACAAGGAAAATAAGCAAATTTGCCTCCAATTCTTATAGTTATGTAATTGCCTTTCTGGTGACCAGCTGGAATAGCTGCTGAGGAAGTAGTTTAGAAACAAAATTCTTTATGATTTCAAATAACTAGGGATCTGCCAGACAGATATGCTAACCTCAACAAAAAGGTCACAAGTTGTATAACCTCTGGTTAAGAACTTAATTCGTTCTGGAGGTCCATCCTTAACCTGAAACTGTTCTTAACCTGAGACACCACTTTAGCTAATGGGGCGTCCAGCTGCCACCACGCCGCCGGAGCACAATTTCTTTTCTTATCCTGAAGCAAAGTTCTTAACCTGAAGCACTATTTCTGGGTTAGCAGAGTCTGTAATCTGAAGCGCCTGTAACCCGAGGTACCACTGTACTAATGATACCATTTTTTCATCCTTCGACAAAATCGTTTAATGGTGCTATATAAATAAAGATTGTAAAATACAAGGTACTTTAAGCAGGATGAGGCACAAGCAAGTGGTCCCTCATACTTCCTATCCAAATTATAATCTCCCTTGGTTTGTCACAACTGTCCCTTAAAATCTAAAGCCATTCTCTTGCATTCAAGTCCCACACTATAACGTTCTTTCCTTGAGGGGCTAGGGTGCTCACTGCAGCTCTGTAGCCACACAGCTGTTTCCCTAGAAGAAATGTGTTGGACAAGCTTACTCTGCTAGCCTGCGCACCCTAACTGGGCTGAAGTTGGATGAGGAAAAACAATTATTTTTGTTGTTCCATTGTCATCATTACTGGATTCCCTCAAGAAGAGCTCTAGCCAACACTTGAAAAACGAGAATCTTATTGGATTAAAGTCTCTCCGCTAGAAGGATATCATCAGTTTGACCTACCTGCTGCTGCCCCAATGGATCACTGAAAAATACTTTCTGCTTTCAAAAGGAAACAACAACAACAAACATTGCACTATATTAAATGTTTAGGAGGCTACACCTCTGCCTTGACAATGAGAACAAAAGAGATGCAATTGTAAAAATTACATGAAGAACACTTTCAAACAGGCCCGGCCTAAGACCTTTTGATGCCTGAGTCAAAGGACAAGGTGGCACTCCTTCCCAAATTCATTTACAGAAGCTGACTGGACTGGCGGTCGAATCTCACTTCATCCTTTGTGGCTGGATAACATTCTCCACCACACCTGAGGCAGCAGCCTAGAGATCAAGGAGCCCAGGAGAGGTCATGGGCAACAGAGGGGACAGAACTGGAGCCTCCGGAGCAACAGATAGAGTATCTGCCGCCTAAGGCGGCTGCCTCACTCTGCCTAACATAGGGCCGGCCCTGCTTGCCGAGAAGCAAAAATTTGGCTTACTCTTTTGTGATTTGTTTGGTTCAAATACAATTAGGATGCAATTTGTGGGGGGAAATATTAAATTATTTCATAACATTTATACACGGCTTGATTGGGAGGGAATCTTATGCCAGCAGAGCACAAGTGTTTTCTGTTTGGTTTCTTCTGCCATTGCAGAACCATACTATACAACCCAGAATGTTTAGTAGGACACACACTATGCAGAGGCTTTTTTTGGAGGGTACGCAGGGTTGCAAGGGGGATGAGGGAAAGGAAAAGAGCCTCTTTGTAAGCTTGCCTTCCACTTGTGCAAAATTTGATACCACCAATAATTTCCAACACACAGCTGCAACTCGCAATAAAAATGCTATATGCGAAAGTAGACTGTGGTCACTTTCACACAAATTATGACTTCAAGAAGCCGCAGAACTACTGTGGGATTTGAGGCAGTGTATACTTTGACTATCAATTAAGGGCATTTGAATATTCCTAAAATAGAACAGTTGCACTCCGCAATAGTTATTAACAACAAGCGATCATCTGACCATGCCCTAAACTATCCCCAGGATATAATCTCTAGGAACATCTCAATGCAAATGGGCCATTTAGTAAAAATAAGCATTGCAAATGTCATTCCTGAAAATTTAGGACAACGTTACATTTTCAGTGGACTGTCTAAATTCATGCAAGCTAAAGAAAACAATACTAACAGCCCATTTTCTTTTTTAAAATAGGAAAGCAAACTATTCTATCTATCTCTCTTGCTTTTCTGATAATCTGCTGGTGTGCTTGAGAGAGCTGTGCATTTCTCAGTATTAACAAAAAGCGTACCAGCAGATTATAATCAAAATACACAGCTTTGTTAAACATTGATTCTTATTTAGATATTGCCTGAAGGTTATATCACTGTTCTGCTACCAACACTCACCTTAGTGAGCTCAATTATTTGAGGCAAAAGAATATTCTATTCCTGAAACATGCACATACATATTGTGTTGGACAACAAAACCATTCTTTAAAAAAGCAGCTCCCTTCAAAGGAACAGATTTATTGCAAATTAAACCCTCTCATACATTGGGGTCACAACTGAAATCAAAGGGTATGGAAACCATGAAAAACTCTCCGCTTCAACTCTGTTACTTCAGTCAGTATTCTTCTACATTTAAAGTTTATTGGGGTCAATCAGAGCCCAAGTACACTGAATGAAGGGAAAATGAAACACTATACATCCAAAGCATTAGAGTCTCAATGACCCCAACACAATGAAAACTTTAATGAACAAGACAATAGCTTCCTTGCGTTGACTGGAAAGATAAAGGCAGAGTTAATTTCCCCCTTTTTATTTATTTATAAAAACATCGAGGAGGTTTTCTGTTGAAGAAAAGGTACATGAATGCCAGTTTTACAAAGAGAAGTGGAAAGGCAGTGGCAAAGTAAGCATCTTCATTTATATTCATTCACGGCACCTGTCCCACCTATAACACAGGAAAGGGGTGGGCAGCAGACCCCCAATTCCTATATTCAGGAATTCACATCGTCACTTCTAGTTCCAATTAACCATGGGCTATCTCTACATCTGTGATGAGCTAGATGGGAATTCAGAAAGCTTTCATTATAAAAACAAAAAGGAAACAGCAGCCACAGATATCTGGCCCCTGTGGTTCATGGGGGGGGGGGGGAATTGAAGATAATACACTATAGACAGAAATCTCAGAATTGTAGAATTGGAAGGGACCCCAAGGATCATATAGCCCAACCTCCTGTATTGCAGGAATCTCAACTAAAGCATCCATGACAGACAGCCATCCAACCTCTGCTTAAAAACTTCCAAGGAAGGAGATTTAACAACATCCCGAGGGAGACCATTCCACTGTTGAACAGCTCTTACTGTCAGAACGCTTTTCCTGATGTTTAGTCAGAATCTCCTTTCTTTTAACTTGAAGCCATTGGTTTGAGTCCTACCCTCCAGGGCAGGAGAAAACAAGATTTTTCCCTCTTTGCGACAGCCCTTGAGATATTTGAAGATGGCTATCAAATCTCCTCTCAGTCTCCTCTTTCCCAGGTTAAACATACCCAGCTCCTTCAACAGTTCCTCACAAGGCATGGTTTCCAAGCCTGGTCTTCGGGTAATTAAACCATCTATGGCCTTTTAAATGGAGGGGGGGTGTTTTTGGTTGTTAATATGTTGTGCATTTTTTGAGTTTTTATATTGTGAACCCCCCTTATGATCCTCGGATGAAGGGCTGTATAGAAATTCAATAAATAAATAAATAGATATAAATCAATCATCAAGTCCATCAAAGAGAAAGACTTGCTTTAGTGTGTGTGTGTGTGTGTGTGTGTGTGTGTGTGTGTGTGAGAGAGAGAGAGAGAGAGAGAGAGAGAGAGAGAGAATATGCTCCTAAAGTTTCTTCGTCAATACCAGATGATTAGAATTCATTCCCCAGAGATGACTTTCATAGCTTCTTGTCAACTTTCTTTGATCTTGGGGAATCAGCTTTTACAGATATATTTTACTCCTATAGTACTTTCCCATTTTAGTGGTCCTTCGCAACAAGTAACTTCTTTTTAAAAAGTAAAAGCCAGCTAACAAAAAATTCCAAGTTTTGCTACTATTTCTTAGGTAAACCAATTTTGTAAAGCAATTTAAGCAAAGTCTGAAGCACATCTGAGGCATACAGTTCTCTAGCAACTACATATTCTGTCTTCAGCTTCTTAACCCCATATATGATGCACTGTACATACGTTTGATATGGAATTTACAAGCTTTGGCATAAAAGAAAAGAGGTTGCTGAACAGAGATCTGGACAAGGCAACCTGCACAAAGAGCACCCAAGTAGAGTGGTGTGTATTAGGAGAGACAAGAATGGAAAATCTGATGGTTCTCCTTCCCTGATTCTGCAGTGCTGAATCAATGATTCTATGCCTGATAAAATTACAATGTGATGGAGTAACAAACAGATTAAAAAGGCTGCTAACTAATCCATCATCACAAAGTTCCCCTGAAGGGGTCAGAGAAAGTAGAGGCTTTTATTACTATTTTAAGTTGTGGAATACTATTCACTAAAAAACAACAGCAGCTGAGGAATGCTACACTATATTAAACAGCTTGTAGTTCTTAGGCAGTGCAGCGATGTGCTTGAATTAAGATAAGCTAACACCCAACATTAAGAAACGTTTAGAGAGTGCTAAGATATAGTACAAAAGATAAAGGAGGGTAATTGGGGGGGGGGGGGGCAAATACACACATCAATGAATGTGCATCACCATCATGACCACCACCTTTCATTTTATTCATCCAGTGCTGCACTGGCACTAGATGTGTATCCTTTATCGAACAGAAGCAAAAGCACTAAGCTCTCTGCCTGCCTTCGGATTTAGTCCAAATGAATGCAAACCATCACGTGGGACCCAGCCAAGCAATGACGTGAAATTCTGCTCTGTCAGAAGACAGCATCTGTCAAAGCCCACATTTAAACTGCTGCTTGCCTGTGCAGCAGCTGAAGAACTATGGATTGGATTTTGCTGAACAAAACCTTAAGCTAAAAGCTTTTCCCCCCACCCCTCGCTTCAAGTCATCCCTTTCGGTTACTGCCTAGCAACAATGAAGGAAGAGGGGTAAATCCCGTTATCAAATGCAAGCCAACAGTTCCAGCTTCTAGCTCATGCTGTTCTGCCTGGCATCGCCACTAGAAATATGGATACTGAAGAGAAAACAGAGCACTGCATTGTCCAGCAAGGGAAACACCAACTGTAAAAGCGTCAATGCTTCCATTGTCAGAAGCAGACAATACCAGTCGGAATGGAGGCAAGAAATGCTGCTTCTGTCTCTTGAAAGATGACCGGAGAAAAATCAAGGCAAACACGCTGGTGAGCAGGGAAGGTAGCGGAGCAGGAAGCATACAGATGGACACACTGGATACCGTGAAAAGCAGTCGCAGGCAGCAGGCTGCTGGAGGAGAGATGTGCGCATGGCCGATAGCATCTTTTTGGCTGAAGGGATGGCGTGCCAAAACTACTTGCAGTGGGCATAATCCTCTCACCACAAATGGCTTGACAAAGGAAGGTATGTCAGATCATTGTATATTTCATTCAAATGCATGTGCTGTTAGTGGCATACCAAGTGCCGACTCCCACCGCCCCAAATTTACGGAAGCCGAGGCTGATGCTTCCATGGATGTTGGGTTTTGAAAAAAATCAAAAAAATCTAGGAAGAGCTATTCTTGCATTCAGCTTAGAAGGGTGTCATTGTCTTTACACTTATCTGTTAATAAATCTGTCACTTATACTCAAATGTGAAGGCTGGGGAGGGTTGGGAAAGGAGGGGGAGAAGGAGAGGGATTAAGAGGGATAATGTAGTTCTCTGTAGCGATTGTCTAGGTTTGAGAAATTTAACTTTACATCCCCTGGTTTTACAAAATGATCAGATAATCAAAATAGGTCAGATTTAATCCTTACCTACTGTAATCTAAGATCACCAGTGAAATAGCTATGATGTGACATACACTGAGAAGCATCAAAACAGACGAGGCAGTCCAACTACCAGCTCAATACTCCCTCAGCCCCTAACATGCAAGAAGAGTGCTATTTGATTATTATTATCAGTCACCCCCCCCCCCAAAGAAAGGCAGTGATTTGAGCTTCTGGCAAAAGCATCACAATCATTTGGATGCCATAAGTAATGCAGACATCCAACAGAATCTCACAAGGAAACCACAATATAGTAGCCCGTTTCCTTCAAAATGGGGTATATGCCCAAGTTCTTTGCAGCATGTGACATTTGGGTTGTTTAACGGTTACAAAGCAGCAAGCACAACCAAAATCCCATCATTTCCAAGATTGGTAGTTTTGTTTGGAATGCTTACTGAGAAAGGACTGACAGGAATCTCAAGTTACTTATCTGCAGTAAAAAATTAAGACCTGCATCTACAACTGCCTAATGGTCCTTTAGTGCCTGAGTGCTTCCCTTCCAAAATCTACCCAACAAACGATACTAAATATTTTAAGTGTTAAACATAATGGTTCTTTCTTTGCCCCAGGCAAAACTAACATGCAATAAAGCTAGCATAAGTATGGAGAAAGCCTGATTTAAAAAGACTGCTTTGAAAAGAAAATGTGACACAATCAGATGTGAATTTTATAGCAATATGAAAAATAGAATGCTGATAGCTTTGTTGAAACATTATAGAAAATATAATTATACAACAATCATACAATTCTAAACAAAGCTCACTCAAAAACTTAGGAGTGTGCATGCCATGGGTTTTCACTAGAGCTGGTTAGGATTTTAAAATTACTACTGACCATTCTCTCTCTCTCTCCCCCCCCCTTTCTGTAAAAGTATTAATGCAGATATGTCAAGACTGTTATCAGGCCCTGGATAATACAGTTATACTCACTTGCTCTGCACAGCCCACCAGATCTAAAGCTCCCCTTCTTATTTGTTCCTTCCAACTAAGAGTAGACTCCCCAAAACTAAAGAATATATGACCATCTAGAACATACAAGCCAATATGTTAGCAATTCACTGTGAGCATGAGGAACTGAAACTCAATGAGGAATCCAATATACAAGTTTTACTCTTCTAAATATAGGCTAGAATCCCAAGAGACCCATTTGTGAGTGGAAGGCGTGTGCATGTGTGTGCATTTCTGCACGTGTGCCTGAGGGGGGAGCTTATACTACACTTCCACAGCTTTCATCCCCCACCTCATTTCTCCTGACCCTCAGAAGTAGATATTAGGGGACACCAGGGGCTCTGAAAACAGTGACTGCGTGATATGGTACATACAGTCCTTTGGTCCCCATTTTGTATTTTGCTAAGAACCCAAAATTTTAATCTATACGTATATATGACCTATATGATTTAGTGTAACATTCCAACATCCTGGTGAAAGTATAACGTATTACGGGAGACTGCGCACCATTGCAAGTTATTAAATAATAGCATAACATAATCAAGTTAAAATAACTAAATTATATTAGAACATTCCTTTTTACTAACAGAAATAAAGTTCTGCTTGGATAATTCTAAATGCTTTATGTAATTTGACTTAGAATTACACTACCAGAATTGTTTAAACATTTAATAAAGTCATCAGACTATAACAAGCTGACATGCTTAGAAAAATGGTGACTGCCAACAACAGAATATTAACTCTCTTTTTTAAAGTGCATTCCTAATAAAAGCTGTGGCTGTTCAAGCAGTGAAACACATCCTAAATATAGAAAAGCTTCACCAAACAGAATCCTTAAGGACACAATATGCTCTATTAAGAATTGCTAAGGACAGCTCTCTCATGTGTCCAACACACTTCTTATTTCCATTTCCCTATTGCTCAGTAAAACTGAACCAGTCAACAATTGTGGCTGAAGTGGTTAATCCATTATTTGATCCAGCAAGGATTCACATACGGCTATTCATTCAATTTGTTTAAAATCTATCGAAATGTAGTATTTGCATGGTTGTACTGAGATCTGCTATTCATAATTATAAGTGCATTGTTACAAATGTATTTTATCCAGTCTTACCCAGAGCCTCAGTTTTAAAGCTACATTTTGTCCTTTATATGCCCAGAGAATCCTTTTTAATAGTCATTCATAACATAGTTTTTGCTCCAAGGAAAATGGCTTGGAGGACCTTAACATGCAGCTCAGAAACTATGCAAGTTTTAGATCGATGCACTGCTACAATTCAAGGCTAAACCCCCCAATTGCTCCTCCTAGTGGTGGCTAATAAGATGAGTTTTGTTCAGAAAGACAACTAGTCCGTCCATCAAGACATTCAAATATTTGCAATGCATTCCATGCTGTACTGAGAGCTTCTTAATTTGGCTGACTGGAAATTAGAGGCACTAATTCCCTCTTTTATTTAAAATTATGCTATATCTGTTTTACTTTTATGCAATTGTACATTTAAATACATGCTTGTGCCAGTCACCCTCCTTTATAATTTAATGTCATTATCTATTTCAATGTCATTTTTTTTTTCAAAATTGAAAGATTTACCCTAAAGATGTATTTACACATGCATCACATCACTAAATTTTGAAAATAAATTAATCCAAAAACTGGCTGAGAGATAGCAAAGAAATTAAATAAATTACATATTTACATAAAAATGTTCTTTTCATATGAGACTTCTATCACTGTTCAAAACCCTAAGATTTTGAAACAAATTAGAACTAATTGGGGGAAAACCCACAAATTAATTCATACCATGAAATGAGAGGCTCATTTGTAGGATAGTGTGATCAGGTTTTAATATGCAGTATCATGAAACTGCCATGTTGAATCTGCTCTTGAATATCAATAGGGAATAGCAGGGTGAAATGTATTATAAAGTTGGGGTTATAATCTGTAGCATGCAAAAAGTCTGCCAACCATCTTCTAAACTAACATGACTTCACAGTTTTGGGCTCATGAATGAAAGGATCTTGGGGGGGGGAAAGATATTACCTTAACAGAGTTTATTGATTTCATACTAAGTAACTATTCTATTCTTTTCTTTTTCTTTCTTTCAGTGGGGTTAGAGAGAGGTTAGTTGGTTTTATATGCACACACATACCCAATATCTTAAATGAACTGGAACAGCTATAAGTAACTAAATGGTCCCTTTAAGAACACAACTTCTTGACCACAACTAATCAGGTAAAGAAAATGGGAAAGGCTAAAAGAGGAGTAAAGGTGAATCAGAGTGTTTGGCGTTGGTTGATGCTGAAGGATGCAGCAGTGAGGTAACTGGACCCTGAAAATTAATTTTGTCAGGTGCATTGGCACACTGACTTTCTGAACACAGCAGGGACCAATGGAAACAAGCCAAGTAATGTTCTGTAACTAACGGAACGCTGCTACAATCAACCTTGCACTGTCTGTCCCACGACCAGTCCACAATCATTTTGCATAAAGGACCTCCAACTGCGAGCCATACTACCAACCGCATACCAAATCAGTTTTAATTGCTAGCAATAAACCTTCCATCTGGTATCGAGACCTTTACACTTGACCCTTCCCTTGGAATCTCACAGTGGTTTTGCGTTTGATGTACGCTGGTCCAATCTGAGTCGCTCATCTTCCTGACCAACTCAGGGCTTGCTTTTAAAATAAAAAATGCCCAGTAAAAGAACTTGTTTTTTTAACAATAGGACACCCCCCGATTCTTTTAAGTACTTTATATATACATAAACAATAGCATATACACACATGTGTTTAATAGCATTCATTGGAGTGATTTCACAAAGAAATAAAGTTTGGAAACCAGAGGAATAGAAAATCACTTCACACTGAGGGCTTGCTCCTTACCCTTGCAACACTTTTTTTCATATGTAGACAAGCATCAGAATGGCAAACTGGGTAAGATGTTGGGATATGGATTCGAAGGTGCAATCATGTGATTTGGGGTAAGTCTCTTCCTAAAACTTGCCCTCCTATTAAACAGGAGTAAGTAATCAAGACAACTTGGATGCTATGACTTGTGAAGCCCCAAGAACATTAAAAGTCTTATGGCGATTACGAATATTCAGATTTGCCTCTTGTTTAGCAGTTTTTCTGACAATGGGAAGGGCAAACTTTGAAAGCTTGTCTGCTAACCTTCTTTCACTTTTGCAGAGTTGGTGATTCGCTAACAAGCTTTCCACAACGGAAGATGAACACCAAGAAATAGCAGTGGATCCGAAAACAAAGCATTTCCTTCAATCATTCTCACATCCCATTTCTGGATACTTACAACATGCTTCAGTGGAGAAGGAGGCATTGCTGCTTTGCCAAGATGACCTGGAATACCAAGCGGTCTCTGTTTCGCACCCATTTCATTGGCTTACTCTCCCTCGTGTTCCTTTTTGCTATTTTCCTGTTTTTTAATCACCATGACTGGCTGCCTGGCCGAGGTGGATTCAAAGAAAACCCTGTGGCTTACACTACACGGGGATTTAGATCGATGAGAGGCGAAACAAACCACAGCTCTTTGAGGACCATTTGGAAGGATGCAGTTCCTCAGACCCTCAGGCCGCAGGCGATGGCTAATTCCAACAATACGGAGCTGTCGCCTCAAGGAGTTACTGGTTTAGAGAACACACTGAGTGCCAATGGGAGCATTTACAACGTGCGAGGCACTGGACATCCGACGTCATATCACTTTAAGTATATTATCAACGAGCCTGGGAAATGCCAGGAGAAAAGCCCCTTTCTAATACTGCTCATAGCTGCAGAACCAGGGCAGGTGGAAGCTCGACAAGCTATAAGACAAACCTGGGGAAATGAGAGCTTGGCGCCTGGGATCCAAATTGTTCGGATTTTTTTGCTGGGTTTAAGTGTTAAGCTGAATGGATACCTTCAGAGAGCCATCCTGGAGGAAAGCAGGCAATACCACGATATTATCCAACAAGAATACTTAGATACTTACTACAACTTAACCATCAAAACACTGATGGGGATGAACTGGGTGGCAACCTACTGCCCCAATGTCCCCTACGTTATGAAAACAGACAGTGACATGTTTGTCAATACAGAGTATTTAATACATAAGCTTCTGAAGCCAGAATTTCCTCTCCGGCACAAATACTTTACGGGCTATCTAATGAGGGGGTATGCACCCAATCGGAACAAGGATAGCAAGTGGTATATGCCGCCTGATCTATATCCGAGTGAACGGTACCCTGTATTCTGCTCTGGGACTGGCTATGTGTTTTCTGGAGATTTAGCGGAAAAAATATTTAAGGTCTCACTGAGTATCAGACGTTTGCACTTAGAGGATGTATATGTGGGCATCTGCCTTGCCAAGCTGCGAATTGACCCCATGCCCCCACCCAACGAGTTTGTCTTCAATCACTGGCGGGTTTCTTATTCCAGCTGTAAATACAGTCACCTAATTACCTCCCATCAGTTCCAGCCTAGTGAACTGATCAAATACTGGAATCATTTACAACAGAATAAGCACAATGCCTGTGCCAACTCAGCAAAAGAAAAAGCGGGCAAGTATCGGCATCGTAAACTTCATTAGAACGCACCCTCCTCCTAAAAATATTCCATGTGCAATTTGTAAAAAAATATAAAAAAATAAAGAGAAAAGGGAAAAGGCTGAAAGCATGTATAGTAGAAAAAAATGTGCTTGAGAAGGACAATATTTAAGACCAAGCACTTAATGATGTTTGAAAATTATTTTTTTAATTTAAAAGGAAAAAAATCTAACTCTTGGAAATAATATTATGATGGAAGTATTAATCAAGAAGTTTTCAAAATCTGGGAGATTAGAGAAAGATGGTCTCAAGATATTTGTGTTAATGTGCAATAATAAGCATGCACAGTTTGGTGGTACAATTGCTATTTTATGTGCCAATAAAATTAACTGCGCAAATATTACACACTATTTTTCTTTTTTAAGAGGGATTTGCTCCCAATTTTTGCCGTTAATGACTTCTCATTTTGGTATTCAGAATTGTAATGAAAAATATACATGGCAATTTGAAGAAATAATGTATCAATGAAATGAAATTCCTTCCACTAGCCTAAGAGTCATTTAACAGAGTACACAGATTTTTCATGTGTAATTTTCTGGGATCAGTAATGCTAACACCAGTTTTAAAGAGTCTCTGTGTTTCATATAAATTACCGGTAATAGTCTTGCTATAAGAAAGCTGGCAAAGTGGGATGCAAAATTTCATAACTTGGTCAAAACTTGGCTCAAATATTTTAGGACAGAATTACATTTGAGACAAAAACCTGTCACTACTAAGAAAACACTGGTACTTTGTCATGTGGCAACATCTTGTGTCATCTTGGCACTTCATACCTAATTTTTGTCTAATGTTTTAATGAACTGACAAAACAAGGATGGCCAATTTGTACAGACAAGAAGAGGAAAATGTCTTGAGCTTAAGGACTATATATACAGATTTAATATGCAAAATACACAACTATTGGCATAAGGTTAAAAATGTTGGGGCCTGACATGTCTCTTGTATGATGCCATTCTTCTATGCCATTTTCAGTGAAAACAAGGCTCAATCGCCAGTGATTAGCCCTGCTAGTTAAAATTGTGTAGGAGACTCCGTTATGTAAACTCATATTGTTAGTATCAGCCAAAAGGGTCTATGCTGATGATCCAACTGGAACCTATAGCATGGAAACAGCCATTAGTGTTCCTACTACTGTGCTTCTGTTTCCAGACATGAGAAACACGTGTCCAAGACATGAATTCGGGGAATATCCAACATGACCCCTTACACAGTATCTGGAGGGCAGGGAGACTTCTGAGCACAACAGTATTACCCTGAGGCTTGCCTGAAGTCAACACTCAATGCCTCAGCTACATTTGAAGACACTATGATTTTTACAGACTTCATGATTAACCAAGTATTCCTATTTTTTAAAAAAACTACCATTCCCAAGCCAACTTTGACATTCCAATGAATTCTACAAATATGGTATTTGGTGCCATATTTGGCTGTCGTCCCCCAGACTCATTGCAAATATCCCCCAAATTCTTTACACTGCGCTGTAATTAATTACACATGCTACAGTATGAGGACAAAATACAAGCCATTTTAAAATAAAATCAACATCATCTACCACAGTCCTAGGTTAATATGAATAACTCTCAAAGGCACAAAGCCGTTCATTGTGGGAGTTAAGATAAAAGCCATAAACTTTCAGTCTAGGATAAGGCTTGAATACAAGCTGTTACCTAGCCTTATATATAATTCTAAGTCTTAGTTCTGACCCAGCAATGTACGTACATAAAATGGTAGTGTGTACACATACTGCATATTGTGTTATTATCCAATCTGAGTTATGTGTCCTTGCTAGACTGTAGGTAGAAAGGCTCAGCTAGTTTGTAGAATGCTAGGATTGGACTACACTGTACATGCATTTACAGTTTTCTAGATCTTCCTCTTCCCCACTATAAAATAGGCTCTAAATATGGTTCTGCCCAGGGACGCAGGTGGCGCTGTGGGTAAAACCTCAGCGCCTAGGACTTGCTGATCGTATGGTCGGCGGTTCGAATCCCCGCAGTGGGGTGAGCTCCCGTCTTTCGGTCCCAGCTCCTGCCCACCTAGCAGTTCGAAAGCACTCCTAAGTTCAAGTAGATAAATAGGTACCGCTTTATAGTGGGAAGGTAAACGGCGTTTCCGTGTGCTGCGCTGGTGCTGGCTCGCCAGAGCAGCTTCGTCACGCTGGCTACGTGACCCGGAAGTGTCTTTGGACAGAGCTGGCTCCCAGCCTCTTAAGTGAGATGAGCGCACAATCCTAGAGTCGGACACGACTGGCCCGTACGGGCAGGGGTACCTTTATGGTTCTGCCCACAGAAACCAGGTGTTCCTTCCAGTCACAGAAGGGGCTCCAATGAAGTGGAGACTTCTGCTGGAGGAACAGGAAGTGATTTTCCTTTATTCTCTATAGCCTCATGTCATCTCCAACAGTGTTCCGAAGTGTTTCCTAACTTTCTGGAGATTTAGAGGCAGTACAGGGGATTCCCAAAGGAAGGGGAAATCCAGTGGAGGTGTCTGAGGTGTGAAACTCCACTCAGAGGAAGTCTGGATGCAACCCTCCTAGAAGACTGCTGTCACAACAGGACAAAAGAGGGCAGAAAGGATGGGAAAAGTTGCACTTATTGTATCATAGCTCTTCTGATTAATTAAAATATGCCCATTGCTTTTCTCAGGGGGCTCTCATATGGTTCAATAGTGTCTCTCTGCCCACAATCAATCTAGCTACATATGGCTGTATAATTCTTATTACCTGGCACATACAAATTAAAAATCACGATTCTGTGCCCGGCCTGAGAGAAAATTGCTTCATTGGTTCTTACTGAACACTTGTGACGGCTGAATGATGAGCTCGCTATAAGAAAAATGAGCTGCAGAGATTTTGAAAACAAAATCTGAAAATGGAGGCATTGATAGTCACTATACCAATGTAGATCCGGATTTTGAGGGGAGCAAAGTTTGGTACTACAATTGATTTCTTCACTGACACTCCTCCCCTCCACAACAACACCCAGTCCAAATTCACCTTCTTCACAATCCACGGAAGGTGAGCAGAAGGCAGATTTCTAGGTGATCTGCAGGAGATCAGCAAGGGTTTCCAAGTTTCAACTGCCTGACAATAGTAAGGATTTAAAAGCTTCCCTCTCCTCCTAAACAGCTTAAAAAAGAACACTGGTGAGGTGGTGGTTGTTGTGGAAAGAGAAACCAGGAGTGGATGGAAGGAACTGGAGGGCTCAATTCTGGTACAGATCATTTAGGTTTGGGCTGGGCATGTGCTCAAAGGTGTTCTGGTCCTTAATTCTTAGCAGAGGTTGGACTAGATGATTCTCGTGGTCCCTTCCAACTCTACAATTCTATGTCTGCCTACACCTTGGCTTCAGTTGTTGAAACTCAGAGTTCTAGTTAAAACCTAAAGTAGATCCTATAGGCTGGAATAATTTAAGGTATTATTTAATGTGTACAAGTGTGATACGGCTTAAGTTTCTCAGACAAGAGAACCTATGTGCTAGAAGACAGAAGGGGGCAAAACAGCATGTGGACAGTTTTTGTTTAAAATGGTAGCCTACATCTGTTGGCCATTGCGATCAAATTGCGACAAACCGATTTCCGCAGTGAGCAAAGCTTCATTTTACTATTTTCTGAAAGCAAAACTAATTATACAAAATGAAAATAGTGTACTTAATAAAACATAGTGAAAAACCAAATGAATATACTTGTTGCAACAATCAAAGCTGATTAAACCCAAGAGAGTTCTTTCAACAAAACAATCACGACTAAGTCACAACTAAGTTGCAATATTGTGAAACGATGCAATGGGAAAATTTAAGAGGAAATGGAGAAGGGCTAAGACCTTTGGGATATTTACAAACATAAAGAAAAAGTATAAAATCATTCTTCTCAGTTACTGGAAATTTCCTCTTCTGTTTTCAATGGGTTAGACTCAGTCTAAGTTGCATTTAGGTGCCACTGAATTTCCATCTTTATTTCATCAGGAACTAGACTCCATTAACTTAATCTGAATCCAAGCCAATGCCTTTACACAGATGTTGCCTTCACATGCCATATTTTTAACAGCTAGGAGCATGTTCTTTAAAACATGAACTTAAATTTGCGGTGCAATTGCAGTTTCAAAATTAACGAAACCTGTGCATCCCTGACAATACATCAATGGATTGAACAGCTACTATTATTTATTCTCTTTTATGAACAGCAGGCCTAGTGGAAAAAGCAGCACATAGGCAAGTATGAGGTCATCTGGTCATCTTTTCTCCCCACCCCAAAGAAATTGGTATGCCATTCCTGTATTTTTGGGTGAGGCATCAAACTTCAGTTCTCTCTCTACGCATGCGCTCAGAAACACACAGTTTCTACTTTGCCTTTTTCTTCCACCTTCCTTTGTTCTCCAGATTTTGCTGTCCAAAAAGCAAGAGATACGCTGGATCAGGCCAAAGGCTCATCTAGTCTAGCATCCTGTTCTCACAGTGGCCAATCAGATGCCTAGGGAAGCTTAAAAGCAGGAGAGGAGCACTCTACTCACTTGTGCTGTAACTGGTATTCAGAGGCATAGGAAGGCCGATACTGGAGGGCAGTACACAACAATCATGGTTAATAGCCACTGAATAGCCTTACCCTCCATGAATTTGTGTAACCCCCTTTTAAAGACACCCACTGTTGTATTTTCAACTTGTTTGTAAACTGGAGGGGGAAACCTCTTTTAAAAAAACAATAAAAGAACACATTGTTGTGTGAATCAGTTCAGTGAATGGACTTTTCACTCATTCATGTCACCATTTTAAGCATGGATTCTTCCAATGCACTCTATTCAGGCTGTATTTTATTTACAATGTCTATACACTAAGCCAAACGATCTGAACTTCTATTCTGCCTTGCTGCTGGACACCATTTCAAGATAATTCAGTTGCCCTTATTAGGCACAGCATCCATGACATATGACAACTGGCTATTCTATCTATGAGAAATGAACTTGGCGTTTGTTTGGAACATGCTTACAGTCAACCAGAATCTGGAACCCTTCAAGAGGTTACACAATCCCATCTGGCATGTTCACTGGAAGGAACACTCATGACTATGTTTGAGGAGGCCTGGTTTTTTTAATATAAAAAACTGGGTTAGTATATGCCATATGCCATTTGAAATAAGAAAAGTACATTTTTGAAGTTTTCCACAATGTTTTACATTAAAGTTTATTATTTCAGCATCTACAAAGTTCTTCTCCTTTCAACAAAAAGGCTTGCATTATAAACCTTAAATTTCCCAATTTTAATACTGGTTTTTAACTTTCTACAGATTGTTTTGCGAGTTATGCATTGCAACGAACAACTGACTATGATGTGCAACAACAGTAACCTTAAGAGTAACGGTCATACTTAAGTACCGTATTTTTCCATGTATAAGACTAGGTTTCTTCCCTAAAAAATAATGCCAAAAATTAGGGGGCATCTTATACACGGATACATCTCCTCCCATTTTCTTAAATCTGAGTCCCCCAAAATAGGGGGTGTCTTATACATGGGGGCGTCTTATAGACGGAAAAATATGGCATATGATTCACACTTGCTACAAAAAATGTACAAGACTTTTCTATGCACTAGATCATAGTTTTTCTATTTTCAGCCACTTCTGATTACCTCTCACTATTCTTCACTTCATTAGAGCATTATGCTCTCAGGAGAAAGCGAAGACAAAAACAAAGTTAATATTCTCAAATTAATTGGAATGTGCAGTTACAACATGTTATTTTAACATAACTTATTATATATGATTGGCCATAAGAGGTGCTAATGTTCAAATCAACCCAGTCTGGTTTACCGCAACTCATTAAAAAACCCAAATGCATATACTGTAATTAATGAATTATTATTCCAATCTGGGCATCCCAACACTTACTCTCTACATGGAGGCAAGATGTTTTAGGCTAAGAGACATTACACAAATTTATGGGATTGGGCTACCAGAATGCCAATGGCATAGTTGTTCTTGTCTTTTTCATGCAAGCCATTGCCAATTTAGAGGACATGATAGCTATCTAGAGGTGGGTGAGCTCACTGAAACTGAATCCATAGAAAACAGAAGTAACAAAGAACAGCAGGCCATGTGACTCTGGGATGGGTATTCTGGGATGCCCATTATAGAAGAGTATCTAATATCAATGTGTGCCTTACTGTAAGTCAGCTAAGGATATCCTCTACATAGCACCAAGTTCAAATAGCAAGCTAGCTTCAATTTATTATTTATTCTTATTCTTATTATTTATTATTCTTGAATTTTGCTGCCCACACAAAAGTGGCTTTAAAAGACCCTAGATACATGGGATGAGAGATAAATCTTAATAAACAAACTTAAGTCTAAAAAAATATGCACACACAATATTATTACACCCAGAGAGAGAGAGAGAGAGAAGTAAAATGGATTGGTAGACTTAGTCCATCGCACTCCTTTTTTATTGGATACACTAGGATAATTTTGCTCACTGTATTTTGGATGAGGTCAAGCTCTGACCTGCTGTCCCCCAAAGAAATCTTTCCCATTGTCCTGCTGTTCTAAATGGCTGCCAACCATCATGCATTCACAATATAATAAGGAAAGATGGCATCCAACAGGAATAACAAGCATCAGAGAGATTTGGGGAAATAGTAATGGTTAAGACAAGAGGCAGAGATAGAAAAGTTTGGCAGGATTTAAAACAGAGGCACCAACAGTCAACAAGGAGCTAAAACAAACACAGAGGTTGAACATAGGGCAAGAGGTGGGTAAATAGGCAGCAGAGACAAAAAGTAGGAACCAGGAAAAGAAATGAGGCCACCGGTCAGAGTGAATGAAGAACAAAGAACCAAAGCTTCTTCACAGAATATATTCCCACCACCTAATGTAAAATACTTGATGCTTATATAAAATTACATAATCCAAGGTATATCTGCTGAAGCTCTATTATGGCCAGAACCAAGGCTTCTTTATATAATATAGGCCATATTGTACTTGGCATGCATTAATGCCATAAGCAATTATTCAAGGAAGATCTCCCAAACTTACGATGTTCTAGCCCATAGTTTCAAACCACCTAGCTAAACTTATCTATCTATCTATCTATCTATCTATCTATCTATCTATCTATCTATCTATCTATCTTGTGTTAGCTAACTAACACAAGCAGTGTTAGTTAGTACACGCATAAGTTGGAGGATTGTGATAGCTTACCTGAATAAGTCAAATCTAGAATGTCTCTTATCCATACTTCAGTCTTACACACAGACAATTGCAATCACAAGTATTATAATCAAAAATAAATAAATCAGGAAATAAGTAGCAGGGCTGGGAGAGACTTCTGTCTAAGACCTTGAAGAGGCACTATCAGCATTAATAGACCATACTGGGTAAAGACGGACCAATCCACTTAAGGCAGCATTCTACATCTGTCTATTTTTTCTGTGGTGTTTTTCACAGGACTAAGGGTTAAGTCTGTAATAATATTACAGAAACTCTGTCCAAATTTAGAATGGATGTTGGGAGATGGTACATAAAAGGCAATGTCACATGTATTTTTAAACCAATTATTAAACTATGAAAACCAGTGAAGCAGAGCAAGTGCAACCTCATCCATATGTTCACTGTAAAAAGGGGAATGATACTCTGATTCACTGGTGTGAACCTAACTATAAAGTTAGTGAAGCACTCTGTCTACGGAGATTAACAGGCTATAGAACTGTGGTCTATGATGGGTTAAATAGCAGGGTAAAACTAACAGGGTAAAATAGCATGATTTCTTGACATTTATAATATATTTTAATAGGTCTGTGTGTTTGCCCAATCAGGTAAGGGGGCATAAAGAAGCATAGAAAGGGGTAGAAGTCCATTTCCATGTCAAAGTCTCAAATCGCTTTGCAATTTCCCTGATTGCAGGCACACTTAGCAATACCCTGAGCAGAGGTAATACTAGAGAAGGAAACTGACATGAAAGCATAATAGCAGGTGGATGGATAATTCCAAAGCAAATCTACATAGAAAATCAGTCAATGAATACCAAACTAAAAGAGAGGCAAGAACACACTAGACTCAATATACCTAATGTTGAAGTACATTTTCATTTGCAGGGGGTAATGTTAATTGCTGCCCCAATTTATCGTGGCACAGCTTAAAGAGATGTAACCTGACTGCAGAATGGTACCATCCTTTCACAGCTAAATGACTATAAAAGGATCTGGCTAAACACTGATATAGATGAAACTACCATGTTGCCTTCATGCTATCACCATGGCAACAGTTATAAGAGCTCTCTCCTAAGTATTTAAAATCTGACAGCTTTACGATAACACTATCTGAATGATGGTAGGGCCATAGTTGACTTTAGGAGTTAACTGATCTGTAACTCAAAATTGCTGCATATTAACCATTCCCCTCAGGCTACTGTGGAAGTTTAGTCTTATCAACTTAGCAACTATGCAACCTTTAAAATAGAAACCCGTTAAACTCAGAAAAGGAAAAGGCTCACAGCTTATAGCTTCAGTTGGCTCCTAAAGCCTTTCAATTAAAGGCACCACAAAATAAGGGAAATTCAAGATCAACACTTTCCCAGATCTTTCAAAGAGCTTCTTTGGTAACAAGAAACGTTTTGGCTAGAGCGATGAATGGAAAAAGTGTTCAGGCGTTGATCCTCAAAATGTAAACTGTAAAAACGTACAGGAACTCCTACACCAGATAGGCAAATGCAATGTTTCTTAAAGGAAAAGACACAGAAACGAACATCCAGGCATGAATGAAATGAGCATGGTAGCACCAATCATGTTGGATAATTAGAAAAAAGCCTACCCTTACCCCATTTTCTAGGAATGTATGTTTAACTGGCAGCAGATCAATTAACAAAGGCCAATTTTAATGGGATTTCAGTAATTGCCAGCAATATTTTGTTGACACATAGCTCTCCTTCTCCTTTACATCTGCAGATTGGATGTGCTGGATCATTGTCTAGCCTTGGCAATGGACTGGATGAGAGCCAACAAACTGTAGCTAAATCCAGATAAGAATGAAGCACTGTTAGTGGGTGGTTCCCTAGACCAGGGGGATAGGGGGTGGCTTGTTCTTTTGCTGTCTCTTGAGGCTCAGGTGGCCTCAGTGGTGTGGAATGCCTTCCATCAGCTTTGGTTGGTAGCCCAGCTCTGCCTGTATCTGGACAGGGATAGCCTAATATCTGTCGTTTATGCTCCGATAACCTCTAGGTTAGATTACTGCAACACATTGTGAATAGGGCTGTCTCTGAAGACAGTTTGGAAACTTCAGCTGATGCACAATTTGGCAGCCAAGTCGCTCACTGGGACAAGACTGTTTGAAAATTTTACACCACGGATGTCCAACCAGTAGGTCCCTGGTTGATCCTGGTAGATCCTTATTGTGTACAGAAAGTTATGGGGGGGGGAAGCAATCCATCCACCCCATGCATACTCCTCCTCCCTCCAATGACAATGGGTAGATCACTGCCAGTTTTTTTATATATATACTGGGAGTAGATCACAGTCTCTTGGGAGTTGGACTTGCCTGTTTTACACCAATCCTGGCCCAACTGCACTGGCTGCCAATTAGTTTTGGGGCCCAATTTGAAGTGCTGGTTTTGAGTTATAAAGCCTTTAATGGCTCAGGACCACAATACCTATTACTATTGTGAATTTTATATTACTATGTATTATTGCTTTTGTTGTATGCTTTCTTTCTGGACACCACTTTGAACTCTTTAAAAATATACAGCAGTATAGAATTTTCAGCATACTTATTTAAATAATCCACCATTATCTCAGTAGGAATCCGTCAATATGCATCTTCAAAACCCTACAGCTCAATCCAAAACTTCTGCATTTCTTGCAGTTTAAAAGGCAAAGTAGTAACAGTGTAGTTATTATAACTACTTTTTTTAAGAATCCAGGCACTTCAGTAAATGGTGAACCACCTTTCACAATCTGCTTTCAAATATGCATAGAGGTCTAGCATTATTTTCAGTCATGATTTAATTGTGGGGGCTCTTGTTACAAACAAAACTGGTGTCTCTGAATTCCATTAAAGTCAGGAATCACAATCAAGGTAAGAGAAAGCTTAAATATAACTAGCGGCTTATAAATTGGCTTATAGGAAGTGTTTTCTCATTAGGTAGGAACAATACACATGAAACCATCACATTTTCCATTCTTATTTGTTCCTTAAAACCTGTTCTGTCATTCATACTGAAATGACTGCAGTGGTTTATTTTCTGAATCCATTGCTGCAGCAGAAATGGGGGAGGGGGAAGAATGCATAAATCTGAAATCAAAACACTTTTTACGAACCTTGGCCATTACAGACACAATACATGAATTCACAGTTCCCCAGCAAGAATGCAAAGCAGCTTTAGTATACAGGCTGCACACTACCTAGACAGAACCATAATGGATAAATGTTACCTAAATTTCAACATCTGGAGGAGAAAGGAGGTTTGCTTATAGTGTTACATGCTTTCCACTAAAATGGTTCAGCTTCTTTATTGTGCTTCTGTTCCCTGCCTAGAATTTTAATCAAAGTCATGTACATACCCCATTTCCAATATGAAATCTCTATCAGAGCCATGTTCACATCAAAAGAGCCATGGAACACACTGAAAAGACAGCTTAAAAATTGCTCTGATTCAGTAACTCAGGGGCACCAGCAGTCCACTGCTGCAGAGCAACCTGTTAACATGGGATTTAAATAGTTTAAAGACTAGTAATATAAAACTTTGTGAGGTTTCATACGTTCTGGTGGGGCACTCTCTGCATGCCTTGTGTTGATAACTGATGTAGGGAGAACCTTGCTGTTATAAGTACCTGCAAGGCAGGCAAGCTGAACAGTGCTAGAATGGGGCATTGTGGCAGCAGACTGGGTTTGACTGACCTGCTCCAAGCCCCAGCCAGTTAATAAATATTGTGTCTGCTCACTGAGCTGGACCACCAGCCTTGGGCTGTGAGATGCATATAGTGCACTGTCTGAGGTGTCAGGAGACCAGTAGCAAGAGGAGAGCATTTGAGGAAGGATGGATGAGCTACTTGCTTGTGCTACGTGGCTGCTAGGTGAGCTTGCCAGGGCTGCTACCTGAAGCAGAGCCAGCATATGGCTTCTGCAAGAGCAAGTCCTGTTTCATGAACCTATTTGAGAGATATCTGAGTGTCAACAAGCATGTAAGACAGAAGTGATCCAGCTGACTTATTGTACCTGGGCTTTCAAAAACCTTTGAACAAGGTACCTCATAAAAGACTCCTCAGTAAGCTTAGAAGTCATGGAATAAAAGGAGAAGTCCTCTTACAGATCAGGAATTGGTTAAGTACAAGAAATAGATGGTGAATAAATGAATAGTTCTCTGAAGAGAAAGATGTAAAAGTCAACTCCCACAAAGATCCATGTTGGGACCTATGCTTTTGAACATGTTCATGAATGAACTAGATTTCGGGGTGACCAGTGAGGCGGCCAAGTTGCTCAGGGTCATTAAAACAAAGAGAGATTGTGAAGAGCTCCAAAAGAACCTCTCTAAACCAAATGAATGAGTAGCAAAGACCATGTAAACAACTGCAAAGTGATGAATGTCAGAGCAAAATGGGAGGGATGGAAGGAAGGAGTCAAATTCCTTCTCCATTCTTTCAGAAACTCCCTTTAAATGTTTGGGATTGTGGGACATTTCTGAAAGAAAGGGCAAACTATTTGCAGTACTGAGTGTGTATATATAAACTCACACCTCAGTTTAAAGGCATATACACTGGTTTTCTTTTGTTTACCAAGATGAGCACTCTTTTTAAAAAAGGAACAAGTTATGTGCTTCAGAAAAACAAGACTGCCATGAGCTGTATAAGAGTTACATAGTTACATATATTTTAAATAGGTGAACAGTGAGGTATTGACCCCAGATGTGCATAATCTTGCTGGTGAAGAGTAACTGGTTAACCACAGCAAACTTCCCATAGTTACAATTGTTGTTCAAGCAAGGGGAAATTCATAGACCAGCACTGTCTGGGTTTGGTTTGGTTTTCTTTGGATCAGCCTTTCTCAACCATGGGTCCCTGGATGTTTTTGGCCTACAATTCCCATCATCCCTGACCACTGTTCCTGTCAGCTAGGGATCATGGGAGTTGTAGGCCAAAAACATCTGGGGACCCAAGGTTGAGAACCACTGCTTTGGATGAACACACATTGCAGACTTGTGTGAGTCTGTAATATACAACTAGAGAATAAGGAAAGGCAAAGAGCAAGCACTCCTATAAACCTCCAGATCCTCCACATAAGATCCCCCAGAAGATGCCTTAAGTGAACTTGTCTCTCTTCCAAGCAGCTGTGTTCTCTCCTTCTCATGCACACACCTTTCCTCTATCAGCTTTCCCAAACTTAGATATTTCATTCACAAATATATTTTCAACTCTCCTAACCACTAACTAGCTAAACCATTATCCGGCTAGTACGGATTATTAATTAAACAACAATGTAACACATGGTTTGGCATTGCACCTGAACGAAACCACGGTAATCAGGAAAAAGTTGAAAATGAAACTACCAGGCTTATAATATTGCAGGTCTATGGTGTAGCCAAATTTTCAGTACTGAAACAATAGGGTTGAAGCGTTTTGGGACTTTCTAGGTTTTTGTGTGGGGGGAGGAAGTAAGGAGGGGTGTGAAAAAACTTAGAATGATGACTAGAGTAGACCGAGTGAAAGACCCAGATTTTAGTACTTGTAAATGAAAGGAAATCAAATATATATTAACACAGTACAGGGAACAATACTAGCTTCAGAGCCTTGACAAGAAATCTCATGCATTTGACATTAGTGCCATATAATTTTAGTTTGTCCAAAGGCTGGTGTTCCTTTTCCTGGGAATAAGCTACAGCCATAAACTTTGAACTTCCTGATTAATTTTGTAACAGCCTGGTCAACACAGCATCACATAGTAATAACCTGTCCAACAAGTGACTACTTAGTTAAGCCAAGTACTAATATAAGAATTAAAAACCCCGGGTGTATATTTTTATTATTTTAATAACGTTTCAATGTTTCACTGTGATTGTATTTAACCTTTTAGAATGTATTAAGCTTGATTTTTGTGGGTTCTGCATTTGTGAATGTTCCCCTCCTACGCTACATTCCATCTCTTTATCTATCCCTGAAAGTGGTATAAATGGCAGAATGTTTTAGCACCAGAGAGTAAATCAGTTATCCTTGAAGCTATCTGAGACCCAAGAAGAGGATTTTATGATGTTCTTCCCTCACTGAAGGCTAGGTTGCCAGGATAATGCCGGACATCCAAGGCCTAAAATGGTCAAATGGTCTGGGCACGTAGGGGCCACTCCAAGGTGATGCAGGGGTGAAGATACCAGTATGGATCCATGTGTGCTTTGCTTCTCATGACCTGTAACCTTTCCTGACATATGTAAAGATGCTTTATGACTCTTTGTTTGCTGTGTTTGAACTACTATATAAGCTTTTGGTCTGAAGTGCCTCGGGGCAGACCTTCTCAACTGGCATGTTGAGTTGAGTGAGCTCTGTCCTACTGCAATAGCTATAATAAACGCTGGGTCCCTAAATCTGGACTTGGAAATAGTCTCCTTGGTTCTGTGGTTTATTCAAAAGGTGGTTGTTCCTCACCTGGGTAAGGAACAAGGTAGTGGTAGTACTACAAGGCTCAGAGCTCCACAAAATGGGATAACTTGAAGAAAGCACACCAAGTGGCACGAACTAGTAAATTCTGCCGTTCCTCCCAAAGGAATCTAGCAAACAAAGCAGCAACGCACTTCAATA
Source organism: Podarcis muralis (assembly GCF_964188315.1). Taxonomy (NCBI): domain Eukaryota; kingdom Metazoa; phylum Chordata; class Lepidosauria; order Squamata; family Lacertidae; genus Podarcis; species Podarcis muralis. The sequence goes on along the minus strand of NC_135659.1, from coordinate 18,658,971 downwards.
AAAAAAATTTGATTTGAATTGTTCACAATATTAAGTACATCTAGCTGAATACCATCCAATAAGAATATCTTAAAATGGTTAAAACATTTAAAATGGCTTGGTGTTATATCTGGAACCTTTATATTTGTGCCACAGCACACTGTTGGTGTTTTCGCCCCAGATATTTTTGAAAAGCAACTGGCTATTGACCACAACAATCTGCCAACAGTAACTTCGATCAGCCTACCTGCAAAATGTCTTTTTGCAATTTAGTAGTACTGTGCTGCATGGCCCAATGGCATCAAAACAAAGAACAGTAACTAGACACCTTAAATATTATTTTGCATTTTGAAACTCCGTAAAAGAGACCTTAAATTATGCATTGGAGTGAACTCTTCAGCATTTAGACTGAATAATAAATAACAGCAAGTGCTGAGCATACAGGTTGGTGGCTTGAATAACTATTTCAAAACGGAAAGGTGGAAGCAATTTTAACAGGGTGCTTGCTTTTTCATTATCTCACTTCCTCAAGGAAAAAAGAGAAAAGACTGATTACGCAAGTTACACATGAAACTTGTATCCAGGTTTCAGCTACAGTCCTACACCTTTTCCAGACCATCACTTCAACTCAAAAGTAGGGCTGTTTTTTCTGTTTTTAGCTATGCAAAAGTGGAAGCCACAATAACATGTCGCAGTGCACAGGGCTCATGTTCAATGTTCCAGCCTGCTAACTATCCCAGATTTGAACAGGCTATTTCCCTTGCCTTCTCCCTTCAGTTTTCCATTCTTTTCCCACCTCAGCATTCCTGGTTACTAAGCACCTTTGGTTCTCTTCAGACTATTTTTACTGCTTTCCACCCCTTGACTTATTTTTTAAAATTCACCTTTGGAAAATCCTGGGTTTCCCTAAATATGATAGTACTTCCCTCTTGTTTCTTGGCCCCTTTTGTCTATAATTCAGTCAGCCCTGAGTTCACTATTAGAGGGAATGGTTTATCTACAACAGTTTTATGCAGCTTAACAAAGAAGCAGGATATTTGCAGAGGACAAAAGATGCTGTAAAACTACAACAATGTCATCTCTGGAATTTACAAAATTATGTCCATAAAAGGGGGTGAAAAGGGGGGAGTGGACCTATGTAACACACTCATGAAGAGATGAAAGGATTGTTATGTCCAAAATCTGTCAGTTGTGCTTTGTTGTAGAGATAAATTGTCAGAAGGCTTTATTTAATGTCTTGCCTTCTTCAAAATAATTTATGGCAGCATATGTACCACTGATGTTAATAAAGCAGCTTAACTCTCTCTTTTTTAATTAAACATAAAATACATGCTAATTTTTCCCTGGGTTTATCAAAGCATGCTTTGCAAGTTCCCCCAGCTAGAATTTGTATGCTGCTGATAGGCTGCCCAGATATATCAGCCTCAAACTCAACAAAGCCTATGGTCAATAAGGATTAATTGCTTCATATTTCCAATGACCTTGCTGTTGCATTACCACGTGGAGGGTGTCTGTGGCTGAAACACATTAATGCTCACCTTGTACTGAGTATCACCTCAGGATAGTTCTATCCTTCTTCTTGCAAAAGAACTTGGAAAAGATTGGAGAGTGTTCCGTAATCATATTTACCTTCCCCCAGTTTACTCATACAATCCATTGAGAGGAGATCTGAGTTAGCTGGCATCTGGATCAATTCTCTCACAAGATCTTAAGAAGAGCCCTGCTGGGTCAGACCAAAGGCCCAGGGAACTCCCTGTTTGCGCCGGGGTTGTGGTTGTGTTCCGGGTCAATGTGTGTGTCAGAAGTCACACATAAGCCCATTCCGCCCCCTTCCGGGGCTGAAAATGATGTCTGCATTGGTGGTCGCACATCAATTGAGCGCACAGAAATGGTCACCACCTGTAGTCAAATGCTCTCACATTAGCCAACCAGAAGATGCCCATGGGAAATCCGCAAACAGAGCCTGAGTGCAGCACTTTGGCCATCTATGATTCCTGGCAACAGGTATTTCCAAAGCATCGTTCTACCCGGACACTGAGGTCCAGTGCTGAGGGCCTTCTGGCGGTTCCCTCGCTGTGAGAAGCCAAGTTACAGGGAACCAGGCAGAGGGCTTTCTTGGTAGTGGCACTCACCCTGTGGAATGCCCTTCCACCAGATGTCAAAGAGAAAAACAACTGCCAGACTTTTAGAAGACATCTGAAGGCAGCCCTGTTTAGGGAGGCTTTTAATGTTTAACAGACTATTGTATTTTAATATTTTGTTGGAAGCCGCCCAGAGTGGCTGGGGAAACCCAGCCAGAAGGGTGGGGTATAAATAAATTATTATTATTATTATTATTATTATTATTATTATTATTATTATTATAATATTGGCTCCAACAGTGGGGGTAGAAAAAAGCCTTACCCTCCATTAAATTGTCTAGTCCTCTTTTAAAGCCACTCTTGTGCGAGTGAATTGCATAGTTTAAATATGTGCTGTGTGAAGAAGCACTAAGTGCTATGTTTTGTCTGTCCTGATTATTCTAGCATTAAACTTCACTTTCTCCACAGCATGTTCATGATCTTCCATTATGTTTCCTCTTCCTCACCTTTTTGTCTAAACTGAAAAGCACCAAATTTTGCAAAATTCCATCACAGGGGAGTTGCTCCATCCCTTTGATCATTGATCATTCTGGTTGCTTTTTTCTTAGCCTTTTACAGTTCTACAATATCATTTTTTTGACATGAGGGGACCAGAACTGTACATTGTACTCCAAGTCTGGCCACATTATCATATTTTTTTTGTAATGGTATTATAATATTGGTAATTTTATTTTCAGTCCCTTTTCCTACTGATCATTTGCTTCCTGTTCACCCCCAGCTGCTGCATACTGGGTCAACTTCTTCACTGAGCCATGCATTTCATCAAGCTGTTTGCACCCTAAAATCTAAATAATTTAAGGGAAGTGTATGCTATGGAGTTGTCACATCTTAAAATATTTACAATAAATGATGAAAAAATAATTTCCAAGTTAACATTTAAATTTGCTGTAATATATTTAAAATCCACTGAATGTTTTGTTGAATTGTTTTCAGTTCATCTATTTTTGGTTGCTGGATAAACTGTTACAATATTTATACAGCATGTAAATCAGCTTACTAACTAAAATTTGAAAATTATCTGAATCTTTTTTTAAAAAACAATTCCTTTTCATTAAGGATTGTAAAGGTCAAGAAGCTCTTATTAAGCTACAGCTAGATGTCACTGGATGCCCCATCTTAGAATTTCTATCTTCAAGGCAACCCAAAATAGTCACATGTCCCTCAGAGAGAGAGAAACACGCTGTTTGGAACACAAAATAGAAAGAATTTCAAATACATCAAAGTGATTCTCTCATGTGCCAGAATGAGTCTTGGGAGACCCAGTTTCATGGCCCCAGAATTAGCCACACATTTAATACATGGTCCCTGGACTCGCTTATTTCTCTTACTTACTTACTTACTTACATTCCTTACCTATAAGAAAGCAAATATGTGGCCCAACCCAGGACACTTTTTGTAAGGATTAACTAGAAATAGAAATCAATGTCAAAAAGAAACCTTTTGTTCCCATGCAGCATGGAGAAAACCTATCTTCAAATTGTCTTCCATGTTCTGTGAAACATCATAGTTTTCTCCACTTTTTTTTAAAAAACCACTCTAAAGCAAATGAACAGCTATTCTATATTTGAATCAATAGAAGTTAAAGCTACACAAAGATGAGATACGAGGAATAAGACATCACTTTAGACAGCATTACAGAATAAAGATTGTACAAGATTACCTAGCATTTTGAAATGTACTGTGTTCTGCTACACAACCACAAATGACATTCTTCAGGAAATAAAGAAATAGAGGAAACTAAGATGACTCCTTACCAAACATAGAAGGAGAAATGCATGTCTAACAACTTCCACAAATAATGCAAGTTGCCATTCAGCAACAAAAAAGAATTTAAAATGCCCATTCATTCTGTATCAACTAAGGATGCCAATTAAGAACTATTCCAGCAACAAACAAGAAAATCCTCACTGACATTACTTCAGAAAAGCCCTTCACCATCTGTTCTGTCGAAGTTCTAAAGAGTTCTCCATGAGCTCACCACTGATAATAAGGCAGCAGATGAAATTCAGACACTTACTTTTATGAGTTAGAAAATTCTTCATTATAATGAATTTGAAGCTCGAGTTAATGATAACCCATCTTGTCTTCATCTTCCAACTGCCCAAACTAAGAGCATTCCAATTTTCACATAAACTTATAAAAAATTAAATCAGGAGTGGAACAACACGGCAAACTAAGGGAAGGAGGCCCATATGAAAGTAATTTTTTTTTGCTGCTTTAAAGGAAGGAACACCAGAATACTGCAGCTATTGCTACCAATGGTAAATTGATATGCATTCCTTCACTGCTTTCAGCTGTGTGCCAAACTGCTCTCCAGGGATGAACACAAAGCACCACAACCTTTTCTCCTAGTTGAGACAATTTGCTCCATTTAGGTTTGTGGTAGGAAAGCTAAAGTGGTCTCAACCTGTGGCCTTCCTTCATCCCTTTCCTGCACAAGGATAACGTGTTCACACTGGGACACCCCTCTCCTTTAACAGAATCTGCGAGTTACAGCACAATTAGCAGTATCCTCATGTGATGCTTTTATGGCATTAAAGATTTAGGGAAGGGTAGCACTTAAGGAACACGAATTCAGTTTGTTGTGTGACTCAGATCACCACATTTAACTTTGGCTGCAAACACACCATATAAAATAGTTTGTAAATACGCCTTTGCTTTAAAAAAAAAAAAAAAAAAAAGAATTCCCTTGTGGCCAAACAAACAGAGAAGCTTTATAAAGTGTTTCTTTTTCTACTATATTTGACAAACAGAAGTATAACAGAGCCTTGCATGGATAGTTGGATTAGTAAATATATTGGAAGACCAGCAAGTTCCGGAGACTTATTTGCAGGGAGGCTAAGAAAACTGGAACTATCCGGATGACATATACAGCATGCAACAATGGTTAAGAAATGGAGTTCTATCACCTTTGCAGCAACCCATGGGCTCAATGATTATATGAATGCATCAAAACAATCTACATCCCTAGAATGTTGCTGTTTCTTACTTGCAGAAGGGTCCTGAAAGTGCACTGACACCTTCATGAAAAATAGGCAACTTGGAGGGTGGCACAGGGGCAACTGCAGGAAATCTGAGAAAAGCACATCCCATCCTCTAATGTTAGTGGACACCTCTGGTGGATCAAAGGGCAGCAACGGCTGACATAGTAAGCCTTCTGCTTATTAGTGATACCTATGAATGCTTCTATTGGTATTCCTCGCAATATGCAGATTTCGCCTCTAACCAAATACTTGCTTTCAAGCAAGTCTACAGATTGAACCAGAGACCAACACATTTAAAGACTGAAAAGTGATAGTAAAAACTTAAAGGAACAATTTTATTAGATAGGAGGAAAGTTTAAACAAGTTAGCTCTAATTGGCTTTGAGACGTTTACATTCCAGGCATTATTTTATGTTCAAATTAGGAGAGCAAACGAGAAGTAGGTGCACAGATTTTTGAGACAGTTTAGTGCCATCTATTCATCAGATTTATATAGGCATACAGATGGCAAAAGTCTTTAATGAGGCTTCTATACTAGTTCTGTAGCATCTGTCCTACTTGCAGGCAGATCAAAACAGCATTTGTTTGCGAGCGCTCAATCCACTTGCATAAAAGCAGACAATTTAAGAGAAGCACAGGATGAAACTCCATTTTAAAGATACTCCGCATTCAGCTGTTTTGAGAAACTATCTGCATGAAAATATACTATTGAGACGCTTGGAAGGGGTGTTCTTCCTCCTCTTTTATACTCCTCTTTTATTAAACTTTGACCTTTGAAGTAGGACAGAGTATATATCAAAATCATACTGTTATAGCTTCTGTTGGGGGGGGGGGTTCCTGAAATATCTACAGTCTTCACCTGCATCCAAGGAGGCGGCATTCAACATACACACACGTGATGCTACCGAGAAATAAGCTTTTCCCCCCTGCCATGCAACATAGTCTCCTCTCAGGGAAGGAAGCTAATAGATATGTCTATATGATCCCTTCTGACCATTTCTACACACAATAAATAGATAAAATTTCAAACTTACTGTTACGGACTTCAAAGTCATTCCGTGGTAGGTGCCCATGGTGTCAATCTTGAAACCTTCCGTCTCTATGAAATAAGAACACTCTTGTAAGTCATTTCATAGGCCAACTTTAGAGTAGTCAGGTGGCAAAACAAAAGACGTAGGCTAAGTTCCATCAGTTATGAACCACTCCTAATGGAAAAAAACTGGTTATATAAACAAAATTCAGGAGATAGTAACATTTTATGTGAAGTAGAATGGTCTTTCAAATTGTACAGTATCTCAGATTTCTTCACATTAAAGAACGCTGAACCACTTGGAATAACCAAAGTAACACTGGGTCCTTCTACTAATTTATTTGCATTTCTATTCCAGATTAAATCGGGCCCCTGTATTTTGCTCAGTACTTAGGGTGCTGTGGAAAGACCCCATAGATCTAAGGCTTAGATTCTAAGAGTTGCATTTAACTTTCCAATGCTATATGTAGTTTTCAATTGAGCAGGGACTATAAGGTTAAGATAAGTTACCCTCAAACGCAGAAATAATGGATTGATTTGTTTTTTACTGGCCTTGTCATTCCATTATCATTTCCCCTATCATTGTTCTACACAATGTCTTTCTAACCATGCAAGTTAGAAATATATATATATACCCTTTGAATTCTAGCCAGCTCAGGAGCAACATGTAGCCTACAGCCATATGTAAAGAGATACTACGGATAGTAACTACAGCAGCTCAGGATGCCCTTTATCTAGACGGAGGCATTACACTTTGCAGCTGTATGGATGCTAGTGCATTTAACTTTGTTACTCTTCCTTAAATCCATGCATCAGTAACTGTTCAAAGTAATCCCTAGCCATGCATTTATTGGATGAACATGTCTGCTTATGTAAACCCAAATTAAGAGGACAGAAAATTTCTCCCACATATCCAACAAGATACACCATACTGATGCCCACTGCTATTTTTACAGCTCAGTGAACATGGAAGAAAATTCAACTTAAGGTTTTGTCTGTGTTTCTTGAAGGCGCAGGTTTTAGATGGCTACCAGCTGTGACAAATAAAGGACATTTTGACCTTAACAGACTTTAGCAGCATAATGCTAAAATAAACTAGCGCTTTAGTACAAGCATTCTGTGGTTACAGGATGCAAATGAAGGATCTGTTTATCTTAATGTCTACACATCATGATTTGCAGGGAACTGGAGTTATGTCTAAACCTGACTGGAGAGGAGAGGACATCAGCATAGCTTACTGACCTCTCCATTATGCAAGGTAAATAAACATGAAAGTTGCCTCATGAGCATAATTTATAAAAATTGCAGAATCGTTTGCTTTTCTTAGTAAAGAAACTGTTTTGCTTTTTAATCTCAATACAGTGGTACCTCGGGTTAAGTACTTAATTCGTTCTTTAGGTCTGTTCTTAACCTGAAACTGTTCTTAACCTGAAGCACCACTTTAGCTAATGGGGCCTCCCGCTGTCGCCGTGCCGCCGGAGCACGATTTCTGTTCTCATCCTGAAGCAAAGTTCTTAACCTGAAGCACTATTTCTGGGTTAGCGAAGTCTGTAACCTGAAGCGTATGTAACCTGAAGCGTATGTAACCTGAAGTACCACTGCAAAAGAAAGTGCTAACAAAAAAAATCAGAATGGAGCATAATATGTGTCATTTACATATTGAAAGCATTACTGGGAGTTATGGTTTCAACATCTAAATATAGGTAAGGAACTAAAACAGTGACTTGTCAAAGAAACTTGATATAGGATTTGTGTGTGTACATGTGTGTGTAATTTATCTGAGAGAATACACTTAGTGAAGGCGCAATAGGAAGCCTTGCATGCAGAAGATCTCTGATTCAATCCTTGATATCTCTGCAAAGCATTTCAACTAGCAGGCCTGAGAAAGACCTCTCTGCCAGAGACCACAGAGCTTATGTCAGATTAGTAAGCGCAAGATGAACTGTTGGACTTGCACAGTACAAAATAGATTCAAGTGCTCCTGTTTTCTGCTGGGTATATATTCTACCACTACCAGTAATTGCCTCCTAAAACCCCTTTATGCACAAATGCTGCTAATATACAGCTTCATTCAGTACACTGTAAGGTAGACAAAATCAGTCAGCCTTATAAACAAGCCTGCATGAAGGCATACACACAACAAATACAGACTTGCCTTAAAATAAAGATTAGGCGTTACCATGAATAAAACTGTAACTGCGGTCACATTAGCAAGCATTAAAATGTAAATGGAAAAATCAATAGTGATACATAAGGTCAGGAACTGCTTATCAGTTATAAATCAGGAATAGGTCTGCACCTACTGGAGGAATTCTCTGGCGTTACTCATACAATTAACCTCAATAGCTGGGATACAATTTTCTGCTATACTGAAACAGATGCCCCCAATAATTGTTGTCTAGATGCCGTTTGAGATAATCCACTAGACCATTGTGCCTGGAAGATTCAGACTACTCATCTTCCTTACAACTGAGGCAATCTTTGTACTCAGCTAACCATGGAAGGATTAGACCTATATTAAGGAAAGGAACACTCACTACAAGTTAAGTTCTTGCTGGAAACTGGAGTTTATCAATAAATAAATACTCAAAGGCCTCTGTGGACCTAGGCATGCATAATGGAACTGAACATAGCTAAGGTGTTGCTTGCCTTTCTTACAGCTTTCCTCTTCGGAATCAAAAAGTTACCCTGCACTGTGCAGAAAAGGGAAATTACTTGCTACAGTAAAGGGAAATTCAGCACTAAAGTTCTATGAACAGGGAACCAGTCCATTAATTTTCCATCTTCTTCTGAGGCCCTGTTGTACCACCTATGAAAAGAGAGTAGGTTGGTGAGAACATGGAACATGCCTTTTTAGTGGCAGTAGCCTATTTATGGAATCTGCTGCCTGGGGTAGCTAGATTAGCCCCTTCATTATTCAGTTTTCAGCAAGTGGTAAAGTAATTTCTGCTCAGCATTTGATAGTTTACAACATTTGGGAGGGTATAACTGGTTTTTACTCTTTTTGAGTTATTATTGCGGTGCTGTTAATTTTATTTAACTTGTTCTTTTAACATTTGTCTTAATGCATCTTTATATACTAATGGCCAATAGACAGTCTACACACATTTTAATTTAAAAACCCTCCAACATAGTTAAGGCTAATCAGGCTTTGAATATGTCTAGTAAGGTCTAACTTAGAAGGAACCTGGTCAGCCTAACCACATTTTAAGTCAATAATGAGGTTCCCCTTTATCGCAGCAAAAGTTCCATATTTGGAATAATGTGCTTCAGGAAAGGGGGAAGAGTTGCACAGAGAGAGAGAGAGAGAGAGAGAGAGAGAGAGAGAGAGAGAGAGTATGATAAGGTTACCAGATTTTTTTTCAATGAATCCGGGGACACTTTTCAACTTCCTACTAAATAGATGGATTTTGTCAGGGGATTGATTTATAGAAACGGGGATGTCTGGTAACCTTAGTCTATGACCCATTCCTAAGCTTTCAACCATAGCACTGGCTCCATTAAGTACTGAATGTAATTCCTCCTCTGCTGCTTTCCAATATTTTATCCAAGGCTTTAAGAATGCAAACAAACTGGGAAAAGGGCAACTGGTATGCTTTTGTCTCCAACTACTAAGATGATCCCAACGCAGCTGTGGTAGACCCACCCCAAGTGCATAATTCTTTTCCACCATCTTCACAACACAGCAATAGCTATAAAATGAGCAACGTTGTAGAACACAGGTCATGAAGTTTTACAGGTTCTAAAATGTATGTTCTCTCTAGCTGAACTATTCACATAGCCTTTGGCAACTGACTAAAAGCCATAATCATCAGAAATCATTCTGCAGACTTTCCGTTGCTTTAATTTTAGTTTTATTTCCCCTTGTACTTGTTTTTTTTTTAACCATGCTTTACTATTAGCAAAATTAAACCATGGCCAAATGTACAGAAAGACTGCAACTGGGCATATGCAGTCATCAAAAGCGGTCATGGTTTGTTGTGATGAGAATTTGCTGCAGTGAGCCTTGGGCTTGTGGGCTGCACCTCCCCTTCACGCGAGAGTAGGAAATTTATAACTTTTGGTCATGGCTTGTAACAAATCAGCTTTGTGCAAATGCAGGGAAATGGTTTGTAGAAAGCTCAGTTAGTTAAAAAAAAAAACTATGGGTGGAACGTAAGATTGCATAGTTACAAACATTTCATGTGAATGAGCTTATCAGTTCACCAGATGCAGCAAGTCCCCTCCCCTCCCTTTGCATGCTGTTCTGGGCATTCTCCCAAACCCATCAGAGCCAATTTCAGGGGCAGAGGAGGAGGAGGAGGAGGAGGAGGAGGAGGAGGAGGAGGAGGAGGAGGAGGAGGAAAAACTCACTGCACAAGTGGAAGGCTATGTGCAAGGCTTCCATTGATGTTGTTCATTAGGTGAACCCTGCCCCAAATACCTAAATCACAAAAAACTGTCTTGTAGCAACATTAGAATAGAGTCAGAGTTCCTTTCTCTTTGCAACACCCAAGCAGATAGAAAGGAACAAAGCTATTGCTAAGCATTTAAGAAAATCATAGCATTGAAGCAAGTTGGATATTAAGGACCAAACCATGGTTTGGCCATGTTCTCCATCCTTGGCCTTTTCATCTATATTAAAGTGCCTGTTAAGAAATACCATTGGTATAAAGATGCTATTGCTCTAGTAAAGCAAGACAGATGATCAGCAAGAGACTGTTTAGAATACTCATGATATTTAACTGTCTTTTTAAAAAAAATCAACCACACACACAATTCAACACATATTAGCCCAATTATGCAGCAGAACACTACCCTAAGTCTATGTGCATCAAGTATTTAAAAACAGAAGGAAGAAGGCTGATGCTTTGCAGAAGGAAGTAAGGGAGATATATTGCATGCTTCTCAAATAGTTCATTTAGATAGAATGGTGAGTAACTATCTTATAAATACAGCTCCCAGATGGGGTGAATGGCCGGGGGGAGGGGGAGGAGGAGGAGCTGAATGAAAAGATAGAACTGTCTCTTATGTCCCCTCTATAATGCAGTTTACCATATTTTTCGCTCTATAACACGCACCTGACCATAACACGCACATCGTTTTTAGAGGAGGAAAACAAGGGAAAAAACATTCTGAATGAAACAGTGGATGTATCATTTTTGTGCTTCATGCTGTGGCCACAGACATGTGATCTGATGGTGAATTTGGGGTGACCCAATGCAAAGATCCTGAGGATCCATGTGGATCCATGCTTTTTAACCATGTTTTGCACCATTGCAGCCCCAGGCAACAGTGGGTGCGTGGTTTTTTTGGTGCAGGCTATAGCCATGGACATGCTATGTGATCTGATGGTGAATTTGGGGTGACCCAATGCAAAGATCCTGAGGATCCATGCTTTTTAACCACGTTTTGCACCATTGCAGCCCCAGGCAACAATGGGTGCGTGATTTTGGGGGGGCAGGCTGTAGCCATGGACATGCTATGTGATCTGATGGTGAATTTGGGGTGACCCAATGCAAAGATCCTGAGGATCCATGTTGATCTATGCTTTGTAACCACATTTTAAGTGGGGAGCGAAGGAAAAACAAAGAAGGGACATGAGAGGGGTGTGCAGAGAAGCAGCTGGCTAAGAATGCCCCCTCTCTCTCTCCCTCCCCCCCTCTCCCTCTCCCACTCTCTCTCCCTCTCCCCCAGCAGCACCGGAGCACAGAGAGGAATTAGAAAGAACGACACTCTGCTTGCAGCAATCACAGCAACAAACAGAGAAGGGTGGGCAGTAAGACCCTGAGGCAGAATGCAGGAAAGCAGTCACGGAGAAGGGAAACCTGAAACTCTTTTCAGGTTTCCCTTCTCCGTGACTCGCGATTTGACTTTTGCTTGATTTTTTGGCTCCAGGGACCACACATTCGCTCTATAACACGCACAGACATTTCCCCTTCCTTTTTAGGAGAAAAAATCTACGTGTTATAGAGGGAAAAATACGGTAAGTAGCAGAATAAAAGCCAGCAAATTGCAGGTACTCATTTCCTCTACCACAAAATCATTTGCGGCTATAGATGCCATATGCTTATTTGGACATTTTTTAATTACAGTGTTTAACAAGAAGTCAGTGGGCTGGTGAGTGGCCCATCAAATAATGACCACAGATTCTCAAAATATATTTACCTTTCCCTCTCTATTCCCTCCCCTTGATATTAAGCTAAACCTACCACAGAATGCTTTAACCTGGAATTGTGGCTTTCTGTAGCTCTGCTGCCACTGCTTTGTCCTATCAGTACAGGTTGAGGCAAGTATGCAGTGCTCTGGAACAAGCAGGCATGCCACAATGATATATATTCCTCAACCTGCCAGCACAAAATGCCTTGGTATTCCTCTTTGCTAAAACCAGAGCTGCCCCATTTAAGAACAATGGACCAGGTTTGAAGGGTTTGCATGCAAGCCCTTTCAGAGTTAATGGAAATTACACAACAGCACTCTTTCTGCCCCAAGTGAGAACAGTTTTTGGCCTACAAAAGGTATTCTCCATGCCCAGAGATGAGGCAAAGGGAAGAAAGCATTTGTTTTAAATGTGATTCGAAAGAGTTATCTGTTCAATATTGTAATATATTTAAAAAGAGCTTTTATCAATTTCATTAGAGCTCAGTCTATTTGTTTTTACAGTAATAAGATTACTGTGTGCATATATAATCAATGTGTTGCATATATCTGCAATTTGCTTTTTCATTTAGCTGTACTTTCAGGGTGCCTCTATGCATACAAATTAAGCAATGAGGCAGGCTAGTTTTGAGTTATGCTCATAAACAAAAATCAGAACCACACATTTCTACCGTCTCAAACCAATTTTTCTAATTTCTTATTTCTGGTATGGAGGAGACAAATCTGTTCTTTATAAGTAAATCTCCACAACGGGGAAGCTTTTGATTCTGCCATTTCTTCACCCATCCTCCATGCCTCTTTTTCTTTCACCTTTCTGTCTTCCTCTAAATAGCCACCTTAGTGTTTCTGCCACTGGAGTAAGCATGGGAAATTTTCCCAGACCAATCTTTAATTGCCCTTACAGAAGCTGCAATGTTTGCAATATTCTAATGCTCATGAACACCTACCTTCATATCATCACCAAGCCAAGCAATGCCTGAGGTTTTGCCGACTGCAACAAAATCTCTTAATGCATTATAATGTTAATTGGTGGCAGGTGCTAAGAGATTATATTGCCACTGTGTATTCCTGAAATGTGGCTAACTACAGCAAAAGTAGTACCTGTTTCATGAGATGTTTCCCTGCATCCAAAGTAATTCATATCACAACATGTACTGCATGTATCTACCTCCACTGTGCCCACATGACAAACAAGTTTTTAGATCCAACACACAGAAACCTGTTTTCATGCATGCTGTGTTTATCCAGATATTTGGGGAAAACGGTTCATAAAAAGGACATAAAATTCCTATGAAAATGTCATCTTTTCACAGCCCTGCTGCTTGATACTAAACAAGAAGAACATCATGTGAAATTATACAAAAAAGAAGAAGATCCAATTTAGGTTGATTATTCAATAGTAGAATGATCAACAACCCTGTAATACTGAGGAATGTCTATACAAACTATGGGACATTTTCATGATGCACTTTCAGAAAAAGCTCAATTCGAATGGCAAGGCTGATGGCCTTTGACAATAGTACCTGGATGATACAAGCTAATTTTAATTTACCTTACACCTAGAATGGATTATATGTACTTATGAAAGTCTGTAACTTTTTATTAGTTATTATAGTGGAAACATTATTATGAAAGAAGAAGTGGGTGGGAAGGGAGAGCAGGGGATAGATTTGCTATGTTTAGAAAACTATCTCTTTAAAACAGGCATAGGCAAACTCCGGCCCTCCAGATATTTGGGACTACAATTCCCATCATCCCTAGCTAACAGGACCAGCGGTCAGGGATGATGGGAATTGTAGTCCCAAACATCTGGAGGGCTGGAGTTTGCCTATGCCTACTTTAAAGTGTGTGTGTGTGTGTGTGTGTGTGTTTTATTAAAAAGAATCTGGTCACCATTACATTAGGATTTTAGCCTTTAAGAATTTGGGCACGTACGATTTCTACAGCTACAGTAGGAATATATTTAACTGGTAGTCCAGGTCATATCAGAGATGCTGGAAAACCCTTTGCAACCTTGGTCCTGCATATAACTAAGCATGCCTCTATAACAACCCGTGCTGTTTAAAATGTACTAGAGAGACCCTGCTCAGTGTCCCTCCTTTCATCTACCAAGATGTTGTGACCTTTATATGAAGGGAGGACCTGACCTTGTAAGGCTTGCTCGAGTCCATCTCTGCCATTAGAAACCTTGCTGTGAAGTTCCTTTCTGTCCAGCAGTTAGGAGAGCAGGCAGAAAAAACATAAGTTCCTCTTTAATCAGAAGACAGGGGCACTAAAAATGGAATGTGTCATCCATGGAGGAAAGCTCTTCAAGAACTGACTTGAGTAGGATAAAATATTCAAACTTCACAGAGCAGAAATCCATGCAAGGAAGAAAAAAAAAATCCAAACTGGCAGGGAAGATCAGGCTGGTCAACAGATGCATAGCAGGAATGGAGGGATTTTCCCGAGTGCCTACTCTACATCAGAGCTTGCCATGCTTTTGGGGTTTGTGGGCATATCTGCAAAACTGAGAAACTGCTCTGGTCAATCCATGCGCTCCACAACCTAGTACATACTTTGTCTACTCGCTACTATGGAATACTTCTTTCATAAAGAATACTTCTTTATTTTGGTAGGGGGAAGAGATTCTGCAGGCGCGAGGGAAGTCCTCTGCAGGTACAGGTGTGAACACAGATACATGTTGGTGACTCCTGACCTAAAATGGCTGACCAACAGAGGCCCACACAAATTTAGGATTCACAGCCCTCCACCCCCCAAAAAAACCCAATTGGTAATTGGGGTTCCTACCTGCTACCTTACATGCTAAACAGAAATGAACTTTCTGAAGACTACAGTGACCACCAGAAATACTGCTTATATTTTCCACCTATTACAAACTTAAGTTGGGCAAAAAGGCAATCAGTCTGGACACTTTCAGCATCCATTCTCTGTCACAAAAATAGGAAAAGTAAGCCTAACAAAGTTCTGGTGAGGAAAAAACATGGTAAAGGCAACTTACAGTGTACACATTAAACACCATATAAATTGTTTGTGAATGTAAGCTGGTTTACAAAATTCCATCAGGACCCCAGGTTGACCAAGAAATACAATTCAGAATGAGGCAACAGAAAGAGCAGAAGGATTGAGTCTTAATAACTGAGTTAATGGGAGTCCTAATGATGTCCTTAATTGTGCTTATTTGCTTTACCCGTGTAATTCATTGGTTTCTATGCATTTTCATTGGAAAAAGTAAAGCAAATACAGTGGTACCTCGGTACTCAAATGTAATCCGTTCCGGAAGACCTTTCGATTTCTGAAACATTCAAAAACCGAGGCACAAAGGGCTGGCTGCAAGTTCAATTGGGAAAATTGAAAAACACACAATGGAAGCCGTTTGACTTCCAAGGCGCGTTTGAAAATGGAAGCAATTACTTCTGGGTTTTCAGCGTTCGAAAACCGAAACATTCAGCTTCCGAGATGCTTGCAAACCAAGGTACCACTGTACCAACAGGCAAGTGCAATACATGAATCCTCTCCTTCATACACACCCACCCATCATAATGCTAGTTTACAACTATATACAGGCATGCCTTGGGTAGTCTGGTTACAGGCCATCCCCCCAAAACAAGGAACGCGATAAAGCAAGTCACACTTTTTTGTTTGTTTCCCAGAGCATATAAAAGTTAAAGGTAAAGGGACCCCTGACCATTAGGTCCAGTCGCGGACAACTCTGGGGTTGCGGCTCTCATCTCGCTTTATTGGCCAAGGGAGCCAGCATACATGTGGCCAGCATGACTAAGCCGCTTCTGGCGAACCAGAGCAGCGCATTGAAACGCTGTTTACCTTCCCACCGGAGCGGTACCTATTTATCTACTTGCACTTTGATGTGCTTTTGAACTGCTAGGTTGGCAGGAATATAAAAGTTACGTTTACACTATACTGCAGTCTACTAAGCCACCCCCCACCCCTGGTTGCAGGGTTGTAAGGGGGGAAACCCAGCCCCAACCCTAGCCAGCTCTACTCCCCACACCACCAGAAGACAGGTGGCAATGCCAGGGGGGTTCCTTCCCCTGGAAACGGCTAAGCTGCCTGCTGCAATATCTTCATGCACACTACCTGCCTGCAATGTATATTTTTCAGTATAGTGCAACTATTCCAGTTAACACATGCAAATGCTCATCCAGTTGACATCAGGTTGACATTCAACTGCTGATTGAGAGCAATATGGAATTTCTTCTTTCTGTATCAGATTCTCTTCTTCACCCCATTCATTTTTGCATTCATTAAAATATTTAGTACTTTTGCTTCACCACACGACTTATGCCATAAAAATGAATAATTCAATACAAATATAAATGAATGCTCAAATCAGCTTTGAACATAAAAAAACAAATTTTAAAGCAGCTTAAAAAAATAAGCTATCAGAATTAATTTGTATGAAATGAAAGAATCATAGCAAAAAAAAAAAAAAATTAAGTATACAGCAATGCTACAAGACCTGGGTAACATTAAGGAGATTTTGAAGGTGTTTTTTTTAAAAAGGAAAGAAGGCTGAGGGCAATAGATATCTTGTGGTGATAGTTAGAGGTCTTTACTGTTTTTGCAGCTTAATCACATTTTCCACTTGAATGTTTGGTGTGTCACAGAGACAGAGTTATTTTTATCAGACAGTAACCATTTCCAAAAAATTACTTGTACTTTGTCAAAGGCTGATGTATTCTGCTTAAAGGTTTGCCAGTGTTTATTACCATGCTCTGTTAAACCCATAGGGCTTTTTATTCACAAGATATGAAGCCGTGACTCTGTTCTTATAATCTTTGAGGAAACAAAATCGCTTTAGAAAGGATGTGAATATTTCCTTTTTACAAAGCTATTACCAGCTGTGGGGGAAATACACTCTGCAACCCAATCTCCATTGTTTTCTTCAAACTAGAAAAACTGAACAACACAGTCTTAACAGAAAGCATGCCTGAAAAGCATGCAACAGACTAAGGGACATGGCATTAACTAAACTGGATTGCCATTACAGAAGGCATGGGGAGTGATAGCACAGACACACTGTGCAAAGGCAACATGAGGTTTTCTGAAGAGGAGTTGCATACTGTATATGTTACGGGCAGCAAATTTTGAATTCCACAACCATCTTTGCCCAGTATACTGGAGCAATGGTAATTCTACACTACAGTTTTGAGCATTCTAAGGATATAGCATTGTTATATTAGCTAACATGGGGTATATGGGGGTAGTACCTCTGGTGGGGAACACGTTGTGCTCCTTCTGGGGTAGTTTGCCCACCTTTGGTCCCCATGCTGCACGCAGCTCTCACCTGTGGCTCCTAGAAGCTGTCAGCATGCAATAGAAGCCACACCTAAGAAAAGGATTTGACTGACTGGCTAAACCAAATAAAGGTAGCTGATGGATCTCAAACACTCAATGAGTTTGGGACTTCTCTTGTGGATTGAGCGGATGAGACCAATAGTGGGGCCAATGGTCAAGAAGGCATTTTCTGCATGTGCTGTAGAGGGAAGTGAAGGACAGGTAGGGCCCATCAACCTAGGAAGGCAGCCCATCTACAGTGTTAGAAACTGATATATGAAAGCTAGGAGCCATATAGCACCTTAAACCTAGGTTACGGGCACAACAATGGAATGTCTGGGCATGCTATTTTTATAACAAGAATACAAAGCTGAAAATGAATGAACTGCAGCTGAAATATTATGTTCATTTTTCACATGGTCTGGTCCTTCCCCTGCCCACCCCCTAATATTCTTAAGAGGGTCTTTCTACTTCAGAGAGTAGCTGGAAGTGGGGAGGCAGAAAAAGGTCCTCCTTTCCTTCCACTCTGCAGTTTTAATCTGAAATCTTAAGCGCAATACTGCACACAGAGCTCATAAACAGCTCGCGCTAATGAAATTCCCTGTCGCAAAATGCGCCTAGAACAATGGGAGTTTCGAACACTGCATATCCAGGAGAAGGAAAACTCCAGTCCTAAACTTCTGCTGCCTTGCGGGGTATCTTCAGGAGGAGAAAAGACTAAGGAGTAAATGCTACACAAATCCATAATGGAGTCCCTAAGATGATGGGTGGTGCCTTGCACACTTCTTTCCAGCTACTCCTGCAGCCAAGCTGGTGCCAAATGAATTGCTTTGCTTTCCTTTGGACTGTGTCAGTCAGGCTGAGAGGGGAGTTTTGTCATCTGGGCAGCCCAGGGCCTCCATACACATTGCCCAGGTGTGCATCCTGGGAAAATCACTTAGGTGCTGCTAATGTAGCCATTAGACTTCACCCTCAGAGGTGTGCTCCATTGTCTCTTGAGACAGACAGATGCCAAGAACATTAACTAACATTGTCAAAGCGCATATAAAATGGGCAGAACAGTAATTATTCAACTAGAGCTGTAATAATTGTTCACATGAACAAGAACACGGCCACCTGTATGGCATGGCAATCATTTGGAAAGAAATTCTGAGTGTCTGATTCCATGTTTACCCAAGCTCAGCTAGCCTGTGGTTCCTTTCAGTACACTTATTAAATGTATAAGCTACCTTTATATTTAAAGCATCATTTCACAAGACATCAAGTCACTGAACATTAGATGAAAAAATAAAACACCCGGCAGCGAAGTTTTATGATAGCAGAAGAGCCACAGCCAATTGGGGCCTCTTCATTTGGGGCCAACACAATGCAGCTACAGTTAAGGGGCTTAGATTCTGTACTCCCTATCATCAGCAACCCCTCTACTCTTGAGCATGAGTCCCTCCCAGCCTTTCTAAGGTTTGTGGATGATAGTGCTAATCAGAGTTCACTCTTCACAAGTGGAAATTGCAGCCTAAAGCAGGTTAAAATCCTGATTTAAGAAGACAAGATCTGCAGTGCCAACTCAGAATCATCTTGATCCTGAATCTGTGGAGCTAGTGGCAATATGTTCGGTGGTTGTGGTGGGACCTTCCATCAGTGGAGGGCTCTCATATGGATACAACTCAGTGGCCACAATGTAGAATGACAAATTTTAGTGGCAACTGGTACACGTACGTATACACAGAGATACATACACAGAGAGAGAGAACGATGACAGAAAATGAGTGTCTGAGATATTTTATTCTTACACCTCTCTGGAGAGAGGTGGAAAGAGAGACTCTTCCCAATAACATATTAATTAATGGAGACACTCTAGGGATATAATTTATCAGGATACTAGGCTTTTGTTTAACAGGAAAGCAGAACTGAAATAATTACCTCAGCTTTTCTAGAGTTGATAAAGAAAAGATGATTGTTTAAGTACCAAGTGTCAGAACTGTCTAGCTGATCGGTACTATCAGCAAAGAAACTATGAATATGACATATCAGGAATTCATAAAATTCAAATATAGGTATTTACTATTTTAAAAGTACCATTTGCTTCTTAATAGCTATGTCTTATTTCATTTTCCCCATTAATCTGCTACTTTTTCGGAAACAGGTTCCTGATCAACACGGTCAACTCCAGGGATTTGAAAATAAGCATACAGTGGTACCTCGTGTTACGTACTTAATCCGTTCTGAAGGTCCGCTCATAACAGGAAACCGCTCATAACATGAGGTGCGCTTTCTCTAATGGCGCCTCCCACTGCTCCCGCTCACATCCCGGGGCAAAGGTCGCAACAAGGGGCATCTACTTCCAGGTTAGCGGAGCGCGTAACCCGCAGCATTCATAAGGGGGCCGGTACGTTACATGAGGTACCACTGTACTGTTTTACTTATCATGTGTGCCCTCTCCCAATCAAAATTGCTGACACTGAAAACAGGTAACACAAGTAAACTTACCTTCCTTTCCTTTAAACCTTTCCTGATCATATCTGTTATAGGCCGCTGGAATTGGCTGCTTGTTGCGCAAAGTGGGGTCCTGAAAACAAAAATGTAAAGTATGAGTTTTGTGGCATGCTAATGTAAGTCATAAAAAAAAACAACCACTTAGAATATTATTACGATATGTGAAATGATGATGCAGAATTTACTTAGGGTTATATCCAATGGATTTGCTTAATGCAATCAATACACTTGCTTTTCGCCACTTCCTCCTAGCTCTGCAGGCTCCTGCACCCTTTGAAAAGCTGTTTTTGCATGTCAAGAAACCCTATTAAATATGAAGCAGAGGGCTGCAGCAAATTGGGGAAGTTGGGGAAAAACATGTTCCCCATCTAACGGAACATTAGATGTTCACTAGCACAAAACTTAATATTTTAATATATTCAAAGGTATTTCATATTAAACCTGATTTGCTATTTAAGCTTATCCATTGACTTATAAAACTAGGGGAAAGGTCTTCTAAACTTAGCGCAATATCATACTGTACTAAGTGAGGCTCAATTTAAAGAGTTAGCAAAGCAATGCAAGAGCTGTTTTCCAGCTGCCTGATCCCAGTGCCATTGTAGCTTTCCTAAACCAAAACCAAAAAAAACCCCCAAAACAGATTAGATGGATAAAAGTGGTTCCAACGCCATTATTGAATTGATCCACATGGTTCATATTTACAAATTTTATTGGCATGGCAAGGGTCAGTAGTTCTCAAACTAATCCAACAACTTATCAATTAAACCTAAGAGAAAGAATGGAATATATATACTAAGAACATTAAGAACACAGTAATCTTTATGTAGCTTTTATTGATCTTTCAACCCTTAATAATCGAAATTGACTGCCAACCAATTTGCCTTTTCTAACCAAAATTGCCGACACTGAGAACAGGTACACAGGTTCCACCAAGCCAGAGGGGTTTATTGCTAAGTAAACGCCATTTGGAACTGAGATGCACAGATTAAGTACAAACTTGGGAGGAGTGGAAGCTTTTCCTAAGTGTAATTGAAATGCTGTCAGCCTAATGGGGCAGCAAATTCCAATTCATCCATCTTTTGCATAGGCCATTTACTAACACGGTTTCAATCATTCGGTACAGTGTACGTGAAACAAAGTCCCATCCATTTCAATGTTCAAGTGGCCATCGCAGTTCTGGACGTCGTCTTATCATTGCATGCAAGTTACGGCGAGAATGGAAAGAGTGCACCGGACTTTGGTACAACTAGGAATATGAATTTTGGAAAGTGGGAATTTGAGCCAACTCAACCACCAGGTATTGTGCCTCATCGTCATTACTTTGTAACACCAGGCTGCCATTGGTTTTAAGTCCTGGTCACCTTGCTGATTCTAGATAAACAAACTCTATCCTAACTAAGTGACACGGAAAACACAGAAAGGCATGGAAACAGCAGGGGGATAGAAGAAGAGCTGAGATATGCCAATGAAGGTCCACAGCAGAGGCAAAACCTGAATGCCATCCAGAAAGAGTGGTAATTAAAGTACCCTCTGTAACAGATCCACTATTAATAAAACTAAACAGTATAATAGTATTTTAGGGAGTCTTGTTAGTAGAATCTACACCAATTTGGAATTTGGGGCAGTATACAATACAGGGACATTTGGTTGCACAATATAATTTCTCTTCCCTCTCTTCTCCAATCTGCACACTAAACCTGTTCTGGGGGTTATTCCAGGCTTCTGGAGCAGATTTGGGGTGGGTGTAAGGCTTGCACGGAGAGCAACTTTCGTTGCACAAACTGAAATCCTTGCACTAACAGAACTATTTTGTTGGATGCTGCCCTTGTTTTTGAATAAATCTGTTTTATTTCACACAAGTATATGGATTCAAACACTTCCTATGTTTATTCTGGACTCTTTTTTTTGAAAAAATGTTGCTACAGTCAAACCTTAGTTGTTGAACGTAATCCTTTCTGGAAGCCTCTTCGGCTTCCGAAACGTTCAATAGCCGAGGCACTGCTTCCGCCTAGTTGCAAGAGCTTTGGATGTTCGGGTTCCGAAAAACATTTGAAAACCAGAACACTTACTTCCGGGTTTTCGGCGTTGGGGAGCTGAAACATACGATAACCGAGGCATTCAGGAACCGAGGTTTGACTGTACTTGGAATTTTAAGGAAAGTACAAGTGCCAACATTTTCAAAGTCCTTTTAAAATTAGCAAGCATTCTGTTTCAATTATCTACATAATTTCTTCCAGGGTGTAAATCTTCACATAAACCTCACTTCTGTAATATGGACATTCAAACTATTGCCATGACAAAATACAAGGGAAGCAGTATTAAAGATATCTGTTTTGCAATTAAATGCTCAGTACCTGAACCCTTCTGGCTTTTTAATTAAACCCAAATCCCTTATTGAGGAATAAGTCTTACCACTGGTGCAGTATTTGGTGCTGGTCTTTGTTCAGGTGCACGTCCTTCTTCTCTTGCTTTGACGGACTGAAGAATTGCAAAAATGTTCTTGGCAAAGTTCTAGAACACAAGAGATTGAGTGTTATACTATTTATCTGTTAACCAGTGTCTTCTGAAGCAGTGTATAACAGAAAAGTGTGGTATATAAATTTACATCTATACAGTGTACTACAAAGTATAGCTAGAAGCCACAATTTTGAGAAATGCAACTGACAAAACCACTGAACATTTTCTGCCACTCTTCTGTCGCTTACTGTTTGCACATTTTCAGACAGTAAGTGATAATAAGTAGCATGTGAAACATCTTTTAATCAATTTGCACATGCACATGAGTTGTCACATATTTCCAGTTTCTGTCTCTTTGCACAAATGTATTAAAGGAAGAGAGACTTTAATGCTTAGAAAATACAAAGTAGCTAGTGACAAATGCCCTCCTCTTAACACTTGGTGACACTTTCCTTTCTTCAGCTTGGTACAAGTGGAGGAAAAGGCAGGTGCGAAGTTTAGTTAGTGACCTTTGTATGTAAATGACCCTTGCAACCCTGGGCTCATTTTGGAGGAAACACAGGATATAAATCTATTTGATAAAATGTGTGTCTACATGAGCACTAGCGCATACGTTCTAATTAATTACAATAATCTTTCTCTCCATGACATGCGAAGAGGTTTTATGAACTCCACCCAATGCTCCTATGTGTTACAACATAAAGAATAATGAAGTCAGCCCATAATTATCAATAAAACATCAGTAGATACTGATCGGATAAAAAGAGTAATACAAATTGTGACAGACAGTACAGTTTTCAGAAGACATCAGAAAGAAGGCAAAAGTGGTTCCTATTGAACTTCTACTGGTAGGGAATTCCACAGGGCAGGGCTTCCCACACTACATTACATGTAATACTCTAGTATACTCATTGATACAGGGACATGGGTGGTGCTGTGGTCTAAACCACTGAGGCTCTTGAGCTTGCCGATCAGAAGGTCAGCGGTTTGAATCCATGCAATGGGGTGAGCTCCCGTTGCTCTGCCCCAGCTTCTGCCAACCTTGCAGATTGAAAGTATACCAGTGCAAGTAGATAAATAGGTACCACTGTGGCAGGAAGGTAAACGGAGTTTCCGTGCGCTCTGGTTTCCGTCACGGTGTTCCGTTGCACCAGAAGCGGTTTAGTCCTGCTGGCCACATGACCTGGAAAACTGTCTGTGGACAAACGCCAACTCCCTCAGCCTGAAAGCAAGATGAACGCCGCACCTCATAGTTGTCTTTGACTGGACTTAACTGTCCAGGGGTCTTTACCTTACCTATCCATTGATCAATGTATTACTATGAACCATATTATAAAAATATATCCTAGAACATTAAGAAAAATCCTTATGTAGCCTTTATTGATCTTTCTGCGGGATTTGACTCTATTAATCGAAACACATGGGAGAAATTTCAAATTGCCAATATCAAATGCAGACTTCCGCTATTGATCCACGAAGTATACGGCTATGCAGAAATGAGGCTCAGAGTAGGTTTAAAGGGTAGTATGGTTAGTGATTTTAAAACGTCACAAGGAGTAAAGTGAGATTGCATTCTGGCTCCCACTCTTTTTAATTTTTATATTAATGATTTGGTGCCTATTTAGCCAATGCAAACTTCCCCTCTCCGGTAATTAGAGACAGAAAGAACTCAATCTTGATGTATGCAGATTATTTAGTACCCCTCTCTCCTTCCTCAAAAATCTCTTGGAGATGTATAGCACATACTGTAAACAGGAAAGCCTAGCTACAAATTACTCTTAAGACCAACATTATGATTTTTGGCAGACACAGACCTACATAGAGATGATGCTTGGATCCTCTCGTGGAAGTGTCACATGGAGACAGTAAAAGTCAAAGCACAGAAAACCATAGGGGCACTGATGAAATCCTATTACCAAAAGGAAGGTCAGCTGACTGAACCATCAGTCAGAGCCGCTAATAGCCATGCTTCGCAAGACGAAAAAACCGCAAGACGAAGAGACTCGCGGAACGGATTAATTTCGTCTTGCGAGGCACCACTGTAGTTGGTAGCAAAGGGCTTACTCAAATGCTCCATGGCTCTGAAATCTGGGGCTCTGATTCAAACTCCATTAAAGATTTGAAAACCGGACAGAATACAGTCATACCTTGGGTTGAAGTAGCTTCAGATTAAGTATTTTCAGGTTGCACTCCGCGGCGACCCGAAAGTAACAGAGCGCATTACTTCTGGGTTTCGCTGCTCGTGCATGCGCAAACACTCAAAATGACGTCACAAACATGCGCGGAAGCGGCAAAACGTGATCCGCAGACACGTGTTACGTTTACTTCAGGATGCGAACGGGGCTCCGTTCGTATCCAGAGGTACCGCTGTATATTTTTTTCTGGAAGCTTTACTCTCCACCATCAGGAATATCAGCAGCTCTTTCTCGTACAGAGGTGGCCAACAATTAAGGAAAGAGCGTCCACAAAAGGGGAGTTTCAACTAGAATATATATTTAAGAGATTTTAAAATTTAAATGTTCTGTAACTAAACTATATCCTGACCACCTGGCAGCATAAATGGAGGGTACATAAACCTGGATGCAGGGCAAAAATACTAGTAATCTGGTAATCTAGTTGTAAATTACTTAGGTATGTTGATTTTGATGGGTCTACTCCAAACATGACTAATATTGGATCTTGCCTTAAAGCATAAAAAGCTAGATACACTAGACAAATGACGACTCGGGATGTGCACAAATGTGTAAGAAGCAAGAAAAACATAATATAGGCCTTTCAAACCAAGAAAATTACTATGTTAACCCTATTAAAAGGAGCTCAGCATGAGGCAGCATAAGTAAACCATATTAGGCTGTTTAAAAGCAGCATATAATGCTAATATCAGTCATATTTAAAAGGGCACATATTTAACAAATTTACATCAACTCTCAAGATGCACTTCATATTGAATGGCATATGTACACAACAGATGTCCTCCATTACCGATAATTCTAAGTAATAATGAATGTATTCAGTAGCAGAGCTCCCTGCAAAACATTTATAATGCAAAATGGTTCTCTCCTATTAAGTATGGAAACATTAAAGCATCAAAAAACAGACACAAGCTGCAAAGTTCTAAGTGTGCTACTTTCTTAGTAATGTGCCTGTCTTGCACGTTGATGTGTGTTTTAAGACTACACGAGAGCAACCCAGGGCCCCTTGCGGTAGTAATTCCATTAAAAAAACCAAAACCTGACCATCTCATTCAAGTCTGCTGCATAAAGTCATCTTCAGAAGCGGCTGGAATGATATAGAAATGAATGGACAGTTCAAGCCTATACCCCATTTAAAAGACTCTAAATGAACTGTATTTTTTAATAGAAGGTCCAGTGCAGATATAATGCTAGCTAGCTCCC
Organism: Podarcis muralis; assembly: GCF_964188315.1. Lineage (NCBI taxonomy): Eukaryota > Metazoa > Chordata > Lepidosauria > Squamata > Lacertidae > Podarcis > Podarcis muralis. Next base: position 18,633,057 of record NC_135659.1, on the reverse strand, counting down.
TTGCTTACTGCAGTTAGCAAACAAAGAGCCAGCCCTTGGGAATGCACTGAGATTCCTCCCTGAAGAAGCTTTGCTCTTCTACTTCAATCACGGTTAAGCAACTTTTGGCACCGACATTAGCTGCAGTGGAGCTAATGAGATGGGAAAGAGAAATGGGGAAATGGTGTATTTTTTTAGCCCTTTTTTGAAATTTTCTAGTGTTTTCTTTTAAAATGAGGGAAATGCTTTTTAACTCAAGGGTTTAAAGAATTATTTTAGTTGTGCTTTGCCCCTCAAAATGGATTCCAATACAGTGGTACCTCAGGTTAAGTACTTAATTCGTTCTGGAGGTCCGTTCTTAACCAGAAACTGTTCTTAACCTGAAGCACCACTTTAGCTAATGGGGCCTCCTGCTGCCACCGTGCTGCCGGAGCACGATTTCTGTTCTCATCCTGAAGCAAAGTTCTTAACCTGAGGTACTATTTCTGGGTTCGCAGAGTCTGTAACCTGAAGCGTATGTAACCCGAGGTACCACTGTACCTGCTTACGACAACCTACTGTATTAGGATATTATTTCTGTACTGTAGACAGGTTCAACTCAAAACCTAGAGCTAGAAATTACTTCAACAGAACTGGAAGCATGTGCTCATCCGCATGTAACCCTAAGCAATAGTTTAGCATGATTTGTATTAACTTTAGCAAAGTTGAGCACAGCGTCCAGCTCCTCCTCCACTCCTTCCATATGGCCAGGAGCATGACTCCTGCCCAGTTTATTTCCAAATAATCTGTTTAGCACTGCTTTAAAATGAAGTCTGACAAGTTGCTCATTGCGAGAAGTGAGGTTACAGGGAACCAGACAGAGGGCCTTCTCGGTAGTGGCTCCCACCCTGTGGAACACCGTCCCTTCAGATGTGAAGGAAATAAGCAGCTATCCTATCTTTAAAAGACATTTGAAGGCAGCCCTGTTCAGGGAAGTTTTTAATATTTAACGCTGTATTGTTTTTAACACTTGATTGGGAGCTGCCCGCAGTGACTGGGGAGACTCAGCCAGATGGGCGGGGTATAAATAATAAATTATTATTATTATTATTGCTAAACAAGTTCTCTTACCATGAACCTGCTTTAAGCTATATCATATTTTATTATTCCATCCACTTTCGCACAAACTGCAATTTCCAATACTTATGGCCTTACAGTCAGATGGCATCTTCAGCAACAACTAGTAACTGTGCAGGAGGGGAAAGATCTTTGGCTGAAGTCACAGAATACATAAGTGGCTGGAAATAAGGAGGCTCAAGCTTTGCGTGGTTTGAGAAGTTCTTGGCAGGCCAACATGTGCTCCACTGCCTGTAGGCTGAGAAGCTCCTATTTGCATTTCTTCAGCTGAATACACTATTGTAGTAGCATCACACACACACACACACACACACACACACACACACACACACAACAAATGTCCATCTGTTATGCCTGGGCACATTTACGTGCAACAAATAAGCATCTGCTCCAGACAATTAGACCTAGAATGAAGTGATGCTCAGTAAGTACACACATACGTGGCAACAGATGGTGGCAGCGTAGCAACTTACACAAAATAGTTCAGTACACTGACTTCCAAACTGTGTGCAAGGGCACACTCGTGTGTTGCAAGGGAAAGGCTGAAGTGTATTTTCAACAGCTAGGCCACCAAAGCTGGACACTTCGGGCACCCTACGTCACTTGAAGTGGGGAGGACAAGAGCAAGAGCTGCAATTTGTTACTCCCATCCAGGACACGGGTGGCGCTGTGGTCCAAAGCACTGAGCCTCTTGGGCTTGCTGACTTCAAAGTTGGTGGTTCGAATCCCCATGATGGAGTGAGCTCCCATTGCTCTGTCCCAGTTCCTGCCAACTTAGCAGTTCGAAAGCACGCCAGTGCAAGTAGATAAATAGGTACTGCTGTAGCAGGAAGGTAAACAGGATTTCTGCGTGCTCTGGTTTCTGTCACGGTGTCCCATTGTGCCAGAAGCGGTTTAGTCATGCTGGCCACATGACCCGGAAAGCTGTCTGTGGACAAACACCAGCTCCCCCGGCCTGAAAGCGAGATGAGCACCACAACCCCATAGTCACCTTTGACTGGACTTAACCGTCCAGGGGTCCTTTACTTTATAACCCCATCCAGCACTTCTGCTGTTCCACAATACCAACCAAATTTTGCCATACAAATCCCCCATTGGGCTTTATCACTTCTGCAATCAAGCCTATGGGCAAACTCATTTGCTAAACCAGCACTGTACAGTTGAAAAATATATTTAACTTTCTAAAGCTCAGAATTCAGTCTTTTTTATAAAAAAACAAAAAACAAACCCAAACCTGATTTATTATGTTCAATGTGTTTTTAAAAATTGTTTAATGTTTTAATTATTTATTTTCCGTACTAAACAGTATTGCAAAAGTATTATTTCTTAAGGTATAAATATAAACATAAATTACTCCCCTCCCTACATACAGGATTCAGATTATATTTCTTTAAAGTGTGACATATTCTACAAACAGGATTAAGAATTTTCTGTTTGTTACGTATTTGATCTACTACAATATATAACACCATTTTTTCCCTTTAAAATGTTCAGTCTTCGAGATGCCAACAGGTTACCGCTTCTTAAAATCTCCATAAAGTCATTTCATGTACTCATAAATCTAATCAGGGATGGGTAATTTGTGCCTCTCAAAATGATGTTGGCCTTCAATTCCCAGAATTCCCAATCAGCATGGCCAATGGCAAGGAATGATGGGAGCTGTAGTCCAAAATATCTGAATTTGGCAAAGCCTCAAAACCCATGACCTAAATAAAGGTTGAGTTATTCATAGCCTGGTGAAACAGATATCTGTTTTGAAATGTAAATATTAAATTGCTTGAGGCCCACAAGCTGGTTAGCGCTAGTAGTCAGAATTTGTGGACTCCTAGGTGAAATAAAGACTATTTAGTGTCATACCAATATGCTTTCATTGCTTAAGCAACTAATTCATGCACTTTATTCAGGATATATGCTGATTGGAAAACTTAATTTATAGCAATGATTTAAATTGAATTTTTTTCCCTGGTCGTCAAATTGCCTCGCTCTAAACATGCATGAGACTCCTAACTCAAAATGTTGGACATGTTAACATTATTGAAATTTGTCATTGGAATGAGCTCACAGAAGGAAAAATCATTCTTAGAGCTCCAAGTGCACATTGATTCCTTTGGTTCTCAGACTCCATCAAGTGAATAATTTTATCATGTGTGGAACAAGACCACCATCTAGTGCTCATTCAGAAAACTGTCTGTGAGGAGAAGAAAGGGGATTCTTCTTTTGTATTCCTTAGAGCTTTGAGATGCAGACCTACAAAGTGGATTTGAAAAAAACTCAGCACCTTAAAAGGCAACCCAGCACCCTCACTATAAGGGTGGCCTTTTGAGAATTCAGAATTCTTGCATTATTAGCTACTACAGAGACTGCTTTGAGAATGAAGTTCTCTTTGAACAAACTAACTCACCGTCAGGCACTGCAGCGAAACAAGGTTAAGCTTACTGACACGAGAAAGAAAATGTTGCGGGTGCGTTAGAGGTCATCTGAAATGTTCCAGTTAACAAATGAAAAGAATGAAGTCTAGTATTCAAGGGTAAGAATTTGGATAAAGCTACAATGATCAAATTCTAAAGGGAACTGCCCTAGAGAGCCATGAATAACGTGTGTATACCCCTGAAGGCCCAAATATTCAATAATGGAATTAGGAGCAAAGGCTAGTAATAGAAAGAGGAAAAGCAACAATACAAAAAGAGAAGGAAAAGAGGAACACATACAGTGGTACCTCAGGTTAAATACGCTTCAGGTTACATACGCTTCAGGTAACAGACTCCGCTAACCCAGAAATAGTGCTTCAGGTTAAGAACTTTGCTTCAGGATGAGAAAAGAAATCGTGCTCTGGCGGCATGGCAGCAGCAGGAGGCCCCATTAGCTAAAGTGGTGCTTCAGGTTAAGAACAGTTTCAGGTTAAGTACGGACCTCCGGAACGAATTAAGTACTTAACCTGAGGTACCACTGTAATACAGTGCTGATCATTTTTAATTTTTCTCTAAAAATATATTTCATACATTAGCAACTTTATAGCTTCCAAATTCTAAGCAATTTGAGGGTGTAAACACACCTTGCTCAAATATCCCCACTCTTTGCTTGTTCTGCCAGCTGAACCCAACTTATGGTTTGTCTTTCACTAAACCATGAACAGCAACCACTGCCACTCACAATTGAGCAGTGATCACCGGCATGCAGTTCATTCGTGCTTAACCTTAACTATGCTTATGGTTGCCCATATCATAATGCAATTCCTCACTTCACTGGCTATACCTTTTACCCACAAAAAACCTGTCCTGCTTTGCCCCTTCCCCAGGACCGCTTATGATATATTTCTGCTATAAGACGCCACAATAACGTTTGTCAGAAATAATGTGGATATACTGACGCAAGCAGCGCCCAACACTTCCCAACTTGTACTCCATCATTATAGCAGTATTTCAGTGCACATTCTGATCATTTGATGAGCTTGCCACTAGATGTTACCAAATAAGGGACACATTGCAGGCAACCTACCATGTACTGGTACATTTTGTGCAAAGCAATTTCAGCTTACTTTCAAAACCTTTGCCCCAGACATTTAAAATATCTTGTCCTACTAACAGTTTAAGTCAGGGGTGGGCAGACTTCAGCTTTATAGAATTTTCTTTTTACTGGAAACGAGAGTTCACCAAGTAGAAAATAGGTGGCCCAGGGCAAAGTAGCACAGAATAATAACTAGGGGAGATGGTGAGGGAACTTACTTTCCAAATCAAAAACCATGGATCTTTCCCAGGTCAAGTCTAAATTAAGAGGGAGGAGCATCCTTCTGTTGCTATCATGAAAAAACAGATAAGAACAGTGGCCAGTGATCTACAAACCAGACTCATTTATCAGTTGGTCCTGATCCAACTTCCACTCTCCCATGTTTTAAGTCTTAAAGGAAAGGTAAAGGTAGCCCTGACCGTTAGGTCCAGTCGCAGACGACTCTGGGGTTGCGGCGCTCATCTCGCTTTACCGGCCGAGGGAGCCAGCGTACAGCTTCTGGTTATGTGGCCAGCATGACTAAGCCGCTTCTGGCGAACCAGAGCAGCGCAGGGAAACGCTGTTTACAGGAGCTCACCCCGTCGCGGGGATTCGAACAGCCGACCTTCTGATCGGCAAGCCCTAGTCTCTGTGGTTTAGACCAGTGTTTCCCAACCTTGGGCCTCCAGCTGTTTTTGGACTACAACTCCCATCATCCCTAGCTAGCAAGACCAGTGGTGGGTGGAGGCCCAAGGTTGGGAAACACTGGTTTAGACCACAGCGGTCTTAGTTTAAGGTAAAATACACATCTACCAAAAACAGAATATATCAAGGACCCTGCAACATTCCTTCTTCAGAACATGGTCTTTAAATTGTAGACATTGCTGCCAGGATATCTGAATCAACATGTCAATATTTCAAACTCCTGTGGCTTGGCATGAGCAGCATAGCTTGCTCTTTGGCATACATTTTGTTTTTGATACAGTGATTAGAGTGGCAAGACCTCAATGTCATAGATCCTGGCAAAACCGCAGCTTCATATGCAGTAAAAGATTCATTATTTTTTAAAATTGCAATTATATTCCACCTTTTCTTCAAGGAGCTCAACATAGCATACATGCCCTCCCCCCCACTTCCACATTTAATCCCCTGAGGTAGGTTAGGCTGAGAGGCAGTGACTGTCCCTAGGTCACCAAGTGAGCTTCATGGCTGCGTGGGGATTTGAACCCTGGTATCTCTGTTCCTAAGCTGACACTCTAATCACTACAGCATACGGGCATTTACAGTAAATTCAAAGCCACATCTCACAGACACAGCACTAGTCCCCCAGAGATTTCCCCAGTGTTCAGACTGGCTTTCAAACAGTGCAAATAGAATGACATTCTTTTTTAACAACAACAACACTGTTGTTGTTGTTGTTGTTGTTGTTAAAAAAGAATGTCACTCTGTTTGCACTGTTTGAAAGTCAATGCTGCATCACTGCAGGTAAAGGTAAAGGTAAAGGGACCTCTGACCATTTGGTCTGGTTGTGACCGACTCTGGGGTTGCGGCGCTCATCTCGCTTTATTGGCCGAGGGAGCTGGCATACAGCTTCCGGGTCATGTGGCCAGCATGACTTAGCCGCTTCTGGCGAACCAGAGCAGCGCACAGAAACGCCCTTTCCCTTCCCGCCAGAGCGGTACCTATTTATCTACTTGCACTTTGACGTGCTTTCGAACTGCTAGGTGGGCAGGAGCTGGGACCGAGCAACGGGAGCTCACTCCATTGTGGGGATTCGAACCGCCGACCTTCTGATTGGCAAGTCCTAGGCTCTATGGTTTAACCCACAGCGCCACCCATGTCCCATCACTGCAGGTAGTAGAGTCTTAATATTTACCTTCAAGAACACAGTCAGTTTAGAAGCATAACAGGCTTTGTTTTAAAATCAGAGGCAGACAAAACCAAACTCATACAATTCCCAACAAGGGAGAAATCATGCTCAAGATGAGACAAAGAAGAAAGCATCTGGAACTTCATGACCAAATCTATGAAATCCTGGTTCCAGTGTTACATAAAACCATCATCCTGCTTTATTCTTTCTGCACCCACAATCATCAAAATTCAACATGTGCATATTTGTTTGCACATCGAGACAAATGGGCAAGTCAAGTAACCACTCTTCTAAAACACTTGGCAGAGATTCCTCCTCTGCAACCTTTCCAATAGGTATGGGCCAGGCCTATGTCACGTCACCACACCTCCACTGAGTCACAGTTTGGAACAAGCATTTTCAGTTCAGATCACAGAGAAGGTATTGCTGTTGTCGTCAGGCTTTTGTACAGTAGCTTGTTTAAACATATCATACATTTTCTATGTATTTTGAGATGTGTACTGGCAAAAGAATGGCCAACTCTTGAAAACCGTGAACTCAGTGTAGTCTGAAATGTACTTTCAGGGACAGTGTGAAATTCGTTTTTCATAACATACTGTTAACAGGAATATAGATATAGACAAAAGAAATTGTCAGTAATCAATGATACCTTGTAGAAAAGGTTCGCGAACATAAAATATAGTGCACACGCCATATAAATAAATAGCATGGCGTTTCTGCTGCTGGCTGTGCAGCCTGATCTTAATCATGTTTACTCCAGCATCTGAAACTTTGAAGTGTTAATCCCTTATTGATGAATTACCATATCTCCAAATTTCATGCACCTATGGGGGGGGGGGGAAAGCAAAATATAGCCATTTTGGCTTTACAATGCAAGTCAATGGAATTTCTGGTTTCCCCCCCTCTTGCAATGTGATCAGGATTTGTGGGTCATCAACGTGCAATTGCTGGAAATGTAAGACAGCAGAGGGGCCATTTTACCACATGTGGTGGGCATGTAGTATAATTTAAAAATACTGGGAAATGATACCTAAAAAAAAAATGTTTAAAAAACCCTTCTCTAAAAACCCAGAAGCATATCTGCTGGGGTTAATCACAACAGAAGTGTTCCTCTATGTGACAACAGCTGCATTAGTATTACTAGCCCCAAAATGGAAAACAGACAAGATCCCAACAAAAGTATGGCATATTAAACTGTTAGAATATGCAGAGTTAGCAGGGATGACCACTAGAATAAGAAAGCAAAATGATGAGAAATATAAGGAGGACTGGATTTTTTTATTGAATATATGAAAAGTATTATAAACAAACAATTAACCTAGCAGGATGGTGAGATTTCCAGCATGGTAAGAAAAAACTAATGTGTATGCGAGTACAGTGGTACCTCGAGTTACAAACGTCTCAGGTTACAAACGCTTCAGGTTACAAACTCCGCTAACCTGGAAGAGTTACCTCGAGTTGAGAACTTTGCCGCAGGATGAGAATGGAAATTGTGTGCACACCTCTAGTTAAGAACAGTTTCAGGTTAAGAACGGACCTCTGGAACAAATTAAGTTCGTAACTAGAGGTACCACTGTAGTTGCGATAGATGGGGCGAACCAAGAAAATGCGAAAAAAAGAATAGAGAAATGGAACCATGGAAGGAGAGGATGGGAAGTTGGAGGAGGAATACTTTCTGGTTTTCAGTTTATGTTTTACAATCTTAAAATTGTTACTTATTTTCTATTTCAGAGGTTTTTTGTGATCTTTGTATTTTCCCCCGTTTACTTCTCATATATGGAATAGTATTAGAAACACAATTTTTCTTTTTTTCTTTTTAAAGGATTTGTGGGTTGTGCCCAGATCGTCCCAGTTCAGGGCTGATCTGAATCACTGAATCCAGTCTCAAATCAGATTGGAGGAGGAGGGATTGTACTGGCCTAAGACTTACCATGCAAAACATTGGTACCTTACTGAACTAGAAGAGTTAACAGCTGTAGGAGCAGGACAAGGTAAAACATTTAGGGGTTTTCATACTTTATAGACTCTGGTGTCATTTTATGACGTTAAGCAAGACCAAAAAGCTAAAAAAGAAGAAAGGTGTGTCTTCTGAAGAGTGTTAGGATATGAATAAATGCATACGATAACAACCAAATCATGGTTCAACTATGATTGAGACTAAGAAATAATTGAGAAACAAGCAATTTCTAGGGAAATTTGCAGAGGTGTATATTGACAGTTCTTACTCTGCAGCCATATGCATGTTTATGTGGGGAAAGTACAAGTGAACATACAGTAGTTGCAAACATCTGAGAAAACACGCATAGGACTGGTCTGCTATGTGTACACACATGTATTTGCACTACTACGTTCAAACTCTAAAATGACCGTTGTTCTTACTGAACATCAAAGGTAGACATAGAATCATCTGTCAGTTGATGGGACACAAATATGCTAAGTCCTTACCTTGCCTGTGCTTTGCAAAATGGTCGTTCTAGTCCTCCATACCCTTTCCCTGCTGACAATGTCTCTAGTTACATCAACTTCCGCATCGACGAAACTTCGCTGTTTAAGAGCAGTTATGTCATCATCCAAATCAGTCTTAATGGTGGACCTTTTCTTGGCCATGATTTTGGCTTTGATAGCAGCGATTTTTTCCACAGACATGGCTTCGGACAAGGATCTAGAAAAGATTGAGCAGAGTTACAAACCAGCGTTTTATACCAACAACGGTATAAAATGAATGTCGCAGTGATAAACCACATAAATCTTCAAGCTCAATAAATCATGGTCTTAAGGTTTTACTGTAAAAGTCTCAAAAGTATCAATATTGAGAGATTGAGATAAAACTAATTTACAGCCCTAGGGCCAAGTTTGGCTTTCTTTCTTTCGTTCTTTCCTTCCTTCCAGACACTGTTATCTGATTCAGACATAAGACTAAGCTACAGATTAGAACTATGTATGTGAGCATTAAGACTACAGTGATACCTCGGGTTAAGAACTTAATTCGTTCTGGAGGTCCGTTCTTAACCTGAAACAGTTCTTAACCTGAGGGCCTCCCGCTGCTGCCATGCTGCGATTTCTGTTCTCATCCTGAAGCAAAGTTCTTAACCCAAGGTACTATTTCTGGGTTAGCGGAGTCTGTAACCTGAAGCATCTGTAACCTGAGGTACCACTGTATGCGGATAATATGAGAGATCAGCATCTTTTGGGTCATCTTCTCCTTAAAACTCTTTCCACTCCAGTTGATAGTTGTAACAAAAAATGAGTGCCTAAACTTGCTTTTTTCCTTGTCTCTCCCAATCATCTTTCTTTTTATGCTGTGTCCTTAAGCTCATGGGGTGGGGGGATGTGGAGGAGGCAGAGAGTGAGAACTTCCAGCAACTGGGCCAAATGAGGCCTCAGTTGAAGCCCAATTTGCCCACAAGGCCATTATCACCAAACCACACCCACCTGCCCCACACCTGACATCCCATGAGACATCAGTTGTGGGGCAGGTAAAGATGCAGCGGCAAAGGAAAAATCAGAAGCCTAAAAGTGTGCTCCCAATTGTTGGAAAGTGATGCTTCCTGTTAACACAAGTCAGCTGACTGGCAGTGACAGAAAGCCCTAGTGGGATTGGCTGCACTCTGGAGTTCCTCATCTGTACAGCAGCCAATTCCTGCCCAAAGCAGGCTTGCTAGAAATGCTGATCAACTGACTGGTGCATTCAGCAAGCCTCACCAGGCTTGATACTTGCAGAAAGCTCACAAATATTACAGTCATACCTCGGGTTAAATGTGCTTCAGGTTGAGCGTTTTCAGGTTACGCTCCGCGGCAACCCAGAAGTAACAGAGCGTGTTACATCCAGGTTTCGCCGCTCGTGCAGACGCTCAAAATGACGTCACACGCATGCGCGGAAGTGGCGAATTGCAACCCACGCAGACGTGGGTTGCGTTTGCTTCAGGATGCAAACGGGGCTCCGGAACGGATCCCATTTGCGTCCAGAGGTACCACTGTACTTTGCATAGCTGGCTGTACCTCACACACCTCTTCACTGGCAAGCTCTTGTGAGGGTTTTTCTTTTCAGGGACATAGGAACTTTTATCCACGCCTAAGCACTCTTTCTTATATTAGCAGAGGATCAGATGCAATTAGTACAGTGTGACCTAAAACCACCACCATTTGCCTCTAAACTCTGTTTCTGCAACAGCTTCCTTTTAAGTCCTAAGGGTTCAAGTTATCGCTAATACAGTGGTATCTTGGTTTACAAACTTAATCCGTTCCGGAAGTCCGCTCTTAAACCAAAGAGTTCTTAAACCAAGGCGTGCTTTCCCATAGCAGCGGGGGACTCAGTTTACAAAAGGAACACTCTCAACAGGAAGCGAAACATGTTCTGCTTCCAAGGCAAAGTTCACAAACCAAAACACCTACTTCCGGGTTTGAAGCATTCTTAATCCAAGTTGTTCATAAACTAAGCTGTTCTTAAACCAAGGTACCACTGTACCCATTATTGTGCTTGCTCCACAGTAAAATATTAGTATTCGGGAAAAGGTTTCTTATTTAAGGATTGGCCAGAATAGGAAAGACACTAGTTAAGGTAGACTGGAAGGAAATGATTAACAAAGTGGGCTAATAAGCCTACAAGGGAAAGAGGGAAGCAAGAAATACTGTAGGACTTTTTTTTTCTTTCTTAAAGTTGTGGCAAAAGTGACCGATACTCTTGGAGGAATGCATTAGTGTTTCTTGCCAATGGTAATGGTGAAGCAATAATGCTTGGCAGTTCTGTGCACTGTGCAGATGACTTCACCATAGCAGCTGAGAGGCTGTGGGTAGCATGGGTGCGCGCGAGAGAGAAGACAGACAACAGGCCAACATTAGCTGAAACAGACTATGGTTTGTTTGAATGTCTGTGAGCTGAATCCTGGCTTGTTCAACAAACCATGGTTTAAATGACGTGCCACTTATTGTTACATACAAACACAGCCAATGTATGTATTTGCATGCAACGGTAAGCTCATGTTTCACATTATGTGTGGTTTCTCTGAGTTCCCTTTGTCAAGTGGAAAACTTGGGGGGGGGGGGGGGATTTCCATACAAACCTAAGAAAAACCAGAAACACAGTACAAATAGTTGTCCTTTTCTACAGTCTTAAGACTGGTGCTGCTGCCTTAGTGCTAGACAAAATGGCCTTGACCTCCTGGACTTTCACAGCTCTTGGATTTCAAATGACAGGTTCAATGATCTGATCCCTGACCTCAGAACAATTGCTAAACGAGTAATTTCTTCAATACAAATTGAATTGCAATTTAAAATTATACCTGAAACAATGTTTAACCATAAATAAGTCTCTCTCACACACAAATGTGAAAGAATACTTCCTCCTTTTTGCTGGAAAACTGTTGATTTCACCCAGCTGTGCATGCAACACTTCTCCCCCTGCCCGAGAAACAGGAAACAGCAATTTCTTAAGCAATTTTTATGAGCTTCTTATACAAAAAAGGGGGACGTGGGTGACGCTGTGGGTAAAAGCCTCAGCGCCTAGGGCTTGCCGATCGAAAGGTCGGCGGTTCGAATCCCCGCGGCGGGGTGCGCTCCCATTGCTCGGTCCCAGCGCCTGCCAACCTAGCAGTTCGAAAGCACCCCCGGGTGCAAGTAGATAAATAGGGACTGCTTACTGGCGGGAAGGTAAACAGTGTTTCCGTGTGCTGCACTGGCTCGCCAGATGCAGCTTTGTCACGCTGGCCACGTGACCCAGAAGTGTCTCCGGACAGCGCTGGCCCCTGGCCTCTTAAGTGAGATGGGCGCACAACCCCAGAGTCTGTCAAGACTGGCCCGTACGGGCAGGGGTACCTTTACCTTTTTATACAAAAAAGGCAGCGTACTTCTTACTGCTATCCTGTGTTTTGCAATTAATGTGTATCCCCTCCATTGTTGCGAGAGCCCACATTAGAATTATTAGCTTTTATTGTAAATTAATCAATGCCCCAGGTTCCCTACTAGCCAGGCAAGCCTTTTTAACGTGTTCTCAAAGCAATAAATGGTCCAAGGCCATGGTGACTATTACTGCACGCTACTCTCTCCCAGATCTTGACTCACTGTCCTCTTGGGACAAACATAAAATCCGGGCCTGGATTTTTACAAGAGACGAGGCCATGGACCGGGCACAGTCCACCTCAGCTCGCCTCTCCATGTGGCTCCCTAAAGTGAAAGTGGTAAGATCACTTGCCAACTACTTGATAGACCTGACGGAGCCCAATTTGAGAAGAGCGTTTACTATGGCCCGCTTCCATTCTATACCCACGGCCTTCCTGCAGGGGATTTACTCTAAGACCCCTATTACCCAGCGTCTATGTCCATGCACAATGAATGAAGTAGAGGACTTCATACATTTCTTTTTCTACTGCCCTATTTATGAGCCAATAAGATCTAAGCTCCTCCTTTTAATCCCGTCCACCATTACATCTAAGGAAGACTGTTTGAAATCGCTTCTTGTGGACGCAAATCCCCAAATCTCACGTGGGGTGGCAATCTTCATAGTGCAGGCTCTGAAACTCAGGGCTACTCTGACAGGGTAGCGTGCCCTAGACCTGGACCTGTTTTAATTCTTTTATTACTTTTAACTCAATATGCCGAGTCTGTTCTGGGGCCATTTTGTGCTTTATATATATCCGCATATTAGTTTTTGGCGCTGGCTACTATATCTTTGCATTATTGTCTTCGGGTAACTTAAATGTCACTACGCCAGCAAAATCGCCTGAATTTTGCTTGGTTGCTTGTCTCTAGTTTGTCTTTTTTTTTTCTGTATTGTCTTATTTTGCTATGGCTGTTTGCTAATGCAATAAAGGTTTGATATATATAATTAATGTGTAGGTGAAGAATATAGCTTTAGGAAAAAAGATGTATGTTTGCAAATCTTCTGCCCTTGGTATCACGGAATCCACTGAGATGGATTGGGAAATTTACCTATCCTGTCTGGTGCTTTCCTATATGGGACACATGGACTCTTGGATATGCTAAAGTAAGTCCTTATACCTAAACACTCTGTACTGTGGTCAAACTGAGTTACATGAATTAACCAGGAACCTATAGATTCTTTCTAATCTCAAAATACTGAGTTTCTCTTTTGTAAACAGCACAAACAATTCACCAGCTTTAAAATCCTAAATCTCCTTGGCTCCATTTTATAGGTGTAGGAATGAAGCTAAGAAGCCCAGAGGTGAGCAGCAATTCTCCAGTTTTCCAGGTGTCAGGCTGCAGCTCGACGTTATTTACTTAAAAATGAGTCCCGCTGAATTCTGTGGGATTTACAACACTGGAGTAAACGTGATTAAGATCAGGCTGCATAGCCAGTAGCAGGAACACCAAGAATGCCAGGCTCTCTCTTCATATGGAAGATGCACTACATTTTAAGTCCATGTGCCTTTTCTACAAGATACCATTAAACACTGACTACTTCTCTTGAGTATTTCCATTTTCCTATTAACAATATTCCATGAAAAAGTTAGCAACAAATCTCACACTGTCCCTGCAGTTACACCGCAGATAACGTTTTTTTAATGGTTGGCCATTTTTGCTGCGTCACATTTTAGAAAGGCCTACATGTCAAGAGCATTATCACAATTCTTGAATTAGCAGTTATCAGAAACAAAGCAAGACTTGCCTGATCTGCTCCGTCTGCACAATGCCTTCTTTGTGGCCCTCCAGTCGAGCTGCCAGCCGCTCTTTGTCAAGCCGCACACACTCCTCATCCTAGGAAGAAGAGCAGTGTTTTTAAGAATATTTTTTTGCTTCCTACAAGGATAAGCCAAGTGTCAGAGAAACTACAGCACAGGCCACCCAAAGCTACCCCTTAGCAAACTGGGAAACATTTCGTCAGCCCCAAAAGCCACAAGGAGTCCAAGTCCACAAACCACTGAAATCAGGGAGTTTAGATAAAGCCTGTACAGTTGCATTGGTTGTCCGTGGCATGTCTGTTCACTGCTGTTCCCCAGTAGGGCTGGGGTATATATCAATATGTCATCCAAAACTGGTTTGAAGTCCATATCACGATATCAGTTTCATAATTTTTGACCTGACAATATGTTATGAATGATTTTGTATGTGTGTTTGTGCATGCATGTGTGAGTGCGTGCAATGCAAAAATCATAATGTAGGGGAAACTGTGAAGCCAGGTAATGCTTCCCTCAATTCCAGCAGCCGCTGTTAACTCTGCCAGCTCAGCTGTCCTCTGCTTCCTGCAGGGGGGCAGCAAGTCACAAGAGCAGGCACTGGCAAAAATCCCAATGCAGGAAAAACCGTGAAGCCAGCCAACAGCCATAGCTCCATCCTTATTTCAGAAATTGAAATATATGAGTATATTGCGATGTTTAGCTGGTGGCAAAGCACACTGTTGAAAGCAAGGTATTGTCCAGCCCTATTCCCCAATAGTATAGATTTGCCAGCCAGTTTTATGTTACCCATTCAATTATTTTTTAAAAAATCAGTTTAATGTCCCTACACACCAAAAAACCTGTTTGGAGTGGTGTTTACCAATTATTTCTTCCATAACATGGCTTACAGTTCATGCTTTACCTTTCACAAACTACTGGACAGAGTTCTCCACTGAGCTCTCCCAAATATTAAATATGATCACAAAGAGTATTGTGAAACAAGTCCTGTAAGTTTATGTGAGCTTTAAGCTTGCTTTTTCTTTAAATCAGTAGTTCCTCTTCACCCCAATGCTGTGTGGTAAAAACTGCTTTCAAAAACTGAGGAGAGTTCCAAAAGCAGTTTGTTTTTAATATAGCATGGGATCAGCCATCCATAAAAGCAAATCAAAAAGCTGAAAGTTAGCACAAGCCATTTGCATGACCCTGAACAATTTTTTTTTACATTCTAAGTTTTGTCATTTAGAATCCTTAACTCAGAGACTACAAGGACTCAGTCCTTCCAACTATCATGAATATCAGTGGGAAGCATTATGAGAATACAGGCTCTTCTCTGAATTGTTTTAAAGACAGATAAAGTAAACCCACTTTGTTTCGGGAAAAATATTACTAGGTTACCTCTATTCTTGGTTTCTTTGCTTCTGCTAGTATTTCATCAGCTGCTCTTTTAACTACAAGAAAAAGAGGCAATTAACGTACATGAATGAGGCAGCCCTTCAAAAAGTGTGCAGTTGTAATACTTGAGAACTAAATTATACCTTGAGTAGATCGTTGAAGACCTATTTCAAGCGGTGCACTCCTGTCTATGCTCGATGATGTTGCTAAAAATATACAATAAGATCAATAAATCATGAATGCTTTTAAGATATACAAACATAAAATAGACAAGCCCCCAAAGTAACCGTGCCATGCTAAAATCGACAAGAAATGTCTTTGCTTGCTGCAGCTTTGGTTGGTCAGAAAGTAACTAATGTGAGCAGCATCCCCCAATAAGAATTTCACTGACAGCTCCCTATTTGGTGATTTTGGTTGACACTCATGACAACAGTTTTATTCAGGTCTTTGTGCTGCTTGTTTCCAAGAGACTCAGGCAACCAATCATTCTCTTTTTGTAAACACACACATACCCTATTTACAACATGATCTAGACTTCATTTTAGCTTATCTGGTTAACTAATTAAGCTTCAGATTCATTTTGGAAAGAGGTACAAGGCCTCCAAACATCTGATGAAATCCAAGATCATCACCCTTCACTTCCTCCCCCCGAAGCCCCTTCGTGCTCCCCAGATCTGCTCAATAGGGTCCCCCAACCCTATGGAGAAGATTTTGAGGGTGAACTAAGGAGAGCAGAGAAAGAGAAGTCCCATTACACAAACATCACAGCAGCAGTGGCTACAGCCTATATTTTTAGACCAAGGAGGAAAAAGAGATTAGTGAAAACATGAAACAGTTAAATAACTTTTAACTCACATGTTTCCCCATTTAGGTATGCAAGCAGATCCTTTCTGTCGGGTCTTCTTACTACAGGAATGTTTTCAGTCTAAAAGAATGAAAATACAGCCTTGAGACACAGCAACATACATGTGTTTGCTTCAAAAGAAACCCAAAGTCGACAGTTTGGTGTGAAGCCTATCTCAAATGTTAATCGGAACATCAAATACAGCTGCTTCTCAATAAAATGCCACATGGCAGGGTTTCCCCCAGGATTTGAAAATGCTAATAATATCCACACCTGAACAGAATATTAGCATGGTTGGTCGAGTGCAATCCGATTCACTAGGAGAGCACTGCTTCATAATTTATAACAATAGACTTAAAACAGTTTAAAGCAACAGACTAATTGTTAATAAAACATTTGATTTGAAAAATCCACTAAAAGTACAAGGAAGTCCCAGCCATGCCTGCACCAAGAGCCTAGTTACTGCATAACTGTGACAAGTCAAAATAGCTTCAGCAGCTCCCAGTGAGGGAATAGGGCCTTATGGGATTACAAATTGCTGTGCTTCCACCAGTTGCAGAAGTATCAACAATTATTGCACTGCAGCTGGACTGTGTCTTCCGTCAGCGCTATTAACACAGTAGCGTTCAGTGTACATGGCAAACAGTGGTGGCTTGGGTGCTATGTTATTACATGCACCTGCTTCTTCCAAGGAAAGCAACTTTTGGAAAAAGGCAAATTGAAGTGTATTGGGGGGTGGGAGCAAGCACTGCTTAACCCGCCTCTTTTGAATATGCACCTGCAAATCCTCAGGTAGGGAAGGAAGAGCTGCTGGTTCAGAGGCAAAGCTGGAGAGGAAATGTGGCAAGAGATAATTCACTTCTAAATGCCACCCACTTTCTTCTTTGTACAGAAGTAGCTGCTGGTGGAGCTTTATTATACAAATATGCGTGCAATATATACTTTGATCAGAGCCACGCAAGGAAAGCTATTATGACACTTGTTTGGAACCTGCTGTCATTTTAGCATGGTTAGATAGAGTGCAATGTTAGCACTTCACGTGGGGAAAGATGCCCTCAGGCCCATAAATAATTTTATCTCGCTCTACTTAAAGGCCTTTTCATTTAATCTGCCACACACGGGAAGGACCTGATTACTAATTTTATCAATATTTATACTTTTCTGTAAAGTAAGGGATGGAGCAACAGCTACATGGCGTTAAAGCTTTTCATAGTACACTGCAGGAGGGGAGGAAGCTTACAAGAGTTAAATTCAGAAGTAGTAGAACGCAGCAGTGACTAGAACATTATGGCTAATGATTTAACATTAGCCAGTTACTCAAGAACTGGGTGTCTGGGTTCAAAACCCAGATCAGCCACAAACTTGCAGAATGTCTTAGTATAACTCACTCGCTGATCAACTTCCTATCTGTAAAATGTGAGCAGTAACCTACTACATAACAAAAATAACATTATGATCAATCACCATCCTTCAAATTCAGATTAGGATTCATCTGGATTTCTAGTCTTTGCCTGTCAAATGCCTTGGGGCAGGTAACAATAAATGCAGAATTATTTATTACCAATAATACTCCTAACACATTAAAATTTGTTACTGATCATGATAAGGCACGCTCCAGCAATCCACTCTTTCAAATGAATGCTTAAGACTATTTCCTCAAGCCTTTTAATTACTGTCTGCTGATCATACTGTAGAAGTTAATTGCTATTTTACCTGTTATAGGTGAGCAGTCTATAAATTTTTAAATGAATACAATATTAGAATTAATATTAAGTCACTGGAGAATGATGTGGTTTCTTCTGCTAAGGCTGAAAACCTACATTTAATTCCAACTCGATCTCACTGAGCTCAATGGCATTTCCATTCAAGTAAGTACGACTAGGATGTAATTAAGCTATAAGAAGCTTAGTAATAGTTCTGAAACAAGACTTTAAAGATATTCCATTAGCTTCAGCTGTCAATACCAAAATATACACGAAGTCACAAAGTCTATGTGCACTTTCCCTCACTATTTTAGTGATGCTGATACTCAGGTTGGGTTGTGGTTTTTATGGTCATCAGTTCTTGATAGCTCTGCACATTTCTCTGAATTTGTAGAGAAAAGTTATAGTTTCTAAGAGATGTTTTGCCACAAGTGTGAAGAACTTGGGAGTGTATCTGTGCACACTTATTCTGAAGCAATCTTTCTTTTTAAAAAAACAGCGTAAGGCAACAAAAGCACAGGTCAAGCAGGAAAAAAATCAAATGTAAGACAGCAATATGTAAGGTTACAGCCCATAAGGCTAAAATAGCTATTATGGCAGGGAAGTGCAACAGCATCACAATACAAAGTGATTGGCTTTTGTTCCACGGAATAGGGGAAGCTCAATTATACTTGCCATTATCTAAAATTACAACTACAAAGAGTGATGATCAAGTTGCTTCCACTCCTTGTAAGGTAAAGGTAAAGGGACCCCTGACCATTAGGTCCAGTCGTGGCCGGCTCTGGGGTTGCGGCGCTCATCTCGCTTTATTGGCCAAGGGAGCCAGCGTACAGCTTCCGGGTCATGTGGCCAGCATGACTAAGCCGCTTCTGGCAAACCAGAGCAGCGCACAGAAACACCGTTTACCTTTCCGCCAGAGCGGTACCTATTTATCTACTTGTATTTTGATGTGCTTTCGAACTGCTAGGTTGGCAGGAGCAGAGACCGAGCAACGGGAGCTCACCCCGTCGCGGGGATTCGAACCGCTGACCTTCTGATCTGCAAGTCCTAGGCTCTGTGGTTTAACCCACAGCGCCACCCGCGTCCTTCCACTCCTTGTAACTAAGGCCAAAATAGCAGGTATGTCTAATGCTAGTGTGTATGTGTATTTGTGTATATATATTTATGTATATATATGTGTGTGTGTGTATATATATATATATATAACCCCAGCCCCTTTGCATGATATGGTGAGATTATAGGAAACATCAGCAGCACAGTCTAGTTTCCCAAGTTCCTGAAAATAGAAATTTGAAATATTTCCAATTCTGGATTGGGGTGGTGGTGTTCAGTTTGCATTTTAATGTGGGTCTACTTAAACCACACTTCCTTGCTTGAAAAAGGCATATATTAGCAGAAATGCACATGAAAACACCTATGGGTTTAAAAAATAAATAAATTGCAAACTAATGCAGAAGTCAGGTGAAGTGAATTTGGGATTGGAAAAAAGAGAAACCAAAATTGACAGACTCATCCATCCCTAGTTCTGGATCAAAGGTTTGTGCCAAAACCACATGGCACTCTTAATGACACTGATGAAATCAGCTTCTTGAGAAATGCACCATGTTTGAAAGGAGAGAACACAATAAAAAAGGCAAGCAGCAAATGAAACAGCAACATGGGTGTGCTTTACAAACATAATGTTGTTACTTTGAAGAAATAATGCTGGCTTCCTTCTAGACACCATTAGCAATTTATGAACAGGTAGGTCATAGCTCTTCCTCAGAGGAAATGCTCACTTGCTCCATCAGTTGGAGTTCACTGGAAACCAAAGCAAACTGCAATTAAGACCAACCAGGATTTCATTTAACATGGGATCTCAATTTCTCAGGATCTCAACTTTCAGGTCCTCGGTTAAGGGAAATCCTAGTTAACCTCAAGCATGGTTAACATAGTTCTGACAAACTGTTCATGAAGGGAGTTTTATTATCATTGTCATCATTACTAATGTGAAGATTTCTATACTGCGCTTCATACAAAGATCACAGCGTAGTTTACAATATAAAAACACAAAAATACATACCATAATGACAAACACACCCACACCCAAACACACACAATTTAATCTAGGAAAGGGCAGGGTGAGTGCATTTCTGAAACTGAAGCAGCAAGACACTGCAATATAATTTAGCAACACAAAAAGTTATTTTTAAAGGCATAAATATGTGAAACAATACTATTACAGAACCTCTGGTCAGGGGACTGAATTACACTTATCACAGCTACTACTGCCTCTACCTGCAAAATTTTGTTTTTTTCAGTTGCAATTTTGTTATGTTTTTTAGTTCCTGCCAAAAAAATTAAGGGCATTGATTAAAATGTACCCCATTTAAATAAGGCATTGCAAGATTATGATTTGTGATTCCTGAAATTATTATTATTATTATTATTATTAGCACAGCAGTTCATACCCTCCAATTCTACAAATGTTCAGTTGACCAACAGGCAGGTTAGAAACAACATCAACCAACATTAGGCTCCTATTCTGAGGGATTTACTTACCGCAGCACGACGGACATAAACAGGATGTGAAAGATGCACATTATTCAACAGGAATAAAATGGAATCCAAAGTGTAGTACTCTCTTGGCTGGCCTTCCTTTCCTGTCCTGTAATGGATGGAAAGCAAAGATGGTTTAGAAAATATTTGGAGAGAATATATACCACCAATGGTTCTCTTCATAAAAAGCTGGAAGCATGACAAAACAACAAATTTATACAGTATATCAAAACTGTCTGGCAAATAACTCGTGCAAATGCCACCGATCAGCTTGGCTTGCTGCTTCCTCACTCTGCCTTCCCCCACCCTGCTCACTTAAGCCAAGTTTGACAAATTTGAAGGGAAAGGCACCATAATATTTGAATTGTTCTCTTCCCACCCTTTCCCAAGACACACGGCATACAGACCTTTTCAGTCAGGTTGTTTCTATTAAGGGCAATCGTCCCAAAGAGGTTAACATTTCCTTAAAATTGGGTATTTATATAATTCAAGACGGCACACTATGAAAGGGCAAGCAGAGCTGCCAAATCAAGCAGTGGCAGCTTGAAGGGAAATATATTACAAAATAAATGCTCAGCTAACAAGGAATACTTTAACAGGTTCCATTAAAAAAAAAAATATTAAAAAGATGGAAGGGCCAGCAACAAATGTCTTCACCCACTGACTTACTCCTGCATAAGCCAAGGCACAACCAAAGGGTTCTTCTGTAGCTTAAGGTATATTTTGTATATGGGCCAAAATACAGGAAAAGGGGAATGACAAACCATGGCGCTTAAGATAATTTTGATAGATACACTTGTTCATAGTATGAAGTAAAAGTTCAAAATCCCTTTGCCCGTGCCATGGAAAGACAGTGAAACTACATAGCACAGGAATGATTTTGCCAAACCCTTTGTGTCACTCATAAGTGTGAACAGAGATTAAAGGTTTTTTGCTTGGGTTGGCCTGTATAGAAGGTCAAGGTGCATATCTGAGGACCAGACGGAAAGCCCTTAAAAGGTAGATTTGAGCAGCAGGGCCACCAGTTGTACATACATTGCTACTGCAAGCTATCTGCTCACCACTGTTGCTATGCTACAACCAGAATTGTTCCTATCAAGGTATCTTATTACACTGGCAGAGGTCTGAGTACTTTGCTGTGCAGAAAGGGGTCCCTAACATTTTTTAAACATGTACCTGAAGACAACGGTCTTGTCATCAAATTTCTTTTTGTTTTCTTTTTGTTTCCCTATACAGGGTATCAAGTAGAGTCAATGTAACTAATTAATCTGGTGAGAAAATATAAATTTGGACCAGATACGACTCTACCACAAAGCACACCCACACACCCCACCCAGGAAGGAAGGAAGTGAAAAGGGGAAAACAGAATTCTAAGATAAAATTAATAGGAGAGAGGCAACTTCTTAAGATGTCCCACACAGATCTTTTAATAATGAAACCTTTAATTTATAACCTTTAATAATGAGCACCTTTAATAATGAAAAGTGCTACATAAAGATTTGATAGCCTGGACAAGACATGGACATTGCGGGTGTGTCAGAAAACTGTTTTTATTTTATTTAACAACTTTTCTTCTGCTGAAGTATGTACTTGACGAATTCTAGCAACAACTGCAAAAGTACTGGAAGTGAAAGAATTTTTCTACATTTCTCATTAATATTAAGATTTTTTAAAAGCTGACTCAAACTACAGAAAAATATGTTAGACTAAGTGTAGCATTTCACAGACGAATTCTGCATATTTGGTGCCTATAAATATGCAAAGTGATAATTACCTTAAACTAAAAGATGGTAATAGGGGTCAAGCCACATGTTATAAAGCAGACATATGTAATGTTAGATCAAGGAGAGCTTCTCCAGTGCAAGGCATCCTTAGAAGTGCAAGATGCACAATAAAATATGGTGTAAGAAAGAAGCTTGTGCCTAACTCCTTTATCAGCCGGCTATTCCCGCTGAAATATTTCCTCCAGTAACTCTTCCCAATACCAACACCAATAGGGCTGCAAGGTAAACATAGGTCTGAAATTCCAGTAGGGATAAATGTAGCTGTGACAGAGGGCAAGGAAGCGGAAAAGTATTGCCAAATACTTCTTCAATTGCATTGCCAATTATTTCTTCAATGTGGCCCTCAAGTTTGCCTATCCTAACACTTTTCCTTCATTCATTTTCTGGGCACCTGGAACACATGCATTTTTTTAAAAAAAAGATTCCTTGCCTGAAGGGCAACCAAAAAAGGAGAGGAGCAATCAATATACCCCAAACTAGATGACCTTCAGAATAAAAGCAAAGAGCACAAAGGTAGTCAAACTTTTTAAAAACTCACCAAAAAAGTTGTAAATTGATGGGCTTATAATCTACTGTTGTACGTAGTGAGTTTAACTTGAAGTTAAAGGTATCCTTGTGTGCTTGTCTTTTGTGGCACACGATAGAAACTCGGCTGCTATGTTTGTTCAGTATAGTTGTAATCCAACACATCTGGCACATGGGAAAGCCATGTACATAATCAAGGTTCCCTTTGCTTTTCCTCCCCCATGCAGCCTTGAACAGCACCCAGAAAGTGCTGTTGTTTGCCTCTCAGCATAGAGCAAGGACTTCAAAGCTACCTCTGGCTCTCCGACTGAATATGCAAACACCAATTAGAAAATGGGTCCTTGGACAGTAATCAGAAAATCTGGACAAAAAAAATTCCTTCCAGTAGCACCTTAAAGACCAACTAAGTTAGTTCTTGGTATGAGCTTTCGTGTGCATGCATGCAGAATGTGCGGTGAACAGTGATATGACATCAATCATGTATCCCTGGAGTCTGTATCTGTACAATACTGTTACACCCCCCAGAAAAACTTAGGTTCACCTGCACATATCCCAAACCTAAGTGTCTATTTTGACTCTGCTCTGAGCAGTGAGTGCAGAGCATTTGAGATTCCCCTCCTGCTGCACTTATGCCCCAACTGTAACTTGCCTAGTTCTTTAGTACCCATCCTCACTCCATAGAGGCAAACTCTCCACCCTCACTATATTTCCATCTCTGGTTCAGGCAACATGGTCTGGGGAGCCTGTGCAGCTTATAACTTGCCATCTTGTAAATTTGTATTTCTGTACAGGTGCTTCATCACCATTTTGTGCAAGTGTTTTAATTATAACAACATTGATGGCTCTTACTATTTTCCCCAAGAAAGGCAGGCAGTATTGGCATTTTAAAATTGATAGCAGCTCTAACCCCTCTGGTGTGCAATCATCTCCTAGTCAGTTCACAGCCAAGTCAAAAACTGGGCCAGTTTTAGTTAACAGATTAAACTACACCAGACTGTGGAATCAACTTTAACTGTTAGCAATACAAGCTACAACATGCCAATTATTAAGAGAGAACTACGGTCCAATTTGTTAAAGCTGTTTTAAAAACTCCGTAGTATACCCTCCAAAGTGTGCACAACATAACTAGGCATGCATTGCCAGGCAATATACAACTATAAAACTTGCATTTAGAGGAAAGGGTTTTCCTTCTTGAACTGCACAGCCATGCACAGTTCTTGATGGAACATGCATCTCCAGCAGCCAGGTGACAAGTCCTGGTGCCAATCAGATAAAGAACTTTTGAAAATAACGCCACAATTAACCAATCAAAGTTAGCCAGGAGAGAGGGTTAGATAAACATGAATCTCTGAACAAACTTCAGCAAGACACAACTACCACTATCGCTCAAAACTTCCTAAGATAAGCTGGGCGAGGGGTGAACAGGTGCATAATCTTTAGCTCTACAGTTCAAAGACAGTAAATCACACTCCGGCAGGAAGCTCTGTAACCCAGGGAAAATCCTAATCAGTGCATCCCAATCTCCTCTCAGAAGAGTCATGTTTGGAAACTCTACATTTGGCTCTTGGATCCAACTTTGCAACTAGGTTGCATTAGGATTCCACAGTGAACCCCATTTGGCATTGAGAAAGGTAAGAAAAATGGGGGGGGGGGGGGTCCTTCTGTTGTCCTTACCCTTTCCCTCTCCCACGGAGGGAAGCATTCTCTTTACCCTTCTCCCAACAGATACAGGTCAAAAGAAACTAGTAAGAATTATCCTCAAAAAGGATTATCAGCACTGGAATAATTGGAACAAACCTAACCATGTCTACTCAGAAATCAGCCTTACTGAATTAAATGGAACTTACTCCTAAATAGGTAGGTTTAGGACTGCAGGCTGTTACTGCTTCTATACAAATCTTGGTATCCAGAAACAGGATGGTTTCTTAAAGCTTGCATACTTTCCATACTTTCCCTAAAAATTAAGATTCTACACTGTGAAAGAAGAACTCAGACTGTGGGGACTGAAAGAAGAACCCAGAAAGAAGAAAGTACTTCTGATAGAAGAAAGTACTGAAAGAAGAACCCAGACTGTGGGGACTCCTTTTTCACTTGCACTCATCTGGAGTATGTGTACGCAAAAAGTGGAAGAGAAATTCTTACAGCTTTGTCTTAACTATGCTTACTCAGATGCCAGTCCAAATGGTAACACCAGTTACTCTCATTCCCAGATAAGCATGCATCTGGATTTAATGGGGCTGACCCTCATATATGTATGTTTTTACAGTTCCCCAGCTAGTTGTCATTTTTTCACTTCTTGTTTCTCTAGTAGCAGCCCTGAGGCAGAAATTAAGCAGGTGAATCTTCAGACATAGAGATTAAACAAAAGAAAGAGCCTTTCCAACTTTAGCTCTTGCGTGCAATTTGGCTCCTTCTTCCATGTTTGATTCCAGCTACAGGCGCAGAAGCAGGGCCAAATTATAAAACTGTTAACCCGACTCTTAATTCTTCCTTCAACAAAAAGAACATTACTATTTGCATAGGAGTCACAGGCCATCCCCATCCTGAGTGCTTTCTTTCTACTTTTCAAGGATTGCCTCCTTTCTTCCTTGCCGTCCTCTCTTTCTTAAAACTCAATTAAGTGAGAGAGTGTGCAATTCAATAACAAGACCCACTGACTTCTGCAATTCTTTATTCCCAGGTATAAACAAATATGACTTCACCTTAATACCGCCCCTAAGCATGTGATGCCATGGATGAGGGACCTGTGGCCCTCCAACTGTTGCCAGACTACAACTTCCATCAGCCCCAACCAGCGTGGGCAATGATCAAGGACTGTGGAAGTTGTAGGCCTGCACCACTTGATGCACCACACTTCCCATTACCCAATGAATTGCGGAGTTCAGCGAGACTTACTTCCCGGAAAGTACGTACAAGACTCCAGCCTGACTCTCCTAACTCTTCCTAGGGACCCTATGCTCCTCATTCTTGCAGGAGGTCAGAAAGACACACCTCTCCACCTGCATCCCCCACAAATTCATGACTTGAATACAGCACGCAGCACTCCCTCCCCGGTAAGCACGCACAAAGCTACAGTGCTGACACCCCCAGTTTACAGAACTTGTTCCTGCATGATGCGGTGACACAGGCTCTGGCCTAAATGGCTCTTTTTAAAAAAGAATGAGGCAAATGCATTGAAAAGCACTATACGAGAGCCCTGTGTGCAAAGGCAACCTACCCCAGTCACTGGGGGTGGAATCAGAGAATCACAGAGTTGGAAGGCACCCTAAGGGCAATCTAGTCCAACCCCCTGCAACACAATAATCTTTTTGCCCAACATGGGGCTGGAGATTAAGACTATGATTATAAATCTGTAGATATTCTATCCCTCCTTTGTACATCTTTTAAAGAAAATATTCATCCCCTCCCCTGAATACCATATTTTTCTAGGTTTTTTTACCAAAAAAAAAAGTTTTAAAATGGGGGTTCGTCTTATACACGAGTAGTGCTGAGGGGCGTTTTCTTAATTTGGAGTCCCCAAAAGTAGGGGGCATCTTATACATGGAGCCGTCTTATACACAGAAAAATATGGTATTTATCATACAGCATGGATGCAGGGTTCTTGTCGCTGGGGCGCAGTTCCAAGGGAACTAATAATAATAATAATTTATTTATACCCCGCCCATCTTGCTGGGTTTCCCCAGCCACAGCAAAGTATTAAAATACAATAAATTATTGCCACAGAAATATTAAACCCCTATGCAATGTAACCACAGGGCGAGCCCAGTTCCCAAAGGAAACTATTGCCACGGAAATATTAAACCCCTATGCAACGTAAAGCATTTCTATACAGGAGGAGCCCTGTTGTCCCAAGGAAACTATCGCCACAGAAACGTTAAACCCTATGTGCAACGTTTAAAGTATCTTTATGCAGCCCCAGCAGAACTTTTCTGTGCGTGCTGGAAACGAAGCTTGGGAAGGTAGACGGGTGCAGTGGGCAGGGGAGCTTCTTCATGCGGGATCTACCCAAACCCCAGAGAACCAACACGCTTAAGTATCATGGGGCAGCCCGTTCCGCCGGCCCGGCAGCTGGAGTCGTCCAGCTTTAAAGAGCTTTTAAAAGGCGCCTCTCCTTCCTCCTCCTCCTCCTCGCGACCTGGGACTCACCCCCAGATGACATAGTTGGTCTTGACGTTCTTGGGCCAGGAGAACTCGCCGAAGATCACCTCGTCCCCCTTCACCACGATCTCCTTCTTCTGCGTGTTGTACTGGCGCAGCACGCTCAGGACGTCCGCCATCGCCTCAGCCTCAAAGCTCCCTCAGAAAAGCCTCGCTCGCTCCCTTCGCCGGCCTCGAGGACCCGGGGCGCGCGCTCCCTCGCTCGCTCCCACGGCTCGGCTCTCCTCAAGTCCGCCGCCGCCTCCGCCCTCCTTCGCCTCACTCGCTGACAGGAAAACAAACCGAACGAACCACCGAGCGAGCGACTCGCTGACTGACTGGCCCAGCCGCCGCCGCCGCGAGAAAGAGAAGAAGGACCCCACGCTGGCCTGACCTGGCTTGCGCCTGCGCACGCAAGGAGAACGGACGCCTCCCTGGAGCCCCGCCTCCTCCTGCTCCTAGCGTTCTGAGGCGAGGCCCCGCCCCCCCCCCGCGCGTGATGGACAGCGGAGGAAGCCCGTCAGAGGCCCGCGCTGGGAATGGAAGGGTGGAGAAAAAATAATAATCACCAAGCAGGCACTCGGATAGCCAGCCTCAAGCAGTGAGGGTCCTCGAGGGAGGAGCGGGGCCGAAAGAGGACGGGGCCAAGGGGCGGGGCCTGAGCAGAACCCCGCCCTCTGTTTCCTCTTCTGCTGCTGCTGCTGTTGCCTATGGCTTTGAAGGCGCTGCCCAGGCTGAGTCTGCTGCGGGGCTGGAGAAGGTCAGTACTGGCGGGGGTGGGACGCGGGGTGGGGGTGGCGCTGTCCGCATTGCAAGGGTTTTCTTCCCTAGCAGGCGCTTTACAAGGTTTTCCCCAAGCAGGGTTGCCTTGATCATGCAAGAATGCCCCTTATTTCAACGTAAAATGTCATTGATCATACAGGATTGTCCCTTGTTTCAATAATAATAATAATAATAATAATAATAATAATAATAATAATAATAATAATAATTTATTATTTGTACCCCACCCATCTGGCTGGGTTTTCCCAGCCACTCTGGGCGGCTTCCACAGAGACCAAAAGTACACTAAAATGTCACACATTAAAAACTTAAGGGCTGCCTTAAGATGTCTTCTGAATGTCAGGTAGTTGTTTATCGCTTTGACATCTCCTTGTAAAATGTAAAATGCCATTGATCATACAAGATTGCCCCTTGTTTCAATGTAAAATGCCACTGATCATACAAGATTGCCCCTTGTTTCAATGTAAAATGCTATGTCCTGCATTGATTCAGTTTGTCTTGCATTTCCCCTTTTTGCATGCTCCTGCTTTCTCTCTGCTCCCGAGCTCTTGCTGCCTCCCTTCCCTTTTTTCTCTCCACACTCCTTCCCTTGGCAACTGGACAGCTCAATTGGTATTCCAGCATGGTGCTGACAACACCAAGCTCGCAGGTTCGATCCCCACATGGGGACAGTTGCATCAGGGCTGGATTTAGGTTTGATGAGGCCCTAAGCTACTGAAGGTAATGGGGCCCTTTATATGTCCAGCTGTCTTTTGTCAACAACAAATTGTCGCTGTTTTTGTGTTGAATATATGCCATATGGTAATTTATGGACCTAATAGGTATCTAAAGCCATTTGCACATAACAAAATATGTATTTTATCAAAGTAATTGTTGAACTGACATGCAATTAAGAAGAAGTATATTAATAGTGAAATACAATTAAGAAGAAGTATATTTTGGGGGGCCCCAAGAGAGTGGGGCCCTAAGCTATAGCTTGTTTAGCTTATACGTAAATCCGGCACTGAGCTGCATATTTCTGCATGGCCAGGGGGTTGGACTAGATGATCCTGGGGTCCCTTCCAGCTCTATGCTTCCTCATCTCACTCCTAAGAAGGAGCAAACCAGGGCAAGGCTTCCCTTCCAGTTCCGTGCAGTTTGGTTATAAGGTGTCCATCGGCAAAGCTGGGCCCTTTCCCTCAGACAGCAACAGGTTCAGAGTCTCTAGAAACAAGCAGTTTTGTGTCAAGAGTCTCATGCTTTCAGATTTTGGGGGAGGAGTTCCAGGGAGCTACGTACCACAGCATCTCCAAGTTGCTTCAATATGCAGTATTTTTATTTTAAAAGCCTGGTACAGGTCAGGGTGGCAACGTTTGAGAAAAAAAGATCTTAAACGCTTGAAAATTTATTTTTTTGTGTCACGCATTTGCTTGTGTATTAAAATGGATCCCATGCTTTCTTTGTATTAGTGCTAGGATCAACCACTGGGATTCCTTCGTCACAAAACTGTAGAGTTGGAAGGGACCACCAGGGTCATCTAGTCCAGCTTCCTGCAATGCAGGAATCTTTTGCCCAACGTGGTGCTCGAATCCACGATGCTGAGATTTAAACCTATTGATTGTGTATTTAATTAAATATATTGAATCAAATGTATTGTGTATACTAAGTAATATTAAGTATATTGCAAACACTTTAATTTACGATGTGGAAATTTAATTCGCTGTGTGGCCTGCGGGTTCTGTGTCAAAGTACTCGCATTTGGTATGAAAAGTTGGACCGTCTGGTATAGGCTATACTGGTAAAGGTAAAGGGACCCCTGGTCCAGTCATGACCGACTCTGGGGTTGCGGTGCTCATCTCGTTTTATTGGCTGAGGGAGCCGGCGTACAGCTTCCGGGTCATGTGGCCAGCATGACTAAGCCGCTTCTGACGAACCAGAGCAGCGCATGGAAACGCCGTTTACCTTCCCGCCAGAGCGGTACCTATTTATCTACTTGCACTTTGACGTGCTTTCAAACTGCTAGGTTGGCAGGAGCAGGGACCGAGCAACAGGAGCTCACCCCGTCGCAGGAATTTGAACCGCCGACCTTCTGATCGGCAAGTCCTAGGCTCTGTGATTTAACCCACAGCACCACCCGCGTCCCCTAGGCTATACTGTTACGTCATGCCAAATGACGAAACAGTCTACAAAGTTTGCTAGTTGATGGTGTGTTACTCTGTGAAAAGTAAGCACTTCCAGATCTCATAGATTTAAAAATGGGGGGAGGGATTAAGCATATCCTGGATTCTCCCGCCAGGAGTGACACATATTTGTATATAAACACATATTACAGATCTTCAGTAGTCTTTCCTCACAAGGGAAACAACCCATAAATTCTTAGGAAAGAGGTTGCACAAAATATTGTACCTGGCATGCATGAAAAACCACCTGCCTGTATAAGAACTTGCATAAATGTAGTAAATAGCATGCACACTATAGTGTATAACAGTTTGCATGTTATTTACAGAAAGGACATTATGAAGCATCAAAACATGTGAAGCAATTATGCTGTACTAGTTGTATGGCAGGTTTGTAAACAGGTTATTGCCTAGTTGCCTGTGGCAAACAAGGGCTACCTCCAGGTGGCCAAGCCAGGATGCTTTTGCAAATTGGCAGAGTTGGGTTTTCTCTCTCTCTATTCCTGTGAGGTTATCAGTATGTTACAAATGCAGGTAACGTTCGTTGACAATGTATTTTTCCGGGCTACTCTCTGCTGGCAGAAAAGTTCTTTAACACCATCCGGACTTCCTCAGAGTCAAGAGTGCTCATTAGGTAGTAATCTTATATAGTGGTACCTCGGGTTACATACGCTTCAGGTTACAGATGCTTCAGGTTACAGATGCTTCAGGTTACAGACTCCGCTAACCCAGAAATAGTACCTCAGGTTAAGAACTTCGCTTCAGGATGAGAACAGAAATCGTGCTGCGGCGGCAGCGGGACGCTCCATTAGCTAAAGTGGTGCTTCAGGTTAAGAACAGTTTCAGGTTAACAACGGACCTCCGGAACGAATTAAGTACTTAACCCGAGGTACCACTGTAATTATAATAATTTATCTTATACACTTATACAATATTATACATTCTGATCTCACTGTGACATATTTCTGAGTAGAGACGTATAGGCTATTTTTATTCAAAATTTTATGGACCACATCAAAAATAAACTCAGATCTAGTTACAAAAAATAGTAATACCATATATAATAATAAAAAGATAAATCTCAGTAAACAGTTCAGTTCTGCTGAAGTCTTAATGACGTGCAAAATGTTAAAAAACAGTTGCCAACTCCCTTTCTTGTTTCATTTTGCTTAGTTGTTATTTGCTCTGTAAACATTGACTAAGCTCTGCAAAATAACATTAATATATTCATTTGGCTCCATTTATGATTTTATTTCAGAATGGGGAACAGTACATCTGCTACCACAGACTTCTCTAACACTGCCACTGCTAACCAGATAGAGGTGAGTGGAAATGGCTTTTACCTTCAATGTACTCTACTGCCAGTATTTTGTGTGAAATTTATTCATTTATACCCTTGCCCCTTAACCAAAGAAGCTCCTGGAGTGTCTTAGAGAAATTAGTATTAAGCCCTCAGGTTCACAAAATATGTGACACATGAGGAAGTAGAGAAAATACTTTAAAATTATTGTTTATAAATTTTCAGGTTTAATAATAATAATAATAATAATAATAATAATAAATACCTTTATTGTTATTGTACAACCTGTCATTTTTAAATGACACATTACAGTGGTACCTCGGGTTACATATGCTTCAGGTTACATACGCTTCAGGTTACAGACTCCACTAACCCAAATATACTGCTTCAGGTTAAGAACTTTGCTTCAGGATGAGAACAGAACTTGTGCTCCGGTGGCGCGGCAGCAGCAGGAGGCCCCATTAGCTAAAGTGGTGCTTCAGGTTAAGAACAGTTTCAGGTTAAGAACGGACCTCCGGAACGAATTAAGTACTTAACCCGAGGTACCACTGTATTATTATTTGTTGAATCTATTTCCTGCCCTTCCTTTCGATAGAGCCCAGGGTAGAAAACACATCCCCAAATCAGAAATATAAACATATGCAATAATGAAACATGTTTTTAATTGGTCTTTGGATTAGAGAAAATTCATGAAAATTATTAATAGATAGGACCTTTCACATGGCACATATTCAAACTCCGAGAATATGTCCTGTTGGTGGAACTGTGAAGCCATGAAGACTTACTGGCCCTTTATGCCCATTTCCCCCAGACTCCCTGGACTGTTGTTATGGTTGAAATCAGCACCACTGTTAGAAATAGTCCAAACAGATTGGGCTTGTGTGCCTTCTTTCTGTATTTAAAGGCAGTAATTCCCCAGTTAAATAAAAACCACTTGTCTTATTTTATGGTGGCAGCCCACCTCCTATAGCCCAAGGTGGAAAGATGATCCAAATTTTGGATTTGATATTTGGCTCAAAAAAGGCTGTACATATTTTAATCATTGGAAAAACTCACTCATCATTCTGAGTGCTGTGTGGAACTGTGGAGCCCAAGGATTATGTGTGCATTTGACTGACCTTGATGGTGTATCTAAGTAACTGTACCCATCTGCATATAGTCCATGTAAAGTATGAATTCATTTGGAATGTAACTAGTCCTTTTCCAATTCGTTTCCCCCATTTATGTATTCGCTTGCTTGCCTGTATTTCCCCCTTATTCTTTCCCTTACAATTAGATGTTAATGCTCATTTATTGGTTCTTCTATAAACCTATTCTGTAAATATACTCAGTATTGTAAAAATGTATTTATGCTATTTTTCTTTTGCATATTTAGCACGCCCATGAAGTGCATGTTTGTTTTGCCTTAGTTTCTTTTTTCTCTTTCTACTTAAAAGATTTTTTTTAAAAGTACTCAGATTACCCGGTATATTCAAGCTCATTCTGTGAAGAATGTTGGCAAAAGCATGTCATGCTTGATGCAAACAGCGAGATGTTTAAGATGACAAATGTGAACCTTAGGTTTTATTTTTGCAGTTTAAAGAGGTGATTCCCTTCTAGATTATAGTTAAATATTTTGATTATTTTTTGAGGGCCAAGACTTGAGAAGATTCTGCCTCCCCCAGTCTTTGTAGGCAATTGTAGGAGGGGAAAATCTAAATGCAAGAACCTTGATATTGTTAAAAACTTAAAAGCTTACATTACGTATAGAAACTGCTCACGCAAGCTTTTCTTAAAACACTTAGCAAACTATCTCAGACAACTGTGTAGTGATCTTCTCGAAAACCACATGCTCCTACTGCAACATGGCAAAGAAGCTATTTGAAGATATGAATGTGAACTACACAGCCATCGAACTGGACATGTACGAAAACGGAAGCCAGTTTCAAGATATTCTTCATCAAATGACTGGCGGCAGGACAGTGAGTACTTTCCAAGTTTGGTCACCTATAGCAGAAACTTCGGGGGGGGGGGGAATTCTCTCTCCAGCCCACACCCCCAGTAGATGCATTTCTTCCTACAGCAAATAATTGACCTGTGGAACTCGTAGCCACAAGATGTGATGATGCGATGACATAGACCTCTCTCTCTGTGAATTAATCAGTGACCACCAATCATGACAACATGTGCCTATGAACCTCTGAATAAAAGTTACAGGAGACTGGTTACAACCCTAACAATAGGAGTGGGAGCTATTGCTTTGTGCCCTGTTGTGGCCTTCCTGGATGTTACCTCATTAAGATATTCATATCCATCAGATGTGGCTACCTGTTGTTGTTTTTAAGTTTGCTTTCCGTGTTTGATTTCATGGTAAACCTTTCAGAGCATAGGATTTAGACAATCTAGCATGACCTCCTGTCTGCAGAATACATACGATTGTGTATCATCTGACCCGTCTACTGCAATTATTAAGTTTGCAGATGACACCACCATAATGGGTTTAATAACAGGCGGAGACAAACCAGCGTATAGAGGGGAGGTCCAAAAAATATCTACATGGTGCCTAGGGAACAACTTGCACCTTAATATCAGCAAGACAAAGGAGATGGTGTTGGACTTTCGGAGGAAGAGAGAACTAGCCCCGCTGTACATTGGGGAGGGCTGTGTGGAGAGAGTCTCTTCCTTTAAATTCCTAGGAGTTTATCTCAGTGAAGACCTTATTTGGAAAATAAATACAAAAGGTGGTTAAGAAAGCCCAACAGAGACTCCATCTCCTCAGAGTATTGCGAAAGAACGATGTCAACTAACATTTGATGATCTCCTTCTACCGGTCCACAACAGAAAGTGTCCTTTCATACTGCATCACGGTGTGGTACGCTGGTTTGACATCATCTGATAGGAAGTGCCTACAGAGGGTGGTGAATACAGCACAAGATATTATGGGCTGTATCGTGAATCCGCTGGATGAAATAGCGGAAGAACGATGCCTCAGGAGCGTGAGGAAAATTTGCAGGGATGATTCACACCCTGGCCGGCACTTTCTTGATCTCCTGCCCTCAGGCAGAAGATATAGAAGCATGATTAGTCGCACCAACAGGGTAAAGAACAGCTTCTATCTGTGGACTGTTAGGCTGCTGAATGAAAAGATAACAACAGGGCAACTGACTTTCGGGTTTGGTGGGTGTGCATCAGTAAATGAGGGGAATTAAGACTAAGAGAGCTGAGTGGGGGGTGCTCATGTAATCTCACTGTATTCAAGTTGTACACGTGACAATAAAGTATTTCAATTCAATTTCAATATTGAAGAGTTGGGCATTGCTTGCCCAACTTGCAGTGCCATTTATGCATACCATTTGTCCAACTCCATAGCTATTTCTGCAACAGCTCAGAAATACTATACTGCAGGCATGTCCAACAGGTAGATCACTGGACGTCTGCGGTAGATCACTGGTAGATCATTGGCTCCCCCAAAGAAACTGAACAACTGTAGATCCCCTAAAAGTTGACCACCCCTGCTATACCGGGACGTAAGTGGTAACATTATAGAATATACAGCATGTGTGTTTTAAGCTTATATACAAGAAATAAGATTAATTTGTTAATTTTTATACTCAACAGGTTCCAAGAATATTTATCAATGGAACATTTGTCGGAGGTGCTACAGACACACAGAGACTTCACCGGGAAGGCAAACTGCTCCCATTAGTTCACCAGTGTCTCTTGCGAAGAGGGCGAAACTCAGAACAGCCATGTAGTCTTCCTTGATTCCCTTTCTTCTGACACAGTTGTGTTGCTGGAGTTTACTAGACTGTGTATACTTAGTTATGAATTCTTACACCCCGGTACTCTGGTTTCAGTGCTATTTGTGTGTTCAAAATATATATGGAAGGTTTTCAACAGCCAGATAATTTATCATGATCCAGTTCATCCTAAATTCACAATGCACTCTTGTACATTCTCAAGACAAAATAAGCTCTGTTGAAGTAAAAATGCATAGGAGTGCACTGCTTGATTTCAATTTAACCACAAATTCTATTTAAATACTTAAATTTCATTTAGGTCCAACCCAATGCAAATAGCTAACTACACAGTCCTAACCACATCGACACAGAAGTAAACCCTATTTAATTCATTGGGGTTTTTCTCCCAGGTCACAGTATTGCAGCTTAAATTAAGGTAGGTAGCCGCGTTGGTCTGATGCAGTCGAAATAATAATCATAATAAAAATGTCCAGTAGCACCTTAGAGACCAACCAAGTTTGTTCTGAGTATAAGCTTTCGTGTGCATGCACACTTCTTCAGGTATCTGGTATCTGAAGAAGTCTGCATGCACGCAAAAGCTTATGCCCAGAACAAACTTAGTTGGTCTCTAAGGTGCTACTGGACATTTTTTTTATTTCAAGCTTAAATTAAGTTGCAGTTGGGCATCATTGAAATCAATATGGGAAGTTAATAGTGACTTAGTTTCCCCTGAAGTGTAGTAACTAACCTCAGCTTCATCTAGAATCAGTTCAAGATTCAGCTAGTATATTCTGTAGCAAAGAATTACTACATGTGTCAAATATAAAGAGAGCTTGTGCATTAATTCTGTGGCTGCATTAGCTATCAGAACCATGGGATGGTAAGCCAGCTGGCTTGGCCCCAGCCGGAGCTTCTCCCGTCTCGCCGCTGCGGAGATCCATCAGTCATCCTCCTCTGAAATGCATCTGAGACTCATGCAACTGTGCGTGAGCACACGTTACTCAGCAGTGTAAACGCACAACAGAGCTGGATCGAGGCATGGGTACTAGGCTACGTTTATTGAATTTAAGTCAGGACAAAGAAAAACATGGCTTCTCTCCTTGCCGTTCTTCTTGGAGAGAGAGAAAACAAAAGCAATACGGAGTGGATGTTCCGCTCATGGGACTCCAGCAATCTTTGCTGGAATGCAAACAGGCATGTGACATGTAACAATCCCACATATCTGCAGCAAGGGTGGAATGGAATTCCCAACATTAGCTACCTTGTAGTCCGCTAGGTTTATCCTAGCATAGATTTCTCCTTTATTCAAATTAGAGCAGCATCTCTGGCCTCTTAGACAAAAGCTGCAGTTCGAATTAAATGGAGCAGTCCCCACACGCCACCCTTTCCGTTGGTATTAAACTACAAGAAATGCATGTTGCATGCATTAATTGTGCAGGCAGTTGGAACACTGCCAAGGACACACAAATAAAAACGTGTGTGTGTGCGCGCGCGCGCGCCAGCTTCCAAATAGGGTTGATGCTGTTAGCTTGTTTCAAAAATCAAAGATGAATCACAAGGTATACGCATAATGCTGAGCTGTGGTTAATGGAAACCAGATGCAAGCATCTTGAACTCCTTGTTGTGACTATGCCCATGGGAGTGTACAAGCAAAGAGTTGCACGCTCTCCCTTTGCCAGACCTTGAAAGCAATGGCAGAGGATTAGCTTGTCCCAGTTCAAATCAAGCAGGTGGAGAGGCGAGAGGAGGAAAGATATTAAAGAAGTGTGGTATTGTGATCTGAAGTGACAGGCTAAAGCTACAGGTAAAGTAGAACGGACTGTTTTTAAAACACATCTCCAAGCTTCCCTGGTGCAGAACACCGAAGTTTCTCTAGCCCACTGCTGCAACAGTGCTTATTTTTATTTTATGATTATATATTACAAGCGACATTTTATACTATGAGTAGCTAACTTGTGGCTCTACAGCTCCTACCAGCCATTGGGTGATAGGTATAGTTCAACATCTGGAAGGGGCGTGATCCTGTTTTTCAGTGGTATTTTCTACAAAGGTTTTCCCTGTTGCTGAATACTTGAGCAAACAAGTATTTGCCATTAAGTGGGTGCAATTATATAATGTACATTTGGTGGCGCTGTGGGTTAAACCACAGAGCCCAGGACTTGCTGATCAGAAGGTCGGCGGTTCGAATTCCCGTGATGGGGTGAGCTCCCGTTGCTCAGTCCTTGCTCCTGCCAACCTAACAGTTCGAAAGCACATAAAATTGCAAGTAGATACGGTAAATAGGTACCGCTCCGGCGGGAAGGTAAACGGCGTTTCCATGCGCTGCTCTGGTTCGCCAGAAGCGGCTTAGTCATGCTGGCCACATGACCTGGAAGCTGTACGCCAGCTCCCTCAGCCAATAAAGCGAGATGAGTGCCGCAACCCCAGAGTCGGTCACGACTGGACCTAATGGTCAGGGGTCCCTTTACCTTTACCTTATTGCTAGCTTTAATCGTTATTGCTATCCCGCTTTTCAAACATACTGTCAACCCAAAGACCTTTCCCTCGGTACTTTCACATTCTTGAGCCAGAATGCCAATGCTTTGACAGGGCAGAGCAGCCAACTTCTTTACAAGGTACAGTTGTGCAACAAGAAGCACCACACTCAATGTGGAAACCCACAATTACATAACTTTGTGCTTTGGGAAACTTGCATTCGCTGGAGTAGCTCAGAGAGCAGCAAAAATAAGTGTAGATTTCAATTCAATGAACTGTGACACTACTAACATGGCTTGTGCCCAAAGTACGTTGTTTCTAATCTGTGATTGATGAAGCCACACAAAACACAAAAGGAAATCCATTGTCTGTGAATACCTTTATTGTGACCAAGAATAAAATGTCACAAAATAGTTATCGAGCTAGTGTGACGTGTGAGGAGTGGATCATTATACCGTCATGGAATCATGTGCAATGAAGGACATATTTGAAATATTTTAAATTGAAATGCTAGCCAGTGAACTTTTAATCCCTACAACACTTTCTAAGGGAAAGAGACAATAAAAGGAGTACACTACTAATGCCTTCTCAAAGTTCAGTTTAGTTCAGTGGGTCTTACTACCAGGCAAGTGAGTACAGGAATGTAGCCTTAAAGTGTTAGAGCAGGGGTGCTGAATATTGTTTGACTCCCAGCAGTACTAGGGAGCACAGCCAGTGGTCTGGGATGGTGGGAGTTGTCAAAAAGCATCCAAAGGGACCCAAGTTCACCATACTGCTCTAGAAAGTGGGTGTTACAATTCATAACCTTCATGCTAGTGCATTTGTCCCTGTCCAAATCAATTTTATCTCAAAACACATACAGTGGTACCTCGGGTTACATACGCTTCAGGTTACAGACTCCGCTAACCCAGAAATAGTACCTCAAGTTAAGAACCTCGGGTTACATACGCTTCAGGTTACATACGCTTCAGGTTACAGACTCCACTAACCCAAATATACTGCTTCAGGTTAAGAACTTCGCTTCAGGATGAGAACAGAAATCGTGCTCCGGCGGCAGGAGGCCCCATTAGCTAAAGTGGTGCTTCAGGTTAAGAACAGTTTCAGAACGAATTAAGTACATAACCAGAGGTACCACTGTACTTGTTTATTTTTCTCCTTCACAAAAATGACGCAACAACTACTGTACATGTATTTGGTTGAAATGGTTGGCCTTCCTATGGCATCGCCACGATAACCACGTGAAAACCAGTGCAAATTCCTTCCATTCATTTCTGCACCAAAAAGTGGCCACACCACCTAGAGCCCCCTTAATGGTAAAGCCAACCTTGAAACATATTTTCTCGGTGATCTTACAAGACACCACAGCTCTGGAACTGTCTTTCTCCTAAACAACTATGTCAGTACGGAGGGGAGCGGGGCAGGCATGGTCAAGAAAGCTTACAGGAAGGATAAGTGCATTGTGAGAATTCGTAAGGAAACACACAATGGTTGTGAGAACCACCAGAAGCTTAACAGCCAAGGACGAAGAAGAAGAAGAAGAGGAGGAGGAGGAGTTTGAATTTGATACCCCACTTTATCAGTACCCTAAGGAGTCTCAAAGCGGCTAACAATCTCCTTTCCCTTCCTCTCCCACCACAAACACTGTGAGGTGAGTGAGGCTGAGAGACTTCAGAGAAGTATGACTTGCTCAAGGTCACCCAGCAGCTGTAAGTGGAGGAGTGGGGAAGCGAA
Organism: Podarcis muralis; assembly: GCF_964188315.1. NCBI lineage: Eukaryota > Metazoa > Chordata > Lepidosauria > Squamata > Lacertidae > Podarcis > Podarcis muralis. The sequence goes on along the minus strand of NC_135659.1, from coordinate 18,593,912 downwards.
CCTGGTTCACCGGATTATGAGTCCACCCCTCTTAACCACTACACCACACTGGCTCTCACCACAAAGGCCAACTTACAACAGAGGCCTGGAAACAAAGGGTCACATCTAATGAAGCCCACCCACCTGGGCAATAAAAATTCTCTCCTCCTCCATGTCTGCCCTGGAATATCCCCCAACCCCTCAGGAACAGGCTTTGAGGGTGCATGGGAGGCTGAAAGGGGGTGGCAGGAAGAAGGGAGAAATCCCATTGCATGAGGGAATGCCCATTTGTGCTACACTGGACCTCACCCAAAGAGGCAGAATGTAGGCATGCAGAGGTAAGCAGCATTCAGAACCTGCCCAACATCTGTTCCAGCTGATCTTTATGGCCTCATTTTCCACACACATGCCTACCATTTAGTGAGCCTTATGTTAGTACGTGCATATTGATTGTGAAGTCATTTAAGAGAATGATATGCATAGAATTTATTTTGTACTTGTCGTGTTCTACAAATCATAATGTAGATTAGGAACAATTCATTTGCAGCGTCAAAAACTGTTCATGTAATTATTTAAGGATTAGGGTTATGAGTAAGATCAAAAACCACATTCTCTGGCAATGTTCACCTTTCTTATTAAGAAAGTGATCATGTCACAGTTAAAGATGCACTATTTGATTTTGATTTTTTTTTTAAAAAAAAGATATTAAGGCTGATTTTCCAGCATGTTTTAAAGTAGAAGTCAGATACCAACACAAACCTCTTAAGGCCTTTGTGTTATACTCAAATTACTTCATGAAGCTGTGGCAGCTGTTTTCATTTTAAAATTAAATCTTCAAGAGGAGATTTTGATTTCGACTTTACACATCCCTGATCCTCTATTCAAAATAGTCTTCTCCTTAAGCTGTGCATATAGGTAGTGATTATCAGGGCTTCATTACCCACATTCACAAGTAATGTATTTTGCTCCAATAGAAGGCAGTTTTTAATTCTAAAAAACTGAGCAGCAAATTCAGTCAAAATACAAGCCAACGACAAAATGTATAAACTTCAATTGTAAAAGTTTAAATGGATAAATTTTCTAATTCATAGGCAGTCTTCCTTCTTGTTTTGAATGACATAGTGCACCTTTAACATATATAAAGCAAAAATCACAACATAGAGACCTGAATAACAGCATTTTTCCAGCCATTGCAAGAGTTAAAAGTTTTGCTAAGTTCTTTATGACCCTGTTAAGTAATATTTATCTACCAATTAGACAAACAAACACATTTCACACTAAACATACCATTAAAAAAACATTTTGCACAGATGCTGGTAAATATCTCTATCTCAACGTTTCTTAAAGAACTGAAACTGAACCCCCAAGTGAAAACTGATCTTCCCACAATATTAATAAAATAAATTAATCCGGTCTATGGATTACCAATTTGTAATGAACAGCTTTTTGTATATAGGGTTTTCCCACAGTACAATATATTTCCATCAAATAAATGCAAAAACAAAAACATGCAAAATGCTGGTATGTCTAGGTTGCCTTTATAATGCTACATTAACATGTAAAAGGAATTATTTCTAAGACATCTACACTTTTTATCCTTTTACCACAAAGACCTATTCCCACCCCCCACCCCCATTTCCTATTTTAATGCTAGCCTGTTCAATTGTACACTCTCAGATCTCAGGGTGGCATGGCTTAAGGCAGAACTCAATTATTTAGGGGGAAAGCTGCATACCTACAGATTCAAATGAGTGCCCATTTCATATGATACATGTCTTAAGGCATTCTAAACAATAACACCACTGTTTACCCAATTAAGGCTCTTTTTCATTCTGTAGAAAAAGCTAACACCAAAACCCTATTTACCAGTCGATTAAAACAATGTCACCACATCCTATGTTAACCTTATTTAGATCTAAAAAAATAATTAAGCAGCACTGCAGCTGTAGCGATAAAGTTAACTTTGTTGTACAATTACACATACAAATTGGTAACCTTTTAATCCAAAGCACACAAAGCAAATAATGTGGTTGCATTTGCTTACAGAGGGACTATATTGCTCCAAATATGTAAGTGTGGTTTTAACAAACTATTAGTCTGAGAACAGCTGCTCAAATTAGAATGTGAATGAATACCAGGTCGAGTGCTCTCCGAGGTGATCAACATACACTTCAGACTATGTGGGGACTCAGATGGTTGAAAGCTCCTCCATGAAAAATATTTTCTTCTCATGGAAACCCAGATGTTACAAGCACCGTGTTCTAGCCAGAATGCAGGTATGTAGTGTGAACAAGGTCTTAAAGGGGCTGCTTGCTCCCTATTGTGCTCATAGTTAAGTTTATACTGTGCCACACTAAAGTGCACTCGTCTCGTGTGTTTCCTATACTCCAAATTCAGGGTACATGAAAATAAAAGAAAAAACGGCAGAGCCACGTGCATATACAGTACATTCATACTTCCACAATAGTCATTAACTTCTCACTCATTTCGCGAGTCCAAGAACACATTTCTAATACCACAAAAATTAATTCCGGCCTTCCCCATGTATGTCTGATTTTTAGGGCATTTTAACTGTAAAGCATTTTTTTGCTTCTCCGCAAGGAAACTGGTGGCAAGTGGAGCGTTTCCACATGCTTGTCTTATTTTAGGACATTTTTAATTGAGCTTTGTGAGCATGAATTTGAGTATATACTTTGTAAAGCACTATGTTTTTTCTCCTCCGCAAGGAAACCAGCGGCAACTAAAGCATTTCCTTCAAGCGAATGGGTCCTTGTTGTACGATAGAATTACTGCTTTTGCTCAGATTCTAAAAACAGAACTTTGGAAACACCAAAAGAACAAAGCACAAAAAAGCAGTTTTAAAAAAAAAAAATATTAAGAACTTCATTGTTCTGTGCTCATTTTTTTATTTTGATTGTACTCAACAAGTACCATGATTATTCAATTTGTGTCCCACAGCTTTCTGCCTAACTGGGCCCTCAGTTTCTCAAACTTGTTACTAATCTTCTCTGGTGAAACCATCTCAACTGGAGTTCTTTTGTGCCATTCAAATACATGCAATCCCACTCCAGTATGAGGGTGGGAGTACACAAAGCTGCTCTGTGAAACCATCAGAGGCTATGGCCATAAGAGGTCATTGCACCATAGGCCTAAGCAGCTGCAATACTTTCTGATCCCCTAGCCATGGCTAAAAACTTGGGAGCCAGTTATTTGGTGGCTCACTGCCACCCACCCACCCAGCTTGAATTTCCCAGAAAAGCTTCAACGCAATTGAGGCATATGTTGGCATAGATGTTAATCATGGTTAGAACTAACCAGAAAAAAAGTCAGAAGCTGATTAAAAATCCCAATGAAGTGTGAATCGTAGTTAGCATTAACCAGTGTTGATGTAAACCTCAGCCATTGTTGAGGCTCAACTCAAACTTAAGGCCCTCTCAACCAGTTTAATGAATTTGTTGTGTTTGCATCAGCCTATAGGCTCCGCCTATAGAACACCTTTACAAAAGTGTAAAGAAACAGCAAATATATTTATCTATCATTAAAAAAAGAACAAAGGTGAGACTAGCAATACCCAAATCATACCTGGAACAGACAAACCTCAGAAAAGAAAGTGGCCAAACGGAGAAAGGGGAATTAAGATGACCTCTATAACTACTGAAAGGGGAAAGATACCCGATTAGAGCACTATTCATTCAGCCCTTCCCATATACTTCCATAAATCAAGGAATGAGAAAAATGAATGGCGGCTAAACAGCAGCTGGGTTGTGAAAGAGTCGCAAGTTAAGACAGTAGCATTTCTGTAGTGAGAGATGTGACAGCATTAGAATATATTCAGAATTAGTGTATGTAAAAACAATAACATCATGGTGTATTCCATAGACCCCCAACAATTTACGACTCGTGAGCCAGAAGATGTGACACACACCAGGGATTTCATGTACTCTTCCGTGAGCTCAGGAGTATTCTGCACACGTAACAGGAAATTCTCATAAGCACATGGACTCCACAGAAACACAGACAAGGCACCAGTGCCTGCCTGGCCTTGGATTACACTCATAGTCTAGCTTTATGGACTGTCTACTTGTCAGCATTAATCAGCTCCTGCTTTACAACAGCTTGCATCCACATTTTCGTGAGCAGCAGGCTGCTCACGTAACGAAGTTTTCCTGCCCTTTTTCTTCCCACCTATACCATATGCCACATTTTCCTGGGGTTTCAAATTGCCAGGAGAAGCTTTGATTCGGGGAGGGCGGGAAGCAGTGGAGAGGATGGGCAGGAAAAATAAGGCCTTGTATCCTCCTATGTAACATGCAGGTTTGAAACAGCATACAGAAGCAGAAAGAACAATTTCGGTTAAATTTTAATTTGTGTTCCCAAAATCTCATAAAGTGCTAATTGCATCCCTTTTCAAAGAGATCAGTTTTTTTCTCATCTCTGCGTGTTCATCAGTCCTGCTAAAAGCCTTCATTTTTCTGATTATTAATTTAGACGGTTTTTATAATTGTGTCTTACAATTTGAAGAAAGACATACACTTGAAGGAATCAACACACTTTCCAGGAAATACATTTTCCTTCTCAATACTTCTTTTAGCATTAGGGCCTTAATTTTTTATTCTTCCACCCCCAAGTACCCATGTATGCTATTCCTACAATCATTTCTCAGTATTAGTTTTGAACTTCTGCATCCTCTTTTGTAGAGACTCCTCAAGTAGCAGCTCCACAGTGACATTTATAGGACTTTCCCAGAGTTAATAACTTAGTTCCATTATAATGAGCATATGAAAAACTTTTAACTCAGAATTAACTGTTTGTTTGCCCAAATGCTTACCATTTTTCGTTTTCTTTTTGTAGAAGCATTCATTCAATTTCTTTAAGCACTCAATCACTCATAGCTGCTTAGCAACCTGCCCTATATCAACACTTTAATGCTACCTACCTAGTAAGTAACCAACTGAAGTCTGGCCTGTTCTGCCCACATAAACCTATTTTATTATGTCCCATTGAGATCTGTACAATAGAGGACACAACAGAGATAACTAGCACATAGAAGAATGATTAAGAGCCTTTAACCATCTTGGATGCAGGACCAATTATGACACCTCACCTTCAACTCTAAATTTGCTGCTCCCTTCCTTCCTTCCGCCTTACCTGCTACACTCTGCTGCTTCTGCAACCCAGGCAGAAAAAGGCAGGATTGAATTTCATAGCATATTGACATCAAAATCAGAATAGCTAGCCATATCCCTGAGAAACATTTGTATACTGTAGACAAACTTCTGCGAAACGGGGCTTAACTCCTACATTTTTTCATAAAATAGTGGCACAAAGCCCATGAATTGATCTAAAAGGACCACTGATATTGTGTGGGGCAGGCATCGCCAAACTTGGCCCTCCAGATGTTTTGGGACTACAACTCCCATCAACCCTAGCTAACAGGACCAGTGGTTAGGGATGATGGGAACTGTAGTCCCAAAACATCTGGAGGGCCAAGTTTGGCCATGCCTGGAAAGGCAATTCAGATCATTTGCTTGAACAATTGAATTCTGAATGCCATCTGGCAGGCAGGTCCCAAATGACATCTGGCTTTTTCCATGCTCTTTTACATTCCTGGAGTGTGTCAAACAATGAGCATTTTTCAACGAAGTCGACCTAGGAGTTCTGGAGAATAAAAACAGCTAGCCTAATCAAAATAACAGACCTAGAACCAATACTTTGTGTATCATAGATTAGAGGGGGATAAACAATAGGGCTTTGCTGAAAGAGGCATCAAAACTGCACAACCAATAATGCGATATGCTCTTAGAAGATTTTGACTAGCATTTCCTCAACAGCCAACCCACTCTATAGCCATATAGAAAATCTCTTCTGAGGCCAAGGGAAATCTCAAAAGCAATGTATTATGTGGGTGGAGTGGAGTTACTACCCTTTAATGGGGTAGGAAGCAAAATTCTACAGGACATAGCGATATAATCTGGCACACGTAGCTTTGGCCCTGTATACCTGAAGGTGTGTGTTCACCTCCATCATTCTGCCCGGACGCTGAGGTCCAGCTCTGAGGGCATTCTGGCGGTTCCCTCACTGCGAGAAGTGAAGCTACAGGGAACCAGGCAGAAGGCCTTTTTGGTGGTGGCACCCACCCTGCAGGAATCAGATGTCAAGGAAATAAACAACTAATTGACTTTTAGAAGATATCTGAAGGCAGCCCTGTTTAGGGAAGGTTTTAATGTTTGATGTTTTATTGTGTTTTTAATATTCTGCTGGGAGCCGCCCGGAGTGGCTGGGGCAACCCAGCCAGATGGGCGGCATACAACTAATAAAATTATTAGTGTTAGTACTATTAACTCTTCAGAATCTCACCAATGTTTATGACAGGGGAGTGGCCAACCAGTGGACCTTCAGACATTGCTGTATTACAACTCCCATCATTACTGGATATGCTGACAAGGTCTGATGGGTGTTAAGAGTCCAGCAAGATCTGGAAGCCACCAATCAGCCACCCACCCCGGTTTAGGCTCTTCTTTCCTGCAAATCCACTGGCATTCCTCTACAAAGGAACTGGCCCTAAATCTCAGCCTGCAAAACAACTGGAAACGGGCAACTCTCAAACTTACGTGGGAGTTACATTCCAGGGATAATGCATAAAGTCAAAATTACATATAGTCAAAACATACTGGATGCAATTGCAAAAGTTAGGAGTTTTTTTTCAGGTCTGCCCCCTTGTTTGTTTGTTTGTTTTTAATTTGCCAAGTGCATAAAACTGAATGCACACAAGCGAAATGTGTATAACACGAGTTAACTGTACTTAATTTTGAAAGTGTAAAAATATGGTAGTTACAGCTATTCCTTTTAGTTTTCAATGAATTAAATTTGTGCTAAAGCCACATAAAGTCATGTCAGCTTCTTTCTACTTGAACAATTAGCTTATTCTGACTCGCCTAAAGTTTACACCAAACTTTTACCAACGCTGTACAAAGCATACTTTATGTTAGTAACATTGTATGTGTAGCAACTATTTTCATACTTAGTAGCAATTTCCTATTCTATCATTTACCATTTTCTGTGCTTTTGATATTCTCATACCTAGGGAGAGGACAGTAGTTCTGTTCATTTGGTCAGTAACTGTCAATAGTATTTGTTGATCAATCATGCATCTAATCCATGTAGGGCATCTCTCTACAGGAAGAGGCATAATACTCATAACAGAATTATTATCTTTTAACAAGAAGGAAATAATGCCTGCTATGTACACAAGAGCTAATCTAAAACAAATATCATCCATGTTATTAGAAAAGCAGCACAGTGTTGTGGTAACATTTTTAGACACTTGCCTCCTTTAATAAAAAAAATTAGACAAGAGATTGCAGCCACAAGTACTTCATACGGCAATATTTTAAATATAGCTGCTTCTGATGGATGGCTGCTTCTGTGAAGGGCAGAAAAGTAACTATGCATCTTGGCAATTACAGAAACAATCTCCTTCCAAAGAACTGTACCAAATTATTAATTATCTTGAATATATTAATCTTGGACTTTTCTAAGACAATGCCTGGAATTTCCAGGTGAAGTACTTACATTACTATTATTGAAAATGTGTTACTCTATTAATCTTTTTGATCAAAAAATTTAATGAATTATTCTACACTTAGTCGAACTTTGCAGTCCTGTATTAAACATATGCCACTACTTACATAACTACTAATGTCTTAAGATGCACATCCTGCAACAATTGCAAATTGTGATTTCCTGGATTCTTTTGCCATTTTAAGCATTAAAAAGAAAAAAAAAGAAAAAAAGCATTTGCAAGTAACATTCTGAAGTTGTGAAAAAATGCAAGCACCTATAGTAGGTACTTTATACAAAATGCAGTGCAAACACTTTTGACTGGATAAGATGCAGGCAGTTGCGGCATCCCTGCTCATTACAATTTAATCAAATGTTTACTAGGCTGAGGCCCATACAAACTGTGGACTATAAAATGTTTGCAGAATGCACTGTGTAATTACTTTGCTATAATTACACTGGATTTTGACAACAGATTAGTGTTTGCATTGAGAAGTGTTTTCAAAAGAACACTTGAAAGAAATTTATCAACCTAGGACTAAAACATCAGAAAGGAAGGGTGTGGTTGTTATTTTTTGTATTATATGGCATATTTCAGGACTCCAATATACATGCATAAGTATCAATTTTGCTCTACCAGTTGCACTGATTAACACTAGTGCCCTGTAAAGAAGAACTCAATATATTAAAACTTTCCGTAGAAGCTGGTGGAAGGAAATGGGTTTTGAACAAAGTGAACAAGGCATAAAGAAGGGCAGTTTGTTACCTATAATGCTCATAGATAAGGTAATGGTAGTAGTATGTACCAATACATTCAGCTCCGGAAAAGACCAAAAAAATCCATTATAATTTAATTAAAACTCCCCCGTTCAGTTTAAAATATATGTAGCTTTTGTACCCCTATCACAGTTGTGTGGTCTAGTGCATTCCATAAGTATTTCCCTATTATACATAGCAGAGGTGAAAACTACAAGGTTGGTCCATGGGCTTTGCCTGCACTAATAGTATACCACAAATCACTGTTGACTAGAATTTAGCTTCTCACTGGTATCAACTGCACTCAAAATACCTGGAAACCTGTACAGGTTCAGTGCTGTCACACTTAAAAGACTGTTTCAGGGCATATTCCCTACACCATTTACTAGCATGAAATTACTTGTCCCAATTTTTATCTTTGCCAACAATCCTCTCTACTTCCTTGTCCCTGTGCTTCAAATGGTGAGGTTTGTAATTTCATTTGCCTTTGATTAAAATGTGCAAAAAGACAAACTTGCTTGGTGATCCTTCTTCATATCAGCAAACGTATAAAATTTAAAATATGCTTATTCGTGAATTAGTGTGATGAGAATGCATGACTACGAAATCGTGCAATTATTGCAAGACTTGTTTTGAAACAAGGAATGATGGAGGAGGAGGCTGAAGACCAAACACCACCCACATATCCCTTGGGACAATCCAGTTGTCCAAAAAAATATCCCAACACTTATAGAATCAGAATCCCCTACAAATAAAAGGAGCACTGAAAGCAGCAAGTTACCAAAATTAAGTGTGGTGTACACAATGTGAACCAACACACATTAATAAAAGTGAGTTAACCTGTAGTGCAGACTTGGTCTCACTTTTCCTTTTCAATACAATGAGTAACAGCTACTCAAGCAAACAGTTATTAACCCAACACAATGTAAAATCTTAAAATCACTTCCCATCCTGGAAGTAACAGAATAAAATTATTCTCAGAACATAATGTATAAATTGATGGAATACCTTGCTATTGGTAAGCTATTAATAAAATTAAACACATATGGTGTTCCATAGGTATTTCTATAAGGCCTTCCACTGCTATTTTAAAACTATATGCAACAGACGTAAACAATCTCCCCAGAAAGTGGATTCTGCCTCTACTTGTCTGTACATCCCCTTTAAAAAAGTTCAACTTTCCAATTGATGAGTCAAACTCAGTCATAAGTTAGTACAGTCAGTCAATCCGACTGGTAAGTCCCTGGTCAAAGTCTTCAGCAAGTAACAGATTCAGTAAAGCAGGTGCTCACAGATTTAAATCAAATCCAAAGTGAAGTTTCGAATGACATCTGGTGCTCCTGTGTCAAAGCCACAAATGTCCAGCATGCCTCTGTCATCTGGGTCTGCAATGGTAAAACTGTTGGATGTCAACCCACAAACTATCAGCTTGGATGGAATACCCATTCTCTAAAGGAAGAAGAAAAAGAAACACGTTTTTTCCAGTGTGCAGCTGCACAACCAAGTATAAACTCTTTACAAAAGCCAAGTCTTTTACACTTTACTGTGACAGATACAGGAAACCCGGCTGACCTGCCCCACCTCTTTGCATGCAAGACAGTATTCATTGACAATTTCCCTGGGTTTCCAATTCCATCTGTTTTCCAGTACAGTAACATCCCCCACTGCTGCACATTAGGACAAAAGAGAGGCTCTCCTACTGCCATTGCCTATCTGTTCTACCTACGGAAATCATTTTCTTATTGGCCCGGCTTGGCTTTTGGAGAGCTTTTATAGCCACACATGCACAAATCTGGTTGGACCATGATGCAGACCCACTGAAGAGCCACAAAGTACAGCACCTTACACTGATACTGACCAGAGTAAATGTGAAGTGAGCAAAATGTTTGAAGAAAATGCTTTATTTTTGAGTGCTGCTGTTGCAAACTGGAATATTTTTAACAGTGTGCCAGCCACTAGTATCGTAGTTTCAACTGCCACGCATAAATGATTCTAAAGAGTTTTTATTTCTGCGACATAGCAGTCATCCTTTTAAAAGCTGGGAACTATTTAAAAATCAGCTATTTCCTACAGAAACAACTTCGTGGCAAAGTTGTACAAAGGGCATTTTACCTCTCTATATGTCCTCAAGGCTGTGGCAGGATGAGTATCTCCAGCAAACGTCTCATTATCTGTTAACACAATAAAGACATCGACAGCTACACCTGTCTTCTGAGCCCATAGCATTGGAAGAGAACAATCTGTGGCACCCATTGGAATCTAGGAAAAATAAGAAACCATTATTAACAAAACAAGTCAGCAGACGTTTTAGATGGGAACTGTACTTCGGTTCAAAACTCTACTCATCTCTCACACTGGTGCACTCTGAGAAGCCCTCCGCAAATCCCTGGTGACTTCCTATACTCTTCAGCATCCAGGATAAACTTTTTGTTTTTACCCATATAGCTCTCCAAGGTTTTGCCCTAATATCTCTCTGTGCTCTTATTTCCTTTTACATCCCTGTCCACAACATTTACTCAAACTCTATTGCCAGCAATTGACCCAAAGACTCCTATTCTTACAACAGTGTTAGCCACATTCTCTTTCTGTCCCTTATCCTTAGAACTCCTATATAATGTCTCTTTCTTTCTTCCTCTCCCTTCCAATATCACTTCAAATCTATGCTCAGCCTCAACTGCGACAAAGCAACTGCCCTTGGTCTTCCATCTTAGCCTTGTCTCTTCCTTCTCTACCTGTTACTCCTCCTTTTGAAATTTACGGTGTAAACTCTTAACGCCAGAGTTTTGTTTTGTTTTTTCGATTTTGGCATGCAACTATGTAAAGTGTCATGTACATATAATGATGTTCAATAGCAAAAATGAATTTTAGTTCTATATTTTTGTTGAGTCTATTGATGTTGAAGTTCTCGATTCCATCTTTTCAAACAAACTAATCACAGATTTTAAGATCTTAAATATACTTATTAGATGGAAAATCCCACTGAACACAAGTGGATTTACATCCAAGTCCATATGTATAGGATTATATATAGATTGGAGAACAGTGAAAACTGCATGAAAATATTATCAGAAGCAGCTTCAGCTTAATTTAAAGGTGAAAAAATAATCTGAAAGTGAACAAGATACTTCAAAATATTATTTATAAAATATTTTGTTCAAAATGAGGGAGAAAGTTTACCAGTAGTCCCTTTTTGCAATTCAGGACAATTAGTTGAACTTCCACATATAAAATTAGAGACAAATATAAACGCTTTAGATACCTCAGACATCTTATGTAACACTTGAGGTAATGTCATGTCCTCAGTCACCGAGCAAGGGACCATTTCATGGGAAAAGGCAACAATATGAGAATCTTTTTCAGTTCGTGCAACAACCTGGTAAGAGTGTTAAACAAAACAGAAAACAGAAAATGAAGCCATGTTATTTTCATTTTGTGTTCTATGTTCTGAAGGGAGACCTAAGGGTACCACTGTCTGTCTCAGGATTTTCACAGTGTCCATTGCTAAAGCCACATTTCCTCTTCAACTCCTCTCCTCTTGTACTTCTCAGTCAAACTTATCACTCTTTAGCAGATCCCTCCATCCTCTTGTATCTCTTTTGCTGCTCAAGCTGGCTCCTTCGTGCCTTCCTAGAGATGTGAAGGCCTGGGGAGAAAATGGAAAAATTGGGAGGAAACCCATTTCCCCCCAATTTTCCTGTACTTCCCCCAGGCCTTCACATCTCTATGCATTGCTCTAAATGTGCTAATGTGAGACATTTGGGAGTAGAAAGGAGGACACTGCTCCCTCACTAAGTTGTTTGTTTGTTTTCCACAACCACCCCAAATACATGCATGATTATCTGCATTATACTTTTAGATGATAAAAATTTAGATGGGGTTATTATGTTTGCTTTGCAAGCATGCTTTTATCTTTTAAAGTAATTCTTTAAAAAAAATGAGGAAAGACTCTCTAAGCTACTCTCTTACACTACCCCCCACTTAAGTTTTTAAGTGTCTCTTGATTAGGTCTGTAGACAGCGTGCATGTCTGGGCATGAAAGACAACAGAAAGCTACTTCAGCATTCAAATTTGGGTTGAAATAATTTGGTGAAACAAACGTAACTTACCATACACATTGCTGCAGCAACTGTACTAGCATTCAGCACACTACCCAAAACCTTTTGGAACATAGAGTCACTGACATCAATTGCAAGCATGAAACGCTTCCCTGTTGGCTCCATTGTCTAAAGAAAGAGTGTGAGAGGTAAATTGGGAGAGTGGTTGTTATTATCATGCTTTCATAGCATAAGCATACATTGAGAACAAGCAATTGCTACCTTGAAGAAAAAGAGGGTGATGTCCAAACTATGTCAATTGCTAATAATAATGATGATGATAATAAAAATAAATAATTTTATTATTTATACCCCATCCATCTGGCTGGGTTTTCCCAGCCACTCTGGGCAGCATATTTTAAAACACAGTAAAGTATCAAGCATTACAAACTTCCCAATACAGTGCTGCCTTCAGATGTCTTCTAAAAGTTGTGTTCTTTATCTTCTTGACATCTGAAGGGAGGGTGTTCCACACGGAGGGCAGCACTACCAAGAAGGCCCTCTGCCTGGTTCCCTGTAGCTTTGCTTCTCACAGTAAAGGAAGCAGCTTGTGCAAACTGGTTGTCGTCGTCCCAGCCCCCGTCCCCCTGTTCCCCACAAGTCTCCAGGTCTGTTTGAGGGACCCTCGAGCAAAGGAAGTCACGCTACAGGCACAACACTGGCTCTTGCCCAGAACTAGAAGACCACACAGTATGAGAAGGATGCACAAGATGTTGTTCTTTATAATCTCTCTCCCCCCCAAATACAAGGCCTCAGGGAACTCAGTAGGAGGAAGTGGCTGAAGCAGTGTAATCTGCAGAATGGGTCACCATGGGACTTAGCCAGGACAAGAAAGGAGGCAGAGAAGCAAAAGATTTCTGTTTTTTCAGAGTCCTTAAGACACTCTAATCATCCTGCCCTTAAACCTTAAACCTTTATTATTAAAATTGAAAACTTTCTTAAATGAAGATTGCTCATCTGGAGGCTTATACTATACGTGTATGTATGGATAGATTCAAAATAAAGGTTAAATCAACATGCCGTTAAAACAGGTGTGAACTTCTGCAGCTACAACTGATAATTACCTTGAAGGTCTTGTAAAATGAGGCATCAAGTGCTTCCAAAATGTCATTATCAGGTTGCCAGCGAAGTTTTCCCCGATAACCACGTTCTCCTTTGTAGTTTTCTAGTGCAACCAAAACATGGAATGGATGTATTCGAGCCTAGAAAAAGAGAGCTGCATTCTCAAAGACATATAATTGACAAAACAATATTCTAAATACAAAAAAAAAGTGTTGTCATCTTAAGTTGTCTTCTGACCATCCTAGCTTACATTACTTTTTCTGAACTTTTGTGTAATCTTCACTTTACACCAAAGGGGGTATTTCAAGATGTCCACACAATATACAGTTGTACCTTGGATTTCAAACACCTTGGCTCCCTAACAATCAAAACCCAGAAGTGAGTGTTCCGGGTTTCAAAAGATTTTTGGAAGTCGAACGTCCGGTGTGGCTTCCGCGACTTCCAATTGGCTGCAGGCCTCTCCTTAGTTTTCAAACAGTTCCAGGAGTAGAACCGGCTCCCAGAACACATTCTGTTCGAGAACCAATGTACGACTGTATGCTGAGATATTCAGGTTTTTAATTTGTTTTAGGGTTGCTGTTTTTAGCAACTTTTCTCTGATGCCCTCACATCAGATCTAAGATGTTGAAACATCAATACCCTCTGCCTCCAATTAATGTGTTTCTACTCTTTCCATCATACTTTACTCTAGAACCCTCATTGCAGGATTAACCCTCTTCCCAATTGAGTAAAAGAAAGATTTATTTCCCATTTGAGTAAAAAGGTTTCTGTTCTTCCTACAAAATGGTCCTTTAAAATGGTGCTCAGAATGGAGGAGATAGTAATAATGTGCTGTTGTTTTGTCAATTCCACAATACTTTATCCTTTTCTGAGAAAATGCTTCCCAACATTTTCCTTGATCAATCGATTTCCTGAACATATGGCAATGTGCAGGAGAAAGACTTCATAAGATTCTTGTTTTTATAACCGTATCCACAACACCTGCAATTCCTTAAACTAGAAATAGTGGCCAACTTTCTTCCATCTCTATACTGTTTGCAGGTTCAATATATTTCAATCAAAATTTGCAATTCTAAAACTCTGAAGTGTGAAATTGCTGTTTTGAGTTGCAGGTGTAGCTACACCTTCAACACCAATTTCTATTATCGGAATGATCTACTTCAACTGCACAGAGCTGCATTAGCATAATACAAACATGAGAGTCTCACCTTTTTAAGAAGTTTTTCGTTTCTTAGTCTTTCACAAACTGCTGCTACTTCTGGGCTTCCCGGTTCTAGAACAGAATTTGCTGTCATCTTTCCTAGATTCCTCAACATTGCTGTTAAGGGCATCTCCTGTAACAATGCTTTCCACACCTTGTACAGATTGAGATAGAAAGACCAGGATATGGTGTTTTAAAATGAGGATATATTACATTTAACCATTTAAGAATCAACAGGCAATTATACATCATCACGTTAACTACACAGTTAGTGCACATAACAAATTTAATGCACTCACCTCTTTAGATTTCAAATGATTTGTCAGAAGGTGTTCCCTAACTAAACTATATTCTTCTATCAAATGAATCACTTCCAATTCATCCTTTGTATGCTTCACCCTCTCCACTGCCTCCAAATACTTTATCAGTTTTTCAGTCTCAGGAGAAAGCTTGCTGTCTTTATATGCTTCTTGGACTTCCTTCCACCCTTTCATTACATACTTAGTGACTACGGCAAGGCCTGTTGAAATAGAAAAAAGCTATACTCAGTAACTCTTGCATAACAGCTTATTAACAGGATGGTTAATAAGACGTTTTCCCCCAACTGTCAAGTAAGCGACCGGGTTTTTTATCTACAGCAGATTATGCAAACGCACATCAGTATAACTACATTTACAGCTTGCAGAAAAATATCGAAACTATGATCAGAGATAATTCAGTTATAATGTAAAAAAACCCAATAATTTATTAGCTATTTGAGAGACATTTTCCCTTCATTTCACTGTATAGAATGAAACAGGCCATACATAAGTATAAAGTAAAAAAGTGATTTTTTTAAAGTGAGATTTTTGTCATTCTACTTAACATGGTAGTAACAGACTAAGAACCGTTTCTCCCATTACGATGAAAGCCATGAGTAAAATCACACGGTTACACTTCTAAGTATCTGATTTCAAAATGCGTGATCACTCATTTCTGCAACGTCTAAATGAGCCTGGGCAACAACAGCTCCCCAGTTTTATGGAGGCTTCATTCCTCACTCTTTCATTTCCAACACACTCAAACAGACAGTGCTTACTCCAGACAATTATAGCTGTAATGGAAAATTCCCAGTTGTTGTTACCTTCATTTGCAGGCTTTAGATGGGATAACCTGAGAAGATCTTTATGACACCAGCCATTTCTTTTCTTATATTTTGTCACCGCTAAAGCAATAGCCATGTCATTCTTCCCATTGTACCACTCCGCAACAGCTTTTCTTAGGGCACGGCCCCACATGCCACATTTCATGCCCTCCTTCAGATCCTTTTTAAACTGAATGAAAGTGAAGAGATGGGTTGGTATACGACAAACTTCAGGGACAGCCTTATAAGCTGCTTGTTTTGTTTTGGAATCAGAACACTGTGAACAAACGGCAAGCGCAAACAATGCTGGCTCCTGTTTTGCTGCCCTCCCTTCTTGACTGAACGTCTTTATTTCCTGTACCACGTCACAGCCTCTGCCATCTTCAATAAGCCTCAGCAGAGCATCTGCATTTTCAAAGCCAAACTTTTGTTCCTTGATATAGTAAGTACCTCCCTCAGAACCAAAACACAAGAAACGGCGCAGTCGATTCATGTCGGTAACCTGCCACACGTATCCACCTTCAGAATTTGGCAGCTGCTTTTCATTGCAAGGTTGCGTTTGACTTGTTGCTACTTCCATTGCTTCTCAATGTGAGGAGGCTCCTGAAAAATAGGGGGGAAATGCTTCAAATAGACATATAATTTTTATGGCTTACCTTATCTATAGTGAGATCTATTAATCTGCATGGATATAGTTATGCTGCACAAAAAGTACTGTGCCATAATTCTGAGATTCTGCTACTGTCCACAAGTTATATCTAAATGTTACAGCCTCATAAGCTCCTAAAATAAAAAACTTGAAAATAAACCCTAGCAGCATCCAATGCCCATTTAAAACAGGACACATTAATAAAACCAGTTTAAATATGAAGTTGTAACCATTTCTGGATTATTATCTATGGGCACAATCCCCAGAGAGCCAGGCAAGTTAAGTCCTATAAACCTATTTGTGCTAACATGAAACATTTGATGCTGGCACCTGAATACTGATAAAATATATTTGAGCACACCTATGGAATGAGTTGGCCAACCATGCACACAAAGTCACTTTTTTACTCTTTAAGAAAGAAGGACTCATGAAAGTTATTTATGTACTCTATGCTATTATATGACACTAGGAGTTTTTTTGTCGGCTTAAACCATAATTATTGCACACACTTCCATATATAATAGTACTTTACAACTGTACAACTCATCACATTTCCCATGCAACTATTCTGATTTAATGTTTGAGATATGGGAATTGTTGTTGGCACTCACAGAATGCCATTCATTTCTCGACTTACTGTTGCAGCAAGCATACAAGGCTGCTTTATACTGAATCAGACTATTGTGCATCTAGCTCAGTACTGTCAGCTTTGACTGGCAAAGGCTCTCCAAAAGTTTCAGGCAGAGGCCACGCCTAAACTTACCTAGAGACACCAGGGATTGAACCCAAGAGTTCTGTGTGCAAAGCAGATGCTCTACAACTGAACTGCGGCTCTTTCTCCAAAACCATTCAAATCCTTTTTAACAGAGAACAAGCATATCAGAGGAGGAATACAGTGGTACCTCAGGTTACATAGGCTTCAGGTTACAGACTCTGCTAACCCAGAAATAGTGATTCAGGTTAAGAACTTTGCTTCAGGATGAGAACAGAAATCGTGCTCTGGCGGCGCGGCAGCAGTAGGAGGCCCCATTAGCTAAAGTGGTGTTTCAGGTTAATAACAGTTTCAGGTTAAGTATGGACCTCCGGAACGAATTAAGTACTTAACCCGAGGTACCACTGTACTTATTTAAGTTAAGGAACAAAGAGTTTATACTATCATAGCAAAGGAAACATAACGTGCTAGCTGCTTTAGGGGTATAATACTATGCCCTACCAGAGATGCACCATATATTTCTAGACAACATATTGTTATACATGTGGGCTTTTGCTGCTGTTCTTAATAACGGTAAGATTCCAATGATATGACACAATTATTTGTGCTAGACAAGTTCCAGTTATAAGGGCACAGTGATATTACACAAAATAAAACGTTGGCCATATTTTTGAACAGAAATCAAGATCATTTCACTACCCAAATTCTAACATAGTTTTGAGTCCCAATCTTGCCTACCAGACAGGTAGATATCATCCTTTCTTCCTTGACAAATTATCCAAGTACAGGGTGCAATCTCAAGTAACAGGCAAATAAAACCACCAAAGCAGGACAGCAAGCCAGAATGCAGCAAAAAAAACCAGTCTACTCGATAAACACATGCTTCAGCAGGTGAAAACTGTTTAACAGAAGAATCACTGCCAACTTATTTAAGCTGGAAGGATGTTACACAAATGGAGCGCCACTGAAAAGGCCCTCAGAGGGATGAACCTATTCAACTGCAGAACCACCTCCTCCATCCCTGATTTTAACCCAGACAGGGGCAGGTCTCTGCGGGAGGAGCCATTGAATTTGTAATCTGCACTATGTTTACACTATACAGTATAAGCACGTTCAGCTGTCAGGTGTACAAAACACACCCTTCCAAAACTTCCTGCGAAGTTTCCTATTTTGACCCGGCAACAGCAGATCGACACCTTTTTAGGCTGTTGCACTACTGTGCATAAATTCTCTCTCATTCTCACACACACCGCCCAATGACGTCCATTTATTTTATTAAATCGGTATACCGCCCTTCAAGACCCGAAGATCTCGGGGCTGGTTCACAGCATGAAAATACGAAATAAAACTGCAGGCGAATCGAAGTAATAAAAACAAAACAAACCCAACAACATGCACGGCGCGGTCCCCTGCTTATGCGCACAGTAAAGGGACACTGCAAAGGAGTTTGAAGGCTAATTTGGGGGGGGGGGGGAATGCAACACCGCCTGTCTGGGAAAGCAACACAAACCCGCGCAAAAACACAACTGCCTAGCCAGCTGCTGTCGGTTCGCGGCGCTCGTGTGAGCGTGAGAACGCGTGTGTGGAGTAAGCGCGCTCGGGGCGGCGAGAGAAGGTTGGGCGCCGCCGCCAGGCCTTCAGGGCGAGCAGAGGCGAGGGGAGGATTCCCTACGCCGACTCGCCCGAGCCGCTGAGGGAGGCGGACAGGGCGGGTCCTCCGGCGTCCCGGCCCTTCGCCGCCCGAGGAAGAAGCCGTACCTGAGCGGCCTTCGGCGGGGTGCGGGGGTGGGGAGGTCCCGGCGGGCAGCTCGGAGGCTTCTCGTTCTCCGCCTCAGGACCCCTCGCGGCTCCTGACAACTTCCCTCACGAGAGAAGGACCCGGATGCAGCGGCTCAGGGAGGCCATCCCCCAGGACCCGGATGTCGGCGCCCGACCCCGCCTTCCCGGCCGGCGCTTCCCTCACGCCGCGAAAACAAAGGCCCGGATAGAGCGAGAAGCAGCAGGTCTCTCATCCTCACCCCTCAGCCAACCGCCGCTTGGCTTATGACTCACCCTGAGATCTTATAAATTTAATAAATAAATAAATAAATAATATTCCCTTATGGAGGAATGAGAGGAGGCGTCGCCCATGTATCCCTTTTCATACGGGAAAGGAGCCTCCATACTTTCAAGAGTTGGGCCTCCGCACCTCAAAAGTGAGGCCCGAGTGAGCTTAGCGACGCTTTCTCCACTTAGCTAGGCCCTTTTTAAGTGTGTGGAGATTTAATAGCCCGCCGGAAGATGCGGTACTACTACTCCCAGCATCCCCTGGCCATTTGGCGTGTTTGCAGGGGCTGATGGGAGCTGTAGTTCTGCAACGGGAAGATGCTCGAAGAGAGACTAACGAAGCTCGAGCAAGCATTTTTTAAATCTGTTCTCCGCCTTGAGTCTAGTAAGGGAATAACTAAATACAGAATCATAATCGAATAATGATGTTTCCACAAGGAAAGGTGGTTAGGCAGGGAGACTGGATGCCTGGCGGAAAGGCGCCACCATTCCACGAACTGGCGACCACCCTTACTCAGTAAGTGGCAGATTCCTACGCACGCGCAGAGGGACTTCCGGTCGCCGGCCGAATCGACCGCGAAACCCAAATGCATGGACACGGCGCAGTGGGGACGATAGAGACGCGGGGCTAGAACGAACGGGTTCCCCTTTTCACGTGACTCTCCCTGCGCGTGCGCACCAGCGGTCTTCTACAATCTCGGTGGTTGGTTTTTCCTCCCTTCCCCTTTCACCATAGAGACGAAGGAGACACTTGCCTGGGCGACGGACGTCGAAGCGACCCTTGCCGCAGAGGTTGCCGGGAAGGGAGCGGCGCGTGCGCTGCTTTGCGGGCGTTCGAGGGCGGCGTGAGGGGAGAGAGAGAGAGAATTTTTTTTAAATAATAACAATAATAATAGTAGGAACGGGTTGT
The DNA here is from genome assembly GCF_964188315.1 of Podarcis muralis. Taxonomy (NCBI): domain Eukaryota; kingdom Metazoa; phylum Chordata; class Lepidosauria; order Squamata; family Lacertidae; genus Podarcis; species Podarcis muralis. The sequence continues at coordinate 18,573,820 of NC_135659.1, read as the reverse complement.
CGCGTCAGGCGGACGGAGCGAGCGAGAACGCGAGCGAACGGGGCCCGCCCGGGGGAGGCAGTTGCGGCCGCTCCAGCGCCATGGCGGGAGGAGGCAGCGCCGGCGAGTGGTGCCTCATGGAGAGCGACCCGGGCGTCTTCACGGAGCTCATCAAGGGCTTCGGTGAGGCTTGGCGGCGGCCCACTTCGCGGGGAGGCGGGGCCTTGCCAGCGGGGAGAGGAGGGGGGCTAGGATTTCCCCAGCTGCCTTTCATTCGCTGGAGGAAACGTAGTCTCTTGCCATGTGCAGAGCGCCTTAGTTGGGAAAGCCAGCTTCCTCTCTTGGTGTGTAGAAGTCCTCACTACGGTGCCTCCGAGGCGTGTGCAGAGCGCCTCTCCCATCCGGTGGGAAGCAGGATTTTCGTTTAGCTGGCACGAGGCAGGCGGGTTGGGTTGCAATGAAGTCGGTGCCGGATTTACGTCTAAGCTAAACAAGCTATAGCTGAGGGCCCCACTCTCTTGGGGGCTCCCAAAAAAAATTCAAACTTGTGTACGATTCCAAAATAAAAGAAAAAAACAAATAAAACCTGCATACAGCAACAGTGTTTTGTGTTGTGTAGGCTCTTATGATGTAAGCCTGCTAGCATAGCTGCCAACGTTTTTTAAAGGGAAATTCCCTTATTCCGAATAGGATTCCTCGCAAGAAAAGGGAAAAGTTGACAGCTATGCCTGCTAGCCTGCTCCCTAAAAACAGCGATAATTTGTTGTTGACAAAGGACAGCTGGACATATAAAGGGCCCCATTACCTTCAGTAGCTTAGGGCCTCATCAAACCTAAATCTAGCCCTGAATGAAGGATGTGTAAGGCTCGCATGCTTTTGCCTTGTCATTCTGCCCGGCTATTTTATAGACTCATGGAAAGGAAGCATCGTCTCCTGGTAGCCCCTACAATTGCAGAAATCTCAACTATAGGCACCAACTCCTAGGGGCTGAAGTCCCTTAAGCCCCTCCCCTGCTTCTATAAAATATTTGAGGGGTCCAGGCCTCCCCTTTAAAGATGATGGGCTTTGCCATACAAAGGTGTGCATGTGCCGCGTCTTGTGGTTGCTTATGCGGGGTGGGGCATACCTGGGGCTCCCCAGGGTTTTTTTCAAGTTGGCACTCCTGATCTCAGCTAAAGCATCCATGACAGGTGGCCATCCAACCTCACCTTTAAAACCTCTAATGAAGGAGGGGTCCACAACCTCCCGAGGGCGTCCGTTACTGCCACAAAGTTCTCTCTTGTAACGTGAAGTGTCTGGTTCAGGTCCTCCAGAGCAGGAGAGAACAAGCACAGTTCCCAGACTAGATCATGCCCCGGTCAAGATAACATGGCTGGTTGGAAATCCTAGCAAAGTCACACCCTGATGTACTTGCAGTTGGCCCTATTCATATGTCTATATGTTAATGGATATCTTCCATGGTGTTGGACTTGGGCTGAGCCTGGGTTCAAGGGCTTGTGTAGAACTGCTTCATAGCATTATTCTGGTTTTGTGTGTGGCTATAGGCTTTGCCATCAAGCTTTGTGTTCGAAAGTGTTGTAGCCAGCCACTGCCCTGTATGTGTTCCTGTATTTGCAGACTCATGTCAATTGTGTTGGTGGCTTGTGTGTGTGCATTTAACACAATTTAGACATAGGTCTAAGCCTCCTTTTGACCCAGGTACATATTTCTCTGCCCCAAACGTGATACTGTGTATGATGTCACTTGTAGGGCAGGGGAGTATGGCTTGGCCAAATGGAGACATTGTGGGCCTAGTTAACCCACAAGCCAGAGATTTCTCACTACTGATCTCAAGTGGGCATTTACAAACATGTTTCATAGGAATGTGCTTGATAGGGAGCTGGAGTTGGTTGTGTCTCCTTATTGAATTTACATTTTGTTGCATCTTTTGCAATTTGATGAGTGAAGTGGTCGTGGATGGACCACTTTAGACAAGTTACTGTCCATCTGTCTAATCTTAATCTGTCTTTATGATTTGCTTTGATTTGAGGCTAAAGCATCTGTCTCAGATCCTTGAAAGAAAGGAGCTATCCAGATTAACAAATAATGATAATAAAATTTCTGTCAGATGACTTTGCTATCATCCTATCTAGTAGATGTAATGTAGCTTGCTATTATTCGTTTTTTGCTCTGGGGAAGCTGAGTCATTAAACATGCTGACAGGTACACAAGGTCTCATCTCTGAGTTCTGCACACATTCATTAAAAATAATTTCTGCTTCAGAGCATTCCTAATGTGCATTGTTCACCTTTGCCAGTTCTTTCATTGCACATTTTCTTCCTGAATCATATATATTGGAATACCTTTCTAAGCCTAAATTAAACCATGGTTTAGGATTGTGAATTAATAAAAAACATTGCTTCAATAAGTAAGGCACAACTTTCACTTGTTTAATAATTAAGTGCCTGAAGTAAAATAAGTATCCCTTGTAACTACTACTACTAAACCTTTTTTGTCATCAAACTATTGGCTATTTTAGCACCATGGTTGGTAACTTACCCCACCAGGTAGGTGTTTACAATTTAAACAGATATTTGCAATATTAGTGTCTGTCAAGAGTATTCTTTATCCAAATTCTCAGACACCACATTTTTAGTATCCCACATATTTGTGGCACTGTGGACATTCCGAGACATCCATTTTTAGCAACTCATTTTTTATTATAAGGTTTGTAAATATGTAAATTTGGCATGATTTTCATGCCATCATGATTTACATATATCATGGACCAATTTATTATAAAATGCAATAGAAGGGGTGGAAGTTATTTCTGTATATTGAAACAAAATTAAGTTGTTTCGAAAGAGGTGTCAGGTTTTACTTTCTGTTTTTCCTGTAAAGCAAACTTTCTAAGCAGGAATAATTACAATAATTATCTCTGCTACTACAGGTTGTAGAGGCGCGCAAGTAGAGGAAATATGGAGTTTGGAGCCAGAGAACTTTGAGAAATTAAAGTAAGTTTTATTCTAAATAATTTACTTCTCTTTCCCCCATCCCCAATTCTTACTGCTAAAAAATCCGTCAGGTATAATAGTGCACATTTACAGAGTTGTGTGTTCCATTCATACATTAAAGTGAACAGTGAGAGCAGCATCCTGCAATTTTTTTTGGAAAGGCATGCGTTTCTTTTCCTGCTGACCCTGGGCAGTTCCTGTCCTGAGCTTTTAAGTGTTGGTTGGGTTAAAAGTAATAATTTTCTATGTTCATATTCGGTACTAAGCCACATCTGGTTTAGCAAAGCATACTGTTCACACAGCAGAAACACTTGCTTCTTGCAAGCAACGAAACCACAACAGGGATATGTAGAAGTGATGTAGGAGCCCGGGGTAGTGGTTGGTTTTTTACCCTTGGTTGTTAAACCATCAACCAGTTATGGCTTAAGCCTGGGTAGAGATTGTGGCTTGTTACAACAAAACAAACCTCTGCCTCGGGTTCAGACATAATGCTAAGCTATCTCTGTCGTACTTTATGTTTGATTGAAGAGAAGAGTTACATGTCAACACGCGGACTGCATGCACCAGCACATACCTCAGGCACAGTAGGGCTTACTAAACAAAATTTTACACCTTTTTGTTCTGGTGTAGCCATTAAAAAAACTATGTGTGTGTTCAATTAGGTTTAGTGAATTTGTTTCCAGTAAGGATGCTTAGTGTTTTAACTTTCGACACATTGTGATAATGCTTTACTGGGTTTTCTTGCTTATTTTCTTTTTGTGCCCCTTTTTATGTAGGCCAGTTCATGGATTAATTTTTCTGTTCAAGTGGCAACCAGGAGAAGAACCAGCTGGCTCTGTTGTTCAGGACTCCAGATTAGATACTATATTTTTTGCTAAACAGGTATAGTAAGTTAAAAGATTATCTGTGACACCTCCTAATTAGATGCAGCAAGTGAAAATAATACAACTTTGAAACATTGTGACATAGTCTAAATAGTAAGGCAGTCTGGCAGAACAGGTTGTTCAGTGAATAATAAAAATTATCATGGGCAAAGCAACTTTGTTTTATGTGCATTCAAATTTAATATTTCCAAAGATGTGACACTTGCCTTTTACAAGTGTAGTCAAGAATAATTCATGGGCTGCAAACTTTGCAGATTATCTCAGAAGTAAATCTCATATATCTCTAGCAGTTCTGAGTAAGCATGCAAAGGATTCTGCTTTAAGGGAATCTTAACAAACATTGGGAAACTTAGTCTCCACTTTGAGGATATTCCTCACAAAGCAGCTTGCAGCATTTCAAAATGTATATCCACATTCATAAAACATTTAAACAACAATCAACAGCACTGATATGATCAGCATAAAGCAACAGTAGCTCAACAATATTCAAGTTTACTATTACAACTGATGATCCCACATTAAATACGGGGGGGGGCTGCCTGATCCCTGTCAGGATTGTGTTCCATAATTTCAGGGTCATTGCAGAGAAGGCTCTAATTTGTGTGTTCACCAGCCTGTTTGCCTTTGATGGTGGACACTGAAGCAGCCCTTCTACCGTATCTTAAATTGCAGACAGGACAATATCATCATTATAAACATTTGTTACACAAAAGAGCAGTAAACAAACATACATGTATGCGTGTATATATGATGAAAGATAAATGAATTCACATTTTTAAAAAAATCATTCAACCAAAGTAAATAATGAGCATGACTTTAGATCATATCTTACTTTCTCATTCCAAAATAAGATATAACTTGCCCATTTTCCAGTAAACTTGTTTTGCTATAAATTTCTTTCTGATGAGTTTAGTGAGTTCATACATTGTGGTTAGGTCTCAAATCCTGAAAAACCACTCTGATGGGGAGGGGCAGTTCTTTTCCCCCAGAAAGTTGAGATTGACTTTTTTATGGCTGTTAACATATTATTACAGTAGGGACGACCTTGCACAGGGGTTGTATTCTGAGAGCAGTGCATAAAGCCAAAATGGCATATTGTCAAAACAACCCCCTGGAATCACTTCCACACAGGGAATCTTACCTTCCAGAGCTGGTGCCCCAGATCTCATGAAAGCCTCCAGAGCCCACAAAAGGGTTTCAGTAAAAGGGAGCTTAAAAGCTCTTGTTATGCAGGGTTCTACTGGCATGGAAATAGCTTTTAAGTGCTCTGCCTTGCTTACAGGGATATTGGACGGCAATGTGAGATCTTGCCTCCAGAGCCCACACAAGATATTCCCAGAGCCCCATAAGCAAGGCGGAGAGCTTGAAAGCTGTTCCTATGATGGGAAAATTCAGTTTTCCCTGGGGGATACACATTTATTTTAAAAGTCCAAAGTAAAGTGATGTATAAGAAAGTAGTGTTCTGTCCTGGAATATTTTATGGTGGAATGGAATTCTGATAGGTAAAAGCATTGGGACCTTCCACCAGCAACCCTATCATCTATCTTAGAAGAGGGGACCATCTCCCTACCATTATGTTGTTCTTGTCTGCATGTGTACAAGCACAGTATCATAGTGGTTCTGGAATGGGGAACCCATAGCCCTCCAGATGTTGTTTGACTGCAGCTCCTAACATTCCTTAACATTCACCAGGCTGTCTGGGACTGACCAGAGTCCAACAACATCTTGGTGGGGTGGGTTGTGGAGTTCACAGGATTCTTACCCTTCTACAAATAGTTGGTGGAATAGGAAAAAAGAAAAATCATTGTTGCTCCTTTCCAGTTTCATTGTGTGACTGGTAAAATTACATCATATAAAACAAGCATAATTTGAGGCAGATTTATTTAGAAATTTGGGGGTTGAGCAAGGAATGCCACTTGGCAGTAGAACTTCCCATTCCTTTCCTTTTGCTCTGCAGCCCCTGCTGCAATTCTGGTCCAGTGGTGGGGACCCCTAGAAAATATTTTTTTGGAGAAGAGGACTTCAGAGCCAAGTGGAAGTCCTTGCATGAAGTCAATTCTATGCAAATGTCTTTTGGGAGGGGAAGTGTAAGAAAAGTTTAAGTTCAGTTTCCAAAAACCTGGCATTGTGGTGAGAGTTCATCAAAGAAAATGTGTATTGATATGTTCTATGGCACTGTGGTCTAAACCGCTGCGCCTAGGGCTTGCCAATCGGAAGGTCAGTGGTTTGAATCCCCTCGACGGGGTGAGCGCCTGTTGCTCGGTCCCAGCTCCTGCCAACCTAGCACGTCAAAGTGCAAGTAGATAAATAGGTACCGCTCCGGCAGGAAGGTAAACAGCGTTTACCACATGACCCGGAAAAACTGTCTGCGGACAAATGCCGGCTCCCTCGGCCAGTAAAGCAAGATGAGCGCTGTAACCCCAGAGTCATTCCTGACTGTACTTAACTGTCAGGGGTCATTTACCTTTTTATTTAGTCATACTTAAATAAATCTCAGCTTCTGGGCATACTTCATCTTCTGACCACTTGCACTCCAGTTCCCCTCCTTTTTTTATTCCTAGATACTATTCCTAGTATGTTGAGTTTAGCCCTGATTTAGCAAATCTCATTACCGAGAGAGAAAAGCCAGTTCATATATTAAATTTAGGAATGAAAAATGCAGACTCAAAAGTGACTTTCAGATTAGAGCTAACTTTATTTAATAGGGATTTTGCATTTGCTGGGTCTTGAAGATAAAATGGTAGGCATTATTCTTGGAAGGCTGTGCCTTCCAGTGAACTACTATGTCAATTCTTGTATTTTGAAGGATGTTGTGGGGAAATACTCTTAGGCTAGCAGTTCAGAGAACTGACACTTGATGGCACCAAAATAATGTTCTAAAAGAGATTTCTACAGGAGTAGGTACCCATGCAATACTTTTTGCATTCCTACTGCTTGATCTCATCTAAATTTAAAAACCAATCAATCAAGCTTTACAGACAATTTAAAAATAAATAAATATCTTAATGTGATAACCAAGTAATTTCTGTAATAACATCCAGATTGGTGATGAAACAAATGAAATAAATTTGATGGCTTGTTAATAGGGATTGTAGCTCTTGAGCCTTTCTTGGATAATCACATGATAAAGTTCTCTGCATGTTTGTCAATGTGGCCAGCTTCATATGCACACTTGTAAAATTTGGCCTCCTTGTTATGCCTAGATATGATACGGTCCTGTATTTTGGGGCCTCAGAACTCTGGATCACCCTATATGAGCTAGGATACCTAGGCACAATAAGGTGAGGTAAGGGTGCAATTTCTGCCTTAACTCTAAATTCCTAGCCTTACTATTGTGTCAGAGTAGATTAATAGTGTTTTTTTCCGTGTACTGTTAATCATAAAACAACAGTACAATGGGTTAGGGTGGGGGCTAATCACATGAATCAAAATACCTTATTTCATTTTTTAAACTTGGCTATTTTTAACTTTGTTTGAATAGCTTCTTATTTTGATTTGCTAGTGTACATGAGAAAGCTTTTTAAATAGAAATACTCAGATGTTCTAAGTGTTACAGATATCTGACCAGAAATATACTTTATGGAAAGCCAACCTCTTAGTGTGCGTCAGCTTCTCAACTATGAACCTTCTCAGATCTGACTTGCTGTCACTCAGCTTGTCCTCCTTTCGTAATTATGAGTACGTCAGTCTCATCTCTGTATGTTGAAAATGTTCATATCATTTGGGCATCAGTATTTTAAGTTCTTTATTTTTCTCTGTAGTTTTTCCCCCCCAAGGACTACAGGTATTTTCTCATGGTTGATGACTATTCAGATGGTACCTTGGTTACTTGGTCCATTTTAAACTTCACTGCTGCTGCTTTTGATTATACTACTTTCTCCTTACGGCTTCAATCATAGACCTATTTGCCTGGGAGTAAAGTCCAAGTTAACTCGATAATGCTTATTTCTGAGTTGACATACACATGATTCTGCTATAAGTTACTTTTTGTGTAAAAAGTGGGAAAGACCTCCTTTATTCCTTCATTGCTGTTAATCTCCAAAAAGCATTAGTCATTATTAAACAAAATGTAAGAGGAAAGTTCAACCTGGGCGTGCCTATCTAGATGCCCGCTGCCTTTTTGTATATTTGTGGGGTATGTTTAAAGTAGCTCTGTGCATTCTGGCCCATTCTAGTAAAAAGGAAATTATTAATTTCTTTCATTTATAAAAATAGGGTACCTCGTTATTAAAAAAAAAAAACCCACCCAATTTAACTAACTCCTATTGTCCTTGAGCCTGTAACTCACATATTTCAGTGTCAGGGCAATAAAACAGGTTTAATTTGTTTCTCTAAACAAAGCTGCAAAATAAGTCATTGGGTGTCAAAGGCATTTTACCTTCCTGCAGTGGATATGGGGTTGGGAGCATACTGATGTAGAAGAAGGGGCTCTTACTTTAAACTTAAAACATAGTCCAGTCTTTCCCACCTTCTACATTGTTCCAGAGAGTTCACTGACTTGCCAGAGAAGCTTTTCAGGAAACTTCAGGAGGAATTGATGAAAATCACTTCCCACTCTTCCTCCAACAGATTGTTCCATAAGCTGAGTTTCACCCCAGGTAGCCTGGATCCAACCCAATGGCCATAGTGGGTAAACTTGAGGCTACTATAACTCATTTTATAATTTGTCTTGTATTCAATTATTTCTGAATGTTCACTTTGTTTCTTTTTTAACAGGTAATAAATAACGCCTGTGCAACTCAGGCTATAGTAAGTGTGCTATTAAACTGCACCCATCAAGACGTCCATTTAGGAGAAACGCTGTCAGAATTTAAAGAATTTTCACAAAGCTTTGATGCAGCAGTACGTCCAATTATTCTATTCTCTCTCTCTCTCTTTTTTTTAAAAAAAGCATCTTAAGCCTGAGTCATTAGTTGAACAAATGTCTCATTTTAATTTTAGATGAAGGGCCTGGCATTAAGTAACTCTGAAGTGATTCGACAAGTCCACAACAGTTTTGCCAGGTAACAAGAAATTTGAAGCCTTTCGGATACAGTTTCCAGAGATGCTTTTGGTTTAACATCCATGCTTGTCTCTAATTTAACCTATAGACAACAAATGTTTGAGTTTGATGCAAAGTCGACGGCAAAAGAAGAAGATGCTTTTCACTTTGTCAGCTATGTTCCTGTGCATGGAAGATTATATGAACTGGATGGTCTAAGAGAAGGCCCAATAGATTTAGGTAACGTTCACATTTCACCTGTATAATTTCCTGCCTGAATGTCATTCAAGGTATCCTGGGTGTATACAAAATACATAGGGTAGCAAGGGTAGAAGACAGGACCAGCTGGTGGGCTTCAGCCTGAATTACCTGTCAAACTGGGTGTTGGGGGGGGGAAAGCTAAGATAGCTAAGTAGACTCCTTTAATGCCATTCAGGGTGTACATGAGGTGGGGTGGTATCATGTAAAACTTTTTGTTAGAGAGGTAAAGGGACCCCTGACCATTAGGTCCAGTTGTGACTGACTCTGGGGTTGTGGTGCATGGATTCAAACTGCCGACACTATGGTGGGAAGGTAAACAGCGTTTCCCTGCGCTGCTCTGGTTTCGCCAGAAGCGGCTTAGTCATGCTGGCCACATGACCCGGAAGCTGTACGCCGGCTCCCTCAGCCAGTAAAGCGAGATGAGCGCCATAGCCCCAGAGTCATCTGCGACTGGATCTAATGGTCAAGGGTCCCTTTACCTTTAAAAGCGTGATTTTATTGTTTTAGAAATGATTTAGAATTGATTAGGCAGCACCCCTGGAATCTAAGTATTAGTTTAAAATCAGTATACTTTCCCTCATATTTATAGGAGCTGCCTGTGATCAAGAAATGTGTTCTCCTCAATGCACCAAAACAACCTCAGCAGACTTATTTATTTATTTATTTATTTATTTATTTATTTATTTTATTTATTTATTGAATTTATATACCACCCTATACCCAGAGGTCTCGGGGTGGTTCACAGAATAAAATCAAAATATAAAACCACAAAATACATAATCAAAATAAAAACAACAACCCAGAGCCAACTCTTGAGCTGCAACAAGTCGGGCTACTCTCTTTGTAACAAATGTACCTTGGCTAGATAGTAAAAAAAAAAGTTTTGACTTCATCAGCAGGTATTGTGTATCTGAAGCTTACAGTCCTATAAACTTGTAACTTGCAAGAAAATTAACTTGTACTTCTTATGTATTTCCCATTTAGGAGTATGCAATCAAGATGACTGGATCAGTGCTGTAAGGCCCGTCATAGAAAAACGAATACAAAAGTAAACATATAATTAACTGTTTTCATGGTGAAACTGGAATTAACTGTTTTTAGACTTGAACTTTTAGATTGCTGGCTGGAGCAATTCCAGCTTGGCCTTTTCCCCCCTACCCATTTGTTGGCTTCCAAAAGATCTGGATTATTTTTTTTTTGGGGGGGGGGGATTGTTTCGTCTTCATGGTTCTACTGAGAAGGGTCATCTTTTATTTGAGCAGTTACAGCAGTGGCCATCCAGGACTCATGGGGGTTCCAGAAACGGGTACCAGGACAGCAGCATTAGTAGAATTTCTGAGATTGTCCCATGCTGACACTCAGCCTAGGAATGACTGTTGAGAATTTCTGTGCCCCATACAATACTGTTTTCTCCCCCACTCAAATTAAACTTGATTAGATTGTCCTGTAGAGAAATCAAAATACCAGACTGTAAATTTGGCAAAATTTGCTTACAAACATGGTTAAACTGTGTTTGCAAGGTAACTGGAATCCTCTTGCAATATTCTTAACTTGACACATACGTTAAAATCAGCTCATAATGAGAGAACAGAGTGTTATCACTCTCCACTTCTGTTGCTGGTCGCTGCATTTGCCATTGTTAATTGGTGGGCAATGTTTAGTTGGCTTTGTTGTTAATGCAGAAGTGTCCGAAGCTTATCAATAGCTATGAGACTCCTGCTGCAGTGATGGCAGTATGTGACAACTCTGTTTTTATTTTGTAGGTACAGTGAAGGCGAAATAAGGTTTAACTTGATGGCAATTGTATCTGACCGGAAAATGATATATGAACAGAAAATTGCAGAGTTGCAGAGACAACTTGCTGAGGTATTCTGCTAATCGAATAGGTTGTTTCGATAACTTGGTTGCATCGTAAGCCTTAGTTAGTAAATTGCCCTGGGAGCACCTGGTGTTGCAGCATTCCTGAAGCTAAGCAGCTAATAAACCACAGCAGGAATCAACTCAGAGTATCATGTAAGAGTGGGATACAAGTGTAATTTTTTATTTCAAAAAGAAAAAGTTGGGCAATATGAATTGGTTCTCTTTCACCACCACTTTCTTTTCCTTTCTGAACAACTGTATAGCATCTAGACTTCTGTACATAGCCTGAAAACCCCAGCTCTCTTCTCTAACTTTTTTTAAGCCAGTATGGTTGTTGTAGAGGTAGGCACAAAAGCAATTTTAGGAAATGCAGACACACGGAGGTGGGGGCGACAGAAACAAAGCAAGCTTAAAATATTCCGCATTTCTTCCAGCTTTTTATTATTTCTGATCTCCTTTATCAAAAGGCAAGCAAATGGTACTAGCAAATAAAAGTACTTTAGCAAGCACTTTTAATTACTACAGGACAGACTAGAACATTGCTTGATAATTTGCACTGGAGATGCATGCAAATGAGACTAGTGAGGTAAGCTTTTGTTCTTTGTCCACTGTATGATATTATATCTCTATGAATCTCGACTGGATGACGTGCTAGAAACACTAACATGCAAGTTAATAAATTGTTTTTCTCAATAGGAAGAGCCCATGGATACAGACCAGAGCAGTAATATACTAAGTTCTATTCAGTCAGAAGTTGCAAAATATCAGATGTTAATTGACGAAGAAAACCAAAAATTGAAAAGATACAAGGTATGTGCTGTGCATGCTCAGAATGGTTTTTTAAAAGGGGATGCTAACCATGTGGTTTCTGAGCTGAAAGAAATGGAGAAACATTATACTCCATGGCTGTGTTGGTCCCACAGAATGTGACACAAGCTAGCGAAGAAATGTCAACACGCTATGCCTTTTCAAATAATTGATTCTTCATCTGGTGCTCAGAGCAAAAAACTAATGAGCTTTTGTGTGAAGGATTGAGGGCTGGCTAGCTGCCTCTGAAAACAGAAGAGTAGAAAACAGCTTATTCTAAATAAATGTGTGTTGCCCCAAGGAGTGGTTTCAGACTTGCTTCTTATGGGAATCCCTTTGCACACTGACTAAGGAAACCCTGATAGTTCCTGAGGTGACAAGTATCACAATCAGTTTACTTGGGCTGCTGGCCCCAGTCCTGTTAGTTCTCATATATCTAAAAGTATACTGTGGCTTCATTACGGGGGCAGATGGGTAGTGATGGGCACGCTTTCTTTCAGGGATGTTTTCCCATCATCACTTTCTTTCACCTTGAGGAGCTTGCGGTCAACTTCTGAGGACCTGCAGGGTTCCTCAGTTTTGAAAATCACTGTGGGGTAGACGGGAAGAGAGACGGTTTGTGATCTCAGATGTCAAACATTTCAGAAGTAATCAGTAGTTTCTGGTGCCCACTGTGAGGGCCGAAGGCAGGAAGACCAATAGTAGATGGAACCAGAGATGACGACAGCCAGAGCTATTGACGAGTAGAGCCTATCAAATGACTGGCTGTAAGAAGGCAAGCAGGAGGAGAAGAAGAAAAACAACACATCTTGGAGAACTGAATGAACAATCCACATTTTGTAAAGGAGAGGCATTTCATTTATGCTTTCACATTGCAAAGCAGTTATGCAGTCCTCTTACACAAAGCCCAGGCATTTTTAAGCAAAGGTTGGATGGTCATCTGTCATGGATGCTTTAGTTGAGATTCCTGCATTGGACTAAATGATTCTTGAGGGTCCCTTCCGATTCAGTGCAAAAAAAAGGATGTGAACCATAAAGTATGAGCATTCTTTTTGAAAGCAAGAGGTTCTGAGGGAACGTGATACCAAAGCCTTGGGATACTGTTCAGTGCTGCAGTGTCTGGCCTGAACTGACCCTTCCCAAATTTACCTCCAGTTATTGAATGGCAAGTTTGGTCTGCGTCGCCAGTGTCCTGCCTTCGAAGGGACCTATGGGGTCTGATGATACTGGAGATGGAAAGAGGCCTTTCACTCTTAAGTTCTTTATAATTTCATGGCTGGTTTTTATCCCCGCCACCCCCCATGCCTTGTTGAAATTTCTTTTCTACCTTGATTCTAGGGGGCTGTGCAACCTGATCCCTCCAGCAAGGTCAGATGGCTTGTAATCCTCATTCTAGTTCCTGTTTAAAACTCCTCCTTTGTTTCAGATCACTTCGTAATTTTTAACATTTGATCTTTCTAATAAAAGACACCCCTCCCCCCCCCCCCGGCAACCTGCTCTGTGGTCTCTGTTCTGTGGCTTGTTACATGAACTGGCACAGACATTAGTGCAGCCATTTGGCTCCCACAGATAACTGGACACCTTAAGAGGTACTCATGTTGGAAGATGTGTAGCTCTTGTTCCATTAATTGGAACATAATTTCCCGTCTGTTCATGGAATGGAAGGGGCAAGCTTCGTAATCCGACATTAACACTGCTCGTGCAGAGGACTATCAGCAGGGACAATTATTTGCAGGTTAAACTGGTTACAGCGGGATCTGTACCTGCTGCAACTCTGATCTAACTTGTTTGTGTGTTGCTTCCGTTACAGTTTGCTTCTTAGTGTGATTGTAATGTTACATAGCATAGTGTGTGGATTTCTGAGATCAGGGCGGCCACGGGAGTACTTCAACATGGAACCTGCAAGCCTCACACTCCCTTGGCACGCGCAGAGGCCAAAATTTGACACACACAAACACACAGCTCTTGTGCTGCCTTCCCAAACCCTGATAAGCAAGGCAGTGAGCTTTAAGAAGGAGCAGAAGGCTCTGGCAAGGTCCTAGATCCCACTGCCTCGCTTACCCAGTTACAGGAAGGCAGCACAAGGGCTGGGGCAGGGAGGTGTCAGATGTTGTTGAGGGCTGCCAAAAAGACCTTGAGGGCTGCATATCTTCTGCTCTGTTCAGATACATTTATACCATAGTGATGCATCAAAGGCTTTTCTTACTCTGCACAGACTTCTTTCACTGCCCAAAGCACTACAAGTCGCAGGCTTTTATACAGACTAATGATAATTGACTTAATTTGCCAGCTAGATTACCTTAAGAGCCTTGTCGGAATGGCTGAAGTAAATCCCATTATGATGTTTGAAACGTGTGGCAGAAAACTCTTAATTTACCCTTGGGCTTCTTAACTTGTTGAATGCAGCACCATCACCCCATCAAAGATACCTGCACAGCCATTTATTATTTAAAAGGACAAAAACGGTGAATATTCATTGTAATATTCTTTCGCTGATGATATTGCCTATCCCTGGCTCGGATCTGTTCTGACATCAGACGCTGTGGTTTTCTGCAGGCTAACTAACATCCCACGAGGGCACATCAGGCCATTGTGGTTGTCTATACAGTGGTACCTCGGGTTACATATGCTTCAGGTTACATACACTTCAGGTTACAGACTCCGCTAACCCAGAAATATTACCTCGGGTTAAGAACTTTGCTTCAGGATGAGAACAGAAATCGTGCAGCAGCGGCGCAACAGGAGGCCCCATTAGCTAAAGTGGTGCTTCATGTTAAGAACAATTTCAGGTTAAGAACGGAACTCCGGAACGAATTAAGTACTTAACCCGAGGTACCACTGTATATAACAACTGAAGCTGCAGTCCTTTACATGGGCATAGCATGGGCATAAGCTCCACTGAACTCAATAGGACTTATTTCTCAGTAGACATACACAAGATTGCAGTAGGGCTTTCTGTTTGGCTGTTCTAAACTTTGGTCTGACATAAGTCCTATTCAAAATTTAATGAGCCTAAGTTGGCCATGCATATTAACATTGGTGAATCTACTCTGCGTAGGGCTAACATTGAACACACACACACACACCGATATTTTGTTTTTCTTATACTGAGACCATAATCTGAACCTAATACGTTTTCCCCAAATTAGCTGTTGGCTACTTGCAAAAAGGTTGATACAATTAAAATAATTATAAAAATCTGTAAATCTTCATTTTGTTTGGGTTGAAACTCAAGATTTTCACAAAAGCAGAGTTTTTTAATGCATGCTTCCTATCTTCTGTTAGGATAACGTTTTAGCAATTGTATTGTTCCGATTTTTATTGTGGCTCTTTTGTACTAAGAGAATAATGCTGTGAAGCTATAGGCCATAACAGCAAATAATGACTTGGCATGCATATTGAGCTTCCCATTTTTTTTCATGGTTAGACTATCTAAAGTTAGCTCCTGTCTGCTTTTTGCAGACAACTAATGACTGCATAATTTCAATAGTGACTTCCTTCTGAAGAAAGGAAAACTACAGAATTTGGAGAACTGGTGAACTATAGAAACCTTTATCTTGCTTCTTGAAACACTTACATTCCAAATCTTGTTCATGCAAGTTTTATTCGGGCTGGAAGCCTCAAAAAGCTTCTACTCTCCAGCAACTGGCAAATTTTACTCTTGCACAACCCAAGGGGGATTAAGAGGGCAGAGTGGTAGAGAAACTGATTTTGCTTTTAAAACATTTCTAACTTGCTTTTCATCTCAGGATGAAGTTACATTTCAGAGCACAACAATAATAATTAAGCAGCTTTTTTTTTTAATGCCATCAAGATATTTAAGACTACAGGTAGGCTGCGTAAATCAACCCTCAACTGAACAACTAATGACCCCCCAAATGCTTGAGAAAACAATCACATTTAAGCTGGCACAGAAAATAAAAAGCAGTCTGCACCAATCATCCCATAACCAGCACCAGCAGTATGTTGCATCCCCCAGCCAAAATTTCTTCTCTCTCTCCCCTCTCCAAAATATAATAGAAATCTTGCACAAGGGAGATAGTGATTTTGCTCAAATGCTTATTGACAAAGTTTATTGTATGTATTTGCTAATGCACTGAGGTGGAAACCGGGCTTTGCGGTGTGTGCACGTGATGGGATTTAATGGTAATTTCTTTAATGTCTCACCTATGCTTGTAGATTGAAAACATTAGAAGAAAACATAACTACCTGCCATTCATTATGGAATTGTTAAAGACTTTAGCAGAACACCAGCAGCTAATCCCACTTGTAGAAAAGGTAAGTGTTGTGCTCTCAGCCTCAAATAACTTATTAGGCAGGCTGTTTGTGCGTATGTGTGGTGCAGCACACACCTGAACATTAGAGAAAAATGTCAGAGTAATCAATAGAAGCAGAATCGTGAAACCTGTAGACTTTTTTTGCTTAGAGAAGAGAGTATCTGAAGCACATACACCTAGATGGCACTCTTTCTCACTCTTGGATTTCTCACTAAACCCCTAGCAAACTGTAAGCTTCGGCTTCTGTAGCATCTACAGTGGTGCCTCGCAAGACGAAATTAATTCGTTCTGCAAGTCTCTTCGTCTTGCGAGTTTTTCGTCTTGCGATGCACGGTTTCCCATAGGAATGCATTGAAAATCAATTAATGCGTTCCTATGGAAACCGACTTCAGACCAGGTCCGGGGACAGTCTGTCCCCCGACCTCTTCTGAAGGCTGGGGGGGGGGGAAACAAGGGCTTTTCTTCCCACCCCCAGCATTTTAAAAAACCCCGGGACAGCGGAGGACTTCTCCGCTGTCCGGGGCGATCTTAAAATGCTGGCGGGCGGCATTTTAAAATCACCCCGGGACAGCGGAGGACTTCTCCGCTGTCCGGGGTGATTTAAAAGCCCCTGGGAAGGCAGGCAGGGGGGACAAAGACTTTTGCCCCCCGCCTGCCTTCAGAAGAGGTCCAGGCCTTCAAAAGCCGTCCGGGACAGCGGAGAAACGCGCTGCGTTTCTCCGCTCTCTCGGGAAGGCAGGCAGGGGGGAACAAAGACTTTTGCCCCCCGCCGGCCTTCAGAAGGTGTTCCCTCCCCGCCGCCCGGCTTCGGAGCATCGTTCCGAAGCTGGGCGGCGGGAGGAGGCGTTCCCGCCCCGCCGCCCGGCTTCGGAGCATCGTTCCGAAGCCGGGCGGCGGGAGGAGGTGTTCCCGCCCCACCGCCCGGCTTCGGAGGAGCCTTCCGAAGCCCGGCGGCGGCGGGAGGAGGTGTTCCCGCCCCGCCGCCCGGCTTCGGAGGAGGTCCGAGGACAGTGGGGAAGACGCGCTGCGCTTCCCCGCTGTCCCGGAGATTTCCCTATGGGCTGTCGTCTTGCGAAGCAAGCCCATAGGGAAATTCGTTTTGCGAAGCGCCTCCAAAACGGAAAACCCTTTCGTCTAGCGGGTTTTCCGTCTTGCGAGGCGTTCGTCTTGCGGGGCACCACTGTATTCTGATTATATTGACTTCATGGCATTTTGCTATTTCCTCAGTGCTCTGGTTCCAGTTGTAGCATAGATTTGCCAGTGTAGCCTAATTCCAAGCACGTTTAATCAATAAAGTAACACTCAGCCTGCCTCCTGCAGGGCTATTAAACTGTTTGGTGATTCAGCTGACCCAATTTAGATTATTGTTCAGAAATTGCCTTGCACATGTTCTTCCCATGTGCTCTAGATGTACAATGAGTACAATGATAGATACTGAGTTTTAGTCCTATGTACATCTACTTGAGAGTAAATGTTGTGAGCTCTTCTGGACTGATTTGTGATTATATATTGGTTTCCAAAGTTCTGTCTGTATCAAACTACATCTGTTGTAGAATGCAGTTGCTTGTATATTCAGTGATCGTAGAGATAATGCAGAGTTTATATATTTTGAGTTACAGAAGGAAAAAATACCTGGGCTGTTATAACAGTGCTGCATGCTTTCTCTGTCTGACTTTACCTTCTAGGCAAAAGAAAAACAGAATGCCAAGAAAGCTCAAGAGGCCAAATGAAGACTGGTGTCCTTTTCTTTCTTTTGTTTTGTGGGGGTCAGGGTTTTTGTTTGTTTTGTTTTGAGAGGGGAATGTGCTTCTGAATTTCTTCGTCTTCATGAAAGTAACCCTGCAAGACTTCTTGTAAAGTTTAAAATTGTCCGACGCACGTTTACTGACCGTAACAGTTTGTCCTGTCCCATTTGCACGGAGTCTATAAATATTCCCCTTTTTCCTTGCATCATGTGCATGTACTACCGCTCGGTAATGTTTTTAGAGTCTCCGTCAAATTCCAGTATTTAACAGTTATATCTGACTTGATTCTTCATAACTTAATCAGGAAATACTGCTGCAATTTGTACAGACCCAAATTTGTGAAAGTAATGTAGATCTTTTTACCATAATGAATATATTTAAATATCTTGTCTCACAGTGAAGCATTGGATATATAGTTATGTGAAGAAAGCTTGACTTGTTTTTTTTTTTAAAAAAATAAGTTGGCCTCTCTTTGTTTATCACCACTAACTGTCCTCGTCCCTGAATCTTTCAGTGGCTCGCCCTGTGTTCTTGTTTATATGGAGTTGTGTCTAAATTTTTTACAGAGTTGAAAGTACAGATTGAATGGTAGAATCATTTACAATGACCAATGGATAAGCTTGAGAGTTTATTGCTTTAGTAGAAAATAATAATAAATTCCCATTTTTATTTTGGCACATGTTTGTACCTTGTAGTATTGCTGTCCATGGGTAATATGATTTTTGCAAGGAAAGCAGTCTTGGCTTCTCTTGAGCCATTTATGTGACACCAAAGTTGCAAAAGATATTTGCAGAGATGTTTTCTCATAGGATGAGGTTGTATCTAGTACGGTTTCAGGGAGAATTTTTAAACTTGCCCTGCTCTGGTGTACATCACTACATGTATAGATTTTGTCCTGATATTCCCAATTAAACAAATGCTCTATTTTCATCCTTCAAGATTTTAGAAGAAAAAAAGTATGTTTATGTTTAGCGAAGTATTTAATGGGTGAAAAATTCATGCTTTGTCACGAGCACACATTGACATTTCAGCTGAATCAACCACTCCAAAAGGCAAAAAAAATGAACAATAGGTATCCAAAATATTTCTGTGTTTCCTTTCTGTCTCATAATTTAGGAAGTTCAATGTAACTGTCACCAACATTTTGGAAACAGTCCTATGGTGTGGCAGGGAGCAGCAGCAGCTGGTTTCCCATTTTTATCCTGTGTTGTATAAAAAGTGACTAGCAGGACAAATGCCAGTTGAGACACAGAGACAGCACCTTCCTCTGGTGTTAGAACACTACTGGGCAGAAAGGTAGGTGGTAGGGAGGTTCGTAACCTGGGTGCTTACACCACAAATACCCTTTGCCCTATTCTTACACACACACACACACACACACACACACACACACACACACACACCAGGCTAAATCCTTGCTAGAGGTGGGATAGAGAACATAGTCTCCCTAAAAGACCTGATTTAGCGGGTTTATCTGTGAGAAGGTGATCCTTTTAATTATCCTGGACATAAGCCATTCAAGCATTAAAGGCGATGATCAGCAGTTTGAACTGCAAATGAAGACTATGTTGGGGTTTGCATGATAAAAAATAAAAGCACCAGCCATAGCTTTGGCTTCTCTGCTTTGCACCAGGCATAACCTCTGAACAAGGCAGTCCCACAGAGATCATGTTACAGCAATCCAGCCTTCATGTATTAATTAATTCCTGTGACCAGAGCTAATCTACCTTTGCCAGGAGTGGAGGCAATTACTGTGCACAGCTAAGCTGCATAAAAGCACTTTTGACCACCTCAGCTCTCTGATGTACTCTTTGAGTACTTCCCCCACTCTTTGAGAGATGTGCCACCCTGCTCCAAATGGGTTGAGCCCCAGTCCTGCTGATTAGCAGTACTTTGCCTGGATTAAGCCTGGATTTTGTTAGCCTGCCTCCACATCCAGCTCAATATTGTCTCTGTTGACTGACAGCAGCTCTCCCGCATTTCAGACAGGGACCTGGAACTTCTTGCATGTGAAACAGATGCTGCTCCACTCAGCTATGGCTCTTCCTGATTTATGATGGAAAAAAGAGATAGCGACACTATATACAGGCTGGTGACACTGAACCTTCAGTCTCTGATCCCTGTCCCCTTTGCACCTATTTCATATTGATGATAAAAAAGCATCTATATGCCAATTCCTTTGGTGTCAAATAGAAGTCTCCCAGTGCCACATCCGAAGCCTGTGCCCCAGCAAGGACTGGGGAACTGTGTGTCTATCCTAGCCATATGGTCTAGAAGCATTCTAGAACAGCTCCAGGTTAGTGCTGCTGAGAGTTACAGCACCAGCAGAACTAATGGGTGCACTCTCTCTGTCTGGCTTCTGAGTACTGTATTTTTCGCTCCATAAGACGCACCCGACCATAAGGTGCACCTAGGTTTGGGAGGAGGAAAATAAGAAAAAATTATTCTGAATCCCAGAAGCCAGAACAGCAAGAGGGATCTGGCTTCTGGGATACTGGGAGTCCCTTCTGTTCCTCCTCCAGCTTCGCAGGACAGGCGCATTGCTACGAAGCTGGAGAAGGAACAGAAGGAGTCTGCTCACTCTGGCACTTGTCACGGTGTCCCGTTACATGTTTAGTCCTGGCCACATGACCCGGAAAGCTATCTGTGGACAAATGCCGGTTCCCTCGGCCTGAAAAGCGAGATGAGCGCTGTAACTCCATAGTCGCCTTTGACTGGACTTAACCGTCCAGGGGACCTTTGCCTTTTTTACCTTTAGATTTGTAGAGTTGGAAGGGACCCCAAGGGCCATCTAGTCCAATTCCCTACAATGCAGGAATCTTGGCTAAAGCATCCATGGCAGATGGCCATCCAACCTCTGCCATCCAACCCTTGTTTGGCATGGTTTAGGTGAAGAAAGAAATCCCAACGGCAGGGACCTCCAGGCTTGAGGAAAGGTTGGGCAAATGTATGTATGCTTTGTGCGTACGTACTGCTGTCTGTTCCCAATTGAAAACCACGAGTCCCTAAGGCAAGATTAAAAATACTTGTTACGAATAGATTAGCATCCCCCTGATTAGCATCCAGTCATATTTTGAGAAGGAACAGAAGTTCCACCCACCACAGGGATGCTCCTAAAAATGACAAATAGTCCTCCTACAACATTTTGGTATTTTCTCATGGTGAGTTTCCCTGCACTGGTTGGTGGGCTAACAAAAGTCACAGTGTGATGAAGCAGAGACAGAAAGCGTGTTGCAGGGGTGTCATTTCTGCTGAATTTCGCTTCATGCGCCCTGTACTGTAGGTTACTTTGTGCATTCCCAGGTTTGCCGTTATGATAAGAAAACAAGAATTTGCAATACGGTAGCAGAAATATTTCTCATTCTTTGGAGGCTGGCCTCTGTAAAGTTGTAAAAATAGTTCAAGTTCCTAAGGCACTAGTTTTGCTGCTTTAAGACACCCAACGCGATATTTTGATCTGGAAGTTACAGAAGACCCCTTATTTTCACCAAGGGAACACAGAAAGCTGCCTTATACTGTTGGTCACATTGTTGGTATTCCATTTAGTATTGTCTACACTGACTGGCAGGGGCTGTGCAGGGTTTCAGGCAGTGTTCACCTGGACACGCCAGGACTTGAACCTGGGCTTTCTGCATTCACAACAGATGCTCTACCAAAAAGCCGCAGCCCTTCCTCCTAGGATCTTCCTATGAGACGAGAAAAAAAGCGTTTACGTGAGATCACGGTGGCTTTCACGTGGCAGCAGCCTTTTGTCTCTGGACATATCGCATCCTGGCCTCGCAGGAATCTCATTTTCCATTACTTCATCTCCAGACGCGAGGCCTGAAGACAGGCAGGAGGCTGAGCATTCTTACAGGGGCTTTTGAGTAAATGTGGAAAGGGGGGGGGGAATAGTAATTCATTTTACAACAAGAGAAGGATCGGTGTCATCCAAGGAGATAAAGGACTCCTAGGCAACAGAGACTGGCAAAGGTGCTCCAGGGCCATTGTTCGAGATGTTTGCATTCTTAAGTTGACAATAGCCCTGCCAGTCTGCAAGAAGATGCCCTACCACAAAGCAGCTGAACTTGCCACCTCTTTACTTTTTTAAATCTCTGCACAAATAGCTACAGCTGAGTTCATGTGCTTGCATATCCAAGGAGCGCTGCTGAGGGTGTTTTCTTAATAACGTAAGAGCCTCCTGGATTAGGCCAGCGGTCCATCTAAAGTCCAGCACCCATTGGAAGCCTATAATAAGGATCTGAGTGTAACAGCACTCTTCCCTGATGAGGCTTCTTGCTTTCTCCTTGAGCAGGATTTATCTGTAGTTTCTGAGATCCAGGAGGTTAATAATAATAATAATTTATTATTTATACCCCGCCCATCTGGCTGAGTTTCCCCAGCCACTCTGGGCAGCTTCCAATCAAGTGTTGAAAACAATACAGCATTAAATATTACAAACTTCCCTAAACAGGGCTGCCTTCAGATGTCTTTTAAAGAGAAGATAGCTGCTTATTTCCTTCACATCTGAAGGGAGGGTGTTCTACAGCGTGGGCACCACTACCGAGAAGGCCCTTTGTCTGGTTCCCTGTAACCTCACTTCTTGCAATGCGGGAACCGCCAGAAGGCCCTCGGCGCTGGATCTCAGTGTCCGGGCTGAACGATGGGGGTGGAGACGCTCCTTCAGGTATACAGGACCGAGGCCGTTTAGGGCTTTAAAGGTCAGCACCAAGACTTTGAATTGTGCTCAGAAACGTACTGGGAGCCAATGCAGATCTCTCAGGACCGGTGTTAAGTGGTCCGGCCGGCCACTCCCAGTCACCAGTCTAGCTGCCGCATTCTGGACTAATTGCATTTTCCGGGTCATCTTCAAAGGTAGCCCCAAGTACAGCGCATTGCAGTAGTCCAAGTGGGAGATAGCTGGAACATGCACCACTCTGGCAAGACAGTCTGCGGGCAGGTAGAGTCTCAGTCTGCGTACCAGATGGAGCTGGTAGACAGCTGCCTGGACACAGAATTGACCTGTGCCTCCATGGACAGCTGTGAGTCCAAAATGACTCCCAGGCTGCGCACCTTGTCCTTCAGGGGCACAGTTACCCCATTCAGGACCAGGGAGTCCCCCACACCCACCCGCCCCCTGTTCCCCAAAAACAGTACTTCTGTCTTGTCAGGATTCAACCTCAATCTGTTAGCCGCCATCCATCCTCCAGGATCTCACACAGGACCTTCACCGCCTTCACTGGTTCTGATTTAAAAGAGAGGTAGAGCTGGGTGTCATCTGCATATTGACGGTGGGAAAGGCCCTCAAGGGTGATCACAAAGGACACTACAAATACAAAAAATTAATAATCAAACAATTTAGTAAAATGGAGCTTGCAAAATTTCAAAGCAGCAGTATTTCCACGACACCTTTAAAATGAAGGACCTGAACCCCAAAGACATTCTTTCCCTTGCCTAAAATCAAACTCGAAGGCAGAAATGGAACCAGTTCAGACCGCTTTGAACCGGTTTAGGTGACATTGAACCGGTTTAGGCCAGTTAGAACTGGTCCAAGCCGATTGGATCCAGTTCAGACCGGTTTGAACCGGTTTAGGCCAGTTTGAACCGGTCCAGACCGGTTTGAACCGGTCCAGACCGGTTTGAACCGGTTTAGGCTAGTTTGAAGCGGTTTAGGACAGTTTGAATCGGTACTAGCTGGTTGAAACCAGTTCAGAGAGGTTTGAACCAGTTTAGGCCAGTTTAAACCGGTCCAAGCAAGTTGAAACCGGTTCAGACTGGTTTGAACCGGTTTAGGCCAGTTTGAACCACTCAAAGCCGGTTGGAACCAGTTCAGACCGGTTTGAACCGGTTAAGGCTACTTTGAACCGGTTTAAGCCAGTTTGAACCGGTCCAAGCCGGTTGGATTCGGTTCAGACCGGTTTGAACCGGTTTAGGCCAGTTTGAACCGGTCCAAGCCGGTTGGATCCAGTTCAGACCGGTTTGAACCGGTTTAGGCCAGTTTGAACCGGTCCAAGCTGGTTTGAACTGGCCCAAACGGTTGGAACCAGTTCAGACCGGTTTGAACTGGTCCAAGCCGCTTGGTTTGAACCGGTTCAGGCTAGTTGAAGCGGTTTAGCACAGTTTGAATAGGTCCTAGCTGGCTGAAACCAGTTCAGACCGGTTTGAACAGGTTTAGGCCAGTTAGAAACGGTTTAGGCCAGTTTCAACCGGTCCAAGCCGGTTTGAATCAGTCCTAGCTGGTTGAAACCAGTTCAGACCGGTTTGAACCGGTGCAAGCCGGTTGGTTTGAACCGGTTTAGGCTAGTTGAAGCGGTTTAGCACAGTTTGAATCGGTCCTAGCTGGCTGAAACCAGTTCAGACCGGTTTGAAGTGGTTTAGGCCAGTTTGAACCACTCAAAGCCAGTTGGAACCAGTTCAGATCGGTTTGAACCAGTTAAGGCCAGTTTGAACCGGTCCAAACAGGTTTGAACTGGTCCAACCGGTTGGATCCGGTTCAGAGCAGTTTGAACTGGTTTAGGCCAGTTTCAACCACTCAAAGACGGTGGGAACCAGTTCAGACCAGTTTGAACCGGTTTAGGCCACTTTGAACCGCTTTTAGGCCAGTTTGAACCAGTCCAAGCCGGTTGGAACCAGTCCAAGCCGGTTGGAACCGGTTCACTTTGAACCGCTTTTAGGCCAGTTTGAACCAGTCCAAGCCGGTTGGAACCAGTCCAAGCCGGTTGGAACCGGTTCAGACCGGTTGGAACCGGTTTAGGCTAGTTTGAAGTGGTTTAGGCCAGTTTGAACCACTCAAAGCCAGTTAGAACCAGTTCAGACCGGTTTGAACCAGTTTAGGCCACTTTGAACCGGTCCAAGACAGTTTGAACCAGTCCAAGCCAGTTTAAACAGGTCCAAGCCGGTTGGAACTGGTGCAGACCGGTTGCATACGGTCCAGACCTGTTTGAACTGTTCTAAGCCAGTTGGAACTAGTGAAAGCCTGTTGGAACCGGTTCAGACAGGTTTGAAGCGGTTTAGGCCAGTTTGAAGTGGTTTAGGCCAGTTTGAACAGGTCCAAGCTGGCTGGAACCGGTGCAGACCTGTTGGAACCGCTCCACACTTGTTGGAACTGGTCAAAGCCAGTTTGAACCGGTCAAAGCTGGAATGAACCGGTTTAGGCAAGTTTGAACCGGTCCGGACCAGTTTGCACTGGTTCAAGACGGTTTTTCGGTGGAAACAGAAGGGTTTTTATCATCGGAAATAGAATTAGCCCGCGACGACTGAACTTGCGAAAACCTTTTTTTTAAAAAAAAAATCCCTAACCCGCGCGGTCACAATTTCAGCTAAAATCTGACGTTCTGCAATTCAATCAAAAATGGTGCCAAACTGTTGCAAATGCTCCCCTGAGAGGTTTTTCGGTGGAAAAAGAATTTTTATCATAGGGGAAAGAATTAGCCCTCGACGACTGAACTTGCGGGAACACTTTTAAAAAATAAATTCTCTAAACTGCAGGGTCACAATTACAGCAAAAATCTGACGTTCTGCTCTTCACTCAAAAATGGAGCCCAGCTGGTGCAAATGCTCCCCTGAGAGTTTTTTCGGTGGAAACAGAAGGGTTTGTATCATCAGAAAAAGAATTAGCCCTCGACAACTGAACTTGCAGAAAAACTTTTTTTAATAAAAAAGCTCTAAGCCACGCAGTAACAATTTCAGGACAAATCTGACGTTCTGCAATTCACTCAACAATGGTGCCCAGCTGTAGCTAATGCTCCCCTGAACGGTTTTTTGGTGGAAACAGATTTGTTTTTATCAACGGAAAAAGAATTAGCCCTCGACAACTGAACTTGCGGAAAATGGTGCCAAACTGTTGCAAATGCTCCCCTGAAAGGTTTGCCGTTTGAAAAAGAAGGCTTTTTATCATAGGACAAGAAATCAGCCCTCGACAACTTAACCGGCAGACAAAGATTTTTTCAAAAAATCCCTAAGCCCCGCAGGGGTCACAATTTCATCAAAAATCTGATGTTCTCCAATTCACTCAAAAACGGTGCCAAACTGTTGCAAATGCTCCCCTGAGAGGTTTGGCGGTCGAAACAGAAGGATTTTTATCACAGGCCATGAAATCAGCCCTCAACAACTTAACTGGCAGACAAAGATTTTTTTGAAAAAATCCCTAAGCCGCGGGGTCACAATTTCATCAAAAATCTGACGTTCTCCAATTCACTCAAAAATGGTGCCAAACGGTTGCAAATGCTCCCCTGAGAGGTTTGGCGGTCGAAACAAGGATTTTTATCACAGGACAAGAAATCAGCCCTCGACAACTTAACCGGCAAAAAGGGTTTTTTTGAAAAATCACAAAGCCCCATGGTCATAATTTCATCAAAAATCT
Source organism: Podarcis muralis (assembly GCF_964188315.1). Lineage (NCBI taxonomy): Eukaryota > Metazoa > Chordata > Lepidosauria > Squamata > Lacertidae > Podarcis > Podarcis muralis. The sequence continues at coordinate 18,547,692 of NC_135659.1, read as the reverse complement.
GACTTTCGGCTTTTGACTCAAAAATGGTGCCAAACGGTTGCAAATGCTCCCCTGAGAGGTTTGGCAGTCGAAACAGAAGGCTTTTTATCACAAGACAAGAAATCAGTCCTCGACAACTTAACTGGCCGAAAAAGATTTTTTTGAAAAAATCCCTAAGCCCCGAGGTCACAATTTCAGCCAAAATCTGACTTTCGGCTTTTAACTCAAAAATCAGTTAAGAAATCAGCCCTCGACAACTTAACCAGCAGGCAAAAATGTTTTTGAAAATACCTCTAGCCCCAGGGACACATTTTCAGCAAAAATCTGACTTTCGGCAATTCACTCAAAAATGGTGCCAAACGGTTGCAAATGCTCCCTTGAGACGTTTGGAGGTTGAAACAGAAGGCTTTTTATCACAGGACAAGAAATCAGCCCTCAACAACTTAACCGGCAGACAAAATTTTTTTTGAAAAAATTCCTAAGCCCCGGGGTCACAATTTCATGAAAAATCTGACTTTCGGCAATTCACTCAAAAATGGTGCCAAACTGTTGCAAATGCTCCCCTGAGAGGTTTGGCGGTCGAAACAGAAGGCTATTTATCACAGGAAAAGATATCAGCCCTCGACAACAACAATAATAATAATAATAATAATAATAATAATAATAATAATAATAATAATAATAAATTTTATTTATATCCCGCCCTCCCTAGCCGAAGCCAGGCTCAGGGCGGCTAACAACAATCAAATAATCAAACAGTCAAATAATCACACATTCTAAAAATATTTCATTTTAAAAATGAATTAAAATCAAATTGATGGCAGAGTATAACTGGTTTGTTTGTGGCAAAGAAAGTGAAATACCTGGGGGTTCACTTGACATCTAAGAATGTGAACTTATTTAAAGACAACTACGAGAAATGTTGGTCAGAAGTAAAGAAAGATTTAGAAATATGGTCAAATTTGAGACTTTCCTTGTTAGGTCGAATTGCTGTTATTAAGATGAATGTTTTGCCTAGAATGTTGTTTTTGTTTCAAACTCTGCAGATTGTGGATAAGATGGACTGTTTCAAGAAGTGGCAGAAAGACATATCTAGATTTGTCTGGCAGGGCAAAAAGCCCAGAATAAAATTTAAGATATTAACTGACGCAAAAGAAAGAGGGGGGTTTGCCCTGCCGGACTTAAAACTGTATTATGAATCAGCGGCTTTTTGCTGGCTGGAAAACTGGCTACTTCTTGAGAACACAGACATCTTAGACTTGGAAGGGTTTAATAACAGGTTTGGATGGCATGCATATTTATGGTATGACAAGGTAAAAACTCATAAAGGGTTTAAAAACCATATTGTCAGGAAAGCACTATACAATGTTTGGATTCGTTATAAAGCTTTGCTGGAAAACAAAACCCCTAGGTGGCTGTCACCAATGGAAGCTAAGGAGGGGAAAAAACTTAATATGGAATCTAAATGGCCAAAATATTGGGAAATTGTAGAACAAGATGGTGATAAAGTGAAATTACAGAGTTATGAGAAACTGAAGTCCAAAGTACGAGATTGGCTCCATTATCATCAAATAATGGAGGTGTTTAAACAGGACAGGAAAATTGGCTTCCAGGTGGAGAAATCAAAATTAGAAACAGAACTGTTAGAACCCAGTACTAAGAATTTGTCAAGAATGTACAACTTGCTGTTGAAGTGGAATACACAAGATGAAACAGTCAAATCAGCTATGATTAAATGGGCACAAGACATAGGTCATAATATTATGTTTGCTGACTGGGAACAGTTATGGACCACCGGTATAAAGTTTATGGCATGTAATGCCTTAAGAGAGAACATTATGAAAATGATTTATAGGTGGTACATGACCCCAGTCAAGCTTGCAAAAATTTATCATCTGCCCAATAATAAATGTTGGAAATGTAATGAGACTGAGGGTACCTTCTATCACCTTTGGTGGACATGCCCGAGGATTAAGGCTTTCTGGGAAATGATCTATAATGAAATTAAGAAGGTTCTTAAATGTACCTTTCACAAGAAACCAGAAGCTTTTCTCCTGGGCATGGTCGGTCAACTGGTGTCAAGGAAAGACAGGATGTTTGTTATGTACGCCACCACAGCAGCTAGAGTTCTCTTAGCAAAGTACTGGAAGGCACAAGAATTACCCACGCTGGAAGAATGGCAGACCAAGGTGATCGACTATATGGGACTGGCTGAGATGACTGGCAGAATTCGTGACCAAGGAAAAGAAACGGTGGAAGAATACTGGAAGAAATATAAAGTTTATCTTAAGAACTGTTATAAAATTAATGAGTGCTAAAATGTCAAGGTTAATGAAAAAATAGAATTACAGCTGTAAATGATTGATTTTGAGAAGAAGGGGGGGAAAAGAAAATGTATAATTAGTTAATTGGAGTGTGGGGTTGCTGAAGAAATTTTAAAATAGGGAAGCAGAAAGGGGAGGTATGGGGAAGTCGGGGAAGTAAGGTTTATGAAAAAGAGGTTTTGAAATTATACGTGTTTATATGTTTGTATGTTTTTGTATTGTGTATTGTATTGTGTTTAATTTATGTTGGAAAATCAATAAAAATTTGTTTTTAAAAAAATAAAATCAAATTGATGGCAACCGATTAGGCAAAATTCTGTGCAGGTTGCCGGAGGAGGGAGACAGGCTGCGCCCTGACCAAAGGCCTGGTGGAACAACTCTGTCTTGCAGGCCCTGCGGAAAGATGTCAGGTCCCGCAGGGCCCTAATCTCTTGTGACAGAGAATTCCACCAGACTGGAGCCGCAGCCGAGAAGGCCCTGGCTCTTGTTGAGGCCAGCCTAACCTCTCTGTGGCCTGGGACCTTAAGGATGTTATTATTTGCAGACCGTAGGTTTCTCTGTGGGGCATACCAGGAGAGGCAGTCCAGTAGGTACGAGGGTCCTAGGCCGTATGACCGGCAGAAAAGGTTTTTTTAAAAAAATCCCTAAGCCCCGGGGTCACAATTTAATTAAAAATCTGACTTTCGGCAATTCACTCAAAAATGGTGCCAAAAGGTTGCAAATGTTCCCTGAGAGGTTTGGCCGACGAAACAGAAGGCTTTTTATCACAGGAAAAGAAATCAGCCCTCGACAAGTCAACCGGCAGAAAAAGATTTTTTTGAAAAAATCCCTAAGCCCCGGGTTCACAATTTCATCAAAAATCTGACTTTCGGCAATTCACTCAAAAATGGTGCCAAATGTTTGCAAATGCTCCCCTGAGAGGTTTGGCGGTCGAAACAGAAGGCTTTTTATCACAGGAAAAGAAATCAGCCCTCGACAAGTCAACCGGCAGAAAAAGATTTTTTTGAAAAAATCCCTAAGCCCCGGGGTCACAATTTCATCAAAAATCTGACTTTCGGCAATTCACTCAAAAATGGTACCAAACGGTTGCAAATGCTCCCCTGAGAGGTTTGGCGGTCGAAACAGAAGGCTTTTTATCACAGGAAAGGAAATCAGCCCTCGGCAACATAACCGGCAAAAAAGATTTTTTTGAAAAAATCCCTAAGCCCCGGGGTCACAATTTCATCAAAAATCTGACTTTCGGCAATTCATTCAAAAATGGTGCCAAACGGTTGCAAATGCTCCCCTGAGAGGTTTGGCGGTCGAAATAGAAGGCTTTTTATCACAGGAAAAGAAATCAGCCCTCGGCAACTTAACCGGCAAAAAAGATTTTTTTGAAAAAATCCCTAAGCCCCGGGGTCACAATTTCATCAAAAATATGACTTTCGGCAATTCATTCAAAAATGGTGCCAAACGGTTGGAAATGTTCCCTGAGAGGTTTGGCGGTCGAAACAGAAGGCTTTTTATGACAGGAAAAGAAATCAGCCCTCGACAACTCAACCGGCAGAAAAAGATTTTTTTGAAAAAATCCCTAAGCCCCGGGGTCACAATTTCATCAAAAATCTGACTTTCGGCAATTCACTCAAAAATGGTGCCAAAAGGTCGCAAATGCTCCCCTGAGAGGTTTGGCGGTCGAAACAGAAGGCTTTTTATCACAGGAAAAGAAATCAGCCCTCGACAAGTCAAACGGCAGAAAAAGATTTTTTTGAAAAAATCCCTAAGCCCCGGGGTCACAATTTCATCAAAAATCTGACTTTCGGCACTTCACTCAAAAATGGTGCCAAACGTTTGCAAATGCTCCCCTGAGAGGTTTGGCGGTCGAAACAGAAGGCTTTTTATCACAGGAAAAGAAATCAGCCCTCGATAAGTCAACCGGCAGAAAAAGATTTTTTTGAAAAAATCCCTAAGCCCCGGGGGTCACAATTTCATCAAAAATCTGACTTTCGGCAATTCACTCAAAAATGGTACCAAACGGTTGCAAATGCTCCCCTGAGAGGTTTGGCGGTCGAAACAGAAGGCTTTTTATCACAGGAAAGGAAATCAGCCCTCGGCAACATAACCGGCACAAAAGATTTTTTTGAAAAAATCCCTAAGCCCCGGGGTCACAATTTCATCAAAAATCAGACCTTCGGCAATTCATTCAAAAATGGTGCCAAACGGTTGCAAATGCTCCCCTGAGAGGTTTGGCGGTCGAAACAGAAGGCTTTTTATCACAGGAAAAGAAATCAGCCCTCGACAAGTCAACCGGCAGAAATTTTTTTTTTGAAAAAATCCCTAAGCCCCGGGGTCACAATTTCATCAAAAATCTGACTTTCGGCAATTCACTCAAAAATGGTACCAAACGGTTGCATATGCTCCCCTGAGAGGTTGGCGGTCGAAACAGAAGGCTTTTTATCACAGGAAAAGAAATCAGCCCTCGGCAACTTAACCGGCAAAAAAGATTTTTTTGAAAAAATCCCTAAGCCCCGGGGTCACAATTTCATCAAAAATCTGACTTTCGGCAATTCATTCAAAAATGGTGCCAAACGGTTGGAAATGTTCCCTGAGAGGTTTGGCGGTCGAAACAGAAGGCTTTTTATGACAGGAAAAGAAATCAGCCCTCGACAACTCAATCGGCAGAAAAAGATTTTTTTGAAAAAATCCCTAAGCCCCGGGGTCACAATTTCATCAAAAATCTGACTTTCGGCAGTTCATTCAAAAATGGTGCCAAAAGGTTGCAAATGCGCCCCTGAGAGGTTTGGCGGTCGAAACAGAAGGCTTTTTATGACAGGAAAAGAAATCAGCCCTCGACAAGTCAACCGGCAGAAAAAGTTTTTTTTGAAAAAATCCCTAAGCCCCGGTGTCACAATTTCATCAAAAATCTGACTTTCGGCAATTCACTCAAAAATGGTGCCAAAAGGTTGCAAATGCTCCCCTGAGAGGTTTGGCGCTCGAAACAGAAGACTTTTTATCACAGGAAAAGAAATCAGCCCTCGACAAGTCAACCGGCAGAAAAAGATTTTTTTGAAAAAATCCCTAAGCCCCGGGGTCACAATTTCATCAAAAATCTGACTTTCGGCAATTCACTCAAAAATGGTGCCAAACGTTTGCAAATGCTCCCCTGAGAGGTTTGGCGGTCGAAAGAGAAGGCTTTTTATCACAGGAAAAGAAATCAGCCCTCGACAAGTCAACCGGCAGAAAAAGATTTTTTTGAAAAAATCCCTAAGCCCCGGGGTCACAATTTCATCAAAAATCTGACTTTCGGCAATTCACTCAAAAATGGTACCAAACGGTTGCAAATGCTCCCCTGAGAGGTTTGGCGGTCGAAACAGAAGGCTTTTTATCACAGGAAAGGAAATCAGCCCTCGGCAACATAACCGGCAAAAAAGATTTTTTTGAAAAAATCCCTAAGCCCCGGGGTCACAATTTCATCAAAAATATGACTTTCGGCAATTCATTCAAAAATGGTGCCAAACGGTTGCAAATGCTCCCCTGAGAGGTTTGGCGGTCGAAACAGAAGGCTTTTTATCACAGGAAAAGAAATCAGCCCTCGACAAGTCAACCGGCAGAATTTTTTTTTTTGAAAAAATCCCTAAGCCCCGGGGTCACAATTTCATCAAAAATATGACTTTCGGCAATTCACTCAAAAATGGTACCAAACGGTTGAATATGCTCCCCTGAGAGGTTGGCGGTCGAAACAGAAGGCTTTTTATCACAGGAAAAGAAATCAGCCCTCGGCAACTTAACCGGCAAAAAAGATTTTTTTGAAAAAATCCCTAAGCCCCGGGGTCACAATTTCATCAAAAATCTGACTTTCGGCAATTCATTCAAAAATGGTGCCAAACGGTTGGAAATGTTCCCTGAGAGGTTTGGCGGTCGAAACAGAAGGCTTTTTATGACAGGGAAAAAAATCAGCCCTCGACAACTCAACCGGCAGAAAAAGCTTTTTTTGAAAAAATCCCTAAGCCCCGGGGTCACAATTTCATCAAAAATCTGACTTTCGGCAATTCACTCAAAAATGGTGCCAAAAGGTTGCAAATGCGCCCCTGAGAGGTTTGGCGGTCGAAACAGAAGGCTTTTTATGACAGGAAAAGAAATCAGCCCTCGACAAGTCAACCGGCAGAAAAAGTTTTTTTGAAAAAATCCCTAAGCCCCGGGGTCACAATTTCATCAAAAATCTGACTTTCGGCAATTCACTCAAAAATGGTGCCAAAAGGTTGCAAATGCTCCCCTGAGAGGTTTGGCGCTCGAAACAGAAGACTTTTTATCACAGGAAAAGAAATCAGCCCTGGACAAGTCAACCGGCAGAAAAAGATTTTTTTGAAAAAATCCCTAAGCCCCGGGGTCACAATTTCATCAAAAATCTGACTTTCGGCAATTCACTCAAGAATGGTACCAAACGGTTGCAAATGTTCCCTGAGAGGTTTGGCGGTCGAAACAGAAGGCTTTTTATGACAGGAAAAGAAATCAGCCCTCGACAACTTAACCGGCAAAAAAGATTATTTTGAAAAAATCCCTAAGCCCCGGGGTCACAATTTCATCAAAAATCTGACTTTCGGCAATTCATTCAAAAATGGTGCCAAACGGTTGGAAATGTTCCCTGAGAGGTTTGGCGGTCGAAACAGAAGGCTTTTTATGACAGGAAAAGAAATCAGCCCTCGACAAGTCAACCGGCAGAAAAAGCTTTTTTGAAAAAATCCCTAAGCCCCGGGGGTCACAATTTCATCAAAAATATGACTTTCGGCAATTCACTCAAAAATGGTACCATACTGTTGCATATGCTCCCCTGAGAGGTTGGCTGTCGAAACAGAAGGCTTTTTATCACAGGAAAAGAAATCAGCCCTCGACAAGTCAACCGGCAGAAAAAGATTTTTTTGAAAAAATCCCTAAGCCCCGGGGTCACAATTTCATCAAAAATCTGACTTTCGGCAATTCACTCAAAAATGGTACGAAACGGTTGCAAATGCTCCCCTGAGAGGTTTGGCGGTCGAAACAGAAGGCTTTTTATGACAGGAAAAGAAATCAGCCCTCGACAACTCAACCGTCAGAAAAAGATTTTTTTGAAAAAATCCCTAAGCCCCGGGGTCACAATTTGATCAAAAATATGACTTTCGGCAATTCACTCAAAAATGGTGCCAAACGGTTGCAAATGCTCCCCTGAGAGGTTTGGCAGTCGAAACAGAAGACTTTTTATCACAGGAAAAGAAATCAGCCCTCGACAAGTCAACCGGCAGAAAAAGATTTTTTTGAAAAAATCCCTAAGCCCCGGGGTCACAATTTCATCAAAAATCTGACTTTCGGCAATTCACTCAAAAATGGTCCCAAAAGGTTGCAAATGCTCCCCTGAGAGGTTTGGCGGTCGAAACAGAAGGCTTTTTATCACAGGAAAAGAAATCAGCCCTCGACAAGTCAACCTGCAGAATTTTTTTTTTTTAAAAAAATCCCTAAGCCCCGGGGGTCACAATTTCATCAAAAATCTGACTTTCGGCAATTCACTCAAAAATGGTGCCAAACGGTTGCAAATGCTCCCCTGAGAGGTTTGGCGGTCGAAACAGAAGGCTTTTTATCACAGGAAAAGAAATCAGCCCTCGACAACTCAACCGGCAGAAAAAGATTTTTTTGAAAAAATCTCTAAGCCCCGGGGTCACAATTTCATCAAAAATATGACTTTCGGCAATTCACTCAAAAATGGTGCCAAAAGGTTGCAAATGCTCCCCTGAGAGGTTTGGCAGTCGAAACAGAAGGCTTTTTATCACAGGAAAAGAAATCAGCCCTCGACAAGTCAACCGGCAGAAAAAGATTTTTTTGAAAAAATCCCTAAGCCCCGGGGTCACAATTTCATCAAAAATCTGACTTTTGGCAATTCACTCAAAAATGGTGCCAAACGGTTGCAAATGCTCCCCTGAGAGGTTTGGCGGTCGAAACAGAAGGCTTTTTATCACAGGAAAAGAAATCAGCCCTCGGCAACATAACCGGCAAAAAAGATTTTTTTGAAAAAATCCCTAAGCCCCGGGGTCACAATTTCATCAAAAATATGACTTTCGGCAATTCATTCAAAAATGGTGCCAAACGGTTGCAAATGCTCCCCTGAGAGCTTTGGCGGTCGAAACAGAAGGCTTTTTATCACAGGAAAAGAAATCAGCCCTCGACAAGTCAACCTGCAGAAATTTTTTTTTTTGAAAAAATCCCTAAGCCCCGGGGGTCACAATTTCATGAAAAATATGACTTTCGGCAATTCACTCAAAAATGGTACCAAACGGTTGCATATGCTCCCCTGAGAGGTTGGCGGTCGAAACAGAAGGCTTTTTATCACAGGAAAAGAAATCAGCCCTCGACAAGTCAACCGGCAGAAAAAGTTTTTTTGAAAAAATCCCTAAGCCCCGGGGTCACAATTTCATCAAAAATATGACTTTCGGCAATTCACTCAAAAATGGTGCCAAAAGGTTGCAAATGCTCCCCTGAGAGGTTTGGCGCTCGAAACAGAAGACTTTTTATCACAGGAAAAGAAATCAGCCCTCGACAACTCAACCGGCAGAAAAAGATTTTTTTGAAAAAATCCCTAAGCCCCGGGGTCCCAATTTCATCAAAAATCTGACTTTCGGCAGTTCATTCAAAAATGGTGCCAAACGGTTGCAAATGCTCCCCTGAGAGGTTTGGCAGTCGAAACAGAAGGCTTTTTATCACAGGAAAAGAAATCAGCCCTCGACAAGTGAACCGGCAGAAAAAGATTTTTTTGAAAAAATCCCTAATCCCCGGGGTCACAATTTCATCAAAAATATGACTTTCGGCAATTCACTCAAAAATGGTACGAAACGGTTGCAAATGCTCCCCTGAGAGCTTTGGCGGTCGAAACAGAAGGCTTTTTATCACAGGAAAAGAAATCAGCCCTCGACAACTCAACCGTCAGAAAAAGATTTTTTTGAAAAAATCCCTAAGCCCCGGGGTCACAATTTCATCAAAAATATGACTTTCGGCAGTTCATTCAAAAATGGTGCCAAACGGTTGCAAATGCTCCCCTGAGAGGTTTGGCAGTCGAAGCAGAAGGCTTTTTATCACAGGAAAAGAAATCAGCCCTCGACAAGTCAACCGGCAGAAAAAGATTTTTTTGAAAAAATCCCTAAGCCCCGGGGTCACAATTTCATCAAAAATCTGACTTTCGGCAATTCACTCAAAAATGGTGCCAAACGGTTGCAAATGCTCCCCTGAGAGGTTTGGCAGTCGAAACAGAAGGCTTTTTATCACAGGAAAAGAAATCAGCCCTCGACAAGTCAACCGGCAGAAAAAGATTTTTTTAAAAAAATCCCTAAGCCCCGGGGTCACAATTTCATCAAAAATCTGACTTTCGGCAATTCACTCAAAAATGGTGCCAAACGGTTGCAAATGCTCCCCTGAGAGGTTTGGCGGTCGAAACAGAAGGCTTTTTATCACAGGAAAAGAAATCAGCCCTCGACAACTCAACCGGCAGAAAAAGATTTTTTTGAAAAAATCCCTAAGCCCCGGGGTCACAATTTCATCAAAAATCTGACTTTCGGCAATTCACTCAAAAATGGTCCCAAAAGGTTGCAAATGCTCCCCTGAGAGGTTTGGCGGTCGAAACAGAAGGCTTTTTATCACAGGAAAAGAAATCAGCCCTCGACAAGTCAACCGGCAGAAAAAGATTTTTTTGAAAAAATCCCTAAGCCCCGGGGTCACAATTTCATCAAAAATCTGACTTTTGGCAATTCACTCAAAAATGGTGCCAAACGGTTGCAAATGCTCCCCTGAGAGGTTTGGCGGTCGAAACAGAAGGCTTTTTATCACAGGAAAAGAAATCAGCCCTCGGCAACATAACCGGCAAAAAAGATTTTTTTGAAAAAATCCCTAAGCCCCGGGGTCACAATTTCATCAAAAATATGACTTTCGGCAATTCATTCAAAAATGGTGCCAAACGGTTGCAAATGCTCCCCTGAGAGCTTTGGCGGTCGAAACAGAAGGCTTTTTATCACAGGAAAAGAAATCAGCCCTCGACAAGTCAACCTGCAGAAATTTTTTTTTTTGAAAAAATCCCTAAGCCCCGGGGGTCACAATTTCATGAAAAATATGACTTTCGGCAATTCACTCAAAAATGGTACCAAACGGTTGCATATGCTCCCCTGAGAGGTTGGCGGTCGAAACAGAAGGCTTTTTATCACAGGAAAAGAAATCAGCCCTCGACAAGTCAACCGGCAGAAAAAGTTTTTTTGAAAAAATCCCTAAGCCCCGGGGTCACAATTTCATCAAAAATATGACTTTCGGCAATTCACTCAAAAATGGTGCCAAAAGGTTGCAAATGCTCCCCTGAGAGGTTTGGCGCTCGAAACAGAAGACTTTTTATCACAGGAAAAGAAATCAGCCCTCGACAACTCAACCGGCAGAAAAAGATTTTTTTGAAAAAATCCCTAAGCCCCGGGGTCCCAATTTCATCAAAAATCTGACTTTCGGCAGTTCATTCAAAAATGGTGCCAAACGGTTGCAAATGCTCCCCTGAGAGGTTTGGCAGTCGAAACAGAAGGCTTTTTATCACAGGAAAAGAAATCAGCCCTCGACAAGTGAACCGGCAGAAAAAGATTTTTTTGAAAAAATCCCTAATCCCCGGGGTCACAATTTCATCAAAAATATGAATTTCGGCAATTCACTCAAAAATGGTACGAAACGGTTGCAAATGCTCCCCTGAGAGCTTTGGCGGTCGAAACAGAAGGCTTTTTATCACAGGAAAAGAAATCAGCCCTCGACAACTCAACCGTCAGAAAAAGATTTTTTTGAAAAAATCCCTAAGCCCCGGGGTCACAATTTCATCAAAAATATGACTTTCGGCAGTTCACTCAAAAATGGTGCCAAACGGTTGCAAATGCTCCCCTGAGAGGTTTGGCAGTCGAAGCAGAAGGCTTTTTATCACAGGAAAAGAAATCAGCCCTCGACAAGTCAACCGGCAGAAAAAGATTTTTTTGAAAAAATCCCTACCCGGGGTCACAATTTCATCAAAAATCTGACTTTCGGCAATTCACTCAAAAATGGTCCCAAAAGGTTGCAAATGCTCCCCTGAGAGGTTTGGCGGTCGAAACAGAAGGCTTTTTATCACAGGAAAAGAAATCAGCCCTCGACAAGTCAACCTGCAGAAATTTTTTTTTTTAAAAAAATCCCTAAGCCCCGGGGGTCACAATTTCATCAAAAATATGACTTTCGGCAATTCACTCAAAAATGGTACGAAACGGTTGCAAATGCTCCCCTGAGAGCTTTGGCGGTCGAAACAGAAGGCTTTTTATCACAGGAAAAGAAATCAGCCCTCGACAAGTCAACCGGCAGAAAAAGATTTTTTTGAAAAAATCCCTAAGCCCCGGGGTCACAATTTCATCAAAAATATGACTTTCGGCAATTCACTCAAAAATGGTGCCAAAAGGTTGCAAATGCTCCCCTGAGAGGTTTGGCAGTCGAAACAGAAGGCTTTTTATCACAGGAAAAGAAATCAGCCCTCGACAAGTCAACCGGCAGAAAAAGATTTTTTTGAAAAAATCCCTAAGCCCCGGGGTCACAATTTCATCAAAAATCTGACTTTCGGCAATTCACTCAAAAATGGTGCCAAACGGTTGCAAATGCTCCCCTGAGAGGTTTGGCGGTCGAAACAGAAGGCTTTTTATCACAGGAAAAGAAATCAGCCCTCGACAAGTCAACCGGCAGAAAAAGATTTTTTTGAAAAAATCCCTAAGCCCCGGGGTCACAATTTCATCAAAAATATGACTTTCGGCAATTCACTCAAAAATGGTACGAAACGGTTGCAAATGCTCCCCTGAGAGCTTTGGCGGTCGAAACAGAAGGCTTTTTATCACAGGAAAAGAAATCAGCCCTCGACAACTCAACCGGCAGAAAAAGATTTTTTTGAAAAAATCTCTAAGCCCCGGGGTCACAATTTCATCAAAAATATGACTTTCGGCAATTCACTCAAAAATGGTGCCAAAAGGTTGCAAATGCTCCCCTGAGAGGTTTGGCAGTCGAAACAGAAGGCTTTTTATCACAGGAAAAGAAATCAGCCCCTCGACAAGTCAACGGGCAGAAAAAGATTTTTTTGAAAAAATCCCTAAGCCCCGGGGTCACAATTTCATCAAAAATCTGACTTTCGGCAATTCACTCAAAAATGGTGCCAAACGGTTGCAAATGCTCCCCTGAGAGGTTTGGCAGTCGAAACAGAAGGCTTTTTATCACAGGAAAAGAAATCAGCCCTCGACAAGTCAACCGGCAGAAAAAGATTTTTTTGAAAAAATCCCTAAGCCCCGGGGTCACAATTTCATCAAAAATATGACTTTCGGCAATTCACTCAAAAATGGTGCCAAACGGTTGCAAATGCTCCCCTGAGAGGTTTGGCGGTCGAAACAGAAGGCTTTTTATCACAGGAAAAGAAATCAGCCCTCGGCAACATAACCGGCAAAAAAGATTTTTTTGAAAAAATCCCTAAGCCCCGGGGTCACAATTTCATCAAAAATATGACTTTCGGCAATTCATTCAAAAATGGTGCCAAACGGTTGCAAATGCTCCCCTGAGAGCTTTGGCGGTCGAAACAGAAGGCTTTTTATCACAGGAAAAGAAATCAGCCCTCGACAAGTCAACCTGCAGAAATTTTTTTTTTTGAAAAAATCCCTAAGCCCCGGGGGTCACAATTTCATGAAAAATATGACTTTCGGCAATTCACTCAAAAATGGTACCAAACGGTTGCATATGCTCCCCTGAGAGGTTGGCGGTCGAAACAGAAGGCTTTTTATCACAGGAAAAGAAATCAGCCCTCGACAAGTCAACCGGCAGAAAAAGTTTTTTTGAAAAAATCCCTAAGCCCCGGGGTAACAATTTCATCAAAAATATGACTTTCGGCAATTCACTCAAAAATGGTGCCAAAAGGTTGCAAATGCTCCCCTGAGAGGTTTGGCAGTCGAAACAGAAGGCTTTTTATCACAGGAAAAGAAATCAGCCCTCGACAAGTGAACCGGCAGAAAAAGATTTTTTTGAAAAAATCCCTAATCCCCGGGGTCACAATTTCATCAAAAATATGACTTTCGGCAATTCACTCAAAAATGGTACGAAACGGTTGCAAATGCTCCCCTGAGAGCTTTGGCGGTCGAAACAGAAGGCTTTTTATCACAGGAAAATAAATCAGCCCTCGACAACTCAACCGTCAGAAAAAGATTTTTTTGAAAAAATCCCTAAGCCCCGGGGTCACAATTTCATCAAAAATATGACTTTCGGCAGTTCATTCAAAAATGGTGCCAAACGGTTGCAAATGCTCCCCTGAGAGGTTTGGCAGTCGAAGCAGAAGGCTTTTTATCACAGGAAAAGAAATCAGCCCTCGACAAGTCAACCGGCAGAAAAAGATTTTTTTGAAAAAATCCCTAAGCCCCGGGGTCACAATTTCATCAAAAATCTGACTTTCGGCAATTCACTCAAAAATGGTCCCAAAAGGTTGCAAATGCTCCCCTGAGAGGTTTGGCGGTCGAAACAGAAGGCTTTTTATCACAGGAAAAGAAATCAGCCCTCGACAAGTCAACCTGCAGAAATTTTTTTTTTAAAAAAAATCCCTAAGCCCCGGGGTCACAATTTCATCAAAAATCTGACTTTCGGCAATTCACTCAAAAATGGTGCCAAACGGTTGCAAATGCTCCCCTGAGAGGTTTGGCGGTCGAAACAGAAGGCTTTTTATCACAGGAAAAGAAATCAGCCCTCGGCAACATAACCGGCAAAAAAGATTTTTTTGAAAAAATCCCTAAGCCCCGGGGTCACAATTTCATCAAAAATATGACTTTCGGCAATTCATTCAAAAATGGTGCCAAACGGTTGCAAATGCTCCCCTGAGAGGTTTGGCAGTCGAAACAGAAGGCTTTTTATCACAGGAAAAGAAATCAGCCCCTCGACAAGTCAACGGGCAGAAAAAGATTTTTTTGAAAAAATCCCTAAGCCCCGGGGTCACAATTTCATCAAAAATCTGACTTTCGGCAATTCACTCAAAAATGGTGCCAAACGGTTGCAAATGCTCCCCTGAGAGGTTTGGCGGTCGAAACAGAAGGCTTTTTATCACAGGAAAAGAAATCAGCCCTCGACAAGTCAACCGGCAGAAAAAGATTTTTTTGAAAAAATCCCTAAGCCCCGGGGTCACAATTTCATCAAAAATATGACTTTCGGCAATTCACTCAAAAATGGTGCCAAACGGTTGCAAATGCTCCCCTGAGAGGTTTGGCGGTCGAAACAGAAGGCTTTTTATCACAGGAAAAGAAATCAGCCCTCGGCAACATAACCGGCAAAAAAGATTTTTTTGAAAAAATCCCTAAGCCCCGGGGTCACAATTTCATCAAAAATATGACTTTCGGCAATTCATTCAAAAATGGTGCCAAACGGTTGCAAATGCTCCCCTGAGAGCTTTGGCGGTCGAAACAGAAGGCTTTTTATCACAGGAAAAGAAATCAGCCCTCGACAAGTCAACCTGCAGAAATTTTTTTTTTTGAAAAAATCCCTAAGCCCCGGGGGTCACAATTTCATGAAAAATATGACTTTCGGCAATTCACTCAAAAATGGTACCAAACGGTTGCATATGCTCCCCTGAGAGGTTGGCGGTCGAAACAGAAGGCTTTTTATCACAGGAAAAGAAATCAGCCCTCGACAAGTCAACCGGCAGAAAAAGTTTTTTTGAAAAAATCCCTAAGCCCCGGGGTCACAATTTCATCAAAAATATGACTTTCGGCAATTCACTCAAAAATGGTGCCAAAAGGTTGCAAATGCTCCCCTGAGAGGTTTGGCAGTCGAAACAGAAGGCTTTTTATCACAGGAAAAGAAATCAGCCCTCGACAAGTGAACCGGCAGAAAAAGATTTTTTTGAAAAAATCCCTAATCCCCGGGGTCACAATTTCATCAAAAATATGACTTTCGGCAATTCACTCAAAAATGGTACGAAACGGTTGCAAATGCTCCCCTGAGAGCTTTGGCGGTCGAAACAGAAGGCTTTTTATCACAGGAAAAGAAATCAGCCCTCGACAACTCAACCGTCAGAAAAAGATTTTTTTGAAAAAATCCCTAAGCCCCGGGGTCACAATTTCATCAAAAATATGACTTTCGGCAGTTCATTCAAAAATGGTGCCAAACGGTTGCAAATGCTCCCCTGAGAGGTTTGGCAGTCGAAGCAGAAGGCTTTTTATCACAGGAAAAGAAATCAGCCCTCGACAAGTCAACCGGCAGAAAAAGATTTTTTTGAAAAAATCCCTAAGCCCCGGGGTCACAATTTCATCAAAAATATGACTTTCGGCAATTCATTCAAAAATGGTGCCAAACGGTTGCAAATGCTCCCCTGAGAGGTTTGGCGGTCGAAACAGAAGGCTTTTTATCACAGGAAAAGAAATCAGCCCTCGACAAGTCAACCTGCAGAAATTTTTTTTTTTGAAAAAATCCCTAAGCCCCGGGGGTCACAATTTCATGAAAAATATGACTTTCGGCAATTCACTCAAAAATGGTACCAAACGGTTGCATATGCTCCCCTGAGAGGTTGGCGGTCGAAACAGAAGGCTTTTTATCACAGGAAAAGAAATCAGCCCTCGGCAACTTAACCGGCAAAAAAGATTTTTTTGAAAAAATCCCTAAGCCCCGGGGTCACAATTTCATCAAAAATCTGACTTTCGGCAATTCATTCAAAAATGGTGCCAAACGGTTGGAAATGTTCCCTGAGAGGTTTGGCGGTCGAAACAGAAGGCTTTTTATGACAGGAAAAGAAATCAGCCCTCGACAACTCAACCGGCAGAAAAAGATTTTTTTGAAAAAATCCCTAAGCCCCGGGGTCACAATTTCATCTAAAATCTGACTTTCGGCAATTCACTCAAAAATGGTGCCAAAAGGTTGCAAATGCGCCCCTGAGAGGTTTGGCGGTCGAAACAGAAGGCTTTTTATGACAGGAAAAGAAATCAGCCCTCGACAAGTCAACCGGCAGAAAAAGTTTTTTTGAAAAAATCCCTAAGCCCCGGGGTCACAATTTCATCAAAAATCTGACTTTCGGCAATTCACTCAAAAATGGTGCCAAACGTTTGCAAATGCTCCCCTGAGAGGTTTGGCGGTCGAAACAGAAGGCTTTTTATCACAGGAAAAGAAATCAGCCCTCGACAAGTCAACCGGCAGAAAAAGATTTTTTTGAAAAAATCCCTAAGCCCCGGGGTCACAATTTCATCAAAAATCTGACTTTCGGCAATTCACTCAAGAATGGTACCAAACGGTTGCAAATGCTCCCCTGAGAGGTTGGCGGTCGAAACAGAAGGCTTTTTATCACAGGAAAAGAAATCAGCCCTCGACAACTCAACCGGCAGAAAAAGATTTTTTTGAAAAAATCCCTAAGCCCCGGGGTCACAATTTCATCAAAAATATGACTTTCGGCAATTCACTCAAAAATGGTGCCAAAAGGTTGCAAATGCTCCCCTGAGAGGTTTGGAAGTCGAAACAGAAGGCTTTTTATCACAGGAAAAGAAATCAGCCCTCGACAAGTCAACCGGCAGAAAAAGATTTTTTTGAAAAAAATCCCTAAGCCCCGGGGTCACAATTTCATCAAAAATCTGACTTTCGGCAATTCACTCAAAAATGGTGCCAAACGGTTGCAAATGCTCCCCTGAGAGGTTTGGCGGTCGAAACAGAAGGCTTTTTATCACAGGAAAAGAAATCAGCCCTCGACAACTCAACCGGCAGAAAAAGTTTTTTTTGAAAAAATCCCTAAGCCCCGGGGTCACAATTTCATCAAAAATCTGACTTTCGGCAATTCACTCAAAAATGGTACGAAACGGTTGCAAATGCTCCCCTGAGAGCTTTGGCGGTCGAAACAGAAGGCTTTTTATCACAGGAAAAGAAATCAGCCCTCGACAAGTCAACCGGCAGAAAAAGATTTTTTTGAAAAAATCCCTAAGCCCCGGGGTCACAATTTCATCAAAAATATGACTTTCGGCAATTCACTCAAAAATGGTGCCAAAAGGTTGCAAATGCTCCCCTGAGAGGTTTGGCAGTCGAAACAGAAGGCTTTTTATCACAGGAAAAGAAATCAGCCCTCGACAAGTCAACCGGCAGAAAAAGATTTTTTTGAAAAAATCCCTAAGCCCCGGGGTCACAATTTCATCAAAAATCTGACTTTCGGCAATTCACTCAAAAATGGTGCCAAACGGTTGCAAATGCTCCCCTGAGAGGTTTGGCGGTCGAAACAGAAGGCTTTTTATCACAGGAAAAGAAATCAGCCCTCGACAAGTCAACCGGCAGAAAAAGATTTTTTTGAAAAAATCCCTAAGCCCCGGGGTCACAATTTCATATAAAATATGACTTTCGGCAATTCACTCAAAAATGGTACGAAACGGTTGCAAATGCTCCCCTGAGAGCTTTGGCGGTCGAAACAGAAGGCTTTTTATCACAGGAAAAGAAATCAGCCCTCGACAACTCAACCGGCAGAAAAAGATTTTTTTGAAAAAATCTCTAAGCCCCGGGCTCACAATTTCATCAAAAATATGACTTTCGGCAATTCACTCAAAAATGGTGCCAAAAGGTTGCAAATGCTCCCCTGAGAGTTTTGGCAGTCGAAACAGAAGGCTTTTTATCACAGGAAAAGAAATCAGCCCTCGACAAGTCAACCGGCAGAAAAAGATTTTTTTGAAAAAATCCCTAAGCCCCGGGGTCACAATTTCATCAAAAATATGACTTCCGGCAATTCACTCAAAAATGGTGCCAAACGGTTGCAAATGCTCCCCTGAGAGCTTTGGCGGTCGAAACAGAAGGCTTTTTATCACAGGAAAAGAAATCAGCCCTCGACAACTCAACCGTCAGAAAAAGATTTTTTTGAAAAAATCCCTAAGCCCCGGGGTCACAATTTCATCAAAAATATGACTTTCGGCAATTCATTCAAAAATGGTGCCAAACGGTTGCAAATGCTCCCCTGAGAGGTTTGGCGGTCGAAACAGAAGGCTTTTTATCACAGGAAAAGAAATCAGGCCTCGACAAGTCAACCTGCAGAAATTTTTTTTTTTTGAAAAAATCCCTAAGCCCCGGGGGTCACAATTTCATGAAAAATATGACTTTCGGCAATTCACTCAAAAATGGTACCAAACGGTTGCATATGCTCCCCTGAGAGGTTGGCGGTCGAAACAGAAGGCTTTTTATCACAGGAAAAGAAATCAGCCCTCGGCAACTTAACCGGCAAAAAAGATTTTTTTGAAAAAATCCCTAAGCCCCGGGGTCACAATTTCATCAAAAATCTGACTTTCGGCAATTCATTCAAAAATGGTGCCAAACGGTTGGAAATGTTCCCTGAGAGGTTTGGCGGTCGAAACAGAAGGCTTTTTATGACAGGAAAAGAAATCAGCCCTCGACAACTCAACCGGCAGAAAAAGATTTTTTTGAAAAAATCCCTAAGCCCCGGGGTCACAATTTCATCAAAAATCTGACTTTCGGCAATTCACTCAAAAATGGTGCCAAAAGGTTGCAAATGCTCCCCTGAGAGGTTTGGCGGTCGAAACAGAAGGCTTTTTATCACAGGAAAAGAAATCAGCCCTCGACAAGTCAACCGGCAGAAAAAGATTTTTTTGAAAAAATCCCTAAGCCCCGGGGTCACAATTTCATCAAAAATATGACTTTCGGCAGTTCATTCAAAAATGGTGCCAAACGGTTGCAAATGCTCCCCTGAGAGGTTTGGCGGTCGAAACAGAAGGCTTTTTATCACAGGAAAAGAAATCAGCCCTCGACAACTCAAACGGCAGAAAAAGATTTTTTTGAAAAAATCCCTAAGCCCCGGGGTCACAATTTCATCAAAAATATGACTTTCGGCAATTCACTCAAAAATGGTCCCAAAAGGTTGCAAATGCTCCCCTGAGAGGTTTGGCAGTCGAAACAGAAGGCTTTTTATCACAGGAAAAGAAATCAGCCCTCGACAAGTCAACCGGCAGAAAAAGATTTTTTTGAAAAAATCCCTAAGCCCCGGGGTCACAATTTCATCAAAAATATGACTTTCGGCAATTCACTCAAAAATGGTACGAAACGGTTGCAAATGCTCCCCTGAGAGCTTTGGCGGTCGAAACAGAAGGCTTTTTATGACAGGAAAAGAAATCAGCCCTCGACAACTCAACCGTCAGAAAATGATTTTTTTGAGAAAATCCCTAAGCCCCGGGGTCACAATTTCATCAAAAATCTGACTTTCGGCAGTTCATTCAAAAATGGTGCCAAACGGTTGCAAATGCTCCCCTGAGAGGTTTGGCAGTCGAAACAGAAGGCTTTTTATCACAGGAAAAGAAATCAGCCCTCGACAAGTCAACCGGCAGAAAAAGATTTTTTTGAAAAAATCCCTAAGCCCCGGGGTCACAATTTCATCAAAAATATGACTTTCGGCAGTTCATTCAAAAATGGTGCCAAACGGTTGCAAATGCTCCCCTGAGAGGTTTGGCGGTCGAAACAGAAGGCTTTTTATCACAGGAAAAGAAATCAGCCCTCGACAACTCAACCGGCAGAAAAAGATTTTTTTGAAAAAATCCCTAAGCCCCGGGGTCACAATTTCATCAAAAATATGACTTTCGGTAATTCACTCAAAAATGGTACCAAACGGTTGCATATGCTCCCCTGAGAGGTTGGCGGTCGAAACAGAAGGCTTTTTATCACAGGAAAAGAAATCAGCCCTCGACAAGTCAACCGGCAGAAAAAGTTTTTTTGAAAAAATCCCTAAGCCCCGGGGTCACAATTTCATCAAAAATATGACTTTCGGCAATTCACTCAAAAATGGTGCCAAAAGGTTGCAAATGCTCCCCTGAGAGGTTTGGCGCTCGAAACAGAAGACTTTTTATCACAGGAAAAGAAATCAGCCCTCGACAACTCAACCGGCAGAAAAAGATTTTTTTGAAAAAATCCCTAAGCCCCGGGGTCCCAATTTCATCAAAAATCTGACTTTCGGCAGTTCATTCAAAAATGGTGCCAAACGGTTGCAAATGCTCCCCGAGAGGTTTGGCAGTCGAAACAGAAGGCTTTTTATCACAGGAAAAGAAATCAGCCCTCGACAAGTGAACCGGCAGAAAAAGATTTTTTTGAAAAAATCCCTAATCCCCGGGGTCACAATTTCATCAAAAATATGACTTTCGGCAATTCACTCAAAAATGGTACGAAACGGTTGCAAATGCTCCCCTGAGAGCTTTGGCGGTCGAAACAGAAGGCTTTTTATCACAGGAAAAGAAATCAGCCCTCGACAACTCAACCGTCAGAAAAAGATTTTTTTGAAAAAATCCCTAAGCCCCGGGGTCACAATTTCATCAAAAATATGACTTTCGGCAGTTCATTCAAAAATGGTGCCAAACGGTTGCAAATGCTCCCCTGAGAGGTTTGGCAGTCGAAGCAGAAGGCTTTTTATCACAGAAAAAGAAATCAGCCCTCGACAAGTCAACCGGCAGAAAAAGATTTTTTTGAAAAAATCCCTAAGCCCCGGGGTCACAATTTCATCAAAAATCTGACTTTCGGCAATTCACTCAAAAATGGTCCCAAAAGGTTGCAAATGCTCCCCTGAGAGGTTTGGCGGTCGAAACAGAAGGCTTTTTATCACAGGAAAAGAAATCAGCCCTCGACAAGTCAACCTGCAGAAATTTTTTTTTAAAAAAAAATCCCTAAGCCCCGGGGTCACAATTTCATCAAAAATCTGACTTTCGGCAATTCACTCAAAAATGGTGCCAAACGGTTGCAAATGCTCCCCTGAGAGGTTTGGCGGTCGAAACAGAAGGCTTTTTATCACAGGAAAAGAAATCAGCCCTCGGCAACATAACCGGCAAAAAAGATTTTTTTGAAAAAATCCCTAAGCCCCGGGGTCACAATTTCATCAAAAATATGACTTTCGGCAATTCATTCAAAAATGGTGCCAAACGGTTGCAAATGCTCCCCTGAGAGGTTTGGCGGTCGAAACAGAAGGCTTTTTATCACAGGAAAAGAAATCAGCCCTCGACAAGTCAACCTGCAGAAATTTTTTTTTTTGAAAAAATCCCTAAGCCCCGGGGGTCACAATTTCATGAAAAATATGACTTTCGGCAATTCACTCAAAAATGGTACCAAACGGTTGCATATGCTCCCCTGAGAGGTTGGCGGTCGAAACAGAAGGCTTTTTATCAGAGGAAAAGAAATCAGCCCTCGGCAACTTAACCGGCAAAAAAGATTTTTTTGAAAAAATCCCTAAGCCCCGGGGTCACAATTTCATCAAAAATCTGACTTTCGGCAATTCATTCAAAAATGGTGCCAAACGGTTGGAAATGTTCCCTGAGAGGTTTGGCGGTCGAAACAGAAGGCTTTTTATGACAGGAAAAGAAATCAGCCCTCGACAACTCAACCGGCAGAAAAAGATTTTTTTGAAAAAATCCCTAAGCCCCGGGGTCACAATTTCATCAAAAATCTGACTTTCGGCAATTCACTCAAAAATGGTGCCAAAAGGTTGCAAATGCGCCCCTGAGAGGTTTGGCGGTCGAAACAGAAGGCTTTTTATGACAGGAAAAGAAATCAGCCCTCGACAAGTCAACCGGCAGAAAAAGTTTTTTTGAAAAAATCCCTAAGCCCGGGGTCACAATTTCATCAAAAATATGACTTTCGGCAATTCACTCAAAAATGGTGCCAAAAGGTTGCAAATGCTCCCCTGAGAGGTTTGGCGCTCGAAACAGAAGACTTTTTATCACAGGAAAAGAAATCAGCCCTCGACAAGTCAACCGGCAGAAAAAGATTTTTTTGAAAAAATCCCTAAGCCCCGGGGTCACAATTTCATCAAAAATCTGACTTTCGGCAATTCATTCAAAAATGGTGCCAAACGGTTGCAAATGCTCCCCGAGAGGTTTGGCAGTCGAAACAGAAGGCTTTTTATCACAGGAAAAGAAATCAGCCCTCGACAAGTGAACCGGCAGAAAAAGATTTTTTTGAAAAAATCCCTAATCCCCGGGGTCACAATTTCATCAAAAATATGACTTTCGGCAATTCACTCAAAAATGGTACGAAACGGTTGCAAATGCTCCCCTGAGAGCTTTGGCGGTCGAAACAGAAGGCTTTTTATCACAGGAAAAGAAATCAGCCCTCGACAACTCAACCGTCAGAAAAAGATTTTTTTGAAAAAATCCCTAAGCCCCGGGGTCACAATTTCATCAAAAATATGACTTTCGGCAGTTCATTCAAAAATGGTGCCAAACGGTTGCAAATGCTCCCCTGAGAGGTTTGGCAGTCGAAGCAGAAGGCTTTTTATCACAGAAAAAGAAATCAGCCCTCGACAAGTCAACCGGCAGAAAAAGATTTTTTTGAAAAAATCCCTAAGCCCCGGGGTCACAATTTCATCAAAAATCTGACTTTCGGCAATTCACTCAAAAATGGTCCCAAAAGGTTGCAAATGCTCCCCTGAGAGGTTTGGCGGTCGAAACAGAAGGCTTTTTATCACAGGAAAAGAAATCAGCCCTCGACAAGTCAACCTGCAGAAATTTTTTTTTAAAAAAAAATCCCTAAGCCCCGGGGTCACAATTTCATCAAAAATCTGACTTTCGGCAATTCACTCAAAAATGGTGCCAAACGGTTGCAAATGCTCCCCTGAGAGGTTTGGCGGTCGAAACAGAAGGCTTTTTATCACAGGAAAAGAAATCAGCCCTCGGCAACATAACCGGCAAAAAAGATTTTTTTGAAAAAATCCCTAAGCCCCGGGGTCACAATTTCATCAAAAATATGACTTTCGGCAATTCATTCAAAAATGGTGCCAAACGGTTGCAAATGCTCCCCTGAGAGGTTTGGCGGTCGAAACAGAAGGCTTTTTATCACAGGAAAAGAAATCAGCCCTCGACAAGTCAACCTGCAGAAATTTTTTTTTTTGAAAAAATCCCTAAGCCCCGGGGGTCACAATTTCATGAAAAATATGACTTTCGGCAATTCACTCAAAAATGGTACCAAACGGTTGCATATGCTCCCCTGAGAGGTTGGCGGTCGAAACAGAAGGCTTTTTATCAGAGGAAAAGAAATCAGCCCTCGGCAACTTAACCGGCAAAAAAGATTTTTTTGAAAAAATCCCTAAGCCCCGGGGTCACAATTTCATCAAAAATCTGACTTTCGGCAATTCATTCAAAAATGGTGCCAAACGGTTGGAAATGTTCCCTGAGAGGTTTGGCGGTCGAAACAGAAGGCTTTTTATGACAGGAAAAGAAATCAGCCCTCGACAACTCAACCGGCAGAAAAAGATTTTTTTGAAAAAATCCCTAAGCCCCGGGGTCACAATTTCATCAAAAATCTGACTTTCGGCAATTCACTCAAAAATGGTGCCAAAAGGTTGCAAATGCGCCCCTGAGAGGTTTGGCGGTCGAAACAGAAGGCTTTTTATGACAGGAAAAGAAATCAGCCCTCGACAAGTCAACCGGCAGAAAAAGTTTTTTTGAAAAAATCCCTAAGCCCGGGGTCACAATTTCATCAAAAATATGACTTTCGGCAATTCACTCAAAAATGGTGCCAAAAGGTTGCAAATGCTCCCCTGAGAGGTTTGGCGCTCGAAACAGAAGACTTTTTATCACAGGAAAAGAAATCAGCCCTCGACAAGTCAACCGGCAGAAAAAGATTTTTTTGAAAAAATCCCTAAGCCCCGGGGTCACAATTTCATCAAAAATCTGACTTTCGGCAATTCACTCAAAAATGGTGCCAAACGTTTGCAAATGCTCCCCTGAGAGGTTTGGCGGTCGAAACAGAAGGCTTTTTATCACAGGAAAAGAAATCAGCCCTCGACAAGTCAACCGGCAGAAAAAGATTTTTTTGAAAAAATCCCTAAGCCCCGGGGTCACAATTTCATCAAAAATCTGACTTTCGGCAATTCACTCAAGAATGGTACCAAACGGTTGCAAATGCTCCCCTGAGAGGTTGGCGGTCGAAACAGAAGGCTTTTTATCACAGGAAAAGAAATCAGCCCTCGACAACTCAACCGGCAGAAAAAGATTTTTTTGAAAAAATCCCTAAGCCCCGGGGTCACAATTTCATCAAAAATATGACTTTCGGCAATTCATTCAAAAATGGTGCCAAACGGTTGCAAATGCTCCCCTGAGAGGTTTGGCGGTCGAAACAGAAGGCTTTTTATCACAGGAAAAGAAATCAGGCCTCGACAAGTCAACCTGCAGAAATTTTTTTTTTTGAAAAAATCCCTAAGCCCCGGGGGTCACAATTTCATGAAAAATATGACTTTCGGCAATTCACTCAAAAATGGTACCAAACGGTTGCATATGCTCCCCTGAGAGGTTGGCGGTCGAAACAGAAGGCTTTTTATCACAGGAAAAGAAATCAGCCCTCGGCAACTTAACCGGCAAAAAAGATTTTTTTGAAAAAATCCCTAAGCCCCGGGGTCACAATTTCATCAAAAATCTGACTTTCGGCAATTCATTCAAAAATGGTGCCAAACGGTTGGAAATGTTCCCTGAGAGGTTTGGCGGTCGAAACAGAAGGCTTTTTATGACAGGAAAAGAAATCAGCCCTCGACAACTCAACCGGCAGAAAAAGATTTTTTTGAAAAAATCCCTAAGCCCCGGGGTCACAATTTCATCAAAAATCTGACTTTCGGCAATTCACTCAAAAATGGTGCCAAAAGGTTGCAAATGCTCCCCTGAGAGGTTTGGCGCTCGAAACAGAAGACTTTTTATCACAGGAAAAGAAATCAGCCCTCGACAACTCAACCGGCAGAAAAAGATTTTTTTGAAAAAATCCCTAAGCCCCGGGGTCACAATTTCATCAAAAATATGACTTTTGGCAGTTCATTCAAAAATGGTGCCAAACGGTTGCAAATGCTCCCCTGAGAGGTTTGGCAGTCGAAGCAGAAGGCTTTTTATCACAGGAAAAGAAATCAGCCCTCGACAAGTCAACCGGCAGAAAAAGATTTTTTTGAAAAAATCCCTAAGCCCCGGGGTCACAATTTCATCAAAAATCTGACTTTCGGCAATTCACTCAAAAATGGTGCCAAACGGTTGCAAATGCTCCCCTGAGAGGTTTGGCGGTCGAAACAGAAGGCTTTTTATCACAGGAAAAGAAATCAGCCCTCGGCAACATAACCGGCAAAAAAGATTTTTTTGAAAAAATCCCTAAGCCCCGGGGTCACAATTTCATCAAAAATATGACTTTCGGCAATTCATTCAAAAATGGTGCAAACGGTTGCAAATGCTCCCCTGAGAGGTTTGGCGGTCGAAACAGAAGGCTTTTTATCACAGGAAAAGAAATCAGCCCTCGACAAGTCAACCGGCAGAAAAAGATTTTTTTGAAAAAATCCCTAAGCCCCGGGGTCACAATTTCATCAAAAATCTGACTTTCGGCAATTCACTCAAAAATGGTACCAAACGGTTGCATATGCTCCCCTGAGAGGTTGGCGGTCGAAACAGAAGGCTTTTTATCACAGGAAAAGAAATCAGCCCTCGGCAACTTAACCGGCAAAAAAGATTTTTTTGAAAAAATCCCTAAGCCCCGGGGTCACAATTTCATCAAAAATCTGACTTTCGGCAATTCATTCAAAAATGGTGCCAAACGGTTGGAAATGTTCCCTGAGAGGTTTGGCGGTCGAAACAGAAGGCTTTTTATGACAGGAAAAGAAATCAGCCCTCGACAACTCAACCGTCAGAAAAAGATTTTTTTGAAAAAATCCCTAAGCCCCGGGGTCACAATTTCATCAAAAATCTGACTTTCGGCAGTTCATTCAAAAATGGTGCCAAACGGTTGCAAATGCTCCCCTGAGAGGTTTGGCAGTCGAAACAGAAGGCTTTTTATCACAGGAAAAGAAATCAGCCCTCGACAATTCAACCGGCAGAAAAAGATTTTTTTGAAAAAATCCCTAAGCCCCGGGGTCACAATTTCATCAAAAATATGACTTTCGGCAATTCACTCAAAAATGGTACGAAACGGTTGCAAATGCTCCCCTGAGAGGTTTGGCGGTCGAAACAGAAGGCTTTTTATCACAGGAAAAGAAATCAGCCCTCGACAAGTCAACCGGCAGAAAAAGATTTTTTTGAAAAAATCCCTAAGCCCCGGGGTCACAATTTCATCAAAAATATGACTTTCGGCAGTTCATTCAAAAATGGTGCCAAACGGTTGCAAATGCTCCCCTGAGAGGTTTGGCAGTCGAAACAGAAGGCTTTTTATCACAGGAAAAGAAATCAGCCCTCGACAAGTCAACCGGCAGAAAAAGATTTTTTTGAAAAAATCCCTAAGCCCCGGGGTCACAATTTCATCAAAAATATGACTTTCGGCAGTTCATTCAAAAATGGTGCCAAACGGTTGCAAATGCTCCCCTGAGAGGTTTGGCGGTCGAAACAGAAGGCTTTTTATCACAGGAAAAGAAATCAGCCCTCGGCAACATAACCGGCAAAAAAGATTTTTTTGAAAAAATCCCTAAGCCCCGGGGTCACAATTTCATCAAAAATATGACTTTCGGCAATTCACTCAAAAATGGTCCCAAAAGGTTGCAAATGCTCCCCTGAGAGGTTTGGCGCTCGAAACAGAAGGCTTTTTATCACAGGAAAAGAAATCAGCCCTCGACAAGTCAACCGGCAGAAAAAGATTTTTTTGAAAAAATCCCTAAGCCCCGGGGTCACAATTTCATCAAAAATATGACTTTCGGCAGTTCATTCAAAAATGGTACGAAACGGTTGCAAATGCTCCCCTGAGAGCTTTGGCGGTCGAAACAGAAGGCTTTTTATCACAGGAAAAGAAATCAGCCCTCGACAAGTCAACCGGCAGAAAAAGATTTTTTTGAAAAAATCCCTAAGCCCCGGGGTCACAATTTCATCAAATTTCTGACTTTCGGCAATTTACTCAAAAATGGTGCCAAACGGTTGCAAATGCTCCCCTGAGAGGTTTGGCGGTCGAAAGAGAAGGCTTTTTATCACAGGAAGAGAAATCAGCCCTCGACAACTCAACCGGCAGAAAAAGATTTTTTTGAAAAAATCCCTAAGCCCCGGGGCACAATTCCATCAAAAATCTGACTTTCGGCAATTCATTCAAAAATGGTGCCAAACGGTTGGAAATGTTCCCTGAGAGTTTTGGCGGTCGAAACAGAAGGCTTTTTATGACAGGAAAAGAAATCAGCCCTCGACAACTCAACCGGCAGAAAAAGATTTTTTTGAAAAAATCCCTAAGCCCCGGGGTCCCAATTTCATCAAAAATCTGACTTTCGGCAGTTCATTCAAAAATGGTGCCAAACGGTTGCAAATGCTCCCCTGAGAGGTTTGGCAGTCGAAACAGAAGGCTTTTTATCACAGGAAAAGAAATCAGCCCTCGACAACTCAACCGGCAGAAAAAGATTTTTTTGAAAAAATCCCTAAGCCCCGGGGTCACAATTTCATCAAAAATCTGACTTTCGGCAGTTCATTCAAAAATGGTGCCAAACGGTTGCAAATGCTCCCCTGAGAGGTTTGGCGGTCGAAACAGAAGGCTTTTTATCACAGGAAAAGAAATCAGCCCTCGACAAGTGAACCGGCAGAAAAAGATTTTTTTGAAAAAATCCCTAAGCCCCGGGGTCACAATTTCATCAAAAATATGACTTTCGGCAATTCACTCAAAAATGGTACGAAACGGTTGCAAATGCTCCCCTGAGAGGTTTGGCGGTCGAAACAGAAGGCTTTTTATCACAGGAAAAGAAATCAGCCCTCGACAAGTCAACCGGCAGAAAAAGATTTTTTTGAAAAAATCCCTAAGCCCAGGGGTCACAATTTCATCAAAAATCTGTCTTTCGGCAGTTCATTCAAAAATGGTGCCAAACGGTTGCAAATGCTCCCCTGAGAGGTTTGGCAGTCGAAACAGAAGGCTTTTTATCACAGGAAAAGAAATCAGCCCTCGACAAGTCAACCGGCAGAAAAAGATTTTTTTGAAAAAATCCCTAAGCCCCGGGGTCACAATTTCATCAAAAATCTGACTTTCGGCAATTCACTCAAAAATGGTGCCAAACGGTTGGAAATGTTCCCTGAGAGGTTTGGCGGTCGAAACAGAAGGCTTTTTATGACAGGAAAAGAAAATAGCCCTCGACAACTCAAGCGTCAGAAAAAGATTTTTTTGAAAAAATCCCTAAGCCCCGGGGTCACAATTTCATCAAAAATATGACTTTCGGCAATTCACTCAAAAATGGTGCCAAAAGGTTGCAAATGCTCCCCTGAGAGGTTTGGCGGTCGAAACATAAGACTTTTTATTACAGGAAAAGAAATCAGCCCTCGACAAGTTAACCGGCAGAAAAAGATTTTTTTGAAAAAATCCCTAAGCCCCGGGGTCACAATTTCATCAAAAATATGACTTTCGGCAGTTCATTCAAAAATGGTGCCAAACGGTTGCAAATGCTCCCCTGAGAGGTTTGGCAGTCGAAACAGAAGGCTTTTTATCACAGGAAAAGATATCAGCCCTCGACAAGTCAACCGGCAGAAAAAGATTTTTTTGAAAAAATCCCTAAGCCCCGGGGTCACAATTTCATCAAAAATATGACTTTCGGCAATTCACTCAAAAATGGTGCCAAACGGTTGCAAATGCTCCCCTGAGAGGTTTGGCGGTCGAAACAGAAGGCTTTTTATCACAGGAAAAGAAATCAGCCCTCGGCAACATAACCGGCAAAAAAGATTTTTTTGAAAAAATCCCTAAGCCCCGGGGTCACAATTTCATCAAAAATATGACTTTCGGCAATTCATTCAGAAATGGTCAAACGGTTGCAAATGCTCCCCTGAGAGGTTTGGCGGTCGAAACAGAAGGCTTTTTATCACAGGAAAAGAAATCAGCCCTCGACAAGTCAACCTGCAGAATTTTTTTTTTTAAAAAAATCCCTAAGCCCCGGGGGTCACAATTTCATGAAAAATATGACTTTCGGCAATTCACTCAAAAATGGTACCAAACGGTTGCATATGCTCCCCTGAGAGGTTGGCGGTCGAAACAGAAGGCTTTTTATCACAGCAAAAGAAATCAGCCCTCGGCAACTTAACCGGCAAAAAAGATTTTTTTGAAAAAATCCCTAAGCCCCGGGGTCACAATTTCATCAAAAATATGACTTTCGGCAATTCATTCAAAAATGGTGCCAAACGGTTGGAAATGTTCCCTGAGAGGTTTGGCGGTCGAAACAGAAGGCTTTTTATGACAGGAAAAGAAATCAGCCCTCGACAAGTCAACCGGCAGAAAAAGTTTTTTTGAAAAAATCCCTAAGCCCCGGGGTCACAATTTCATCAAAAATATGACTTTCGGCAATTCACTCAAAAATGGTGCCAAAAGGTTGCAAATGCTCCCCTGAGAGGTTTGGTGCTCGAAACAGAATACTTTTTATCACAGGAAAAGAAATCAGCCCTCGACAACTCAACCGGCAGAAAAAGATTTTTTTGAAAAAATCCCTAAGCCCCGGGGTCACAATTTCATCAAAAATCTGACTTTCGGCAATTCACTCAAAAATGGTCCCAAAAGGTTGCAAATGCTCCCCTGAGAGGTTTGGCAGTCGAAACAGAAGGCTTTTTATCACAGGAAAAGAAATCAGCCCTCGACAAGTCAACCGGCAGAAAAAGATTTTTTTTAAAAAATCCCTAAGCCCCGGGGTCACAATTTCATCAAAAATATGACTTTCGGCAATTCACTCAAAAATGGTACGAAACGGTTGCAAATGCTCCCCTGAGAGCTTTGGCGGTCGAAACAGAAGGCTTTTTATCACAGGAAAAGAAATCAGCCCTCGACAAGTCAACCGCCAGAAAAAGATTTTTTTTGAAAAAATCCCTAAGCCCCGGGGTCACAATTTCATCAAAAATCTGACTTTCGGCAATTCACTCAAAAATGGTGCCAAAAGGTTGCAAATGCTCCCCTGAGAGGTTTGGCGGTCGAAACAGAAGGCTTTTTATCACAGGAAAAGAAATCAGCCCTCGGCAACATAACCGGCAAAAAAGATTTTTTTGAAAAAATCCCTAAGCCCCGGGGTCACAATTTCATCAAAAATATGACTTTCGGCAATTCATTCAAAAATGGTGCAAACTGTTGCAAATGCTCCCCTGAGAGGTTTGGCGGTCGAAACAGAAGGCTTTTTATCACAGGAAAAGAAATCAGCCCTCGACAAGTCAACCTGCAGAAATTTTTTTTTTTTTAAAAATCCCTAAGCCCCGGGGGTCACAATTTCATGAAAAATATGACTTTCGGTAATTCACTCAAAAATGGTACCAAACGGTTGCATATGCTCCCCTGAGAGGTTGGCGGTCGAAACAGAAGGCTTTTTATCACAGGAAAAGAAATCAGCCCTCGGCAACTTAACCGGCAAAAAAGATTTTTTTGAAAAAATCCCTAAGCCCCGGGGTCACAATTTCATCAAAAATCTGACTTTCGGCAATTCATTCAAAAATGGTGCCAAACGGTTGGAAATGTTCCCTGAGAGGTTTGGCGGTCGAAACAGAAGGCTTCTTATGACAGGAAAAGAAATCAGACCTCGACAACTCAACCGTCAGAAAAAGATTTTTTTGAAACAATCCCTAAGCCCCGGGGTCACAATTTCATCAAAAATCTGACTTTCGGCAATTCACTCAAAAATGGTGCCAAAAGGTTGCAAATGCGCCCCTGAGAGGTTTGGCGGTCGAAACAGAAGGCTTTTTATGACAGGAAAAGAAATCAGCCCTCGACAAGTCAACCGGCAGAAAAAGTTTTTTTGAAAAAATCCCTAAGCCCCGGGGTCACAATTTCATCAAAAATATGACTTTCGGCAATTCACTCAAAAATGGTGCCAAAAGGTTGCAAATGCTCCCCTGAGAGGTTTGGTGCTCGAAACAGAAGACTTTTTATCACAGGAAAAGAAATCAGCCCTCGACAACTCAACCGGCAGAAAAAGATTTTTTTGAAAAAATCCCTAAGCCCCGGGGTCACAATTTCATCAAAAATCTGACTTTCGGCAGTTCACTCAAAAATGGTGCCAAAAGGTTGCAAATGCTCCCCTGAGAGGTTTGGCGGTCGAAACATAAGACTTTTTATTACAGGAAAAGAAATCAGCCCTCGACAAGTTAACCGGCAGAAAAAGATTTTTTTGAAAAAATCCCTAAGCCCCGGGGTCACAATTTCATCAAAAATATGACTTTCGGCAGTTCATTCAAAAATGGTGCCAAACGGTTGCAAATGCTCCCCTGAGAGGTTTGGCAGTCGAAACAGAAGGCTTTTTATCACAGGAAAAGAAATCAGCCCTCGACAAGTCAACCGGCAGAAAAAGATTTTTTTGAAAAAATCCCTAAGCCCCGGGGTCACAATTTCATCAAAAATATGACTTTCGGCAATTCACTCAAAAATGGTGCCAAACGGTTGCAAATGCTCCCCTGAGAGCTTTGGCGGTCGAAACAGAAGGCTTTTTATCACAGGAAAAGAAATCAGCCCTCGACAACTCAACCGTCAGAAAAAGATTTTTTTGAAAA
Organism: Podarcis muralis; assembly: GCF_964188315.1. Lineage (NCBI taxonomy): Eukaryota > Metazoa > Chordata > Lepidosauria > Squamata > Lacertidae > Podarcis > Podarcis muralis. The sequence goes on along the minus strand of NC_135659.1, from coordinate 18,515,987 downwards.
AATCCCTAAGCCCCGGGGTCACAATTTCATCAAAAATCTGACTTTCGGCAATTCACTCAAAAATGGTCCCAAAAGGTTGCAAATGCTCCCCTGAGAGGTTTGGCAGTCGAAACAGAAGGCTTTTTATCACAGGAAAAGAAATCAGCCCTCGACAAGTCAACCGGCAGAAAAAGATTTTTTTAAAAAAATCCCTAAGCCCCGGGGTCACAATTTCATCAAAAATATGACTTTCGGCAATTCACTCAAAAATGGTACGAAACGGTTGCAAATGCTCCCCTGAGAGCTTTGGCGGTCGAAACAGAAGGCTTTTTATCACAGGAAAAAAAATCAGCCCTCGACAAGTCAACCGGCAGAAAAAGATTTTTTTGAAAAAATCCCTAAGCCCCGGGGTCACAATTTCATCAAAAATCTGACTTTCGGCAATTCACTCAAAAATGGTGCCAAAAGGTTGCAAATGCTCCCCTGAGAGGTTTGGCGGTCGAAACAGAAGGCTTTTTATCACAGGAAAAGAAATCAGCCCTCGACAAGTCAACCGGCAGAAAAAGATTTTTTTGAAAAAATCCCTAAGCCCCGGGGTCACAATTTCATCAAAAATCTGACTTTCGGCAATTCACTCAAAAATGGTGCCAAACGGTTGCAAATGCTCCCCTGAGAGGTTTGGCGGTCGAAACAGAAGGCTTTTTATCACAGGAAAAGAAATCAGCCCTCGGCAACATAACCGGCAAAAAAGATTTTTTTGAAAAAATCCCTAAGCCCCGGGGTCACAATTTCATAAAAAATATGACTTTCGGCAATTCATTCAGAAATGGTGCAAACGGTTGCAAATGCTCCCCTGAGAGGTTTGGCAGTCGAAACAGAAGGCTTTTTATCACAGGAAAAGAAATCAGCCCTCGACAAGTCAACCTGCAGAATTTTTTTTTTTAAAAAAATCCCTAAGCCCCGGGGGTCACAATTTCATGAAAAATATGACTTTCGGCAATTCACTCAAAAATGGTACCAAACGGTTGCATATGCTCCCCTGAGAGGTTGGCGGTCGAAACAGAAGGCTTTTTATCACAGGAAAAGAAATCAGCCCTCGGCAACTTAACCGGCAAAAAAGATTTTTTTGAAAAAATCCCTAAGCCCCGGGGTCACAATTTCATCAAAAATATGACTTTCGGCAGTTCATTCAAAAATGGTGCCAAACGGTTGCAAATGCTCCCCTGAGAGGTTTGGCAGTCGAAACAGAAGGCTTTTTATCACAGGAAAAGAAATCAGCCCTCGACAAGTCAACCGGCAGAAAAAGATTTTTTTGAAAAAATCCCTAAGCCCCGGGGTCACAATTTCATCAAAAATATGACTTTCGGCAATTCACTCAAAAATGGTGCCAAACGGTTGCAAATGCTCCCCTGAGAGGTTTGGCGGTCGAAACAGAAGGCTTTTTATCACAGGAAAAGAAATCAGCCCTCGGCAAGTCAACCTGCAGAATTTTTTTTTAAAAAAAAATCCCTAAGCCCCGGGGGTCACAATTTCATGAAAAATATGACTTTCGGCAATTCACTCAAAAATGGTACCAAACGGTTGCATATGCTCCCCTGAGAGGTTGGCGGTCGAAACAGAAGGCTTTTTATCACAGCAAAAGAAATCAGCCCTCGGCAACTTAACCGGCAAAAAAGATTTTTTTGAAAAAATCCCTAAGCCCCGGGGTCACAATTTCATCAAAAATATGACTTTCGGCAATTCATTCAAAAATGGTGCCAAACGGTTGGAAATGTTCCCTGAGAGGTTTGGCGGTCGAAACAGAAGGCTTTTTATGACAGGAAAAGAAATCAGCCCTCGACAAGTCAACCGGCAGAAAAAGTTTTTTTGAAAGAATCCCTAAGCCCCGGGGTCACAATTTCATCAAAAATATGACTTTCGGCAATTCACTCAAAAATGGTGCCAAAAGGTTGCAAATGCTCCCCTGAGAGGTTTGGTGCTCGAAACAGAAGACTTTTTATCACAGGAAAAGAAATCAGCCCTCGACAACTCAACCGGCAGAAAAAGATTTTTTTGAAAAAATCCCTAAGCCCCGGGGTCACAATTTCATCAAAAATCTGACTTTCGGCAATTCACTCAAAAATGGTCCCAAAAGGTTGCAAATGCTCCCCTGAGAGGTTTGGCAGTCGAAACAGAAGGCTTTTTAGCAGAGGAAAAGAAATCAGCCCTCGACAAGTCAACCGGCAGAAAAAGATTTTTTTTAAAAAATCCCTAAGCCCCGGGGTCACAATTTCATCAAAAATCTGACTTTCGGCAATTCACTCAAAAATGGTGCCAAAAGGTTGCAAATGCTCCCCTGAGAGGTTTGGCGGTCGAAACAGAAGGCTTTTTATCACAGGAAAAGAAATCAGCCCTCGGCAACATAACCGGCAAAAAAGATTTTTTTGAAAAAATCCCTAAGCCCCGGGGTCACAATTTCATCAAAAATATGACTTTCGGCAATTCATTCAAAAATGGTGCAAACTGTTGCAAATGCTCCCCTGAGAGGTTTGGCGGTCGAAACAGAAGGCTTTTTATCACAGGAAAAGAAATCAGCCCTCGACAAGTCAACCTGCAGAAATTTTTTTTTTTAAAAAAATCCCTAAGCCCCGGGGGTCACAATTTCATGAAAAATATGACTTTCGGTAATTCACTCAAAAATGGTACCAAACGGTTGCATATGCTCCCCTGAGAGGTTGGCGGTCGAAACAGAAGGCTTTTTATCACAGGAAAAGAAATCAGCCCTCGGCAACTTAACCGGCAAAAAAGATTTTTTTGAAAAAATCCCTAAGCCCCGGGGTCACAATTTCATCAAAAATATGACTTTCGGCAATTCACTCAAAAATGGTGCCAAAAGGTTGCAAATGCTCCCCTGAGAGGTTTGGTGCTCGAAACAGAAGACTTTTTATCACAGGAAAAGAAATCAGCCCTCGACAACTCAACCGGCAGAAAAAGATTTTTTTGAAAAAATCCCTAAGCCCCGGGGTCACAATTTCATCAAAAATCTGACTTTCGGCAATTCATTCAAAAATGGTGCCAAACGGTTGGAAATGTTCCCTGAGAGGTTTGGCGGTCGAAACAGAAGGCTTCTTATGACAGGAAAAGAAATCAGACCTCGACAACTCAACCGTCAGAAAAAGATTTTTTTGAAACAATCCCTAAGCCCCGGGGTCACAATTTCATCAAAAATCTGACTTTCGGCAATTCACTCAAAAATGGTGCCAAAAGGTTGCAAATGCGCCCCTGAGAGGTTTTGCGGTCGAAACAGAAGGCTTTTTATGACAGGAAAAGAAATCAGCCCTCGACAAGTCAACCGGCAGAAAAAGTTTTTTTGAAAAAATCCCTAAGCCCCGGGGTCACAATTTCATCAAAAATATGACTTTCGGCAATTCACTCAAAAATGGTGCCAAAAGGTTGCAAATGCTCCCCTGAGAGGTTTGGTGCTCGAAACAGAAGACTTTTTATCACAGGAAAAGAAATCAGCCCTCGACAACTCAACCGGCAGAAAAAGATTTTTTTGAAAAAATCCCTAAGCCCCGGGGTCACAATTTCATCAAAAATCTGACTTTCGGCAGTTCACTCAAAAATGGTGCCAAAAGGTTGCAAATGCTCCCCTGAGAGGTTTGGCGGTCGAAACATAAGACTTTTTATTACAGGAAAAGAAATCAGCCCTCGACAAGTTAACCGGCAGAAAAAGATTTTTTTGAAAAAATCCCTAAGCCCCGGGGTCACAATTTCATCAAAAATATGACTTTCGGCAGTTCATTCAAAAATGGTGCCAAACGGTTGCAAATGCTCCCCTGAGAGGTTTGGTGCTCGAAACAGAAGGCTTTTTATCACAGGAAAAGAAATCAGCCCTCGACAAGTCAACCGGCAGAAAAAGATTTTTTTGAAAAAATCCCTAAGCCCCGGGGTCACAATTTCATCAAAAATATGACTTTCGGCAATTCACTCAAAAATGGTGCCAAACGGTTGCAAATGCTCCCCTGAGAGCTTTGGCGGTCGAAACAGAAGGCTTTTTATCACAGGAAAAGAAATCAGCCCTCGACAAGTCAACCGGCAGAAAAAGATTTTTTTGAAAAAATCCCTAAGCGCCGGGGTCACAATTTCATCAAAAATCTGACTTTCGGCAATTCACTCAAGAATGGTACCAAACGGTTGCAAATGCTCCCCTGAGAGGTTGGCGGTCGAAACAGAAGGCTTTTTATCACAGGAAAAGAAATCAGCCCTCGACAAGTCAACCGGCAGAAAAAGATTTTTTTTGAAAAAATCCCTAAGCCCCGGGGTCACAATTTCATCAAAAATCTGACTTTCGGCAATTCACTCAAAAATGGTGCCAAAAGGTTGCAAATGCTCCCCTGAGAGGTTTGGCGGTCGAAACAGAAGGCTTTTTATCACAGGAAAAGAAATCAGCCCTCGGCAACATAACCGGCAAAAAAGATTTTTTTGAAAAAATCCCTAAGCCCCGGGGTCACAATTTCATCAAAAATATGACTTTCGGCAATTCATTCAAAAATGGTGCAAACTGTTGCAAATGCTCCCCTGAGAGGTTTGGCGGTCGAAACAGAAGGCTTTTTATCACAGGAAAAGAAATCAGCCCTCGACAAGTCAACCTGCAGAAATTTTTTTTTTTAAAAAAATCCCTAAGCCCCGGGGGTCACAATTTCATGAAAAATATGACTTTCGGTAATTCACTCAAAAATGGTACCAAACGGTTGCATATGCTCCCCTGAGAGGTTGGCGGTCAAAACAGAAGGCTTTTTATCACAGGAAAAGAAATCAGCCCTCGGCAACTTAACCGGCAAAAAAGATTTTTTTGAAAAAATCCCTAAGCCCCGGGGTCACAATTTCATCAAAAATATGACTTTCGGCAATTCACTCAAAAATGGTGCCAAAAGGTTGCAAATGCTCCCCTGAGAGGTTTGGTGCTCGAAACAGAAGACTTTTTATCACAGGAAAAGAAATCAGCCCTCGACAACTCAACCGGCAGAAAAAGATTTTTTTGAAAAAATCCCTAAGCCCCGGGGTCACAATTTCATCAAAAATCTGACTTTCGGCAATTCATTCAAAAATGGTGCCAAACGGTTGGAAATGTTCCCTGAGAGGTTTGGCGGTCGAAACAGAAGGCTTCTTATGACAGGAAAAGAAATCAGACCTCGACAACTCAACCGTCAGAAAAAGATTTTTTTGAAACAATCCCTAAGCCCCGGGGTCACAATTTCATCAAAAATCTGACTTTCGGCAATTCACTCAAAAATGGTGCCAAAAGGTTGCAAATGCGCCCCTGAGAGGTTTTGCGGTCGAAACAGAAGGCTTTTTATGACAGGAAAAGAAATCAGCCCTCGACAAGTCAACCGGCAGAAAAAGTTTTTTTGAAAAAATCCCTAAGCCCCGGGGTCACAATTTCATCAAAAATATGACTTTCGGCAATTCACTCAAAAATGGTGCCAAAAGGTTGCAAATGCTCCCCTGAGAGGTTTGGTGCTCGAAACAGAAGACTTTTTATCACAGGAAAAGAAATCAGCCCTCGACAACTCAACCGGCAGAAAAAGATTTTTTTGAAAAAATCCCTAAGCCCCGGGGTCACAATTTCATCAAAAATCTGACTTTCGGCAGTTCACTCAAAAATGGTGCCAAAAGGTTGCAAATGCTCCCCTGAGAGGTTTGGCGGTCGAAACATAAGACTTTTTATTACAGGAAAAGAAATCAGCCCTCGACAAGTTAACCGGCAGAAAAAGATTTTTTTGAAAAAATCCCTAAGCCCCGGGGTCACAATTTCATCAAAAATATGACTTTCGGCAGTTCATTCAAAAATGGTGCCAAACGGTTGCAAATGCTCCCCTGAGAGGTTTGGCAGTCGAAACAGAAGGCTTTTTATCACAGGAAAAGAAATCAGCCCTCGACAAGTCAACCGGCAGAAAAAGATTTTTTTGAAAAAATCCCTAAGCCCCGGGGTCACAATTTCATCAAAAATATGACTTTCGGCAATTCACTCAAAAATGGTGCCAAACGGTTGCAAATGCTCCCCTGAGAGCTTTGGCGGTCGAAACAGAAGGCTTTTTATCACAGGAAAAGAAATCAGCCCTCGACAACTCAACCGTCAGAAAAAGATTTTTTTAAAAAAATCCCTAAGCCCCGGGGTCACAATTTCATCAAAAATATGACTTTCGGCAATTCACTCAAAAATGGTACGAAACGGTTGCAAATGCTCCCCTGAGAGCTTTGGCGGTCGAAACAGAAGGCTTTTTATCACAGGAAAAAAAATCAGCCCTCGACAAGTCAACCGGCAGAAAAAGATTTTTTTGAAAAAATCCCTAAGCCCCGGGGTCACAATTTCATCAAAAATCTGACTTTCGGCAATTCACTCAAAAATGGTGCCAAAAGGTTGCAAATGCGCCCCTGAGAGGTTTGGCGGTCGAAACAGAAGGCTTTTTATGACAGGAAAAGAAATCAGCCCTCGACAAGTCAACCGGCAGAAAAAGTTTTTTTGAAAAAATCCCTAAGCCCGGGGTCACAATTTCATCAAAAATATGACTTTCGGCAATTCACTCAAAAATGGTGCCAAAAGGTTGCAAATGCTCCCCTGAGAGGTTTGGCGCTCGAAACAGAAGACTTTTTATCACAGGAAAAGAAATCAGCCCTCGACAAGTCAACCGGCAGAAAAAGATTTTTTTGAAAAAATCCCTAAGCCCCGGGGTCACAATTTCATCAAAAATCTGACTTTCGGCAATTCACTCAAAAATGGTGCCAAACGTTTGCAAATGCTCCCCTGAGAGGTTTGGCGGTCGAAACAGAAGGCTTTTTATCACAGGAAAAGAAATCAGCCCTCGACAAGTCAACCGGCAGAAAAAGATTTTTTTGAAAAAATCCCTAAGCGCCGGGGTCACAATTTCATCAAAAATCTGACTTTCGGCAATTCACTCAAGAATGGTACCAAACGGTTGCAAATGCTCCCCTGAGAGGTTGGCGGTCGAAACAGAAGGCTTTTTATCACAGGAAAAGAAATCAGCCCTCGACAACTCAACCGGCAGAAAAAGATTTTTTTGAAAAAATCCCTAAGCCCCGGGGTCACAGTTTCATCAAAAATATGACTTTCGGCAATTCATTCAAAAATGGTGCCAAACGGTTGCAAATGCTCCCCTGAGAGGTTTGGCGGTCGAAACAGAAGGCTTTTTATCACAGGAAAAGAAATCAGGCCTCGACAAGTCAACCGGCAGAAAAAGATTTTTTTGAAAAAATCCCTAAGCCCCGGGGTCACAATTTCATCAAAAATATGACTTTCGGCAATTCACTCAAAAATGGTGCCAAACGGTTGCAAATGCTCCCCTGAGAGCTTTGGCGGTCGAAACAGAAGGCTTTTTATCACAGGAAAAGAAATCAGCCCTCGACAACTCAACCGTCAGAAAAAGATTTTTTTAAAAAAATCCCTAAGCCCCGGGGTCACAATTTCATCAAAAATATGACTTTCGGCAATTCACTCAAAAATGGTACGAAACGGTTGCAAATGCTCCCCTGAGAGCTTTGGCGGTCGAAACAGAAGGCTTTTTATCACAGGAAAAAAAATCAGCCCTCGACAAGTCAACCGGCAGAAAAAGATTTTTTTGAAAAAATCCCTAAGCCCCGGGGTCACAATTTCATCAAAAATCTGACTTTCGGCAATTCACTCAAAAATGGTGCCAAAAGGTTGCAAATGCTCCCCTGAGAGGTTTGGCGGTCGAAACAGAAGGCTTTTTATGACAGGAAAAGAAATCAGCCCTCGACAAGTCAACCGGCAGAAAAAGATTTTTTTGAAAAAATCCCTAAGCCCCGGGGTCACAATTTCATCAAAAATCAGACTTTCGGCAATTCACTCAAAAATGGTGCCAAACGGTTGCAAATGCTCCCCTGAGAGGTTTGGCGGTCGAAACAGAAGGCTTTTTATCACAGGAAAAGAAATCAGCCCTCGGCAACATAACCGGCAAAAAAGATTTTTTTGAAAAAATCCCTAAGCCCCGGGGTCACAATTTCATCAAAAATATGACTTTCGGCAATTCATTCAGAAATGGTGCAAACGGTTGCAAATGCTCCCCTGAGAGGTTTGGCGGTCGAAACAGAAGGCTTTTTATCACAGGAAAAGAAATCAGCCCTCGACAAGTCAACCTGCAGAATTTTTTTTTTAAAAAAAATCCCTAAGCCCCGGGGGTCACAATTTCATGAAAAATATGACTTTCGGCAATTCACTCAAAAATGGTACCAAACGGTTGCATATGCTCCCCTGAGAGGTTGGCGGTCGAAACAGAAGGCTTTTTATCACAGGAAAAGAAATCAGCCCTCGGCAACTTAACCGGCAAAAAAGATTTTTTTGAAAAAATCCCTAAGCCCCGGGGTCACAATTTCATCAAAAATATGACTTTCGGCAATTCATTCAAAAATGGTGCCAAACGGTTGGAAATGTTCCCTGAGAGGTTTGGCGGTCGAAACAGAAGGCTTTTTATGACAGGAAAAGAAATCAGCCCTCGACAAGTCAACCGGCAGAAAAAGTTTTTTTGAAAAAATCCCTAAGCCCCGGGGTCACAATTTCATCAAAAATATGACTTTCGGCAATTCACTCAAAAATGGTGCCAAAAGGTTGCAAATGCTCCCCTGAGAGGTTTGGTGCTCGAAACAGAAGACTTTTTATCACAGGAAAAGAAATCAGCCCTCGACAACTCAACCGGCAGAAAAAGATTTTTTTGAAAAAATCCCTAAGCCCCGGGGTCACAATTTCATCAAAAATCTGACTTTCGGCAATTCACTCAAAAATGGTCCCAAAAGGTTGCAAATGCTCCCCTGAGAGGTTTGGCAGTCGAAACAGAAGGCTTTTTATCACAGGAAAAGAAATCAGCCCTTAACAAGTCAACCGGCAGAAAAAGATTTTTTTGAAAAAATCCCTAAGCCCCGGGGTCACAATTTCATCAAAAATATGACTTTCGGCAATTCACTCAAAAATGGTACGAAACGGTTGCAAATGCTCCCCTGAGAGGTTTGGCAGTCGAAACAGAAGGCTTTTTATCACAGGAAAAGAAATCAGCCCTCGACAAGTCAACCGGCAGAAAAAGATTTTTTTGAAAAAATCCCTAAGCCCCGGGGTCACAATTTCATCAAAAATCTGACTTTCGGCAATTTACTCAAAAATGGTGCCAAACGGTTGCAAATGCTCCCCTGAGAGGTTTGGCGGTCGAAAGAGAAGGCTTTTTATCACAGGAAGAGAAATCAGCCCTCGACAACTCAACCGGCAGAAAAAGATTTTTTTGAAAAAATCCCTAAGCCCCGGGGCACAATTCCATCAAAAATCTGACTTTCGGCAATTCATTCAAAAATGGTGCCAAACGGTTGGAAATGTTCCCTGAGAGGTTTGGCGGTCGAAACAGAAGGCTTTTTATCACAGGAAAAGAAATCAGCCCTCGACAAGTGAACCGGCAGAAAAAGATTTTTTTGAAAAAATCCCTAAGCCCCGGGGTCACAATTTCATCAAAAATATGACTTTCGGCAATTCACTCAAAAATGGTGCCAAAAGGTTGCAAATGCTCCCCTGAGAGGTTTGGCGGTCGAAACAGAAGGCTTTTTATGACAGGAAGAGAAATCAGCCCTCGACAACTCAACCGGCAGAAAAAGATTTTTTTGAAAAAATCCCTAAGCCCCGGGGCACAATTCCATCAAAAATCTGACTTTCGGCAATTCATTCAAAAATGGTGCCAAACGGTTGGAAATGTTCCCTGAGAGGTTTGGCGGTCGAAACAGAAGGCTTTTTATGACAGGAAAAGAAATCAGCCCTCGACAAGTCAACCTGCAGAAATTTTTTTTTTTTAAAAATCCCTAAGCCCCGGGGGTCACAATTTCATGAAAAATATGACTTTCGGTAATTCACTCAAAAATGGTACCAAACGGTTGCATATGCTCCCCTGAGAGGTTGGCGGTCGAAACAGAAGGCTTTTTATCACAGGAAAAGAAATCAGCCCTCGGCAACTTAACCGGCAAAAAAGATTTTTTTGAAAAAATCCCTAAGCCCCGGGGTCACAATTTCATCAAAAATCTGACTTTCGGCAATTCATTCAAAAATGGTGCCAAACGGTTGGAAATGTTCCCTGAGAGGTTTGGCGGTCGAAACAGAAGGCTTCTTATGACAGGAAAAGAAATCAGCCCTCGACAACTCAACCGTCAGAAAAAGATTTTTTTGAAAAAATCCCTAAGCCCCGGGGTCACAATTTCATCAAAAATCTGACTTTCGGCAATTCACTCAAAAATGGTGCCAAAAGGTTGCAAATGCGCCCCTGAGAGGTTTGGCGGACGAAACAGAAGGCTATTTATGACAGGAAAAGAAATCAGCCCTCGACAAGTCAACCGGCAGAAAAAGTTTTTTTGAAAAAATCCCTAAGCCCCGGGGTCACAATTTCATCAAAAATATGACTTTCGGCAATTCACTCAAAAATGGTGCCAAAAGGTTGCAAATGCTCCCCTGAGAGGTTTGGTGCTCGAAACAGAAGACTTTTTATCACAGGAAAAGAAATCAGCCCTCGACAACTCAACCGGCAGAAAAAGATTTTTTTGAAAAAATCCCTAAGCCCCGGGGTCACAATTTCATCAAAAATCTGACTTTCGGCAGTTCATTCAAAAATGGTGCCAAACGGTTGCAAATGCTCCCCTGAGAGGTTTGGCCGTCGAAACAGAAGGCTTTTTATCACAGGAAAAGAAATCAGCCCTTGACAAGTCAACCGGCAGAAAAAGATTTTTTTGAAAAAATCCCTAAGCCCCGGGGCACAATTCCATCAAAAATCTGACTTTCGGCAATTTACTCAAAAATGGTGCCAAACGGTTGCAAATGCTCCCCTGAGAGGTTTGGCGGTCGAAAGAGAAGGCTTTTTATCACAGGAAGAGAAATCAGCCCTCGACAACTCAACCGGCAGAAAAAGATTTTTTTGAAAAAATCCCTAAGCCCCGGGGCACAATTCCATCAAAAATCTGACTTTCGGCAATTCATTCAAAAATGGTGCCAAACGGTTGGAAATGTTCCCTGAGAGGTTTGGCGGTCGAAACAGAAGGCTTTTTATCACAGGAAAAGAAATCAGCCCTCGACAAGTGAACCGGCAGAAAAAGATTTTTTTGAAAAAATCCCTAAGCCCCGGGGTCACAATTTCATCAAAAATATGACTTTCGGCAATTCACTCAAAAATGGTACGTAACGGTTGCAAATGCTCCCCTGAGAGGTTTGGCGGTCGAAACAGAAGGCTTTTTATCACAGGAAAAGAAATCAGCCCTCGACAAGTCAACCGGCAGAAAAAGATTTTTTTGAAAAAATCCCTAAGCCCCGGGGTCACAATTTCATCAAAAATCTGACTTTCGGCAGTTCATTCAAAAATGGTGCCAAACGGTTGCAAATGCTCCCCTGAGAGGTTTGGCAGTCGAAACAGAAGGCTTTTTATCACAGGAAAAGAAATCAGCCCTCGACAAGTCAACCGGCAGAAAAAGATTTTTTTGAAAAAATCCCTAAGCCCCGGGGTCACAATTTCATCAAAAATCTGACTTTCGGCAATTCACTCAAAAATGGTGCCAAACGGTTGGAAATGTTCCCTGAGAGGTTTGGCGGTCGAAACAGAAGGCTTTTTATGACAGGAAAAGAAATCAGCCCTCGACAACTCAACCGTCAGAAAAAGATTTTTTTGAAAAAATCCCTAAGCCCCGGGGTCACAATTTCATCAAAAATCTGACTTTCGGCAATTCATTCAAAAATGGTGCCAAACGGTTGGAAATGTTCCCTGAGAGGTTTGGCGGTCGAAACAGAAGGCTTTTTATGACAGGAAAAGAAATCAGCCCTCGACAAGTCAACCGGCAGAAAAAGTTTTTTTGAAAAAATCCCTAAGCCCCGGGGTCACAATTTCATCAAAAATATGACTTTCGGCAATTCACTCAAAAATGGTGCCAAAAGGTTGCAAATGCTCCCCTGAGAGGTTTGGTGCTCGAAACAGAAGACTTTTTATCACAGGAAAAGAAATCAGCCCTCGACAACTCAACCGGCAGAAAAAGATTTTTTTGAACAAATCCCTAAGCCCCGGGGTCACAATTTCATCAAAAATCTGACTTTCGGCAATTCACTCAAAAATGGTCCCAAAAGGTTGCAAATGCTCCCCTGAGAGGTTTGGCAGTCGAAACAGAAGGCTTTTTATCACAGGAAAAGAAATCAGCCCTCGACAAGTCAACCGGCAGAAAAAGATTTTTTTGAAAAAATCCCTAAGCCCCGGGGTCACAATTTCATCAAAAATATGACTTTCGGCAATTCACTCAAAAATGGTACGAAACGGTTGCAAATGCTCCCCTGAGAGGTTTGGCAGTCGAAACAGAAGGCTTTTTATCACAGGAAAAGAAATCAGCCCTCGACAAGTCAACCGGCAGAAAAAGATTTTTTTGAAAAAATCCCTAAGCCCCGGGGTCACAATTTCATCAAAAATCTGACTTTCGGCAATTTACTCAAAAATGGTGCCAAACGGTTGCAAATGCTCCCCTGAGAGGTTTGGCGGTCGAAAGAGAAGGCTTTTTATCACAGGAAGAGAAATCAGCCCTCGACAACTCAACCGGCAGAAAAAGATTTTTTTGAAAAAATCCCTAAGCCCCGGGGCACAATTCCATCAAAAATCTGACTTTCGGCAATTCATTCAAAAATGGTGCCAAACGGTTGGAAATGTTCCCTGAGAGGTTTGGCGGTCGAAACAGAAGGCTTTTTATCACAGGAAAAGAAATCAGCCCTCGACAAGTGAACCGGCAGAAAAAGATTTTTTTGAAAAAATCCCTAAGCCCCGGGGTCACAATTTCATCAAAAATATGACTTTCGGCAATTCACTCAAAAATGGTGCCAAAAGGTTGCAAATGCTCCCCTGAGAGGTTTGGCGGTCGAAACAGAAGGCTTTTTATGACAGGAAGAGAAATCAGCCCTCGACAACTCAACCGGCAGAAAAAGATTTTTTTGAAAAAATCCCTAAGCCCCGGGGCACAATTCCATCAAAAATCTGACTTTCGGCAATTCATTCAAAAATGGTGCCAAACGGTTGGAAATGTTCCCTGAGAGGTTTGGCGGTCGAAACAGAAGGCTTTTTATGACAGGAAAAGAAATCAGCCCTCGACAAGTCAACCTGCAGAAATTTTTTTTTTAAAAAAAATCCCTAAGCCCCGGGGGTCACAATTTCATGAAAAATATGACTTTCGGTAATTCACTCAAAAATGGTACCAAACGGTTGCATATGCTCCCCTGAGAGGTTGGCGGTCGAAACAGAAGGCTTTTTATCACAGGAAAAGAAATCAGCCCTCGGCAACTTAACCGGCAAAAAAGATTTTTTTGAAAAAATCCCTAAGCCCCGGGGTCACAATTTCATCAAAAATCTGACTTTCGGCAATTCATTCAAAAATGGTGCCAAACGGTTGGAAATGTTCCCTGAGAGGTTTGGCGGTCGAAACAGAAGGCTTCTTATGACAGGAAAAGAAATCAGCCCTCGACAACTCAACCGTCAGAAAAAGATTTTTTTGAAAAAATCCCTAAGCCCCGGGGTCACAATTTCATCAAAAATCTGACTTTCGGCAATTCACTCAAAAATGGTGCCAAAAGTTTGCAAATGCGCCCCTGAGAGGTTTGGCGGACGAAACAGAAGGCTATTTATGACAGGAAAAGAAATCAGCCCTCGACAAGTCAACCGGCAGAAAAAGTTTTTTTGAAAAAATCCCTAAGCCCCGGGGTCACAATTTCATCAAAAATATGACTTTCGGCAATTCACTCAAAAATGGTGCCAAAAGGTTGCAAATGCTCCCCTGAGAGGTTTGGTGCTCGAAACAGAAGACTTTTTATCACAGGAAAAGAAATCAGCCCTCGACAACTCAACCGGCAGAAAAAGATTTTTTTGAAAAAATCCCTAAGCCCCGGGGTCACAATTTCATCAAAAATCTGACTTTCGGCAGTTCATTCAAAAATGGTGCCAAACGGTTGCAAATGCTCCCCTGAGAGGTTTGGCCGTCGAAACAGAAGGCTTTTTATCACAGGAAAAGAAATCAGCCCTTGACAAGTCAACCGGCAGAAAAAGATTTTTTTGAAAAAATCCCTAAGCACCGGGGTCACAATTTCATCAAAAATCTGACTTTCGGCAATTTACTCAAAAATGGTGCCAAACGGTTGCAAATGCTCCCCTGAGAGGTTTGGCGGTCGAAAGAGAAGGCTTTTTATCACAGGAAGAGAAATCAGCCCTCGACAACTCAACCGGCAGAAAAAGATTTTTTTGAAAAAATCCCTAAGCCCCGGGGCACAATTCCATCAAAAATCTGACTTTCGGCAATTCATTCAAAAATGGTGCCAAACGGTTGGAAATGTTCCCTGAGAGGTTTGGCGGTCGAAACAGAAGGCTTTTTATCACAGGAAAAGAAATCAGCCCTCGACAAGTGAACCGGCAGAAAAAGATTTTTTTGAAAAAATCCCTAAGCCCCGGGGTCACAATTTCATCAAAAATATGACTTTCGGCAATTCACTCAAAAATGGTACGTAACGGTTGCAAATGCTCCCCTGAGAGGTTTGGCGGTCGAAACAGAAGGCTTTTTATCACAGGAAAAGAAATCAGCCCTCGACAAGTCAACCGGCAGAAAAAGATTTTTTTGAAAAAATCCCTAAGCCCCGGGGTCACAATTTCATCAAAAATCTGACTTTCGGCAGTTCATTCAAAAATGGTGCCAAACGGTTGCAAATGCTCCCCTGAGAGGTTTGGCAGTCGAAACAGAAGGCTTTTTATCACAGGAAAAGAAATCAGCCCTCGACAAGTCAACCGGCAGAAAAAGATTTTTTTGAAAAAATCCCTAAGCCCCGGGGTCACAATTTCATCAAAAATCTGACTTTCGGCAATTCACTCAAAAATGGTGCCAAACGGTTGGAAATGTTCCCTGAGAGGTTTGGCGGTCGAAACAGAAGGCTTTTTATGACAGGAAAAGAAATCAGCCCTCGACAACTCAACCGTCAGAAAAAGATTTTTTTGAAAAAATCCCTAAGCCCCGGGGTCACAATTTCATCAAAAATATGACTTTCGGCAATTCACTCAAAAATGGTGCCAAAAGGTTGCAAATGCTCCCCTGAGAGGTTTGGCGGTCGAAACAGAAGGCTTTTTATGACAGGAAGAGAAATCAGCCCTCGACAACTCAAACGGCAGAAAAAGATTTTTTTGAAAAAATCCCTAAGCCCCGGGGCACAATTCCATCAAAAATCTGACTTTCGGCAATTCACTCAAAAATGGTGCCAAACGGTTGGAAATGTTCCCTGAGAGGTTTGGCGGTCGAAACAGAAGGCTTTTTATGACAGGAAAAGAAATCAGCCCTCGACAACTCAACCGGCAGAAAAAGATTTTTTTGAAAAAAATCCCTAAGCCCCGGGGTCCCAATTTCATCAAAAATCTGACTTTCGGCAGTTCATTCAAAAATGGTGCCAAACGGTTGCAAATGCTCCCCTGAGAGGTTTGGCAGTCGAAACAGAAGGCTTTTTATCACAGGAAAAGAAATCAGCCCTCGACAAGTCAACCGGCAGAAAAAGATTTTTTTGAAAAAATCCCTAAGCCCCGGGGTCACAATTTCATCAAAAATCTGACTTTCGGCAGTTCATTCAAAAATGGTGCCAAACGGTTGCAAATGCTCCCCTGAGAGGTTTGGCAGTCGAAACAGAAGGCTTTTTATCACAGGAAAAGAAATCAGCCCTCGACAAGTGAACCGGCAGAAAAAGATTTTTTTGAAAAAATCCCTAAGCCCCGGGGTCACAATTTCATCAAAAATATGACTTTCGGCAATTCACTCAAAAATGGTACGTAACGGTTGCAAATGCTCCCCTGAGAGGTTTGGCGGTCGAAACAGAAGGCTTTTTATCACAGGAAAAGAAATCAGCCCTCGACAAGTCAACCGGCAGAAAAAGATTTTTTTGAAAAAATCCCTAAGCCCCGGGGTCACAATTTCATCAAACATATGACTTTCGGCAGTTCATTCAAAAATGGTGCCAAACGGTTGCAAATGCTCCCCTGAGAGGTTTGGCAGTCGAAACAGAAGGCTTTTTATCACAGGAAAAGAAATCAGCCCTCGACAAGTCAACCGGCAGAAAAAGATTTTTTTGAAAAAATCCCTAAGCCCCGGGGTCACAATTTCATCAAAAATCTGACTTTCGGCAATTCACTCAAAAATGGTGCCAAACGGTTGGAAATGTTCCCTGAGAGGTTTGGCGGTCGAAACAGAAGGCTTTTTATGACAGGAAAAGAAATCAGCCCTCGACAACTCAACCGTCAGAAAAAGATTTTTTTGAAAAAATCCCTAAGCCCCGGGGTCACAATTCCATCAAAAATCTGACTTTCAGCAATTCATTCAAAAATGGTGCCAAACGGTTGGAAATGTTCCCTGAGAGGTTTGGCGGTCGAAACAGAAGGCTTTTTATGACAGGAAAAGAAATCAGCCCTCGACAACTCAACCGGCAGAAAAAGATTTTTTTGAAAAAATCCCTAAGCCCCGGGGTCACAATTTCATCAAAAATCTGATTTTCGGCAGTTCATTCAAAAATGGTGCCAAACGGTTGCAAATGCTCCCCTGAGAGGTTTGGCAGTCGAAACAGAAGGCTTTTTATCACAGGAAACAAATCAGCCCTCGACAAGTCAACCGGCAGAAAAAGATTTTTTTGAAAAAATCCCTAAGCCCCGGGGTCACAATTTCATCAAAAATCTGACTTTCGGCAATTCACTCAAAAATGCTGCCAAACGGTTGCAAATGCTCCCCTGAGAGGTTTGGCAGTCGAAACAGAAGGTTTTTTATCACAGGAAAAGAAATCAGCCCTCGACAAGTCAACCGGCAGAAAAAGATTTTTTTGAAAAAATCCCTAAGCCCCGGGGTCACAATTTCATCAAAAATCTGACTTTCGGCAATTCACTCAAAAATGGTACAAAACGGTTGCAAATGCTCCCCTGAGAGGTTTGGCGGTCGAAACAGAAGGCTTTTTATCACAGGAAAAGAAATCAGCCCTCGACAAGTCAACCGGCAGAAAAAGATTTTTTTGAAAAAATCCCTAAGCCCCGGGGTCACAATTTCATCAAAAATCTGACTTTCGGCAATTCACTCAAAAATGGTGCCAAACGGTTGCAAATGCTCCCCTGAGAGGTTTGGCGGTCGAAACAGAAGGCTTTTTATTACAGGAAAAGAAATCAGCCCTCGACAACTCAACCGGCAGAAAAAGATTTTTTTGAAAAAATCCCTAAGCCCCGGGGTCACAATTTCATCAAAAATATGACTTTCGGCAATTCACTCAAAAATGGTGCGAAACGGTTGCAAATGCTCCCCTGAGAGGTTTGGCAGTCGAAACAGAAGGCTTTTTATCACAGGAAAAGAAATCAGCCCTCGACAAGTCAACCGGCAGAAAAAGATTTTTTTGAAAAAATCCCTAAGCCCCGGGGTCACAATTTCATCAAAAATCTGACTTTCGGCAATTCACTCAAAAATGGTACGAAACGGTTGCAAATGCTCCCCTGAGAGCTTTGGCGGTCGAAACAGAAGGCTTTTTATCACAGGAAAAGAAATCAGCCCTCGACAACTCAACCGGCAGAAAAAGATTTTTTTGAAAAAATCCCTAAGCCCCGGGGTCACAATTTCATCAAAAATATGACTTTCGGCAATTCACTCAAAAATGGTGCCAAAAGGTTGCAAATACTCCCCTGAAAGGTTTGGCAGTCGAAACAGAAGGCTTTTTATCACAGGAAAAGAAATCAGCCCTCGACAAGTCAACCGGCAGAAAAAGATTTTTTTGAAAAAATCCCTAAGCCCCGGGGTCACAATTTCATCAAAAATATGACTTTCGGCAGTTCATTCAAAAATGGTGCCAAACGGTTGCAAATGCTCCCCTGAGAGGTTTGGCGGTCGAAACAGAAGGCTTTTTATCACAGGAAAAGAAATCAGCCCTCGACAACTCAACCAGCATAAAAAGATTTTTTTGAAAAAATCCCTAAGCCCCGGGGTCACAATTTCATCAAAAATATGACTTTCGGCAATTCACTCAAAAATGGTCCCAAAAGGTTGCAAATGCTCCCCTGAGAGGTTTGGCGCTCGAAACAGAAGGCTTTTTATCACAGGAAAAGAAATCAGCCCTCGACAAGTCAACCGGCAGAAAAAGATTTTTTTGAAAAAATCCCTAAGCCCCGGGGTCACAATTTCATCAAAAACCTGACTTTCGGCAGTTCATTCAAAAATGGTACGAAACGGTTGCAAATGCTCCCCTGAGAGCTTTGGCGGTCGAAACAGAAGGCTTTTTATCACAGGAAAAGAAATCAGCCCTCGACAAGTCAACCGGCAGAAAAAGATTTTTTTGAAAAAATCCCTAAGCCCCGGGGTCACAATTTCATCAAATTTCTGACTTTCGGCAATTTACTCAAAAATGGTGCCAAACGGTTGCAAATGCTCCCCTGAGAGGTTTGGCGGTCGAAAGAGAAGGCTTTTTATCACAGGAAGAGAAATCAGCCCTCGACAACTCAACCGGCAGAAAAAGATTTTTTTGAAAAAATCCCTAAGCCCCGGGGTCACAATTTCATCAAAAATATGACTTTCGGCAATTCACTCAAAAATGGTGCCAAACGGTTGCAAATGCTCCCCTGAGAGTTTTGGCAGTCGAAACAGAAGGCTTTTTATCACAGGAAAAGAAATCAGCCCTCGACAAGTCAACCTGCAGAATTTTTTTTTTAAAAAAATCCCTAAGCCCCGGGGGTCACAATTTCATGAAAAATATGACTTTCGGCAATTCACTCAAAAATGGTACCAAACGGTTGCATATGCTCCCCTGAGAGGTTGGCGGTCGAAACAGAAGGCTTTTTATCACAGGAAAAGAAATCAGCCCTCGGCAACTTAACCGGCAAAAAAGATTTTTTTGAAAAAATCCCTAAGCCCCGGGGTCACAATTTCATCAAAAATATGACTTTCGGCAATTCATTCAAAAATGGTGCCAAACGGTTGGAAATGTTCCCTGAGAGGTTTGGCGGTCGAAACAGAAGGCTTTTTATGACAGGAAAAGAAATCAGCCCTCGACAAGTCAACCGGCAGAAAAAGTTTTTTTGAAAAAATCCCTAAGCCCCGGGGTCACAATTTCATCAAAAATATGACTTTCGGCAATTCACTCAAAAATGGTGCCAAAAGGTTGCAAATGCTCCCCTGAGAGGTTTGGTGCTCGAAACAGAAGACTTTTTATCACAGGAAAAGAAATCAGCCCTCGACAACTCAACCGGCAGAAAAAGATTTTTTTGAAAAAATCCCTAAGCCCCGGGGTCACAATTTCATCAAAAATCTGACTTTCGGCAATTCACTCAAAAATGGTCCCAAAAGGTTGCAAATGCTCCCCTGAGAGGTTTGGCAGTCGAAACAGAAGGCTTTTTATCACAGGAAAAGAAATCAGCCCTCGACAAGTCAACCGGCAGAAAAAGATTTTTTTTAAAAAATCCCTAAGCCCCGGGGTCACAATTTCATCAAAAATATGACTTTCGGCAATTCACTCAAAAATGGTACGAAACGGTTGCAAATGCTCCCCTGAGAGGTTTGGCGGTCGAAACAGAAGGCTTTTTATCACAGGAAAAGAAATCAGCCCTCGACAAGTCAACCGGCAGAAAAAGATTTTTTTTGAAAAAATCCCTAAGCCCCGGGGTCACAATTTCATCAAAAATCTGACTTTCTTCAATTCACTCAAAAATGGTGCCAAAAGGTTGCAAATGCTCCCCTGAGAGGTTTGGCGGTCGAAACAGAAGGCTTTTTATCACAGGAAAAGAAATCAGCCCTCGACAAGTCAACCGGCAGAAAAAGATTTTTTTGAAAAAATCCCTAAGCCCCGGGGTCACAATTTCATCAAAAATCTGACTTTCGGCAATTCACTCAAAAATGGTGCCAAACGGTTGCAAATGCTCCCCTGAGAGGTTTGGCGGTCGAAATAGAAGGCTTTTTATCACAGGAAAAGAAATCAGCCCTCGGCAACATAACCGGCAAAAAAGATTTTTTTGAAAAAATCCCTAAGCCCCGGGGTCACAATTTCATCAAAAATATGACTTTCGGCAATTCATTCAAAAATGGTGCAAACTGTTGCAAATGCTCCCCTGAGAGGTTTGGCGGTCGAAACAGAAGGCTTTTTATCACAGGAAAAGAAATCAGCCCTCGACAAGTCAACCTGCAGAAATTTTTTTTTTAAAAAAAATCCCTAAGCCCCGGGGGTCACAATTTCATGAAAAATATGACTTTCGGTAATTCACTCAAAAATGGTACCAAACGGTTGCATATGCTCCCCTGAGAGGTTGGCGGTCGAAACAGAAGGCTTTTTATCACAGGAAAAGAAATCAGCCCTCGGCAACTTAACCGGCAAAAAAGATTTTTTTGAAAAAATCCCTAAGCCCCGGGGTCACAATTTCATCAAAAATCTGACTTTCGGCAATTCATTCAAAAATGGTGCCAAACGGTTGGAAATGTTCCCTGAGAGGTTTGGCGGTCGAAACAGAAGGCTTCTTATGACAGGAAAAGAAATCAGCCCTCGACAACTCAACCGTCAGAAAAAGATTTTTTTGAAAAAATCCCTAAGCCCCGGGGTCACAATTTCATCAAAAATCTGACTTTCGGCAATTCACTCAAAAATGGTGCCAAAAGGTTGCAAATGCGCCCCTGAGAGGTTTGGCGGTCGAAACAGAAGGCTTTTTATGACAGGAAAAGAAATCAGCCCTCGACAAGTCAACCGGCAGAAAAAGTTTTTTTGAAAAAATCCCTAAGCCCCGGGGTCACAATTTCATCAAAAATATGACTTTCGGCAATTCACTCAAAAATGGTGCCAAAAGGTTGCAAATGCTCCCCTGAGAGGTTTGGTGCTCGAAACAGAAGACTTTTTATCACAGGAAAAGAAATCAGCCCTCGACAACTCAACCGGCAGAAAAAGATTTTTTTGAAAAAATCCCTCAGCCCCGGGGTCACAATTTCATCAAAAATCTGACTTTCGGCAGTTCATTCAAAAATGGTGCCAAACGGTTGCAAATGCTCCCCTGAGAGGTTTGGCAGTCGAAACAGAAGGCTTTTTATCACAGGAAAAGAAATCAGCCCTTGACAAGTCAACCGGCAGAAAAAGATTTTTTTGAAAAAATCCCTAAGCACCGGGGTCACAATTTCATCAAAAATCTGACTTTCGGCAATTTACTCAAAAATGGTGCCAAACGGTTGCAAATGCTCCCCTGAGAGGTTTGGCGGTCGAAAGAGAAGGCTTTTTATCACAGGAAGAGAAATCAGCCCTCGACAACTCAACCGGCAGAAAAAGATTTTTTTGAAAAAATCCCTAAGCCCCGGGGCACAATTCCATCAAAAATCTGACTTTCGGCAATTCATTCAAAAATGGTGCCAAACGGTTGGAAATGTTCCCTGAGAGGTTTGGCGGTCGAAACAGAAGGCTTTTTATCACAGGAAAAGAAATCAGCCCTCGACAAGTGAACCGGCAGAAAAAGATTTTTTTGAAAAAATCCCTAAGCCCCGGGGTCACAATTTCATCAAAAATCTGACTTTCGGCAATTCACTCAAAAATGGTACGTAACGGTTGCAAATGCTCCCCTGAGAGGTTTGGCGGTCGAAACAGAAGGCTTTTTATCACAGGAAAAGAAATCAGCCCTCGACAAGTCAACCGGCAGAAAAAGATTTTTTTGAAAAAATCCCTAAGCCCCGGGGTCACAATTTCATCAAAAATCTGACTTTCGGCATTTCATTCAAAAATGGTGCCAAACGGTTGCAAATGCTCCCCTGAGAGGTTTGGCAGTCGAAATAGAAGGCTTTTTATCACAGGAAAAGAAATCAGCCCTCGACAAGTCAACCGGCAGAAAAAGATTTTTTTGAAAAAATCCCTAAGCCCCGGGGTCACAATTTCATCAAAAATCTGACTTTCGGCAATTCACTCAAAAATGGTGCCAAACGGTTGGAAATGTTCCCTGAGAGGTTTGGCGGTCGAAACAGAAGGCTTTTTATGACAGGAAAAGAAATCAGCCCTCGACAACTCAAGCGCCAGAAAAAGATTTTTTTGAAAAAATCCCTAAGCCCCGGGGTCACAATTTCATCAAAAATATGACTTTCGGCAATTCACTCAAAAATGGTGCCAAAAGGTTGCAAATGCTCCCCTGAGAGGTTTGGCGGTCGAAACATAAGACTTTTTATTACAGGAAAAGAAATCAGCCCTCGACAAGTCAACCGGCAGAAAAAGATTTTTTTGAAAAAATCCCTAAGCCCCGGGGTCACAATTTCATCAAAAATCTGACTTTCGGCAATTCACTCAAAAATGGTGCCAAAAGGTTGCAAATGCTCCCCTGAGAGGTTTGGCGGTCGAAACAGAAGGCTTTTTATCACAGGAAAAGAAATCAGCCCTCGACAAGTAAACCGGCAGAAAAAGATTTTTTTGAAAAAATCCCTAAGCCCCGGGGTCACAATTTCATCAAAAATCTGACTTTTGGCAGTTCATTCAAAAATGGTGCCAAACGGTTGCAAATGCTCCCCTGAGAGGTTTGGCAGTCGAAACAGAAGGCTTTTTATCACAGGAAAAGAAATCAGCCCTCGACAAGTCAACCGGCAGAAAAAGATTTTTTTGAAAAAATCCCTAAGCCCCGGGGTCACAATTTCATCAAAAATCTGACTTTCGGCAATTCACTCAAAAATGGTGCCAAACGGTTGCAAATGCTCCCCTGAGAGCTTTGGCGGTCGAAACAGAAGGCTTTTTATCACAGGAAAAGAAATCAGCCCTCGACAACTCAACCGGCAGAAAAAGATTTTTTTGAAAAAATCCCTAAGCCCCGGGGTCACAATTTCATCAAAAATATGACTTTCGGCAATTCACTCAAAAATGGTGCCAAAAGGTTGCAAATACTCCCCTGAGAGGTTTGGCAGTCGAAACAGAAGGCTTTTTATCACAGGAAAAGAAATCAGCCCTCGGCAACATAACCGGCAAAAAAGATTTTTTTGAAAAAATCCCTAAGCCCCGGGGTCACAATTTCATCAAAAATATGACTTTCGGCAATTCATTCAGAAATGGTGCAAACGGTTGCAAATGCTCCCCTGAGAGGTTTGGCGGTCGAAACAGAAGGCTTTTTATCACAGGAAAAGAAATCAGCCCTCGACAAGTCAACCGGCAGAAAAAGATTTTTTTGAAAAAATCCCTAAGCCCCGGGGGTCACAATTTCATGAAAAATATGACTTTCGGCAATTCACTCAAAAATGGTACCAAACGGTTGCATATGCTCCCCTGAGAGGTTGGCGGTCGAAACAGAAGGCTTTTTATCACAGGAAAAGAAATCAGCCCTCGGCAACTTAACCGGCAAAAAAGATTTTTTTGAAAAAATCCCTAAGCCCCGGGGTCACAATTTCATCAAAAATATGACTTTCGGCAATTCATTCAAAAATGGTGACAAACGGTTGGAAATGTTCCCTGAGAGGTTTGGCGGTCGAAACAGAAGGCTTTTTATGACAGGAAAAGAAATCAGCCCTCGACAAGTCAACCGGCAGAAAAAGTTTTTTTGAAAAAACCCCTAAGCCCCGGGGTCACAATTTCATCAAAAATATGACTTTCGGCAATTCACTCAAAAATGGTGCCAAAAGGTTGCAAATGCTCCCCTGAGAGGTTTGGTGCTCGAAACAGAAGACTTTTTATCACAGGAAAAGAAATCAGCCCTCGACAACATAACCGGCAGAAAAAGATTTTTTTGAAAAAATCCCTAAGCCCCGGGGTGACAATTTCATCAAAAATCTGACTTTCGGCAATTCACTCAAAAATGGTCCCAAAAGGTTGCAAATGCTCCCCTGAGAGGTTTGGCAGTCGAAACAGAAGGCTTTTTATCACAGGAAAAGAAATCAGCCCTCGACAAGTCAACCGGCAGAAAAAGATTTTTTTGAAAAAATCCCTAAGCCCCGGGGTCACAATTTCATCAAAAATATGACTTTCGGCAATTCACTCAAAAATGGTACGAAACGGTTGCAAATGCTCCCCTGAGAGGTTTGGCAGTCGAAACAGAAGGCTTTTTATCACAGGAAAAGAAATCAGCCCTCGACAAGTCAACCGGCAGAAAAAGATTTTTTTGAAAAAATCCCTAAGCCCCGGGGTCACAATTTCATCAAAAATCTGACTTTCGGCAATTTACTCAAAAATGGTGCCAAACGGTTGCAAATGCTCCCCTGAGAGGTTTGGCGGTCGAAAGAGAAGGCTTTTTATCACAGGAAGAGAAATCAGCCCTCGACAACTCAACCGGCAGAAAAAGATTTTTTTGAAAAAATCCCTAAGCCCCGGGGCACAATTCCATCAAAAATCTGACTTTCGGCAATTCATTCAAAAATGGTGCCAAACGGTTGGAAATGTTCCCTGAGAGGTTTGGCGGTCGAAACAGAAGGCTTTTTATCACAGGAAAAGAAATCAGCCCTCGACAAGTGAACCGGCAGAAAAAGATTTTTTTGAAAAAATCCCTAAGCCCCGGGGTCACAATTTCATCAAAAATATGACTTTCGGCAATTCACTCAAAAATGGTGCCAAAAGGTTGCAAATGCTCCCCTGAGAGGTTTGGCGGTCGAAACAGAAGGCTTTTTATGACAGGAAGAGAAATCAGCCCTCGACAACTCAACCGGCAGAAAAAGATTTTTTTGAAAAAATCCCTAAGCCCCGGGGTCCCAATTTCATCAAAAATATGACTTTCGGCAGTTCATTCAAAAATGGTGCCAAACGGTTGCAAATGCTCCCCTGAGAGGTTTGGCAGTCGAAACAGAAGGCTTTTTATCACAGGAAAAGAAATCAGCCCTCGACAAGTCAACCGGCAGAAAAAGATTTTTTTGAAAAAATCCCTAAGCCCCGGGGTCACAATTTCATCAAAAATCTGACTTTCGGCAGTTCATTCAAAAATGGTGCCAAACGGTTGCAAATGCTCCCCTGAGAGGTTTGGCAGTCGAAACAGAAGGCTTTTTATCACAGGAAAAGAAATCAGCCCTCGACAAGTGAACCGGCAGAAAAAGATTTTTTTGAAAAAATCCCTAAGCCCCGGGGTCACAATTTCATCAAAAATCTGACTTTCGGCAATTCACTCAAAAATGGTACGTAACGGTTGCAAATGCTCCCCTGAGAGGTTTGGCGGTCGAAACAGAAGGCTTTTTATCACAGGAAAAGAAATCAGCCCTCGACAAGTCAACCGGCAGAAAAAGATTTTTTTGAAAAAATCCCTAAGCCCCGGGGTCACAATTTCATCAAACATATGACTTTCGGCAGTTCATTCAAAAATGGTGCCAAACGGTTGCAAATGCTCCCCTGAGAGGTTTGGCAGTCGAAACAGAAGGCTTTTTATCACAGGAAAAGAAATCAGCCCTCGACAAGTCAACCGGCAGAAAAAGATTTTTTTGAAAAAATCCCTAAGCCCCGGGGTCACAATTTCATCAAAAATCTGACTTTCCTCAATTCACTCAAAAATGGTGCCAAACGGTTGCAAATGCTCCCCTGAGAGGTTTGGCGGTCGAAACAGAAGGCTTTTTATCACAGGAAAAGAAATCAGCCCTCGACAACTCAACCGGCAGAAAAAGATTTTTTTGAAAAAATCCCTAAGCCCCGGGGTCACAATTTCATCAAAAATATGACTTTCGGCAATTCACTCAAAAATGGTGCCAAAAGGTTGCAAATACTCCCCTGAGAGGTTTGGCAGTCGAAACAGAAGGCTTTTTATCACAGGAAAAGAAATCAGCCCTCGGCAACATAACCGGCAAAAAAGATTTTTTTGAAAAAATCCCTAAGCCCCGGGGTCACAATTTCATCAAAAATATGACTTTCGGCAATTCATTCAAAAATGGTGCAAACTGTTGCAAATGCTCCCCTGAGAGGTTTGGCGGTCGAAACAGAAGGCTTTTTATCACAGGAAAAGAAATCAGCCCTCAACAAGTCAACCTGCAGAATTTTTTTTTTTTAAAAAAATCCCTAAGCCCCGGGGGTCACAATTTCATGAAAAATATGACTTTCGGTAATTCACTCAAAAATGGTACCAAACGGTTGCATATGCTCCCCTGAGAGGTTGGCGGTCGAAACAGAAGGCTTTTTATCACAGGAAAAGAAATCAGCCCTCGGCAACTTAACCGGCAAAAAAGATTTTTTTGAAAAAATCCCTAAGCCCCGGGGTCACAATTTCATCAAAAATCTGACTTTCGGCAATTCATTCAAAAATGGTGCCAAACGGTTGGAAATGTTCCCTGAGAGGTTTGGCGGTCGAAACAGAAGGCTTCTTATGACAGGAAAAGAAATCAGCCCTCGACAACTCAACCGTCAGAAAAAGATTTTTTTGAAAAAATCCCTAAGCCCCGGGGTCACAATTTCATCAAAAATCTGACTTTCGGCAATTCACTCAAAAATGGTGCCAAAAGGTTGCAAATGCGCCCCTGAGAGGTTTGGCGGTCGAAACAGAAGGCTTTTTATGACAGGAAAAGAAATCAGCCCTCGACAAGTCAACCGGCAGAAAAAGTTTTTTTGAAAAAATCCCTAAGCCCCGGGGTCACAATTTCATCAAAAATATGACTTTCGGCAATTCACTCAAAAATGGTGCCAAAAGGTTGCAAATGCTCCCCTGAGAGGTTTGGTGCTCGAAACAGAAGACTTTTTATCACAGGAAAAGAAATCAGCCCTCGACAACTCAACCGGCAGAAAAAGATTTTTTTGAAAAAATCCCTAAGCCCCGGGGTCACAATTTCATCAAAAATCTGACTTTAGGCAGTTCATTCAAAAATCGTGCCAAACGGTTGCAAATGATCCCCTGAGAGGTTAGGCAGTCAAAACAGAAGGCTTTTTATCACAGGAAAAGAAATCAGCCCTTGACAAGTCAACCGGCAGAAAAAGATTTTTTTGAAAAAATCCCTAAGCACCGGGGTCACAATTTCATCAAAAATATGACTTTCGGCAATTTACTCAAAAATGGTGCCAAACGGTTGCAAATGCTCCCCTGAGAGGTTTGGCGGTCGAAAGAGAAGGCTTTTTATCACAGGAAGAGAAATCAGCCCTCGACAACTCAACCGGCAGAAAAAGATTTTTTTGAAAAAATCCCTAAGCCCCGGGGCACAATTCCATCAAAAATCTGACTTTCGGCAATTCATTCAAAAATGGTGCCAAACGGTTGGAAATGTTCCCTGAGAGGTTTGGCGGTCGAAACAGAAGGCTTTTTATCACAGGAAAAGAAATCAGCCCTCGACAAGTGAACCGGCAGAAAAAGATTTTTTTGAAAAAATCCCTAAGCCCCGGGGTCCCAATTTCATCAAAAATCTGACTTTCGGCAATTCACTCAAAAATGGTACGTAACGGTTGCAAATGCTCCCCTGAGAGGTTTGGCGGTCGAAACAGAAGGCTTTTTATCACAGGAAAAGAAATCAGCCCTCGACAAGTCAACCGGCAGAAAAAGATTTTTTTGAAAAAATCCCTAAGCCCCGGGGTCACAATTTCATCAAAAATCTGACTTTCGGCAGTTCATTCAAAAATGGTGCCAAACGGTTGCAAATGCTCCCCTGAGAGGTTTGGCAGTCGAAACAGAAGGCTTTTTATCACAGGAAAAGAAATCAGCCCTCGACAAGTCAACCGGCAGAAAAAGATTTTTTTGAAAAAATCCCTAAGCCCCGGGGTCACAATTTCATCAAAAATCTGACTTTCGGCAATTCACTGAAAAATGGTGCCAAACGGTTGGAAATGTTCCCTGAGAGGTTTGGCGGTCGAAACAGAAGGCTTTTTATGACAGGAAAAGAAATCAGCCCTCGACAACTCAACCGTCAGAAAAAGATTTTTTTGAAAAAATCCCTAAGCCCCGGGGTCACAATTTCATCAAAAATATGACTTTCGGCAATTCACTCAAAAATGGTGCCAAAAGGTTGCAAATGCTCCCCTGAGAGGTTTGGCGGTCGAAACAGAAGGCTTTTTATGACAGGAAGAGAAATCAGCCCTCGACAACTCAACCGGCAGAAAAAGATTTTTTTGAAAAAATCCCTAAGCCCCGGGGCACAATTCCATCAAAAATCTGACTTTCGGCAATTCATTCAAAAATGGTGCCAAACGGTTGCAAATGCTCCCCTGAGAGGTTTGGCAGTCGAAACAGAAGGCTTTTTATGACAGGAAAAGAAATCAGCCCTCGACAACTCAACCGGCAGAAAAAGATTTTTTTGAAAAAATCCCTAAGCCCCGGGGTCACAATTTCATCAAAAATATGACTTTCGGCAATTCACTCAAAAATGGTACGTAACGGTTGCAAATGCTCCCCTGAGAGGTTTGGCGGTCGAAACAGAAGGTTTTTTATCACAGGAAAAGAAATCAGCCCTCGACAAGTCAACCGGCAGAAAAAGATTTTTTTGAAAAAATCCCTAAGCCCCGGGGTCACAATTTCATCAAAAATCTGACTTTCGGCAATTCACTCAAAAATGGTACAAAACGGTTGCAAATGCTCCCCTGAGAGGTTTGGCGGTCGAAACAGAAGGCTTTTTATCACAGGAAAAGAAATCAGCCCTCGACAAGTCAACCGGCAGAAAAAGATTTTTTTGAAAAAATCCCTAAGCCCCGGGGTCACAATTTCATCAAAAATATGACTTTCGGCAATTCACTCAAAAATGGTGCCAAACGGTTGCAAATGCTCCCCTGAGAGGTTTGGCAGTCGAAACAGAAGGCTTTTTATCACAGGAAAAGAAATCAGCCCTCGACAAGTCAACCGGCAGAAAAAGATTTTTTTGAAAAAATCCCTAAGCCCCGGGGTCACAATTTCATCAAAAATCTGACTTTCGGCAGTTCATTCAAAAATGGTGCCAAACGGTTGCAAATGCTCCCCTGAGAGGTTTGGCAGTCGAAACAGAAGGCTTTTTATCACAGGAAAAGAAATCAGCCCTCGACAAGTCAACCGGCAGAAAAAGATTTTTTTGAAAAAATCCCTAAGCCCCGGGGTCACAATTTCATCAAAAATCTGACTTTCGGCAATTCACTCAAAAATGGTGCCAAACGGTTGCAAATGCTCCCCTGAGAGGTTTGGCGGTCGAAACAGAAGGCTTTTTATCACAGGAAAAGAAATCAGCCCTCGACAACTCAACCGGCAGAAAAAGATTTTTTTGAAAAAATCCCTAAGCCCCGGGGTCACAATTTCATCAAAAATATGACTTTCGGCAATTCACTCAAAAATGGTGCCAAAAGGTTGCAAATACTCCCCTGAGAGGTTTGGCAGTCGAAACAGAAGGCTTTTTATCACAGGAAAAGAAATCAGCCCTCGACAAGTCAACCGGCAGAAAAAGATTTTTTTGAAAAAATCCCTAAGCCCCGGGGTCACAATTTCATCAAAAATATGACTTTCGGCAATTCACTCAAAAATGGTACGAAACGGTTGCAAATGCTCCCCTGAGAGGTTTGGCGGTCGAAACAGAAGGCTTTTTATCACAGGAAAAGAAATCAGCCCTCGACAACTCAACCGGCAGAAAAAGATTTTTTTGAAAAAATCCCTAAGCCCCGGGGTCACAATTTCATCAAAAATCTGATTTTCGGCAGTTCATTCAAAAATGGTGCCAAACGGTTGCAAATGCTCTCCTGAGAGGTTTGGCAGTCGAAACAGAAGGCTTTTTATCACAGGAAACAAATCAGCCCTCGACAAGTCAACCGGCAGAAAAAGATTTTTTTGAAAAAATCCCTAAACCCCGAAGTCACAATTTCATCAAAAATCTGACTTTCGGCAATTCACTCAAAAATGCTGCCAAACGGTTGCAAATGCTCCCCTGAGAGGTTTGGCAGTCGAAACAGAAGGTTTTTTATCACAGGAAAAGAAATCAGCCCTCGACAAGTCAACCGGCAGAAAAAGATTTTTTTGAAAAAATCCCTAAGCCCCGGGGTCACAATTTCATCAAAAATATGACTTTCGGCAATTCACTCAAAAATGGTGCCAAACGGTTGCAAATGCTCCCCTGAGAGGTTTGGCAGTCGAAACAGAAGGCTTTTTATCACAGGAAAAGAAATCAGCCCTCGACAAGTCAACCGGCAGAAAAAGATTTTTTTGAAAAAATCCCTAAGCCCCGGGGTCACAATTTCATCAAAAATCTGACTTTCGGCAATTCACTCAAAAATGGTGCCAAACGGTTGCAAATGCTCCCCTGAGAGGTTTGGCGGTCGAAACAGAAGGCTTTTTATCACAGGAAAAGAAATCAGCCCTCGACAACTCAACCGGCAGAAAAAGATTTTGTTGAAAAAATCCCTAAGCCCCGGGGTCACAATTTCATCAAAAATATGACTTTCGGCAATTCACTCAAAAATGGTGCCAAACGGTTGCAAATGCTCCCCTGAGAGGTGTGGCAGTCGAAACAGAAGGCTTTTTATCACAGGAAAAGAAATCAGCCCTCGACAAGTCAACCGGCAGAAAAAGATTTTTTTGAAAAAATCCCTAAGCCCCGGGGTCACAATTTCATCAAAAATATGACTTTCGGCAATTCACTCAAAAATGGTGCCAAAAGGTTGCAAATACTCCCCTGAAAGGTTTGGCAGTCGAAACAGAAGGCTTTTTATCACAGGAAAAGAAATCAGCCCTCGACAAGTCAACCGGCAGAAAAAGATTTTTTTGAAAAAATCCCTAAGCCCCGGGGTCACAATTTCATCAAAAATATGACTTTCGGCAATTCACTCAAAAATGGTACGAAACGGTTGCAAATGCTCCCCTGAGAGGTTTGGCGGTCGAAACAGAAGGCTTTTTATCACAGGAAAAGAAATCAGCCCTCGACAACTCAACCGGCAGAAAAAGATTTTTTTGAAAAAATCCCTAAGCCCCGGGGTCACAATTTCATCAAAAATATGACTTTCAGCAATTCACTCAAAAATGGTGCCAAAAGGTTGCAAATGCTCCTCTGAGAGGTTTGGCAGTCGAAACAGAAGGTTTTTTATCACAGGAAAAGAAATCAGCCCTCGACAAGTCAACCGGCAGAAAAAGATTTTTTTGAAAAAATCCCTAAGCCCCGGGGTCACAATTTCATCAAAAATCTGACTTTCGGCAATTCACTCAAAAATGGTACGTAACGGTTGCAAATGCTCCCCTGAGATGTTTGGCGGTCCAAACAGAAGGCTTTTTATCACAGGAAAAGAAATCAGCCCTCGACAAGTCAACAGGCAGAAAAAGATTTTTTTGAAAAAATCCCTAAGCCCCGGGGTCACAATTTCATCAAAAATCTGATTTTCGGCAGTTCATTCAAAAATGGTGCCAAACGGTTGCAAATGCTCCCCTGAGAGGCTTGGCAGTCGAAACAGAAGGCTTTTTATCACAGGAAAAGAAATCAGCCCTCGACAAGTCAACCGGCAGAAAAAGATTTTTTTGAAAAAATCCCTAAGCCCCGGGGTCACAATTTCATCAAACATATGACTTTTGGCAATTCACTCAAAAATGGTACGAAACGGTTGCAAATGCTCCCCTGAGAGGTTTGGCGGTCGAAACAGAAGGCTTTTTATCACAGGAAAAGAAATCAGCCCTCGGCAACTTAACCGGCAAAAAAGATTTTTTTGAAAAAATCCCTAAGCCCCGGGGTCACAATTTCATCAAAAATATGACTTTCGGCAATTCACTCAAAAATGGTACGAAACGGTTGCAAATGCTCCCCTGAGAGGTTTGGCGGTCGAAACAGAAGGCTTTTTATCACAGGAAAAGAAATCAGCCCTCGACAAGTCAACCGGCAGAAAAAGATTTTTTTGAAAAAATCCCTAAGCCCCGGGGTCACAATTTCATCAAAAATATGACTTTCGGCAATTCACTCAAAAATGGTACGAAACGGTTGCAAATGCTCCCCTGAGAGGTTTGGCGGTCGAAACAGAAGGCTTTTTATCACAGGAAAAGAAATCAGCCCTCGACAAGTCAACCGGCAGAAAAAGAGTTTTTGAAAAAATCCCTAAGCCCCGGGGTCACAATTTCATCAAAAATATGACTTTCGGCAATTCACTCAAAAATGGTGCCAAACGGTTGCAAATGCTCCCCTGAGAGGTTTGGCGTTCGAAACAGAAGGCTTTTTATCACAGGAAAAGAAATCAGCCCTCGACAAGTCAACCGGCAGAAAAAGTTTTTTTTGAAAAAATCCCTAAGCCCCGGGGTCACAATTTCATCAAAAATCTGACTTTCGGCAGTTCATTCAAAAATGGTGCCAAACGGTTGCAAATGCTCCCCTGAGAGGTTTGGCGGTCGAAACAGAAGGCTTTTTATCACAGGAAAAGAAATCAGCCCTCGACAAGTCAACCGGCAGAAAAAGATTTTTTTGAAAAAATCCCTAAGCCCCGGGGTCACAATTTCATCAAAAATATGACTTTCGGCAATTCACTCAAAAATGGTACGAAATGGTTTCAAATGCTCCCCTGAGAGGTTTGGCGGTCGAAACAGAAGGCTTTTTATCACAGGAAAAGAAATCAGCCCTCGACAAGTCAACCGGCAGAAAAAGATTTTTTTGAAAAAAATCCCTAAGCCCCGGGGTCACAATTTCATCAAAAATCTGATTTTCGGCAATTCACTCAAAAATGGTGCCAAACGGTTGCAAATGCTCCCCTGAGAGGTTTGGCAGTCGAAACAGAAGGCTTTTTATCACAGGAAAAGAAATCAGCCCTCGACAAGTCAACCGGCAGAAAAAGATTTTTTTGAAAAAATCCCTAAGCCCCGGGGTCACAATTTCATCACAAATCTGACTTTCGGCAATTCACTGAAAAATGGTGCCAAACGGTTGCAAATGCTCCCCTGAGAGGTTTGGCGGTCGAAACAGAAGGCTTTTTATCACAGGAAAAGAAATCAGCCCTCGACAACTCAACCGGCAGAAAAAGATTTTTTTGAAAAAATCCCTAAGCCCCGGGGTCACAATTTCATCAAAAATATGACTTTCGGCAATTCACTCAAAAATGGTGCCAAAAGGTTGCAAATGCTCCCCTGAGAGGTTTGGCGGTCGAAACAGAAGGCTTTTTATCACAGGAAAAGAAATCAGCCCTCGACAAGTCAACCGGCAGAAAAAGATTTTTTTGAAAAAATCCCTAAGCCCCGGGGTCACAATTTCATCAAACATATGACTTTCGGCAATTCACTCAAAAATGGTACGAAACGGTTGCAAATGCTCCCCTGAGAGGTTTGGCGGTCGAAACAGAAGGCTTTTTATCACAGGAAAAGAAATCAGCCCTCGACAAGTCAACCGGCAGAAAAAGATTTTTTTGAAAAAATCCCTAAGCCCCGGGGTCACAATTTCATCAAAAATCTGACTTTCGGCAATTCACTCAAAAATGGTACGAAACGGTTGCAAATGCTCCCCTGAGAGGTTTGGCGGTCGAAACAGAAGGCTTTTTATCACAGGAAAAGAAATCAGCCCTCGACAAGTCAACCGGCAGAAAAAGATTTTTTTGAAAAAATCCCTAAGCCCCGGGGTCACAATTTCATCAAAAATATGACTTTCGGCAATTCACTCAAAAATGGTGCCAAAAGGTTGCAAATACTCCCCTGAAAGGTTTGGCAGTCGAAACAGAAGGCTTTTTATCACAGGAAAAGAAATCAGCCCTCGACAAGTCAACCGGCAGAAAAAGATTTTTTTGAAAAAATCCCTAAGCCCCGGGGTCACAATTTCATCAAAAATATGACTTTCGGCAATTCACTCAAAAATGGTACGAAACGGTTGCAAATGCTCCCCTGAGAGGTTTGGCGGTCGAAACAGAAGGCTTTTTATCACAGGAAAAGAAATCAGCCCTCGACAACTCAACCGGCAGAAAAAGATTTTTTTGAAAAAATCCCTAAGCCCCGGGGTCACAATTTCATCAAAAATATGACTTTCAGCAATTCACTCAAAAATGGTGCCAAAAGGTTGCAAATGCTCCTCTGAGAGGTTTGGCAGTCGAAACAGAAGGTTTTTTATCACAGGAAAAGAAATCAGCCCTCGACAAGTCAACCGGCAGAAAAAGATTTTTTTGAAAAAATCCCTAAGCCCCGGGGTCACAATTTCATCAAAAATCTGACTTTCGGCAATTCACTCAAAAATGGTACGTAACGGTTGCAAATGCTCCCCTGAGATGTTTGGCGGTCCAAACAGAAGGCTTTTTATCACAGGAAAAGAAATCAGCCCTCGACAAGTCAACAGGCAGAAAAAGATTTTTTTGAAAAAATCCCTAAGCCCCGGGGTCACAATTTCATCAAAAATCTGATTTTCGGCAGTTCATTCAAAAATGGTGCCAAACGGTTGCAAATGCTCCCCTGAGAGGCTTGGCAGTCGAAACAGAAGGCTTTTTATCACAGGAAAAGAAATCAGCCCTCGACAAGTCAACCGGCAGAAAAAGATTTTTTTGAAAAAATCCCTAAGCCCCGGGGTCACAATTTCATCAAACATATGACTTTTGGCAATTCACTCAAAAATGGTACGAAACGGTTGCAAATGCTCCCCTGAGAGGTTTGGCGGTCGAAACAGAAGGCTTTTTATCACAGGAAAAGAAATCAGCCCTCGGCAACTTAACCGGCAAAAAAGATTTTTTTGAAAAAATCCCTAAGCCCCGGGGTCACAATTTCATCAAAAATATGACTTTCGGCAATTCACTCAAAAATGGTACGAAACGGTTGCAAATGCTCCCCTGAGAGGTTTGGCGGTCGAAACAGAAGGCTTTTTATCACAGGAAAAGAAATCAGCCCTCGACAAGTCAACCGGCAGAAAAAGATTTTTTTGAAAAAATCCCTAAGCCCCGGGGTCACAATTTCATCAAAAATATGACTTTCGGCAATTCACTCAAAAATGGTACGAAACGGTTGCAAATGCTCCCCTGAGAGGTTTGGCGGTCGAAACAGAAGGCTTTTTATCACAGGAAAAGAAATCAGCCCTCGACAAGTCAACCGGCAGAAAAAGAGTTTTTGAAAAAATCCCTAAGCCCCGGGGTCACAATTTCATCAAAAATATGACTTTCGGCAATTCACTCAAAAATGGTGCCAAACGGTTGCAAATGCTCCCCTGAGAGGTTTGGCGTTCGAAACAGAAGGCTTTTTATCACAGGAAAAGAAATCAGCCCTCGACAAGTCAACCGGCAGAAAAAGTTTTTTTTGAAAAAATCCCTAAGCCCCGGGGTCACAATTTCATCAAAAATCTGACTTTCGGCAGTTCATTCAAAAATGGTGCCAAACGGTTGCAAATGCTCCCCTGAGAGGTTTGGCGGTCGAAACAGAAGGCTTTTTATCACAGGAAAAGAAATCAGCCCTCGACAAGTCAACCGGCAGAAAAAGATTTTTTTGAAAAAATCCCTAAGCCCCGGGGTCACAATTTCATCAAAAATATGACTTTCGGCAATTCACTCAAAAATGGTACGAAATGGTTTCAAATGCTCCCCTGAGAGGTTTGGCGGTCGAAACAGAAGGCTTTTTATCACAGGAAAAGAAATCAGCCCTCGACAAGTCAACCGGCAGAAAAAGATTTTTTTGAAAAAAATCCCTAAGCCCCGGGGTCACAATTTCATCAAAAATCTGATTTTCGGCAATTCACTCAAAAATGGTGCCAAACGGTTGCAAATGCTCCCCTGAGAGGTTTGGCAGTCGAAACAGAAGGCTTTTTATCACAGGAAAAGAAATCAGCCCTCGACAAGTCAACCGGCAGAAAAAGATTTTTTTGAAAAAATCCCTAAGCCCCGGGGTCACAATTTCATCACAAATCTGACTTTCGGCAATTCACTGAAAAATGGTGCCAAACGGTTGCAAATGCTCCCCTGAGAGGTTTGGCGGTCGAAACAGAAGGCTTTTTATCACAGGAAAAGAAATCAGCCCTCGACAACTCAACCGGCAGAAAAAGATTTTTTTGAAAAAATCCCTAAGCCCCGGGGTCACAATTTCATCAAAAATATGACTTTCGGCAATTCACTCAAAAATGGTGCCAAAAGGTTGCAAATGCTCCCCTGAGAGGTTTGGCGGTCGAAACAGAAGGCTTTTTATCACAGGAAAAGAAATCAGCCCTCGACAAGTCAACCGGCAGAAAAAGATTTTTTTGAAAAAATCCCTAAGCCCCGGGGTCACAATTTCATCAAACATATGACTTTCGGCAATTCACTCAAAAATGGTACGAAACGGTTGCAAATGCTCCCCTGAGAGGTTTGGCGGTCGAAACAGAAGGCTTTTTATCACAGGAAAAGAAATCAGCCCTCGACAAGTCAACCGGCAGAAAAAGATTTTTTTGAAAAAATCCCTAAGCCCCGGGGTCACAATTTCATCAAAAATCTGACTTTCGGCAATTCACTCAAAAATGGTACGAAACGGTTGCAAATGCTCCCCTGAGAGGTTTGGCGGTCGAAACAGAAGGCTTTTTATCACAGGAAAAGAAATCAGCCCTCGACAAGTCAACCGGCAGAAAAAGATTTTTTTGAAAAAATCCCTAAGCCCCGGGGTCACAATTTCATCAAAAATATGACTTTCGGCAATTCACTCAAAAATGGTACCAAACGGTTGCAAATGCTCCCCTGAGAGGTTTGGCGGTCGAAACAGAAGGCTTTTTATCACAGGAAAAGAAATCAGCTCTCGACAAGTCAACCGGCAGAAAAAGAGTTTTTGAAAAAATCCCTAAGCCCCGGGGTCACAATTTCATCAAACATATGACTTTCGGCAATTCACTCAAAAATGGTACCAAACGGTTGCAAATGCTCCCCTGAGAGGTTTGGCGTTCGAAACAGAAGGCTTTTTATCACAGGAAAAGAAATCAGCCCTCGACAAGTCAACCGGCAGAAAAAGATTTTTTTGAAAAAAATCCCTAAGCCCCGGGGTCACAATTTCATCAAAAATCTGATTTTCGGCAATTCACTCAAAAATGGTGCCAAACGGTTGCAAATGCTCCCCTGAGAGGTTTGGCAGTCGAAACAGAAGGCTTTTTATCACAGGAAAAGAAATCAGCCCTCGACAAGTCAACCGGCAGAAAAAGATTTTTTTGAAAAAATCCCTAAGCCCCGGGGTCACAATTTCATCAAAAATCTGACTTTCGGCAATTCACTGAAAAATGGTGCCAAACGGTTGCAAATGCTCCCCTGAGAGGTTTGGCGGTCGAAACAGAAGGCTTTTTATCACAGGAAAAGAAATCAGCCGTCGACAACTCAACCGACAGAAAAAGATTTTTTTGAAAAAATCCCTAAGCCCCGGGGTCACAATTTCATCAAAAATATGACTTTCGGCAATTCACTCAAAAATGGTGCCAAAAGGTTGCAAATGCTCCCCTGAGAGGTTTGGCGGTCGAAACAGAAGGCTTTTTATCACAGGAAAAGAAATCAGCCCTCGACAAGTCAACCGGCAGAAAAAGATTTTTTTGAAAAAATCCCTAAGCCCTGGGGTCACAATTTCATCAAACATATGACTTTCGGCAATTCACTCAAAAATGGTATGAAACGGTTGCAAATGCTCCCCTGAGAGGTTTGGCGGTCGAAACAGAAGGCTTTTTATCACAGGAAAAGAAATCAGCCCTCGGCAACTTAACCGGCAGAAAAAGATTTTTTTGAAAAAATCCCTAAGCCCCGGGGTCACAATTTCATCAAAAATATGACTTTCGGCAATTCACTCAAAACTGGTACGAAACGGTTGCAAATGCTCCCCTGAGAGGTTTGGCGGTCGAAACAGAAGGCTTTTTATCACAGGAAAAGAAATCAGCCCTCGACAAGTCAACCGGCAGAAAAAGATTTTTTTGAAAAAATCCCTAAGCCCCGGGGTCACAATTTCATCAAAAATATGACTTTCGGCAATTCACTCAAAAATGGTACGAAACGGTTGCAAATGCTCCCCTGAGAGGTTTGGCGGTCGAAACAGAAGGCTTTTTATCACAGGAAAAGAAATCAGCCCTCGACAAGTCAACCGGCAGAAAAAGATTTTTTTGAAAAAATCCCTAAGCCCCGGGGTCACAATTTCATCAAAAATATGACTTTCGGCAATTCACTCAAAAATGGTACGAAACGGTTGCAAATGCTCCCCTGAGAGGTTTGGCGGTCGAAACAGAAGGCTTTTTATCACAGGAAAAGAAATCAGCCCTCGACAAGTCAACCGGCAGAAAAAGATTTTTTTGAAAAAATCCCTAAGCCCCGGGGTCACAATTTCAACAAAAATCTGACTTTCGGAAATTCACTCAAAAATGGTGCCAAACGGTTGCAAATGCTCCCCTGAGAGGTTTGGCAGTCGAAACAGAAGGCTTTTTATCACAGGAAAAGAAATCAGCCCTCGACAAGTCAACCGGCAGAAAAAGATTTTTTTGAAAAAATCCCTAAGCCCCGGGGTCACAATTTCATCAAACATATGACTTTCGGCAATTCACTCAAAAATGGTACGAAACGGTTGCAAATGCTCCCCTGAGAGGTTTGGCGGTCGAAACAGAAGGCTTTTTATCACAGGAAAAGAAATCAGCCCTCGGCAACTTAACCGGCAAAAAAGATTTTTTTGAAAAAATCCCTAAGCCCCGGGGTCACAATTTCATCAAAAATATGACTTTCGGCAATTCACTCAAAAATGGTACCAAACGGTTGCAAATGCTCCCCTGAGAGGTTTGGCGGTCGAAACAGAAGGCTTTTTATCACAGGAAAAGAAATCAGCCCTCGACAAGTCAACCGGCAGAAAAAGATTTTTTTGAAAAAATCCCTAAGCCCCGGGGTCACAATTTCATCAAAAATATGACTTTCGGCAATTCACTCAAAAATGGTACGAAACGGTTGCAAATGCTCCCCTGAGAGGTTTGGCGGTCGAAACAGAAGGCTTTTTATCACAGGAAAAGAAATCAGCCCTCGACAAGTCAACCGGCAGAAAAAGATTTTTTTGAAAAAATCCCTAAGCCCCGGGGTCACAATTTCATCAAAAATCTGACTTTCGGCAATTCACTGAAAAATGGTGCCAAACGGTTGCAAATGCTCCCCTGAGAGGTTTGGCGGTCGAAACAGAAGGCTTTTTATCACAGGAAAAGAAATCAGCCGTCGACAACTCAACCGGCAGAAAAAGATTTTTTTGAAAAAATCCCTAAGCCCCGGGGTCACAATTTCATCAAAAATATGACTTTCGGCAATTCACTCAAAAATGGTGCCAAAAGGTTGCAAATGCTCCCCTGAGAGGTTTGGCGGTCGAAACAGAAGGCTTTTTATCACAGGAAAAGAAATCAGCCCTCGACAAGTCAACCGGCAGAAAAAGATTTTTTTGAAAAAATCCCTAAGCCCTGGGGTCACAATTTCATCAAACATATGACTTTCGGCAATTCACTCAAAAATGGTACGAAACGGTTGCAAATGCTCCCCTGAGAGGTTTGGCGGTCGAAACAGAAGGCTTTTTATCACAGGAAAAGAAATCAGCCCTCGGCAACTTAACCGGCAGAAAAAGATTTTTTTGAAAAAATCCCTAAGCCCCGGGGTCACAATTTCATCAAAAATATGACTTTCGGCAATTCACTCAAAACTGGTACGAAACGGTTGCAAATGCTCCCCTGAGAGGTTTGGCGGTCGAAACAGAAGGCTTTTTATCACAGGAAAAGAAATCAGCCCTCGACAAGTCAACCGGCAGAAAAAGATTTTTTTGAAAAAATCCCTAAGCCCCGGGGTCACAATTTCATCAAAAATATGACTTTCGGCAATTCACTCAAAACTGGTACGAAACGGTTGCAAATGCTCCCCTGAGAGGTTTGGCGGTCGAAACAGAAGGCTTTTTATCACAGGAAAAGAAATCAGCCCTCGACAAGTCAACCGGCAGAAAAAGATTTTTTTGAAAAAATCCCTAAGCCCCGGGGTCACAATTTCATCAAAAATATGACTTTCGGCAATTCACTCAAAAATGGTACGAAACGGTTGCAAATGCTCCCCTGAGAGGTTTGCCGGTCGAAAGAGAAGGCTTTTTATCACAGGAAAAGAAATCAGCCCTCGACAAGTCAACCGGCAGAAAAAGATTTTTTTGAAAAAATCCCTAAGCCCCGGGGTCACAATTTCATCAAAAATATGACTTTCTGCAATTCACTCAAAAATGGTACGAAACGGTTGCAAATGCTCCCCTGAGAGGTTTGGCGGTCGAAACAGAAGGCTTTTTATCACAGGAAAAGAAATCAGCCCTCGACAAGTCAACCGGCAGAAAAAGAGTTTTTGAAAAAATCCCTAAGCCCCGGAAAATATGACTTTCGGCAATTCACTCAAAAATGGTACCAAACGGTTGCAAATGCTCCCCTGAGAGGTTTGGCGTTCGAAACAGAAGGCTTTTTATCACAGGAAAAGAAATCAGCCCTCGACAAGTCAACCGGCAGAAAAAGATTTTTTTGAAAAAATCCCTAAGCCCCGGGGTCACAATTTCATCAAAAATCTGATTTTCGGCAGTTCATTCAAAAATGGTGCCAAACGGTTGCAAATGCTCCCCTGAGAGGTTTGGCAGTCGAAACAGAAGGCTTTTTATCACAGGAAAAGAAATCAGCCCTCGACAAGTCAACCGGCAGAAAAAGATTTTTTTGAAAAAATCCCTAAGCCCCGGGGTCACAATTTCAAAAAAAATCTGACTTTCGGAAATTCACTCAAAAATGGTGCCAAACGGTTGCAAATCCTCCCCTGAGAGGTTTGGCAGTCGAAACAGAAGGCTTTTTATCACAGGAAAAGAAATCAGCCCTCGACAAGTCAACCGGCAGAAAAAGATTTTTTTGAAAAAATCCCTAAGCCCCGGGGTCACAATTTCATCAAACATATGACTTTCGGCAATTCACTCAAAAATGGTACGAAACGGTTGCAAATGCTCCCCTGAGAGGTTTGGCGGTCGAAACAGAAGGCTTTTTATCACAGGAAAAGAAATCAGCCCTCGGCAACTTAACCGGCAAAAAAGATTTTTTTGAAAAAATCCCTAAGCCCCGGGGTCACAATTTCATCAAAAATATGACTTTCGGCAATTCACTCAAAAATGGTACCAAACGGTTGCAAATGCTCCCCTGAGAGGTTTGGCGGTCGAAACAGAAGGCTTTTTATCACAGGAAAAGAAATCAGCCCTCGACAAGTCAACCGGCAGAAAAAGATTTTTTTGAAAAAATCCCTAAGCCCCGGGGTCACAATTTCATCAAAAATATGACTTTCGGCAATTCACTCAAAAATGGTACGAAACGGTTGCAAATGCTCCCCTGAGAGGTTTGGCGGTCGAAACAGAAGGCTTTTTATCACAGGAAAAGAAATCAGCCCTCGACAAGTCAACCGGCAGAAAAAGATTTTTTTGAAAAAATCCCTAAGCCCCGGGGTCACAATTTCATCAAAAATATGACTTTCGGAAATTCACTCAAAAATGGTGCCAAAAGGTTGCAAATGCTCCCCTGAGAGGTTTGGCAGTCGAAACAGAAGGCTTTTTATCACAGGAAAAGAAATCAGCCCTCGACAACGTAACCGGCAAAAAAGATTTTTTTGAAAAAATCCCTAACCCCCGGGGTCACAATTTCATCAAAAATCTGACTTTCGGCAATTCACTCAAAAATGGTACCAAACGGTTGCAAATGCTCCCCTGAGAGGTTTGGCAGTCGAAACAGAAGGCTTTTTATCACAGGAAAAGAAATCAGCCTTCGACAAGTCAACCGGCAGAAAAAGATTTTTTTGAAAAAATCCCTAAGCCCCGGGGTCACAATTTCATCAAAAATCTGACTTTCGGCAATTCACTGAAAAATGGTGCCAAACGGTTGCAAATGCTCCCCTGAGAGGTTTGGCGGTCGAAACAGAAGGCTTTTTATCACAGGAAAAGAAATCAGCCCTCGACAACTCAACCGGCAGAAAAAGATTTTTTTGAAAAAATCCCTAAGCCCCGGGGTCACAATTTCATCAAAAATATGACTTTCGGCAATTCACTCAAAAATGATGCCAAAAGGTTGCAAATGCTCCCCTGAGAGGTTTGGCGGTCGAAACAGAAGGCTTTTTATCACAGGAAAAGAAATCAGCCCTCGACAAGTCAACCGGCAGAAAAAGATTTTTTTGAAAAAATCCCTAAGCCCCGGGGTCACAATTTCATCAAACATATGACTTTCGGCAATTCACTCAAAAATGATGCCAAAAGGTTGCAAATGCTCCCCTGAGAGGTTTGGCGGTCGAAACAGAATGCTTTTTATCACAGGAAAAGAAATCAGCCCTCGGCAACTTAACCGGCAGAAAAAGATTTTTTTGAAAAAATCCCTAAGCCCCGGGGTCACAATTTCATCAAAAATATGACTTTCGGCAATTCACTCAAAAATGGTACGAAACGGTTGCAAATGCTCCCCTGAGAGGTTTGCCGGTCGAAAGAGAAGGCTTTTTATCACAGGAAAAGAAATCAGCCCTCGACAAGTCAACCGGCAGAAAAAGATTTTTTTGAAAAAATCCCTAAGCCCCGGGGTCACAATTTCATCAAAAATATGACTTTCTGCAATTCACTCAAAAATGGTACGAAACGGTTGCAAATGCTCCCCTGAGAGGTTTGGCGGTCGAAACAGAAGGCTTTTTATCACAGGAAAAGAAATCAGCCCTCGACAAGTCAACCGGCAGAAAAAGAGTTTTTGAAAAAATCCCTAAGCCCCGGAAAATATGACTTTCGGCAATTCACTCAAAGATGGTACCAAACGGTTGCAAATGCTCCCCTGAGAGGTTTGGCGGTCGAAACAGAAGGCTTTTTATCACAGGAAAAGAAATCAGCCCTCGACAAGTCAACCGGCAGAAAAAGATTTTTTTGAAAAAATCCCTAAGCCCCGGGGTCACAATTTCATCAAAAATATGACTTTCGGCAATTCACTCAAAAATGGTACGAAACGGTTGCAAATGCTCCCCTGAGAGGTTTGGCGGTCGAAACAGAAGGCTTTTTATCACAGGAAAAGAAATCAGCCCTCGACAAGTCAACCGGCAGAAAAAGATTTTTTTGAAAAAATCCCTAAGCCCCGGGGTCACAATTTCATCAAAAATATGACTTTCGGAAATTCACTCAAAAATGGTGCCAAAAGGTTGCAAATGCTCCCCTGAGAGGTTTGGCAGTCGAAACAGAAGGCTTTTTATCACAGGAAAAGAAATCAGCCCTCGACAACGTAACCGGCAAAAAAGATTTTTTTGAAAAAATCCCTAACCCCCGGGGTCACAATTTCATCAAAAATCTGACTTTCGGCAATTCACTCAAAAATGGTACCAAACGGTTGCAAATGCTCCCCTGAGAGGTTTGGCAGTCGAAACAGAAGGCTTTTTATCACAGGAAAAGAAATCAGCCTTCGACAAGTCAACCGGCAGAAAAAGATTTTTTTGAAAAAATCCCTAAGCCCCGGGGTCACAATTTCATCAAAAATCTGACTTTCGGCAATTCACTGAAAAATGGTGCCAAACGGTTGCAAATGCTCCCCTGAGAGGTTTGGCGGTCGAAACAGAAGGCTTTTTATCACAGGAAAAGAAATCAGCCCTCGACAACTCAACCGGCAGAAAAAGATTTTTTTGAAAAAATCCCTAAGCCCCGGGGTCACAATTTCATCAAAAATATGACTTTCGGCAATTCACTCAAAAATGATGCCAAAAGGTTGCAAATGCTCCCCTGAGAGGTTTGGCGGTCGAAACAGAAGGCTTTTTATCACAGGAAAAGAAATCAGCCCTCGACAAGTCAACCGGCAGAAAAAGATTTTTTTGAAAAAATCCCTAAGCCCCGGGGTCACAATTTCATCAAAAATATGACTTTCGGCAATTCACTCAAAAATGGTACGAAACGGTTGCAAATGCTCCCCTGAGAGGTTTGCCGGTCGAAAGAGAAGGCTTTTTATCACAGGAAAAGAAATCAGCCCTCGACAAGTCAACCGGCAGAAAAAGATTTTTTTGAAAAAATCCCTAAGCCCCGGGGTCACAATTTCATCAAAAATATGACTTTCTGCAATTCACTCAAAAATGGTACGAAACGGTTGCAAATGCTCCCCTGAGAGGTTTGGTGGTCGAAACAGAAGGCTTTTTATCACAGGAAAAGAAATCAGCCCTCGACAAGTCAACCGGCAGAAAAAGAGTTTTTGAAAAAATCCCTAAGCCCCGGAAAATATGACTT
Source organism: Podarcis muralis (assembly GCF_964188315.1). Taxonomy (NCBI): domain Eukaryota; kingdom Metazoa; phylum Chordata; class Lepidosauria; order Squamata; family Lacertidae; genus Podarcis; species Podarcis muralis. The sequence continues at coordinate 18,472,002 of NC_135659.1, read as the reverse complement.
TCGGCAATTCACTCAAAAATGGTACCAAACGGTTGCAAATGCTCCCCTGAGAGGTTTGGCGTTCGAAACAGAAGGCTTTTTATCACATGAAAAGAAATCAGCCCTCGACAAGTCAACCGGCAGAAAAAGATTTTTTTGAAAAAATCCCTAAGCCCCGGGGTCACAATTTCATCAAAAATCTGATTTTCGGCAGTTCATTCAAAAATGGTGCCAAACGGTTGCAAATGCTCCCCTGAGAGGTTTGGCAGTCGAAACAGAAGGCTTTTTATCACAGGAAAAGAAATCAGCCCTCGACAAGTCAACCGGCAGAAAAAGATTTTTTTGAAAAAATCCCTAAGCCCCGGGGTCACAATTTCAACAAAAATCTGACTTTCGGAAATTCACTCAAAAATGGTGCCAAACGGTTGCAAATGCTCCCCTGAGAGGTTTGGCAGTCGAAACAGAAGGCTTTTTATCACAGGAAAAGAAATCAGCCCTCGACAAGTCAACCGGCAGAAAAAGATTTTTTTGAAAAAATCCCTAAGCCCCGGGGTCACAATTTCATCAAACATATGACTTTCGGCAATTCACTCAAAAATGGTACGAAACGGTTGCAAATGCTCCCCTGAGAGGTTTGGCGGTCGAAACAGAAGGCTTTTTATCACAGGAAAAGAAATCAGCCCTCGGCAACTTAACCGGCAAAAAAGATTTTTTTGAAAAAATCCCTAAGCCCCGGGGTCACAATTTCATCAAAAATATGACTTTCGGCAATTCACTCAAAAATGGTACCAAACGGTTGCAAATGCTCCCCTGAGAGGTTTGGCGGTCGAAACAGAAGGCTTTTTATCACAGGAAAAGAAATCAGCCCTCGACAAGTCAACCGGCAGAAAAAGATTTTTTTGAAAAAATCCCTAAGCCCCGGGGTCACAATTTCATCAAACATATGACTTTCGGCAATTCACTCAAAAATGGTACGAAACGGTTGCAAATGCTCCCCTGAGAGGTTTGGCGGTCGAAACAGAAGGCTTTTTATCACAGGAAAAGAAATCAGCCCTCGACAAGTCAACCGGCAGAAAAAGATTTTTTTGAAAAAATCCCTAAGCCCCGGGGTCACAATTTCATCAAAAATATGACTTTCTGCAATTCACTCAAAAATGGTACGAAACGGTTGCAAATGCTCCCCTGAGAGGTTTGGCGGTCGAAACAGAAGGCTTTTTATCACAGGAAAAGAAATCAGCCCTCGACAAGTCAACCGGCAGAAAAAGAGTTTTTGAAAAAATCCCTAAGCCCCGGAAAATATGACTTTCGGCAATTCACTCAAAAATGGTACCAAACTGTTGCAAATGCTCCCCTGAGAGGTTTGGCGTTCGAAACAGAAGGCTTTTTATCACAGGAAAAGAAATCAGCCCTCGACAAGTCAACCGGCAGAAAAAGATTTTTTTGAAAAAATCCCTAAGCCCCGGGGTCACAATTTCATCAAAAATCTGATTTTCGGCAGTTCATTCAAAAATGGTGCCAAACGGTTGCAAATGCTCCCCTGAGAGGTTTGGCAGTCGAAACAGAAGGCTTTTTATCACAGGAAAAGAAATCAGCCCTTGACAAGTCAACCGGCAGAAAAAGATTTTTTTGAAAAAATCCCTAAGCCCCGGGGTCACAATTTCAACAAAAATCTGACTTTCGGAAATTCACTCAAAAATGGTGCCAAACGGTTGCAAATGCTCCCCTGAGAGGTTTGGCGGTCGAAACAGAAGGCTTTTTATCACAGGAAAAGAAATCAGCCCTCGACAAGTCAACCGGCAGAAAAAGATTTTTTTGAAAAAATCCCTAAGCCCCGGGGTCACAATTTCATCAAACATATGACTTTCGGCAATTCACTCAAAAATGGTACGAAACGGTTGCAAATGCTCCCCTGAGAGGTTTGGCGGTCGAAACAGAAGGCTTTTTATCACAGGAAAAGAAATCAGCCCTCGGCAACTTAACCGGCAAAAAAGATTTTTTTGAAAAAATCCCTAAGCCCCGGGGTCACAATTTCATCAAAAATATGACTTTCGGCAATTCACTCAAAAATGGTACCAAACGGTTGCAAATGCTCCCCTGAGAGGTTTGGCGGTCGAAACAGAAGGCTTTTTATCACAGGAAAAGAAATCAGCCCTCGACAAGTCAACCGGCAGAAAAAGACTTTTTTGAAAAATCCCTAAGCCCCGGGGTCACAATTTCAACAAAAATATGACTTTCGGCAATTCACTCAAAAATGGTACAAAACGGTTGCAAATGCTCCCTTGACATGTTTGGCGGTCCAAACAGAAGGCTTTTTATCACAGGAAAAGAAATCAGCCCTCGACAAGTCAACCGGCAGAAAAAGATTTTTTTGAAAAAATCCCTAAACCCCGGGGTCACAATTTCATCAAAAATCTGATTTTCGGCAGTTCATTCAAAAATGGTGCCAAACGGTTGCAAATGCTCCCCTGAGAGGTTTGGCAGTCGAAACAGAAGGCTTTTTATCACAGGAAAAGAAATCAGCCCTCGACAAGTCAACCGGCAGAAAAAGATTTTTTTGAAAAAATCCCTAAGCCCCGGGGTCACAATTTCATCAAAAATATGACTTTCGGCAATTCACTCAAAAATGGTGCCAAAAGGTTGCAAATGCTCCCCTGAGAGGTTTGGCGGTCGAAACAGAAGGCTTTTTATCACAGGAAAAGAAATCAGCCCTCGACAAGTCAACCGGCAGAAAAAGATTTTTTTGAAAAAATCCCTAAGCCCCGGGGTCACAATTTCATCAAAAATATGACTTTCGGCAATTCACTCAAAAATGGTACGAAACGGTTGCAAATGCTCCCCTGAGAGGTTTGGCGGTCGAAACAGAAGGCTTTTTATCACAGGAAAAGAAATCAGCCCTCGGCAACTTAACCGGCAAAAAAGATTTTTTTGAAAAAATCCCTAAGCCCCGGGGTCACAATTTCATCAAAAATATCACTTTTGGCAATTCACTCAAAAATGGTGCCAAAAGGTTGCAAATGCTCCCCTGAGAGGTTTGGCGGTCGAAACAGAAGGCTTTTTATCACAGGAAAAGAAATCAGCCCTCGACAAGTCAACCGGCAGAAAAAAGATTTTTTTGAAAAAATCCCTAAGCCCCGGGGTCACAATTTCATCAAACATATGACTTTTGGCAATTCACTCAAAAATGGTACGAAACGGTTGCAAATGCTCCCCTGAGAGGTTTGGCGGTCGAAAAAGAAGGCTTTTTATCACAGGAAAAGAAATCAGCCCTCGGCAACTTAAACGGCAAAAAAGATTTTTTTGAAAAAATCCCTAAGCCCCGGGGTCACAATTTCATCAAAAATATGACTTTCGGCAATTCACTCAAAAATGGTACCAAACGGTTGCAAATGCTCCCCTGAGAGGTTTGGCGGTCGAAACAGAAGGCTTTTTATCACAGGAAAAGAAATCAGCCCTCGACAAGTCAACCGGCAGAAAAAGACTTTTTTGAAAAATCCCTAAGCCCCGGGGTCACAATTTCATCAAAAATATGACTTTCGGCAATTCACTCAAAAATGGTACAAAACGGTTGCAAATGCTCCCTTGAGATGTTTGGCGGTCCAAACAGAAGGCTTTTTATCACAGGAAAAGAAATCAGCCCTCGACAAGTCAACCGGCAGAAAAATATTTTTTTGAAAAAATCCCTAAGCCCCGGGGTCACAATTTCATCAAAAATATGACTTTCGGCAATTCACTCAAAAATGGTACAAAACGGTTGCAAATGCTCCCTTGAGATGTTTGGCGGTCCAAACAGAAGGCTTTTTATCACAGGAAAAGAAATCAGCCCTCGACAAGTCAACCGGCAGAAAAATATTTTTTTGAAAAAAACCCTAAACCCCGGGGTCACAATTTCATCAAAAATCTGATTTTCGGCAGTTCATTCAAAAATGGTGCCAAACGGTTGCAAATGCTCCCCTGAGAGGTTTGGCAGTCGAAACAGAAGGCTTTTTATCACAGGAAAAGAAATCAGCCCTCGGCAACTTAAACGGCAAAAAAGATTTTTTTGAAAAAATCCCTAAGCCCCGGGGTCACAATTTCATCAAAAATATGACTTTCGGCAATTCACTCAAAAATGGTACCAAACGGTTGCAAATGCTCCCCTGAGAGGTTTGGCGGTCGAAACAGAAGGCTTTTTATCACAGGAAAAGAAATCAGCCCTCGACAAGTCAACCGGCAGAAAAAGACTTTTTTGAAAAATCCCTAAGCCCCGGGGTCACAATTTCATCAAAAATATGACTTTCGGCAATTCACTCAAAAATGGTACAAAACGGTTGCAAATGCTCCCTTGAGATGTTTGGCGGTCCAAACAGAAGGCTTTTTATCACAGGAAAAGAAATCAGCCCTCGACAAGTCAACCGGCAGAAAAAGACTTTTTTGAAAAATCCCTAAGCCCCGGGGTCACAATTTCATCAAAAATATGACTTTCGGCAATTCACTCAAAAATGGTACAAAACGGTTGCAAATGCTCCCTTGAGATGTTTGGCGGTCCAAACAGAAGGCTTTTTATCACAGGAAAAGAAATCAGCCCTCGACAAGTCAACCGGCAGAAAAATATTTTTTTGAAAAAATCCCTAAGCCCCGGGGTCACAATTTCATCAAAAATATGACTTTCGGCAATTCACTCAAAAATGGTACAAAACGGTTGCAAATGCTCCCTTGAGATGTTTGGCGGTCCAAACAGAAGGCTTTTTATCACAGGAAAAGAAATCAGCCCTCGACAAGTCAACCGGCAGAAAAATATTTTTTTGAAAAAAACCCTAAACCCCGGGGTCACAATTTCATCAAAAATCTGATTTTCGGCAGTTCATTCAAAAATGGTGCCAAACGGTTGCAAATGCTCCCCTGAGAGGTTTGGCAGTCGAAACAGAAGGCTTTTTATCACAGGAAAAGAAATCAGCCCTCGACAAGTCAACCGGCAGAAAAATATTTTTTTGAAAAAATCCCTAAGCCCCGGGGTCACAATTTCATCAAAAATATGACTTTCGGCAATTCACTCAAAAATGGTGCCAAAAGGTTGCAAATGCTCCCCTGAGAGGTTTGGCAGTCGAAACAGAAGGCTTTTTATCACAGGAAAAGAAATCAGCCCTCGACAAGTCAACCGGCAGAAAAAGATTTTTTTGAAAAAATCCCTAAGCCCCGGGGTCACAATTTCATCAAAAATATGACTTTCGGCAATTCACTCAAAAATGGTACGAAACGGTTGCAAATGTTCCCCAGAGAGGTTTGGCGGTCGAAACAGAAGGCTTTTTATCACAGGAAAAGAAATCAGCCCTCGACAAGTCAACCGGCAGAAAAAGATTTTTTTGAAAAAATCCCTAAGCCCCGGGGTCACAATTTCATCAAAAATATGACTTTCGGCAATTCACTCAAAAATGGTACGAAACGGTTGCAAATGCTCCCCTGAGAGGTTTGGCGGTCGAAACAGAAGGCTTTTTATCACAGGAAAAGAAATCAGCCCTCGGCAACTTAACCGGCAAAAAAGATTTTTTTGAAAAAATCCCTAAGCCCCGGGGTCACAATTTCATCAAAAATATGACTTTCGGCAATTCACTCAAAAATGGTGCCAAAAGGTTGCAAATGCTCCCCTGAGAGGTTTGGCGGTCGAAACAGAAGGCTTTTTATCACAGGAAAAGAAATCAGCCCTCGACAAGTCAACCGGCAGAAAAAAGATTTTTTTGAAAAAACCCCTAAGCCCCGGGGTCACAATTTCATCAAACATATGACTTTTGGCAATTCACTCAAAAATGGTACGAAACGGTTGCAAATGCTCCCCTGAGAGGTTTGGCGGTCGAAACAGAAGGCTTTTTATAACAGGAAAAGAAATCAGCCCTCGGCAACTTAACCGGCAAAAAAGATTTTTTTGAAAAAATCCCTAAGCCCCGGGGTCACAATTTCATCAAAAATATGACTTTCGGCAATTCACTCAAAAATGGTACCAAACGGTTGCAAATGCTCCCCTAAGAGGTTTGGCGGTCGAAACAGAAGGCTTTTTATCACAGGAAAAGAAATCAGCCCTCGACAAGTCAACCGGCAGAAAAAGATTTTTTTGAAAAAATCCCTAAGCCCCGGGGTCACAATTTCATCAAAAATATGACTTTCGGCAATTCACTCAAAAATGGTACGAAACGGTTGCAAATGCTCCCCTGAGAGGTTTGGCGGTCGAAACAGAAGGCTTTTTATCACAGGAAAAGAAATCAGCCCTCGACAAGTCAACCGGCAGAAAAAGAGTTTTTGAAAAAATCCCTAAGCCCCGGGGTCACAATTTCATCAAAAATATGACTTTCGGCAATTCACTCAAAAATGGTACAAAACGGTTGCAAATGCTCCCCTGAGAGGTTTGGCGTTCGAAACAGAAGGCTTTTTATCACAGGAAAAGAAATCAGCCCTCGACAAGTCAACCGGCAGAAAAAGATTTTTTTGAAAAAATCCCTAAGCCCCGGGGTCACAATTTCATCAAAAATCTGATTTTCGGCAGTTCATTCAAAAATGGTGCCAAACGGTTGCAAATGCTCCCCTGAGAGGTTTGGCGGTCGAAACAGAAGGCTTTTTATCACAGGAAAAGAAATCAGCCCTCGACAAGTCAACCGGCAGAAAAAGATTTTTTTGAAAAAATCCCTAAGCCCCGGGGTCACAATTTCATCAAAAATATGACTTTCGGCAATTCACTCAAAAATGGTACGAAACGGTTGCAAATGCTCCCCTGAGAGGTTTGGCGGTCGAAACAGAAGGCTTTTTATCACAGGAAAAGAAATCAGCCCTCGACAAGTCAACCGGCAGAAAAAAGATTTTTTTGAAAAAACCCCTAAGCCCCGGGGTCACAATTTCATCAAACATATGACTTTTGGCAATTCACTCAAAAATGGTACGAAACGGTTGCAAATGCTCCCCTGAGAGGTTTGGCGGTCGAAACAGAAGGCTTTTTATAACAGGAAAAGAAATCAGCCCTCGGCAACTTAACCGGCAAAAAAGATTTTTTTGAAAAAATCCCTAAGCCCCGGGGTCACAATTTCATCAAAAATATGACTTTCGGCAATTCACTCAAAAATGGTACCAAACGGTTGCAAATGCTCCCCTGAGAGGTTTGGCGGTCGAAACAGAAGGCTTTTTATCACAGGAAAAGAAATCAGCCCTCGACAAGTCAACCGGCAGAAAAAGATTTTTTTGAAAAAATCCCTAAGCCCCGGGGTCACAATTTCATCAAAAATATGACTTTCGGCAATTCACTCAAAAATGGTACGAAACGGTTGCAAATGCTCCCCTGAGAGGTTTGGCGGTCGAAACAGAAGGCTTTTTATCACAGGAAAAGAAATCAGCCCTCGACAAGTCAACCGGCAGAAAAAGAGTTTTTGAAAAAATCCCTAAGCCCCGGGGTCACAATTTCATCAAAAATATGACTTTCGGCAATTCACTCAAAAATGGTACAAAACGGTTGCAAATGCTCCCCTGAGAGGTTTGGCGTTCGAAACAGAAGGCTTTTTATCACAGGAAAAGAAATCAGCCCTCGACAAGTCAACCGGCAGAAAAAGATTTTTTTGAAAAAATCCCTAAGCCCCGGGGTCACAATTTCATCAAAAATCTGATTTTCGGCAGTTCATTCAAAAATGGTGCCAAACGGTTGCAAATGCTCCCCTGAGAGGTTTGGCGGTCGAAACAGAAGGCTTTTTATCACAGGAAAAGAATTCAGCCCTCGACAAGTCAACCGGCAGAAAAAGATTTTTTTGAAAAAATCCCTAAGCCCCGGGGTCACAATTTCATCAAAAATATGACTTTCGGCAATTCACTCAAAAATGGTACGAAACGGTTGCAAATGCTCCCCTGAGAGGTTTGGCGGTCGAAACAGAAGGCTTTTTATCACAGGAAAAGAAATCAGCCCTCGACAAGTCAACCGGCAGAAAAAGATTTTTTTGAAAAAATCCCTAAGCCCCGGGGTCACAATTTCATCAAAAATATGACTTTCGGCAATTCACTCAAAAATGGTACGAAACGGTTGCAAATGCTCCCCAGAGAGGTTTGGCGGTCGAAACAGAAGGCTTTTTATCACAGGAAAAGAAATCAGCCCTCGACAAGTCAACCGGCAGAAAAAGATTTTTTTGAAAAAATCCCTAAGCCCCGGGGTCACAATTTCATCAAAAATATGACTTTCGGCAATTCACTCAAAAATGGTACGAAACGGTTGCAAATGCTCCCCTGAGAGGTTTGGCGGTCGAAACAGAAGGCTTTTTATCACAGGAAAAGAAATCAGCCCTCGACAAGTCAACCGGCAGAAAAAGAGTTTTTGAAAAAATCCCTAAGCCCCGGGGTCACAATTTCATCAAAAATATGACTTTCGGCAATTCACTCAAAAATGGTACAAAACGGTTGCAAATGCTCCCCTGAGAGGTTTGGCGTTCGAAACAGAAGGCTTTTTATCACAGGAAAAGAAATCAGCCCTCGACAAGTCAACCGGCAGAAAAAGATTTTTTTGAAAAAATCCCTAAGCCCCGGGGTCACAATTTCATCAAACATATGACTTTCGGCAATTCACTCAAAAATGGTACGAAACGGTTGCAAATGCTCCCCTGAGAGGTTTGGCGGTCGAAACAGAAGGCTTTTTATCACAGGAAAAGAAATCAGCCCTCGGCAACTTAACCGGCAAAAAAGATTTTTTTGAAAAAATCCCTAAGCCCCGGGGTCACAATTTCATCAAAAATAGACTTTCGGCAATTCACTCAAAAATGGTGCCAAAAGGTTGCAAATGCTCCCCTGAGAGGTTTGGCGGTCGAAACAGAAGGCTTTTTATCACAGGAAAAGAAATCAGCCCTCGACAAGTCAACCGGCAGAAAAAAGATTTTTTTGAAAAAACCCCTAAGCCCCGGGGTCACAATTTCATCAAACATATGACTTTTGGCAATTCACTCAAAAATGGTACGAAACGGTTGCAAATGCTCCCCTGAGAGGTTTGGCGGTCGAAACAGAAGGCTTTTTATCACAGGAAAAGAAATCAGCCCTCGGCAACTTAACCGGCAAAAAAGATTTTTTTGAAAAAATCCCTAAGCCCCGGGGTCACAATTTCATCAAAAATATGACTTTCGGCAATTCACTCAAAAATGGTACCAAACGGTTGCAAATGCTCCCCTGAGAGGTTTGGCGGTCGAAACAGAAGGCTTTTTATCACAGGAAAAGAAATCAGCCCTCGACAAGTCAACCGGCAGAAAAAGATTTTTTTGAAAAAATCCCTAAGCCCCGGGGTCACAATTTCATCAAAAATATGACTTTCGGCAATTCACTCAAAAATGGTACGAAACGGTTGCAAATGCTCCCCTGAGAGGTTTGGCGGTCGAAACAGAAGGCTTTTTATCACAGGAAAAGAAATCAGCCCTCGACAAGTCAACCGGCAGAAAAAGAGTTTTTGAAAAAATCCCTAAGCCCCGGGGTCACAATTTCATCAAAAATATGACTTTCGGCAATTCACTCAAAAATGGTACAAAACGGTTGCAAATGCTCCCCTGAGAGGTTTGGCGTTCGAAACAGAAGGCTTTTTATCACAGGAAAAGAAATCAGCCCTCGACAAGTCAACCGGCAGAAAAAGATTTTTTTGAAAAAATCCCTAAGCCCCGGGGTCACAATTTCATCAAAAATCTGATTTTCGGCAGTTCATTCAAAAATGGTGCCAAACGGTTGCAAATGCTCCCCTGAGAGGTTTGGCGGTCGAAACAGAAGGCTTTTTATCACAGGAAAAGAAATCAGCCCTCGACAAGTCAACCGGCAGAAAAAGATTTTTTTGAAAAAATCCCTAAGCCCCGGGGTCACAATTTCATCAAAAATATGACTTTCGGCAATTCACTCAAAAATGGTACGAAACGGTTGCAAATGCTCCCCTGAGAGGTTTGGCGGTCGAAACAGAAGGCTTTTTATCACAGGAAAAGAAATCAGCCCTCGACAAGTCAACCGGCAGAAAAAGATTTTTTTGAAAAAATCCCTAAGCCCCGGGGTCACAATTTCATCAAAAATCTGACTTTCGGCAATTCACTGAAAAATGGTGCCAAACGGTTGCAAATGCTCCCCTGAGAGGTTTGGCGGTCGAAACAGAAGGCTTTTTATCACAGGAAAAGAAATCAGCCCTCGACAACTCAACCGGCAGAAAAAGATTTTTTTGAAAAAATCCCTAAGCCCCGGGGTCACAATTTCATCAAAAATATGACTTTCGGCAATTCACTCAAAAATGATGCCAAAAGGTTGCAAATGCTCCCCTGAGAGGTTTGGCGGTCGAAACAGAAGGCTTTTTATCACAGGAAAAGAAATCAGCCCTCGACAAGTCAACCGGCAGAAAAAGATTTTTTTGAAAAAATCCCTAAGCCCCGGGGTCACAATTTCATCAAACATATGACTTTCGGCAATTCACTCAAAAATGGTACGAAACGGTTGCAAATGCTCCCCTGAGAGGTTTGGCGGTCGAAACAGAAGGCTTTTTATCACAGGAAAAGAAATCAGCCCTCGGCAACTTAACCGGCAGAAAAAGATTTTTTTGAAAAAATCCCTAAGCCCCGGGGTCACAATTTCATCAAAAATATGACTTTCGGCAATTCACTCAAAAATGGTACCAAACGGTTGCAAATGCTCCCCTGAGAGGTTTGGCGGTCGAAACAGAAGGCTTTTTATCACAGGAAAAGAAATCAGCCCTCGACAAGTCAACCGGCAGAAAAAGATTTTTTTGAAAAAATCCCTAAGCCCCGGGGTCACAATTTCATCAAAAATCTGATTTTCGGCAGTTCATTCAAAAATGGTGCCAAACGGTTGCAAATGCTCCCCTGAGAGGTTTGGCAGTCGAAACAGAAGGCTTTTTATCACAGGAAAAGAAATCAGCCCTCGACAAGTCAACCGGCAGAAAAAGATTTTTTTGAAAAAATCCCTAAGCCCCGGGGTCACAATTTCATCAAAAATCTGACTTTCGGCAATTCACTGAAAAATGGTGCCAAAAGGTTGCAAATGCTCCCCTGAGAGGTTTGGCGGTCGAAACAGAAGGCTTTTTATCACAGGAAAAGAAATCAGCCCTCGACAAGTCAACCGGCAGAAAAAGATTTTTTTGAAAAAATCCCTAAGCCCCGGGGTCACAATTTCATCAAAAATCTGATTTTCGGCAGTTCATTCAAAAATGGTGCCAAACGGTTGCAAATGCTCCCCTGAGAGGTTTGGCGGTCGAAACAGAAGGCTTTTTATCACAGGAAAAGAAATCAGCCCTCGACAAGTCAACCGGCAGAAAAAGATTTTTTTGAAAAAATCCCTAAGCCCCGGGGTCACAATTTCATCAAAAATATGACTTTCGGCAATTCACTCAAAAATGGTACGAAACGGTTGCAAATGCTCCCCTGAGAGGTTTGGCGGTCGAAACAGAAGGCTTTTTATCACAGGAAAAGAAATCAGCCCTCGACAAGTCAACCGGCAGAAAAAGATTTTTTTGAAAAAATCCCTAAGCCCCGGGGTCACAATTTCATCAAAAATCTGACTTTCGGCAATTCACTGAAAAATGGTGCCAAACGGTTGCAAATGCTCCCCTGAGAGGTTTGGCGGTCGAAACAGAAGGCTTTTTATCACAGGAAAAGAAATCAGCCCTCGACAACTCAACCGGCAGAAAAAGATTTTTTTGAAAAAATCCCTAAGCCCCGGGGTCACAATTTCATCAAAAATATGACTTTCGGCAATTCACTCAAAAATGATGCCAAAAGGTTGCAAATGCTCCCCTGAGAGGTTTGGCGGTCGAAACAGAAGGCTTTTTATCACAGGAAAAGAAATCAGCCCTCGACAAGTCAACCGGCAGAAAAAGATTTTTTTGAAAAAATCCCTAAGCCCCGGGGTCACAATTTCATCAAACATATGACTTTCGGCAATTCACTCAAAAATGGTACGAAACGGTTGCAAATGCTCCCCTGAGAGGTTTGGCGGTCGAAACAGAAGGCTTTTTATCACAGGAAAAGAAATCAGCCCGCGGCAACTTAACCGGCAGAAAAAGATTTTTTTGAAAAAATCCCTAAGCCCCGGGGTCACAATTTCATCAAAAATATGACTTTCGGCAATTCACTCAAAAATGGTACCAAACGGTTGCAAATGCTCCCCTGAGAGGTTTGGCGGTCGAAACAGAAGGCTTTTTATCACAGGAAAAGAAATCAGCCCTCGACAAGTCAACCGGCAGAAAAAGATTTTTTTGAAAAAATCCCTAAGCCCCGGGGTCACAATTTCATCAAAAATCTGATTTTCGGCAGTTGATTCAAAAATGGTGCCAAACGGTTGCAAATGCTCCCCTGAGAGGTTTGGCAGTCGAAACAGAAGGCTTTTTATCACAGGAAAAGAAATCAGCCCTCGACAAGTCAACCGGCAGAAAAAGATTTTTTTGAAAAAATCCCTAAGCCCCGGGGTCACAATTTCATCAAAAATCTGACTTTCGGCAATTCACTGAAAAATGGTGCCAAAAGGTTGCAAATGCTCCCCTGAGAGGTTTGGCGGTCGAAACAGAAGGCTTTTTATCACAGGAAAAGAAATCAGCCCTCGACAAGTCAACCGGCAGAAAAAGATTTTTTTGAAAAAATCCCTACGCCCCGGGGTCACAATTTCATCAAAAATCTGATTTTCGGCAGTTCATTCAAAAATGGTGCCAAACGGTTGCAAATGCTCCCCTGAGAGGTTTGGCGGTCGAAACAGAAGGCTTTTTATCACAGGAAAAGAAATCAGCCCTCGACAAGTCAACCGGCAGAAAAAGATTTTTTTGAAAAAATCCCTAAGCCCCGGGGTCACAATTTCATCAAAAATATGACTTTCGGCAATTCACTCAAAAATGGTACGAAACGGTTGCAAATGCTCCCCTGAGAGGTTTGGCGGTCGAAACAGAAGGCTTTTTATCACAGGAAAAGAAATCAGCCCTCGACAACTCAACCGGCAGAAAAAGATTTTTTTGAAAAAATCCCTAAGCCCCGGGGTCACAATTTCATCAAAAATATGACTTTCGGCAATTCACTCAAAAATGATGCCAAAAGGTTGCAAATGCTCCCCTGAGAGGTTTGGCGGTCGAAACAGAAGGCTTTTTATCACAGGAAAAGAAATCAGCCCTCGACAAGTCAACCGGCAGAAAAAGATTTTTTTGAAAAAATCCCTAAGCCCCGGGGTCACAATTTCATCAAACATATGACTTTCGGCAATTCACTCAAAAATGGTACGAAACGGTTGCAAATGCTCCCCTGAGAGGTTTGGCGGTCGAAACAGAAGGCTTTTTATCACAGGAAAAGAAATCAGCCCTCGGCAACTTAACCGGCAGAAAAAGATTTTTTTGAAAAAATCCCTAAGCCCCGGGGTCACAATTTCATCAAAAATATGACTTTCGGCAATTCACTCAAAAATGGTACGAAACGGTTGCAAATGCTCCCCTGAGAGGTTTGGCGGTCGAAACAGAAGGCTTTTTATCACAGGAAAAGAAATCAGCCCTCGACAAGTCAACCGGCAGAAAAAGATTTTTTTGAAAAAATCCCTAAGCCCCGGGGTCACAATTTCATCAAAAATATGACTTTCGGCAATTCACTCAAAAATGGTGCCAAACGGTTGCAAATGCTCCCCTGAGAGGTTTGGCGGTCGAAACAGAAGGCTTTTTATCACAGGAAAAGAAATCAGCCCTCGACAAGTCAACCGGCAGAAAAAGATTTTTTTGAAAAAATCCCTAAGCCCCGGGGTCACAATTTCATCAAAAATATGACTTTCGGCAATTCACTCAAAAATGGTACCAAACGGTTGCAAATGCTCCCCTGAGAGGTTTGGCGGTCGAAACAGAAGGCTTTTTATCACAGGAAAAGAAATCAGCCCTCGACAAGTCAACCGGCAGAAAAAGAGTTTTTGAAAAAATCCCTAAGCCCCGGGGTCACAATTTCATCAAAAATATGACTTTCGGCAATTCACTCAAAAATGGTACAAAACGGTTGCAAATGCTCCCCTGAGAGGTTTGGCGTTCGAAACAGAAAGCTTTTTATCACAGGAAAAGAAATCAGCCCTCGACAAGTCAACCGGCAGAAAAAGATTTTTTTGAAAAAAATCCCTAAGCCCCGGGGTCACAATTTCATCAAAAATCTGATTTTCGGCAATTCACTCAAAAATGGTGCCAAACGGTTGCAAATGCTCCCCTGAGAGGTTTGGCAGTCGAAACAGAAGGCTTTTTATCACAGGAAAAGAAATCAGCCTTCGACAAGTCAACCGGCAGAAAAAGATTTTTTTGAAAAAATCCCTAAGCCCCGGGGTCACAATTTCATCAAAAATCTGACTTTCGGCAATTCACTCAAAAATGGTGCCAAACGGTTGCAAATGCTCCCCTGAGAGGTTTGGCGGTCGAAACAGAAGGCTTTTTATCACAGGAAAAGAAATCAGCCGTCGACAAGTCAACCGGCAGAAAAAGATTTTTTTGAAAAAATCCCTAAGCCCCGGGGTCACAATTTCATCAAAAATATGACTTTCGGCAATTCACTCAAAAATGGTACGAAACGGTTGCAAATGCTCCCCTGAGAGGTTTGGCGGTCGAAACAGAAGGCTTTTTATCACAGGAAAAGAAATCAGCCCTCGACAAGTCAACCGGCAGAAAAAGATTTTTTTGAAAAAATCCCTAAGCCCCGGGGTCACAATTTCATCAAAAATATGACTTTCGGCAATTCACTCAAAAATGGTACCAAACGGTTGCAAATGCTCCCCTGAGAGGTTTGGCGGTCGAAACAGAAGGCTTTTTATCACAGGAAAAGAAATCAGCCCTCGACAAGTCAACCGGCAGAAAAAGAGTTTTTGAAAAAATCCCTAAGCCCCGGGGTCACAATTTCATCAAAAATATGACTTTCGGCAATTCACTCAAAAATGGTACAAAACGGTTGCAAATGCTCCCCTGAGAGGTTTGGCGTTCGAAACAGAAAGCTTTTTATCACAGGAAAAGAAATCAGCCCTCGACAAGTCAACCGGCAGAAAAAGATTTTTTTGAAAAAAATCCCTAAGCCCCGGGGTCACAATTTCATCAAAAATCTGATTTTCGGCAATTCACTCAAAAATGGTGCCAAACGGTTGCAAATGCTCCCCTGAGAGGTTTGGCAGTCGAAACAGAAGGCTTTTTATCACAGGAAAAGAAATCAGCCTTCGACAAGTCAACCGGCAGAAAAAGATTTTTTTGAAAAAATCCCTAAGCCCCGGGGTCACAATTTCATCAAAAATCTGACTTTCGGCAATTCACTCAAAAATGGTGCCAAACGGTTGCAAATGCTCCCCTGAGAGGTTTGGCAGTCGAAACAGAAGGCTTTTTATCACAGGAAAAGAAATCAGCCTTCGACAAGTCAACCGGCAGAAAAAGATTTTTTTGAAAAAATCCCTAAGCCCCGGGGTCACAATTTCATCAAAAATCTGACTTTCGGCAATTCACTGAAAAATGGTGCCAAACGGTTGCAAATGCTCCCCTGAGAGGTTTGGCGGTCGAAACAGAAGGCTTTTTATCACAGGAAAAGAAATCAGCCCTCGACAACTCAACCGGCAGAAAAAGATTTTTTTGAAAAAATCCCTAAGCCCCGGGGTCACAATTTCATCAAAAATATGACTTTCGGCAATTCACTCAAAAATGATGCCAAAAGGTTGCAAATGCTCCCCTGAGAGGTTTGGCGGTCGAAACAGAAGGCTTTTTATCACAGGAAAAGAAATCAGCCCTCGACAAGTCAACCGGCAGAAAAAGATTTTTTTGAAAAAATCCCTAAGCCCCGGGGTCACAATTTCATCAAAAATATGACTTTCGGCAATTCACTCAAAAATGGTACCAAACGGTTGCAAATGCTCCCCTGAGAGGTTTGGCGGTCGAAACAGAAGGCTTTTTATCACAGGAAAAGAAATCAGCCCTCGACAAGTCAACCGGCAGAAAAAGATTTTTTTGAAAAAATCCCTAAGCCCCGGGGTCACAATTTCATCAAAAATCTGATTTTCGGCAGTTCATTCAAAAATGGTGCCAAACGGTTGCAAATGCTCCCCTGAGAGGTTTGGCAGTCGAAACAGAAGGCTTTTTATCACAGGAAAAGAAATCAGCCCTCGACAAGTCAACCGGCAGAAAAAGATTTTTTTGAAAAAATCCCTAAGCCCCGGGGTCACAATTTCATCAAAAATCTGACTTTCGGCAATTCACTGAAAAATGGTGCCAAAAGGTTGCAAATGCTCCCCTGAGAGGTTTGGCGGTCGAAACAGAAGGCTTTTTATCACAGGAAAAGAAATCAGCCCTCGACAAGTCAACCGGCAGAAAAAGATTTTTTTGAAAAAATCCCTAAGCCCCGGGGTCACAATTTCATCAAAAATATGACTTTCGGCAATTCACTCAAAAATGGTGCCAAACGGTTGCAAATGCTCCCCTGAGAGGTTTGGCGGTCGAAACAGAAGGCTTTTTATCACAGGAAAAGAAATCAGCCCTCGACAAGTCAACCGGCAGAAAAAGAGTTTTTGAAAAAATCCCTAAGCCCCGGGGTCACAATTTCATCAAAAATATGACTTTCGGCAATTCACTCAAAAATGGTACAAAACGGTTGCAAATGCTCCCCTGAGAGGTTTGGCGTTCGAAACAGAAAGCTTTTTATCACAGGAAAAGAAATCAGCCCTCGACAAGTCAACCGGCAGAAAAAGATTTTTTTGAAAAAAATCCCTAAGCCCCGGGGTCACAATTTCATCAAAAATCTGATTTTCGGCAATTCACTCAAAAATGGTGCCAAACGGTTGCAAATGCTCCCCTGAGAGGTTTGGCAGTCGAAACAGAAGGCTTTTTATCACAGGAAAAGAAATCAGCCCTCGACAACTCAACCGGCAGAAAAAGATTTTTTTGAAAAAATCCCTAAGCCCCGGGGTCACAATTTCATCAAAAATATGACTTTCGGCAATTCACTCAAAAATGGTACCAAACGGTTGCAAATGCTCCCCTGAGAGGTTTGGCGGTCGAAACAGAAGGCTTTTTATCACAGGAAAAGAAATCAGCCCTCGACAAGTCAACCGGCAGAAAAAGATTTTTTTGAAAAAATCCCTAAGCCCCGGGGTCACAATTTCATCAAAAATATGACTTTCGGCAATTCACTCAAAAATGGTACAAAACGGTTGCAAATGCTCCCCTGAGAGGTTTGGCGTTCGAAACAGAAAGCTTTTTATCACAGGAAAAGAAATCAGCCCTCGACAAGTCAACCGGCAGAAAAAGATTTTTTTGAAAAAAATCCCTAAGCCCCGGGGTCACAATTTCATCAAAAATCTGATTTTCGGCAATTCACTCAAAAATGGTGCCAAACGGTTGCAAATGCTCCCCTGAGAGGTTTGGCAGTCGAAACAGAAGGCTTTTTATCACAGGAAAAGAAATCAGCCTTCGACAAGTCAACCGGCAGAAAAAGATTTTTTTGAAAAAATCCCTAAGCCCCGGGGTCACAATTTCATCAAAAATCTGACTTTCGGCAATTCACTCAAAAATGGTGCCAAACGGTTGCAAATGCTCCCCTGAGAGGTTTGGCAGTCGAAACAGAAGGCTTTTTATCACAGGAAAAGAAATCAGCCTTCGACAAGTCAACCGGCAGAAAAAGATTTTTTTGAAAAAATCCCTAAGCCCCGGGGTCACAATTTCATCAAAAATCTGACTTTCGGCAATTCACTGAAAAATGGTGCCAAACGGTTGCAAATGCTCCCCTGAGAGGTTTGGCGGTCGAAACAGAAGGCTTTTTATCACAGGAAAAGAAATCAGCCCTCGACAACTCAACCGGCAGAAAAAGATTTTTTTGAAAAAATCCCTAAGCCCCGGGGTCACAATTTCATCAAAAATATGACTTTCGGCAATTCACTCAAAAATGATGCCAAAAGGTTGCAAATGCTCCCCTGAGAGGTTTGGCGGTCGAAACAGAAGGCTTTTTATCACAGGAAAAGAAATCAGCCCTCGACAAGTCAACCGGCAGAAAAAGATTTTTTTGAAAAAATCCCTAAGCCCCGGGGTCACAATTTCATCAAAAATATGACTTTCGGCAATTGACTCAAAAATGGTACCAAACGGTTGCAAATGCTCCCCTGAGAGGTTTGGCGGTCGAAACAGAAGGCTTTTTATCACAGGAAAAGAAATCAGCCCTCGACAAGTCAACCGGCAGAAAAAGATTTTTTTGAAAAAATCCCTAAGCCCCGGGGTCACAATTTCATCAAAAATCTGATTTTCGGCAGTTCATTCAAAAATGGTGCCAAACGGTTGCAAATGCTCCCCTGAGAGGTTTGGCAGTCGAAACAGAAGGCTTTTTATCACAGGAAAAGAAATCAGCCCTCGACAAGTCAACCGGCAGAAAAAGATTTTTTTGAAAAAATCCCTAAGCCCCGGGGTCACAATTTCATCAAAAATCTGACTTTCGGCAATTCACTGAAAAATGGTGCCAAAAGGTTGCAAATGCTCCCCTGAGAGGTTTGGCGGTCGAAACAGAAGGCTTTTTATCACAGGAAAAGAAATCAGCCCTCGACAAGTCAACCGGCAGAAAAAGATTTTTTTGAAAAAATCCCTAAGCCCCGGGGTCACAATTTCATCAAAAATATGACTTTCGGCAATTCACTCAAAAATGGTGCCAAACGGTTGCAAATGCTCCCCTGAGAGGTTTGGCGGTCGAAACAGAAGGCTTTTTATCACAGGAAAAGAAATCAGCCCTCGACAAGTCAACCGGCAGAAAAAGAGTTTTTGAAAAAATCCCTAAGCCCCGGGGTCACAATTTCATCAAAAATATGACTTTCGGCAATTCACTCAAAAATGGTACAAAACGGTTGCAAATGCTCCCCTGAGAGGTTTGGCGTTCGAAACAGAAAGCTTTTTATCACAGGAAAAGAAATCAGCCCTCGACAAGTCAACCGGCAGAAAAAGATTTTTTTGAAAAAAATCCCTAAGCCCCGGGGTCACAATTTCATCAAAAATCTGATTTTCGGCAATTCACTCAAAAATGGTGCCAAACGGTTGCAAATGCTCCCCTGAGAGGTTTGGCAGTCGAAACAGAAGGCTTTTTATCACAGGAAAAGAAATCAGCCCTCGACAAGTCAACCGGCAGAAAAAGATTTTTTTGAAAAAATCCCTAAGCCCCGGGGTCACAATTTCATCAAAAATCTGACTTTCGGCAATTCACTGAAAAATGGTGCCAAACGGTTGCAAATGCTCCCCTGAGAGGTTTGGCGGTCGAAACAGAAGGCTTTTTATCACAGGAAAAGAAATCAGCCCTCGACAACTCAACCGGCAGAAAAAGATTTTTTTGAAAAAATCCCTAAGCCCCGGGGTCACAATTTCATCAAAAATATGACTTTCGGCAATTCATTCAAAAATGATGCCAAAAGGTTGCAAATGCTCCCCTGAGAGGTTTGGCGGTCGAAACAGAAGGCTTTTTATCACAGGAAAAGAAATCAGCCCTCGACAAGTCAACCGGCAGAAAAAGATTTTTTTGAAAAAATCCCTAAGCCCCGGGGTCACAATTTCATCAAACATATGACTTTCGGCAATTCACTCAAAAATGGTACGAAACGGTTGCAAATGCTCCCCTGAGAGGTTTGGCGGTCGAAACAGAAGGCTTTTTATCACAGGAAAAGAAATCAGCCCTCGGCAACTTAACCGGCAGAAAAAGATTTTTTTGAAAAAATCCCTAAGCCCCGGGGTCACAATTTCATCAAAAATATGACTTTCGGCAATTCACTCAAAAATGGTACCAAACGGTTGCAAATGCTCCCCTGAGAGGTTTGGCGGTCGAAACAGAAGGCTTTTTATCACAGGAAAAGAAATCAGCCCTCGACAAGTCAACCGGCAGAAAAAGATTTTTTTGAAAAAATCCCTAAGCCCCGGGGTCACAATTTCATCAAAAATCTGATTTTCGGCAGTTCATTCAAAAATGGTGCCAAACGGTTGCAAATGCTCCCCTGAGAGGTTTGGCAGTCGAAACAGAAGGCTTTTTATCACAGGAAAAGAAATCAGCCCTCGACAAGTCAACCGGCAGAAAAAGATTTTTTTGAAAAAATCCCTAAGCCCCGGGGTCACAATTTCATCAAAAATCTGACTTTCGGCAATTCACTGAAAAATGGTGCCAAAAGGTTGCAAATGCTCCCCTGAGAGGTTTGGCGGTCGAAACAGAAGGCTTTTTATCACAGGAAAAGAAATCAGCCCTCGACAAGTCAACCGGCAGAAAAAGATTTTTTTGAAAAAATCCCTAAGCCCCGGGGTCACAATTTCATCAAAAATATGACTTTCGGCAATTCACTCAAAACTGGTACGAAACGGTTGCAAATGCTCCCCTGAGAGGTTTGGCGGTCGAAACAGAAGGCTTTTTATCACAGGAAAAGAAATCAGCCCTCGACAACTCAACCGGCAGAAAAAGATTTTTTTGAAAAAATCCCTAAGCCCCGGGGTCACAATTTCATCAAAAATATGACTTTCGGCAATTCACTCAAAAATGATGCCAAAAGGTTGCAAATGCTCCCCTGAGAGGTTTGGCGGTCGAAACAGAAGGCTTTTTATCACAGGAAAAGAAATCAGCCCTCGACAACTCAACCGGCAGAAAAAGATTTTTTTGAAAAAATCCCTAAGCCCCGGGGTCACAATTTCATCAAAAATATGACTTTCGGCAATTCACTCAAAAATGATGCCAAAAGGTTGCAAATGCTCCCCTGAGAGGTTTGGCGGTCGAAACAGAAGGCTTTTTATCACAGGAAAAGAAATCAGCCCTCGACAAGTCAACCGGCAGAAAAAGATTTTTTTGAAAAAATCCCTAAGCCCCGGGGTCACAATTTCATCAAACATATGACTTTCGGCAATTCACTCAAAAATGGTACGAAACGGTTGCAAATGCTCCCCTGAGAGGTTTGGCGGTCGAAACAGAAGGCTTTTTATCACAGGAAAAGAAATCAGCCCTCGGCAACTTAACCGGCAGAAAAAGATTTTTTTGAAAAAATCCCTAAGCCCCGGGGTCACAATTTCATCAAAAATATGACTTTCGGCAATTCACTCAAAAATGGTACCAAACGGTTGCAAATGCTCCCCTGAGAGGTTTGGCGGTCGAAACAGAAGGCTTTTTATCACAGGAAAAGAAATCAGCCCTCGACAAGTCAACCGGCAGAAAAAGATTTTTTTGAAAAAATCCCTAAGCCCCGGGGTCACAATTTCATCAAAAATCTGATTTTCGGCAGTTCATTCAAAAATGGTGCCAAACGGTTGCAAATGCTCCCCTGAGAGGTTTGGCAGTCGAAACAGAAGGCTTTTTATCACAGGAAAAGAAATCAGCCCTCGACAAGTCAACCGGCAGAAAAAGATTTTTTTGAAAAAATCCCTAAGCCCCGGGGTCACAATTTCATCAAAAATCTGACTTTCGGCAATTCACTGAAAAATGGTGCCAAAAGGTTGCAAATGCTCCCCTGAGAGGTTTGGCGGTCGAAACAGAAGGCTTTTTATCACAGGAAAAGAAATCAGCCCTCGACAAGTCAACCGGCAGAAAAAGATTTTTTTGAAAAAATCCCTAAGCCCCGGGGTCACAATTTCATCAAAAATATGACTTTCGGCAATTCACTCAAAAATGGTACGAAACGGTTGCAAATGCTCCCCTGAGAGGTTTGGCGGTCGAAACAGAAGGCTTTTTATCACAGGAAAAGAAATCAGCCCTCGACAAGTCAACCGGCAGAAAAAGATTTTTTTGAAAAAATCCCTAAGCCCCGGGGTCACAATTTCATCAAAAATATGACTTTCGGCAATTCACTCAAAAATGGTACCAAACGGTTGCAAATGCTCCCCTGAGAGGTTTGGCGGTCGAAACAGAAGGCTTTTTATCACAGGAAAAGAAATCAGCCCTCGACAAGTCAACCGGCAGAAAAAGAGTTTTTGAAAAAATCCCTAAGCCCCGGGGTCACAATTTCATCAAAAATATGACTTTCGGCAATTCACTCAAAAATGGTACAAAACGGTTGCAAATGCTCCCCTGAGAGGTTTGGCGTTCGAAACAGAAAGCTTTTTATCACAGGAAAAGAAATCAGCCCTCGACAAGTCAACCGGCAGAAAAAGAGTTTTTGAAAAAATCCCTAAGCCCCGGGGTCACAATTTCATCAAAAATCTGACTTTCGGCAATTCACTCAAAAATGGTACAAAACGGTTGCAAATGCTCCCCTGAGAGGTTTGGCGTTCGAAACAGAAAGCTTTTTATCACAGGAAAAGAAATCAGCCCTCGACAAGTCAACCGGCAGAAAAAGATTTTTTTGAAAAAAATCCCTAAGCCCCGGGGTCACAATTTCATCAAAAATCTGATTTTCGGCAATTCACTCAAAAATGGTGCCAAACGGTTGCAAATGCTCCCCTGAGAGGTTTGGCAGTCGAAACAGAAGGCTTTTTATCACAGGAAAAGAAATCAGCCCTCGACAAGTCAACCGGCAGAAAAAGATTTTTTTGAAAAAATCCCTAAGCCCCGGGGTCACAATTTCATCAAAAATCTGACTTTCGGCAATTCACTGAAAAATGGTGCCAAACGGTTGCAAATGCTCCCCTGAGAGGTTTGGCGGTCGAAACAGAAGGCTTTTTATCACAGGAAAAGAAATCAGCCCTCGACAAGTCAACCGGCAGAAAAAGATTTTTTTGAAAAAATCCCTAAGCCCCGGGGTCACAATTTCATCAAAAATCTGACTTTCGGCAATTCACTCAAAAATGGTGCCAAAAGGTTGCAAATGCTCCCCTGAGAGGTTTGGCGGTCGAAACAGAAGGCTTTTTATCACAGGAAAAGAAATCAGCCCTCGACAAGTCAACCGGCAGAAAAAGATTTTTTTGAAAAAATCCCTAAGCCCCGGGGTCACAATTTCATCAAACATATGACTTTCGGCAATTCACTCAAAAATGGTACGAAACGGTTGCAAATGCTCCCCTGAGAGGTTTGGCGGTCGAAACAGAAGGCTTTTTATCACAGGAAAAGAAATCAGCCCTCGGCAACTTAACCGGCAGAAAAAGATTTTTTTGAAAAAATCCCTAAGCCCCGGGGTCACAATTTCATCAAAAATATGACTTTTGGCAATTCACTCAAAAATGGTACCAAACGGTTGCAAATGCTCCCCTGAGAGGTTTGGCGGTCGAAACAGAAGGCTTTTTATCACAGGAAAAGAAATCAGCCCTCGACAAGTCAACCGGCAGAAAAAGATTTTTTTGAAAAAATCCCTAAGCCCCGGGGTCACAATTTCATCAAAAATCTGATTTTCGGCAGTTCATTCAAAAATGGTGCCAAACGGTTGCAAATGCTCCCCTGAGAGGTTTGGCAGTCGAAACAGAAGGCTTTTTATCACAGGAAAAGAAATCAGCCCTCGACAAGTCAACCGGCAGAAAAAGATTTTTTTGAAAAAATCCCTAAGCCCCGGGGTCACAATTTCATCAAAAATCTGACTTTCGGCAATTCACTGAAAAATGGTGCCAAAAGGTTGCAAATGCTCCCCTGAGAGGTTTGGCGGTCGAAACAGAAGGCTTTTTATCACAGGATAAGAAATCAGCCCTCGACAAGTCAACCGGCAGAAAAAGATTTTTTTGAAAAAATCCCTAAGCCCCGGGGTCACAATTTCATCAAAAATATGACTTTCGGCAATTCACTCAAAAATGGTACGAAACGGTTGCAAATGCTCCCCTGAGAGGTTTGGCGGTCGAAACAGAAGGCTTTTTATCACAGGAAAAGAAATCAGCCCTCGACAACTCAACCGGCAGAAAAAGATTTTTTTGAAAAAATCCCTAAGCCCCGGGGTCACAATTTCATCAAAAATATGACTTTCGGCAATTCACTCAAAAATGATGCCAAAAGGTTGCAAATGCTCCCCTGAGAGGTTTGGCGGTCGAAACAGAAGGCTTTTTATCACAGGAAAAGAAATCAGCCCTCGACAAGTCAACCGGCAGAAAAAGATTTTTTTGAAAAAATCCCTAAGCCCCGGGGTCACAATTTCATCAAACATATGACTTTCGGCAATTCACTCAAAAATGGTACGAAACGGTTGCAAATGCTCCCCTGAGAGGTTTGGCGGTCGAAACAGAAGGCTTTTTATCACAGGAAAAGAAATCAGCCCTCGGCAACTTAACCGGCAGAAAAAGATTTTTTTGAAAAAATCCCTAAGCCCCGGGGTCACAATTTCATCAAAAATATGACTTTCGGCAATTCACTCAAAAATGGTACCAAACGGTTGCAAATGCTCCCCTGAGAGGTTTGGCGGTCGAAACAGAAGGCTTTTTATCACAGGAAAAGAAATCAGCCCTCGACAAGTCAACCGGCAGAAAAAGATTTTTTTGAAAAAATCCCTAAGCCCCGGGGTCACAATTTCATCAAAAATCTGATTTTCGGCAGTTCATTCAAAAATGGTGCCAAACGGTTGCAAATGCTCCCCTGAGAGGTTTGGCAGTCGAAACAGAAGGCTTTTTATCACAGGAAAAGAAATCAGCCCTCGACAAGTCAACCGGCAGAAAAAGATTTTTTTGAAAAAATCCCTAAGCCCCGGGGTCACAATTTCATCAAAAATCTGACTTTCGGCAATTCACTGAAAAATGGTGCCAAAAGGTTGCAAATGCTCCCCTGAGAGGTTTGGCGGTCGAAACAGAAGGCTTTTTATCACAGGAAAAGAAATCAGCCCTCGACAAGTCAACCGGCAGAAAAAGATTTTTTTGAAAAAATCCCTAAGCCCCGGGGTCACAATTTCATCAAAAATATGACTTTCGGCAATTCACTCAAAAATGGTACGAAACGGTTGCAAATGCTCCCCTGAGAGGTTTGGCGGTCGAAACAGAAGGCTTTTTATCACAGGAAAAGAAATCAGCCCTCGACAAGTCAACCGGCAGAAAAAGATTTTGTTGAAAAAATCCCTAAGCCCCGGGGTCACAATTTCATCAAAAATATGACTTTCGGCAATTCACTCAAAAATGGTACCAAACGGTTGCAAATGCTCCCCTGAGAGGTTTGGCGGTCGAAACAGAAGGCTTTTTATCACAGGAAAAGAAATCAGCCCTCGACAAGTCAACCGGCAGAAAAAGAGTTTTTGAAAAAATCCCTAAGCCCCGGGGTCACAATTTCATCAAAAATATGACTTTCGGCAATTCACTCAAAAATGGTACAAAACGGTTGCAAATGCTCCCCTGAGAGGTTTGGCGTTCGAAACAGAAAGCTTTTTATCACAGGAAAAGAAATCAGCCCTCGACAAGTCAACCGGCAGAAAAAGATTTTTTTGAAAAAAATCCCTAAGCCCCGGGGTCACAATTTCATCAAAAATCTGATTTTCGGCAATTCACTCAAAAATGGTGCCAAACGGTTGCAAATGCTCCCCTGAGAGGTTTGGCGGTCGAAACAGAAGGCTTTTTATCACAGGAAAAGAAATCAGCCCTCGACAACTCAACCGGCAGAAAAAGATTTTTTTGAAAAAATCCCTAAGCCCCGGGGTCACAATTTCATCAAAAATATGACTTTCGGCAATTCACTCAAAAATGATGCCAAAAGGTTGCAAATGCTCCCCTGAGAGGTTTGGCGGTCGAAACAGAAGGCTTTTTATCACAGGAAAAGAAATCAGCCCTCGACAAGTCAACCGGCAGAAAAAGATTTTTTTGAAAAAATCCCTAAGCCCCGGGGTCACAATTTCATCAAACATATGACTTTCGGCAATTCACTCAAAAATGGTACGAAACGGTTGCAAATGCTCCCCTGAGAGGTTTGGCGGTCGAAACAGAAGGCTTTTTATCACAGGAAAAGAAATCAGCCCTCGGCAACTTAACCGGCAGAAAAAGATTTTTTTGAAAAAATCCCTAAGCCCCGGGGTCACAATTTCATCAAAAATATGACTTTCGGCAATTCACTCAAAAATGGTACCAAACGGTTGCAAATGCTCCCCTGAGAGGTTTGGCGGTCGAAACAGAAGGCTTTTTATCACAGGAAAAGAAATCAGCCCTCGACAAGTCAACCGGCAGAAAAAGATTTTTTTGAAAAAATCCCTAAGCCCCGGGGTCACAATTTCATCAAAAATCTGATTTTCGGCAGTTCATTCAAAAATGGTGCCAAACGGTTGCAAATGCTCCCCTGAGAGGTTTGGCAGTCGAAACAGAAGGCTTTTTATCACAGGAAAAGAAATCAGCCCTCGACAAGTCAACCGGCAGAAAAAGATTTTTTTGAAAAAATCCCTAAGCCCCGGGGTCACAATTTCATCAAAAATCTGACTTTCGGCAATTCACTGAAAAATGGTGCCAAAAGGTTGCAAATGCTCCCTTGAGAGGTTTGGCGGTCGAAACAGAAGGCTTTTTATCACAGGAAAAGAAATCAGCCCTCGACAAGTCAACCGGCAGAAAAAGATTTTTTTGAAAAAATCCCTAAGCCCCGGGGTCACAATTTCATCAAAAATATGACTTTCGGCAATTCACTCAAAACTGGTACGAAACGGTTGCAAATGCTCCCCTGAGAGGTTTGGCGGTCGAAACAGAAGGCTTTTTATCACAGGAAAAGAAATCAGCCCTCGACAAGTCAACCGGCAGAAAAAGATTTTTTTGAAAAAATCCCTAAGCCCCGGGGTCACAATTTCATCAAAAATATGACTTTCGGCAATTCACTCAAAAATGGTACGAAACGGTTGCAAATGCTCCCCTGAGAGGTTTGGCGGTCGAAACAGAAGGCTTTTTATCACAGGAAAAGAAATCAGCCCTCGACAAGTCAACCGGCAGAAAAAGATTTTTTTGAAAAAATCCCTAAGCCCCGGGGTCACAATTTCATCAAAAATATGACTTTCGGCAATTCACTCAAAAATGGTACCAAACGGTTGCAAATGCTCCCCTGAGAGGTTTGGCGGTCGAAACAGAAGGCTTTTTATCACAGGAAAAGAAATCAGCCCTCGACAAGTCAACCGGCAGAAAAAGAGTTTTTGAAAAAATCCCTAAGCCCCGGGGTCACAATTTCATCAAAAATCTGACTTTCGGCAATTCACTCAAAAATGGTACAAAACGGTTGCAAATGCTCCCCTGAGAGGTTTGGCGTTCGAAACAGAAAGCTTTTTATCACAGGAAAAGAAATCAGCCCTCGACAAGTCAACCGGCAGAAAAAGATTTTTTTGAAAAAAATCCCTAAGCCCCGGGGTCACAATTTCATCAAAAATCTGATTTTCGGCAATTCACTCAAAAATGGTGCCAAACGGTTGCAAATGCTCCCCTGAGAGGTTTGGCAGTCGAAACAGAAGGCTTTTTATCACAGGAAAAGAAATCAGCCCTCGACAAGTCAACCGGCAGAAAAAGATTTTTTTGAAAAAATCCCTAAGCCCCGGGGTCACAATTTCATCAAAAATCTGACTTTCGGCAATTCACTGAAAAATGGTGCCAAACGGTTGCAAATGCTCCCCTGAGAGGTTTGGCGGTCGAAACAGAAGGCTTTTTATCACAGGAAAAGAAATCAGCCCTCGACAAGTCAACCGGCAGAAAAAGATTTTTTTGAAAAAATCCCTAAGCCCCGGGGTCACAATTTCATCAAAAATCTGACTTTCGGCAATTCACTCAAAAATGGTGCCAAAAGGTTGCAAATGCTCCCCTGAGAGGTTTGGCGGTCGAAACAGAAGGCTTTTTATCACAGGAAAAGAAATCAGCCCTCGACAAGTCAACCGGCAGAAAAAGATTTTTTTGAAAAAATCCCTAAG
Source organism: Podarcis muralis (assembly GCF_964188315.1). Classification (NCBI taxonomy): domain Eukaryota; kingdom Metazoa; phylum Chordata; class Lepidosauria; order Squamata; family Lacertidae; genus Podarcis; species Podarcis muralis. The sequence goes on along the minus strand of NC_135659.1, from coordinate 18,444,354 downwards.
CCCCGGGGTCACAATTTCATCAAACATATGACTTTCGGCAATTCACTCAAAAATGGTACGAAACGGTTGCAAATGCTCCCCTGAGAGGTTTGGCGGTCGAAACAGAAGGCTTTTTATCACAGGAAAAGAAATCAGCCCTCGGCAACTTAACCGGCAAAAAAGATTTTTTTGAAAAAATCCCTAAGCCCCGGGGTCACAATTTCATCAAAAATATGACTTTCGGCAATTCACTCAAAAATGGTACCAAACGGTTGCAAATGCTCCCCTGAGAGGTTTGGCGGTCGAAACAGAAGGCTTTTTATCACAGGAAAAGAAATCAGCCCTCGACAAGTCAACCGGCAGAAAAAGATTTTTTTGAAAAAATCCCTAAGCCCCGGGGTCACAATTTCATCAAAAATCTGATTTTCGGCAGTTCATTCAAAAATGGTGCCAAACGGTTGCAAATGCTCCCCTGAGAGGTTTGGCAGTCGAAACAGAAGGCTTTTTATCACAGGAAAAGAAATCAGCCCTCGACAAGTCAACCGGCAGAAAAAGATTTTTTTGAAAAAATCCCTAAGCCCCGGGGTCACAATTTCATCAAAAATCTGACTTTCGGCAATTCACTGAAAAATGGTGCCAAAAGGTTGCAAATGCTCCCCTGAGAGGTTTGGCGGTCGAAACAGAAGGCTTTTTATCACAGGAAAAGAAATCAGCCCTCGACAAGTCAACCGGCAGAAAAAGATTTTTTTGAAAAAAATCCCTAAGCCCCGGGGTCACAATTTCATCAAAAATCTGACTTTCGGCAATTCACTCAAAAATGGTACGAAACGGTTGCAAATGCTCCCCTGAGAGGTTTGGCGGTCGAAAAAGAAGGCTTTTTATCACAGGAAAAGAAATCAGCCCTCGACAAGTCAACCGGCAGAAAAAGATTTTTTTGAAAAAATCCCTAAGCCCCGGGGTCACAATTTCATCAAAAATCTGACTTTCGGCAATTCACTCAAAAATGGTACGAAACGGTTGCAAATGCTCCCCTGAGAGGTTTGGCGGTCGAAACAGAAGGCTTTTTATCACAGGAAAAGAAATCAGCCCTCGACAAGTCAACCGGCAGAAAAAGATTTTTTTGAAAAAATCCCTAAGCCCCGGGGTCACAATTTCATCAAAAATCTGACTTTCGGCAATTCACTCAAAACTGGTACGAAACGGTTGCAAATGCTCCCCTGAGAGGTTTGGCGGTCGAAACAGAAGGCTTTTTATAACAGGAAAAGAAATCAGCCCTCGACAAGTCAACCGGCAGAAAAAGATTTTTTTGAAAAAATCCCTAAGCCCCGGGGTCACAATTTCATCAAAAATCTGACTTTCGGCAATTCACTCAAAAATGGTACGAAACGGTTGCAAATGCTCCCCTGAGAGGTTTGGCGGTCGAAAAAGAAGGCTTTTTATCACAGGAAAAGAAATCAGCCCTCGACAAGTCAACCGGCAGAAAAAGATTTTTTTGAAAAAATCCCTAAGCCCCGGGGTCACAATTTCATCAAAAATCTGACTTTCGGCAATTCACTCAAAAATGGTACGAAACGGTTGCAAATGCTCCCCTGAGAGGTTTGGCGGTCGAAACAGAAGGCTTTTTATCACAGGAAAAGAAATCAGCCCTCGACAAGTCAACCGGCAGAAAAAGATTTTTTTGAAAAAATCCCTAAGCCCCGGGGTCACAATTTCATCAAAAATATGACTTTCGGCAATTCACTCAAAAATGGTACCAAACGGTTGCAAATGCTCCCCTGAGAGGTTTGGCGGTCGAAACAGAAGGCTTTTTATCACAGGAAAAGAAATCAGCCCTCGACAAGTCAACCGGCAGAAAAAGAGTTTTTGAAAAAATCCCTAAGCCCCGGGGTCACAATTTCATCAAAAATATGACTTTCGGCAATTCACTCAAAAATGGTACAAAACGGTTGCAAATGCTCCCCTGAGAGGTTTGGCGTTCGAAACAGAAGGCTTTTTATCACAGGAAAAGAAATCAGCCCTCGACAAGTCAACCGGCAGAAAAAGATTTTTTTGAAAAAAATCCCTAAGCCCCGGGGTCACAATTTCATCAAAAATCTGATTTTCGGCAATTCACTCAAAAATGGTGCCAAACGGTTGCAAATGCTCCCCTGAGAGGTTTGGCAGTCGAAACAGAAGGCTTTTTATCACAGGAAAAGAAATCAGCCCTCGACAAGTCAACCGGCAGAAAAAGATTTTTTTGAAAAAATCCCTAAGCCCCGGGGTCACAATTTCATCAAAAATCTGACTTTCGGCAATTCACTGAAAAATGGTGCCAAACGGTTGCAAATGCTCCCCTGAGAGGTTTGGCGGTCGAAACAGAAGGCTTTTTATCACAGGAAAAGAAATCAGCCCTCCACAAGTCAACCGGCAGAAAAAGATTTTTTTGAAAAAAATCCCTAAGCCCCGGGGTCACAATTTCATCAAAAATCTGATTTTCGGCAATTCACTCAAAAATGGTGCCAAACGGTTGCAAATGCTCCCCTGAGAGGTTTGGCAGTCGAAACAGAAGGCTTTTTATCACAGGAAAAGAAATCAGCCCTCGACAAGTCAACCGGCAGAAAAAGATTTTTTTGAAAAAATCCCTAAGCCCCGGGGTCACAATTTCATCAAAAATCTGACTTTCGGCAATTCACTGAAAAATGGTGCCAAACCGTTGCAAATGCTCCCCTGAGAGGTTTGGCGGTCGAAACAGAAGGCTTTTTATCACAGGAAAAGAAATCAGCCCTCGACAACTCAACCGGCAGAAAAAGATTTTTTTGAAAAAATCCCTAAGCCCCGGGGTCACAATTTCATCAAAAATATGACTTTCGGCAATTCACTCAAAAATGGTGCCAAAAGGTTGCAAATGCTCCCCTGAGAGGTTTGGCGGTCGAAACAGAAGGCTTTTTATCACAGGAAAAGAAATCAGCCCTCGACAAGTCAACCGGCAGAAAAAGATTTTTTTGAAAAAATCCCTAAGCCCCGGGGTCACAATTTCATCAAACATATGACTTTCGGCAATTCACTCAAAAATGGTACGAAACGGTTGCAAATGCTCCCCTGAGAGGTTTGGCGGTCGAAACAGAAGGCTTTTTATCACAGGAAAAGAAATCAGCCCTCGGCAACTTAACCGGCAAAAAAGATTTTTTTGAAAAAATCCCTAAGCCCCGGGGTCACAATTTCATCAAAAATATGACTTTCGGCAATTCACTCAAAAATGGTACCAAACGGTTGCAAATGCTCCCCTGAGAGGTTTGGCAGTCGAAACAGAAGGCTTTTTATCACAGGAAAAGAAATCAGCCCTCGACAAGTCAACCGGCAGAAAAAGATTTTTTTGAAAAAATCCCTAAGCCCCGGGGTCACAATTTCATCAAAAATCTGATTTTCGGCAGATCATTCAAAAATGGTGCCAAACGGTTGCAAATGCTCCCCTGAGAGGTTTGGCAGTCGAAACAGAAGGCTTTTTATCACAGGAAAAGAAATCAGCCCTCGACAAGTCAACCGGCAGAAAAAGATTTTTTTGAAAAAATCCCTAAGCCCCGGGGTCACAATTTCATCAAAAATCTGACTTTCGGCAATTCACTGAAAAATGGTGCCAAAAGGTTGCAAATGCTCCCCTGAGAGGTTTGGCGGTCGAAACAGAAGGCTTTTTATCACAGGAAAAGAAATCAGCCCTCGACAAGTCAACCGGCAGAAAAAGATTTTTTTGAAAAAATCCCTAAGCCCCGGGGTCACAATTTCATCAAAAATCTGACTTTCGGCAGTTCATTCAAAAATGGTGCCAAACGGTTGCAAATGCTCCCCTGAGAGGTTTGGCAGTCGAAACAGAAGGCTTTTTATCACAGGAAAAGAAATCAGCCCTCGACAAGTCAACCGGCAGAAAAAGATTTTTTTGAAAAAATCCCTAAGCCCCGGGGTCACAATTTCATCAAAAATCTGACTTTCGGCAATTCACTGAAAAATGGTGCCAAAAGGTTGCAAATGCTCCCCTGAGAGGTTTGGCGGTCGAAACAGAAGGCTTTTTATCACAGGAAAAGAAATCAGCCCTCGACAAGTCAACCGGCAGAAAAAGATTTTTTTGAAAAAATCCCTAAGCCCCGGGGTCACAATTTCATCAAAAATATGACTTTCGGCAATTCACTCAAAACTGGTACGAAACGGTTGCAAATGCTCCCCTGAGAGGTTTGGCGGTCGAAACAGAAGGCTTTTTATCACAGGAAAAGAAATCAGCCCTCGACAAGTCAACCGGCAGAAAAAGATTTTTTTGAAAAAATCCCTAAGCCCCGGGGTCACAATTTCATCAAAAATATGACTTTCGGCAATTCACTCAAAAATGGTACGAAACGGTTGCAAATGCTCCCCTGAGAGGTTTGGCGGTCGAAACAGAAGGCTTTTTATTACAGGAAAAGAAATCAGCCCTCGACAAGTCAACCGGCAGAAAAAGATTTTTTTGAAAAAATCCCTAAGCCCCGGGGTCAGAATTTCATCAAAAATCTGACTTTCGGCAATTCACTCAAAAATGGTACGAAACGGTTGCAAATGCTCCCCTGAGAGGTTTGGCGGTCGAAACAGAAGGCTTTTTATCACAGGAAAAGAAATCAGCCCTCGACAAGTCGACCGGCAGAAAAAGATTTTTTTGAAAAAATCCCTAAGCCCCGGGGTCACAATTTCATCAAAAATATGACTTCCGGCAATTCACTCAAAAATGGTACCAAACGGTTGCAAATGCTCCCCTGAGAGGTTTGGCGGTCGAAACAGAAGGCTTTTTATCACAGGAAAAGAAATCAGCCCTCGACAAGTCAACCGGCAGAAAAAGAGTTTTTGAAAAAATCCCTAAGCCCCGGGGTCACAATTTCATCAAAAATATGACTTTCGGCAATTCACTCAAAAATGGTACAAAACGGTTGCAAATGCTCCCCTGAGAGGTTTGGCGTTCGAAACAGAAGGCTTTTTATCACAGGAAAAGAAATCAGCCCTCGACAAGTCAACCGGCAGAAAAAGATTTTTTTGAAAAAAATCCCTAAGCCCCGGGGTCACAATTTCATCAAAAATCTGATTTTCGGCAATTCACTCAAAAATGGTGCCAAACGGTTGCAAATGCTCCCCTGAGAGGTTTGGCAGTCGAAACAGAAGGCTTTTTATCACAGGAAAAGAAATCAGCCCTCGACAAGTCAACCGGCAGAAAAAGATTTTTTTGAAAAAATCCCTAAGCCCCGGGGTCACAATTTCATCAAAAATCTGACTTTCGGCAATTCACTGAAAAATGGTGCCAAACGGTTGCAAATGCTCCCCTGAGAGGTTTGGCGGTCGAAACAGAAGGCTTTTTATCACAGGAAAAGAAATCAGCCCTCGACAAGTCAACCGGCAGAAAAAGATTTTTTTGAAAAAATCCCTAAGCCCCGGGGTCACAATTTCATCAAACATATGACTTTCGGCAATTCACTCAAAAATGGTACGAAACGGTTGCAAATGCTCCCCTGAGAGGTTTGGCGGTCGAAACAAAAGGCTTTTTATCACAGGAAAAGAAATCAGCCCTCGGCAACTTAACCGGCAAAAAAGATTTTTTTGAAAAAATCCCTAAGCCCCGGGGTCACAATTTCATCAAAAATATGACTTTCGGCAATTCACTCAAAAATGGTACCAAACGGTTGCAAATGCTCCCCTGAGAGGTTTGGCAGTCGAAACAGAAGGCTTTTTATCACAGGAAAAGAAATCAGCCCTCGACAAGTCAACCGGCAGAAAAAGATTTTTTTGAAAAAATCCCTAAGCCCCGGGGTCACAATTTCATCAAAAATCTGACTTTCGGCAATTCACTGAAAAATGGTGCCAAACGGTTGCAAATGCTCCCCTGAGAGGTTTGGCGGTCGAAACAGAAGGCTTTTTATCACAGGAAAAGAAATCAGCCCTCGACAACTCAACCGGCAGAAAAAGATTTTTTTGAAAAAATCCCTAAGACCCGGGGTCACAATTTCATCAAAAATATGACTTTCGGCAATTCACTCAAAAATGGTACGAAACGGTTGCAAAAGCTCCCCTGAGAGGTTTGGCGGTCGAAACAGAAGGCTTTTTATCACAGGAAAAGAAATCAGCCCTCGACAAGTCAACCGGCAGAAAAAGATTTTTTTGAAAAAATCCCTAAGCCCCGGGGTCACAATTTCATCAAAAATATGACTTTCGGCAATTCACTCAAAAATGGTACAAAACGGTTGCAAATGCTCCCCTGAGAGGTTTGGCGTTCGAAACAGAAGGCTTTTTATCACAGGAAAAGAAATCAGCCCTCGACAAGTCAACCGGCAGAAAAAGATTTTTTTGAAAAAAATCCCTAAGCCCCGGGGTCACAATTTCATCAAAAATCTGATTTTCGGCAATTCACTCAAAAATGGTGCCAAACGGTTGCAAATGCTCCCCTGAGAGGTTTGGCAGTCGAAACAGAAGGCTTTTTATCACAGGAAAAGAAATCAGCCCTCGACAAGTCAACCGGCAGAAAAAGATTTTTTTGAAAAAATCCCTAAGCCCCGGGGTCACAATTTCATCAAAAATCTGACTTTCGGCAATTCACTGAAAAATGGTGCCAAACGGTTGCAAATGCTCCCCTGAGAGGTTTGGCGGTCGAAACAGAAGGCTTTTTATCACAGGAAAAGAAATCAGCCCTCGACAACTCAACCGGCAGAAAAAGATTTTTTTGAAAAAATCCCTAAGCCCCGGGGTCACAATTTCATCAAAAATATGACTTTCGGCAATTCACTCAAAAATGGTGCCAAAAGGTTGCAAATGCTCCCCTGAGAGGTTTGTCGGTCGAAACAGAAGGCTTTTTATTACAGGAAAAGAAATCAGCCCTCGACAAGTCAACCGGCAGAAAAAGATTTTTTTGAAAAAATCCCTAAGCCCCGGGGTCACAATTTCATCAAAAATATGACTTTCGGCAATTCACTCAAAAATGGTGCCAAAAGGTTGCAAATGCTCCCCTGAGAGGTTTGGCGGTCGAAACAGAAGGCTTTTTATCACAGGAAAAGAAATCAGCCCTCGACAAGTCAACCGGCAGAAAAAGATTTTTTTGAAAAAATCCCTAAGCCCCGGGGTCACAATTTCATCAAACATATGACTTTCGGCAATTCACTCAAAAATGGTACGAAACGGTTGCAAATGTTCCCCTGAGAGGTTTGGCGGTCGAAACAGAAGGCTTTTTATCACAGGAAAAGAAATCAGCCCTCGGCAACTTAACCGGCAAAAAAGATTTTTTTGAAAAAATCCCTAAGCCCCGGGGTCACAATTTCATCAAAAATATGACTTTCGGCAATTCACTCAAAAATGGTACCAAACGGTTGCAAATGCTCCCCTGAGAGGTTTGGCAGTCGAAACAGAAGGCTTTTTATCACAGGAAAAGAAATCAGCCCTCGACAAGTCAACCGGCAGAAAAAGATTTTTTTGAAAAAATCCCTAAGCCCCGGGGTCACAATTTCATCAAAAATCTGATTTTCGGCAGTTCATTCAAAAATGGTGCCAAACAGTTGCAAATGCTCCCCTGAGAGGTTTGGCAGTCGAAACAGAAGGCTTTTTATCACAGGAAAAGAAATCAGCCCTCGACAAGTCAACCGGCAGAAAAAGATTTTTTTGAAAAAATCCCTAAGCCCCGGGGTCACAATTTCATCAAAAATCTGACTTTCGGCAATTCACTGAAAAATGGTGCCAAAAGGTTGCAAATGCTCCCCTGAGAGGTTTGGCGGTCGAAACAGAAGGCTTTTTATCACAGGAAAAGAAATCAGCCCTCGACAAGTCAACCGGCAGAAAAAGATTTTTTTGAAAAAATCCCTAAGCCCCGGGGTCACAATTTCATCAAAAATATGACTTTCGGCAATTCACTCAAAACTGGTACGAAACGGTTGCAAATGCTCCCCTGAGAGGTTTGGCGGTCGAAACAGAAGGCTTTTTATCACAGGAAAAGAAATCAGCCCTCGACAAGTCAAACGGCAGAAAAAGATTTTTTTGAAAAAATCCCTAAGCCCCGGGGTCACAATTTCATCAAAAATATGACTTTCGGCAATTCACTCAAAAATGGTACGAAACGGTTGCAAATGCTCCCCTGAGAGGTTTGGCGGTCGAAACAGAAGGCTTTTCATTACAGGAAAAGAAATCAGCCCTCGACAAGTCAACCGGCAGAAAAAGATTTTTTTGAAAAAATCCCTAAGCCCCGGGGTCAGAATTTCATCAAAAATCTGACTTTCGGCAATTCACTCAAAAATGGTACGAAACGGTTGCAAATGCTCCCCTGAGAGGTTTGGCGGTCGAAACAGAAGGCTTTTTATCACAGGAAAAGAAATCAGCCCTCGACAAGTCGACAGGCAGAAAAAGATTTTTTTGAAAAAATCCCTAAGCCCCGGGGTCACAATTTCATCAAAAATATGACTTTCGGCAATTCACTCAAAAATGGTACCAAACGGTTGCAAATGCTCCCCTGAGAGGTTTGGCGGTCGAAACAGAAGGCTTTTTATCACAGGAAAAGAAATCAGCCCTCGACAAGTCAACCGGCAGAAAAAGAGTTTTTGAAAAAATCCCTAAGCCCCGGGGTCACAATTTCATCAAAAATATGACTTTCGGCAATTCACTCAAAAATGGTACAAAACGGTTGCAAATGCTCCCCTGAGAGGTTTGGCGTTCGAAACAGAAGGCTTTTTATCACAGGAAAAGAAATCAGCCCTCGACAAGTCAACCGGCAGAAAAAGATTTTTTTGAAAAAAATCCCTAAGCCCCGGGGTCACAATTTCATCAAAAATCTGATTTTCGGCAATTCACTCAAAAATGGTGCCAAACGGTTGCAAATGCTCCCCTGAGAGGTTTGGCAGTCGAAACAGAAGGCTTTTTATCACAGGAAAAGAAATCAGCCCTCGACAAGTCAACCGGCAGAAAAAGATTTTTTTGAAAAAATCCCTAAGCCCCGGGGTCACAATTTCATCAAAAATCTGACTTTCGGCAATTCACTGAAAAATGGTGCCAAACGGTTGCAAATGCTCCCCTGAGAGGTTTGGCGGTCGAAACAGAAGGCTTTTTATCACAGGAAAAGAAATCAGCCCTCGACAACTCAACCGGCAGAAAAAGATTTTTTTGAAAAAATCCCTAAGCCCCGGGGTCACAATTTCATCAAAAATATGACTTTCGGCAATTCACTCAAAAATGGTACGAAACGGTTGCAAATGCTCCCCTGAGAGGTTTGGCGGTCGAAACAGAAGGCTTTTTATCACAGGAAAAGAAATCAGCCCTCGACAAGTCAACCGGCAGAAAAAGATTTTTTTGAAAAAATTCCCTAAGCCCCGGGGTCACAATTTCATCAAACATATGACTTTCGGCAATTCACTCAAAAATGGTACGAAACGGTTGCAAATGCTCCCCTGAGAGGTTTGGCGGTCGAAACAAAAGGCTTTTTATCACAGGAAAAGAAATCAGCCCTCGGCAACTTAACCGGCAAAAAAGATTTTTTTGAAAAAATCCCTAAGCCCCGGGGTCACAATTTCATCAAAAATCTGACTTTCGGCAATTCACTGAAAAATGGTGCCAAACGGTTGCAAATGCTCCCCTGAGAGGTTTGGCGGTCGAAACAGAAGGCTTTTTATCACAGGAAAAGAAATCAGCCCTCGACAACTCAACCGGCAGAAAAAGATTTTTTTGAAAAAATCCCTAAGCCCCGGGGTCACAATTTCATCAAAAATATGACTTTCGGCAATTCACTCAAAAATGGTGCCAAAAGGTTGCAAATGCTCCCCTGAGAGGTTTGGCGGTCGAAACAGAAGGCTTTTTATCACAGGAAAAGAAATCAGCCCTCGACAAGTCAACCGGCAGAAAAAGATTTTTTTGAAAAAATCCCTAAGCCCCGGGGTCACAATTTCATCAAAAATCTGACTTTCGGCAATTCACTCAAAAATGGTACCAAACGGTTGCAAATGCTCCCCTGAGAGGTTTGGCAGTCGAAACAGAAGGCTTTTTATCACAGGAAAAGAAATCAGCCCTCGACAAGTCAACCGGCAGAAAAAGATTTTTTTGAAAAAATCCCTAAGCCCCGGGGTCACAATTTCATCAAAAATCTGACTTTCGGCAATTCACTCAAAAATGGTACGAAACGGTTGCAAAAGCTCCCCTGAGAGGTTTGGCGGTCGAAACAGAAGGCTTTTTATCACAGGAAAAGAAATCAGCCCTCGACAAGTCAACCGGCAGAAAAAGATTTTTTTGAAAAAATCCCTAAGCCCCGGGGTCACAATTTCATCAAAAATATGACTTTCGGCAATTCACTCAAAAATGGTACCAAACGGTTGCAAATGCTCCCCTGAGAGGTTTGGCGGTCGAAACAGAAGGCTTTTTATCACAGGAAAAGAAATCAGCCCTCGACAAGTCAACAGGCAGAAAAAGAGTTTTTGAAAAAATCCCTAAGCCCCGGGGTCACAATTTCATCAAAAATATGACTTTCGGCAATTCACTCAAAAATGGTACAAAACGGTTGCAAATGCTCCCCTGAGAGGTTTGGCGTTCGAAACAGAAGGCTTTTTATCACAGGAAAAGAAATCAGCCCTCGACAAGTCAACCGGCAGAAAAAGATTTTTTTGAAAAAAATCCCTAAGCCCCGGGGTCACAATTTCATCAAAAATCTGATTTTCGGCAATTCACTCAAAAATGGTGCCAAACGGTTGCAAATGCTCCCCTGAGAGGTTTGGCAGTCGAAACAGAAGGCTTTTTATCACAGGAAAAGAAATCAGCCCTCGACAAGTCAACCGGCAGAAAAAGATTTTTTTGAAAAAATCCCTAAGCCCCGGGGTCACAATTTCATCAAAAATCTGACTTTCGGCAATTCACTGAAAAATGGTGCCAAACGGTTGCAAATGCTCCCCTGAGAGGTTTGGCGGTCGAAACAGAAGGCTTTTTATCACAGGAAAAGAAATCAGCCCTCGACAACTCAACCGGCAGAAAAAGATTTTTTTGAAAAAATCCCTAAGCCCCGGGGTCACAATTTCATCAAAAATATGACTTTCGGCAATTCACTCAAAAATGGTGCCAAAAGGTTGCAAATGCTCCCCTGAGAGGTTTGTCGGTCGAAACAGAAGGCTTTTTATCACAGGAAAAGAAATCAGCCCTCGACAAGTCAACCGGCAGAAAAAGATTTTTTTGAAAAAATCCCTAAGCCCCGGGGTCACAATTTCATCAAACATATGACTTTCGGCAATTCACTCAAAAATGGTACGAAACGGTTGAAATGCTCCCCTGAGAGGTTTGGCAGTCGAAACAGAAGGCTTTTTATGACAGGAAAAGAAATCAGCCCTCGGCAACTTAACCGGCAGAAAAAGATTTTTTTGAAAAAATCCCTAAGCCCCGGGGTCACAATTTCATCAAAAATATGACTTTCGGCAATTCACTCAAAACTGGTACGAAACGGTTGCAAATGCTCCCCTGAGAGGTTTGGCGGTCGAAACAGAAGGCTTTTTATCACAGGAAAAGAAATCAGCCCTCGACAAGTCAACCGGCAGAAAAAGATTTTTTTGAAAAAATCCCTAAGCCCCGGGGTCACAATTTCATCAAAAATATGACTTTCGGCAATTCACTCAAAAATGGTACGAAACGGTTGCAAATGCTCCCCTGAGAGGTTTGCCGGTCGAAACAGAAGGCTTTTTATCACAGGAAAAGAAATCAGCCCTCGACAAGTCAACCGGCAGAAAAAGATTTTTTTGAAAAAATCCCTAAGCCCCGGGGTCACAATTTCATCAAAAATATGACTTTCTGCAATTCACTCAAAAATGGTACGAAACGGTTGCAAATGCTCCCCTGAGAGGTTTGGCGGTCGAAACAGAAGGCTTTTTATCACAGGAAAAGAAATCAGCCCTCGACAAGTCAACCGGCAGAAAAAGAGTTTTTGAAAAAATCCCTAAGCCCCGGAAAATATGACTTTCGGCAATTCACTCAAAAATGGTACCAAACGGTTGCAAATGCTCCCCTGAGAGGTTTGGCGTTCGAAACAGAAGGCTTTTTATCACAGGAAAAGAAATCAGCCCTCGACAAGTCAACCGGCAGAAAAAGATTTTTTTGAAAAAATCCCTAAGCCCCGGGGTCACAATTTCATCAAAAATCTGATTTTCGGCAGTTCATTCAAAAATGGTGCCAAACGGTTGCAAATGCTCCCCTGAGAGGTTTGGCAGTCGAAACAGAAGGCTTTTTATCACAGGAAAAGAAATCAGCCCTCGACAAGTCAACCGGCAGAAAAAGATTTTTTTGAAAAAATCCCTAAGCCCCGGGGTCACAATTTCAACAAAAATCTGACTTTCGGAAATTCACTCAAAAATGGTGCCAAACGGTTGCAAATGCTCCCCTGAGAGGTTTGGCGGTCGAAACAGAAGGCTTTTTATCACAGGAAAAGAAATCAGCCCTCGACAAGTCAACCGGCAGAAAAAGATTTTTTTGAAAAAATCCCTAAGCCCCGGGGTCACAATTTCATCAAACATATGACTTTCGGCAATTCACTCAAAAATGGTACGAAACGGTTGCAAATGCTCCCCTGAGAGGTTTGGCGGTCGAAACAGAAGGCTTTTTATCACAGGAAAAGAAATCAGTCCTCGGCAACTTAACCGGCAAAAAAGATTTTTTTGAAAAAATCCCTAAGCCCCGGGGTCACAATTTCATCAAAAATATGACTTTCGGCAATTCACTCAAAAATGGTACCAAACAGTTGCAAATGCTCCCCTGAGAGGTTTGGCGGTCGAAACAGAAGGCTTTTTATCACAGGAAAAGAAATCAGCCCTCGACAAGTCAACCGGCAGAAAAAGATTTTTTTGAAAAAATCCCTAAGCCCCGGGGTCACAATTTCATTAAAAATATGACTTTCGGCAATTCACTCAAAAATGGTACGAAACGGTTGCAAATGCTCCCCTGAGAGGTTTGGCGGTCGAAACAGAAGGCTTTTTATCACAGGAATAGAAATCAGCCCTCGACAAGTCAACCGGCAGAAAAAGATTTTTTTGAAAAAATCCCTAAGCCCCGGGGTCACAATTTCATCAAAAATATGACTTTCGGAAATTCACTCAAAAATGGTGCCAAAAGGTTGCAAATGCTCCCCTGAGAGGTTTGGCAGTCGAAACAGAAGGCTTTTTATCACAGGAAAAGAAATCAGCCCTCGACAAGTCAACCGGCAGAAAAAGATTTTTTTGAAAAAATCCCTAAGCCCCGGGGTCACAATTTCATCAAACATATGACTTTCGGCAATTCACTCAAAAATGGTACCAAACGGTTGCAAATGCTCCCCTGAGAGGTTTGGCGGTCGAAACAGAAGGCTTTTTATCACAGGAAAAGAAATCAGCCCTCGACAACGTAACCGGCAAAAAAGATTTTTTTGAAAAAATCCCTAACCCCCGGGGTCACAATTTCATCAAAAATCTGACTTTCGGCAATTCACTCAAAAATGGTACCAAACGGTTGCAAATGCTCCCCTGAGAGGTTTGGCGGTCGAAACAGAAGGCTTTTTATCACAGGAAAAGAAATCAGCCCTCGACAACTCAACCGGCAGAAAAAGATTTTTTTGAAAAAATCCCTAAGCCCCGGGGTCACAATTTCATCAAAAATATGACTTTCGGCAATTCACTCAAAAATGGTGCCAAAAGGTTGCAAATGCTCCCCTGAGAGGTTTGGCGGTCGAAACAGAAGGCTTTTTATCACAGGAAAAGAAATCAGCCCTCGACAAGTCAACCTGCAGAAAAAGATTTTTTTGAAAAAATCCCTAAGCCCCGGGGTCACAATTTCATCAAAAATATGACTTTCGGAAATTCACTCAAAAATGGTGCCAAAAGGTTGCAAATGCTCCCCTGAGAGGTTTGGCAGTCGAAACAGAAGGCTTTTTATCACAGGAAAAGAAATCAGCCCTCGACAAGTCAACCGGCAGAAAAAGATTTTTTTGAAAAAATCCCTAAGCCCCGGGGTCACAATTTCATCAAACATATGACTTTCGGCAATTCACTCAAAAATGGTACCAAACGGTTGCAAATGCTCCCCTGAGAGGTTTGGCGGTCGAAACAGAAGGCTTTTTATCACAGGAAAAGAAATCAGCCCTCGACAACGTAACCGGCAAAAAAGATTTTTTTGAAAAAATCCCTAACCCCCGGGGTCACAATTTCATCAAAAATCTGACTTTCGGCAATTCACTCAAAAATGGTACCAAACGGTTGCAAATGCTCCCCTGAGAGGTTTGGCGGTCGAAACAGAAGGCTTTTTATCACAGGAAAAGAAATCAGCCCTCGACAACTCAACCGGCAGAAAAAGATTTTTTTGAAAAAATCCCTAAGCCCCGGGGTCACAATTTCATCAAAAATATGACTTTCGGCAATTCACTCAAAAATGGTGCCAAAAGGTTGCAAATGCTCCCCTGAGAGGTTTGGCGGTCGAAACAGAAGGCTTTTTATCACAGGAAAAGAAATCAGCCCTCGACAAGTCAACCTGCAGAAAAAGATTTTTTTGAAAAAATCCCTAAGCCCCGGGGTCACAATTTCATCAAAAATATGACTTTCGGCAATTCACTCAAAAATGGTACCAAACGGTTGCAAATGCTCCCCTGAGAGGTTTGGCGGTCGAAACAGAAGGCTTTTTATCACAGGAAAAGAAATCAGCCCTCGACAAGTCAACCGGCAGAAAAAGAGTTTTTGAAAAAATCCCTAAGCCCCGGGGTCACAATTTCATCAAAAATATGACTTTCGGCAATTCACTCAAAAATGGTACAAAACGGTTGCAAATGCTCCCCTGAGAGGTTTGGCGGTCGAAACAGAAGGCTTTTTATCACAGGAAAAGAAATCAGCCCTCGGCAACTTAACCGGCAGAAAAAGATTTTTTTGAAAAAATCCCTAAGCCCCGGGGTCACAATTTCATCAAAAATATGACTTTCGGAAATTCACTCAAAAATGGTACCAAACGGTTGCAAATGCTCCCCTGAGAGGTTTGGCGGTCGAAACAGAAGGCTTTTTATCACAGGAAAAGAAATCAGCCCTCGACAAGTCAACCGGCAGAAAAAGATTTTTTTGAAAAAATCCCTAAGCCCCGGGGTCACAATTTCATCAAAAATATGACTTTCGGCAATTCACTCAAAAATGGTACGAAACGGTTGCAAATGCTCCCCTGAGAGGTTTGGCGGTCGAAACAGAAGGCTTTTTATCACAGGAAAAGAAATCAGCCCTCGGCAACTTAACCGGCAAAAAAGATTTTTTTGAAAAAATCCCTAAGCCCCGGGGTCACAATTTCATCAAAAATATGACTTTCGGCAATTCACTCAAAACTGGTACGAAACGGTTGCAAATGCTCCCCTGAGAGGTTTGGCGGTCGAAACAGAAGGCTTTTTATCACAGGAAAAGAAATCAGCCCTCGACAAGTCAACCGGCAGAAAAAGATTTTTTTGAAAAAATCCCTAAGCCCCGGGGTCACAATTTCATCAAAAATATGACTTTCGGCAATTCACTCAAAAATGGTACGAAACGCTTGCAAATGCTCCCCTGAGAGGTTTGCCGGTCGAAACAGAAGGCTTTTTATCACAGGAAAAGAAATCAGCCCTCGACAAGTCAACCGGCAGAAAAAGAGTTTTTGAAAAAATCCCTAAGCCCCGGAAAATATGACTTTCGGCAATTCACTCAAAAATGGTACCAAACGGTTGCAAATGCTCCCCTGAGAGGTTTGGCGTTCGAAACAGAAGGCTTTTTATCACAGGAAAAGAAATCAGCCCTCGACAAGTCAACCGGCAGAAAAAGATTTTTTTGAAAAAATCCCTAAGCCCCGGGGTCACAATTTCATCAAAAATCTGATTTTCGGCAGTTCATTCAAAAATGGTACCAAACGGTTGCAAATGCTCCCCTGAGAGGTTTGGCAGTCGAAACAGAAGGCTTTTTATCACAGGAAAAGAAATCAGCCCTCGACAAGTCAACCGGCAGAAAAAGATTTTTTTGAAAAAATCCCTAAGCCCCGGGGTCACAATTTCAACAAAAATCTGACTTTCGGAAATTCACTCAAAAATGGTGCCAAACGGTTGCAAATGCTCCCCTGAGAGGTTTGGCGGTCGAAACAGAAGGCTTTTTATCACAGGAAAAGAAATCAGCCCTCGACAAGTCAACCGGCAGAAAAAGATTTTTTTGAAAAAATCCCTAAGCCCCGGGGTCACAATTTCATCAAACATATGACTTTCGGCAATTCACTCAAAAATGGTACGAAACGGTTGCAAATGCTCCCCTGAGAGGTTTGGCGGTCGAAACAGAAGGCTTTTTATCACAGGAAAAGAAATCAGCCCTCGGCAACTTAACCGGCAAAAAAGATTTTTTTGAAAAAATCCCTAAGCCCCGGGGTCACAATTTCATCAAAAATATGACTTTCGGCAATTCACTCAAAAATGGTACCAAACGGTTGCAAATGCTCCCCTGAGAGGTTTGGCGGTCGAAACAGAAGGCTTTTTATCACAGGAAAAGAAATCAGCCCTCGACAAGTCAACCGGCAGAAAAAGATTTTTTTGAAAAAATCCCTAAGCCCCGGGGTCACAATTTCATCAAAAATATGACTTTCGGAAATTCACTCAAAAATGGTACGAAACGGTTGCAAATGCTCCCCTGAGAGGTTTGGCGGTCGAAACAGAAGGCTTTTTATCACAGGAAAAGAAATCAGCCCTCGACAAGTCAACCGGCAGAAAAAGATTTTTTTGAAAAAATCCCTAAGCCCCGGGGTCACAATTTCATCAAAAATATGACTTTCGGAAATTCACTCAAAAATGGTACCAAACGGTTGCAAATGCTCCCCTGAGAGGTTTGGCGGTCGAAACAGAAGGCTTTTTATCACAGGAAAAGAAATCAGCCCTCGACAACTCAACCGGCAGAAAAAGATTTTTTTGAAAAAATCCCTAAGCCCCGGGGTCACAATTTCATCAAAAATATGACTTTCGGCAATTCACTCAAAAATGGTACCAAACGGTTGCAAATGCTCCCCTGAGAGGTTTGGCGGTCGAAACAGAAGGCTTTTTATCACAGGAAAAGAAATCAGCCCTCGACAAGTCAACCGGCAGAAAAAGATTTTTTTGAAAAAATCCCTAAGCCCCGGGGTCACAATTTCATCAAAAATATGACTTTCGGAAATTCACTCAAAAATGGTACGAAACGGTTGCAAATGCTCCCCTGAGAGGTTTGGCGGTCGAAACAGAAGGCTTTTTATCACAGGAAAAGAAATCAGCCCTCGGCAACTTAACCGGCAAAAAAGATTTTTTTGAAAAAATCCCTAAGCCCCGGGGTCACAATTTCATCAAAAATATGACTTTCGGCAATTCACTCAAAAATGGTACCAAACGGTTGCAAATGCTCCCCTGAGAGGTTTGGCGGTCGAAACAGAAGGCTTTTTATCACAGGAAAAGAAATCAGCCCTCGACAAGTCAACCGGCAGAAAAAGATTTTTTTGAAAAAATCCCTAAGCCCCGGGGTCACAATTTCATCAAAAATATGACTTTCGGCAATTCACTCAAAAATGGTACGAAACGGTTGCAAATGCTCCCCTGAGAGGTTTGGCGGTCGAAACAGAAGGCTTTTTATCACAGGAAAAGAAACCAGCCCTCGGCAACTTAACCGGCAAAAAAGATTTTTTTGAAAAAATCCCTAAGCCCCGGGGTCACAATTTCATCAAAAATATGACTTTCGGCAATTCACTCAAAAATGGTACCAAACGGTTGCAAATGCTCCCCTGAGAGGTTTGGCGGTCGAAACAGAAGGCTTTTTATCACAGGAAAAGAAATCAGCCCTCGGCAACTTAACCGGCAAAAAAGATTTTTTTGAAAAAATCCCTAAGCCCCGGGGTCACAATTTCATCAAAAATCTGACTTTCGGCAATTCACTCAAAAATGGTGCCAAAAGGTTGCAAATGCTCCCCTGAGAGGTTTGGCAGTCGAAACAGAAGGCTTTTTATCACAGGAAAAGAAATCAGCCGTCGACAAGTCAACCGGCAGAAAAAGATTTTTTTGAAAAAATCCCTAAGCCCCGGGGTCACAATTTCATCAAACATATGACTTTCGGCAATTCACTCAAAAATGGTACGAAACGGTTGCAAATGCTCCCCTGAGAGGTTTGGCGGTCGAAACAGAAGGCTTTTTATCACAGGAAAAGAAATCAGCCCTCGGCAACTTAACCGGCAAAAAAGATTTTTTTGAAAAAATCCCTAAGCCCCGGGGTCACAATTTCATCAAAAATATGACTTTCGGCAATTCACTCAAAAATGGTACCAAACGGTTGCAAATGCTCCCCTGAGAGGTTTGGCGGTCGAAACAGAAGGCTTTTTATCACAGGAAAAGAAATCAGCCCTCGACAAGTCAACCGGCAGAAAAAGATTTTTTTGAAAAAATCCCTAAGCCCCGGGGTCACAATTTCATCAAAAATATGACTTTCGGAAATTCACTCAAAAATGGTACGAAACGGTTGCAAATGCTCCCCTGAGAGGTTTGGCGGTCGAAACAGAAGGCTTTTTATCACAGGAAAAGAAATCAGCC
Organism: Podarcis muralis; assembly: GCF_964188315.1. Classification (NCBI taxonomy): domain Eukaryota; kingdom Metazoa; phylum Chordata; class Lepidosauria; order Squamata; family Lacertidae; genus Podarcis; species Podarcis muralis. Next base: position 18,425,849 of record NC_135659.1, on the reverse strand, counting down.
CTCGACAAGTCAACCGGCAGAAAAAGATTTTTTTGAAAAAATCCCTAAGCCCCGGGGTCACAATTTCATCAAAAATATGACTTTCGGAAATTCACTCAAAAATGGTACCAAACGGTTGCAAATGCTCCCCTGAGAGGTTTGGCGGTCGAAACAGAAGGCTTTTTATCACAGGAAAAGAAATCAGCCCTCGACAACTCAACCGGCAGAAAAAGATTTTTTTGAAAAAATCCCTAAGCCCCGGGGTCACAATTTCATCAAAAATATGACTTTCGGCAATTCACTCAAAAATGGTGCCAAAAGGTTGCAAATGCTCCCCTGAGATGTTTGGCAGTCGAAACAGAAGGCTTTTTATCACAGGAAAAGAAATCAGCCCTCGACAAGTCAACCGGCAGAAAAAGATTTTTTTGAAAAAATCCCTAAGCCCCGGGGTCACAATTTCATCAAAAATATGACTTTCGGAAATTCACTCAAAAATGGTACGAAACGGTTGCAAATGCTCCCCTGAGAGGTTTGGCGGTCGAAACAGAAGGCTTTTTATCACAGGAAAAGAAATCAGCCCTCGGCAACTTAACCGGCAAAAAAGATTTTTTTGAAAAAATCCCTAAGCCCCGGGGTCACAATTTCATCAAAAATATGACTTTCGGCAATTCACTCAAAAATGGTACCAAACGGTTGCAAATGCTCCCCTGAGAGGTTTGGCGGTCGAAACAGAAGGCTTTTTATCACAGGAAAAGAAATCAGCCCTCGACAAGTCAACCGGCAGAAAAAGATTTTTTTGAAAAAATCCCTAAGCCCCGGGGTCACAATTTCATCAAAAATATGACTTTCGGCAATTCACTCAAAAATGGTACGAAACGGTTGCAAATGCTCCCCTGAGAGGTTTGGCGGTCGAAACAGAAGGCTTTTTATCACAGGAAAAGAAATCAGCCCTCGGCAACTTAACCGGCAAAAAAGATTTTTTTGAAAAAATCCCTAAGCCCCGGGGTCACAATTTCATCAAAAATATGACTTTCGGCAATTCACTCAAAAATGGTACCAAACGGTTGCAAATGCTCCCCTGAGAGGTTTGGCGGTCGAAACAGAAGGCTTTTTATCACAGGAAAAGAAATCAGCCCTCGACAAGTCAACCGGCAGAAAAAGATTTTTTTGAAAAAATCCCTAAGCCCCGGGGTCACAATTTCATCAAAAATATGACTTTCGGAAATTCACTCAAAAATGGTACGAAACGGTTGCAAATGCTCCCCTGAGAGGTTTGGCGGTCGAAACAGAAGGCTTTTTATCACAGGAAAAGAAATCAGCCCTCGGCAACTTAACCGGCAAAAAAGATTTTTTTGAAAAAATCCCTAAGCCCCGGGGTCACAATTTCATCAAAAATATGACTTTCGGCAATTCACTCAAAAATGGTACCAAACGGTTGCAAATGCTCCCCTGAGAGGTTTGGCGGTCGAAACAGAAGGCTTTTTATCACAGGAAAAGAAATCAGCCCTCGACAAGTCAACCGGCAGAAAAAGATTTTTTTGAAAAAATCCCTAAGCCCCGGGGTCACAATTTCATCAAAAATATGACTTTCGGCAATTCACTCAAAAATGGTACGAAACGGTTGCAAATGCTCCCCTGAGAGGTTTGGCGGTCGAAACAGAAGGCTTTTTATCACAGGAAAAGAAATCAGCCCTCGGCAACTTAACCGGCAAAAAAGATTTTTTTGAAAAAATCCCTAAGCCCCGGGGTCACAATTTCATCAAAAATATGACTTTCGGCAATTCACTCAAAAATGGTACCAAACGGTTGCAAATGCTCCCCTGAGAGGTTTGGCGGTCGAAACAGAAGGCTTTTTATCACAGGAAAAGAAATCAGCCCTCGGCAACTTAACCGGCAAAAAAGATTTTTTTGAAAAAATCCCTAAGCCCCGGGGTCACAATTTCATCAAAAATCTGACTTTCGGCAATTCACTCAAAAATGGTGCCAAAAGGTTGCAAATGCTCCCCTGTGAGGTTTGGCAGTCGAAACAGAAGGCTTTTTATCACAGGAAAAGAAATCAGCCGTCGACAAGTCAACCGGCAGAAAAAGATTTTTTTGAAAAAATCCCTAAGCCCCGGGGTCACAATTTCATCAAACATATGACTTTCGGCAATTCACTCAAAAATGGTACGAAACGGTTGCAAATGCTCCCCTGAGAGGTTTGGCGGTCGAAACAGAAGGCTTTTTATCACAGGAAAAGAAATCAGCCCTCGGCAACTTAACCGGCAAAAAAGATTTTTTTGAAAAAATCCCTAAGCCCCGGGGTCACAATTTCATCAAAAATATGACTTTCGGCAATTCACTCAAAAATGGTACCAAACGGTTGCAAATGCTCCCCTGAGAGGTTTGGCGGTCGAAACAGAAGGCTTTTTATCACAGGAAAAGAAATCAGCCCAACAATCAGGAAATTGTTGGTGAACAAAAGATTGGGACAAGAATTTATATCTTCCGATAAAGTAAAAAAGAGAGGAGTAGTGATTTATGCAAAGGAAAAATTGGACCCAAAATTAAAATTTAAGGATGAAGAAGGAAGATACCTGGCAATTGAAGTACAGATCCAGGGGGAAAAATATTTGATAATTGGAGTATATGCACCAAATGATGGGAAGGCAGAATTTTTTAAGAAGTTGCATGAGACCTTACTAGATTATCTCGACTGCAAAATAATAATGATGGGGGACATGAATGGAGTGGTTTCTACAAATATGGACAAGGCACAAAGACAGACAATATCTAAAGAAGGAAGATTACCAAAGACTTTCTTCGAGATGACGGAAAATATGGACTTGATTGACATCTGGAGAACAAAGAATCCTCTCGAGAGAGAGGGAACTTTTTTCTCGGAATCTAAAATGACATGGACGAGAATCGACCAAATCTGGGTATCTAGTGTGATGGCTACAAAGATTAAAAAAGTAGAAATCTGCCCAAAAACCTGCTCCGACCATAATGCCGTAAAGATGGAAATGAAAATGACAACAACTGGATCCTTTAGATGGAGAATGAATGACTCCCTATTTAGAGATGAACAATTCTGTATAAAGGCCCTAAAGACATTGAAAGATTACTTCGAGATAAATTTGAGAACAGACGTGGAAAAAAGAACAATTTGGGACGCGAGTAAAGCCGTGATGAGAGGCTTCCTGATACAACAGAATTCAATCAAGAGGAAAAAGCAAAATGAAAGGAAAGAAAGAATTTTAGAAAAAATGAAGGAAGGAGAAAAGAAACTGAGGTCAAAACCAAAGTCTCAAGAAATTTTGAGAGAGATAAAATATTATCAGACGCAATATATGGAACTGACAAATCAAGAGATAGAATGGAAAATTAAACAAATGAGACAAAGGACTTTTGAGTCTGCAGATAAGTGTGGGAAGCTCCTTGCATGGCAATTGAAAAAGAGGCAAAAATTGAATACAGTTACTTGTTTGGAGATAGAGGGAAAGAATGTTCATAAGCCAAATGAGATAAGTAACTGTTTTCAAAGTTTTTTTAGGAAATTATACACACAAGGGCCAGTAAACGAACAAGAAATAGAAGAATTTCTTAAAAATTATGGACTACCGAAAATTTCAGAACAGGGCAAGTTGATTTTGAATGAGAAAATAACAGAACAGGAAATAGAGGAGGCCATTCAAAAGGCACAACTGGGAAAGTCTCCAGGACCAGATGGACTGACGGCTAGATATTATAAAGCTTTGAGAGAAGGTTTAGTGCAACCACTGAAAGAAGTTTGCAATGAAATATTGGAGGGGAAAAAGGCACCTGAAACGTGGAAAGAGGCCTTTATCTCACTTATACCAAAGACCGAGACTGAAAAGAACCAGGTTAAGAACTACCGCCCGATATCATTATTAAATGTGGATTACAAAATTTTTGCAGACATTTTAGCAAAAAGACTGAAGAAAGTATTGACAGGTGAGATTCATAAGGATCAATCTGGCTTTCTCCCGGGAAGACACATGTCTGACAATGTGAGGAACATAATAGACATCGTGGAACTGTTGGAAATGAACATTAACAGAAAAGCGGTTTTGATTTTTGTGGACGCGGAGAAAGCCTTTGACAATATTTGTTGGAGTTTTATGAAAAAGAATCTCCAAGGGATGGGGGTAGGCCAAGGTTTTGAAAATGGTATAGGTGCAATTTATTCTGAGCAGAAGGCAAAGCTAATTGTGAATAATGTGGTAACGGAAGAGATAGCTATAGAGAAAGGAACACGACAGGGATGCCCTATTTCCCCCCTACTTTTTATACTGGTTCTGGAGGTTTTGCTAAATATGATTAGAAAGGACCAGTTGGTTAAAGGAATTCAGGTCGGAGTGAGAGAGTATAAATTAAGGGCATTTGCAGATGACCTAGTTTTGACTTTGCAACAGCCAATCACTAGCACAAAAAGAGTTTTAGAACTGATCGAGATATTTGGTCAAGTTGCAGGATTTAAGTTGAACAAACAAAAAACTAAAGTCTTGGAAAAAAACCTAACAAATGAAGAAAAAGAGACATTCCAGAATGAAACAGGTTTGGAGATAGCAAAAAAAGTGAAGTACCTGGGGGTGAATTTGACATCGAAAAATGTGAATCTTTTTAAAGACAATTATGATAAATGTTGGACAGAAGTTAAGAAAGATTTAGACATATGGTCAAGGCTGAAACTTTCCTTGTTAGGCAGAATTGCTGTTATCAAAATGAATGTATTGCCTAGAATGTTATTTCTGTTTCAGACATTACAAATAATAGACAAGATGGACTGTTTCAAGAGGTGGCAGAAAGACATATCGAAATTTGTTTGGCAGGGCAAAAAGCCAAGAATAAAATTTAAGACATTAACAGATGCGAAAGATAGAGGGGGTTTTGCCCTGCCGGACTTAAGACTTTACTATGAATCAGCAGCGTTTTGCTGGTTGAAAGATTGGCTGCTCCTCGAGAATACAGACATTTTGGATCTTGAAGGATTTGATAACAGATTTGGTTGGCATGCATATATATGGTATGACAAGGTAAAATTGCATAAAGGTTTTAAGAACCATATGGTGAGGAAAGCTCTGTATAATGTTTGGATTAAGTATAAAGACCTGTTTGAAAGTAGAACCCCCAGGTGGTTGTCACCAATGGAAGCAAAAGAGGTGAAAAAATTGAATATGGGTTCTAATTGGCCTAAATATTGTGAAATTATAGAACAAGATGGTGAAAATGTAAAATTGCAGAGTTTTGAGAAACTGAAGTTTAAGGTGAGAGATTGGTTACATTATCGACAGATAAATGAAGTACTCAAACAGGACAGAAAGAAAGGCTTCCAAGTGGAGAAGTCAAAATTAGAAACAGAACTGTTAGAACCCAATACTAAAAATTTGTCAAGAATGTACAACTTGCTGTTGAAATGGAATACTCAAGATGAAATGGTGAAATCTAATATGATTAAATGGGCACAGGATATTGGGCATGACATTGAACTTGCTGACTGGGAGCAGTTATGGACCACTGGTGTTAAATTTACGGCATGCAATGCCTTAAAAGAAAACATTATGAAAATGATCTACAGGTGGTACATGACTCCTGCTAAGTTAGCAAAGATCTATCATTTGCCCAACAACAAGTGTTGGAAGTGTAGTGAAACGGAGGGAACCTTCTATCACCTTTGGTGGACCTGCCCGAAGATTAAGGCTTTCTGGGAAATGATCTATAATGAAATAAAAAAAGTTCTGAAGAGAACGTTTGTTAAAAAACCAGAGGCCTTTCTCTTGGGTATGGTGGGCCAAATGGTGCCAAAGAAGGATAGGACATTTTTTATGTATGCCACTACAGCAGCAAGAATTCTTCTAGCAAAGTATTGGAAGACGCAAGATTTACCCACGTTGGAAGAATGGCAGACGAAGGTGATCGACTATATGGGACTGGCAGAGATGACTGGCAGAATTCGAGACCGGGGGAAAGAGGCGGTGGATGAAGATTGGAACAAATTTAAAGTTTATCTTAAAAACTATTGTAATTTGGAAAATTAGGGGCTCAGAGTTATAAGAGATAAAGAACTACAGTTGTATTAATAACTAACTGAAGTTAAATACAGGAAATATATTTAAGTTATGATCAGAGGGTTGCTGAAAAATCTTGAAACAAGAATGCAGAAAAGGGGTGGTATGGGGAAGTCGTGTTTTTGTTTGTTTATGTTTATGTCTTTGTTTTGTCTCTTCTTTATTTATGGAAAACTAATAAAAATTTATTATAAAAAAAAAAAAGAAAAGAAATCAGCCCTCGACAAGTCAACCGGCAGAAAAAGATTTTTTTGAAAAAATCCCTAAGCCCCGGGGTCACAATTTTATCAAAAATATGACTTTCGGCAATTCACTCAAAAATGGTACGAAACGGTTGCAAATGCTCCCCTGAGAGGTTTGGTGGTCGAAACAGAAGGCTTTTTATCACAGGAAAAGAAATCAGCCCTCGACAAGTCAACCGGCAGAAAAAGAGTTTTTGAAAAAATCCCTAAGCCCCGGGGTCACAATTTCATCAAAAATATGACTTTCGGAAATTCACTCAAAAATGGTACGAAACGGTTGCAAATGCTCCCCTGAGAGGTTTGGCGGTCGAAACAGAAGGCTTTTTATCACAGGAAAAGAAATCAGCCCTCGGCAACTTAACCGGCAAAAAAGATTTTTTTGAAAAAATCCCTAAGCCCCGGGGTCACAATTTCATCAAAAATATGACTTTCGGCAATTCACTCAAAAATGGTACCAAACGGTTGCAAATGCTCCCCTGAGAGGTTTGGCAGTCGAAACAGAAGGCTTTTTATCACAGGAAAAGAAATCAGCCCTCGACAAGTCAACCGGCAGAAAAAGATTTTTTTGAAAAAATCCCTAAGCCCCGGGGTCAGAATTTCATCAAAAATATGACTTTCGGCAATTCACTCAAAAATGGTGCCAAAAGGTTGCAAATGCTCCCCTGAGAGGTTTGGCGGTCGAAAGAGAAGGCTTTTTATCACAGGAAAAGAAATCAGCCCTTGACAAGTCAACCGGCAGAAAAAGATTTTTTTGAAAAAATCCCTAAGCCCCGGGGTCACAATTTCATCAAAAATATGACTTTCGGAAATTCACTCAAAAATGGTACGAAACGGTTGCAAATGCTCCCCTGAGAGGTTTGGCGGTCGAAACAGAAGGCTTTTTATCACAGGAAAAGAAATCAGCCCTCGGCAACTTAACCGGCAAAAAAGATTTTTTTGAAAAAATCCCTAAGCCCCGGGGTCACAATTTCATCAAAAATATGACTTTCGGCAATTCACTCAAAAATGGTACCAAACGGTTGCAAATGCTCCCCTGAGAGGTTTGGCGGTCGAAACAGAAGGCTTTTTATCACAGGAAAAGAAATCAGCCCTCGACAAGTCAACCGGCAGAAAAAGATTTTTTTGAAAAAATCCCTAAGCCCCGGGGTCACAATTTCATCAAAAATATGACTTTCGGCAATTCACTCAAAAATGGTACGAAACGGTTGCAAATGCTCCCCTGAGAGGTTTGGCGGTCGAAACAGAAGGCTTTTTATCACAGGAAAAGAAATCAGCCCTCGGCAACTTAACCGGCAAAAAAGATTTTTTTGAAAAAATCCCTAAGCCCCGGGGTCACAATTTCATCAAAAATATGATTTTCGGCAATTCACTCAAAAATGGTACCAAACGGTTGCAAATGCTCCCCTGAGAGGTTTGGCGGTCGAAACAGAAGGCTTTTTATCACAGGAAAAGAAATCAGCCCTCGGCAACTTAACCGGCAAAAAAGATTTTTTTGAAAAAATCCCTAAGCCCCGGGGTCACAATTTCATCAAAAATCTGACTTTCGGCAATTCACTCAAAAATGGTGCCAAAAGGTTGCAAATGCTCCCCTGAGAGGTTTGGCGGTCGAAACAGAAGGCTTTTTATCACAGGAAAAGAAATCAGCCCTCGACAAGTCAACCGGCAGAAAAAGATTTTTTTGAAAAAATCCCTAAGCCCCGGGGTCACAATTTCATCAAAAATATGACTTTCGGCAATTCACTCAAAAATGGTACGAAACGGTTGCAAATGCTCCCCTGAGAGGTTTGGCGGTCGAAACAGAAGGCTTTTTATCACAGGAAAAGAAATCAGCCCTCGGCAACTTAACCGGCAAAAAAGATTTTTTTGAAAAAATCCCTAAGCCCCGGGGTCACAATTTCATCAAAAATCTGACTTTCGGCAATTCACTCAAAAATTGTGCCAAAAGGTTGCAAATGCTCCCCTGAGAGGTTTGGCAGTCGAAACAGAAGGCTTTTTATCACAGGAAAAGAAATCAGCCCTCGACAAGTCAACCGGCAGAAAAAGATTTTTTTGAAAAAATCCCTAAGCCCCGGGGTCACAATTTCATCAAACATATGACTTTCGGCAATTCACTCAAAAATGGTACGAAACGGTTGCAAATGCTCCCCTGAGAGGTTTGGCGGTCGAAACAGAAGGCTTTTTATCACAGGAAAAGAAATCAGCCCTCGGCAACTTAACCGGCAAAAAAGATTTTTTTGAAAAAATCCCTAAGCCCCGGGGTCACAATTTCATCAAAAATATGACTTTCGGCAATTCACTCAAAAATGGTACCAAACGGTTGCAAATGCTCCCCTGAGAGGTTTGGCGGTCGAAACAGAAGGCTTTTTATCACAGGAAAAGAAATCAGCCCTCGACAAGTCAACCGGCAGAAAAAGATTTTTTTGAAAAAATCCCTAAGCCCCGGGGTCACAATTTTATCAAAAATATGACTTTCGGCAATTCACTCAAAAATGGTACGAAACGGTTGCAAATGCTCCCCTGAGAGGTTTGGCGGTCGAAACAGAAGGCTTTTTATCACAGGAAAAGAAATCAGCCCTCGACAAGTCAACCGGCAGAAAAAGAGTTTTTGAAAAAATCCCTAAGCCCCGGGGTCACAATTTCATCAAAAATATGACTTTCGGCAATTCACTCAAAAATGGTACGAAACGGTTGCAAATGCTCCCCTGAGAGGTTTGGCGGTCGAAACAGAAGGCTTTTTATCACAGGAAAAGAAATCAGCCCTCGGCAACTTAACCGGCAAAAAAGATTTTTTTGAAAAAATCCCTAAGCCCCGTGGTCACAATTTCATCAAAAATATGACTTTCGGCAATTCACTCAAAAATGGTACCAAACGGTTGCAAATGCTCCCCTGAGAGGTTTGGTGGTCGAAACAGAAGGCTTTTTATTACAGGAAAAGAAATCAGCCCTCGACAACTTAACCGGCAAAAAAGATTTTTTTGAAAAAATCCCTAAGCCCCGGGGTCACAATTTCATCAAAAATCTGACTTTCGGCAATTCACTCAAAAATGGTACCAAACGGTTGCAAATGCTCCCCTGAGAGGTTTGGCGGTCGAAACAGAAGGCTTTTTATCACAGGAAAAGAAATCAGCCCTCGACAACTCAACCAGCAGAAAAAGATTTTTTTGAAAAAATCCCTAAGCCCCGGGGTCACAATTTCATCAAAAATATGACTTTCGGCAATTCACTCAAAAATGGTGCCAAAAGGTTGCAAATGCTCCCCTGAGAGGTTTGGCAGTCGAAACAGAAGGCTTTTTATCACAGGAAAAGAAATCAGCCCTCGACAAGTCAACCGGCAGAAAAAGATTTTTTTGAAAAAATCCCTAAGCCCCGGGCTCACAATTTCATCAAAAATATGACTTTCGGCAATTCACTCAAAAATGGTACGAAACGGTTGCAAATGCTCCCCTGAGAGGTTTGGCGGTCGAAACAGAAGGCTTTTTATCACAGGAAAAGAAATCAGCCCTCGGCAACTTAACCGGCAAAAAAATTTTTTTTGAAAAAATCCCTAAGCCCCGGGGTCACAATTTCATCAAAAATATGACTTTCGGCAATTCACTCAAAAATGGTACCAAACGGTTGCAAATGCTCCCCTGAGAGGTTTGGCGGTCGAAACAGAAGGCTTTTTATCACAGGAAAAGAAATTAGCCCTCGACAAGTCAACCGGCAGAAAAAGATTTTTTTGAAAAAATCCCTAAGCCCCGGGGTCACAATTTCATCAAAAATATGACTTTCGGCAATTCACTCAAAAATGGTACCAAACGGTTGCAAATGCTCCCCTGAGAGGTTTGGCGGTCGAAACAGAAGGCTTTTTATCACAGGAAAAGAAATCAGCCCTCGACAAGTCAACCGGCAGAAAAAGATTTTTTTGAAAAAATCCCTAAGCCCCGGGGTCACAATTTCATCAAAAATATGACTTTCGGAAATTCACTCAAAAATGGTGCCAAAAGGTTGCAAATGCTCCCCTGAGAGGTTTGGCAGTCGAAACAGAAGGCTTTTTATCACAGGAAAAGAAATCAGCCCTCGACAAGTCAACCGGCAGAAAAAGATTTTTTTGAAAAAATCCCTAAGCCCCGGGGTCACAATTTCATCAAACATATGACTTTCGGCAATTCACTCAAAAATGGTACCAAACGGTTGCAAATGCTCCCCTGAGAGGTTTGGCGGTCGAAACAGAAGGCTTTTTATCACAGGAAAAGAAATCAGCCCTCGACAAGTCAACCGGCAGAAAAAGATTTTTTTGATAAAATCCCTAAGCCCCGGGGTCACAATTTCATCAAAAATATGACTTTCGGCAATTCACTCAAAAATGGTACGAAACGGTTGCAAATGCTCCCCTGAGAGGTTTGGCGGTCGAAACAGAAGGCTTTTTATCACAGGAAAAGAAATCAGCCCTCGGCAACTTAACCGGCAAAAAAGATTTTTTTGAAAAAATCCCTAAGCCCCGGGGTCACAATTTCATCAAAAATATGACTTTCGGCAATTCACTCAAAAATGGTACCAAACGGTTGCAAATGCTCCCCTGAGAGGTTTGGCGGTCGAAACAGAAGGCTTTTTATCACAGGAAAAGAAATCAGCCCTCGACAAGTCAACCGGCAGAAAAAGATTTTTTTGAAAAAATCCCTGAGCCCCGGGGTCACAATTTCATCAAAAATATGACTTTCGGCAATTCACTCAAAAATGGTACCAAACGGTTGCAAATGCTCCCCTGAGGGGTTTGGCGGTCGAAACAGAAGGCTTTTTATCACAGGAAAAGAAATCAGCCCTCGACAAGTCAACCGGCAGAAAAAGATTTTTTTGAAGAAATCCCTAAGCCCCGGGGTCACAATTTTATCAAAAATATGACTTTCGGCAATTCACTCAAAAATGGTACCAAACGGTTGCAAATGCTCCCCTGAGAGGTTTGGTGGTCGAAACAGAAGGCTTTTTATTACAGGAAAAGAAATCAGCCCTCGACAACTTAACCGGCAAAAAAGATTTTTTTGAAAAAATCCCTAAGCCCCGGGGTCACAATTTCATCAAAAATCTGACTTTCGGCAATTCACTCAAAAATGGTACCAAACGGTTGCAAATGCTCCCCTGAGAGGTTTGGCGGTCGAAACAGAAGGCTTTTTATCACAGGAAAAGAAATCAGCCCTCGACAACTCAACCGGCAGAAAAAGATTTTTTTGAAAAAATCCCTAAGCCCCGGGGTCACAATTTCATCAAAAATATGACTTTCGGAAATTCACTCAAAAATGGTACGAAACGGTTGCAAATGCTCCCCTGAGAGGTTTGGCGGTCGAAACAGAAGGCTTTTTATCACAGGAAAAGAAATCAGCCCTCGACAAGTCAAACGGCAGAAAAAGATTTTTTTGAAAAAATCCCTAAGCCCCGGGGTCACAATTTCATCAAAAATCTGACTTTCGGCAATTCACTCAAAAATTGTGCCAAAAGGTTGCAAATGCTCCCCTGAGAGGTTTGGCAGTCGAAACAGAAGGCTTTTTATCACAGGAAAAGAAATCAGCCCTCGACAAGTCAACCGGCAGAAAAAGATTTTTTTGAAAAAATCCCTAAGCCCCGGGCTCACAATTTCATCAAAAATATGACTTTCGGCAATTCACTCAAAAATGGTACGAAACGGTTGCAAATGCTCCCCTGAGAGGTTTGGCGGTCGAAACAGAAGGCTTTTTATCACAGGAAAAGAAATCAGCCCTCGGCAACTTAACCGGCAAAAAAAATTTTTTTGAAAAAATCCCTAAGCCCCGGGGTCACAATTTCATCAAAAATATGACTTTCGGCAATTCACTCAAAAATGGTACCAAACGGTTGCAAATGCTCCCCTGAGAGGTTTGGCGGTCGAAACAGAAGGCTTTTTATCACAGGAAAAGAAATTAGCCCTCGACAAGTCAACCGGCAGAAAAAGATTTTTTTGAAAAAATCCCTAAGCCCCGGGGTCACAATTTCATCAAAAATATGACTTTCGGCAATTCACTCAAAAATGGTACCAAACGGTTGCAAATGCTCCCCTGAGAGGTTTGGCGGTCGAAACAAAAGGCTTTTTATCACAGGAAAAGAAATCAGCCCTCGACAAGTCAACCGGCAGAAAAAGATTTTTTTGAAAAAATCCCTAAGCCCCGGGGTCACAATTTCATCAAAAATATGACTTTCGGAAATTCACTCAAAAATGGTGCCAAAAGGTTGCAAATGCTCCCCTGAGAGGTTTGGCAGTCGAAACAGAAGGCTTTTTATCACAGGAAAAGAAATCAGCCCTCGACAAGTCAACCGGCAGAAAAAGATTTTTTTGAAAAAATCCCTAAGCCCCGGGGTCACAATTTCATCAAACATATGACTTTCGGCAATTCACTCAAAAATGGTACCAAACGGTTGCAAATGCTCCCCTGAGAGGTTTGGCGGTCGAAACAGAAGGCTTTTTATCACAGGAAAAGAAATCAGCCCTCGACAAGTCAACCGGCAGAAAAAGATTTTTTTGATAAAATCCCTAAGCCCCGGGGTCACAATTTCATCAAAAATATGACTTTCGGCAATTCACTCAAAAATGGTACGAAACGGTTGCAAATGCTCCCCTGAGAGGTTTGGCGGTCGAAACAGAAGGCTTTTTATCACAGGAAAAGAAATCAGCCCTCAGCAACTTAACCGGCAAAAAAGATTTTTTTGAAAAAATCCCTAAGCCCCGGGGTCACAATTTCATCAAAAATATGACTTTCGGCAATTCACTCAAAAATGGTACCAAACGGTTGCAAATGCTCCCCTGAGAGGTTTGGCGGTCGAAACAGAAGGCTTTTTATCACAGGAAAAGAAATCAGCCCTCGACAAGTCAACCGGCAGAAAAAGATTTTTTTGAAAAAATCCCTGAGCCCCGGGGTCACAATTTCATCAAAAATATGACTTTCGGCAATTCACTCAAAAATGGTACCAAACGGTTGCAAATGCTCCCCTGAGAGGTTTGGCGGTCGAAACAGAAGGCTTTTTATCACAGGAAAAGAAATCAGCCCTCGACAAGTCAACCGGCAGAAAAAGATTTTTTTGAAAAAATCCCTAAGCCCCGGGGTCACAATTTTATCAAAAATATGACTTTCGGCAATTCACTCAAAAATGGTACGAAACGGTTGCAAATGCTCCCCTGAGAGGTTTGGCGGTCGAAACAGAAGGCTTTTTATCACAGGAAAAGAAATCAGCCCTCGACAAGTCAACCGGCAGAAAAAGAGTTTTTGAAAAAATCCCTAAGCCCTGGGGTCACAATTTCATCAAAAATCTGACTTTCGGCAATTCACTCAAAAATGGTACGAAACGGTTGCAAATGCTCCCCTGAGAGGTTTGGCGATCGAAACAGAAGGCTTTTTATCACAGGAAAAGAAATCAGCCCTCGGCAACTTAACCGGCAAAAAAGATTTTTTTGAAAAAATCCCTAAGCCCCGTGGTCAACATTTCATCAAAAATATGACTTTCGGCAATTCACTCAAAAATGGTACCAAACGGTTGCAAATGCTCCCCTGAGAGGTTTGGTGGTCGAAACAGAAGGCTTTTTATTACAGGAAAAGAAATCAGCCCTCGACAACTTAACCGGCAAAAAAGATTTTTTTGAAAAAATCCCTAAGCCCCGGGGTCACAATTTCATCAAAAATCTGACTTTCGGCAATTCACTCAAAAATGGTACCAAACGGTTGCAAATGCTCCCCTGAGAGGTTTGGCGGTCGAAACAGAAGGCTTTTTATCACAGGAAAAGAAATCAGCCCTCGACAACTCAACCGGCAGAAAAAGATTTTTTTGAAAAAATCCCTAAGCCCCGGGGTCACAATTTCATCAAAAATATGACTTTCGGAAATTCACTCAAAAATGGTACGAAACGGTTGCAAATGCTCCCCTGAGAGGTTTGGCGGTCGAAACAGAAGGCTTTTTATCACAGGAAAAGAAATCAGCCCTCGACAAGTCAAACGGCAGAAAAAGATTTTTTTGAAAAAATCCCTAAGCCCCGGGGTCACAATTTCATCAAAAATCTGATTTTCGGCAGTTCATTCAAAAATGGTGCCAAACGGTTGCAAATGCTCCCCTGAGAGGTTTGGCAGTCGAAACAGAAGGCTTTTTATCACAGGAAAAGAAATCAGCCCTCGACAAGTCAACCGGCAGAAAAAGATTTTTTTGAAAAAATCCCTAAGCCCCGGGGTCACAATTTCATCAAAAATATGACTTTCGGCAATTCACTCAAAAATGGTACGAAACGGTTGCAAATGCTCCCCTGAGAGGTTTGGCGGTCGAAACAGAAGGCTTTTTATCACAGGAAAAGAAATCAGCCCTCGGCAACTTAACCGGCAAAAAGATTTTTTTGAAAAAATCCCTAAGCCCCGTGGTCAACATTTCATCAAAAATATGACTTTCGGCAATTCACTCAAAAATGGTACCAAACGGTTGCAAATGCTCCCCTGAGAGGTTTGGTGGTCGAAACAGAAGGCTTTTTATTACAGGAAAAGAAATCAGCCCTCGACAACTTAACCGGCAAAAAAGATTTTTTTGAAAAAATCCCTAAGCCCCGTGGTCAACATTTCATCAAAAATATGACTTTCGGCAATTCACTCAAAAATGGTACCAAACGGTTGCAAATGCTCCCCTGAGAGGTTTGGCGGTCGAAACAGAAGGCTTTTTATCACAGGAAAAGAAATCAGCCCTCGACAAGTCAACCGGCAGAAAAAGATTTTTTTGAAAAAATCCCTAAGCCCCGGGGTCACAATTTTATCAAAAATATGACTTTCGGCAATTCACTCAAAAATGGTACGAAACGGTTGCAAATGCTCCCCTGAGAGGTTTGGCGGTCGAAACAGAAGGCTTTTTATCACAGGAAAAGAAATCAGCCCTCGACAAGTCAACCGGCAGAAAAAGAGTTTTTGAAAAAATCCCTAAGCCCCGGGGTCACAATTTCATCAAAAATATGACTTTCGGCAATTCACTCAAAAATGGTACAAAACGGTTGCAAATGCTCCCCTGAGAGGTTTGGCGTTCGAAACAGAAGGCTTTTTATCACAGGAAAAGAAATCAGCCCTCGACAAGTCAACCGGCAGAAAAAGATTTTTTTGAAAAAATCCCTAAGCCCCGGGGTCACAATTTCATCAAAAATCTGATTTTCGGCAGTTCATTCAAAAATGGTGCCAAACGGTTGCAAATGCTCCCCTGAGAGTTTTGGCAGTCGAAACAGAAGGCTTTTTATCACAGGAAAAGAAATCAGCCCTCGACAAGTCAACCGGCAGAAAAAGATTTTTTTGAAAAAATCCCTAAGCCCCGGGGTCACAATTTCATCAAAAATATGACTTTCGGCAATTCACTCAAAAATGGTACGAAACGGTTGCAAATGCTCCCCTGAGAGGTTTGGCGGTCGAAACAGAAGGCTTTTTATCACAGGAAAAGAAATCAGCCCTCGGCAACTTAACCGGCAAAAAGATTTTTTTGAAAAAATCCCTAAGCCCCGGGGTCACAATTTCATCAAAAATATGACTTTCGGCAATTCACTCAAAAATGGTACCAAACGGTTGCAAATGCTCCCCTGAGAGGTTTGGCGGTCGAAACAGAAGGCTTTTTATCACAGGAAAAGAAATCAGCCCTCGACAAGTCAACCGGCAGAAAAAGATTTTTTTGAAAAAATCCCTAAGCCCCGGGGTCACAATTTTATCAAAAATATGACTTTCGGCAATTCACTCAAAAATGGTACGAAACGGTTGCAAATGCTCCCCTGAGAGGTTTGGCGGTCGAAACAGAAGGCTTTTTATCACAGGAAAAGAAATCAGCCCTCGACAAGTCAACCGGCAGAAAAAGATTTTTTTGAAAAAATCCCTAAGCCCCGGGGTCACAATTTTATCAAAAATATGACTTTCGGCAATTCACTCAAAAATGGTACGAAACGGTTGCAAATGCTCCCCTGAGAGGTTTGGCGATCGAAACAGAAGGCTTTTTATCACAGGAAAAGAAATCAGCCCTCGGCAACTTAACCGGCAAAAAAGATTTTTTTGAAAAAATCCCTAAGCCCCGTGGTCAACATTTCATCAAAAATATGACTTTCGGCAATTCACTCAAAAATGGTACCAAACGGTTGCAAATGCTCCCCTGAGAGGTTTGGTGGTCGAAACAGAAGGCTTTTTATTACAGGAAAAGAAATCAGCCCTCGACAACTTAACCGGCAAAAAAGATTTTTTTGAAAAAATCCCTAAGCCCCGGGGTCACAATTTCATCAAAAATCTGACTTTCGGCAATTCACTCAAAAATGGTACCAAACGGTTGCAAATGCTCCCCTGAGAGGTTTGGCGGTCGAAACAGAAGGCTTTTTATCACAGGAAAAGAAATCAGCCCTCGACAACTCAACCGGCAGAAAAAGATTTTTTTGAAAAAATCCCTAAGCCCCGGGGTCACAATTTCATCAAAAATATGACTTTCGGAAATTCACTCAAAAATGGTACGAAACGGTTGCAAATGCTCCCCTGAGAGGTTTGGCGGTCGAAACAGAAGGCTTTTTATCACAGGAAAAGAAATCAGCCCTCGACAAGTCAAACGGCAGAAAAAGATTTTTTTGAAAAAATCCCTAAGCCCCGGGGTCACAATTTCATCAAAAATCTGATTTTCGGCAGTTCATTCAAAAATGGTGCCAAACGGTTGCAAATGCTCCCCTGAGAGGTTTGGCAGTCGAAACAGAAGGCTTTTTATCACAGGAAAAGAAATCAGCCCTCGACAAGTCAACCGGCAGAAAAAGATTTTTTTGAAAAAATCCCTAAGCCCCGGGGTCACAATTTCATCAAAAATATGACTTTCGGCAATTCACTCAAAAATGGTACGAAACGGTTGCAAATGCTCCCCTGAGAGGTTTGGCGGTCGAAACAGAAGGCTTTTTATCACAGGAAAAGAAATCAGCCCTCGGCAACTTAACCGGCAAAAAGATTTTTTTGAAAAAATCCCTAAGCCCCGTGGTCAACATTTCATCAAAAATATGACTTTCGGCAATTCACTCAAAAATGGTACCAAACGGTTGCAAATGCTCCCCTGAGAGGTTTGGTGGTCGAAACAGAAGGCTTTTTATTACAGGAAAAGAAATCAGCCCTCGACAACTTAACCGGCAAAAAAGATTTTTTTGAAAAAATCCCTAAGCCCCGTGGTCAACATTTCATCAAAAATATGACTTTCGGCAATTCACTCAAAAATGGTACCAAACGGTTGCAAATGCTCCCCTGAGAGGTTTGGCGGTCGAAACAGAAGGCTTTTTATCACAGGAAAAGAAATCAGCCCTCGACAAGTCAACCGGCAGAAAAAGATTTTTTTGAAAAAATCCCTAAGCCCCGGGGTCACAATTTTATCAAAAATATGACTTTCGGCAATTCACTCAAAAATGGTACGAAACGGTTGCAAATGCTCCCCTGAGAGGTTTGGCGGTCGAAACAGAAGGCTTTTTATCACAGGAAAAGAAATCAGCCCTCGACAAGTCAACCGGCAGAAAAAGAGTTTTTGAAAAAATCCCTAAGCCCCGGGGTCACAATTTCATCAAAAATATGACTTTCGGCAATTCACTCAAAAATGGTACGAAACGGTTGCAAATGCTCCCCTGAGAGGTTTGGCGGTCGAAACAGAAGGCTTTTTATCACAGGAAAAGAAATCAGCCCTCGACAAGTCAACCGGCAGAAAAAGAGTTTTTGAAAAAATCCCTAAGCCCCGGGGTCACAATTTCATCAAAAATATGACTTTCGGCAATTCACTCAAAAATGGTACAAAACGGTTGCAAATGCTCCCCTGAGAGGTTTGGCGTTCGAAACAGAAGGCTTTTTATCACAGGAAAAGAAATCAGCCCTCGACAAGTCAACCGGCAGAAAAAGATTTTTTTGAAAAAATCCCTAAGCCCCGGGGTCACAATTTCATCAAAAATCTGATTTTCGGCAGTTCATTCAAAAATGGTGCCAAACGGTTGCAAATGCTCCCCTGAGAGTTTTGGCAGTCGAAACAGAAGGCTTTTTATCACAGGAAAAGAAATCAGCCCTCGACAAGTCAACCGGCAGAAAAAGATTTTTTTGAAAAAATCCCTAAGCCCCGGGGTCACAATTTCATCAAAAATATGACTTTCGGCAATTCACTCAAAAATGGTACGAAACGGTTGCAAATGCTCCCCTGAGAGGTTTGGCGGTCGAAACAGAAGGCTTTTTATCACAGGAAAAGAAATCAGCCCTCGGCAACTTAACCGGCAAAAAGATTTTTTTGAAAAAATCCCTAAGCCCCGGGGTCACAATTTCATCAAACATATGACTTTCGGCAATTCACTCAAAAATGGTACGAAACGGTTGCAAATGCTCCCCTGAGAGGTTTGGCGGTCGAAACAGAAGGCTTTTTATCACAGGAAAAGAAATCAGCCCTCGGCAACTTAACCGGCAAAAAAGATTTTTTTGAAAAAATCCCTAAGCCCCGGGGTCACAATTTCATCAAAAATATGACTTTCGGCAATTCACTCAAAAATGGTACCAAACGGTTGCAAATGCTCCCCTGAGAGGTTTGGCGGTCGAAACAGAAGGCTTTTTATCACAGGAAAAGAAATCAGCCCTCGACAAGTCAACCGGCAGAAAAAGATTTTTTTGAAAAAATCCCTAAGCCCCGGGGTCACAATTTTATCAAAAATATGACTTTCGGCAATTCACTCAAAAATGGTACGAAACGGTTGCAAATGCTCCCCTGAGAGGTTTGGCGGTCGAAACAGAAGGCTTTTTATCACAGGAAAAGAAATCAGCCCTCGACAAGTCAACCGGCAGAAAAAGAGTTTTTGAAAAAATCCCTAAGCCCCGGGGTCACAATTTCATCAAAAATATGACTTTCGGCAATTCACTCAAAAATGGTACCAAACGGTTGCAAATGCTCCCCTGAGAGGTTTGGCGGTCGAAACAGAAGGCTTTTTATCACAGGAAAAGAAATCAGCCCTCGACAAGTCAACCGGCAGAAAAAGATTTTTTTGAAAAAATCCCTAAGCCCCGGGGTCACAATTTTATCAAAAATATGACTTTCGGCAATTCACTCAAAAATGGTACGAAACGGTTGCAAATGCTCCCCTGAGAGGTTTGGCGGTCGAAACAGAAGGCTTTTTATCACAGGAAAAGAAATCAGCCCTCGACAAGTCAACCGGCAGAAAAAGAGTTTTTGAAAAAATCCCTAAGCCCCGGGGTCACAATTTCATCAAAAATATGACTTTCGGCAATTCACTCAAAAATGGTACGAAACGGTTGCAAATGCTCCCCTGAGAGGTTTGGCGGTCGAAACAGAAGGCTTTTTATCACAGGAAAAGAAATCAGCCCTCGACAAGTCAACCGGCAGAAAAAGAGTTTTTGAAAAAATCCCTAAGCCCCGGGGTCACAATTTCATCAAAAATATGACTTTCGGCAATTCACTCAAAAATGGTACAAAACGGTTGCAAATGCTCCCCTGAGAGGTTTGGCGTTCGAAACAGAAGGCTTTTTATCACAGGAAAAGAAATCAGCCCTCGACAAGTCAACCGGCAGAAAAAGATTTTTTTGAAAAAATCCCTAAGCCCCGGGGTCACAATTTCATCAAAAATCTGATTTTCGGCAGTTCATTCAAAAATGGTGCCAAACGGTTGCAAATGCTCCCCTGAGAGTTTTGGCAGTCGAAACAGAAGGCTTTTTATCACAGGAAAAGAAATCAGCCCTCGACAAGTCAACCGGCAGAAAAAGATTTTTTTGAAAAAATCCCTAAGCCCCGGGGTCACAATTTCATCAAAAATATGACTTTCGGCAATTCACTCAAAAATGGTACGAAACGGTTGCAAATGCTCCCCTGAGAGGTTTGGCGGTCGAAACAGAAGGCTTTTTATCACAGGAAAAGAAATCAGCCCTCGGCAACTTAACCGGCAAAAAGATTTTTTTGAAAAAATCCCTAAGCCCCGGGGTCACAATTTCATCAAACATATGACTTTCGGCAATTCACTCAAAAATGGTACGAAACGGTTGCAAATGCTCCCCTGAGAGGTTTGGCGGTCGAAACAGAAGGCTTTTTATCACAGGAAAAGAAATCAGCCCTCGGCAACTTAACCGGCAAAAAAGATTTTTTTGAAAAAATCCCTAAGCCCCGGGGTCACAATTTCATCAAAAATATGACTTTCGGCAATTCACTCAAAAATGGTACCAAACGGTTGCAAATGCTCCCCTGAGAGGTTTGGCGGTCGAAACAGAAGGCTTTTTATCACAGGAAAAGAAATCAGCCCTCGACAAGTCAACCGGCAGAAAAAGATTTTTTTGAAAAAATCCCTAAGCCCCGGGGTCACAATTTTATCAAAAATATGACTTTCGGCAATTCACTCAAAAATGGTACGAAACGGTTGCAAATGCTCCCCTGAGAGGTTTGGCGGTCGAAACAGAAGGCTTTTTATCACAGGAAAAGAAATCAGCCCTCGACAAGTCAACCGGCAGAAAAAGAGTTTTTGAAAAAATCCCTAAGCCCCGGGGTCACAATTTCATCAAAAATATGACTTTCGGCAATTCACTCAAAAATGGTACGAAACGGTTGCAAATGCTCCCCTGAGAGGTTTGGCGATCGAAACAGAAGGCTTTTTATCACAGGAAAAGAAATCAGCCCTCGGCAACTTAACCGGCAAAAAAGATTTTTTTGAAAAAATCCCTAAGCCCCGTGGTCAACATTTCATCAAAAATATGACTTTCGGCAATTCACTCAAAAATGGTACCAAACGGTTGCAAATGCTCCCCTGAGAGGTTTGGTGGTCGAAACAGAAGGCTTTTTATTACAGGAAAAGAAATCAGCCCTCGACAACTTAACCGGCAAAAAAGATTTTTTTGAAAAAATCCCTAAGCCCCGTGGTCAACATTTCATCAAAAATATGACTTTCGGCAATTCACTCAAAAATGGTACCAAACGGTTGCAAATGCTCCCCTGAGAGGTTTGGCGTTCGAAACAGAAGGCTTTTTATCACAGGAAAAGAAATCAGCCCTCGACAAGTCAACCGGCAGAAAAAGATTTTTTTGAAAAAATCCCTAAGCCCCGGGGTCACAATTTCATCAAAAATCTGATTTTCGGCAGTTCATTCAAAAATGGTGCCAAACGGTTGCAAATGCTCCCCTGAGAGGTTTGGCAGTCGAAACAGAAGGCTTTTTATCACAGGAAAAGAAATCAGCCCTCGACAAGTCAACCGGCAGAAAAAGATTTTTTTGAAAAAATCCCTAAGCCCCGGGGTCACAATTTCATCAAAAATATGACTTTCGGCAATTCACTCAAAAATGGTACGAAACGGTTGCAAATGCTCCCCTGAGAGGTTTGGCGGTCGAAACAGAAGGCTTTTTATCACAGGAAAAGAAATCAGCCCTCGGCAACTTAACCGGCAAAAAGGTTTTTTTGAAAAAATCCCTAAGCCCCGGGGTCACAATTTCATCAAACATATGACTTTCGGCAATTCACTCAAAAATGGTACGAAACGGTTGCAAATGCTCCCCTGAGAGGTTTGGCGGTCGAAACAGAAGGCTTTTTATCACAGGAAAAGAAATCAGCCCTCGGCAACTTAACCGGCAAAAAAGATTTTTTTGAAAAAATCCCTAAGCCCCGGGGTCAACATTTCATCAAAAATATGACTTTCGGCAATTCACTCAAAAATGGTACCAAACGGTTGCAAATGCTCCCCTGAGAGGTTTGGCGGTCGAAACAGAAGGCTTTTTATCACAGGAAAAGAAATCAGCCCTCGACAAGTCAACCGGCAGAAAAAGATTTTTTTGAAAAAATCCCTAAGCCCCGGGGTCACAATTTTATCAAAAATATGACTTTCGGCAATTCACTCAAAAATGGTACGAAACGGTTGCAAATGCTCCCCTGAGAGGTTTGGCGGTCGAAACAGAAGGCTTTTTATCACAGGAAAAGAAATCAGCCCTCGACAAGTCAACCGGCAGAAAAAGATTTTTTTGAAAAAATCCCTAAGCCCCGGGGTCACAATTTCATCAAAAATATGACTTTCGGCAATTCACTCAAAAATGGTACGAAACGGTTGCAAATGCTCCCCTGAGAGGTTTGGCGGTCGAAACAGAAGGCTTTTTATCACAGGAAAAGAAATCAGCCCTCGGCAACTTAACCGGCAAAAAGATCTTTTTGAAAAAATCCCTAAGCCCCGGGGTCACAATTTCATCAAACATATGACTTTCGGCAATTCACTCAAAAATGGTACGAAACGGTTGCAAATGCTCCCCTGAGAGGTTTGGCGGTCGAAACAGAAGGCTTTTTATCACAGGAAAAGAAATCAGCCCTCGGCAACTTAACCGGCAAAAAAGATTTTTTTGAAAAAATCCCTAAGCCCCGGGGTCACAATTTCATCAAAAATATGACTTTCGGCAATTCACTCAAAAATGGTACCAAACGGTTGCAAATGCTCCCCTGAGAGGTTTGGCGGTCGAAACAGAAGGCTTTTTATCACAGGAAAAGAAATCAGCCCTCGACAAGTCAACCGGCAGAAAAAGATTTTTTTGAAAAAATCCCTAAGCCCCGGGATCACAATTTTATCAAAAATATGACTTTCGGCAATTCACTCAAAAATGGTACGAAACGGTTGCAAATGCTCCCCTGAGAGGTTTGGTGGTCGAAACAGAAGGCTTTTTATCACAGGAAAAGAAATCAGCCCTCGACAAGTCAACCGGCAGAAAAAGAGTTTTTGAAAAAATCCCTAAGCCCCGGGGTCACAATTTCATCAAAAATATGACTTTCGGCAATTCACTCAAAAATGGTACGAAACGGTTGCAAATGCTCCCCTGAGAGGTTTGGCGATCGAAACAGAAGGCTTTTTATCACAGGAAAAGAAATCAGCCCTCGGCAACTTAACCGGCAAAAAAGATTTTTTTGAAAAAATCCCTAAGCCCCGTGGTCAACATTTCATCAAAAATATGACTTTCGGCAATTCACTCAAAAATGGTACCAAACGGTTGCAAATGCTCCCCTGAGAGGTTTGGTGGTCGAAACAGAAGGCTTTTTATTACAGGAAAAGAAATCAGCCCTCGACAACTTAACCGGCAAAAAAGATTTTTTTGAAAAAATCCCTAAGCCCCGGGGTCACAATTTCATCAAAAATCTGACTTTCGGCAATTCACTCAAAAATGGTACCAAACGGTTGCAAATGCTCCCATGAGAGGTTTGGCGGTCGAAACAGAAGGCTTTTTATCACAGGAAAAGAAATCAGCCCTCGACAACTCAACCGGCAGAAAAAGATTTTTTTGAAAAAATCCCTAAGCCCCGGGGTCACAATTTCATCAAAAATATGACTTTCGGAAATTCACTCAAAAATGGTACGAAACGGTTGCAAATGCTCCCCTGAGAGGTTTGGCGGTCGAAACAGAAGGCTTTATATCACAGGAAAAGAAATCAGCCCTCGGCAACTTAACCGGCAAAAAAGATTTTTTTGAAAAAATCCCTAAGCCCCGGGGTCACAATTTCATCAAAAATATGACTTTCGGCAATTCACTCAAAAATGGTACCAAACGGTTGCAAATGCTCCCCTGAGAGGTTTGGCGGTCGAAACAGAAGGCTTTTTATCACAGGAAAAGAAATCAGCCCTCGACAAGTCAACCGGCAGAAAAAGATTTTTTTGAAAAAACCCCTAAGCCCCGGGGTCACAATTTCATCAAAAATATGACTTTCGGCAATTCACTCAAAAATGGTACGAAACGGTTGCAAATGCTCCCCTGAGAGGTTTGGCGGTCGAAACAGAAGGCTTTTTATCACAGGAAAAGAAATCAGCCCTCGACAAGTCAACCGGCAGAAAAAGAGTTTTTGAAAAAATCCCTAAGCCCCGGGGTCACAATTTCATCAAAAATATGACTTTCGGCAGTTCATTCAAAAATGGTGCCAAACGGTTGCAAATGCTCCCCTGAGAGGTTTGGCAGTCGAAACAGAAGGCTTTTTATCACAGGAAAAGAAATCAGCCCTCGACAAGTCAACCGGCAAAAAAAGATTTTTTTGAAAAAATCCCTAAGCCCCGGGGTCACAATTTCATCAAAAATATGACTTTCGGCAATTCACTCAAAAATGGTACGAAACGGTTGCAAATGCTCCCCTGAGAGGTTTGGCGGTCGAAACAGAAGGCTTTTTATCACAGGAAAAGAAATCAGCCCTCGGCAACTTAACCGGCAAGAAAGATTTTTTTGAAAAAATCCCTAAGCCCCGGGGTCACAATTTCATCAAAAATCTGACTTTCGGCAATTCACTCAAAAATGGTGCCAAAAGGTTGCAAATGCTCCCCTGAGAGGTTTGGCAGTCGAAACAGAAGGCTTTTTATCACAGGAAAAGAAATCAGCCCTCGACAAGTCAACCGGCAGAAAAAGATTTTTTTGAAAAAATCCCTAAGCCCCGGGGTCACAATTTCATCAAAAATCTGATTTTCGGCAGTTCATTCAAAAATGGTGCCAAACGGTTGCAAATGCTCCCCTGAGAGGTTTGGCAGTCGAAACAGAAGGCTTTTTATCACAGGAAAAGAAATCAGCCCTCGACAAGTCAACCGGCAGAAAAAGATTTTTTTGAAAAAATCCCTAAGCCCCGGGGTCACTATTTCATCAAAAATATGACTTTCGGCAATTCACTCAAAAATGGTACGAAACGGTTGCAAATGCTCCCCTGAGAGGTTTGGCGGTCGAAACAGAAGGCTTTTTATCACAGGAAAAGAAATCAGCCCTCGGCAACTTAACCGGCAAAAAGGTTTTTTTGAAAAAATCCCTAAGCCCCGGGGTCACAATTTCATCAAACATATGACTTTCGGCAATTCACTCAAAAATGGTACGAAACGGTTGCAAATGCTCCCCTGAGAGGTTTGGCGGTCGAAACAGAAGGCTTTTTATCACAGGAAAAGAAATCAGCCCTCGACAACTCAACCGGCAGAAAAAGATTTTTTTGAAAAAATCCCTAAGCCCCGGGGTCACAATTTCATCAAAAATATGACTTTCGGCAATTCACTCAAAAATGGTACGAAACGGTTGCAAATGCTCCCCTGAGAGGTTTGGCAGTCGAAACAGAAGGCTTTTTATCACAGGAAAAGAAATCAGCCCTCGACAAGTCAACCGGCAGAAAAAGATTTTTTTGAAAAAATCCCTAAGCCCCGGGGTCACAATTTCATCAAAAATATGACTTTCGGAAATTCACTCAAAAATGGTACGAAACCGTTGCAAATGCTCCCCTGAGAGGTTTGGCGGTCGAAACAGAAGGCTTTTTATCACAGGAAAAGAAATCAGCCCTCGGCAACTTAACCGGCAAAAAAGATTTTTTTGAAAAAATCCCTAAGCCCCGGGGTCACAATTTCATCAAAAATATGACTTTCGGCAATTCACTCAAAAATGGTACGAAACGGTTGCAAATGCTCCCCTGAGAGGTTTGGCGGTCGAAACAGAAGGCTTTTTATCACAGGAAAAGAAATCAGCCCTCGACAAGTCAACAGGCAGAAAAAGATTTTTTTGAAAAAATCCCTAAGCCCCGGGGTCACAATTTCATCAAAAATATGACTTTCGGCAATTCACTCAAAAATGGTACGAAACGGTTGCAAATGCTCCCCTGAGAGGTTTGGCGGTCGAAACAGAAGGCTTTTTATCACAGGAAAAGAAATCAGCCCTCGACAAGTCAACCGGCAGAAAAAGATTTTTTTGAAAAAATCCCTAAGCCCCGGGGTCACAATTTCATCAAAAATATGACTTTCGGCAATTCACTCAAAAATGGTACCAAACGGTTGCAAATGCTCCCCTGAGAGGTTTGGCGGTCGAAACAGAAGGCTTTTTATCACAGGAAAAGAAATCAGCCCTCGACAAGTCAACCGGCAGAAAAAGATTTTTTTGAAAAAATCCCTAAGCCCCGGGGTCACAATTTCATCAAAAATATGACTTTCGGCAATTCACTCAAAAATGGTACGAAACGGTTGCAAATGCTCCCCTGAGAGGTTTGGCGGTCGAAACAGAAGGCTTTTTATCACAGGAAAAGAAATCAGCCCTCGGCAACTTAACCGGCAAAAAAGATTTTTTTGAAAAAATCCCTAAGCCCCGGGGTCACAATTTCATCAAAAATATGACTTTCGGCAATTCACTCAAAAATGGTACGAAACGGTTGCAAATGCTCCCCTGAGAGGTTTGGCGGTCGAAACAGAAGGCTTTTTATCACAGGAAAAGAAATCAGCCCTCGACAAGTCAACCGGCAGAAAAAGATTTTTTTGAAAAAATCCCTAAGCCCCGGGGTCACAATTTCATCAAAAATATGACTTTCGGCAATTCACTCAAAAATGGTACCAAACGGTTGCAAATGCTCCCCTGAGAGGTTTGGCGGTCGAAACAGAAGGCTTTTTATCACAGGAAAAGAAATCAGCCCTCGACAAGTCAACCGGCAGAAAAAGATTTTTTTGAAAAAATCCCTAAGCCCCGGGGTCACAATTTCATCAAAAATATGACTTTCGGCAATTCACTCAAAAATGGTACGAAACGGTTGCAAATGCTCCCCTGAGAGGTTTGGCAGTCGAAACAGAAGGCTTTTTATCACAGGAAAAGAAATCAGCCCTCGACAAGTCAACCGGCAGAAAAAGATTTTTTTGAAAAAACCCCTAAGCCCCGGGGTCACAATTTCATCAAAAATATGACTTTCGGCAATTCACTCAAAAATGGTACGAAACGGTTGCAAATGCTCCCCTGAGAGGTTTGGCGGTCGAAACAGAAGGCTTTTTATCACAGGAAAAGAAATCAGCCCTCGACAAGTCAACCGGCAGAAAAAGAGTTTTTGAAAAAATCCCTAAGCCCCGGGGTCACAATTTCATCAAAAATATGACTTTCGGCAGTTCATTCAAAAATGGTGCCAAACGGTTGCAAATGCTCCCCTGAGAGGTTTGGCAGTCGAAACAGAAGGCTTTTTATCACAGGAAAAGAAATCAGCCCTCGACAAGTCAACCGGCAAAAAAAGATTTTTTTGAAAAAATCCCTAAGCCCCGGGGTCACAATTTCATCAAAAATATGACTTTCGGCAATTCACTCGAAAAAATGGTACGAAACGGTTGCAAATGCTCCCCTGAGAGGTTTGGCGGTCGAAACAGAAGGCTTTTTATCACAGGAAAAGAAATCAGCCCTCGGCAACTTAACCGGCAAGAAAGATTTTTTTGAAAAAATCCCTAAGCCCCGGGGTCACAATTTCATCAAAAATCTGACTTTCGGCAATTCACTCAAAAATGGTACCAAAAGGTTGCAAATGCTCCCCTGAGAGGTTTGGCAGTCGAAACAGAAGGCTTTTTATCACAGGAAAAGAAATCAGCCCTCGACAAGTCAACCGGCAGAAAAAGATTTTTTTGAAAAAATCCCTAAGCCCCGGGGTCACAATTTCATCAAAAATCTGATTTTCGGCAGTTCATTCAAAAATGGTGCCAAACGGTTGCAAATGCTCCCCTGAGAGGTTTGGCAGTCGAAACAGAAGGCTTTTTATCACAGGAAAAGAAATCAGCCCTCGACAAGTCAACCGGCAGAAAAAGATTTTTTTGAAAAAATCCCTAAGCCCCGGGGTCACAATTTCATCAAAAATATGACTTTCGGCAATTCACTCAAAAATGGTACGAAACGGTTGCAAATGCTCCCCTGAGAGGTTTGGCGGTCGAAACAGAAGGCTTTTTATCACAGGAAAAGAAATCAGCCCTCGGCAACTTAACCGGCAAAAAGGTTTTTTTGAAAAAATCCCTAAGCCCCGGGGTCACAATTTCATCAAACATATGACTTTCGGCAATTCACTCAAAAATGGTACGAAACGGTTGCAAATGCTCCCCTGAGAGGTTTGGCGGTCGAAACAGAAGGCTTTTTATCACAGGAAAAGAAATCAGCCCTCGGCAACTTAACCGGCAAAAAAGATTTTTTTGAAAAAATCCCTAAGCCCCGGGGTCAACATTTCATCAAAAATATGACTTTCGGCAATTCACTCAAAAATGGTACCAAACGGTTGCAAATGCTCCCCTGAGAGGTTTGGCGGTCGAAACAGAAGGCTTTTTATCACAGGAAAAGAAATCAGCCCTCGACAAGTCAACCGGCAGAAAAAGATTTTTTTGAAAAAATCCCTAAGCCCCGGGGTCACAATTTTATCAAAAATATGACTTTCGGCAATTCACTCAAAAATGGTACGAAACGGTTGCAAATGCTCCCCTGAGAGGTTTGGCGGTCGAAACAGAAGGCTTTTTATCACAGGAAAAGAAATCAGCCCTCGACAAGTCAACCGGCAGAAAAAGATTTTTTTGAAAAAATCCCTAAGCCCCGGGGTCACAATTTCATCAAAAATATGACTTTCGGCAATTCACTCAAAAATGGTACGAAACGGTTGCAAATGCTCCCCTGAGAGGTTTGGCGGTCGAA
The DNA here is from genome assembly GCF_964188315.1 of Podarcis muralis. Classification (NCBI taxonomy): domain Eukaryota; kingdom Metazoa; phylum Chordata; class Lepidosauria; order Squamata; family Lacertidae; genus Podarcis; species Podarcis muralis. Next base: position 18,397,172 of record NC_135659.1, on the reverse strand, counting down.
ACAGAAGGCTTTTTATCACAGGAAAAGAAATCAGCCCTCGGCAACTTAACCGGCAAAAAGATCTTTTTGAAAAAATCCCTAAGCCCCGGGGTCACAATTTCATCAAACATATGACTTTCGGCAATTCACTCAAAAATGGTACGAAACGGTTGCAAATGCTCCCCTGAGAGGTTTGGCGGTCGAAACAGAAGGCTTTTTATCACAGGAAAAGAAATCAGCCCTCGGCAACTTAACCGGCAAAAAAGATTTTTTTGAAAAAATCCCTAAGCCCCGGGGTCACAATTTCATCAAAAATATGACTTTCGGCAATTCACTCAAAAATGGTACCAAACGGTTGCAAATGCTCCCCTGAGAGGTTTGGCGGTCGAAACAGAAGGCTTTTTATCACAGGAAAAGAAATCAGCCCTCGACAAGTCAACCGGCAGAAAAAGATTTTTTTGAAAAAATCCCTAAGCCCCGGGGTCACAATTTTATCAAAAATATGACTTTCGGCAATTCACTCAAAAATGGTACGAAACGGTTGCAAATGCTCCCCTGAGAGGTTTGGCGGTCGAAACAGAAGGCTTTTTATCACAGGAAAAGAAATCAGCCCTCGACAAGTCAACCGGCAGAAAAAGAGTTTTTGAAAAAATCCCTAAGCCCCGGGGTCACAATTTCATCAAAAATATGACTTTCGGCAATTCACTCAAAAATGGTACGAAACGGTTGCAAATGCTCCCCTGAGAGGTTTGGCGATCGAAACAGAAGGCTTTTTATCACAGGAAAAGAAATCAGCCCTCGGCAACTTAACCGGCAAAAAAGATTTTTTTGAAAAAATCCCTAAGCCCCGTGGTCAACATTTCATCAAAAATATGACTTTCGGCAATTCACTCAAAAATGGTACCAAACGGTTGCAAATGCTCCCCTGAGAGGTTTGGTGGTCGAAACAGAAGGCTTTTTATTACAGGAAAAGAAATCAGCCCTCGACAACTTAACCGGCAAAAAAGATTTTTTTGAAAAAATCCCTAAGCCCCGGGGTCACAATTTCATCAAAAATCTGACTTTCGGCAATTCACTCAAAAATGGTACCAAACGGTTGCAAATGCTCCCATGAGAGGTTTGGCGGTCGAAACAGAAGGCTTTTTATCACAGGAAAAGAAATCAGCCCTCGACAACTCAACCGGCAGAAAAAGATTTTTTTGAAAAAATCCCTAAGCCCCGGGGTCACAATTTCATCAAAAATATGACTTTCGGAAATTCACTCAAAAATGGTACGAAACGGTTGCAAATGCTCCCCTGAGAGGTTTGGCGGTCGAAACAGAAGGCTTTATATCACAGGAAAAGAAATCAGCCCTCGGCAACTTAACCGGCAAAAAAGATTTTTTTGAAAAAATCCCTAAGCCCCGGGGTCACAATTTCATCAAAAATATGACTTTCGGCAATTCACTCAAAAATGGTACCAAACGGTTGCAAATGCTCCCCTGAGAGGTTTGGCGGTCGAAACAGAAGGCTTTTTATCACAGGAAAAGAAATCAGCCCTCGACAAGTCAACCGGCAGAAAAAGATTTTTTTGAAAAAACCCCTAAGCCCCGGGGTCACAATTTCATCAAAAATATGACTTTCGGCAATTCACTCAAAAATGGTACGAAACGGTTGCAAATGCTCCCCTGAGAGGTTTGGCGGTCGAAACAGAAGGCTTTTTATCACAGGAAAAGAAATCAGCCCTCGACAAGTCAACCGGCAGAAAAAGAGTTTTTGAAAAAATCCCTAAGCCCCGGGGTCACAATTTCATCAAAAATATGACTTTCGGCAGTTCATTCAAAAATGGTGCCAAACGGTTGCAAATGCTCCCCTGAGAGGTTTGGCAGTCGAAACAGAAGGCTTTTTATCACAGGAAAAGAAATCAGCCCTCGACAAGTCAACCGGCAAAAAAAGATTTTTTTGAAAAAATCCCTAAGCCCCGGGGTCACAATTTCATAAAAAATATGACTTTCGGCAATTCACTCAAAAATGGTACGAAACGGTTGCAAATGCTCCCCTGAGAGGTTTGGCGGTCGAAACAGGAGGCTTTTTATCACAGGAAAAGAAATCAGCCCTCGGCAACTTAACCGGCAAGAAAGATTTTTTTGAAAAAATCCCTAAGCCCCGGGGTCACAATTTCATCAAAAATCTGACTTTCGGCAATTCACTCAAAAATGGTGCCAAAAGGTTGCAAATGCTCCCCTGAGAGGTTTGGCAGTCGAAACAGAAGGCTTTTTATCACAGGAAAAGAAATCAGCCCTCGACAAGTCAACCGGCAGAAAAAGATTTTTTTGAAAAAATCCCTAAGCCCCGGGGTCACAATTTCATCAAACATATGACTTTCGGCAATTCACTCAAAAATGGTACGAAACGGTTGCAAATGCTCCCCTGAGAGGTTTGGCGGTCGAAAGAGAAGGCTTTTTATCACAGGAAAAGAAATCAGCCCTCGGCAACTTAACCGGCAAGAAAGATTTTTTTGAAAAAATCCCTAAGCCCCGTGGTCAACATTTCATCAAAAATATGACTTTCGGCAATTCACTCAAAAATGGTACCAAACGGTTGCAAATGCTCCCCTGAGAGGTTTGGTGGTCGAAACAGAAGGCTTTTTATTACAGGAAAAGAAATCAGCATTCGACAACTTAACCGGCAAAAAAGATTTTTTTGAAAAAATCCCTAAGCCCCGGGGTCACAATTTCATCAAAAATCTGACTTTCGGCAATTCACTCAAAAATGGTACCAAACGGTTGCAAATGCTCCCCTGAGAGGTTTGGCGGTCGAAACAGAAGGCTTTTTATCACAGGAAAAGAAATCAGCCCTCGACAACTCAACCGGCAGAAAAAGATTTTTTTGAAAAAATCCCTAAGCCCCGGGGTCACAATTTCATCAAAAATATGACTTTCGGAAATTCACTCAAAAATGGCACGAAACGGTTGCAAATGCTCCCCTGAGAGGTTTGGCGGTCGAAACAGAAGGCTTTTTATCACAGGAAAAGAAATCAGCCCTCGGCAACTTAACCGGCAAAAAAGATTTTTTTGAAAAAATCCCTAAGCCCCGGGGTCACAATTTCATCAAAAATATGACTTTCGGCAATTCACTCAAAAATGGTACCAAACGGTTGCAAATGCTCCCCTGAGAGGTTTGGCGGTCGAAACAGAAGGCTTTTTATCACAGGAAAAGAAATCAGCCCTCGACAAGTCAACCGGCAGAAAAAGATTTTTTTGAAAAAATCCCTAAGCCCCGGGGTCACAATTTCATCAAAAATATGACTTTCGGCAATTCACTCAAAAATGGTACGAAACGGTTGCAAATGCTCCCCTGAGAGGTTTGGCGGTCGAAACAGAAGGCTTTTTATCACAGGAAAAGAAATCAGCCCTCGACAAGTCAACCGGCAGAAAAAGAGTTTTTGAAAAAATCCCTAAGCCCCGGGGTCACAATTTCATCAAAAATATGACTTTCGGCAATTCACTCAAAAATGGTACGAAACGGTTGCAAATGCTCCCCTGAGAGGTTTGGCGGTCGAAACAGAAGGCTTTTTATCACAGGAAAAGAAATCAGCCCTCGGCAACTTAACCGGGAAAAAAAAGATTTTTTTGAAAAAATCCCTAAGCCCCGTGGTCACAATTTCATCAAAAATATGACTTTCGGCAATTCACTGAAAAATGGTACCAAACGGTTGCAAATGCTCCCCTGAGAGGTTTGGTGGTCGAAACAGAAGGCTTTTTATTACAGGAAAAGAAATCAGCCCTCGACAACTTAACCGGCAAAAAAGATTTTTTTGAAAAAATCCCTAAGCCCCGGGGTCACAATTTCATCAAAAATCTGACTTTCGGCAATTCACTCAAAAATGGTACCAAACGGTTGCAAATGCTCCCCTGAGAGGTTTGGCGGTCGAAACAGAAGGCTTTTTATCACAGGAAAAGAAATCAGCCCTCGACAACTCAACCGGCAGAAAAAGATTTTTTTGAAAAAATCCCTAAGCCCCGGGGTCACAATTTCATCAAAAATATGACTTTCGGCAATTCACTCAAAAATGGTACGAAACGGTTGCAAATGCTCCCCTGAGAGGTTTGGCAGTCGAAACAGAAGGCTTTTTATCACAGGAAAAGAAATCAGCCCTCGACAAGTCAACCGGCAGAAAAAGATTTTTTTGAAAAAATCCCTAAGCCCCGGGGTCACAATTTCATCAAAAATATGACTTTCGGCAATTCACTCAAAAATGGTACGAAACGGTTGCAAATGCTCCCCTGAGAGGTTTGGCGGTCGAAACAGAAGGCTTTTTATCACAGGAAAAGAAATCAGCCCTCGACAAGTCAACCGGCAGAAAAAGATTTTTTTGAAAAAATCCCTAAGCCCCGGGGTCACAATTTCATCAAAAATATGACTTTCGGCAATTCACTCAAAAATGGTACGAAACGGTTGCAAATGCTCCCCTGAGAGGTTTGGCGGTCGAAACAGAAGGCTTTTTATCACAGGAAAAGAAATCAGCCCTCGGCAACTTAACCGGCAAAAAAGATTTTTTTGAAAAAATCCCTAAGCCCCGGGGTCACAATTTCATCAAAAATATGACTTTCGGCAATTCACTCAAAAATGGTACGAAACGGTTGCAAATGCTCCCCTGAGAGGTTTGGCAGTCGAAACAGAAGGCTTTTTATCACAGGAAAAGAAATCAGCCCTCGACAAGTCAACCGGTAGAAAAAGATTTTTTTGAAAAAATCCCTAAGCCCCGGGGTCACAATTTCATCAAAAATCTGATTTTCGGCAGTTCATTCAAAAATGGTGCCAAACGGTTGCAAATGCTCCCCTGAGAGGTTTGGCAGTCGAAACAGAAGGCTTTTTATCACAGGAAAAGAAATCAGCCCTCGACAAGTCAACCGGCAGAAAAAGATTTTTTTGAAAAAATCCCTAAGCCCCGGGGTGACAATTTCATCAAAAATATGACTTTCGGCAATTCACTCAAAAATGGTACGAAACGGTTGCAAATGCTCCCCTGAGAGGTTTGGCGGTCGAAACAGAAGGCTTTTTATCACAGGAAAAGAAATCAGCCCTCGGCAACTTAACCGGCAAAAAAGATTTTTTTGAAAAAATCCCTAAGCCCCGGGGTCACAATTTCATCAAAAATCTGACTTTCGGCAATTCACTCAAAAATGGTGCCAAAAGGTTGCAAATGCTCCCCTGAGAGGTTTGGCAGTCGAAACAGAAGGCTTTTTATCACAGGAAAAGAAATCAGCCCTCGACAAGTCAACCGGCAGAAAAAGATTTTTTTGAAAAAATCCCTAAGCCCCGGGGTCACAATTTCATCAAACATATGACTTTCGGCAATTCACTCAAAAATGGTACGAAACGGTTGCAAATGCTCCCCTGAGAGGTTTGGCGGTCGAAACAGAAGGCTTTTTATCACAGGAAAAGAAATCAGCCCTCGGCAACTTAACCGGCAAGAAAGATTTTTTTGAAAAAATCCCTAAGCCCCGGGGTCACAATTTCATCAAAAATATGACTTTCGGCAATTCACTCAAAAATGGTACCAAACGGTTGCAAATGCTCCCCTGAGAGGTTTGGCGGTCGAAACAGAAGGCTTTTTATCACAGGAAAAGAAATCAGCCCTCGACAAGTCAACCGGCAGAAAAAGATTTTTTTGAAAAAATCCCTAAGCCCCGGGGTCACAATTTTATCAAAAATATGACTTTCGGCAATTCACTCAAAAATGGTACGAAACGGTTGCAAATGCTCCCCTGAGAGGTTTGGCGGTCGAAACAGAAGGCTTTTTATCACAGGAAAAGAAATCAGCCCTCGACAAGTCAACCGGCAGAAAAAGAGTTTTTGAAAAAATCCCTAAGCCCCGGGGTCACAATTTCATCAAAAATATGACTTTCGGCAATTCACTCAAAAATGGTACGAAACGGTTGCAAATGCTCCCCTGAGAGGTTTGGCGGTCGAAACAGAAGGCTTTTTATCACAGGAAAAGAAATCAGCCCTCGGCAACTTAACCGGCAAAAAAGATTTTTTTGAAAAAATCCCTAAGCCCCGTGGTCACAATTTCATCAAAAATATGACTTTCGGCAATTCACTGAAAAATGGTACCAAACGGTTGCAAATGCTCCCCTGAGAGGTTTGGTGGTCGAAACAGAAGGCTTTTTATTACAGGAAAAGAAATCAGCCCTCGACAACTTAACCGGCAAAAAAGATTTTTTTGAAAAAATCCCTAAGCCCCGGGGTCACAATTTCATCAAAAATCTGACTTTCGGCAATTCACTCAAAAATGGTACCAAACGGTTGCAAATGCTCCCCTGAGAGGTTTGGCGGTCGAAACAGAAGGCTTTTTATCACAGGAAAAGAAATCAGCCCTCGACAACTCAACCGGCAGAAAAAGATTTTTTTGAAAAAATCCCTAAGCCCCGGGGTCACAATTTCATCAAAAATATGACTTTCGGCAATTCACTCAAAAATGGTACGAAACGGTTGCAAATGCTCCCCTGAGAGGTTTGGCAGTCGAAACAGAAGGCTTTTTATCACAGGAAAAGAAATCAGCCCTCGACAAGTCAACCGGCAGAAAAAGATTTTTTTGAAAAAATCCCTAAGCCCCGGGGTCACAATTTCATCAAAAATATGACTTTCGGAAATTCACTCAAAAATGGTACGAAACCGTTGCAAATGCTCCCCTGAGAGGTTTGGCGGTCGAAACAGAAGGCTTTTTATCACAGGAAAAGAAATCAGCCCTCGGCAACTTAACCGGCAAAAAAGATTTTTTTGAAAAAATCCCTAAGCCCCGGGGTCACAATTTCATCAAAAATATGACTTTCGGCAATTCACTCAAAAATGGTACGAAACGGTTGCAAATGCTCCCCTGAGAGGTTTGGCGGTCGAAACAGAAGGCTTTTTATCACAGGAAAAGAAATCAGCCCTCGACAAGTCAACAGGCAGAAAAAGATTTTTTTGAAAAAATCCCTAAGCCCCGGGGTCACAATTTCATCAAAAATATGACTTTCGGCAATTCACTCAAAAATGGTACGAAACGGTTGCAAATGCTCCCCTGAGAGGTTTGGCGGTCGAAACAGAAGGCTTTTTATCACAGGAAAAGAAATCAGCCCTCGACAAGTCAACCGGCAGAAAAAGATTTTTTTGAAAAAATCCCTAAGCCCCGGGGTCACAATTTCATCAAAAATATGACTTTCGGCAATTCACTCAAAAATGGTACCAAACGGTTGCAAATGCTCCCCTGAGAGGTTTGGCGGTCGAAACAGAAGGCTTTTTATCACAGGAAAAGAAATCAGCCCTCGACAAGTCAACCGGCAGAAAAAGATTTTTTTGAAAAAATCCCTAAGCCCCGGGGTCACAATTTCATCAAAAATATGACTTTCGGCAATTCACTCAAAAATGGTACGAAACGGTTGCAAATGCTCCCCTGAGAGGTTTGGCGGTCGAAACAGAAGGCTTTTTATCACAGGAAAAGAAATCAGCCCTCGGCAACTTAACCGGCAAAAAAGATTTTTTTGAAAAAATCCCTAAGCCCCGGGGTCACAATTTCATCAAAAATATGACTTTCGGCAATTCACTCAAAAATGGTACGAAACGGTTGCAAATGCTCCCCTGAGAGGTTTGGCGGTCGAAACAGAAGGCTTTTTATCACAGGAAAAGAAATCAGCCCTCGACAAGTCAACCGGCAGAAAAAGATTTTTTTGAAAAAATCCCTAAGCCCCGGGGTCACAATTTCATCAAAAATATGACTTTCGGCAATTCACTCAAAAATGGTACCAAACGGTTGCAAATGCTCCCCTGAGAGGTTTGGCGGTCGAAACAGAAGGCTTTTTATCACAGGAAAAGAAATCAGCCCTCGACAAGTCAACCGGCAGAAAAAGATTTTTTTGAAAAAATCCCTAAGCCCCGGGGTCACAATTTCATCAAAAATATGACTTTCGGCAATTCACTCAAAAATGGTACGAAACGGTTGCAAATGCTCCCCTGAGAGGTTTGGCGGTCGAAACAGAAGGCTTTTTATCACAGGAAAAGAAATCAGCCCTCGGCAACTTAACCGGCAAAAAAGATTTTTTTGAAAAAATCCCTAAGCCCCGGGGTCACAATTTCATCAAAAATCTGACTTTCGGCAATTCACTCAAAAATGGTACGAAACGGTTGCAAATGCTCCCCTGAGAGGTTTGGCGGTCGAAACAGAAGGCTTTTTATCACAGGAAAAGAAATCAGCCCTCGACAAGTCAACAGGCAGAAAAAGATTTTTTTGAAAAAATCCCTAAGCCCCGGGGTCACAATTTCATCAAAAATATGACTTTCGGCAATTCACTCAAAAATGGTACGAAACGGTTGCAAATGCTCCCCTGAGAGGTTTGGTGGTCGAAACAGAAGGCTTTTTATTACAGGAAAAGAAATCAGCCCTCGACAACTTAACCGGCAAAAAAGATTTTTTTGAAAAAATCCCTAAGCCCCGGGGTCACAATTTCATCAAAAATCTGACTTTCGGCAATTCACTCAAAAATGGTACCAAACGGTTGCAAATGCTCCCCTGAGAGGTTTGGCGGTCGAAACAGAAGGCTTTTTATCACAGGAAAAGAAATCATCCCTCGACAACTCAACCGGCAGAAAAAGATTTTTTTGAAAAAATCCCTAAGCCCCGGGGTTACAATTTCATCAAAAATATGACTTTCTTAAATTCACTCAAAAATGGTACGAAACGGTTGCAAATGCTCCCCTGAGAGGTTTGGCGGTCGAAACAGAAGGCTTTTTATCACAGGAAAAGAAATCAGCCCTCGGCAACTTAACCGGCAAAAAAGATTTTTTTGAAAAAATCCCTAAGCCCCGGGGTCACAATTTCATCAAAAATATGACTTTCGGCAATTCACTCAAAAATGGTACCAAACGGTTGCAAATGCTCCCAAGAGAGGTTTGGCGGTCGAAACAGAAGGCTTTTTATCACAGGAAAAGAAATCAGCCCTCGACAAGTCAACCGGCAGAAAAAGATTTTTTTGAAAAAATCCCTAAGCCCCGGGGTCACAATTTCATCAAAAATATGACTTTCGGCAATTCACTCAAAAATGGTACGAAACGGTTGCAAATGCTCCCCTGAGAGGTTTGGCGGTCGAAACAGAAGGAATTTTATCACAGGAAAAGAAATCAGCCCTCGACAAGTCAACCGGCAGAAAAAGAGTTTTTGAAAAAATCCCTAAGCCCCGGGGTCACAATTTCATCAAAAATATGACTTTCGGCAATTCACTCAAAAATGGTACAAAACGGTTGCAAATGCTCCCCTGAGAGGTTTGGCGTTCGAAACAGAAGGCTTTTTATCACAGGAAAAGAAATCAGCCCTCGACAAGTCAACCGGCAGAAAAAGATTTTTTTGAAAAAATCCCTAAGCCCCGGGGTCACAATTTCATCAAAAATCTGATTTTCGGCAGTTCATTCAAAAATGGTGCCAAACGGTTGCAAATGCTCCCCTGAGAGGTTTGGCAGTCGAAACAGAAGGCTTTTTATCACAGGAAAAGAAATCAGCCCTCGACAAGTCAACCGGCAGAAAAAGATTTTTTTGAAAAAATCCCTAAGCCCCGGGGTCACAATTTCATCAAAAATATGACTTTCGGCAATTCACTCAAAAATGGTACGAAACGGTTGCAAATGCTCCCCTGAGAGGTTTGGCGGTCGAAACAGAAGGCTTTTTATCACAGGAAAAGAAATCAGCCCTCGGCAACTTAACCGGCAAAAAAGATTTTTTTGAAAAAATCCCTAAGCCCCGGGGTCACAATTTCATCAAAAATCTGACTTTCGGCAATTCACTCAAAAATGGTGCCAAAAGGTTGCAAATGCTCCCCTGAGAGGTTTGGCAGTCGAAACAGAAGGCTTTTTATCACAGGAAAAGAAATCAGCCCTCGACAAGTCAACCGGCAGAAAAAGATTTTTTTGAAAAAATCCCTAAGCCCCGGGGTCACAATTTCATCAAACATATGACTTTCGGCAATTCACTCAAAAATGGTACGAAACGGTTGCAAATGCTCCCCTGAGAGGTTTGGCGGTCGAAACAGAAGGCTTTTTATCACAGGAAAAGAAATCAGCCCTCGGCAACTTAACCGGCAAGAAAGATTTTTTTGAAAAAATCCCTAAGCCCCGGGGTCACAATTTCATCAAAAATATGACTTTCGGCAATTCACTCAAAAATGGTACCAAACGGTTGCAAATGCTCCCCTGAGAGGTTTGGCGGTCGAAACAGAAGGCTTTTTATCACAGGAAAAGAAATCAGCCCTCGACAAGTCAACCGGCAGAAAAAGATTTTTTTGAAAAAATCCCTAAGCCCCGGGGTCACAATTTTATCAAAAATATGACTTACGGCAATTCACTCAAAAATGGTACGAAACGGTTGCAAATGCTCCCCTGAGAGGTTTGGCGGTCGAAACAGAAGGCTTTTTATCACAGGAAAAGAAATCAGCCCTCGACAAGTCAACCGGCAGAAAAAGAGTTTTTGAAAAAATCCCTAAGCCCCGGGGTCACAATTTCATCAAAAATATGACTTTCGGCAATTCACTCAAAAATGGTACGAAACGGTTGCAAATGCTCCCCTGAGAGGTTTGGCGGTCGAAACAGAAGGCTTTTTATCACAGGAAAAGAAATCAGCCCTCGGCAACTTAACCGGCAAAAAATATTTTTTTGAAAAAATCCCTAAGCCCCGTGGTCACAATTTCATCAAAAATATGACTTTCGGCAATTCACTCAAAAATGGTACCAAACGGTTGCAAATGCTCCCCTGAGAGGTTTGGTGGTCGAAACAGAAGGCTTTTTATTACAGGAAAAGAAATCAGCCCTCGACAACTTAACCGGCAAAAAAGATTTTTTTGAAAAAATCCCTAAGCCCCGGGGTCACAATTTCATCAAAAATCTGACTTTCGGCAATTCACTCAAAAATGGTACGAAACGGTTGCAAATGCTCCCCTGAGAGGTTTGGCAGTCGAAACAGAAGGCTTTTTATCACAGGAAAAGAAATCAGCCCTCGACAACTCAACCGGCAGAAAAAGATTTTTTTGAAAAAATCCCTAAGCCCCGGGGTCACAATTTCATCAAAAATATGACCTTCGGAAATTCACTCAAAAATGGTACGAAACGGTTGCAAATGCTCCCCTGAGAGGTTTGGCGGTCGAAACAGAAGGCTTTTTATCACAGGAAAAGAAATCAGCCCTCGGCAACTTAACCGGCAAAAAAGATTTTTTTGAAAAAATCCCTAAGCCCCGGGGTCACAATTTCATCAAAAATATGACTTTCGGCAATTCACTGAAAAATGGTACCAAACGGTTGCAAATGCTCCCCTGAGAGGTTTGGTGGTCGAAACAGAAGGCTTTTTATTACAGGAAAAGAAATCAGCCCTCGACAACTTAACCGGCAAAAAAGATTTTTTTGAAAAAATCCCTAAGCCCCGGGGTCACAATTTCATCAAAAATCTGACTTTTGGCAATTCACTCAAAAATGGTACCAAACGGTTGCAAATGCTCCCCTGAGAGGTTTGGCGGTCGAAACAGAAGGCTTTTTATCACAGGAAAAGAAATCAGCCCTCGACAACTCAACCGGCAGAAAAAGATTTTTTTGAAAAAATCCCTAAGCCCCGGGGTCACAATTTCATCAAAAATATGACTTTCGGCAATTCACTCAAAAATGGTACGAAACGGTTGCAAATGCTCCCCTGAGAGGTTTGGCAGTCGAAACAGAAGGCTTTTTATCACAGGAAAAGAAATCAGCCCTCGACAAGTCAACCGGCAGAAAAAGATTTTTTTGAAAAAATCCCTAAGCCCCGGGGTCACAATTTCATCAAAAATATGACTTTCGGAAATTCACTCAAAAATGGTACGAAACGGTTGCAAATGCTCCCCTGAGAGGTTTGGCGGTCGAAACAGAAGGCTTTTTATCACAGGAAAAGAAATCAGCCCTCGGCAACTTAACCGGCAAAAAAGATTTTTTTGAAAAAATCCCTAAGCCCCGGGGTCACAATTTCATCAAAAATATGACTTTCGGCAATTCACTCAAAAATGGTACCAAACGGTTGCAAATGCTCCCCTGAGAGGTTTGGCGGTCGAAACAGAAGGCTTTTTATCACAGGAAAAGAAATCAGCCCTCGACAAGTCAACCGGCAGAAAAAGATTTTTTTGAAAAAATCCCTAAGCCCCGGGGTCACAATTTCATCAAAAATATGACTTTCGGCAATTCACTCAAAAATGGTACGAAACGGTTGCAAATGCTCCCCTGAGAGGTTTGGCGATAGAAACAGAAGGCTTTTTATCACAGGAAAAGAAATCAGCCCTCGGCAACTTAACCGGCAAAAAAGATTTTTTTGAAAAAATCCCTAAGCCCCGTGGTCAACATTTCATCAAAAATATGACTTTCGGCAATTCACTCAAAAATGGTACCAAACGTTTGCAAATGCTCCCCTGAGAGGTTTGGTGGTCGAAACAGAAGGCTTTTTATTACAGGAAAAGAAATCAGCCCTCGACAACTTAACCGGCAAAAAAGATTTTTTTGAAAAAATCCCTAAGCCCCGGGGTCACAATTTCATCAAAAATCTGACTTTCGGCAATTCACTCAAAAATGGTACCAAACGGTTGCAAATGCTCCCCTGAGAGGTTTGGCGGTCGAAACAGAAGGCTTTTTATCACAGGAAAAGAAATCAGCCCTCGACAAGTCAACCGGCAGAAAAAGATTTTTTTGAAAAAATCCCTAAGCCCCGGGGTCACAATTTCATCAAAAATATGACTTTCGGAAATTCACTCAAAAATGGTACGAAACGGTTGCAAATGCTCCCCTGAGAGGTTTGGCGGTCGAAACAGAAGGCTTTTTATCACAGGAAAGGAAATCAGCCCTCGGCAACTTAACCGGCAAAAAAGATTTTTTTGAAAAAATCCCTAAGCCCCGGGGTCACAATTTCATCAAAAATATGACTTTCGGCAATTCACTGAAAAGTGGTACCAAACGGTTGCAAATGCTCCCCTGAGAGGTTTGGCGGTCGAAACAGAAGGCTTTTTATCACAGGAAAAGAAATCAGCCCTCGACAAGTCAACCGGCAGAAAAAGATTTTTTTGAAAAAATCCCTAAGCCCCGGGGTCACAATTTCATCAAAAATATGACTTTCGGCAATTCACTCAAAAATGGTACGAAACGGTTGCAAATGCTCCCCTGAGAGGTTTGGCGGTCGAAACAGAAGGCTTTTTATCACAGGAAAAGAAATCAGCCCTCGACAAGTCAACCGGCAGAAAAAGAGTTTTTGAAAAAATCCCTAAGCCCCGGGGTCACAATTTCATCAAAAATATGACTTTCGGCAATTCACTCAAAAATGGTACAAAACGGTTGCAAATGCTCCCCTGAGAGGTTTGGCGTTCGAAACAGAAGGCTTTTTATCACAGGAAAAGAAATCAGCCCTCGACAAGTCAACCGGCAGAAAAAGATTTTTTTGAAAAAATCCCTAAGCCCCGGGGTCACAATTTCATCAAAAATCTGATTTTCGGCAGTTCATTCAAAAATGGTGCCAAACGGTTGCAAATGCTCCCCTGAGAGGTTTGGCAGTCGAAACAGAAGGCTTTTTATCACAGGAAAAGAAATCAGCCCTCGACAAGTCAACCGGCAGAAAAAGATTTTTTTGAAAAAATCCCTAAGCCCCGGGGTCACAATTTCATCAAAAATATGACTTTCGGCAATTCACTCAAAAATGGTACGAAACGGTTGCAAATGCTCCCCTGAGAGGTTTGGCGGTCGAAACAGAAGGCTTTTTATCACAGGAAAAGAAATCAGCCCTCGGCAACTTAACCGGCAAAAAAGATTTTTTTGAAAAAATCCCTAAGCCCCGGGGTCACAATTTCATCAAAAATCTGACTTTCGGCAATTCACTCAAAAATGGTGCCAAAAGGTTGCAAATGCTCCCCTGAGAGGTTTGGCGGTCGAAACAGAAGGCTTTTTATCACAGGAAAAGAAATCAGCCCTCGGCAACTTAACCGGCAAGAAAGATTTTTTTGAAAAAATCCCTAAGCCCCGGGGTCACAATTTCATCAAAAATATGACTTTCGGCAATTCACTCAAAAATGGTACCAAACGGTTGCAAATGCTCCCCTGAGAGGTTTGGCGGTCGAAACAGAAGGCTTTTTATCACAGGAAAAGAAATCAGCCCTCGACAAGTCAACCGGCAGAAAAAGATTTTTTTGAAAAAATCCCTAAGCCCCGGGGTCACAATTTCATCAAAAATATGACTTTCGGCAATTCACTCAAAAATGGTACGAAACGGTTGCAAATGCTCCCCTGAGAGGTTTGGCGGTCGAAACAGAAGGCTTTTTATCACAGGAAAAGAAATCAGCCCTCGACAAGTCAACCGGCAGAAAAAGAGTTTTTGAAAAAATCCCTAAGCCCCGGGGTCACAATTTCATCAAAAATATGACTTTCGGCAATTCACTCAAAAATGGTACGAAACGGTTGCAAATGCTCCCCTGAGAGGTTTGGCGGTCGAAACAGAAGGCTTTTTATCACAGGAAAAGAAATCAGCCCTCGGCAACTTAACCGGCAAAAAAGATTTTTTTGAAAAAATCCCTAAGCCCCGTGGTCACAATTTCATCAAAAATATGACTTTCGGCAATTCACTCAAAAATGGTACCAAACGGTTGCAAATGCTCCCCTGAGAGGTTTGGTGGTCGAAACAGAAGGCTTTTTATTACAGGAAAAGAAATCAGCCCTCGACAACTTAACCGGCAAAAAAGATTTTTTTGAAAAAATCCCTAAGCCCCGGGGTCACAATTTCATCAAAAATCTGACTTTCGGCAATTCACTCAAAAATGGTACCAAACGGTTGCAAATGCTCCCCTGAGAGGTTTGGCGGTCGAAACAGAAGGCTTTTTATCACAGGAAAAGACATCAGCCCTCGACAACTCAACCGGCAGAAAAAGATTTTTTTGAAAAAATCCCTAAGCCCCGGGGTCACAATTTCATCAAAAATATGACTTTCGGCAATTCACTCAAAAATGGTACGAAACGGTTGCAAATGCTCCCCTGAGAGGTTTGGCAGTCGAAACAGAAGGCTTTTTATCACAGGAAAAGAAATCAGCCCTCGACAAGTCAACCGGCAGAAAAAGATTTTTTTGAAAAAATCCCTAAGCCCCGGGGTCACAATTTCATCAAAAATATGACCTTCGGAAATTCACTCAAAAATGGTACGAAACGGTTGCAAATGCTCCCCTGAGAGGTTTGGCGGTCGAAACAGAAGGCTTTTTATCACAGGAAAAGAAATCAGCCCTCGGCAACTTAACCGGCAAAAAAGATTTTTTTAGAAAAAATCCCTAAGCCCCGTGGTCACAATTTCATCAAAAATATGACTTTCGGCAATTCACTGAAAAATGGTACCAAACGGTTGCAAATGCTCCCCTGAGAGGTTTGGTGGTCGAAACAGAAGGCTTTTTATTACAGGAAAAGAAATCAGCCCTCGACAACTTAACCGGCAAAAAAGATTTTTTTGAAAAAATCCCTAAGCCCCGGGGTCACAATTTCATCAAAAATATGACTTTCGGCAATTCACTCAAAAATGGTACGAAACGGTTGCAAATGCTCCCCTGAGAGGTTTGGCAGTCGAAACAGAAGGCTTTTTATCACAGGAAAAGAAATCAGCCCTCGACAAGTCAACCAGCAGAAAAAGATTTTTTTGAAAAAATCCCTAAGCCCCGGGGTCACAATTTCATCAAAAATATGACTTTCGGAAATTCACTCAAAAATGGTACGAAACGGTTGCAAATGCTCCCCTGAGAGGTTTGGCGGTCGAAACAGAAGGCTTTTTATCACAGGAAAAGAAATCAGCCCTCGGCAACTTAACCGGCAAAAAAGATTTTTTTGAAAAAATCCCTAAGCCCCGGGGTCACAATTTCATCAAAAATCTGACTTTCGGCAATTCACTCAAAAATGGTGCCAAAAGGTTGCAAATGCTCCCCTGAGAGGTTTGGCAGTCGAAACAGAAGGCTTTTTATCACAGGAAAAGAAATCAGCCCTCGACAAGTCAACCGGCAGAAAAATTTTTTTTTGAAAAAATCCCTAAGCCCCGGGGTCACAATTTCATCAAACATATGACTTTCGGCAATTCACTCAAAAATGGTACGAAACGGTTGCAAATGCTCCCCTGAGAGGTTTGGCGGTCGAAACAGAAGGCTTTTTATCACAGGAAAAGAAATCAGCCCTCGGCAACTTAACCGGCAAAAAAGATTTTTTTGAAAAAATCCCTAAGCCCCGGGGTCACAATTTCATCAAAAATATGACTTTCGGCAATTCACTCAAAAATGGTACCAAACGGTTGCAAATGCACCCCTGAGAGGTTTGGCGGTCGAAACAGAAGGCTTTTTATCACAGGAAAAGAAATCAGCCCTCGACAAGTCAACCGGCAGAAAAAGATTTTTTTGAAAAAATCCCTAAGCCCCGGGGTCACAATTTTATCAAAAATATGACTTTCGGCAATTCACTCAAAAATGGTACGAAACGGTTGCAAATGCTCCCCTGAGAGGTTTGGCGGTCGAAACAGAAGGCTTTTTATCACAGGAAAAGAAATCAGCCCTCGACAAGTCAACCGGCAGAAAAAGAGTTTTTGAAAAAATCCCTAAGCCCCGGGGTCACAATTTCATCAAAAATATGACTTTCGGCAATTCACTCAAAAATGGTACGAAACAGTTGCAAATGCTCCCCTGAGAGGTTTGGCGGTCGAAACAGAAGGCTTTTTATCACAGGAAAAGAAATCAGCCCTCGGCAACTTAACCGGCAAAAAAGATTTTTTTGAAAAAATCCCTAAGCCCCGTGGTCACAATTTCATCAAAAATAAGACTTTCGGCAATTCACTCAAAAATGGTACCAAACGGTTGCAAATGCTCCCCTGAGAGGTTTGGTGGTCGAAACAGAAGGCTTTTTATTACAGGAAAAGAAATCAGCCCTCGACAACTTAACCGGCAAAAAAGATTTTTTTGAAAAAATCCCTAAGCCCCGGGGTCACAATTTCATCAAAAATCCGACTTTCGGCAATTCACTCAAAAATGGTACCAAACGGTTGCAAATGCTCCCCTGAGAGGTTTGGCGGTCGAAACAGAAGGCTTTTTATCACAGGAAAAGAAATCAGCCCTCGACAACTCAACCGGCAGAAAAAGATTTTTTTGAAAAAATCCCTAAGCCCCGGGGTCACAATTTCATCAAAAATATGACTTTCGGCAATTCACTCAAAAATGGTGCCAAAAGGTTGCAAATGCTCCCCTGAGAGGTTTGGCGGTCGAAACAGAAGGCTTTTTATCACAGGAAAAGAAATCAGCCCTCGACAACTCAACCGGCAGAAAAAGATTTTTTTGAAAAAATCCCTAAGCCCCGGGGTCACAATTTCATCAAAAATATGACTTTCGGCAATTCACTCAAAAATGGTGCCAAAAGGTTGCAAATGCTCCCCTGAGAGGTTTGGCAGTCGAAACAGAAGGCTTTTTATCACAGGAAAAGAAATCAGCCCTCGACAAGTCAACCGGCAGAAAAAGATTTTTTTGAAAAAATCCCTAAGCCCCGGGGTCACAATTTCATCAAACATATGACTTTCGGCAATTCACTCAAAAATGGTACGAAACGGTTGCAAATGCTCCCCTGAGAGGTTTGGCGGTCGAAACAGAAGGCTTTTTATCACAGGAAAAGAAATCAGCCCTCGGCAACTTAACCGGCAAGAAAGATTTTTTTGAAAAAATCCCTAAGCCCCGGGGTCACAATTTCATCAAAAATATGACTTTCGGCAATTCACTCAAAAATGGTACCAAACGGTTGCAAATGCTCCCCTGAGAGGTTTGGCGGTCGAAACAGAAGGCTTTTTATCACAGGAAAAGAAATCAGCCCTCGACAAGTCAACCGGCAGAAAAAGATTTTTTTGAAAAAATCCCTAAGCCCCGGGGTCACAATTTTATCAAAAATA
Source organism: Podarcis muralis (assembly GCF_964188315.1). Taxonomy (NCBI): domain Eukaryota; kingdom Metazoa; phylum Chordata; class Lepidosauria; order Squamata; family Lacertidae; genus Podarcis; species Podarcis muralis. The sequence goes on along the minus strand of NC_135659.1, from coordinate 18,379,252 downwards.
TGACTTACGGCAATTCACTCAAAAATGGTACGAAACGGTTGCAAATGCTCCCCTGAGAGGTTTGGCGGTCGAAACAGAAGGCTTTTTATCACAGGAAAAGAAATCAGCCCTCGACAAGTCAACCGGCAGAAAAAGAGTTTTTGAAAAAATCCCTAAGCCCCGGGGTCACAATTTCATCAAAAATATGACTTTCGGCAATTCACTCAAAAATGGTACGAAACGGTTGCAAATGCTCCCCTGAGAGGTTTGGCGGTCGAAACAGAAGGCTTTTTATCACAGGAAAAGAAATCAGCCCTCGGCAACTTAACCGGCAAAAAAGATTTTTTTGAAAAAATCCCTAAGCCCCGTGGTCACAATTTCATCAAAAATATGACTTTCGGCAATTCACTCAAAAATGGTACCAAACGGTTGCAAATGCTCCCCTGAGAGGTTTGGTGGTCGAAACAGAAGGCTTTTTATTACAGGAAAAGAAATCAGCCCTCGACAACTTAACCGGCAAAAAAGATTTTTTTGAAAAAATCCCTAAGCCCCGGGGTCACAATTTCATCAAAAATCTGACTTTCGGCAATTCACTCAAAAATGGTACGAAACGGTTGCAAATGCTCCCCTGAGAGGTTTGGCAGTCGAAACAGAAGGCTTTTTATCACAGGAAAAGAAATCAGCCCTCGACAACTCAACCGGCAGAAAAAGATTTTTTTGAAAAAATCCCTAAGCCCCGGGGTCACAATTTCATCAAAAATATGACCTTCGGAAATTCACTCAAAAATGGTACGAAACGGTTGCAAATGCTCCCCTGAGAGGTTTGGCGGTCGAAACAGAAGGCTTTTTATCACAGGAAAAGAAATCAGCCCTCGGCAACTTAACCGGCAAAAAAGATTTTTTTGAAAAAATCCCTAAGCCCCGGGGTCACAATTTCATCAAAAATATGACTTTCGGCAATTCACTCAAAAATGGTACGAAACGGTTGCAAATGCTCCCCTGAGAGGTTTGGCGGTCGAAACAGAAGGCTTTTTATCACAGGAAAAGAAATCAGCCCTCGGCAACTTAACCGGCAAGAAAGATTTTTTTGAAAAAATCCCTAAGCCCCGGGGTCACAATTTCATCAAAAATATGACTTTCGGCAATTCACTCAAAAATGGTACCAAACGGTTGCAAATGCTCCCCTGAGAGGTTTGGCGGTCGAAACAGAAGGCTTTTTATCACAGGAAAAGAAATCAGCCCTCGACAAGTCAACCGGCAGAAAAAGATTTTTTTGAAAAAATCCCTAAGCCCCGGGGTCACAATTTTATCAAAAATATGACTTACGGCAATTCACTCAAAAATGGTACGAAACGGTTGCAAATGCTCCCCTGAGAGGTTTGGCGGTCGAAACAGAAGGCTTTTTATCACAGGAAAAGAAATCAGCCCTCGACAAGTCAACCGGCAGAAAAAGAGTTTTTTAAAAAATCCCTAAGCCCCGGGGTCACAATTTCATCAAAAATATGACTTTCGGCAATTCACTCAAAAATGGTACGAAACGGTTGCAAATGCTCCCCTGAGAGGTTTGGCGGTCGAAACAGAAGGCTTTTTATCACAGGAAAAGAAATCAGCCCTCGGCAACTTAACCGGCAAAAAAGATTTTTTTGAAAAAATCCCTAAGCCCCGTGGTCACAATTTCATCAAAAATATGACTTTCGGCAATTCACTCAAAAATGGTACCAAACGGTTGCAAATGCTCCCCTGAGAGGTTTGGTGGTCGAAACAGAAGGCTTTTTATTACAGGAAAAGAAATCAGCCCTCGACAACTTAACCGGCAAAAAAGATTTTTTTGAAAAAATCCCTAAGCCCCGGGGTCACAATTTCATCAAAAATCTGACTTTCGGCAATTCACTCAAAAATGGTACGAAACGGTTGCAAATGCTCCCCTGAGAGGTTTGGCAGTCGAAACAGAAGGCTTTTTATCACAGGAAAAGAAATCAGCCCTCGACAACTCAACCGGTAGAAAAAGATTTTTTTGAAAAAATCCCTAAGCCCCGGGGTCACAATTTCATCAAAAATATGACCTTCGGAAATTCACTCAAAAATGGTACGAAACGGTTGCAAATGCTCCCCTGAGAGGTTTGGCGGTCGAAACAGAAGGCTTTTTATCACAGGAAAAGAAATCAGCCCTCGGCAACTTAACCGGCAAAAAAGATTTTTTTGAAAAAATCCCTAAGCCCCGGGGTCACAATTTCATCAAAAATATGACTTTCGGCAATTCACTCAAAAATGGTACCAAACGGTTGCAAATGCTCCCCTGAGAGGTTTGGCGGTCGAAACAGAAGGCTTTTTATCACAGGAAAAGAAATCAGCCCTCGACAAGTCAACCGGCAGAAAAAGATTTTTTTGAAAAAATCCCTAAGCCCCGGGGTCACAATTTCATCAAACATATGACTTTCGGCAATTCACTCAAAAATGGTACGAAACGGTTGCAAATGCTCCCCTGAGAGGTTTGGCGGTCGAAACAGAAGGCTTTTTATCACAGGAAAAGAAATCAGCCCTCGGCAACTTAACCGGCAAAAAAGATTTTTTTGAAAAAATCCCTAAGCCCCGTGGTCACAATTTCATCAAAAATATGACTTTCGGCAATTCACTGAAAAATGGTACCAAACGGTTGCAAATGCTCCCCTGAGAGGTTTGGCGGTCGAAACAGAAGGCTTTTTATCACAGGAAAAGAAATCAGCCCTCGGCAACTTAACCGGCAAAAAAGATTTTTTTGAAAAAATCCCTAAGCCCCGGGGTCACAATTTCATCAAAAATATGACTTTCGGCAATTCACTCAAAAATGGTACCAAACGGTTGCAAATGCTCCCCTGAGAGGTTTGGCGGTCGAAACAGAAGGCTTTTTATCACAGGAAAAGAAATCAGCCCTCGACAAGTCAACCGGCAGAAAAAGATTTTTTTGAAAAAATCCCTAAGCCCCGGGGTCACAATTTCATCAAAAATATGACTTTCGGCAATTCACTCAAAAATGGTACCAAACGGTTGCAAATGCTCCCCTGAGAGGTTTGGCGATAGAAACAGAAGGCTTTTTATCACAGGAAAAGAAATCAGCCCTCGGCAACTTAACCGGCAAAAAAGATTTTTTTGAAAAAATCCCTAAGCCCCGTGGTCAACATTTCATCAAAAATATGACTTTCGGCAGCAATTCACTCAAAAATGGTACCAAACGTTTGCAAATGCTCCCCTGAGAGGTTTGGTGGTCGAAACAGAAGGCTTTTTATTACAGGAAAAGAAATCAGCCCTCGACAACTTAACCGGCAAAAAAGATTTTTTTGAAAAAATCCCTAAGCCCCGGGGTCACAATTTCATCAAAAATCTGACTTTCGGCAATTCACTCAAAAATGGTACCAAACGGTTGCAAATGCTCCCCTGAGAGGTTTGGCGGTCGAAACAGAAGGCTTTTTATCACAGGAAAAGAAATCAGCCCTCGACAAGTCAACCGGCAGAAAAAGATTTTTTTGAAAAAATCCCTAAGCCCCGGGGTCACAATTTCATCAAAAATATGACTTTCGGCAATTCACTCAAAAATGGTACGAAACGGTTGCAAATGCTCCCCTGAGAGGTTTGGCGGTCGAAACAGAAGGCTTTTTATCACAGGAAAAGAAATCAGCCCTCGACAAGTCAACCGGCAGAAAAAGAGTTTTTGAAAAAATCCCTAAGCCCCGGGGTCACAATTTCATCAAAAATATGACTTTCGGCAATTCACTCAAAAATGGTACAAAACGGTTCCAAATGCTCCCCTGAGAGGTTTGGCGTTCGAAACAGAAGGCTTTTTATCACAGGAAAAGAAATCAGCCCTCGACAAGTCAACCGGCAGAAAAAGATTTTTTTGAAAAAATCCCTAAGCCCCGGGGTCACAATTTCATCAAAAATCTGATTTTCGGCAGTTCATTCAAAAATGGTGCCAAACGGTTGCAAATGCTCCCCTGAGAGGTTTGGCAGTCGAAACAGAAGGCTTTTTATCACAGGAAAAGAAATCAGCCCTCGACAAGTCAACCGGCAGAAAAAGATTTTTTTGAAAAAAACCCTAATCCCCGGGGTCACAATTTCATCAAAAATATGACTTTCGGCAATTCACTCAAAAATGGTACGAAACGGTTGCAAATGCTCCCCTGAGAGGTTTGGCGGTCGAAACAGAAGGCTTTTTATCACAGGAAAAGAAATCAGCCCTCGGCATCTTAACCGGCAAAAAAGATTTTTTTGAAAAAATCCCTAAGCCCCGGGGTCACAATTTCATCAAAAATCTGACTTTCGGCAATTCACTCAAAAATGGTGCCAAAAGGTTGCAAATGCTCCCCTGAGAGGTTTGGCAGTCGAAACAGAAGGCTTTTTATCACAGGAAAAGAAATCAGCCCTCGACAAGTCAACCGGCAGAAAAAGATTTTTTTGAAAAAATCCCTAAGCCCCGGGGTCACAATTTCATCAAACATATGACTTTCGGCAATTCACTCAAAAATGGTACGAAACGGTTGCAAATGCTCCCCTGAGAGGTTTGGCGGTCGAAACAGAAGGCTTTTTATCACAGGAAAAGAAATCAGCCCTCGGCAACTTAACCGGCAAGAAAGATTTTTTTGAAAAAATCCCTAAGCCCCGGGGTCACAATTTCATCAAAAATATGACTTTCGGCAATTCACTCAAAAATGGTACCAAACGGTTGCAAATGCTCCCCTGAGAGGTTTGGCGGTCGAAACAGAAGGCTTTTTATCACAGGAAAAGAAATCAGCCCTCGACAAGTCAACCGGCAGAAAAAGATTTTTTTGAAAAAATCCCTAAGCCCCGGGGTCACAATTTTATCAAAAATATGACTTTCGGCAATTCACTCAAAAATGGTACGAAACGGTTGCAAATGCTCCCCTGAGAGGTTTGGCGGTCGAAACAGAAGGCTTTTTATCACAGGAAAAGAAATCAGCCCTCGACAAGTCAACCGGCAGAAAAAGAGTTTTTGAAAAAATCCCTAAGCCCCGGGGGGGTCACAATTTCATCAAAAATATGACTTTCGGCAATTCACTCAAAAATGGTACGAAACGGTTGCAAATGCTCCCCTGAGAGGTTTGGCGGTCGAAACAGAAGGCTTTTTATCACAGGAAAAGAAATCAGCCCTCGGCAACTTAACCGGCAAAAAAGATTTTTTTGAAAAAATCCCTAAGCCCCGTGGTCACAATTTCATCAAAAATATGACTTTCGGCAATTCACTCAAAAATGGTACCAAACGGTTGCAAATGCTCCCCTGAGAGGTTTGGTGGTCGAAACAGAAGGCTTTTTATTACAGGAAAAGAAATCAGCCCTCGGCAACTTAACCGGCAAAAAAGATTTTTTTGAAAAAATCCCTAAGCCCCGGGGTCACAATTTCATCAAAAATCCGACTTTCGGCAATTCACTCAAAAATGGTACCAAACGGTTGCAAATGCTCCCCTGAGAGGTTTGGCGGTCGAAACAGAAGGCTTTTTATCACAGGAAAAGAAATCAGCCCTCGACAACTCAACCGGCAGAAAAAGATTTTTTTGAAAAAATCCCTAAGCCCCGGGGTCACAATTTCATCAAAAATATGACTTTCGGCAATTCACTCAAAAATGGTGCCAAAAGGTTGCAAATGCTCCCCTGAGAGGTTTGGCAGTCGAAACAGAAGGCTTTTTATCACAGGAAAAGAAATCAGCCCTCGACAAGTCAACCGGCAGAAAAAGATTTTTTTGAAAAAATCCCTAAGCCCCGGGGTCACAATTTCATCAAACATATGACTTTCGGCAATTCACTCAAAAATGGTACAAAACGGTTGCAAATGCTCCCCTGAGAGGTTTGGCGGTCGAAACAGAAGGCTTTTTATCACAGGAAAAGAAATCAGCCCTCGGCAACTTAACCGGCAAAAAAGATTTTTTTGAAAAAATCCCTAAGCCCCGGGGTCACAATTTCATCAAAAATATGACTTTCGGCAATTCACTCAAAAATGGTACCAAACGGTTGCAAATGCACCCCTGAGAGGTTTGGCGGTCGAAACAGAAGGCTTTTTATCACAGGAAAAGAAATCAGCCCTCGACAAGTCAACCGGCAGAAAAAGATTTTTTTGAAAAAATCCCTAAGCCCCGGGGTCACAATTTTATCAAAAATATGACTTTCGGCAATTCACTCAAAAATGGTACGAAACGGTTGCAAATGCTCCCCTGAGAGGTTTGGCGGTCGAAACAGAAGGCTTTTTATCACAGGAAAAGAAATCAGCCCTCGACAAGTCAACCGGCAGAAAAAGAGTTTTTGAAAAAATCCCTAAGCCCCGGGGTCACAATTTTATCAAAAATATGACTTTCGGCAATTCACTCAAAAATGGTACGAAACGGTTGCAAATGCTCCCCTGAGAGGTTTGGCGGTCGAAACAGAAGGCTTTTTATCACAGGAAAAGAAATCAGCCCTCGACAACTCAACCGGCAGAAAAAGATTTTTTTGAAAAAATCCCTAAGCCCCGGGGTCACAATTTCATCAAAAATATGCCTTTCGGCAATTCACTCAAAAATGCTACCAAACGGTTGCAAATGCTCCCCTGAGAGGTTTGGCGGTCGAAACAGAAGGCTTTTTATCACAGGAAAAGAAATCAGCCCTCGACAAGTCAACCGGCAGAAAAAGATTTTTTTGAAAAAATCCCTAAGCCCCGGGGTCACAATTTCATCAAAAATATGACTTTCGGCAATTCACTCAAAAATGGTGCCAAACGGTTGCAAATGCTCCCCTGACAGGTTTGGCGGTCGAAACAGAAGGCTTTTTATCACAGGAAAAGAAATCAGCCCTCGACAACTCAACCGGCAGAAAAAGATTTTTTTGAAAAAATCCCTAAGCCTCGGGGTCACAATTTCATCAAAAATATGACTTTCGGCAATTCACTCAAAAATGGTACGAAACGGTTGCAAATGCTCCCCTGAGAGGTTTGGCGGTCGAAACAGAAGGCTTTTTATCACAGGAAAAGAAATCAGCCCTCGGCAACTTAACCGGCAAAAAAGATTTTTTTGAAAAAATCCCTAAGCCCCGGGGTCACAATTTCATCAAAAATATGACTTTCGGCAATTCACTCAAAAAATGGTGCCAAAAGGTTGCAAATGCTCCCCTGAGAGGTTTGGCGGTCGAAACAGAAGGCTTTTTATCACAGTAAAAGAAATGAGCCCTCGACAAGTCAACCGGCAGAAAAAGATTTTTTTGAAAAAATCCCTAAGCCCCGGGGTCACAATTTCATCAAAAATATGACTTTCGGCAATTCACTCAAAAATGGTACGAAACGGTTGCAAATGCTCCCCTGAGAGGTTTGGCGGTCGAAACAGAAGGCTTTTTATCACAGGAAAAGAAATCAGCCCTCGGCAACTCAACCGGCAGAAAAAGATTTTTTTGAAAAAATCCCTAAGCCCCGGGGTCACAATTTCATCAAAAATATGACTTTCGGCAATTCACTCAAAAATGGTTCCAAACGGTTGCAAATGCTCCCCTGACAGGTTTGGCGGTCGAAACAGAAGGCTTTTTATCACAGGAAAAGAAATCAGCCCTCGACAACTCAACCGGCAGAAAAAGATTTTTTTGAAAAAATCCCTAAGCCCCGGGGTCACAATTTCATCAAAAATATGACTTTCGGCAATTCACTCAAAAATGGTGCCAAACGGTTGCAAATGCTCCCCTGACAGGTTTGGCGGTCGAAACAGAAGGCTTTTTATCACAGGAAAAGAAATCAGCCCTCGACAACTCAACCGGCAGAAAAAGATTTTTTTGAAAAAATCCCTAAGCCTCGGGGTCACAATTTCATCAAAAATATGACTTTCGGCAATTCACTCAAAAATGGTACGAAACGGTTGCAAATGCTCCCCTGAGAGGTTTGGCGGTCGAAACAGAAGGCTTTTTATTACAGGAAAAGAAATCAGCCCTCGACAAGTCAACCGGCAGAAAAAGATTTTTTTGAAAAAATCCCTAAGCCCCGGGGTCACAATTTCATCAAAAATATGACTTTCGGCAATTCACTCAAAAAATGGTGCCAAAAGGTTGCAAATGCTCCCCTGAGAGGTTTGGCGGTCGAAACAGAAGGCTTTTTATCACAGGAAAAGAAATCAGCCCTCGGCAACTTAACCGGCAAAAAAGATTTTTTTGAAAAAACCCCTAAGCCCCGGGGTCACAATTTCATCAAAAATATGACTTTCGGCAATTCACTCAAAAATGGTACCAAACGGTTGCAAATGCTCCCCTGAGAGGTTTGGCGGTCGAAACAGAAGGCTTTTTATTACAGGAAAAGAAATCAGCCCTCGACAAGTAAACCGGCAGAAAAAGATTTTTTTGAAAAAATCCCTAAGCCCCGGGGTCACAATTTCATCAAAAATATGACTTTCGGCAATTCACTCAAAAATGGTGCCAAACGGTTGCAAATGCTCCCCTGACAGGTTTGGCGGTCGAAACAGAAGGCTTTTTATCACAGGAAAAGAAATCAGCCCTCGACAACTCAACCGGCAGAAAAAGATTTTTTTGAAAAAATCCCTAAGCCCCGGGGTCACAATTTCATCAAAAATATGACTTTCGGCAATTCACTCAAAAATGGTGCCAAAAGGTTGCAAATGCTCCCCTGAGAGGTTTGGCGGTCGAAACAGAAGGCTTTTTATCACAGGAAAAGAAATCAGCCCTCGACAAGTCAACCGGCAGAAAAAGATTTTTTTGAAAAAAATCCCTAAGCCCCGGGGTCACAATTTCATCAAAAATATGACTTTCGGCAATTCACTCAAAAAATGGTGCCAAAAGGTTGCAAATGCTCCCCTGAGAGGTTTGGCAGTCGAAACAGAAGGCTTTTTATCACAGTAAAAGAAATGAGCCCTCGACAAGTCAACCGGCAGAAAAAGATTTTTTTGAAAAAATCCCTAAGCCCCGGGGTCACAATTTCATCAAAAATATGACTTTCGGCAATTCACTCAAAAATGGTACGAAACGGTTGCAAATGCTCCCCTGAGAGGTTTGGCGGTCGAAACAGAAGGCTTTTTATCACAGGAAAAGAAATCAGCCCTCGGCAACTTAACCGGCAAAAAAGATTTTTTTGAAAAAACCCCTAAGCCCCGGGGTCACAATTTCATCAAAAATATGACTTTCGGCAATTCACTCAAAAATGGTACCAAACGGTTGCAAATGCTCCCCTGAGAGGTTTGGCGGTCGAAACAGAAGGCTTTTTATCACAGTAAAAGAAATGTGCCCTCGACAAGTCAACCGGCAGAAAAAGATTTTTTTGAAAAAATCCCTAAGCCCCGGGGTCACAATTTCATCAAAAATATGACTTTCGGCAATTCACTCAAAAATGGTACGAAACGGTTGCAAATGCTCCCCTGAGAGGTTTGGCGGTCGAAACAGAAGGCTTTTTATCACAGGAAAAGAAATCAGCCCTCGACAAGTCAACCGGCAGAAAAAGATTTTTTTGAAAAAATCCCTAAGCCCCGGGGTCACAATTTCATCAAAAATATGACTTTCGGCAATTCACTCAAAAATGGTGCCAAACGGTTGCAAATGCTCCCCTGACAGGTTTGGCGGTCGAAACAGAAGGCTTTTTATCACAGGAAAAGAAATCAGCCCTCGACAAGTCAACCGGCAGAAAAAGATTTTTTTGAAAAAATCCCTAAGCCCCGGGGTCACAATTTCATCAAAAATATGACTTTCGGCAATTCACTCAAAAATGGTGCCAAACGGTTGCAAATGCTCCCCTGACAGGTTTGGCGGTCGAAACAGAAGGCTTTTTATCACAGGAAAAGAAATCAGCCCTCGACAACTCAACCGGCAGAAAAAGATTTTTTTGAAAAAATCCCTAAGCCTCGGGGTCACAATTTCATCAAAAATATGACTTTCGGCAATTCACTCAAAAATGGTACGAAACGGTTGCAAATGCTCCCCTGAGAGGTTTGGCGGTCGAAACAGAAGGCTTTTTATTACAGGAAAAGAAATCAGCCCTCGACAAGTCAACCGGCAGAAAAAGATTTTTTTGAAAAAATCCCTAAGCCCCGGGGTCACAATTTCATCAAAAATATGACTTTCGGCAATTCACTCAAAAAATGGTGCCAAAAGGTTGCAAATGCTCCCCTGAGAGGTTTGGCGGTCGAAACAGAAGGCTTTTTATCACAGGAAAAGAAATCAGCCCTCGGCAACTTAACCGGCAAAAAAGATTTTTTTGAAAAAACCCCTAAGCCCCGGGGTCACAATTTCATCAAAAATATGACTTTCGGCAATTCACTCAAAAATGGTACCAAACGGTTGCAAATGCTCCCCTGAGAGGTTTGGCGGTCGAAACAGAAGGCTTTTTATTACAGGAAAAGAAATCAGCCCTCGACAAGTAAACCGGCAGAAAAAGATTTTTTTGAAAAAATCCCTAAGCCCCGGGGTCACAATTTCATCAAAAATATGACTTTCGGCAATTCACTCAAAAATGGTGCCAAACGGTTGCAAATGCTCCCCTGACAGGTTTGGCGGTCGAAACAGAAGGCTTTTTATCACAGGAAAAGAAATCAGCCCTCGACTAGTAAACCGGCAGAAAAAGATTTTTTTGAAAAAATCCCTAAGCCCCGGGGTCACAATTTCATCAAAAATATGACTTTCGGCAATTCACTCAAAAATGGTGCCAAACGGTTGCAAATGCTCCCCTGACAGGTTTGGCGGTCGAAACAGAAGGCTTTTTATCACAGGAAAAGAAATCAGCCCTCGACAACTCAACCGGCAGAAAAAGATTTTTTTGAAAAAATCCCTAAGCCCCGGGGTCACAATTTCATCAAAAATATGACTTTCGGCAATTCACTCAAAAATGGTGCCAAAAGGTTGCAAATGCTCCCCTGAGAGGTTTGGCGGTCGAAACAGAAGGCTTTTTATCACAGGAAAAGAAATCAGCCCTCGACAAGTCAACCGGCAGAAAAAGATTTTTTTGAAAAAATCCCTAAGCCCCGGGGTCACAATTTCATCAAAAATATGACTTTCGGCAATTCACTCAAAAAATGGTGCCAAAAGGTTGCAAATGCTCCCCTGAGAGGTTTGGCAGTCGAAACAGAAGGCTTTTTATCACAGTAAAAGAAATGAGCCCTCGACAAGTCAACCGGCAGAAAAAGATTTTTTTGAAAAAATCCCTAAGCCACGGGGTCACAATTTCATCAAAAATATGACTTTCGGCAATTCACTCAAAAATGGTACGAAACGGTTGCAAATGCTCCCCTGAGAGGTTTGGCGGTCGAAACAGAAGGCTTTTTATCACAGGAAAAGAAATCAGCCCTCGGCAACTTAACTGGCAAAAAAGATTTTTTTGAAAAAATCCCTAAGCCCCGGGGTCACAATTTCATCAAAAATATGACTTTCGGCAATTCACTCAAAAAATGGTGCCAAAAGGTTGCAAATGCTCCCCTGAGAGGTTTGGCGGTCGAAACAGAAGGCTTTTTATCACAGTAAAAGAAATGAGCCCTCGACAAGTCAACCGGCAGAAAAAGATTTTTTTGAAAAAATCCCTAAGCCCCGGGGTCACAATTTCATCAAAAATATGACTTTCGGCAATTCACTCAAAAATGGTACGAAACGGTTGCAAATGCTCCCCTGAGAGGTTTGGCGGTCGAAACAGAAGGCTTTTTATCACAGGAAAAGAAATCAGCCCTCGGCAACTTAACCGGCAAAAAAGATTTTTTTGAAAAAACCCCTAAGCCCCGGGGTCACAATTTCATCAAAAATATGACTTTCGGCAATTCACTCAAAAATGGTGCCAAACGGTTGCAAATGCTCCCCTGACAGGTTTGGCGGTCGAAACAGAAGGCTTTTTATCACAGGAAAAGAAATCAGCCCTCGACAACTCAACCGGCAGAAAAAGATTTTTTTGAAAAAATCCCTAAGCCCCGGGGTCACAATTTCATCAAAAATATGACTTTCGGCAATTCACTCAAAAATGGTGCCAAAAGGTTGCAAATGCTCCCCTGAGAGGTTTGGCGGTCGAAACAGAAGGCTTTTTATCACAGGAAAAGAAATCAGCCCTCGACAAGTCAACCGGCAGAAAAAGATTTTTTTGAAAAAATCCCTAAGCCCCGGGGTCACAATTTCATCAAAATTATGACTTTCTGCAATTCACTCAAAAAATGGTGCCAAAAGGTTGCAAATGCTCCCCTGAGAGGTTTGGCAGTCGAAACAGAAGGCTTTTTATCACAGTAAAAGAAATGAGCCCTCGACAAGTCAACCGGCAGAAAAAGATTTTTTTGAAAAAATCCCTAAGCCACGGGGTCACAATTTCATCAAAAATATGACTTTCGGCAATTCACTCAAAAATGGTACGAAACGGTTGCAAATGCTCCCCTGAGAGGTTTGGCGGTCGAAACAGAAGGCTTTTTATCACAGGAAAAGAAATCAGCCCTCGGCAACTTAACCGGCAAAAAAGATTTTTTTGAAAAAACCCCTAAGCCCCGGGGTCACAATTTCATCAAAAATATGACTTTCGGCAATTCACTCAAAAATGGTACCAAACGGTTGCAAATGCTCCCCTGAGAGGTTTGGCGGTCGAAACAGAAGGCTTTTTATTACAGGAAAAGAAATCAGCCCTCGACAAGTAAACCGGCAGAAAAAGATTTTTTTGAAAAAATCCCTAAGCCCCGGGGTCACAATTTCATCAAAAATATGACTTTCGGCAATTCACTCAAAAATGGTGCCAAAAGGTTGCAAATGCTCCCCTGAGAGGTTTGGCAGTCGAAACAGAAGGCTTTTTATCACAGGAAAAGAAATCAGCCCTCGGCAAGTCAACCGGCAGAAAAAGAGTTTTTGAAAAAATCCCTAAGCCCCGGGGTCACAATAATTCACTCAAAAATGGTACAAAACGGTTGCAAATGCTCCCCTGAGAGGTTTGGCGGTCCAAACAGAAGGCTTTTTATCACAGGAAAAGAAATCAGCCCTCGACAAGTCAACCGGCAGAAAAAGATTTTTTTGAAAAAATCCCTAAGCCCCGGGGTCACAATTTCATCAAAAATCTGATTTTCGGCAGTTCATTTAAAAATGGTGCCAAACGGTTGCAAATGCTCCCCTGAGAGGTTTGGCAGTCGAAACAGAAGGCTTTTTATCACAGGAAAAGAAATCAGCCCTCGACAAGTCAACCGGCAGAAAAAGATTTTTTTGAAAAAAATCCCTAAGCCCCGGGGTCACAATTTCATCAAAAATATGACTTTCGGCAATTCACTCAAAAATGGTACGAAACGGTTGCAAATGCTCCCCTGAGAGGTTTGGCGGTCGAAACAGAAGGCTTTTTATCACAGGAAAAGAAATCAGCCCTCAGCAAGTCAACCGGCAGAAAAAGAGTTTTTGAAAAAATCCCTAAGCCCCGGGGTCACAATAATTCACTCAAAAATGGTACAAAACGGTTGCAAATGCTCCCCTGAGAGGTTTGGCGGTCCAAACAGAAGGCTTTTTATCACAGGAAAAGAAATCAGCCCTCGACAAGTCAACCGGCAGAAAAAGATTTTTTTGAAAAAATCCCTAAGCCCCGGGGTCACAATTTCATCAAAAATCTGATTTTCGGCAGTTCATTTAAAAATGGTGCCAAACGGTTGCAAATGCTCCCCTGAGAGGTTTGGCAGTCGAAACAGAAGGCTTTTTATCACAGGAAAAGAAATCAGCCCTCGACAAGTCAACCGGCAGAAAAAGATTTTTTTGAAAAAAATCCCTAAGCCCCGGGGTCACAATTTCATCAAAAATATGACTTTCGGCAATTCACTCAAAAATGGTGCCAAACGGTTGCAAATGCTCCCCTGAGAGGTTTGGCGGTCGAAAAAGAAGGCTTTTTATCACAGGAAAAGAAATCAGCCCTCGACAAGTCAACCGGCAGAAAAAGATTTTTTTGAAAAAATCCCTAAGCCCCGGGGTCACAATTTCATCAAAAATATGACTTTCGGCAATTCACTCAAAAATGGTACAAAACGGTTGCAAATGCTCCCCTGAGAGGTTTGGCGGTCCAAACAGAAGGCTTTTTATCACAGGAAAAGAAATCAGCCCTCGACAAGTCAACCGGCAGAAAAAGATTTTTTTGAAAAAATCCCTAAGCCCCGGGGTCACAATTTCATCAAAAATCTGATTTTCGGCAGTTCATTCAAAAATGGTACCAAACGGTTGCAAATGCTCCCCTGAGAGGTTTGGCAGTCGAAACAGAAGGCTTTCTATCACAGGAAAAGAAATCAGCCCTCGACAAGTCAACCGGCAGAAAAAGATTTTTTTGAAAGAATCCCTAAGCCCCGGGGTCACAATTTCATCAAAAATATGACTTTCGGCAATTCACTCAAAAATGGTGCCAAAAGGTTGCAAATGCTCCCCTGCGAGGTTTGGCAGTCGAAACAGAAGGCTTTTTATCACAGGAAAAGAAATCAGCCCTCGACAAGTCAACCGGCAGAAAAAGATTTTTTTGAAAAAATCCCTAAGCCCCGGGGTCACAATTTCATCAAAAATATGACTTTCGGCAATTCACTCAAAAATGGTACGAAACGGTTGCAAATGCTCCCCTGAGAGGTTTGGCGGTCGAAACAGAAGGCTTTTTATCACAGGAAAAGAAATCAGCCCTCGACAAGTCAACCGGCAGAAAAAGATTTTTTTGAAAAAATCCCTAAGCCCCGGGGTCACAATTTCATCAAAAATATGACTTTCGGCAATTCACTCAAAAATGGTACGAAACGGGTGCAAATGCTCCCCTGAGAGGTTTGGCGGTCGAAACAGAAGGCTTTTTATCACAGGAAAAGAAATCAGCCCTCGGCAAGTCAACCGGCAGAAAAAGAGTTTTTGAAAAAATCCCTAAGCCCCGGGGTCACAATAATTCACTCAAAAATGGTACAAAACGGTTGCAAATGCTCCCCTGAGAGGTTTGGCGGTCCAAACAGAAGGCTTTTTATCACAGGAAAAGAAATCAGTCCTCGACAAGTCAACCGGCAGAAAAAGATTTTTTTGAAAAAATCCCTAAGCCCCGGGGTCACAATTTCATCAAAAATCTGATTTTCGGCAGTTCATTTAAAAATGGTGCCAAACGGTTGCAAATGCTCCCCTGAGAGGTTTGGCAGTCGAAACAGAAGGCTTTTTATCACAGGAAAAGAAATCAGCCCTCGACAAGTCAACCGGCAGAAAAAGATTTTTTTGAAAAAAATCCCTAAGCCCCGGGGTCACAATTTCATCAAAAATATGACTTTCGGCAATTCACTCAAAAATGGTGCCAAACGGTTGCAAATGCTCCCCTGAGAGGTTTGGCGGTCGAAAAAGAAGGCTTTTTATCACAGGAAAAGAAATCAGCCCTCGACAAGTCAACCGGCAGAAAAAGATTTTTTTGAAAAAATCCCTAAGCCCCGGGGTCACAATTTCATCAAAAATATGACTTTCGGCAATTCACTAAAAAATGGTACAAAACGGTTGCAAATGCTCCCCTGAGAGGTTTGGCGGTCCAAACAGAAGGCTTTTTATCACAGGAAAAGAAATCAGCCCTCGACAAGTCAACCGGCAGAAAAGGATTTTTTTGAAAAAATCCCTAAGCCCCGGGGTCACAATTTCATCAAAAATCTGACTTTCGGCAGTTCATTCAAAAATGGTGCCAAACGGTTGCAAATGCTCCCCTGAGAGGTTTGGCAGTCGAAACAGAAGGCTTTTTATCACAGGAAAAGAAATCAGCCCTTGACAAGTCAACCGGCAGAAAAAGATTTTTTTGAAAAAATCCCTAAGCCCCGGGGTCACAATTTCATCAAAAATCTGACTTTCGGCAATTCACTCAAAAATGGTACCAAACGGTTGCAAATGCTCCCCTGAGAGGTTTGGCGGTCGAAACAGAAGGCTTTTTATCACAGGAAAAGAAATCAGCCCTCGACAAGTCAACCGGCAGAAAAAGATTTTTTTGAAAAAATCCCTAAGCCCCGGGGTCACAATTTCATCAAAAATATGACTTTCGGCAATTCACTCAAAAATGGTACGAAACGGTTGCAAATGCTCCCCTGAGAGGTTTGGCGGTCGAAACAGAAGGCTTTTTATCACAGGAAAAGAAATCATCCCTCGGCAACTTAACCGGCAAAAAAGATTTTTTTGAAAAAATCCCTAAGCCCCGGGGTCACAATTTCATCAAAAATATGACTTTCGGCAATTCACTCAGATATGGTGCCAAAAGGTTGCAAATGCTCCCCTGAGAGGTTTGGCGGTCAAAACAGAAGGCTTTTTATCACAGGAAAAGAAATCAGCCCTCGACAAGTCAACCGGCAGAAAAAGATTTTTTTGAAAAAATCCCTAAGCCCCGGGGTCACAATTTCATCAAAAATATGACTTTCGGCAATTCACTCAAAAATGGTACGAAACGGTTGCAAATGCTCCCCTGAGAGGTTTGGCGGTCGAAACAGAAGGCTTTTTATCACAGGAAAAGAAATCAGCCCTCGGCAACTTAACCGGCAAAAAAGATTTTTTTGAAAAAATCCCTAAGCCCCGGGGTCACAATTTCATCAAACATATGACTTTCGGCAATTCACTCAAAAATGGTACGAAACGGTTGCAAATGCTCCCCTGAGAGGTTTGGCGGTCGAAACAGAAGGCTTTTTATCACAGGAAAAGAAATCAGCCCTCGACAACTCAACCGGCAGAAAAAGATTTTTTTGAAAAAATCCCTAAGCCCCGGGGTCACAATTTCATCAAAAATATGACTTTCGGCAATTCACTCAAAAATGGTGCCAAAAGGTTGCAAATGCTCCCCTGAGAGGTTTGGCGGTCCAAACAGAAGGCTTTTTATCACAGGAAAAGAAATCAGCCCTCGACAAGTCAACCGGCAGAAAAAGATTTTTTTGAAAAAATCCCTAAGCCCCGGGGTCACAATTTCATCAAAAATATGACTTTCGGCAGTTCATTTAAAAATGGTGCCAAACGGTTGCAAATGCTCCCCTGAGAGGTTTGGCAGTCGAAACAGAAGGCTTTTTATCACAGGAAAAGAAATCAGCCCTCGACAAGTCAACCGGCAGAAAAAGATTTTTTTGAAAAAATCCCTAAGCCCCGGGGTCACAATTTCATCAAACATATGACTTTCGGCAATTCACTCAAAAATGGTACCAAACGGTTGCAAATGCTCCCCTGAGAGGTTTGGCGGTCGAAACAGAAGGCTTTTTATCACAGGAAAAGAAATCAGCCCTCGACAACTCAACCGGCAGAAAAAGATTTTTTTGAAAAAATCCCTAAGCCCCGGGGTCACAATTTCATCAAAAATATGACTTTCGGCAATTCACTAAAAAATGGTACAAAACGGTTGCAAATGCTCCCCTGAGAGGTTTGGCGGTCCAAACAGAAGGCTTTTTATCACAGGAAAAGAAATCAGCCCTCGACAAGTCAACCGGCAGAAAAGGATTTTTTTGAAAAAATCCCTAAGCCCCGGGGTCACAATTTCATCAAAAATCTGACTTTCGGCAGTTCATTCAAAAATGGTGCCAAACGGTTGCAAATGCTCCCCTGAGAGGTTTGGCAGTCGAAACAGAAGGCTTTTTATCACAGGAAAAGAAATCAGCCCTTGACAAGTCAACCGGCAGAAAAAGATTTTTTTGAAAAAATCCCTAAGCCCCGGGGTCACAATTTCATCAAAAATCTGACTTTCGGCAATTCACTCAAAAATGGTACCAAACGGTTGCAAATGCTCCCCTGAGAGGTTTGGCGGTCGAAACAGAAGGCTTTTTATCACAGGAAAAGAAATCAGCCCTCGACAAGTCAACCGGCAGAAAAAGATTTTTTTGAAAAAATCCCTAAGCCCCGGGGTCACAATTTCATCAAAAATATGACTTTCGGCAATTCACTCAAAAATGGTACGAAACGGTTGCAAATGCTCCCCTGAGAGGTTTGGCGGTCGAAACAGAAGGCTTTTTATCACAGGAAAAGAAATCATCCCTCGGCAACTTAACCGGCAAAAAAGATTTTTTTGAAAAAATCCCTAAGCCCCGGGGTCACAATTTCATCAAAAATATGACTTTCGGCAATTCACTCAGATATGGTGCCAAAAGGTTGCAAATGCTCCCCTGAGAGGTTTGGCGGTCAAAACAGAAGGCTTTTTATCACAGGAAAAGAAATCAGCCCTCGACAAGTCAACCGGCAGAAAAAGATTTTTTTGAAAAAATCCCTAAGCCCCGGGGTCACAATTTCATCAAAAATATGACTTTCGGCAATTCACTCAAAAATGGTACGAAACGGTTGCAAATGCTCCCCTGAGAGGTTTGGCGGTCGAAACAGAAGGCTTTTTATCACAGGAAAAGAAATCAGCCCTCGGCAACTTAACCGGCAAAAAAGATTTTTTTGAAAAAATCCCTAAGCCCCGGGGTCACAATTTCATCAAACATATGACTTTCGGCAATTCACTCAAAAATGGTACGAAACGGTTGCAAATGCTCCCCTGAGAGGTTTGGCGGTCGAAACAGAAGGCTTTTTATCACAGGAAAAGAAATCAGCCCTCGACAACTCAACCGGCAGAAAAAGATTTTTTTGAAAAAATCCCTAAGCCCCGGGGTCACAATTTCATCAAAAATATGACTTTCGGCAATTCACTCAAAAATGGTGCCAAAAGGTTGCAAATGCTCCCCTGAGAGGTTTGGCGGTCCAAACAGAAGGCTTTTTATCACAGGAAAAGAAATCAGCCCTCGACAAGTCAACCGGCAGAAAAAGATTTTTTTGAAAAAATCCCTAAGCCCCGGGGTCACAATTTCATCAAAAATATGACTTTCGGCAGTTCATTTAAAAATGGTGCCAAACGGTTGCAAATGCTCCCCTGAGAGGTTTGGCAGTCGAAACAGAAGGCTTTTTATCACAGGAAAAGAAATCAGCCCTCGACAAGTCAACCGGCAGAAAAAGATTTTTTTGAAAAAATCCCTAAGCCCCGGGGTCACAATTTCATCAAACATATGACTTTCGGCAATTCACTCAAAAATGGTACCAAACGGTTGCAAATGCTCCCCTGAGAGGTTTGGCGGTCGAAACAGAAGGCTTTTTATCACAGGAAAAGAAATCAGCCCTCGACAACTCAACCGGCAGAAAAAGATTTTTTTGAAAAAATCCCTAAGCCCCGGGGTCACAATTTCATCAAAAATATGACTTTCGGCAATTCACTCAAAAATGGTGCCAAACGGTTGCAAATGCTCCCCTGAGAGGTTTGGCGGTCGAAAAAGAAGGCTTTTTATCACAGGAAAAGAAATCAGCCCTCGACAAGTCAACCGGCAGAAAAAGATTTTTTTGAAAAAATCCCTAAGCCCCGGGGTCACAATTTCATCAAAAATATGACTTTCGGCAATTCACTCAAAAATGGTACAAAACGGTTGCAAATGCTCCCCTGAGAGGTTTGGCGGTCCAAACAGAAGGCTTTTTATCACAGGAAAAGAAATCAGCCCTCGACAAGTCAACCGGCAGAAAAAGATTTTTTTGAAAAAATCCCTAAGCCCCGGGGTCACAATTTCATCAAAAATCTGATTTTCGGCAGTTCATTCAAAAATGGTACCAAACGGTTGCAAATGCTCCCCTGAGAGGTTTGGCAGTCGAAACAGAAGGCTTTTTATCACAGGAAAAGAAATCAGCCCTCGACAAGTCAACCGGCAGAAAAAGATTTTTTTGAAAAAATCCCTAAGCCCCGGGGTCACAATTTCATCAAAAATATGACTTTCGGCAATTCACTCAAAAATGGTACGAAACGGTTGCAAATGCTCCCCTGAGAGGTTTGGCGGTCGAAACAGAAGGCTTTTTATCACAGGAAAAGAAATCAGCCCTCGACAAGTCAACCGGCAGAAAAAGATTTTTTTGAAAAAATCCCTAAGCCCCGGGGTCACAATTTCATCAAAAATATGACTTTCGGCAATTCACTCAAAAATGGTACGAAACGGTTGCAAATGCTCCCCTGAGAGGTTTGGCGGTCGAAACAGAAGGCTTTTTATCACAGGAAAAGAAATCAGCCCTCGGCAACTTAACCGGCAAAAAAGATTTTTTTGAAAAAATCCCTAAGCCCCGGGGTCACAATTTCATCAAAAATATGACTTTCGGCAATTCACTCAGATATGGTGCCAAAAGGTTGCAAATGCTCCCCTGAGAGGTTTGGCGGTCAAAACAGAAGGCTTTTTATCACAGGAAAAGAAATCAGCCCTCGACAAGTCAACCGGCAGAAAAAGATTTTTTTGAAAAAATCCCTAAGCCCCGGGGTCACAATTTCATCAAAAATATGACTTTCGGCAATTCACTCAAAAATGGTACGAAACGGTTGCAAATGCTCCCCTGAGAGGTTTGGCGGTCGAAACAGAAGGCTTTTTATCACAGGAAAAGAAATCAGCCCTCGGCAACATAACCGGCAAAAAAGATTTTTTTGAAAAAATCCCTAAGCCCCGGGGTCACAATTTCATCAAAAATCTGACTTTCGGCAATTCACTCAAAAATGGTGCCAAAAGGTTGCAAATGCTCCCCTGAGAGGTTTGGCAGTCGAAACAGAAGGCTTTTTATCACAGGAAAAGAAATCAGCCCTCGACAAGTCAACCGGCAGAAAAAGATTTTTTTGAAAAAATCCCTAAGCCCCGGGGTCACAATTTCATCAAACATATGACTTTCGGCAATTCACTCAAAAATGGTACGAAACGGTTGCAAATGCTCCCCTGAGAGGTTTGGCGGTCGAAACAGAAGGCTTTTTATCACAGGAAAAGAAATCAGCCCTCGGCAACTTAACCGGCAAAAAAGATTTTTTTGAAAAAATCCCTAAGCCCCGGGGTCACAATTTCATCAAAAATATGACTTTCGGCAATTCACTCAAAAATGGTACCAAACGGTTGCAAATGCTCCCCTGAGAGGTTTGGCGGTCGAAACAGAAGGCTTTTTATCACAGGAAAAGAAATCAGCCCTCGACAAGTCAACCGGCAGAATAAGATTTTTGAAAAAATCCCTAAGCCTCGGGGTCACAATTTCATGAAAAATATGACTTTCGGCAATTCACTCAAAAATGGTACGAAACGGTTGCAAATGCTCCATTGAGAGGTTTGGCGGTCGAAACAGAAGGCTTTTTATCACAGGAAAAGAAACCAGCCCTCGACAACTCAACCGGCAGAAAAAGATTTTTTTGAAAAAATCCCTAAGCCCCGGGGTCACAATTTCATCAAAAATATGACTTTCGGCAATTCACTCAAAAATGGTGCCAAAAGGTTGCAAATGCTCCCCTGAGAGGTTTGGCAGTCGAAACAGAAGGCTTTTTATCACAGGAAAAGAAATCAGCCCTCGACAAGTCAACCGGCAGAAAAAGATTTTTTTGAAAAAATCCCTAAGCCCCGGGGTCACAATTTCATCAAAAATATGACTTTCGGCAATTCACTCAAAAATGGTGCCAAAAGGTTGCAAATGCTCCCCTGAGAGGTTTGGCGGTCGAAACAGAAGGCTTTTTATCACAGAAAAAGAAATCAGCCCTCGACAAGTCAACCGGCAGAAAAAGATTTTTTTGAAAAAATCCCTAAGCCCCGGGGTCACAATTTCATCAAAAATATGACTTTCGGCAATTCACTCAAAAATGGTACGAAACGGTTGCAAATGCTCCCCTGAGAGGTTTGGCGGTCGAAACAGAAGGCTTTTTATCACAGGAAAAGAAATCAGCCCTCGGCAACTTAACCGGCAAAAAAGATTTTTTTGAAAAAATCCCTAAGCCCCGGGGTCACAATTTCATCAAAAATCTGACTTTCGGCAATTCACTCAAAAATGGTGCCAAAAGGTTGCAAATGCTCCCCTGAGAGGTTTGGCAGTCGAAACAGAAGGCTTTTTATCACAGGAAAAGAAATCAGCCCTCGGCAACTTAACCGGCAAAAAAGATTTTTTTGAAAAAATCCCTAAGCCCCGGGGTCACAATTTCATCAAAAATATGACTTTCGGCAATTCACTCAAAAATGGTACCAAACGGTTGCAAATGCTCCCCTGAGAGGTTTGCCGGTCGAAACAGAAGGCTTTTTATCACAGGAAAAGAAATCAGCCCTCGACAAGTCAACCGGCAGAAAAAGATTTTTGAAAAAATCCCTAAGCCTCGGGGTCACAATTTCATCAAAAATATGACTTTCGGCAATTCACTCAAAAATGGTACGAAACGGTTGCAAATGCTCCATTGAGAGGTTTGGCGGTCGAAACAGAAGGCTTTTTATCACAGGAAAAGAAATCAGCCCTCGACAAGTCAACCGGCAGAAAAAGATTTTTTTGAAAAAATCCCTAAGCCCCGGGGTCACAATTTCATCAAAAATATGACTTTCAGCAATTCACTCAAAAATGGTGCCAAAAGGTTGCAAATGCTCCCCTGAGAGGTTTGGCAGTCGAAACAGAAGGCTTTTTATCACAGGAAAAGAAATCAGCCCTCGACAAGTCAACCGGCAGAAAAAGATTTTTTTGAAAAAATCCCTAAGCCCCGGGGTCACAATTTCATCAAAAATATGACTTTCGGCAATTCACTCAAAAATGGTACGAAACGGTTGCAAATGCTCCCCTGAGAGGTTTGGTGGTCGAAACAGAAGGCTTTTTATCACAGGAAAAGAAATCAGCCCTCGACAAGTCAACCGGCAGAAAAAGATTTTTTTGAAAAAATCCCTAAGCCCCGGGGTCACAATTTCATCAAAAATATAACTTTCGGCAATTCACTCAAAAATGGTACGAAACGGTTGCAAATGCTCCCCTGAGAGGTTTGGCGGTCGAAACAGAAGGCTTTTTATCACAGGAAAAGAAATCAGCCCTCGGCAACTTAACCGGCAAAAAAGATTTTTTTGAAAAAATCCCTAAGCCCCGGGGTCACAATTTCATCAAAAATATGACTTTCGGCAATTCACTCAAAAATGGTGCCAAAAGGTTGCAAATGCTCCCCTGAGAGGTTTGGCGGTCGAAACAGAAGGCTTTTTATCACAGGAAAAGAAATCAGTCCTCGACAAGTCAACCGGCAGAAAAAGATTTTTTTGAAAAAATCCCTAAGCCCCGGGGTCACAATTTCATCAAAAATCTGATTTTCGGCAGTTCATTCAAAAATGGTGCCAAACGGTTGCAAATGCTCCCCTGAGAGGTTTGGCAGTCGAAACAGAAGGCTTTTTATCACAGGAAAAGAAATCAGCCCTCGACAAGTCAACCGGCAGAAAAAGATTTTTTTGAAAAAATCCCTAAGCCCCGGGGTCACAATTTCATCAAAAATCTGACTTTCGGCAATTCACTGAAAAATGGTGCCAAACGGTTGCAAATGCTCCCCTGAGAGGTTTGGCGGTCGAAACAGAAGGCTTTTTATCACAGGAAAAGAAATCAGCCCTCGACAACTCAACCGGCAGAAAAAGATTTTTTTGAAAAAATCCCTAAGCCCCGGGGTCACAATTTCATCAAAAATATGACTTTCGGCAATTCACTCAAAAATGGTGCCAAAAGGTTGCAAATGCTCCCCTGAGAGGTTTGGCAGTCGAAACAGAAGGCTTTTTATCACAGGAAAAGAAATCAGCCCTCGACAAGTCAACCGGCAGAAAAAGATTTTTTTGAAAAAATCCCTAAGCCCCGGGGTCACAATTTCATCAAAAATATGACTTTCGGCAATTCACTCAAAAATGGTGCCAAAAGGTTGCAAATGCTCCCCTGAGAGGTTTGGCGGTCGAAACAGAAGGCTTTTTATCACAGAAAAAGAAATCAGCCCTCGACAAGTCAACCGGCAGAAAAAGATTTTTTTGAAAAAATCCCTAAGCCCCGGGGTCACAATTTCATCAAAAATATGACTTTCGGCAATTCACTCAAAAATGGTACGAAACGGTTGCAAATGCTCCCCTGAGAGGTTTGGCGGTCGAAACAGAAGGCTTTTTATCACAGGAAAAGAAATCAGCCCTCGGCAACTTAACCGGCAAAAAAGATTTTTTTGAAAAAATCCCTAAGCCCCGGGGTCACAATTTCATCAAAAATCTGACTTTCGGCAATTCACTGAAAAATGGTGCCAAACGGTTGCAAATGCTCCCCTGAGAGGTTTGGCGGTCGAAACAGAAGGCTTTTTATCACAGGAAAAGAAATCAGCCCTCGACAAGTCAACCGGCAGAAAAAGAGTTTTTGAAAAAATCCCTAAGCCCCGGGGTCACAATAATTCACTCAAAAATGGTACAAAACGGTTGCAAATGCTCCCCTGAGAGGTTTGGCGGTCCAAACAGAAGGCTTTTTATCACAGGAAAAGAAATCAGCCCTCGACAAGTCAACCGGCAGAAAAAGATTTTTTTGAAAAAATCCCTAAGCCCCGGGGTCACAATTTCATCAAAAATCTGATTTTCGGCAGTTCATTTAAAAATGGTGCCAAACGGTTGCAAATGCTCCCCTGAGAGGTTTGGCAGTCGAAACAGAAGGCTTTTTATCACAGGAAAAGAAATCAGCCCTCGACAAGTCAACCGGCGGAAAAAGATTTTTTTGAAAAAAATCCCTAAGCCCCGGGGTCACAATTTCATAAAAAATATGACTTTCGGCAATTCACTCAAAAATGGTGCCAAACGGTTGCAAATGCTCCCCTGAGAGGTTTGGCGGTCGAAAAAGAAGGCTTTTTATCACAGGAAAAGAAATCAGCCCTCGACAAGTCAACCGGCAGAAAAAGATTTTTTTGAAAAAATCCCTAAGCCCCGGGGTCACAATTTCATCAAAAATATGACTTTCGGCAATTCACTCAAAAATGGTACAAAACGGTTGCAAATGCTCCCCTGAGAGGTTTGGCGGTCCAAACAGAAGGCTTTTTATCACAGGAAAAGAAATCAGCCCTCGACAAGTCAACCGGCAGAAAAAGATTTTTTTGAAAAAATCCCTAAGCCCCGGGGTCACAATTTCATCAAAAATCTGATTTTCGGCAGTTCATTCAAAAATGGTACCAAACGGTTGCAAATGCTCCCCTGAGAGGTTTGGCAGTCGAAACAGAAGGCTTTTTATCACAGGAAAAGAAATCAGCCCTCGACAAGTCAACCGGCAGAAAAAGATTTTTTTGAAAAAATCCCTAAGCCCCGGGGTCACAATTTCATCAAAAATATGACTTTCGGCAATTCACTCAAAAATGGTACGAAACGGTTGCAAATGCTCCCCTGAGAGGTTTGGCGGTCGAAACAGAAGGCTTTTTATCACAGGAAAAGAAATCAGCCCTCGGCAACTTAACCGGCAAAAAAGATTTTTTTGAAAAAATCCCTAAGCCCCGGGGTCACAATTTCATCAAAAATATGACTTTCGGCAATTCACTCAGATATGGTGCCAAAAGGTTGCAAATGCTCCCCTGAGAGGTTTGGCGGTCAAAACAGAAGGCTTTTTATCACAGGAAAAGAAATCAGCCCTCGACAAGTCAACCGGCAGAAAAAGATTTTTTTGAAAAAATCCCTAAGCCCCGGGGTCACAATTTCATCAAAAATATGACTTTCGGCAATTCACTCAAAAATGGTACGAAACGGTTGCAAATGCTCCCCTGAGAGGTTTGGCGGTCGAAACAGAAGGCTTTTTATCACAGGAAAAGAAATCAGCCCTCGGCAACTTAACCGGCAAAAAAGATTTTTTTGAAAAAATCCCTAAGCCCCGGGGTCACAATTTCATCAAAAATCTGACTTTCGGCAATTCACTCAAAAATGGTGCCAAAAGGTTGCAAATGCTCCCCTGAGAGGTTTGGCAGTCGAAACAGAAGGCTTTTTATCACAGGAAAAGAAATCAGCCCTCGACAAGTCAACCGGCAGAAAAAGATTTTTTTGAAAAAATCCCTAAGCCCCGGGGTCACAATTTCATCAAACATATGACTTTCGGCAATTCACTCAAAAATGGTACGAAACGGTTGCAAATGCTCCCCTAAGAGGTTTGGCGGTCGAAACAGAAGGCTTTTTATCACAGGAAAAGAAATCAGCCCTCGGCAACTTAACCGGCAAAAAAGATTTTTTTGAAAAAATCCCTAAGCCCCGGGGTCACAATTTCATCAAAAATATGACTTTCGGCAATGCACTCAAAAATGGTACCAAACGGTTGCAAATGCTCCCCTGAGAGGTTTGGCGGTCGAAACAGAAGGCTTTTTATCACAGGAAAAGAAATCAGCCCTCGACAAGTCAACCGGCAGAATAAGATTTTTGAAAAAATCCCTAAGCCTCGGGGTCACAATTTCATCAAAAATATGACTTTCGGCAATTCACTCAAAAATGGTACGAAACGGTTGCAAATGCTCCCCTGAGAGGTTTGGCGGTCGAAACAGAAGGCTTTTTATCACAGGAAAAGAAATCAGCCCTCGGCAACTTAACCGGCAAAAAAGATTTTTTTGAAAAAATCCCTAAGCCCCGGGGTCACAATTTCATCAAAAATCTGACTTTCGGCAATTCACTCAAAAATGGTGCCAAAAGGTTGCAAATGCTCCCCTGAGAGGTTTGGCAGTCGAAACAGAAGGCTTTTTATCACAGGAAAAGAAATCAGCCCTCGACAAGTCAACCGGCAGAAAAAGATTTTTTTGAAAAAATCCCTAAGCCCCGGGGTCACAATTTCATCAAACATATGACTTTCGGCAATTCACTCAAAAATGGTACGAAACGGTTGCAAATGCTCCCCTAAGAGGTTTGGCGGTCGAAACAGAAGGCTTTTTATCACAGGAAAAGAAATCAGCCCTCGGCAACTTAACCGGCAAAAAAGATTTTTTTGAAAAAATCCCTAAGCCCCGGGGTCACAATTTCATCAAAAATATGACTTTCGGCAATGCACTCAAAAATGGTACCAAACGGTTGCAAATGCTCCCCTGAGAGGTTTGGCGGTCGAAACAGAAGGCTTTTTATCACAGGAAAAGAAATCAGCCCTCGACAAGTCAACCGGCAGAATAAGATTTTTGAAAAAATCCCTAAGCCTCGGGGTCACAATTTCATCAAAAATATGACTTTCGGCAATTCACTCAAAAATGGTACGAAACGGTTGCAAATGCTCCATTGAGAGGTTTGGCGGTCGAAACAGAAGGCTTTTTATCACAGGAAAAGAAATCAGCCCTCGACAACTCAACCGGCAGAAAAAGATTTTTTTGAAAAAATCCCTAAGCCCCGGGGTCACAATTTCATCAAAAATATGACTTTCGGCAATTCACTCAAAAATGGTGCCAAAAGGTTGCAAATGCTCCCCTGAGAGGTTTGGCAGTCGAAACAGAAGGCTTTTTATCACAGGAAAAGAAATCAGCCCTCGACAAGTCAACCGGCAGAAAAAGATTTTTTTGAAAAAATCCCTAAGCCCCGGGGTCACAATTTCATCAAAAATATGACTTTCGGCAATTCACTCAAAAATGGTGCCAAAAGGTTGCAAATGCTCCCCTGAGAGGTTTGGCGGTCGAAACAGAAGGCTTTTTATCACAGGAAAAGAAATCAGTCCTCGACAACTCAACCGGCAGAAAAAGATTTTTTTGAAAAAATCCCTAAGCCCCGGGGTCACAATTTCATCAAAAATATGACTTTCGGCAATTCACTCAAAAATGGTGCCAAAAGGTTGCAAATGCTCCCCTGAGAGGTTTGGCAGTCGAAACAGAAGGCTTTTTATCACAGGAAAAGAAATCAGCCCTCGACAAGTCAACCGGCAGAAAAAGATTTTTTTGAAAAAATCCCTAAGCCCCGGGGTCACAATTTCATCAAAAATATGACTTTCGGCAATTCACTCAAAAATGGTGCCAAAAGGTTGCAAATGCTCCCCTGAGAGGTTTGGCAGTCGAAACAGAAGGCTTTTTATCACAGGAAAAGAAATCAGCCCTCGACAAGTCAACCGGCAGAAAAAGATTTTTTTGAAAAAATCCCTAAGCCCCGGGGTCACAATTTCATCAAAAATATGACTTTCGGCAATTCACTCAAAAATGGTGCCAAAAGGTTGCAAATGCTCCCCTGAGAGGTTTGGCAGTCGAAACAGAAGGCTTTTTATCACAGGAAAAGAAATCAGCCCTCGACAAGTCAACCGGCAGAAAAAGATTTTTTTGAAAAAATCCCTAAGCCCCGGGGTCACAATTTCATCAAAAATATGACTTTCGGCAATTCACTCAAAAATGGTACGAAACGGTTGCAAATGCTCCCCTGAGAGGTTTGGCGGTCGAAACAGAAGGCTTTTTATCACAGGAAAAGAAATCAGCCCTCGGCAACTTAACCGGCAAAAAAGATTTTTTTGAAAAAATCCCTAAGCCCCGGGGTCACAATTTTATCAAAAATCTGACTTTCGGCAATTCACTCAAAAATGGTGCCAAAAGGTTGCAAATGCTCCCCTGAGAGGTTTGGCAGTCGAAACAGAAGGCTTTTTATCACAGGAAAAGAAATCAGCCCTCGGCAACTTAACCGGCAAAAAAGATTTTTTTGAAAAAATCCCTAAGCCCCGGGGTCACAATTTCATCAAAAATATGACTTTCGGCAAATCACTCAAAAATGGTACCAAACGGTTGCAAATGCTCCCCTGAGAGGTTTGCCGGTCGAAACAGAAGGCTTTTTATCACAGGAAAAGAAATCAGCCCTCGACAAGTCAACCGGCAGAAAAAGATTTTTGAAAAAATCCCTAAGCCTCGGGGTCACAATTTCATCAAAAATATGACTTTCGGCAATTCACTCAAAAATGGTACGAAACGGTTGCAAATGCTCCATTGAGAGGTTTGGCGGTCGAAACAGAAGGCTTTTTATCACAGGAAACGAAATCAGCCCTCGACAAGTCAACCGGCAGAAAAAGATTTTTTTGAAAAAATCCCTAAGCCCCGGGGTCACAATTTCATCAAAAATATGACTTTCAGCAATTCACTCAAAAATGGTGCCAAAAGGTTGCAAATGCTCCCCTGAGAGGTTTGGCAGTCGAAACAGAAGGCTTTTTATCACAGGAAAAGAAATCAGCCCTCGACAAGTCAACCGGCAGAAAAAGATTTTTTTGAAAAAATCCCTAAGCCCCGGGGTCACAATTTCATCAAAAATATGACTTTCGGCAATTCACTCAAAAATGGTACGAAACGGTTGCAAATGCTCCCCTGAGAGGTTTGGCGGTCGAAACAGAAGGCTTTTTATCACAGGAAAAGAAATCAGCCTTCGACAAGTCAACCGGCAGAAAAAGATTTTTTTGAAAAAATCCCTAAGCCCCGGGGTCACAATTTCATCAAAAATATAACTTTCGGCAATTCACTCAAAAATGGTACGAAACGGTTGCAAATGCTCCCCTGAGAGGTTTGGCGGTCGAAACAGAAGGCTTTTTATCACAGGAAAAGAAATCAGCCCTCGGCAACTTAACCGGCAAAAAAGATTTTTTTGAAAAAATCCCTAAGCCCCGGGGTCACAATTTCATCAAAAATATGACTTTCGGCAATTCACTCAAAAATGGTGCCAAAAGGTTGCAAATGCTCCCCTGAGAGGTTTGGCGGTCGAAACAGAAGGCTTTTTATCACAGGAAAAGAAATCAGCCCTCGACAAGTCAACCGGCAGAAAAAGATTTTTTTGAAAATATCCCTAAGCCCCGGGGTCACAATTTCATCAAAAATCTGATTTTCGGCAGTTCATTCAAAAATGGTGCCAAACGGTTGCAAATGCTCCCCTGAGAGGTTTGGCGGTCGAAACAGAAGGCTTTTTATCACAGGAAAAGAAATCAGCCCTCGACAAGTCAACCGGCAGAAAAAGATTTTTTTGAAAAAATCCCTAAGCCCCGGGGTCACAATTTCATCAAAAATCTGACTTTCGGCAATTCACTCAAAAATGGTGCCAAAAGGTTGCAAATGCTCCCCTGAGAGGTTTGGCAGTCGAAACAGAAGGCTTTTTATCACAGGAAAAGAAATCAGCCCTCGACAAGTCAACCGGCAGAAAAAGATTTTTTTGAAAAAATCCCTAAGCCCCGGGGTCACAATTTCATCAAAAATCTGACTTTCGGCAATTCACTCAAAAATGGTACGAAACGGTTGCAAATGCTCCCCTGAGAGGTTTGGCAGTCGAAACAGAAGGCTTTTTATCACAGGAAAAGAAATCAGCCCTCGACAAGTCAACCGGCAGAAAAAGATTTTTTTGAAAAAATCCCTAAGCCCCGGGGTCACAATTTCATCAAAAATCTGACTTTCGGCAATTCACTGAAAAATGGTGCCAAACGGTTGCAAATGCTCCCCTGAGAGGTTTGGCGGTCGAAACAGAAGGCTTTTTATCACAGGAAAAGAAATCAGCCCTCGACAACTCAACCGGCAGAAAAAGATTTTTTTGAAAAAATCCCTAAGCCCCGGGGTCACAATTTCATCAAAAATATGACTTTCGGCAATTCACTCAAAAATGGTACGAAACGGTTGAAATGCTCCCCTGAGAGGTTTGGCGGTCGAAACAGAAGGCTTTTTATCACAGGAAAAGAAATCAGCCCTCGGCAACTTAACCGGCAAAAAAGATTTTTTTGAAAAAATCCCTAAGCCCCGGGGTCACAATTTCATCAAAAATATGACTTTCGGCAATTCACTCAAATATGGTGCCAAAAGGTTGCAAATGCTCCCCTGAGTGGTTTGGCGGTCGAAACAGAAGGCTTTTTATCAAAGGAAAAGAAATCAGCCCTCGACAAGTCAACCGGCAGAAAAAGATTTTTTTGAAAAAATCCCTAAGCCCCGGGGTCACAATTTCATCAAAAATCTGATTTTCGGCAGTTCATTCAAAAATGGTGCCAAACGGTTGCAAATGCTCCCCTGAGAGGTTTGGCAGTCGAAACAGAAGGCTTTTTATCACAGGAAAAGAAATCAGCCCTCGACAAGTCAACCGGCAGAAAAAGATTTTTTTGAAAAAATCCCTAAGCCCCGGGGTCACAATTTCATCAAAAATCTGACTTTCGGCAATTCACTGAAAAATGGTGCCAAACGGTTGCAAATGCTCCCCTGAGAGGTTTGGCGGTCGAAACAGAAGGCTTTTTATCACAGGAAAAGAAATCAGCCCTCGACAACTCAACCGGCAGAAAAAGATTTTTTTGAAAAAATCCCTAAGCCCCGGGGTCACAATTTCATCAAAAATATGACTTTCGGCAATTCACTCAAAAGTGGTGCCAAAAGGTTGCAAATGCTCCCCTGAGAGGTTTGGCAGTCGAAACAGAAGGCTTTTTATCAGAGGAAAAGAAATCAGCCCTCGACAAGTCAACCGGCAGAAAAAGATTTTTTTGAAAAAATCCCTAAGCCCCGGGGTCACAATTTCATCAAAAATATGACTTTCGGCAATTCACTCAAAAATGGTACGAAACGGTTGCAAATGCTCCCCTGAGAGGTTTGGCAGTCGAAACAGAAGGCTTTTTATCACAGGAAAAGAAATCAGCCCTCGACAAGTCAACCGGCAGAAAAAGATTTTTTTGAAAAAATCACTAAGCCCCGGGGTCACAATTTCATCAAAAATCTGATTTTCGGCAGCTCATTCAAAAATGGTGCCAAACGGTTGCAAATGCTCCCCTGAGAGGTTTGGCAGTCGAAACAGAAGGCTTTTTATCACAGGAAAAGAAATCAGCCCTCGACAAGTCAACCGGCAGAAAAAGATTTTTTTGAAAAAATCCCTAAGCCCCGGGGTCACAATTTCATCAAAAATCTGACTTTCGGCAATTCACTGAAAAATGGTGCCAAACGGTTGCAAATGCTCCCCTGAGAGGTTTGGCGGTCGAAACAGAAGGCTTTTTATCACAGGAAAAGAAATCAGCCCTCGACAACTCAACCGGCAGAAAAAGATTTTTTTGAAAAAATCCCTAAGCCCCGGGGTCACAATTTCATCAAAAATATGACTTTCGGCAATTCACTCAAAAATGGTACGAAACGGTTGCAAATGCTCCCCTGAGAGGTTTGGCGGTCGAAACAGAAGGCTTTTTATCACAGGAAAAGAAATCAGCCCTCGGCAACTTAACCGGCAAAAAAGTTTTTTTTGAAAAAATCCCTAAGCCCCGGGGTCACAATTTCATCAAAAATATGACTTTCGGCAATTCACTCAAATATGGTGCCAAAAGGTTGCAAATGCTCCCCTGAGTGGTTTGGCGGTCGAAACAGAAGGCTTTTTATCAAAGGAAAAGAAATCAGCCCTCGACAAGTCAACCGGTAGAAAAAGATTTTTTTGAAAAAATCCCTAAGCCCCGGGGTCACAATTTCATCAAAAATATGACTTTCGGCAATTAACTCAAAAATGGTACGAAACGGTTGCAAATGCTCCCCTGAGAGGTTTGGCGGTCGAAACAGAAGGCTTTTTATCACAGGAAAAGAAATCAGCCCTCGGCAACTTAACCGGCAAAAAAGATTTTTTTGAAAAAATCCCTAAGCCCCGGGGTCACAATTTCATCAAAAATATGACTTTTGGCAATTCACTCAAAAATGGTACCAAACGGTTGCAAATGCTCCCCTGAGAGGTTTGGCGGTCGAAACAGAAGGCTTTTTATCACAGGAAAAGAAATCAGCCCTCGACAAGTCAACCGGCAGAAAAAGAGTTTTTGAAAAAATCCCTAAGCCCCGGGGTTACAATTTCATCAAAAATATGACTTTTGGCAATTCACTCAAAAATGGTACGAAACGGTTTCAAATGCTCCATTGAGAGGTTTGGCGGTCGAAACAGAAGGCTTTTTATCACAGGAAAAGAAATCAGCCCACGGCAACTTAACCGTCAAAAAAGATTTTTTTGAAAAAATCCCTAAGCCCCGGGGTCACAATTTCATCAAAAATATTACTTTCGGCAATTCACTCAAAAATGGTGCCAAAAGGTTGCAAATGCTCCCCTGAGAGGTTTGGCAGTCGAAACAGAAGGCTTTTTATCACAGGAAAAGAAATCAGCCCTCGACAAGTCAACCGGCAGAAAAAGATTTTTTTTGAAAAAATCCCTAAGCCCCGGGGTCACAATTTCATCAAAAATATGACTTTCGGCAATTCACTCAAAAATGGTACGAAACGGTTGCAAATGCTCCCCTGAGAGGTTTGGCGGTCGAAACAGAAGGCTTTTTATCACAGGAAAAGAAATCAGCCCTCGACAACTTAACCGGCAAAAAAGATTTTTTTAAAAAAATCCCTAAGCCCCGGGGTCACAATTTCATCAAAAATCTGACTTTCGGCAATTCACTCAAAAATGGTACGAAACGGTTGCAAATGCTCCCCTGAGAGGTTTGGCGGTCGAAACAGAAGGCTTTTTATCACAGGAAAAGAAATCAGCCCTCGGCAACTTAACCGGCAAAAAAGATTTTTTTGAAAAAATCCCTAAGCCCCGGGGTCACAATTTCATCAAAAATATGACTTTCGGCAATTCACTCAAATATGGTGCCAAAAGGTTGCAAATGCTCCCCTGAGTGGTTTGGCGGTCGAAACAGAAGGCTTTTTATCAAAGGAAAAGAAATCAGCCCTCGACAAGTCAACCGGTAGAAAAAGATTTTTTTGAAAAAATCCCTAAGCCCCGGGGTCACAATTTCATCAAAAATATGACTTTCGGCAATTAACTCAAAAATGGTACGAAACGGTTGCAAATGCTCCCCTGAGAGGTTTGGCGGTCGAAACAGAAGGCTTTTTATCACAGGAAAAGAAATCAGCCCTCGGCAACTTAACCGGCAAAAAAGATTTTTTTGAAAAAATCCCTAAGCCCCGGGGTCACAATTTCATCAAAAATATGACTTTTGGCAATTCACTCAAAAATGGTACCAAACGTTTGCAAATGCTCCCCTGAGAGGTTTGGCGGTCGAAACAGAAGGCTTTTTATCACAGGAAAAGAAATCAGCCCTCGACAAGTCAACCGGCAGAAAAAGAGTTTTTGAAATAATCCCTAAGCCCCGGGGTTACAATTTCATCAAAAATATGACTTTTGGCAATTCACTCAAAAATGGTACGAAACGGTTGCAAATGCTCCATTGAGAGGTTTGGCGGTCGAAACAGAAGGCTTTTTATCACAGGAAAAGAAATCAGCCCACGGCAACTTAACCGGCAAAAAAGATTTTTTTGAAAAAATCCCTAAGCCCCGGGGTCACAATTTCATCAAAAATATTACTTTCGGCAATTCACTCAAAAATGGTGCCAAAAGGTTGCAAATGCTCCCCTGAGAGGTTTGGCAGTCGAAACAGAAGGCTTTTTATCACAGGAAAAGAAATCAGCCCTCGACAAGTCAACCGGCAGAAAAAGATTTTTTTTGAAAAAATCCCTAAGCCCCGGGGTCACAATTTCATCAAAAATATGACTTTCGGCAATTCACTCAAAAATGGTACGAAACGGTTGCAAATGCTCCCCTGAGAGGTTTGGCGGTCGAAACAGAAGGCTTTTTATCACAGGAAAAGAAATCAGCCCTCGACAACTTAACCGGCAAAAAAGATTTTTTTAAAAAAATCCCTAAGCCCCGGGGTCACAATTTCATCAAAAATCTGACTTTCGGCAATTCACTCAAAAATGGTACCAAACGGTTGCAAATGCTCCCCTGAGAGGTTTGGCGGTCGAAACAGAAGGCTTTTTATCACAGGAAAAGAAATCAGCCCTCGGCAACTTAACCGGCAAAAAAGATTTTTTTGAAAAAATCCCTAAGCCCCGGGGTCACAATTTCATCAAAAATATGACTTTCGGCAATTCACTCAAAAATGCTACCAAACGGTTGCAAATGCTCCCCTGAGAGGTTTGGCGGTCGAAACAGAAGGCTTTTTATCACAGGAAAAGAAATCAGCCCTCGACAAGTCAACCGGCAGAAAAAGATTTTTTTGAAAAAATCCCTAAGCCCCGGGGTCACAATTTCATCAAAAATATGACTTTCGGCAGTTCATTCAAAAATGGTGCCAAACGGTTGCAAATGCTCCCCTGAGAGGTTTGGCAGTCGAAACAGAAGGCTTTTTATCACAGGAAAAGAAATCAGCCCTCGACAAGTCAACCGGCAGAAAAAGATTTTTTTGAAAAAATCCCTAAGCCCCGGGGTCACAATTTCATCAAAAATCTGACTTTCGGCAATTCACTGAAAAATGGTGCCAAACGGTTGCAAATGCTCCCCTGAGAGGTTTGGCGGTCGAAACAGAAGGCTTTTTATCACAGGAAAAGAAATCAGCCCTCGACAACTCAACCGGCAGAAAAAGATTTTTTTGAAAAAATCCCTAAGCCCCGGGGTCACAATTTCATCAAAAATATGACTTTCGGCAATTCACTCAAAAATGGTACGAAACGGTTGCAAATGCTCCCCTGAGAGGTTTGGCGGTCGAAACAGAAGGCTTTTTATCACAGGAAAAGAAATCAGCCCTCGGCAACTTAACCGGCAAAAAAGTTTTTTTTGAAAAAATCCCTAAGCCCCGGGGTCACAATTTCATCAAAAATATGACTTTCGGCAATTCACTCAAATATGGTGCCAAAAGGTTGCAAATGCTCCCCTGAGTGGTTTGGCGGTCGAAACAGAAGGCTTTTTATCAAAGGAAAAGAAATCAGCCCTCGACAAGTCAACCGGTAGAAAAAGATTTTTTTGAAAAAATCCCTAAGCCCCGGGGTCACAATTTCATCAAAAATATGACTTTCGGCAATTAACTCAAAAATGGTACGAAACGGTTGCAAATGCTCCCCTGAGAGGTTTGGCGGTCGAAACAGAAGGCTTTTTATCACAGGAAAAGAAATCAGCCCTCGGCAACTTAACCGGCAAAAAAGATTTTTTTGAAAAAATCCCTAAGCCCCGGGGTCACAATTTCATCAAAAATATGACTTTTGGCAATTCACTCAAAAATGGTACCAAACGGTTGCAAATGCTCCCCTGAGAGGTTTGGCGGTCGAAACAGAAGGCTTTTTATCACAGGAAAAGAAATCAGCCCTCGACAAGTCAACCGGCAGAAAAAGAGTTTTTGAAAAAATCCCTAAGCCCCGGGGTTACAATTTCATCAAAAATATGACTTTTGGCAATTCACTCAAAAATGGTACGAAACGGTTTCAAATGCTCCATTGAGAGGTTTGGCGGTCGAAACAGAAGGCTTTTTATCACAGGAAAAGAAATCAGCCCACGGCAACTTAACCGTCAAAAAAGATTTTTTTTGAAAAAATCCCTAAGCCCCGGGGTCACAATTTCATCAAAAATATTACTTTCGGCAATTCACTCAAAAATGGTGCCAAAAGGTTGCAAATGCTCCCCTGAGAGGTTTGGCAGTCGAAACAGAAGGCTTTTTATCACAGGAAAAGAAATCAGCCCTCGACAAGTCAACCGGCAGAAAAAGATTTTTTTTGAAAAAATCCCTAAGCCCCGGGGTCACAATTTCATCAAAAATATGACTTTCGGCAATTCACTCAAAAATGGTACGAAACGGTTGCAAATGCTCCCCTGAGAGGTTTGGCGGTCGAAACAGAAGGCTTTTTATCACAGGAAAAGAAATCAGCCCTCGACAACTTAACCGGCAAAAAAGATTTTTTTAAAAAAATCCCTAAGCCCCGGGGTCACAATTTCATCAAAAATCTGACTTTCGGCAATTCACTCAAAAATGGTACGAAACGGTTGCAAATGCTCCCCTGAGAGGTTTGGCGGTCGAAACAGAAGGCTTTTTATCACAGGAAAAGAAATCAGCCCTCGGCAACTTAACCGGCAAAAAAGATTTTTTTGAAAAAATCCCTAAGCCCCGGGGTCACAATTTCATCAAAAATATGACTTTCGGCAATTCACTCAAATATGGTGCCAAAAGGTTGCAAATGCTCCCCTGAGTGGTTTGGCGGTCGAAACAGAAGGCTTTTTATCAAAGGAAAAGAAATCAGCCCTCGACAAGTCAACCGGTAGAAAAAGATTTTTTTGAAAAAATCCCTAAGCCCCGGGGTCACAATTTCATCAAAAATATGACTTTCGGCAATTAACTCAAAAATGGTACGAAACGGTTGCAAATGCTCCCCTGAGAGGTTTGGCGGTCGAAACAGAAGGCTTTTTATCACAGGAAAAGAAATCAGCCCTCGGCAACTTAACCGGCAAAAAAGATTTTTTTGAAAAAATCCCTAAGCCCCGGGGTCACAATTTCATCAAAAATATGACTTTTGGCAATTCACTCAAAAATGGTACCAAACGTTTGCAAATGCTCCCCTGAGAGGTTTGGCGGTCGAAACAGAAGGCTTTTTATCACAGGAAAAGAAATCAGCCCTCGACAAGTCAACCGGCAGAAAAAGAGTTTTTGAAATAATCCCTAAGCCCCGGGGTTACAATTTCATCAAAAATATGACTTTTGGCAATTCACTCAAAAATGGTACGAAACGGTTGCAAATGCTCCATTGAGAGGTTTGGCGGTCGAAACAGAAGGCTTTTTATCACAGGAAAAGAAATCAGCCCACGGCAACTTAACCGGCAAAAAAGATTTTTTTGAAAAAATCCCTAAGCCCCGGGGTCACAATTTCATCAAAAATATTACTTTCGGCAATTCACTCAAAAATGGTGCCAAAAGGTTGCAAATGCTCCCCTGAGAGGTTTGGCAGTCGAAACAGAAGGCTTTTTATCACAGGAAAAGAAATCAGCCCTCGACAAGTCAACCGGCAGAAAAAGATTTTTTTTGAAAAAATCCCTAAGCCCCGGGGTCACAATTTCATCAAAAATATGACTTTCGGCAATTCACTCAAAAATGGTACGAAACGGTTGCAAATGCTCCCCTGAGAGGTTTGGCGGTCGAAACAGAAGGCTTTTTATCACAGGAAAAGAAATCAGCCCTCGACAACTTAACCGGCAAAAAAGATTTTTTTAAAAAAATCCCTAAGCCCCGGGGTCACAATTTCATCAAAAATCTGACTTTCGGCAATTCACTCAAAAATGGTACCAAACGGTTGCAAATGCTCCCCTGAGAGGTTTGGCGGTCGAAACAGAAGGCTTTTTATCACAGGAAAAGAAATCAGCCCTCGGCAACTTAACCGGCAAAAAAGATTTTTTTGAAAAAATCCCTAAGCCCCGGGGTCACAATTTCATCAAAAATATGACTTTCGGCAATTCACTCAAAAATGCTACCAAACGGTTGCAAATGCTCCCCTGAGAGGTTTGGCGGTCGAAACAGAAGGCTTTTTATCACAGGAAAAGAAATCAGCCCTCGACAAGTCAACCGGCAGAAAAAGATTTTTTTGAAAAAATCCCTAAGCCCCGGAGTCACAATTTCATCAAAAATATGACTTTCGGCAGTTCATTCAAAAATGGTGCCAAACGGTTGCAAATGCTCCCCTGAGAGGTTTGGCAGTCGAAACAGAAGGCTTTTTATCACAGGAAAAGAAATCAGCCCTCGACAACTCAACCGGCAGAAAAAGATTTTTTTGAAAAAATCCCTAAGCCCCGGGGTCACAATTTCATCAAAAATATGACTTTCGGCAATTAACTCAAAAATGGTACGAAACGGTTGCAAATGCTCCCCTGAGAGGTTTGGCGGTCGAAACAGAAGGCTTTTTATCACAGGAAAAGAAATCAGCCCTCGGCAACTTAACCGGCAAAAAAGATTTTTTTGAAAAAATCCCTAAGCCCCGGGGTCACAATTTCATCAAAAATATGACTTTTGGCAATTCACTCAAAAATGGTACCAAACGGTTGCAAATGCTCCCCTGAGAGGTTTGGCGGTCGAAACAGAAGGCTTTTTATCACAGGAAAAGAAATCAGCCCTCGACAAGTCAACCGGCAGAAAAAGAGTTTTTGAAAAAATCCCTAAGCCCCGGGGTTACAATTTCATCAAAAATATGACTTTTGGCAATTCACTCAAAAATGGTACGAAACG
Source organism: Podarcis muralis (assembly GCF_964188315.1). Lineage (NCBI taxonomy): Eukaryota > Metazoa > Chordata > Lepidosauria > Squamata > Lacertidae > Podarcis > Podarcis muralis. The sequence continues at coordinate 18,340,687 of NC_135659.1, read as the reverse complement.
GTTGCAAATGCTCCATTGAGAGGTTTGGCGGTCGAAACAGAAGGCTTTTTATCACAGGAAAAGAAATCAGCCCACGGCAACTTAACCGGCAAAAAAGATTTTTTTGAAAAAATCCCTAAGCCCCGGGGTCACAATTTCATCAAAAATATTACTTTCGGCAATTCACTCAAAAATGGTGCCAAAAGGTTGCAAATGCTCCCCTGAGAGGTTTGGCAGTCGAAACAGAAGGCTTTTTATCACAGGAAAAGAAATCAGCCCTCGACAAGTCAACCGGCAGAAAAAGATTTTTTTTGAAAAAATCCCTAAGCCCCGGGGTCACAATTTCATCAAAAATATGACTTTCGGCAATTCACTCAAAAATGGTACGAAACGGTTGCAAATGCTCCCCTGAGAGGTTTGGCGGTCGAAACAGAAGGCTTTTTATCACAGGAAAAGAAATCAGCCCTCGACAACTTAACCGGCAAAAAAGATTTTTTTAAAAAAATCCCTAAGCCCCGGGGTCACAATTTCATCAAAAATCTGACTTTCGGCAATTCACTCAAAAATGGTACCAAACGGTTGCAAATGCTCCCCTGAGAGGTTTGGCGGTCGAAACAGAAGGCTTTTTATCACAGGAAAAGAAATCAGCCCTCGACAAGTCAACCGGCAGAAAAAGATTTTTTTGAAAAAATCCCTAAGCCCCGGGGTCACAATTTCATCAAAAATATGACTTTCGGCAATTCACTCAAAAATGCTACCAAACGGTTGCAAATGCTCCCCTGAGAGGTTTGGCGGTCGAAACAGAAGGCTTTTTATCACAGGAAAAGAAATCAGCCCTCGACAAGTCAACCGGCAGAAAAAGATTTTTTTGAAAAAATCCCTAAGCCCCGGGGTCACAATTTCATCAAAAATATGACTTTCGGCAATTCACTCAAAAATGGTGCCAAACGGTTGCAAATGCTCCCCTGAGAGGTTTGGCGGTCGAAACAGAAGGCTTTTTATCACAGGAAAAGAAATCAGCCCTCGACAAGTCAACCGGCGGAAAAAGATTTTTTTGAAAAAATCCCTAAGCCCCGGGGTCACAATTTCATCAAAAATCTGACTTTCGGCAATTCACTCAAAAATGGTGCCAAACGGTTGCAAATGCTCCCCTGAGAGGTTTGGCGGTCGAAACAGAAGGCTTTTTATCACAGGAAAAGAAATCAGCCCTCGACAAGTCAACCGGCAGAAAAAGATTTTTTTGAAAAAATCCCTAAGCCCCGGGGTCACAATTTCATCAAAAATATGACTTTCAGCAATTCACTCAAAAATGGTGCCAAAAGGTTGCAAATGCTCCCCTGAGAGGTTTGGCGGTCGAAACAGAAGGCTTTTTATCACAGGAAAAGAAATCAGCCCTCGGCAACTTAACCGGCAAAAAAGATTTTTTTGAAAAAATCCCTAAGCCCCGGGGTCACAATTTCATCAAAAATATGACTTTCGGCAATTCACTCAAAAATGGTGCCAAAAGGTTGCAAATGCTCCCCTGAGAGGTTTGGCGGTCGAAACAGAAGGCTTTTTATCACAAGAAAAGAAATAAGCCCTCGACAAGTCAACCGGCAGAAAAAGATTTTTTTGAAAAAATCCCTAAGCCCCGGGGTCACAATTTCATCAAAAATATGACTTTTGGCAATTCACTCAAAAATGGTACGAAACGGTTGCAAATGCTCCCCTGAGAGGTTTGGCGGTCGAAACAGAAGGCTTTTTATCACAGGAAAGGAAATCAGCCCTCGGCAACTTAACCGGCAGAAAAAGATTTTTTTGAAAAAATCCCTAAGCCCCGGGGTCACAATTTCATCAAAAATATGACTTTTGGCAATTCACTCAAAAATGGTACGAAACGGTTGCAAATGCTCCCCTGAGAGGTTTGGCGGTCGAAACAGAAGGCTTTTTATCACAGGAAAGGAAATCAGCCCTCGGCAACTTAACCGGCAAAAAAGATTTTTTTGAAAAAATCCCTAAGCCCCGGGGTCACAATTTCATCAAACATATGACTTTCGGCAATTCACTCAAAAATGGTACGAAACGGTTGCAAATGCTCCCCTGAGAGGTTTGGCGGTCGAAACAGAAGGCTTTTTATCACAGGAAAAGAAATCAGCCCTCGGCAACTTAACCGGCAAAAAAGATTTTTTTGAAAAAATCCCTAAGCCCCGGGGTCACAATTTCATCAAAAATATGACTTTCGGCAATTCACTCAAAAATGGTACCAAACGGTTGCAAATGCTCCCCTGAGAGGTTTGGCGGTCGAAACAGAAGGCTTTTTATCACAGGAAAAGAAATCAGCCCTCGACAAGTCAACCGGCAGAAAAAGATTTTTTTGAAAAAATCCCTAAGCCCCGGGGTCACAATTTCATCAAAAATATGACTTTCGGCAATTCACTCAAAAATGGTACGAAACGGTTGCAAATGCTCCCCTGAGAGGTTTGGCGGTCGAAACAGAAGGCTTTTTATCACAGGAAAAGAAATCAGCCCTCGACAAGTCAACCGGCAGAAAAAGATTTTTTTGAAAAAATCCCTAAGCCCCGGGGTCACAATTTCATCAAAAATATGACTTTCGGCAGTTCATTCAAAAATGGTGCCAAACGGTTGCAAATGCTCCCCTGAGAGGTTTGGCAGTCGAAACAGAAGGCTTTTTATCACAGGAAAAGAAATCAGCCCTCGACAACTCAACCGGCAGAAAAAGATTTTTTTGAAAAAATCCCTAAGCCCCGGGGTCACAATTTCATCAAAAATATGACTTTCGGCAATTCACTCAAAAATGGTACGAAACGGTTGCAAATGCTCCCCTGAGAGGTTTGGCGGTCGAAACAGAAGGCTTTTTATCACAGGAAAAGAAATCAGCCCTCGGCAACTTAACCGGCAAAAAAGATTTTTTTGAAAAAATCCCTAAGCCCCGGGGTCACAATTTCATCAAAAATATGACTTTCGGCAATTCACTCAAATATGGTGCCAAAAGGTTGCAAATGCTCCCCTGAGTGGTTTGGCGGTCGAAACAGAAGGCTTTTTATCAAAGGAAAAGAAATCAGCCCTCGACAAGTCAACCGGTAGAAAAAGATTTTTTTGAAAAAATCCCTAAGCCCCGGGGTCACAATTTCATCAAAAATATGACTTTCGGCAATTAACTCAAAAATGGTACGAAACGGTTGCAAATGCTCCCCTGAGAGGTTTGGCGGTCGAAACAGAAGGCTTTTTATCACAGGAAAAGAAATCAGCCCTCGGCAACTTAACCGGCAAAAAAGATTTTTTTGAAAAAATCCCTAAGCCCCGGGGTCACAATTTCATCAAAAATATGACTTTTGGCAATTCACTCAAAAATGGTACCAAACGGTTGCAAATGCTCCCCTGAGAGGTTTGGCGGTCGAAACAGAAGGCTTTTTATCACAGGAAAAGAAATCAGCCCTCGACAACTTAACCGGCAAAAAAGATTTTTTTAAAAAAATCCCTAAGCCCCGGGGTCACAATTTCATCAAAAATCTGACTTTCGGCAATTCACTCAAAAATGGTACCAAACGGTTGCAAATGCTCCCCTGAGAGGTTTGGCGGTCGAAACAGAAGGCTTTTTATCACAGGAAAAGAAATCAGCCCTCGACAAGTCAACCGGCAGAAAAAGATTTTTTTGAAAAAATCCCTAAGCCCCGGGGTCACAATTTCATCAAAAATATGACTTTCGGCAATTCACTCAAAAATGCTACCAAACGGTTGCAAATGCTCCCCTGAGAGGTTTGGCGGTCGAAACAGAAGGCTTTTTATCACAGGAAAAGAAATCAGCCCTCGACAAGTCAACCGGCAGAAAAAGATTTTTTTGAAAAAATCCCTAAGCCCCGGGGTCACAATTTCATCAAAAATATGACTTTCGGCAATTCACTCAAAAATGGTGCCAAACGGTTGCAAATGCTCCCCTGAGAGGTTTGGCGGTCGAAACAGAAGGCTTTTTATCACAGGAAAAGAAATCAGCCCTCGACAAGTCAACCGGCGGAAAAAGATTTTTTTGAAAAAATCCCTAAGCCCCGGGGTCACAATTTCATCAAAAATCTGACTTTCGGCAATTCACTCAAAAATGGTGCCAAACGGTTGCAAATGCTCCCCTGAGAGGTTTGGCGGTCGAAACAGAAGGCTTTTTATCACAGGAAAAGAAATCAGCCCTCGACAAGTCAACCGGCAGAAAAAGATTTTTTTGAAAAAATCCCTAAGCCCCGGGGTCACAATTTCATCAAAAATATGACTTTCAGCAATTCACTCAAAAATGGTGCCAAAAGGTTGCAAATGCTCCCCTGAGAGGTTTGGCGGTCGAAACAGAAGGCTTTTTATCACAGGAAAAGAAATCAGCCCTCGGCAACTTAACCGGCAAAAAAGATTTTTTTGAAAAAATCCCTAAGCCCCGGGGTCACAATTTCATCAAAAATATGACTTTCGGCAATTCACTCAAAAATGGTGCCAAAAGGTTGCAAATGCTCCCCTGAGAGGTTTGGCGGTCGAAACAGAAGGCTTTTTATCACAAGAAAAGAAATAAGCCCTCGACAAGTCAACCGGCAGAAAAAGATTTTTTTGAAAAAATCCCTAAGCCCCGGGGTCACAATTTCATCAAAAATATGACTTTTGGCAATTCACTCAAAAATGGTACGAAACGGTTGCAAATGCTCCCCTGAGAGGTTTGGCGGTCGAAACAGAAGGCTTTTTATCACAGGAAAGGAAATCAGCCCTCGGCAACTTAACCGGCAAAAAAGATTTTTTTGAAAAAATCCCTAAGCCCCGGGGTCACAATTTCATCAAACATATGACTTTCGGCAATTCACTCAAAAATGGTACGAAACGGTTGCAAATGCTCCCCTGAGAGGTTTGGCGGTCGAAACAGAAGGCTTTTTATCACAGGAAAAGAAATCAGCCCTCGGCAACTTAACCGGCAAAAAAGATTTTTTTGAAAAAATCCCTAAGCCCCGGGGTCACAATTTCATCAAAAATATGACTTTCGGCAATTCACTCAAAAATGGTACCAAACGGTTGCAAATGCTCCCCTGAGAGGTTTGGCGGTCGAAACAGAAGGCTTTTTATCACAGGAAAAGAAATCAGCCCTCGACAAGTCAACCGGCAGAAAAAGATTTTTTTGAAAAAATCCCTAAGCCCCGGGGTCACAATTTCATCAAAAATATGACTTTCGGCAATTCACTCAAAAATGGTACGAAACGGTTGCAAATGCTCCCCTGAGAGGTTTGGCGGTCGAAACAGAAGGCTTTTTATCACAGGAAAAGAAATCAGCCCTCGACAAGTCAACCGGCAGAAAAAGATTTTTTTGAAAAAATCCCTAAGCCCCGGGGTCACAATTTCATCAAAAATATGACTTTCGGCAGTTCATTCAAAAATGGTGCCAAACGGTTGCAAATGCTCCCCTGAGAGGTTTGGCAGTCGAAACAGAAGGCTTTTTATCACAGGAAAAGAAATCAGCCCTCGACAACTCAACCGGCAGAAAAAGATTTTTTTGAAAAAATCCCTAAGCCCCGGGGTCACAATTTCATCAAAAATATGACTTTCGGCAATTCACTCAAAAATGGTACGAAACGGTTGCAAATGCTCCCCTGAGAGGTTTGGCGGTCGAAACAGAAGGCTTTTTATCACAGGAAAAGAAATCAGCCCTCGGCAACTTAACCGGCAAAAAAGATTTTTTTGAAAAAATCCCTAAGCCCCGGGGTCACAATTTCATCAAAAATATGACTTTCGGCAATTCACTCAAATATGGTGCCAAAAGGTTGCAAATGCTCCCCTGAGTGGTTTGGCGGTCGAAACAGAAGGCTTTTTATCAAAGGAAAAGAAATCAGCCCTCGACAAGTCAACCGGTAGAAAAAGATTTTTTTGAAAAAATCCCTAAGCCCCGGGGTCACAATTTCATCAAAAATATGACTTTCGGCAATTAACTCAAAAATGGTACGAAACGGTTGCAAATGCTCCCCTGAGAGGTTTGGCGGTCGAAACAGAAGGCTTTTTATCACAGGAAAAGAAATCAGCCCTCGGCAACTTAACCGGCAAAAAAGATTTTTTTGAAAAAATCCCTAAGCCCCGGGGTCACAATTTCATCAAAAATATGACTTTTGGCAATTCACTCAAAAATGGTACCAAACGGTTGCAAATGCTCCCCTGAGAGGTTTGGCGGTCGAAACAGAAGGCTTTTTATCACAGGAAAAGAAATCAGCCCTCGACAAGTCAACCGGCAGAAAAAGAGTTTTTGAAAAAATCCCTAAGCCCCGGGGTTACAATTTCATCAAAAATATGACTTTCGGCAATTCACTCAAAAATGCTACCAAACGGTTGCAAATGCTCCCCTGAGAGGTTTGGCGGTCGAAACAGAAGGCTTTTTATCACAGGAAAAGAAATCAGCCCTCGACAAGTCAACCGGCAGAAAAAGATTTTTTTGAAAAAATCCCTAAGCCCCGGGGTCACAATTTCATCAAAAATATGACTTTCGGCAATTCACTCAAAAATGGTGCCAAACGGTTGCAAATGCTCCCCTGAGAGGTTTGGCGGTCGAAACAGAAGGCTTTTTATCACAGGAAAAGAAATCAGCCCTCGACAAGTCAACCGGCGGAAAAAGATTTTTTTGAAAAAATCCCTAAGCCCCGGGGTCACAATTTCATCAAAAATCTGACTTTCGGCAATTCACTCAAAAATGGTGCCAAACGGTTGCAAATGCTCCCCTGAGAGGTTTGGCGGTCGAAACAGAAGGCTTTTTATCACAGGAAAAGAAATCAGCCCTCGGCAACTTAACCGGCAAAAAAGATTTTTTTGAAAAAATCCCTAAGCCCCGGGGTCACAATTTCATCAAAAATATGACTTTCGGCAATTCACTCAAAAATGGTGCCAAACGGTTGCAAATGCTCCCCTGAGAGGTTTGGCGGTCGAAACAGAAGGCTTTTTATCACAGGAAAAGAAATCAGCCCTCGGCAACTTAACCGGCAAAAAAGATTTTTTTGAAAAAATCCCTAAGCCCCGGGGTCACAATTTCATCAAAAATATGACTTTCGGCAATTCACTCAAAAATGGTGCCAAAAGGTTGCAAATGCTCCCCTGAGAGGTTTGGCGGTCGAAACAGAAGGCTTTTTATCACAGGAAAAGAAATAAGCCCTCGACAAGTCAACCGGCAGAAAAAGATTTTTTTGAAAAAATCCCTAAGCCCCGGGGTCACAATTTCATCAAAAATATGACTTTTGGCAATTCACTCAAAAATGGTACGAAACGGTTGCAAATGCTCCCCTGAGAGGTTTGGCGGTCGAAACAGAAGGCTTTTTATCACAGGAAAGGAAATCAGCCCTCGGCAACTTAACCGGTAGAAAAAGATTTTTTTGAAAAAATCCCTAAGCCCCGGGGTCACAATTTCATCAAAAATATGACTTTCGGCAATTCACTCAAAAATGGTGCCAAACGGTTGCAAATGCTCCCCTGAGAGGTTTGGCGGTCGAAACAGAAGGCTTTTTATCACAGGAAAAGAAATCAGCCCTCGACAAGTCAACCGGCGGAAAAAGATTTTTTTGAAAAAATCCCTAAGCCCCGGGGTCACAATTTCATCAAAAATCTGACTTTCGGCAATTCACTCAAAAATGGTGCCAAACGGTTGCAAATGCTCCCCTGAGAGGTTTGGCGGTCGAAACAGAAGGCTTTTTATCACAGGAAAAGAAATCAGCCCTCGACAAGTCAACCGGCAGAAAAAGATTTTTTTGAAAAAATCCCTAAGCCCCGGGGTCACAATTTCATCAAAAATATGACTTTCAGCAATTCACTCAAAAATGGTGCCAAAAGGTTGCAAATGCTCCCCTGAGAGGTTTGGCGGTCGAAACAGAAGGCTTTTTATCACAGGAAAAGAAATCAGCCCTCGGCAACTTAACCGGCAAAAAAGATTTTTTTGAAAAAATCCCTAAGCCCCGGGGTCACAATTTCATCAAAAATATGACTTTCGGCAATTCACTCAAAAATGGTGCCAAAAGGTTGCAAATGCTCCCCTGAGAGGTTTGGCGGTCGAAACAGAAGGCTTTTTATCACAGGAAAAGAAATAAGCCCTCGACAAGTCAACCGGCAGAAAAAGATTTTTTTGAAAAAATCCCTAAGCCCCGGGGTCACAATTTCATCAAAAATATGACTTTTGGCAATTCACTCAAAAATGGTACGAAACGGTTGCAAATGCTCCCCTGAGAGGTTTGGCGGTCGAAACAGAAGGCTTTTTATCACAGGAAAGGAAATCAGCCCTCGGCAACTTAACCGGCAGAAAAAGATTTTTTTGAAAAAATCCCTAAGCCCCGGGGTCACAATTTCATCAAAAATATGACTTTTGGCAATTCACTCAAAAATGGTACGAAACGGTTGCAAATGCTCCCCTGAGAGGTTTGGCGGTCGAAACAGAAGGCTTTTTATCACAGGAAAGGAAATCAGCCCTCGGCAACTTAACCGGCAAAAAAGATTTTTTTGAAAAAATCCCTAAGCCCCGGGGTCACAATTTCATCAAACATATGACTTTCGGCAATTCACTCAAAAATGGTACGAAACGGTTGCAAATGCTCCCCTGAGAGGTTTGGCGGTCGAAACAGAAGGCTTTTTATCACAGGAAAAGAAATCAGCCCTCGGCAACTTAACCGGCAAAAAAGATTTTTTTGAAAAAATCCCTAAGCCCCGGGGTCACAATTTCATCAAAAATATGACTTTCGGCAATTCACTCAAAAATGGTACCAAACGGTTGCAAATGCTCCCCTGAGAGGTTTGGCGGTCGAAACAGAAGGCTTTTTATCACAGGAAAAGAAATCAGCCCTCGACAAGTCAACCGGCAGAAAAAGATTTTTTTGAAAAAATCCCTAAGCCCCGGGGTCACAATTTCATCAAAAATATGACTTTCGGCAATTCACTCAAAAATGGTACGAAACGGTTGCAAATGCTCCCCTGAGAGGTTTGGCGGTCGAAACAGAAGGCTTTTTATCACAGGAAAAGAAATCAGCCCTCGACAAGTCAACCGGCAGAAAAAGAGTTTTTGAAAAAATCCCTAAGCCCCGGGGTTACAATTTCATCAAAAATATGACTTTCGGCAATTCACTCAAAAATGGTACGAAACGGTTGCAAATGCTCCATTGAGAGGTTTGGCGGTCGAAACAGAAGGCTTTTTATCACAGGAAAAGAAATCAGCCCTCGGCAACTTAACCGGCAGAAAAAGATTTTTTTGAAAAAATCCCTAAGCCCCGGGGTCACAATTTCATCAAAAATATGACTTTTGGCAATTCACTCAAAAATGGTACGAAACGGTTGCAAATGCTCCCCTGAGAGGTTTGGCGGTCAAAACAGAAGGCTTTTTATCACAGGAAAAGAAATCAGCCCTCGACAAGTCAACCGGCAGAAAAAGATTTTTTTGAAAAAATCCCTAAGCCCCGGGGTCACAATTTCATCAAACATATGACTTTCGGCAATTCACTCAAAAATGGTACGAAACGGTTGCAAATGCTCCCCTGAGAGGTTTGGCGGTCGAAACAGAAGGCTTTTTATCACAGGAAAAGAAATCAGCCCTCGGCAACTTAACCGGCAAAAAAGATTTTTTTGAAAAAATCCCTAAGCCCCGGGGTCACAATTTCATCAAAAATATGACTTTCGGCAATTCACTAAAAAATGTTACCAAACGGTTGCAAATGCTCCCCTGAGAGGTTTGGCGGTCGAAACAGAAGGCTTTTTATCACAGGAAAAGAAATCAGCCCTCGACAAGTCAACCGGCAGAAAAAGACTTTTTTGAAAAAATCCCTAAGCCCCGGGGTCACAATTTCATCAAAAATCTGACTTTCGGCAATTCACTCAAAAATGGTACCAAACGGTTGCAAATGCTCCCCTGAGAGGTTTGGCGGTCGAAACAGAAGGCTTTTTATCACAGGAAAAGAAATCAGCCCTCGACAACTAAACCGGCAGAAAAAGATTTTTTTGAAAAAATCCCTAAGCCCCGGGGTCACAATTTCATCAAAAATATGACTTTCGGCAATTCACTCAAAAATGGTGCCAAAAGGTTGCAAATGCTCCCCTGAGAGGTTTGGCAGTCGAAACAGAAGGCTTTTTATCACAGGAAAAGAAATCAGCCCTCGACAAGTCAACCGGCAGAAAAAGATTTTTTTGAAAAAATCCCTAAGCCCCGGGGTCACAATTTCATCAAAAATATGACTTTCGGCAATTCACTCAAAAATGGTGCCAAACGGTTGCAAATGCTCCCCTGAGAGGTTTGGCGGTCGAAACAGAAGGCTTTTTATCACAGGAAAAGAAATCAGCCCTCGACAAGTCAACCGGCGGAAAAAGATTTTTTTGAAAAAATCCCTAAGCCCCGGGGTCACAATTTCATCAAAAATCTGACTTTCGGCAATTCACTCAAAAATGGTGCCAAACGGTTGCAAATGCTCCCCTGAGAGGTTTGGCGGTCGAAACAGAAGGCTTTTTATCACAGGAAAAGAAATCAGCCCTCGACAAGTCAACCGGCAGAAAAAGATTTTTTTGAAAAAATCCCTAAGCCCCGGGGTCACAATTTCATCAAAAATATGACTTTCAGCAATTCACTCAAAAATGGTGCCAAAAGGTTGCAAATGCTCCCCTGAGAGGTTTGGCGGTCGAAACAGAAGGCTTTTTATCACAGGAAAAGAAATCAGCCCTCGGCAACTTAACCGGCAAAAAAGATTTTTTTGAAAAAATCCCTAAGCCCCGGGGTCACAATTTCATCAAAAATATGACTTTCGGCAATTCACTCAAAAATGGTGCCAAAAGGTTGCAAATGCTCCCCTGAGAGGTTTGGCGGTCGAAACAGAAGGCTTTTTATCACAGGAAAAGAAATAAGCCCTCGACAAGTCAACCGGCAGAAAAAGATTTTTTTGAAAAAATCCCTAAGCCCCGGGGTCACAATTTCATCAAAAATATGACTTTTGGCAATTCACTCAAAAATGGTACGAAACGGTTGCAAATGCTCCCCTGAGAGGTTTGGCGGTCGAAACAGAAGGCTTTTTATCACAGGAAAGGAAATCAGCCCTCGGCAACTTAACCGGCAAAAAAGATTTTTTTGAAAAAATCCCTAAGCCCCGGGGTCACAATTTCATCAAACATATGACTTTCGGCAATTCACTCAAAAATGGTACGAAACGGTTGCAAATGCTCCCCTGAGAGGTTTGGCGGTCGAAACAGAAGGCTTTTTATCACAGGAAAAGAAATCAGCCCTCGGCAACTTAACCGGCAAAAAAGATTTTTTTGAAAAAATCCCTAAGCCCCGGGGTCACAATTTCATCAAAAATATGACTTTCGGCAATTCACTCAAAAATGGTACCAAACGGTTGCAAATGCTCCCCTGAGAGGTTTGGCGGTCGAAACAGAAGGCTTTTTATCACAGGAAAAGAAATCAGCCCTCGACAAGTCAACCGGCAGAAAAAGATTTTTTTGAAAAAATCCCTAAGCCCCGGGGTCACAATTTCATCAAAAATATGACTTTCGGCAATTCACTCAAAAATGGTACGAAACGGTTGCAAATGCTCCCCTGAGAGGTTTGGCGGTCGAAACAGAAGGCTTTTTATCACAGGAAAAGAAATCAGCCCTCGACAAGTCAACCGGCAGAAAAAGAGTTTTTGAAAAAATCCCTAAGCCCCGGGGTTACAATTTCATCAAAAATATGACTTTCGGCAATTCACTCAAAAATGGTACGAAACGGTTGCAAATGCTCCATTGAGAGGTTTGGCGGTCGAAACAGAAGGCTTTTTATCACAGGAAAAGAAATCAGCCCTCGGCAACTTAACCGGCAGAAAAAGATTTTTTTGAAAAAATCCCTAAGCCCCGGGGTCACAATTTCATCAAAAATATGACTTTTGGCAATTCACTCAAAAATGGTACGAAACGGTTGCAAATGCTCCCCTGAGAGGTTTGGCGGTCAAAACAGAAGGCTTTTTATCACAGGAAAAGAAATCAGCCCTCGACAAGTCAACCGGCAGAAAAAGATTTTTTTGAAAAAATCCCTAAGCCCCGGGGTCACAATTTCATCAAACATATGACTTTCGGCAATTCACTCAAAAATGGTACGAAACGGTTGCAAATGCTCCCCTGAGAGGTTTGGCGGTCGAAACAGAAGGCTTTTTATCACAGGAAAAGAAATCAGCCCTCGGCAACTTAACCGGCAAAAAAGATTTTTTTGAAAAAATCCCTAAGCCCCGGGGTCACAATTTCATCAAAAATATGACTTTCGGCAATTCACTAAAAAATGTTACCAAACGGTTGCAAATGCTCCCCTGAGAGGTTTGGCGGTCGAAACAGAAGGCTTTTTATCACAGGAAAAGAAATCAGCCCTCGACAAGTCAACCGGCAGAAAAAGACTTTTTTGAAAAAATCCCTAAGCCCCGGGGTCACAATTTCATCAAAAATCTGACTTTCGGCAATTCACTCAAAAATGGTACCAAACGGTTGCAAATGCTCCCCTGAGAGGTTTGGCGGTCGAAACAGAAGGCTTTTTATCACAGGAAAAGAAATCAGCCCTCGACAACTAAACCGGCAGAAAAAGATTTTTTTGAAAAAATCCCTAAGCCCCGGGGTCACAATTTCATCAAAAATATGACTTTCGGCAATTCACTCAAAAATGGTGCCAAAAGGTTGCAAATGCTCCCCTGAGAGGTTTGGCAGTCGAAACAGAAGGCTTTTTATCACAGGAAAAGAAATCAGCCCTCGACAAGTCAACCGGCAGAAAAAGATTTTTTTGAAAAAATCCCTAAGCCCCGGGGTCACAATTTCATCAAAAATATGACTTTCGGCAATTCACTCAAAAATGGTGCCAAACGGTTGCAAATGCTCCCCTGAGAGGTTTGGCGGTCGAAACAGAAGGCTTTTTATCACAGGAAAAGAAATCAGCCCTCGACAAGTCAACCGGCAGAAAAAGATTTTTTTGAAAAAATCCCTAAGCCCCGGGGTCACAATTTCATCAAAAATATGACTTTCAGCAATTCACTCAAAAATGGTGCCAAAAGGTTGCAAATGCTCCCCTGAGAGGTTTGGCGGTCGAAACAGAAGGCTTTTTATCACAGGAAAAGAAATCAGCCCTCGACAAGTCAACCGGCAGAAAAAGATTTTTTTGAAAAAATCCCTAAGCCCCGGGGTCACAATTTCATCAAAAATATGACTTTCGGCAATTCACTCAAAAATGGTACGAAACGGTTGCAAATGCTCCCCTGAGAGGTTTGGCGGTCGAAACAGAAGGCTTTTTATCACAGGAAAAGAAATCAGCCCTCGACAAGTCAACCGGCAGAAAAAGAGTTTTTGAAAAAATCCCTAAGCCCCGGGGTTACAATTTCATCAAAAATATGACTTTCGGCAATTCACTCAAAAATGGTACGAAACGGTTGCAAATGCTCCATTGAGAGGTTTGGCGGTCGAAACAGAAGGCTTTTTATCACAGGAAAAGAAATCAGCCCTCGGCAACTTAACCGGCAGAAAAAGATTTTTTTGAAAAAATCCCTAAGCCCCGGGGTCACAATTTCATCAAAAATATGACTTTTGGCAATTCACTCAAAAATGGTACGAAACGGTTGCAAATGCTCCCCTGAGAGGTTTGGCGGTCAAAACAGAAGGCTTTTTATCACAGGAAAAGAAATCAGCCCTCGACAAGTCAACCGGCAGAAAAAGATTTTTTTGAAAAAATCCCTAAGCCCCGGGGTCACAATTTCATCAAACATATGACTTTCGGCAATTCACTCAAAAATGGTACGAAACGGTTGCAAATGCTCCCCTGAGAGGTTTGGCGGTCGAAACAGAAGGCTTTTTATCACAGGAAAAGAAATCAGCCCTCGGCAACTTAACCGGCAAAAAAGATTTTTTTGAAAAAATCCCTAAGCCCCGGGGTCACAATTTCATCAAAAATATGACTTTCGGCAATTCACTAAAAAATGTTACCAAACGGTTGCAAATGCTCCCCTGAGAGGTTTGGCGGTCGAAACAGAAGGCTTTTTATCACAGGAAAAGAAATCAGCCCTCGACAAGTCAACCGGCAGAAAAAGACTTTTTTGAAAAAATCCCTAAGCCCCGGGGTCACAATTTCATCAAAAATCTGACTTTCGGCAATTCACTCAAAAATGGTGCCAAACGGTTGCAAATGCTCCCCTGAGAGGTTTGGCGGTCGAAACAGAAGGCTTTTTATCACAGGAAAAGAAATCAGCCCTCGACAAGTCAACCGGCAGCAAAAGATTTTTTTGAAAAAATCCCTAAGCCCCGGGGTCACAATTTCATCAAACATATGACTTTCGGCAATTCACTCAAAAATGGTACGAAACGGTTGCAAATGCTCCCCTGAGAGGTTTGGCGGTCGAAACAGAAGGCTTTTTATCACAGGAAAAGAAATCAGCCCTCGGCAACTTAACCGGCAAAAAAGATTTTTTTGAAAAAATCCCTAAGCCCCGGGGTCACAATTTCATCAAAAATATGACTTTCGGCAATTCACTCAAAAATGGTACCAAACGGTTGCAAATGCTCCCCTGAGAGGTTTGGCGGTCGAAACAGAAGGCTTTTTATCACAGGAAAAGAAATCAGCCCTCGACAAGTCAACCGGCAGAAAAAGATTTTTTTGAAAAAATCCCTAAGCCCCGGGGTCACAATTTCATCAAAAATATGACTTTCGGCAATTCACTCAAAAATGGTACGAAACGGTTGCAAATGCTCCCCTGAGAGGTTTGGCGGTCGAAACAGAAGGCTTTTTATCACAGGAAAAGAAATCAGCCCTCGACAAGTCAACCGGCAGAAAAAGAGTTTTTGAAAAAATCCCTAAGCCCCGGGGTTACAATTTCATCAAAAATATGACTTTCGGCAATTCACTCAAAAATGGTACGAAACGGTTGCAAATGCTCCATTGAGAGGTTTGGCGGTCGAAACAGAAGGCTTTTTATCACAGGAAAAGAAATCAGCCCTCGGCAACTTAACCGGCAGAAAAAGATTTTTTTGAAAAAATCCCTAAGCCCCGGGGTCACAATTTCATCAAAAATATGACTTTTGGCAATTCACTCAAAAATGGTACGAAACGGTTGCAAATGCTCCCCTGAGAGGTTTGGCGGTCAAAACAGAAGGCTTTTTATCACAGGAAAAGAAATCAGCCCTCGACAAGTCAACCGGCAGAAAAAGATTTTTTTGAAAAAATCCCTAAGCCCCGGGGTCACAATTTCATCAAACATATGACTTTCGGCAATTCACTCAAAAATGGTACGAAACGGTTGCAAATGCTCCCCTGAGAGGTTTGGCGGTCGAAACAGAAGGCTTTTTATCACAGGAAAAGAAATCAGCCCTCGGCAACTTAACCGGCAAAAAAGATTTTTTTGAAAAAATCCCTAAGCCCCGGGGTCACAATTTCATCAAAAATATGACTTTCGGCAATTCACTAAAAAATGTTACCAAACGGTTGCAAATGCTCCCCTGAGAGGTTTGGCGGTCGAAACAGAAGGCTTTTTATCACAGGAAAAGAAATCAGCCCTCGACAAGTCAACCGGCAGAAAAAGACTTTTTTGAAAAAATCCCTAAGCCCCGGGGTCACAATTTCATCAAAAATCTGACTTTCGGCAATTCACTCAAAAATGGTACCAAACGGTTGCAAATGCTCCCCTGAGAGGTTTGGCGGTCGAAACAGAAGGCTTTTTATCACAGGAAAAGAAATCAGCCCTCGACAACTAAACCGGCAGAAAAAGATTTTTTTGAAAAAATCCCTAAGCCCCGGGGTCACAATTTCATCAAAAATATGACTTTCGGCAATTCACTCAAAAATGGTGCCAAAAGGTTGCAAATGCTCCCCTGAGAGGTTTGGCAGTCGAAACAGAAGGCTTTTTATCACAGGAAAAGAAATCAGCCCTCGACAAGTCAACCGGCAGAAAAAGATTTTTTTGAAAAAATCCCTAAGCCCCGGGGTCACAATTTCATCAAAAATATGACTTTCGGCAATTCACTCAAAAATGGTGCCAAACGGTTGCAAATGCTCCCCTGAGAGGTTTGGCGGTCGAAACAGAAGGCTTTTTATCACAGGAAAAGAAATCAGCCCTCGACAAGTCAACCGGCAGAAAAAGATTTTTTTGAAAAAATCCCTAAGCCCCGGGGTCACAATTTCATCAAAAATATGACTTTCAGCAATTCACTCAAAAATGGTGCCAAAAGGTTGCAAATGCTCCCCTGAGAGGTTTGGCGGTCGAAACAGAAGGCTTTTTATCACAGGAAAAGAAATCAGCCCTCGACAAGTCAACCGGCAGAAAAAGATTTTTTTGAAAAAATCCCTAAGCCCCGGGGTCACAATTTCATCAAAAATATGACTTTCGGCAATTCACTCAAAAATGGTACGAAACGGTTGCAAATGCTCCCCTGAGAGGTTTGGCGGTCGAAACAGAAGGCTTTTTATCACAGGAAAAGAAATCAGCCCTCGACAAGTCAACCGGCAGAAAAAGAGTTTTTGAAAAAATCCCTAAGCCCCGGGGTTACAATTTCATCAAAAATATGACTTTCGGCAATTCACTCAAAAATGGTACGAAACGGTTGCAAATGCTCCATTGAGAGGTTTGGCGGTCGAAACAGAAGGCTTTTTATCACAGGAAAAGAAATCAGCCCTCGGCAACTTAACCGGCAGAAAAAGATTTTTTTGAAAAAATCCCTAAGCCCCGGGGTCACAATTTCATCAAAAATATGACTTTTGGCAATTCACTCAAAAATGGTACGAAACGGTTGCAAATGCTCCCCTGAGAGGTTTGGCGGTCAAAACAGAAGGCTTTTTATCACAGGAAAAGAAATCAGCCCTCGACAAGTCAACCGGCAGAAAAAGATTTTTTTGAAAAAATCCCTAAGCCCCGGGGTCACAATTTCATCAAACATATGACTTTCGGCAATTCACTCAAAAATGGTACGAAACGGTTGCAAATGCTCCCCTGAGAGGTTTGGCGGTCGAAACAGAAGGCTTTTTATCACAGGAAAAGAAATCAGCCCTCGGCAACTTAACCGGCAAAAAAGATTTTTTTGAAAAAATCCCTAAGCCCCGGGGTCACAATTTCATCAAAAATATGACTTTCGGCAATTCACTAAAAAATGTTACCAAACGGTTGCAAATGCTCCCCTGAGAGGTTTGGCGGTCGAAACAGAAGGCTTTTTATCACAGGAAAAGAAATCAGCCCTCGACAAGTCAACCGGCAGAAAAAGACTTTTTTGAAAAAATCCCTAAGCCCCGGGGTCACAATTTCATCAAAAATCTGACTTTCGGCAATTCACTCAAAAATGGTGCCAAACGGTTGCAAATGCTCCCCTGAGAGGTTTGGCGGTCGAAACAGAAGGCTTTTTATCACAGGAAAAGAAATCAGCCCTCGACAAGTCAACCGGCAGAAAAAGATTTTTTTGAAAAAATCCCTAAGCCCCGGGGTCACAATTTCATCAAAAATATGACTTTCGGCAATTCACTCAAAAATGGTGCCAAAAGGTTGCAAATGCTCCCCTGAGAGGTTTGGCAGTCGAAACAGAAGGCTTTTTATCACAGGAAAAGAAATCAGCCCTCGACAAGTCAACCGGCAGAAAAAGATTTTTTTGAAAAAATCCCTAAGCCCCGGGGTCACAATTTCATCAAAAATCTGACTTTCGGCAATTCACTCAAAAATGGTGCCAAACGGTTGCAAATGCTCCCCTGAGAGGTTTGGCGGTCGAAACAGAAGGCTTTTTATCACAGGAAAAGAAATCAGCCCTCGACAAGTCAACCGGCAGAAAAAGATTTTTTTGAAAAAATCCCTAAGCCCCGGGGTCACAATTTCATCAAAAATATGACTTTCAGCAATTCACTCAAAAATGGTGCCAAAAGGTTGCAAATGCTCCCCTGAGAGGTTTGGCGGTCGAAACAGAAGGCTTTTTATCACAGGAAAAGAAATCAGCCCTCGGCAACTTAACCGGCAAAAAAGATTTTTTTGAAAAAATCCCTAAGCCCCGGGGTCACAATTTCATCAAAAATATGACTTTCGGCAATTCACTCAAAAATGGTGCCAAAAGGTTGCAAATGCTCCCCTGAGAGGTTTGGCGGTCGAAACAGAAGGCTTTTTATCACAGGAAAAGAAATAAGCCCTCGACAAGTCAACCGGCAGAAAAAGATTTTTTTGAAAAAATCCCTAAGCCCCGGGGTCACAATTTCATCAAAAATATGACTTTTGGCAATTCACTCAAAAATGGTACGAAACGGTTGCAAATGCTCCCCTGAGAGGTTTGGCGGTCGAAACAGAAGGCTTTTTATCACAGGAAAGGAAATCAGCCCTCGGCAACTTAACCGGCAAAAAAGATTTTTTTGAAAAAATCCCTAAGCCCCGGGGTCACAATTTCATCAAACATATGACTTTCGGCAATTCACTCAAAAATGGTACGAAACGGTTGCAAATGCTCCCCTGAGAGGTTTGGCGGTCGAAACAGAAGGCTTTTTATCACAGGAAAAGAAATCAGCCCTCGGCAACTTAACCGGCAAAAAAGATTTTTTTGAAAAAATCCCTAAGCCCCGGGGTCACAATTTCATCAAAAATATGACTTTCGGCAATTCACTAAAAAATGTTACCAAACGGTTGCAAATGCTCCCCTGAGAGGTTTGGCGGTCGAAACAGAAGGCTTTTTATCACAGGAAAAGAAATCAGCCCTCGACAAGTCAACCGGCAGAAAAAGACTTTTTTGAAAAAATCCCTAAGCCCCGGGGTCACAATTTCATCAAAAATCTGACTTTCGGCAATTCACTCAAAAATGGTACCAAACGGTTGCAAATGCTCCCCTGAGAGGTTTGGCGGTCGAAACAGAAGGCTTTTTATCACAGGAAAAGAAATCAGCCCTCGACAACTAAACCGGCAGAAAAAGATTTTTTTGAAAAAATCCCTAAGCCCCGGGGTCACAATTTCATCAAAAATATGACTTTCGGCAATTCACTCAAAAATGGTGCCAAAAGGTTGCAAATGCTCCCCTGAGAGGTTTGGCAGTCGAAACAGAAGGCTTTTTATCACAGGAAAAGAAATCAGCCCTCGACAAGTCAACCGGCAGAAAAAGATTTTTTTGAAAAAATCCCTAAGCCCCGGGGTCACAATTTCATCAAAAATATGACTTTCGGCAATTCACTCAAAAATGGTGCCAAACGGTTGCAAATGCTCCCCTGAGAGGTTTGGCGGTCGAAACAGAAGGCTTTTTATCACAGGAAAAGAAATCAGCCCTCGACAAGTCAACCGGCAGAAAAAGATTTTTTTGAAAAAATCCCTAAGCCCCGGGGTCACAATTTCATCAAAAATATGACTTTCAGCAATTCACTCAAAAATGGTGCCAAAAGGTTGCAAATGCTCCCCTGAGAGGTTTGGCGGTCGAAACAGAAGGCTTTTTATCACAGGAAAAGAAATCAGCCCTCGGCAACTTAACCGGCAAAAAAGATTTTTTTGAAAAAATCCCTAAGCCCCGGGGTCACAATTTCATCAAAAATATGACTTTCGGCAATTCACTCAAAAATGGGGCCAAAAGGTTGCAAATGCTCCCCTGAGAGGTTTGGCGGTCGAAACAGAAGGCTTTTTATCACAGGAAAAGAAATAAGCCCTCGACAAGTCAACCGGCAGAAAAAGATTTTTTTGAAAAAATCCCTAAGCCCCGGGGTCACAATTTCATCAAAAATATGACTTTTGGCAATTCACTCAAAAATGGTACGAAACGGTTGCAAATGCTCCCCTGAGAGGTTTGGCGGTCGAAACAGAAGGCTTTTTATCACAGGAAAGGAAATCAGCCCTCGGCAACTTAACCGGCAAAAAAGATTTTTTTGAAAAAATCCCTAAGCCCCGGGGTCACAATTTCATCAAACATATGACTTTCGGCAATTCACTCAAAAATGGTACGAAACGGTTGCAAATGCTCCCCTGAGAGGTTTGGCGGTCGAAACAGAAGGCTTTTTATCACAGGAAAAGAAATCAGCCCTCGGCAACTTAACCGGCAAAAAAGATTTTTTTGAAAAAATCCCTAAGCCCCGGGGTCACAATTTCATCAAAAATATGACTTTCGGCAATTCACTCAAAAATGGTACCAAACGGTTGCAAATGCTCCCCTGAGAGGTTTGGCGGTCGAAACAGAAGGCTTTTTATCACAGGAAAAGAAATCAGCCCTCGACAAGTCAACCGGCAGAAAAAGATTTTTTTGAAAAAATCCCTAAGCCCCGGGGTCACAATTTCATCAAAAATATGACTTTCGGCAATTCACTCAAAAATGGTACGAAACGGTTGCAAATGCTCCCCTGAGAGGTTTGGCGGTCGAAACAGAAGGCTTTTTATCACAGGAAAAGAAATCAGCCCTCGACAAGTCAACCGGCAGAAAAAGAGTTTTTGAAAAAATCCCTAAGCCCCGGGGTTACAATTTCATCAAAAATATGACTTTTGGCAATTCACTCAAAAATGGTACGAAACGGTTGCAAATGCTCCCCTGAGAGGTTTGGCGGTCGAAACAGAAGGCTTTTTATCACAGGAAAGGAAATCAGCCCTCGGCAACTTAACCGGCAAAAAAGATTTTTTTGAAAAAATCCCTAAGCCCCGGGGTCACAATTTCATCAAACATATGACTTTCGGCAATTCACTCAAAAATGGTACGAAACGGTTCCAAATGCTCCCCTGAGAGGTTTGGCGGTCGAAACAGAAGGCTTTTTATCACAGGAAAAGAAATCAGCCCTCGGCAACTTAACCGGCAAAAAAGATTTTTTTGAAAAAATCCCTAAGCCCCGGGGTCACAATTTCATCAAAAATATGACTTTCGGCAATTCACTCAAAAATGGTACCAAACGGTTGCAAATGCTCCCCTGAGAGGTTTGGCGGTCGAAACAGAAGGCTTTTTATCACAGGAAAAGAAATCAGCCCTCGACAAGTCAACCGGCAGAAAAAGATTTTTTTGAAAAAATCCCTAAGCCCCGGGGTCACAATTTCATCAAAAATATGACTTTCGGCAATTCACTCAAAAATGGTACGAAACGGTTGCAAATGCTCCCCTGAGAGGTTTGGCGGTCGAAACAGAAGGCTTTTTATCACAGGAAAAGAAATCAGCCCTCGACAAGTCAACCGGCAGAAAAAGAGTTTTTGAAAAAATCCCTAAGCCCCGGGGTTACAATTTCATCAAAAATATGACTTTCGGCAATTCACTCAAAAATGGTACGAAACGGTTGCAAATGCTCCATTGAGAGGTTTGGCGGTCGAAACAGAAGGCTTTTTATCACAGGAAAAGAAATCAGCCCTCGGCAACTTAACCGGCAGAAAAAGATTTTTTTGAAAAAATCCCTAAGCCCCGGGGTCACAATTTCATCAAAAATATGACTTTTGGCAATTCACTCAAAAATGGTACGAAACGGTTGCAAATGCTCCCCTGAGAGGTTTGGCGGTCAAAACAGAAGGCTTTTTATCACAGGAAAAGAAATCAGCCCTCGACAAGTCAACCGGCAGAAAAAGATTTTTTTGAAAAAATCCCTAAGCCCCGGGGTCACAATTTCATCAAACATATGACTTTCGGCAATTCACTCAAAAATGGTACGAAACGGTTGCAAATGCTCCCCTGAGAGGTTTGGCGGTCGAAACAGAAGGCTTTTTATCACAGGAAAAGAAATCAGCCCTCGGCAACTTAACCGGCAAAAAAGATTTTTTTGAAAAAATCCCTAAGCCCCGGGGTCACAATTTCATCAAAAATATGACTTTCGGCAATTCACTAAAAAATGTTACCAAACGGTTGCAAATGCTCCCCTGAGAGGTTTGGCGGTCGAAACAGAAGGCTTTTTATCACAGGAAAAGAAATCAGCCCTCGACAAGTCAACCGGCAGAAAAAGACTTTTTTGAAAAAATCCCTAAGCCCCGGGGTCACAATTTCATCAAAAATCTGACTTTCGGCAATTCACTCAAAAATGGTACCAAACGGTTGCAAATGCTCCCCTGAGAGGTTTGGCGGTCGAAACAGAAGGCTTTTTATCACAGGAAAAGAAATCAGCCCTCGACAACTAAACCGGCAGAAAAAGATTTTTTTGAAAAAATCCCTAAGCCCCGGGGTCACAATTTCATCAAAAATATGACTTTCGGCAATTCACTCAAAAATGGTGCCAAAAGGTTGCAAATGCTCCCCTGAGAGGTTTGGCAGTCGAAACAGAAGGCTTTTTATCACAGGAAAAGAAATCAGCCCTCGACAAGTCAACCGGCAGAAAAAGATTTTTTTGAAAAAATCCCTAAGCCCCGGGGTCACAATTTCATCAAAAATATGACTTTCGGCAATTCACTCAAAAATGGTGCCAAACGGTTGCAAATGCTCCCCTGAGAGGTTTGGCGGTCGAAACAGAAGGCTTTTTATCACAGGAAAAGAAATCAGCCCTCGACAAGTCAACCGGCGGAAAAAGATTTTTTTGAAAAAATCCCTAAGCCCCGGGGTCACAATTTCATCAAAAATCTGACTTTCGGCAATTCACTCAAAAATGGTGCCAAACGGTTGCAAATGCTCCCCTGAGAGGTTTGGCGGTCGAAACAGAAGGCTTTTTATCACAGGAAAAGAAATCAGCCCTCGACAAGTCAACCGGCAGAAAAAGATTTTTTTGAAAAAATCCCTAAGCCCCGGGGTCACAATTTCATCAAAAATATGACTTTCAGCAATTCACTCAAAAATGGTGCCAAAAGGTTGCAAATGCTCCCCTGAGAGGTTTGGCGGTCGAAACAGAAGGCTTTTTATCACAGGAAAAGAAATCAGCCCTCGGCAACTTAACCGGCAAAAAAGATTTTTTTTAAAAAATCCCTAAGCCCCGGGGTCACAATTTCATCAAAAATATGACTTTCGGCAATTCACTCAAAAATGGTGCCAAAAGGTTGCAAATGCTCCCCTGAGAGGTTTGGCGGTCGAAACAGAAGGCTTTTTATCACAGGAAAAGAAATAAGCCCTCGACAAGTCAACCGGCAGAAAAAGATTTTTTTGAAAAAATCCCTAAGCCCCGGGGTCACAATTTCATCAAAAATATGACTTTTGGCAATTCACTCAAAAATGGTACGAAACGGTTGCAAATGCTCCCCTGAGAGGTTTGGCGGTCGAAACAGAAGGCTTTTTATCACAGGAAAGGAAATCAGCCCTCGGCAACTTAACCGGCAAAAAAGATTTTTTTGAAAAAATCCCTAAGCCCCGGGGTCACAATTTCATCAAACATATGACTTTCGGCAATTCACTCAAAAATGGTACGAAACGGTTGCAAATGCTCCCCTGAGAGGTTTGGCGGTCGAAACAGAAGGCTTTTTATCACAGGAAAAGAAATCAGCCCTCGGCAACTTAACCGGCAAAAAAGATTTTTTTGAAAAAATCCCTAAGCCCCGGGGTCACAATTTCATCAAAAATATGACTTTCGGCAATTCACTCAAAAATGGTACCAAACGGTTGCAAATGCTCCCCTGAGAGGTTTGGCGGTCGAAACAGAAGGCTTTTTATCACAGGAAAAGAAATCAGCCCTCGACAAGTCAACCGGCAGAAAAAGATTTTTTTGAAAAAATCCCTAAGCCCCGGGGTCACAATTTCATCAAAAATATGACTTTCGGCAATTCACTCAAAAATGGTACGAAACGGTTGCAAATGCTCCCCTGAGAGGTTTGGCGGTCGAAACAGAAGGCTTTTTATCACAGGAAAAGAAATCAGCCCTCGACAAGTCAACCGGCAGAAAAAGAGTTTTTGAAAAAATCCCTAAGCCCCGGGGTTACAATTTCATCAAAAATATGACTTTCGGCAATTCACTCAAAAATGGTACGAAACGGTTGCAAATGCTCCATTGAGAGGTTTGGCGGTCGAAACAGAAGGCTTTTTATCACAGGAAAAGAAATCAGCCCTCGGCAACTTAACCGGCAGAAAAAGATTTTTTTGAAAAAATCCCTAAGCCCCGGGGTCACAATTTCATCAAAAATATGACTTTTGCCAATTCACTCAAAAATGGTACGAAACGGTTGCAAATGCTCCCCTGAGAGGTTTGGCGGTCGAAACAGAAGGCTTTTTATCACAGGAAAAGAAATCAGCCCTCGACAAGTCAACCGGCAGAAAAAGATTTTTTTGAAAAAATCCCTAAGCCCCGGGGTCACAATTTCATCAAACATATGACTTTCGGCAATTCACTCAAAAATGGTACGAAACGGTTGCAAATGCTCCCCTGAGAGGTTTGGCGGTCGAAACAGAAGGCTTTTTATCACAGGAAAAGAAATCAGCCCTCGGCAACTTAACCGGCAAAAAAGATTTTTTTGAAAAAATCCCTAAGCCCCGGGGTCACAATTTCATCAAAAATATGACTTTCGGCAATTCACTAAAAAATGTTACCAAACGGTTGCAAATGCTCCCCTGAGAGGTTTGGCGGTCGAAACAGAAGGCTTTTTATCACAGGAAAAGAAATCAGCCCTCGACAAGTCAACCGGCAGAAAAAGACTTTTTTGAAAAAATCCCTAAGCCCCGGGGTCACAATTTCATCAAAAATCTGACTTTCGGCAATTCACTCAAAAATGGTACCAAACGGTTGCAAATGCTCCCCTGAGAGGTTTGGCGGTCGAAACAGAAGGCTTTTTATCACAGGAAAAGAAATCAGCCCTCGACAACTAAACCGGCAGAAAAAGATTTTTTTGAAAAAATCCCTAAGCCCCGGGGTCACAATTTCATCAAAAATATGACTTTCGGCAATTCACTCAAAAATGGTGCCAAAAGGTTGCAAATGCTCCCCTGAGAGGTTTGGCAGTCGAAACAGAAGGCTTTTTATCACAGGAAAAGAAATCAGCCCTCGACAAGTCAACCGGCAGAAAAAGATTTTTTTTGAAAAAATCCCTAAGCCCCGGGGTCACAATTTCATCAAAAATATGACTTTCGGCAATTCACTCAAAAATGGTACGAAACGGTTGCAAATGCTCCCCTGAGAGGTTTGGCGGTCGAAACAGAAGGCTTTTTATCACAGGAAAAGAAATCAGCCCTCGGCAACTTAACCGGCAAAAAAGATTTTTTTGAAAATATCCCTAAGCCCCGTGGTCACAATTTCATCAAAAATATGACTTTCGGCAATTCACTCAAAAATGGTACCAAACGGTTGCAAATGCTCCCCTGAGAGGTTTGGCGGTCGAAACAGAAGGCTTTTTATTACAGGAAAAGAAATCAGCCCTCGACAACTTAACCGGCAAGAAAGATTTTTTTGAAAAAATCCCTAAGCCCCGGGGTCACAATTTCATCAAAAATATGACTTTCGGCAATTCACTCAAAAATGGTACGAAACGGTTGCAAATGCTCCATTGAGAGGTTTGGCGGTCGAAACAGAAGGCTTTTTATCACAGGAAAAGAAATCAGCCCTCGACAAGTCAACCGGCAGAAAAAGATTTTTTTGAAAAAATCCCTAAGCCCCGGGGTCACAATTTCATCAAAAATCTGACTTTCGGCAATTCACTCAAAAATGGTACGAAACGGTTGCAAATGCTCCCCTGAGAGGTTTGGCGGTCGAAACAGAAGGCTTTTTATCACAGGAAAAGAAATCAGCCCTCGACAACTCAACCGGCAGAAAAAGATTTTTTTGAAAAAATCCCTAAGCCCCAGGGTCACAATTTCATCAAAAATATGACTTTCGAAAATTCACTCAAAAATGGTGCCAAAAGGTTGCAAATGCTCCCCTGAGAGGTTTGGCAGTCGAAACAGAAGGCTTTTTATCACAGGAAAAGAAATCAGCCCTCGACAAGTCAACCGGCAGAAAAAGATTTTTTTTGAAAAAATCCCTAAGCCCCGGGGTCACAATTTCATCAAAAATATGACTTTCGAAAATTCACTCAAAAATGGTACGAAACGGTTGCAAATGCTCCCCTGAGAGGTTTGGCGGTCGAAACAGAAGGCTTTTTATCACAGGAAAAGAAATCAGCCCTCGGCAACTTAACCGGCAAAAAAGATTTTTTTGAAAATATCCCTAAGCCCCGTGGTCACAATTTCATCAAAAATATGACTTTCGGCAATTCACTCAAAAATGGTACCAAACGGTTGCAAATGCTCCCCTGAGAGGTTTGGCGGTCGAAACAGAAGGCTTTTTATTACAGGAAAAGAAATCAGCCCTCGACAACTT
This sequence comes from Podarcis muralis, assembly GCF_964188315.1. Classification (NCBI taxonomy): domain Eukaryota; kingdom Metazoa; phylum Chordata; class Lepidosauria; order Squamata; family Lacertidae; genus Podarcis; species Podarcis muralis. Next base: position 18,314,613 of record NC_135659.1, on the reverse strand, counting down.
AACCGGCAAGAAAGATTTTTTTGAAAAAATCCCTAAGCCCCGGGGTCACAATTTCATCAAAAATATGACTTTCGGCAATTCACTCAAAAATGGTTCCAAAAGGTTGCAAATGCTCCCCTGAGAGGTTTGGCAGTCGAAACAGAAGGCTTTTTATCACAGGAAAAGAAATCAGCCCTCGACAACTCAACCGGCAGAAAAAGATTTTTTTGAAAAAATCCCTGAGCCCCGGGGTCACAATTTCATCAAAAATATGACTTTCGGAAATTCACTCAAAAATGGTACGAAACGGTTGCAAATGCTCCCCTGAGAGGTTTGGCGGTCGAAACAGAAGGCTTTTTATCACAGGAAAAGAAATCAGCCCTCGGCAACTTAACCGGCAAAAAAGATTTTTTTGAAAAAATCCCTAAGCCCCGTGGTCACAATTTCATCAAAAATATGCCTTTCGGCAATTCACTCAAAAATGGTACGAAACGGTTGCAAATGCTCCCCTGAGAGGTTTGGCGGTCGAAACAGAAGGCTTTTTATCACAGGAAAAGAAATCAGCCCTCGGCAACTTAACCGGCAAAAAAGATTTTTTTGAAAAAATCCCTAAGCCCCGGGGTCACAATTTCATCAAAAATAAGACTTTCGGCAATTCACTCAAAAATGGTACCAAACGGTTGCAAATGCTCCCCTGAGAGGTTTGGCGGTCGAAACAGAAGGCTTTTTATCACAGGAAAAGAAATCAGCCCTCGACAAGTCAACCGGCAGAAAAAGATTTTTTTGAAAAAATCCCTAAGCCCCGGGGTCACAATTTCATCAAAAATATGACTTTCGGCAATTCACTCAAAAATGGTGCCAAAAGGTTGCAAATGCTCCCCTGAGAGGTTTGGCGGTCGAAACAGAAGGCTTTTTATCACAGGAAAAGAAATCAGCCCTCGACAAGTCAACCGGCAGAAAAAGATTTTTTTGAAAAAATCCCTAAGCCCCGGGGTCACAATTTCATCAAAAATATGACTTTCGGCAATTCACTCAAAAATGGTACGAAACGGTTGCAAATGCTCCCCTGAGAGGTTTGGCGGTCGAAACAGAAGGCTTTTTATCACAGGAAAAGAAATCAGCCCTCGGCAACTTAACCGGCAAAAAAGATTTTTTTGAAAAAATCCCTAAGCCCCGGGGTCACAATTTCATCAAAAATATGACTTTCGGCAATTCACTCAAAAATGGTGCCAAAAGGTTGTAAATGCTCCCCTGAGAGGTTTGGCGGTCGAAACAGAAGGCTTTTTATCACAGGAAAAGAAATCAGCCCTCGACAAGTCAACCGGCAGAAAAAGATTTTTTTGAAAAAATCCCTAAGCCCCGGGGTCACAATTTCATCAAAAATATGACTTTTGGCAATTCACTCAAAAATGGTACAAAACGGTTGCAAATGCTCCCCTGAGAGGTTTCGCGGTCGAAACAGAAGGCTTTTTATCACAGGAAAAGAAATCAGCCCTCGGCAACTTAACCGGCAAAAAAGATTTTTTTGAAAAAATCCCTAAGCCCCGGGGTCACAATTTCATCAAAAATATGACTTTCGGCAATTCACTCAAAAATGGTACCAAACGGTTGCAAATGCTCCCCTGAGAGGTTTGGCGGTCGAAACAGAAGGCTTTTTATCACAGGAAAAGAAATCAGCCCTCGACAAGTCAACCGGCAGAAAAAGATTTTTTTGAAAAAATCCCTAAGCCCCGGGGTCACAATTTCATCAAAAATATGACTTTCGGCAATTCACTCAAAAATGGTACGAAACGGTTGCAAATGCTCCCCTGAGAGGTTTGGCGGTCGAAACAGAAGGCTTTTTATCACAGGAAAAGAAATCAGCCCTCGACAACTTAACCGGCAAGAAAGATTTTTTTGAAAAAATCCCTAAGCCCCGGGGTCACAATTTCATCAAAAATATGACTTTCGGCAATTCACTCAAAAATGGTTCCAAAAGGTTGCAAATGCTCCCCTGAGAGGTTTGGCAGTCGAAACAGAAGGCTTTTTATCACAGGAAAAGAAATCAGCCCTCGACAACTCAACCGGCAAAAAAAGATTTTTTTGAAAAAATCCCTGAGCCCCGGGGTCACAATTTCATCAAAAATATGACTTTCGGAAATTCACTGAAAAATGGTACCAAACGGTTGCAAATGCTCCCCTGAGAGGTTTGGCGGTCGAAACAGAAGGCTTTTTATCACAGGAAAAGAAATCAGCCCTCGGCAACTTAACCGGCAAAAAAGATTTTTTTGAAAAAATCCCTAAGCCCCGTGGTCACAATTTCATCAAAAATATGACTTTCGGCAATTCACTCAAAAATGGTACGAAACGGTTGCAAATGCTCCCCTGAGAGGTTTGGCGGTCGAAACAGAAGGCTTTTTATCACAGGAAAAGAAATCAGCCCTCGGCAACTTAACCGGCAAAAAAGATTTTTTTGAAAAAATCCCTAAGCCCCGGGGTCACAATTTCATCAAAAATCTGACTTTCGGCAATTCACTCAAAAATGGTACCAAACGGTTGCAAATGCTCCCCTGAGAGGTTTGGCGGTCGAAACAGAAGGCTTTTTATCACAGGAAAAGAAATCAGCCCTCGACAAGTCAACCGGCAGAAAAAGATTTTTTTGAAAAAATCCATAAGCCCCGGGGTCACAATTTCATCAAACATATGACTTTCGGCAATTCACTCAAAAATGGTACGAAACGGTTGCAAATGCTCCCCTGAGAGGTTTGGCGGTCGAAACAGAAGGCTTTTTATCACAGGAAAAGAAATCAGCCCTCGGCAACTTAACCGGCAAAAAAGATTTTTTTGAAAAAATCCCTAAGCCCCGGGGTCACAATTTCATCAAAAATATGACTTTCGGCAATTCACTCAAAAATGGTACCAAACGGTTGCAAATGCTCCCCTGAGAGGTTTGGCGGTCGAAACAGAAGGCTTTTTATCACAGGAAAAGAAATCAGCCCTCGACAAGTCAACCGGCAGAAAAAGATTTTTTTGAAAAAATCCATAAGCCCCGGGGTCACAATTTCATCAAAAATATGACTTTCGGCAATTCACTCAAAAATGGTACGAAACGGTTGCAAATGCTCCCCTGAGAGGTTTGGCGGTCGAAACAGAAGGCTTTTTATCACAGGAAAAGAAATCAGCCCTCGACAAGTCAACCGGCATAAAAAAAGTTTTTGAAAAAATCCCTAAGCCCCGGGGTTACAATTTCATCAAAAATATGACTTTCGGCAATTCACTCAAAAATGGTACGAAACGGTTGCAAATGCTCCATTGAGAGGTTTGGCGGTCGAAACAGAAGGCTTTTTATCACAGGAAAAGAAATCAGCCCTCGGCAACTTAACCGGCAAAAAAGATTTTTTTGAAAAAATCCCTAAGCCCCGGGGTCACAATTTCATCAAAAATCTGACTATCGGCAATTCACTCAAAAATGGTACCAAACGGTTGCAATTGCTCCCCTGAGAGGTTTGGCGGTCGAAACAGAAGGCTTTTTATCACAGGAAAAGAAATCAGCCCTCGACAACTCAACCGGCAGAAAAAGATTTTTTTGAAAAAATCCCTAAGCCCCGGGGTCACAATTTCATCAAAAATACGACTTTCGGCAATTCACTCAAAAATGGTGCCAAAAGGTTGCAAATGCTCCCCTGAGAGGTTTGGCAGTCGAAACAGAAGGCTTTTTATCACAGGAAAAGAAATCAGCCCTCGACAAGTCAACCGGCAGAAAAAGATTTTTTTTGAAAAAATCCCTAAGCCCCGGGGTCACAATTTCATCAAAAATATGACTTTCGGCAATTCACTCAAAAATGGTACCAAACGGTTGCAAATGCTCCCCTGAGAGGTTTGGCGGTCGAAACAGAAGGCTTTTTATCACAGGAAAAGAAATCAGCCCTCGACAAGTCAACCGGCAGAAAAAGATTTTTTTGAAAAAATCCCTAAGCCCCGGGGTCACAATTTCATCAAAAATATGACTTTCGGCAATTCACTCAAAAATGGTACGAAACGGTTGCAAATGCTCCCCTGAGAGGTTTGGCGGTCGAAACAGAAGGCTTTTTATCACAGGAAAAGAAATCAGCCCTCGACAAGTCAACCGGCAAAAAAGATTTTTTTGAAAAAATCCCTAAGCCCCGGGGTCACAATTTCATCAAAAATCTGACTTTCGGCAATTCACTCAAAAATGGTGCCAAAAGGTTGCAAATGCTCCCCTGAGAGGTTTGGCAGTCGAAACAGAAGGCTTTTTATCACAGGAAAAGAAATCAGCCCTCGACAAGTCAACCGGCAGAAAAAGATTTTTTTGAAAAAATCCCTAAGCCCCGGGGTCACAATTTCATCAAACATATGACTTTCGGCAATTCACTCAAAAATGGTACGAAACGGTTGCAAATGCTCCCCTGAGAGGTTTGGCGGTCGAAACAGAAGGCTTTTTATCACAGGAAAAGAAATCAGCCCTCGGCAACTTAACCGGCAAAAAAGATTTTTTTGAAAAAATCCCTAAGCCCCGGGGTCACAATTTCATCAAAAATATGACTTTCGGCAATTCACTCAAAAATGGTACCAAACGGTTGCAAATGCTCCCCTGAGAGGTTTGGCGGTCGAAACAGAAGGCTTTTTATCACAGGAAAAGAAATCAGCCCTCGACAAGTCAACCGGCAGAAAAAGATTTTTTTGAAAAAATCCATAAGCCCCGGGGTCAAAATTTCATCAAAAATATGACTTTCGGCAATTCACTCAAAAATGGTACGAAACGGTTGCAAATGCTCCCCTGAGAGGTTTGGCGGTCGAAACAGAAGGCTTTTTATCACAGGAAAAGAAATCAGCCCTCGACAAGTCAACCGGCATAAAAAAAGTTTTTGAAAAAATCCCTAAGCCCCGTGGTTACAATTTCATCAAAAATATGACTTTCGGCAATTCACTCAAAAATGGTACGAAACGGTTGCAAATGCTCCATTGAGAGGTTTGGCGGTCGAAACAGAAGGCTTTTTATCACAGGAAAAGAAATCAGCCCTCGGCAACTTAACCGGCAGAAAAAGATTTTTTTGAAAAAATCCCTAAGCCCCGGGGTCACAATTTCATCAAAAATATGACTTTCGGCAATTCACTCAAAAATGGTGCCAAAAGGTTGCAAATGCTCCCCTGAGAGGTTTGGCAGTCGAAACAGAAGGCTTTTTATCACAGGAAAAGAAATCAGCCCTCGACAAGTCAACCGGCAGAAAAAGATTTTTTTTGAAAAAATCCCTAAGCCCCGGGGTCACAATTTCATCAAAAATATGACTTTCGAAAATTCACTCAAAAATGGTACGAAATGGTTGCAAATGCTCCCCTGAGCGGATTGGCGGTCGAAACAGAAGGCTTTTTATCACAGGAAAAGAAATCAGCCAACGACAAGTCAACCGGCAGAAAAAGATTTTTTTGAAAAAATCCCTAAGCCCCGGGGTCACAATTTCATCAAAAATATGACTTTCGGCAATTCACTCAAAAATGGTACGAAACGGTTGCAAATGCTCCCCTGAGAGGTTTGGCGGTCGAAACAGAAGGCTTTTTATCACAGGAAAAGAAATCAGCCCTCAGCAACTTAACCGGCAAAAAAGATTTTTTTGAAAAAATCCCTAAGCCCCGGGGTCACAATTTCATCAAAAATATGCCTTTCGGCAATTCACTCAAAAATGCTACCAAACGGTTGCAAATGCTCCCCTGAGAGGTTTGGCGGTCGAAACAGAAGGCTTTTTATCACAGGAAAAGAAATCAGCCCTCGACAAGTCAACCGGCAGAAAAAGATTTTTTTGAAAAAATCCCTAAGCCCCGGGGTCACAATTTCATCAAAAATATGACTTTCGGCAATTCACTCAAAAATGGTGCCAAACGGTTGCAAATGCTCCCCTGAGAGGTTTGGCGGTCGAAACAGAAGGCTTTTTATCACAGGAAAAGAAATCAGCCCTCGACAACTCAATCGGCAGAAAAAGATTTTTTTGAAAAAATCCCTAAGCCCCGGGGTCACAATTTCATCAAAAATATGACTTTCGGCAATTCACTCAAAAATGGTACGAAACGGTTGCAAATGCTCCCCTGAGAGGTTTGGCGGTCGAAACAGAAGGCTTTTTATCACAGGAAAAGAAATCAGCCCTCGACAACTCAACCGGCAGAAAAAGATTTTTTTGAAAAAATCCCTAAGCCCCGGGGTCACAATTTCATCAAAAATATGACTTTCGGCAATTCACTCAAAAATGGTATGAAACGGTTGCAAATGCTCCCCTGAGAGGTTTGGCGTTCGAAACAGAAGGCTTTTTATCACAGGAAAAGAAATCAGCCCTCGGCAACTTAACCGGCAAAAAAGATTTTTTTGAAAAAATCCCTAAGCCCCGGGGTCACAATTTCATCAAAAATATGACTTTCGGCAATTCACTCAAAAAATGGTGCCAAAAGGTTGCAAATGCTCCCCTGAGAGGTTTGGCGGTCGAAACAGAAGGCTTTTTATCACAGTAAAAGAAATGAGCCCTCGACAAGTCAACCGGCAGAAAAAGATTTTTTTGAAAAAATCCCTAAGCCCCGGGGTCACAATTTCATCAAAAATATGACTTTCGGCAATTCACTCAAAAATGGTACGAAACGGTTGCAAATGCTCCCCTGAGAGGTTTGGCGGTCGAAACAGAAGGCTTTTTATCACAGGAAAAGAAATCAGCCCTCGACAACTCAACCGGCAGAAAAAGATTTTTTTGAAAAAATCCCTAAGCCCCGGGGTCACAATTTCATCAAAAATATGACTTTCGGCAATTCACTCAAAAATGGTATGAAACGGTTGCAAATGCTCCCCTGAGAGGTTTGGCGTTCGAAACAGAAGGCTTTTTATCACAGGAAAAGAAATCAGCCCTCGGCAACTTAACCGGCAAAAAAGATTTTTTTGAAAAAATCCCTAAGCCCCGGGGTCACAATTTCATCAAAAATATGACTTTCGGCAATTCACTCAAAAAATGGTGCCAAAAGGTTGCAAATGCTCCCCTGAGAGGTTTGGCGGTCGAAACAGAAGGCTTTTTATCACAGTAAAAGAAATGAGCCCTCGACAAGTCAACCGGCAGAAAAAGATTTTTTTGAAAAAATCCCTAAGCCCCGGGGTCACAATTTCATCAAAAATATGACTTTCGGCAATTCACTCAAAAATGGTACGAAACGGTTGCAAATGCTCCCCTGAGAGGTTTGGCGGTCGAAACAGAAGGCTTTTTATCACAGGAAAAGAAATCAGCCCTCGGCAACTTAACCGGCAAAAAAGATTTTTTTGAAAAAATCCCTAAGCCCCGGGGTCACAATTTCATCAAAAATATGACTTTCGGCAATTCACTCAAAAATGGTACCAAACGGTTGCAAATGCTCCCCTGAGAGGTTTGGCGGTCGAAACAGAAGGCTTTTTATCACAGGAAAAGAAATCAGCCCTCGACAAGTCAACCGGCAGAAAAAGATTTTTTTGAAAAAATCCCTAAGCCCCGGGGTCACAATTTCATCAAAAATATGACTTTCGGCAATTCACTCAAAAATGGTGCCAAAAGGTTGCAAATGCTCCACTGAGAGGTTTGGCAGTCGAAACAGAAGGCTTTTTATCACAGGAAAAGAAATCAGCCCTCGACAAGTCAACCGGCAGAAAAAGATTTTTTTGAAAAAATCCCTAAGCCCCGGGGTCACAATTTCATCAAAAATATGACTTTCGGCAATTCACTCAAAAATGGTACGAAACGGTTGGAAATGCTCCCCTGAGAGGTTTGGCGGTCGAAACAGAAGGCTTTTTATCACAGGAAAAGAAATCAGCCCTCGACAAGTCAACCGGTAGAAAAAGATTTTTTTGAAAAAAATCCCTAAGCCCCGGGGTCACAATTTCATCAAAAATATGACTTTCGGCAATTCACTCAAAAATGGTGCCAAAAGGTTGCAAATGCTCCCCTGAGAGGTTTGGCGGTCGAAACAGAAGGCTTTTTATCACAGGAAAAGAAATCAGCCCTCGGCAACTTAACCGGCAAAAAAGATTTTTTTGAAAAAATCCCTAAGCCCCGGGGTCACAATTTCATCAAAAATATGACTTTCGGCAATTCACTCAAAAATGGTACCAAACGGTTGCAAATGCTCCCCTGAGAGGTTTGGCGGTCGAAACAGAAGGCTTTTTATCACAGGAAAAGAAATCAGCCCTCGACAAGTCAACCGGCAGAAAAAGATTTTTTTGAAAAAATCCATAAGCCCCGGGGTCACAATTTCATCAAAAATATGACTTTCGGCAATTCACTCAAAAATGGTACGAAACGGTTGCAAATGCTCCCCTGAGAGGTTTGGCGGTCGAAACAGAAGGCTTTTTATCACAGGAAAAGAAATCAGCCCTCGACAAGTCAACCGGCATAAAAAAAGTTTTTGAAAAAATCCCTAAGCCCCGTGGTTACAATTTCATCAAAAATATGACTTTCGGCAATTCACTCAAAAATGGTACGAAACGGTTGCAAATGCTCCCCTGAGAGGTTTGGCAGTCGAAACAGAAGGCTTTTTATCACAGGAAAAGAAATCAGCCCTCGACAAGTCAACCGGCAGAAAAAGATTTTTTTGAAAAAATCCCTAAGCCCCGGGGTCACAATTTCATCAAACATATGACTTTCGGCAATTCACTCAAAAATGGTACGAAACGGTTGCAAATGCTCCCCTGAGAGGTTTGGCGGTCGAAACAGAAGGCTTTTTATCACAGGAAAAGAAATCAGCCCTCGGCAACTTAACCGGCAAAAAAGATTTTTTTGAAAAAATCCCTAAGCCCCGGGGTCACAATTTCATCAAAAATATGACTTTCGGCAATTCACTCAAAAATGGTACCAAACGGTTGCAAATGCTCCCCTGAGAGGTTTGGCGGTCGAAACAGAAGGCTTTTTATCACAGGAAAAGAAATCAGCCCTCGACAAGTCAACCGGCAGAAAAAGATTTTTTTGAAAAAATCCATAAGCCCCGGGGTCACAATTTCATCAAAAATATGACTTTCGGCAATTCACTCAAAAATGGTACGAAACGGTTGCAAATGCTCCCCTGAGAGGTTTGGCGGTCGAAACAGAAGGCTTTTTATCACAGGAAAAGAAATCAGCCCTCGACAAGTCAACCGGCATAAAAAAAGTTTTTGAAAAAATCCCTAAGCCCCGTGGTTACAATTTCATCAAAAATATGACTTTCGGCAATTCACTCAAAAATGGTACGAAACGGTTGCAAATGCTCCATTGAGAGGTTTGGCGGTCGAAACAGAAGGCTTTTTATCACAGGAAAAGAAATCAGCCCTCGGCAACTTAACCGGCAGAAAAAGATTTTTTTGAAAAAATCCCTAAGCCCCGGGGTCACAATTTCATCAAAAATATGACTTTCGGCAATTCACTCAAAAATGGTGCCAAAAGGTTGCAAATGCTCCCCTGAGAGGTTTGGCAGTCGAAACAGAAGGCTTTTTATCACAGGAAAAGAAATCAGCCCTCGACAAGTCAACCGGCAGAAAAAGATTTTTTTTGAAAAAATCCCTAAGCCCCGGGGTCACAATTTCATCAAAAATATGACTTTCGAAAATTCACTCAAAAATGGTACGAAATGGTTGCAAATGCTCCCCTGAGCGGATTGGCGGTCGAAACAGAAGGCTTTTTATCACAGGAAAAGAAATCAGCCCTCGACAAGTCAACCGGCAGAAAAAGATTTTTTTGAAAAAATCCCTAAGCCCCGGGGTCACAATTTCATCAAAAATATGACTTTCGGCAATTCACTCAAAAATGGTACGAAACGGTTGCAAATGCTCCCCTGAGAGGTTTGGCGGTCGAAACAGAAGGCTTTTTATCACAGGAAAAGAAATCAGCCCTCAGCAACTTAACCGGCAAAAAAGATTTTTTTGAAAAAATCCCTAAGCCCCGGGGTCACAATTTCATCAAAAATATGCCTTTCGGCAATTCACTCAAAAATGCTACCAAACGGTTGCAAATGCTCCCCTGAGAGGTTTGGCGGTCGAAACAGAAGGCTTTTTATCACAGGAAAAGAAATCAGCCCTCGACAAGTCAACCGGCAGAAAAAGATTTTTTTGAAAAAATCCCTAAGCCCCGGGGTCACAATTTCATCAAAAATATGACTTTCGGCAATTCACTCAAAAATGGTGCCAAACGGTTGCAAATGCTCCCCTGAGAGGTTTGGCGGTCGAAACAGAAGGCTTTTTATCACAGGAAAAGAAATCAGCCCTCGACAACTCAATCGGCAGAAAAAGATTTTTTTGAAAAAATCCCTAAGCCCCGGGGTCACAATTTCATCAAAAATATGACTTTCGGCAATTCACTCAAAAATGGTACGAAACGGTTGCAAATGCTCCCCTGAGAGGTTTGGCGGTCGAAACAGAAGGCTTTTTATCACAGGAAAAGAAATCAGCCCTCGACAACTCAACCGGCAGAAAAAGATTTTTTTGAAAAAATCCCTAAGCCCCGGGGTCACAATTTCATCAAAAATATGACTTTCGGCAATTCACTCAAAAATGGTATGAAACGGTTGCAAATGCTCCCCTGAGAGGTTTGGCGTTCGAAACAGAAGGCTTTTTATCACAGGAAAAGAAATCAGCCCTCGGCAACTTAACCGGCAAAAAAGATTTTTTTGAAAAAATCCCTAAGCCCCGGGGTCACAATTTCATCAAAAATATGACTTTCGGCAATTCACTCAAAAAATGGTGCCAAAAGGTTGCAAATGCTCCCCTGAGAGGTTTGGCGGTCGAAACAGAAGGCTTTTTATCACAGTAAAAGAAATGAGCCCTCGACAAGTCAACCGGCAGAAAAAGATTTTTTTGAAAAAATCCCTAAGCCCCGGGGTCACAATTTCATCAAAAATATGACTTTCGGCAATTCACTCAAAAATGGTACGAAACGGTTGCAAATGCTCCCCTGAGAGGTTTGGCGGTCGAAACAGAAGGCTTTTTATCACAGGAAAAGAAATCAGCCCTCGACAAGTCAACCGGCAGAAAAAGATTTTTATGAAAAAATCCCTAAGCCCCGGGGTCACAATTTCATCAAAAATATGACTTTCGGCAATTCACTCAAAAATGGTGCCAAAAGGTTGCAAATGCTCCACTGAGAGGTTTGGCAGTCGAAACAGAAGGCTTTTTATCACAGGAAAAGAAATCAGCCCTCGACAAGTCAACCGGCAGAAAAAGATTTTTTTTGAAAAAATCCCTAAGCCCCGGGGTCACAATTTCATCAAAAATATGACTTTCGGCAATTCACTCAAAAATGGTACGAAACGGTTGGAAATGCTCCCCTGAGAGGTTTGGCGGTCGAAACAGAAGGCTTTTTATCACAGGAAAAGAAATCAGCCCTCGACAAGTCAACCGGTAGAAAAAGATTTTTTTGAAAAAATCCCTAAGCCCCGGGGTCACAATTTCATCAAAAATATGACTTTCGGCAATTCACTCAAAAATGGTGCCAAAAGGTTGCAAATGCTCCCCTGAGAGGTTTGGCGGTCGAAACAGAAGGCTTTTTATCACAGGAAAAGAAATCAGCCCTCGGCAACTTAACCGGCAAAAAAGATTTTTTTGAAAAAATCCCTAAGCCCCGGGGTCACAATTTCATCAAAAATATGACTTTCGGCAATTCACTCAAAAATGGTACCAAACGGTTGCAAATGCTCCCCTGAGAGGTTTGGCGGTCGAAACAGAAGGCTTTTTATCACAGGAAAAGAAATCAGCCCTCGACAAGTCAACCGGCAGAAAAAGATTTTTTTGAAAAAATCCATAAGCCCCGGGGTCACAATTTCATCAAAAATATGACTGTCGGCAATTCACTCAAAAATGGTACGAAACGGTTGCAAATGCTCCCCTGAGAGGTTTGGCGGTCGAAACAGAAGGCTTTTTATCACAGGAAAAGAAATCAGCCCTCGGCAACTTAACCGGCAGAAAAAGATTTTTTTGAAAAAATCCCTAAGCCCCGGGGTCACAATTTCATCAAAAATATGACTTTCGGCAATTCACTCAAAAATGGTGCCAAAAGGTTGCAAATGCTCCCCTGAGAGGTTTGGCAGTCGAAACAGAAGGCTTTTTATCACAGGAAAAGAAATCAGCCCTCGACAAGTCAACCGGCAGAAAAAGATTTTTTTTGAAAAAATCCCTAAGCCCCGGGGTCACAATTTCATCAAAAATATGACTTTCGAAAATTCACTCAAAAATGGTACGAAATGGTTGCAAATGCTCCCCTGAGCGGATTGGCGGTCGAAACAGAAGGCTTTTTATCACAGGAAAAGAAATCAGCCCTCGACAAGTCAACCGGCAGAAAAAGATTTTTTTGAAAAAATCCCTAAGCCCCGGGGTCACAATTTCATCAAAAATATGACTTTCGGCAATTCACTCAAAAATGGTACGAAACGGTTGCAAATGCTCCCCTGAGAGGTTTGGCGGTCGAAACAGAAGGCTTTTTATCACAGGAAAAGAAATCAGCCCTCAGCAACTTAACCGGCAAAAAAGATTTTTTTGAAAAAATCCCTAAGCCCCGGGGTCATAATTTCATCAAAAATATGCCTTTCGGCAATTCACTCAAAAATGCTACCAAACGGTTGCAAATGCTCCCCTGAGAGGTTTGGCGGTCGAAACAGAAGGCTTTTTATCACAGGAAAAGAAATCAGCCCTCGACAAGTCAACCGGCAGAAAAAGATTTTTTTGAAAAAATCCCTAAGCCCCGGGGTCACAATTTCATCAAAAATATGACTTTCGGCAATTCACTCAAAAATGGTGCCAAACGGTTGCAAATGCTCCCCTGAGAGGTTTGGCGGTCGAAACAGAAGGCTTTTTATCACAGGAAAAGAAATCAGCCCTCGACAACTCAATCGGCAGAAAAAGATTTTTTTGAAAAAATCCCTAAGCCCCGGGGTCACAATTTCATCAAAAATATGACTTTCGGCAATTCACTCAAAAATGGTACGAAACGGTTGCAAATGCTCCCCTGAGAGGTTTGGCGGTCGAAACAGAAGGCTTTTTATCACAGGAAAAGAAATCAGCCCTCGACAACTCAACCGGCAGAAAAAGATTTTTTTGAAAAAATCCCTAAGCCCCGGGGTCACAATTTCATCAAAAATATGACTTTCGGCAATTCACTCAAAAATGGTATGAAACGGTTGCAAATGCTCCCCTGAGAGGTTTGGCGTTCGAAACAGAAGGCTTTTTATCACAGGAAAAGAAATCAGCCCTCGGCAACTTAACCGGCAAAAAAGATTTTTTTGAAAAAATCCCTAAGCCCCGGGGTCACAATTTCATCAAAAATATGACTTTCGGCAATTCACTCAAAAAATGGTGCCAAAAGGTTGCAAATGCTCCCCTGAGAGGTTTGGCGGTCGAAACAGAAGGCTTTTTATCACAGTAAAAGAAATGAGCCCTCGACAAGTCAACCGGCAGAAAAAGATTTTTTTGAAAAAATCCCTAAGCCCCGGGGTCACAATTTCATCAAAAATATGACTTTCGGCAATTCACTCAAAAATGGTACGAAACGGTTGCAAATGCTCCCCTGAGAGGTTTGGCGGTCGAAACAGAAGGCTTTTTATCACAGGAAAAGAAATCAGCCCTCGACAAGTCAACCGGCAGAAAAAGATTTTTTTGAAAAAATCCCTAAGCCCCGGGGTCACAATTTCATCAAAAATATGACTTTCGGCAATTCACTCAAAAATGGTGCCAAAAGGTTGCAAATGCTCCACTGAGAGGTTTGGCAGTCGAAACAGAAGGCTTTTTATCACAGGAAAAGAAATCAGCCCTCGACAAGTCAACCGGCAGAAAAAGATTTTTTTGAAAAAATCCCTAAGCCCCGGGGTCACAATTTCATCAAAAATATGACTTTCGGCAATTCACTCAAAAATGGTACGAAACGGTTGCAAATGCTCCCCTGAGAGGTTTGGCAGTCGAAACAGAAGGCTTTTTATCACAGGAAAAGAAATCAGCCCTCGACAAGTCAACCGGCAGAAAAAGATTTTTTTGAAAAAATCCCTAAGCCCCGGGGTCACAATTTCATCAAACATATGACTTTCGGCAATTCACTCAAAAATGGTACGAAACGGTTGCAAATGCTCCCCTGAGAGGTTTGGCGGTCGAAACAGAAGGCTTTTTATCACAGGAAAAGAAATCAGCCCTCGGCAACTTAACCGGCAAAAAAGATTTTTTTGAAAAAATCCCTAAGCCCCGGGGTCACAATTTCATCAAAAATATGACTTTCGGCAATTCACTCAAAAATGGTACCAAACGGTTGCAAATGCTCCCCTGAGAGGTTTGGCGGTCGAAACAGAAGGCTTTTTATCACAGGAAAAGAAATCAGCCCTCGACAAGTCAACCGGCAGAAAAAGATTTTTTTGAAAAAATCCATAAGCCCCGGGGTCACAATTTCATCAAAAATATGACTTTCGGCAATTCACTCAAAAATGGTACGAAACGGTTGCAAATGCTCCCCTGAGAGGTTTGGCGGTCGAAACAGAAGGCTTTTTATCACAGGAAAAGAAATCAGCCCTCGACAAGTCAACCGGCATAAAAAAAGTTTTTGAAAAAATCCCTAAGCCCCGTGGTTACAATTTCATCAAAAATATGACTTTCGGCAATTCACTCAAAAATGGTACGAAACGGTTGCAAATGCTCCATTGAGAGGTTTGGCGGTCGAAACAGAAGGCTTTTTATCACAGGAAAAGAAATCAGCCCTCGGCAACTTAACCGGCAGAAAAAGATTTTTTTGAAAAAATCCCTAAGCCCCGGGGTCACAATTTCATCAAAAATATGACTTTCGGCAATTCACTCAAAAATGGTGCCAAAAGGTTGCAAATGCTCCCCTGAGAGGTTTGGCAGTCGAAACAGAAGGCTTTTTATCACAGGAAAAGAAATCAGCCCTCGACAAGTCAACCGGCAGAAAAAGATTTTTTTTGAAAAAATCCCTAAGCCCCGGGGTCACAATTTCATCAAAAATATGACTTTCGAAAATTCACTCAAAAATGGTACGAAATGGTTGCAAATGCTCCCCGGAGCGGATTGGCGGTCGAAACAGAAGGCTTTTTATCACAGGAAAAGAAATCAGCCCTCGACAAGTCAACCGGCAGAAAAAGATTTTTTTGAAAAAATCCCTAAACCCCGGGGTCACAATTTCATCAAAAATATGACTTTCGGCAATTCACTCAAAAATGGTACGAAACGGTTGCAAATGCTCCCCTGAGAGGTTTGGCGGTCGAAACAGAAGGCTTTTTATCACAGGAAAAGAAATCAGCCCTCAGCAACTTAACCGGCAAAAAAGATTTTTTTGAAAAAATCCCTAAGCCCCGGGGTCACAATTTCATCAAAAATATGCCTTTCGGCAATTCACTCAAAAATGCTACCAAACGGTTGCAAATGCTCCCCTGAGAGGTTTGGCGGTCGAAACAGAAGGCTTTTTATCACAGGAAAAGAAATCAGCCCTCGACAAGTCAACCGGCAGAAAAAGATTTTTTTGAAAAAATCCCTAAGCCCCGGGGTCACAATTTCATCTAAAATATGACTTTCGGCAATTCACTCAAAAATGGTGCCAAACGGTTGCAAATGCTCCCCTGAGAGGTTTGGCGGTCGAAACAGAAGGCTTTTTATCACAGGAAAAGAAATCAGCCCTCGACAACTCAATCGGCAGAAAAAGATTTTTTTGAAAAAATCCCTAAGCCCCGGGGTCACAATTTCATCAAAAGTATGACCTTCGGCAATTCACTCAAAAATGGTACGAAACGGTTGCAAATGCTCCCCTGAGAGGTTTGGCGGTCGAAACAGAAGGCTTTTTATCACAGGAAAAGAAATCAGCCCTCGACAACTCAACCGGCAGAAAAAGATTTTTTTGAAAAAATCCCTAAGCCCCGGGGTCACAATTTCATCAAAAATATGACTTTCGGCAATTCACTCAAAAATGGTATGAAACGGTTGCAAATGCTCCCCTGAGAGGTTTGGCGTTCGAAACAGAAGGCTTTTTATCACAGGAAAAGAAATCAGCCCTCGGCAACTTAACCGGCAAAAAAGATTTTTTTGAAAAAATCCCTAAGCCCCGGGGTCACAATTTCATCAAAAATATGACTTTCGGCAATTCACTCAAAAAATGGTGCCAAAAGGTTGCAAATGCTCCCCTGAGAGGTTTGGCGGTCGAAACAGAAGGCTTTTTATCACAGTAAAAGAAATGAGCCCTCGACAAGTCAACCGGCAGAAAAAGATTTTTTTGAAAAAATCCCTAAGCCCCGGGGTCACAATTTCATCAAAAATATGACTTTCGGCAATTCACTCAAAAATGGTACGAAACGGTTGCAAATGCTCCCCTGAGAGGTTTGGCGGTCGAAACAGAAGGCTTTTTATCACAGGAAAAGAAATCAGCCCTCGGCAAGTCAACCGGCAGAAAAAGATTTTTTTGAAAAAATCCCTAAGCCCCGGGGTCACAATTTCATCAAAAATATGACTTTCGGCAATTCACTCAAAAATGGTGCCAAAAGGTTGCAAATGCTCCACTGAGAGGTTTGGCAGTCGAAACAGAAGGCTTTTTATCACAGGAAAAGAAATCAGCCCTCGACAAGTCAACCGGCAGAAAAAGATTTTTTTGAAAAAATCCCTAAGCCCCGGGGTCACAATTTCATCAAAAATATGACTTTCGGCAATTCACTCAAAAATGGTACGAAACGGTTGGAAATGCTCCCCTGAGAGGTTTGGCGGTCGAAACAGAAGGCTTTTTATCACAGGAAAAGAAATCAGCCCTCGACAAGTCAACCGGTAGAAAAAGATTTTTTTGAAAAAATCCCTAAGCCCCGGGGTCACAATTTCATCAAAAATATGACTTTCGGCAATTCACTCAAAAATGGTGCCAAAAGGTTGCAAATGCTCCCCTGAGAGGTTTGGCGGTCGAAACAGAAGGCTTTTTATCACAGGAAAAGAAATCAGCCCTCGGCAACTTAACCGGCAAAAAAGATTTTTTTGAAAAAATCCCTAAGCCCCGGGGTCACAATTTCATCAAAAATATGACTTTCGGCAATTCACTCAAAAATGGTACCAAACGGTTGCAAATGCTCCCCTGAGAGGTTTGGCGGTCGAAACAGAAGGCTTTTTATCACAGGAAAAGAAATCAGCCCTCGACAAGTCAACCGGCAGAAAAAGATTTTTTTGAAAAAATCCATAAGCCCCGGGGTCACAATTTCATCAAAAATATGACTGTCGGCAATTCACTCAAAAATGGTACGAAACGGTTGCAAATGCTCCCCTGAGAGGTTTGGCGGTCGAAACAGAAGGCTTTTTATCACAGGAAAAGAAATCAGCCCTCGGCAACTTAACCGGCAGAAAAAGATTTTTTTGAAAAAATCCCTAAGCCCCGGGGTCACAATTTCATCTAAAATATGACTTTCGGCAATTCACTCAAAAATGGTGCCAAAAGGTTGCAAATGCTCCCCTGAGAGGTTTGGCAGTCGAAACAGAAGGCTTTTTATCACAGGAAAAGAAATCAGCCCTCGACAAGTCAACCGGCAGAAAAAGATTTTTTTTGAAAAAATCCCTAAGCCCCGGGGTCACAATTTCATCAAAAATATGACTTTCGAAAATTCACTCAAAAATGGTGCCAAACGGTTGCAAATGCTCCCCTGAGAGGTTTGGCGGTCGAAACAGAAGGCTTTTTATCACAGGAAAAGAAATCAGCCCTCGACAACTCAATCGGCAGAAAAAGATTTTTTTGAAAAAATCCCTAAGCCCCGGGGTCACAATTTCATCAAAAATATGACTTTCGGCAATTCACTCAAAAATGGTACGAAACGGTTGCAAATGCTCCCCTGAGAGGTTTGGCGGTCGAAACAGAAGGCTTTTTATCACAGGAAAAGAAATCAGCCCTCGACAACTCAACCGGCAGAAAAAGATTTTTTTGAAAAAATCCCTAAGCCCCGGGGTCACAATTTCATCAAAAATATGACTTTCGGCAATTCACTCAAAAATGGTATGAAACGGTTGCAAATGCTCCCCTGAGAGGTTTGGCGTTCGAAACAGAAGGCTTTTTATCACAGGAAAAGAAATCAGCCCTCGGCAACTTAACCGGCAGAAAAAGATTTTTTTGAAAAAATCCCTAAGCCCCGGGGTCACAATTTCATCAAAAATATGACTTTCGGCAATTCACTCAAAAAATGGTGCCAAAAGGTTGCAAATGCTCCCCTGAGAGGTTTGGCGGTCGAAACAGAAGGCTTTTTATCACAGTAAAAGAAATGAGCCCTCGAGAAGTCAACCGGCAGAAAAAGATTTTTTTGAAAAAATCCCTAAGCCCCGGGGTCACAATTTCATCAAAAATATGACTTTCGGCAATTCACTCAAAAATGGTACGAAACGGTTGCAAATGCTCCCCTGAGAGGTTTGGCGGTCGAAACAGAAGGCTTTTTATCACAGGAAAAGAAATCAGCCCTCGACAAGTCAACCGGCAGAAAAAGATTTTTTTGAAAAAATCCCTAAGCCCCGGGGTCACAATTTCATCAAAAATATGACTTTCGGCAATTCACTCAAAAATGGTGCCAAAAGGTTGCAAATGCTCCACTGAGAGGTTTGGCAGTCGAAACAGAAGGCTTTTTATCACAGGAAAAGAAATCAGCCCTCGACAAGTCAACCGGCAGAAAAAGATTTTTTTGAAAAAATCCCTAAGCCCCGGGGTCACAATTTCATCAAAAATATGACTTTCGGCAATTCACTCAAAAATGGTACGAAACGGTTGGAAATGCTCCCCTGAGAGGTTTGGCGGTCGAAACAGAAGGCTTTTTATCACAGGAAAAGAAATCAGCCCTCGACAAGTCAACCGGTAGAAAAAGATTTTTTTGAAAAAATCCCTAAGCCCCGGGGTCACAATTTCATCAAAAATATGACTTTCGGCAATTCACTCAAAAATGGTGCCAAAAGGTTGCAAATGCTCCCCTGAGAGGTTTGGCGGTCGAAACAGAAGGCTTTTTATCACAGGAAAAGAAATCAGCCCTCAGCAACTTAACCGGCAAAAAAGATTTTTTTGAAAAAATCCCTAAGCCCCGGGGTCACAATTTCATCAAAAATATGACTTTCGGCAATTCACTCAAAAATGGTACCAAACGGTTGCAAATGCTCCCCTGAGAGGTTTGGCGGTCGAAACAGAAGGCTTTTTATCACAGGAAAAGAAATCAGCCCTCGACAAGTCAACCGGCAGAAAAAGATTTTTTTGAAAAAATCCATAAGCCCCGGGGTCACAATTTCATCAAAAATATGACTTTTGGCAATTCACTCAAAAATGGTACGAAACGGTTGCAAATGCTCCCCTGAGAGGTTTGGCGGTCGAAACAGAAGGCTTTTTATCACAGGAAAAGAAATCAGCCCTCGGCAACTTAACCGGCAGAAAAAGATTTTTTTGAAAAAATCCCTAAGCCCCGGGGTCACAATTTCATCAAAAATATGACTTTCGGCAATTCACTCAAAAATGGTGCCAAAAGGTTGCAAATGCTCCCCTGAGAGGTTTGGCAGTCGAAACAGAAGGCTTTTTATCACAGGAAAAGAAATCAGCCCTCGACAAGTCAACCGGCAGAAAAAGATTTTTTTGAAAAAATCCCTAAGCCCCGGGGTCACAATTTCATCAAAAATATGACTTTCGGCAATTCACTCAAAAATGGTACGAAACGGTTGCAAATGCTCCCCTGAGAGGTTGGGCGGTCGAAACAGAAGGCTTTTTATCACAGGAAAAGAAATCAGCCCTCAGCAACTTAACCGGCAAAAAAGATTTTTTTGAAAAAATCCCTAAGCCCCGGGGTCACAATTTCATCAAAAATATGCCTTTCGGCAATTCACTCAAAAATGCTACCAAACGGTTGCAAATGCTCCCCTGAGAGGTTTGGCGGTCGAAACAGAAGGCTTTTTATCACAGGAAAAGAAATCAGCCCTCGACAAGTCAACCGGCAGAAAAAGATTTTTTTGAAAAAATCCCTAAGCCCCGGGGTCACAATTTCATCAAAAATATGACTTTCGGCAATTCACTCAAAAGTGGTGCCAAACGGTTGCAAATGCTCCCCTGAGAGGTTTGGCGGTCGAAACAGAAGGCTTTTTATCACAGGAAAAGAAATCAGCCCTCGACAACTCAATCGGCAGAAAAAGATTTTTTTGAAAAAATCCCTAAGCCCCGGGGTCACAATTTCATCAAAAATATGACTTTCGGCAATTCACTCAAAAATGGTACGAAACGGTTGCAAATGCTCCCCTGAGAGGTTTGGCGGTCGAAACAGAAGGCTTTTTATCACAGGAAAAGAAATCAGCCCTCGACAACTCAACCGGCAGAAAAAGATTTTTTTGAAAAAATCCCTAAGCCCCGGGGTCACAATTTCATCAAAAATATGACTTTCGGCAATTCACTCAAAAATGGTATGAAACGGTTGCAAATGCTCCCCTGAGAGGTTTGGCGTTCGAAACAGAAGGCTTTTTATCACAGGAAAAGAAATCAGCCCTCGGCAACTTAACCGGCAAAAAAGAATTTTTTGAAAAAATCCCTAAGCCCCGGGGTCACAATTTCATCAAAAATATGACTTTCGGCAATTCACTCAAAAAATGGTGCCAAAAGGTTGCAAATGCTCCCCTGAGAGGTTTGGCGGTCGAAACAGAAGGCTTTTTATCACAGGAAAAGAAATCAGCCCTCGACAAGTCAACCGGCAGAAAAAGATTTTTTTGAAAAAATCCCTAAGCCCCGGGGTCACAATTTCATCAAAAATATGACTTTCGGCAATTCACTCAAAAATGGTACGAAACGGTTGGAAATGCTCCCCTGAGAGGTTTGGCGGTCGAAACAGAAGGCTTTTTATCACAGGAAAAGAAATCAGCCCTCGACAAGTCAACCGGTAGAAAAAGATTTTTTTGAAAAAATCCCTAAGCCCCGGGGTCACAATTTCATCAAAAATATGACTTTCGGCAATTCACTCAAAAATGGTGCCAAAAGGTTGCAAATGCTCCCCTGAGAGGTTTGGCGGTCGAAACAGAAGGCTTTTTATCACAGGAAAAGAAATCAGCCCTCGGCAACTTAACCGGCAAAAAAGATTTTTTTGAAAAAATCCCTAAGCCCCGGGGTCACAATTTCATCAAAAATATGACTTTCGGCAATTCACTCAAAAATGGTACCAAACGGTTGCAAATGCTCCCCTGAGAGGTTTGGCGGTCGAAACAGAAGGCTTTTTATCACAGGAAAAGAAATCAGCCCTCGACAAGTCAACCGGCAGAAAAAGATTTTTTTGAAAAAATCCATAAGCCCCGGGGTCACAATTTCATCAAAAATATGACTGTCGGCAATTCACTCAAAAATGGTACGAAACGGTTGCAAATGCTCCCCTGAGAGGTTTGGCGGTCGAAACAGAAGGCTTTTTATCACAGGAAAAGAAATCAGCCCTCGGCAACTTAACCGGCAGAAAAAGATTTTTTTGAAAAAATCCCTAAGCCCCGGGGTCACAATTTCATCAAAAATATGACTTTCGGCAATTCACTCAAAAATGGTGCCAAAAGGTTGCAAATGCTCCCCTGAGAGGTTTGGCAGTCGAAACAGAAGGCTTTTTATCACAGGAAAAGAAATCAGCCCTCGACAAGTCAACCGGCAGAAAAAGATTTTTTTTGAAAAAATCCCTAAGCCCCGGGGTCACAATTTCATCAAAAATATGACTTTCGAAAATTCACTCAAAAATGGTGCCAAACGGTTGCAAATGCTCCCCTGAGAGGTTTGGCGGTCGAAACAGAAGGCTTTTTATCACAGGAAAAGAAATCAGCCCTCGACAACTCAATCGGCAGAAAAAGATTTTTTTGAAAAAATCCCTAAGCCCCGGGGTCACAATTTCATCAAAAATATGACTTTCGGCAATTCACTCAAAAATGGTACGAAACGGTTGCAAATGCTCCCCTGAGAGGTTTGGCGGTCGAAACAGAAGGCTTTTTATCACAGGAAAAGAAATCAGCCCTCGACAACTCAACCGGCAGAAAAAGATTTTTTTGAAAAAATCCCTAAGCCCCGGGGTCACAATTTCATCAAAAATATGACTTTCGGCAATTCACTCAAAAATGGTATGAAACGGTTGCAAATGCTCCCCTGAGAGGTTTGGCGTTCGAAACAGAAGGCTTTTTATCACAGGAAAAGAAATCAGCCCTCGGCAACTTAACCGGCAAAAAAGATTTTTTTGAAAAAATCCCTAAGCCCCGGGGTCACAATTTCATCAAAAATATGACTTTCGGCAATTCACTCAAAAAATGGTGCCAAAAGGTTGCAAATGCTCCCCTGAGAGGTTTGGCGGTCGAAACAGAAGGCTTTTTATCACAGTAAAAGAAATGAGCCCTCGACAAGTCAACCGGCAGAAAAAGATTTTTTTGAAAAAATCCCTAAGCCCCGGGGTCACAATTTCATCAAAAATATGACTTTCGGCAATTCACTCAAAAATGGTACGAAACGGTTGCAAATGCTCCCCTGAGAGGTTTGGCGGTCGAAACAGAAGGCTTTTTATCACAGGAAAAGAAATCAGCCCTCGACAAGTCAACCGGCAGAAAAAGATTTTTTTGAAAAAATCCCTAAGCCCCGGGGTCACAATTTCATCAAAAATATGACTTTCGGCAATTCACTCAAAAATGGTGCCAAAAGGTTGCAAATGCTCCACTGAGAGGTTTGGCAGTCGAAACAGAAGGCTTTTTATCACAGGAAAAGAAATCAGCCCTCGACAAGTCAACCGGCAGAAAAAGATTTTTTTGAAAAAATCCCTAAGCCCCGGGGTCACAATTTCATCAAAAATATGACTTTCGGCAATTCACTCAAAAATGGTACGAAACGGTTGGAAATGCTCCCCTGAGAGGTTTGGCGGTCGAAACAGAAGGCTTTTTATCACAGGAAAAGAAATCAGCCCTCGACAAGTCAACCGGTAGAAAAAGATTTTTTTGAAAAAATCCCTAAGCCCCGGGGTCACAATTTCATCAAAAATATGACTTTCGGCAATTCACTCAAAAATGGTGCCAAAAGGTTGCAAATGCTCCCCTGAGAGGTTTGGCGGTCGAAACAGAAGGCTTTTTATCACAGGAAAAGAAATCAGCCCTCAGCAACTTAACCGGCAAAAAAGATTTTTTTGAAAAAATCCCTAAGCCCCGGGGTCACAATTTCATCAAAAATATGACTTTCGGCAATTCACTCAAAAATGGTACCAAACGGTTGCAAATGCTCCCCTGAGAGGTTTGGCGGTCGAAACAGAAGGCTTTTTATCACAGGAAAAGAAATCAGCCCTCGACAAGTCAACCGGCAGAAAAAGATTTTTTTGAAAAAATCCATAAGCCCCGGGGTCACAATTTCATCAAAAATATGACTTTTGGCAATTCACTCAAAAATGGTACGAAACGGTTGCAAATGCTCCCCTGAGAGGTTTGGCGGTCGAAACAGAAGGCTTTTTATCACAGGAAAAGAAATCAGCCCTCGGCAACTTAACCGGCAGAAAAAGATTTTTTTGAAAAAATCCCTAAGCCCCGGGGTCACAATTTCATCAAAAATATGACTTTCGGCAATTCACTCAAAAATGGTGCCAAAAGGTTGCAAATGCTCCCCTGAGAGGTTTGGCAGTCGAAACAGAAGGCTTTTTATCACAGGAAAAGAAATCAGCCCTCGACAAGTCAACCGGCAGAAAAAGATTTTTTTGAAAAAATCCCTAAGCCCCGGGGTCACAATTTCATCAAAAATATGACTTTCGGCAATTCACTCAAAAATGGTACGAAACGGTTGCAAATGCTCCCCTGAGAGGTTGGGCGGTCGAAACAGAAGGCTTTTTATCACAGGAAAAGAAATCAGCCCTCAGCAACTTAACCGGCAAAAAAGATTTTTTTGAAAAAATCCCTAAGCCCCGGGGTCACAATTTCATCAAAAATATGCCTTTCGGCAATTCACTCAAAAATGCTACCAAACGGTTGCAAATGCTCCCCTGAGAGGTTTGGCGGTCGAAACAGAAGGCTTTTTATCACAGGAAAAGAAATCAGCCCTCGACAAGTCAACCGGCAGAAAAAGATTTTTTTGAAAAAATCCCTAAGCCCCGGGGTCACAATTTCATCAAAAATATGACTTTCGGCAATTCACTCAAAAGTGGTGCCAAACGGTTGCAAATGCTCCCCTGAGAGGTTTGGCGGTCGAAACAGAAGGCTTTTTATCACAGGAAAAGAAATCAGCCCTCGACAACTCAATCGGCAGAAAAAGATTTTTTTGAAAAAATCCCTAAGCCCCGGGGTCACAATTTCATCAAAAATATGACTTTCGGCAATTCACTCAAAAATGGTACGAAACGGTTGCAAATGCTCCCCTGAGAGGTTTGGCGGTCGAAACAGAAGGCTTTTTATCACAGGAAAAGAAATCAGCCCTCGACAACTCAACCGGCAGAAAAAGATTTTTTTGAAAAAATCCCTAAGCCCCGGGGTCACAATTTCATCAAAAATATGACTTTCGGCAATTCACTCAAAAATGGTATGAAACGGTTGCAAATGCTCCCCTGAGAGGTTTGGCGTTCGAAACAGAAGGCTTTTTATCACAGGAAAAGAAATCAGCCCTCGGCAACTTAACCGGCAAAAAAGAATTTTTTGAAAAAATCCCTAAGCCCCGGGGTCACAATTTCATCAAAAATATGACTTTCGGCAATTCACTCAAAAAATGGTGCCAAAAGGTTGCAAATGCTCCCCTGAGAGGTTTGGCGGTCGAAACAGAAGGCTTTTTATCACAGTAAAAGAAATGAGCCCTCGACAAGTCAACCGGCAGAAAAAGATTTTTTTGAAAAAATCCCTAAGCCCCGGGGTCACAATTTCATCAAAAATATGACTTTCGGCAATTCACTCAAAAATGGTACGAAACGGTTGCAAATGCTCCCCTGAGAGGTTTGGCGGTCGAAACAGAAGGCTTTTTATCACAGGAAAAGAAATCAGCCCTCGGCAACTTAACCGGCAAAAAAGATTTTTTTGAAAAAATCCCTAAGCCCCGGGGTCACAATTTCATCAAAAATATGACTTTCGGCAATTCACTCAAAAATGGTACCAAACGGTTGCAAATGCTCCCCTGAGAGGTTTGGCGGTCGAAACAGAAGGCTTTTTATCACAGGAAAAGAAATCAGCCCTCGACAAGTCAACCGGCAGAAAAAGATTTTTTTGAAAAAATCCCTAAGCCCCGGGGTCACAATTTCATCAAAAATATGACTTTCGGCAATTCACTCAAAAATGGTGCCAAAAGGTTGCAAATGCTCCACTTAGAGGTTTGGCAGTCGAAACAGAAGGCTTTTTATCACAGGAAAAGAAATCAGCCCTCGACAAGTCAACCGGCAGAAAAAGATTTTTTTGAAAAAATCCCTAAGCCCCGGGGTCACAATTTCATCAAAAATATGACTTTCGGCAATTCACTCAAAAATGGTACGAAACGGTTGGAAATGCTCCCCTGAGAGGTTTGGCGGTCGAAACAGAAGGCTTTTTATCACAGGAAAAGAAATCAGCCCTCGACAAGTCAACCGGTAGAAAAAGATTTTTTTGAAAAAATCCCTAAGCCCCGGGGTCACAATTTCATCAAAAATATGACTTTCGGCAATTCACTCAAAAATGGTGCCAAAAGGTTGCAAATGCTCCCCTGAGAGGTTTGGCGGTCGAAACAGAAGGCTTTTTATCACAGGAAAAGAAATCAGCCCTCAACAAGTCAACCGGCAGCAAAAGATTTTTTTGAAAAAATCCCTAAGCCCCGGGGTCACAATTTCATCAAAAATATGACTTTCGGCAATTCACTCAAAAATGGTGCCAAAAGGTTGCAAATGCTCCCCTGAGAGGTTTGGCAGTCGAAACAGAAGGCTTTTTATCACAGGAAAAGAAATCAGCCCTCGACAAGTCAACCGGCAGAAAAAGATTTTTTTGAAAAAATCCCTAAGCCCCGGGGTCACAATTTCATCAAAAATATGACTTTCGGCAATTCACTCAAAAATGGTGCCAAAAGGTTGCAAATGCTCCCCTGAGAGGTTTGGCAATCGAAACAGAAGGCTTTTTATCACAGGAAAAGAAATCAGCCCTCGACAAGTCAACCGGCAGAAAAAGATTTTTTTGAAAAAATCCCTAAGCCCCGGGGTCACAATTTCATCAAAAATATGACTTTCGGCAATTCACTCAAAAATGGTACGAAACGGTTGGAAATGCTCCCCTGAGAGGTTTGGCGGTCGAAACAGAAGGCTTTTTATCACAGGAAAAGAAATCAGCCCTCGACAAGTCAACCGGTAGAAAAAGATTTTTTTGAAAAAATCCCTAAGCCCCGGGGTCACAATTTCATCAAAAATATGACTTTCGGCAATTCACTCAAAAATGGTGCCAAAAGGTTGCAAATGCTCCCCTGAGAGGTTTGGCGGTCGAAACAGAAGGCTTTTTATCACAGGAAAAGAAATCAGCCCTCAACAAGTCAACCGGCAGCAAAAGATTTTTTTGAAAAAATCCCTAAACCCCGGGGTCACAATTTCATCAAAAATATGACTTTCGGCAATTCACTCAAAAATGGTGCCAAAAGGTTGCAAATGCTCCCCTGAGAGGTTTGGCAGTCGAAACAGAAGGCTTTTTATCACAGGAAAAGAAATCAGCCCTCGACAAGTCAACCGGCAGAAAAAGATTTTTTTGAAAAAATCCCTAAGCCCCGGGGTCACAATTTCATCAAAAATATGACTTTCGGCAATTCACTCAAAAATGGTGCCAAAAGGTTGCAAATGCTCCCCTGAGAGGTTTGGCAGTCGAAACAGAAGGCTTTTTATCACAGGAAAAGAAATCAGCCCTCGACAAGTCAACCGGCAGAAAAAGATTTTTTTGAAAAAATCCCTAAGCCCCGGGGTCACAATTTCATCAAAAATATGACTTTCGGCAATTCACTCAAAAATGGTACGAAACGGTTGCAAATGCTCCCCTGCGAGGTTTGGCGGTCGAAACAGAAGGCTTTTTATCACAGGAAAAGAAATCAGCCCTCGGCAACTTAACCGGCAAAAAAGATTTTTTTGAAGAAATCCCTAAGCCCCGGGGTCACAATTTCATCAAAAATATTACTTTCGGCAATTCACTCAAAAATGGTACGAAACGGTTGCAAATGCTCCCCTGAGAGGTTTGGCGGTCGAAACAGAAGGCTTTTTATCACAGGAAAACAAATCAGCCCTCGACAAGTCAACCGGCAGAAAAAGATTTTTTTGAAAAAAATCCCTAAGCCCCGAGGTCACAATTTCATCAAAAATATGACTTTCGGCAATTCACTCAAAAATGGTACGAAACGGTTGCAAATGCTCCCCTGCGAGGTTTGGCGGTCGAAACAGAAGGCTTTTTATCACAGGAAAAGAAATCAGCCCTCGGCAACTTAACCGGCAAAAAAGATTTTTTTGAAGAAATCCCTAAGCCCCGGGGTCACAATTTCATCAAAAATATGACTTTCGGCAATTCACTCAAAAATGGTACGAAACGGTTGCAAATGCTCCCCTGAGAGGTTTGGCGGTCGAAACAGAAGGCTTTTTATCACAGGAAAAGAAATCAGCCCTCAACAAGTCAACCGGCAGCAAAAGATTTTTTTGAAAAAATCCCTAAGCCCCGGGGTCACAATTTCATCAAAAATATGACTTTCGGCAATTCACTCAAAAATGGTGCCAAAAGGTTGCAAATGCTCCCCTGAGAGGTTTGGCAGTCGAAACAGAAGGCTTTTTATCACAGGAAAAGAAATCAGCCCTCGACAAGTCAACCGGCAGAAAAAGATTTTTTTGAAAAAATCCCTAAGCCCCGGGGTCACAATTTCATCAAAAATATGACTTTCGGCAATTCACTCAAAAATGGTGCCAAAAGGTTGCAAATGCTCCCTTGAGAGGTTTGGCAGTCGAAACAGAAGGCTTTTTATCACAGGAAAAGAAATCAGCCCTCGACAAGTCAACCGGCAGAAAAAGATTTTTTTGAAAAAATCCCTAAGCCCCGGGGTCACAATTTCATCAAAAATATGACTTTCGGCAATTCACTCAAAAATGGTACGAAACGGTTGCAAATGCTCCCCTGAGAGGTTTGGCGGTCGAAACAGAAGGCTTTTTATCACAGGAAAAGAAATCAGCCCTCGGCAACTTAACCGGCAAAAAAGATTTTTTTGAAGAAATCCCTAAGCCCCGGGGTCACAATTTCATCAAAAATATTACTTTCGGCAATTCACTCAAAAATGGTACGAAACGGTTGCAAATGCTCCCCTGAGAGGTTTGGCGGTCGAAACAGAAGGCTTTTTATCACAGGAAAACAAATCAGCCCTCGACAAGTCAACCGGAAGAAAAAGATTTTTTTGAAAAAAATCCCTAAGCCCCGAGGTCACAATTTCATCAAAAATATGACTTTCGGCAATTCACTCAAAAATGGTACGAAACGGTTGCAAATGCTCCCCTGAGAGGTTTGGCGGTCGAAACAGAAGGCTTTTTATCACAGGAAAAGAAATCAGCCCTCGGCAACTTAACCGGCAAAAAAGATTTTTTTGAAAAAAATCCCTAAGCCCCGGGGTCACAATTTCATCAAAAATATGACTTTCGGCAATTCACTCGAAAATGGTACCAAACGTTTGCAAATGCTCCCCTGAGAGGTTTGGCGGTCGAAACAGAAGGCTTTTTATCACAGGAAAAGAAATCAGCCCTCGACAAGTCAACTGGCAGAAAAAGATTTTTTTGAAAAAATCCCTAAGCCCCGGGGTCACAATTTCATCAAAAATATGACTTTCGGCAATTCACTCAAAAATGGTGCCAAAAGGTTGCAAATGCTCCCCTGAGAGGTTTGGCAGTTGTAACAGAAGGCTTTTTATCACAGGAAAAGAAATCAGCCCTCGACAAGTCAACCGGCAGAAAAAGATTTTTTTGAAAAAATCCCTAAACCCCGGGGTCACAATTTCATCAAAAATATGACTTTCGGCAATTCACTCAAAAATGGTGCCAAAAGGTTGCATATGCTCCCCTGAGAGGTTTGGCGGTCGAAACAGAAGGCTTTTTATCACAGGAAAAGAAATCAGCCCTCGGCAACTTAACCGGAAAAAAGATTTCTTTGAAGAAATCCCTAAGCCCCGGGGTCACAATTTCATCAAAAATATGACTTTCGGCAATTCACTCAAAAATGGTACGAAACGGTTGCAAATGCTCCCCTGAGAGGTTTGGCGGTCGAAACAGAAGGCTTTTTATCACAGGAAAAGAAATCAGCCCTCAACAAGTCAACCGGCAGCAAAAGATTTTTTTGAAAAAATCCCTAAGCCCCGGGGTCACAATTTCATCAAAAATATGACTTTCGGCAATTCACTCAAAAATGGTATGAAACGGTTGCAAATGCTCCCCTGAGAGGTTTGGCAGTCGAAACAGAAGGCTTTTTATCACAGGAAAAGAAATCAGCCCTCGACAAGTCAACCGGCAGAAAAAGATTTTTTTGGAAAAATCCCTAAGCCCCGGGGTCACAATTTCATCAAAAATATGACTTTCGGCAATTCACTCAAAAATGGTATGAAACGGTTCCAAATGCTCCCTTGAGAGGTTTGGCCGTCGAAACAGAAGGCTTTTTATCACAGGAAAAGAAATCAGCCCTCGACAAGTCAACCGGCAGAAAAAGATTTTTTTGAAAAAATCCCTAAGCCCCGGGGTCACAATTTCATCAAAAATATGACTTTCGGCAATTCACTCAAAAATGGTATGAAACGGTTGCAAATGCTCCCCTGAGAGGTTTGGCGGTCGAAACAGAAGGCTTTTTATCACAGGAAAAGAAATCAGCCCTCGGCAACTTAACCGGCAAAAAAGATTTTTTTGAAGAAATCCCTAAGCCCCGGGGTCACAATTTCATCAAAAATATTACTTTCGGCAATTCACTCAAAAATGGTACGAAACGGTTGCAAATGCTCCCCTGAGAGGTTTGGCGGTCGAAACAGAAGGCTTTTTATCACAGGAAAACAAATCAGCCCTCGACAAGTCAACCGGAAGAAAAAGATTTTTTTGAAAAAAATCCCTAAGCCCCGAGGTCACAATTTCATCAAAAATATGACTTTCGGCAATTCACTCAAAAATGGTACGAAACGGTTGCAAATGCTCCCCTGAGAGGTTTGGCGGTCGAAACAGAAGGCTTTTTATCACAGGAAAAGAAATCAGCCCTCGGCAACTTAACCGGCAAAAAAGATTTTTTTGAAAAAAATCCCTAAGCCCCGGGGTCACAATTTCATCAAAAATATGACTTTCGGCAATTCACTCGAAAATGGTACCAAACGTTTGCAAATGCTCCCCTGAGAGGTTTGGCGGTCGAAACAGAAGGCTTTTTATCACAGGAAAAGAAATCAGCCCTCGACAAGTCAACTGGCAGAAAAAGATTTTTTTGAAAAAATCCCTAAGCCCCGGGGTCACAATTTCATCAAAAATATGACTTTCGGCAATTCACTCAAAAATGGTGCCAAAAGGTTGCAAATGCTCCCCTGAGAGGTTTGGCAGTTGAAACAGAAGGCTTTTTATCACAGGAAAAGAAATCAGCCCTCGACAAGTCAACCGGCAGAAAAAGATTTTTTTGAAAAAATCCCTAAACCCCGGGGTCACAATTTCATCAAAAATATGACTTTCGGCAATTCACTCAAAAATGGTACGAAACGGTTGCAAATGCTCCCCTGAGAGGTTTGGCGGTCGAAACAGAAGGCTTTTTATCACAGGAAAAGAAATCAGCCCTCGGCAACTTAACCGGAAAAAAGATTTCTTTGAAGAAATCCCTAAGCCCCGGGGTCACAATTTCATCAAAAATATGACTTTCGGCAATTCACTCAAAAATGGTACGAAACGGTTGCAAATGCTCCCCTGAGAGGTTTGGCGGTCGAAACAGAAGGCTTTTTATCACAGGAAAAGAAATCAGCCGTCAACAAGTCAACCGGCAGCAAAAGATTTTTTTGAAAAAATCCCTAAGCCCCGGGGTCACAATTTCATCAAAAATATGACTTTCGGCAATTCACTCAAAAATGGTGCCAAAAGGTTGCAAATGCTCCCCTGAGAGGTTTGGCAGTCGAAACAGAAGGCTTTTTATCACAGGAAAAGAAATCAGCCGTCGATAAGTCAACCGGCAGAAAAAGATTTTTTTGAAAAAATCCCTAAGCCCCGGGGTCACAATTTCATCAAAAATATGACTTTCGGCAATTCACTCAAAAATGGTGCCAAAAGGTTGCAAATGCTCCCTTGAGAGGTTTGGCCGTCGAAACAGAAGGCTTTTTATCACAGGAAAAGAAATCAGCCCTCGACAAGTCAACCGGTAGAAAAAGATTTTTTTGAAAAAATCCCTAAGCCCCGAGGTCACAATTTCATCAAAAATATGACTTTCGGCAATTCACTCAAAAATGGTACGAAACAGTTGCAAATGCTCCCCTGAGAGGTTTGGCGGTCGAAACAGAAGGCTTTTTATCACAGGAAAAGAAATCAGCCCTCGGCAACTTAACCGGCAAAAAAGATTTTTTTGAAAAAAATCCCTAAGCCCCGGGGTCACAATTTCATCAAAAATATGACTTTCGGCAATTCACTCGAAAATGGTACCAAACGTTTGCAAATGCTCCCCTGAGAGGTTTGGCGGTCAAAACAGAAGGCTTTTTATCACAGGAAAAGAAATCAGCCCTCGACAAGTCAACTGGCAGAAAAAGATTTTTTTGAAAAAATCCCTAAGCCCCGGGGACACAATTTCATCAAAAATATGACTTTCGGCAATTCACTCAAAAATAGTGCCAAAAGGTTGCAAATGCTCCCCTGAGAGGTTTGGCAGTTGAAACAGAAGGCTTTTTATCACAGGAAAAGAAATCAGCCCTCGACAAGTCAACCGGCAGAAAAAGATTTTTTTGAAAAAATCCCTAAACCCCGGGGTCACAATTTCATCAAAAATATGACTTTCGGCAATTCACTCAAAAATGGTACGAAACGGTTGCAAATGCTCCCCTGAGAGGTTTGGCGGTCGAAACAGAAGGCTTTTTATCACAGGAAAAGAAATCAGCCCTCGACAAGTCAACCGGCAGAAAAAGATTTTTTTGAAAAAATCCCTAAGCCCCGGGGTCACAATTTCATCAAAAATATGACTTTCGGCAATTCACTCAAAAATGGTACGAAACGGTTGCAAATGCTCCCCTGCGAGGTTTGGCGGTCGAAACAGAAGGCTTTTTATCACAGGAAAAGAAATCAGCCCTCGGCAACTTAACCGGCAAAAAAGATTTTTTTGAAAAAATCCCTAAGCCCTGGGGTCACAATTTCATCAAAAATATGACTTTCGGCAATTCACTCAAAAATGGTGCCAAAAGGTTGCATATGCTCCCCTGAGAGGTTTGGCGGTCGAAACAGAAGGCTTTTTATCACAGGAAAAGAAATCAGCCCTCGGCAACTTAACCGGAAAAAAGATTTCTTTGAAGAAATCCCTAAGCCCCGGGGTCACAATTTCATCAAAAATATGACTTTCGGCAATTCACTCAAAAATGGTGCCAAAAGGTTGCAAATGCTCGCCTGAGAGGTTTGGCAGTCGAAACAGAAGGCTTTTTATCACAGGAAAAGAAATCAGCCCTCGACAAGTCAACCGGCAGAAAAAGATTTTTTTCAAAAAATCCCTAAGCCCCGGGGTCACAATTTCATCAAAAATATGACTTTCGGCAATTCACTCAAAAATGGTGCCAAAAGGTTGCAAATGCTCCCTTGAGAGGTTTGGCCGTCGAAACAGAAGGCTTTTTATCACAGGAAAAGAAATCAGCCCTCGACAAGTCAACCGGCAGAAAAAGATTTTTTTGAAAAAATCCCTAAGCCCCGGGGTCACAATTTCATCAAAAATATGACTTTCGGCAATTCACTCAAAAATGGTATGAAACGGTTGCAAATGCTCCCCTGAGAGGTTTGGCGGTCGAAACAGAAGGCTTTTTATCACAGGAAAAGAAATCAGCCCTCGGCAACTTAACCGGCAAAAAAGATTTTTTTGAAGAAATCCCTAAGCCCCGGGGTCACAATTTCATCAAAAATATTACTTTCGGCAATTCACTCAAAAATGGTACGAAACGGTTGCAAATGCTCCCCTGAGAGGTTTGGCGGTCGAAACAGAAGGCTTTTTATCACAGGAAAAGAAATCAGCCCTCGACAAGTCAACTGGCAGAAAAAGATTTTTTTGAAAAAATCCCTAAGCCCCGGGGTCACAATTTCATCAAAAATATGACTTTCGGCAATTCACTCAAAAATGGTGCCAAAAGGTTGCAAATGCTCCCCTGAGAGGTTTGGCAGTTGAAACAGAAGGCTTTTTATCACAGGAAAAGAAATCAGCCCTCGACAAGTCAACCGGCAGAAAAAGATTTTTTTGAAAAAATCCCTAAACCCCGGGGTCACAATTTCATCAAAAATATGACTTTCGGCAATTCACTCAAAAATGGTACGAAACGGTTGCAAATGCTCCCCTGAGAGGTTTGGCGGTCGAAACAGAAGGCTTTTTATCACAGGAAAAGAAATCAGCCCTCGACAAGTCAACCGGCAGAAAAAGATTTTTTTGAAAAAATCCCTAAGCCCCGGGGTCACAATTTCATCAAAAATATGACTTTCGGCAATTCACTCAAAAATGGTACGAAACGGTTGCAAATGCTCCCCTGCGAGGTTTGGCGGTCGAAACAGAAGGCTTTTTATCACAGGAAAAGAAATCAGCCCTCGGCAACTTAACCGGCAAAAAAGATTTTTTTGAAAAAATCCCTAAGCCCCGGGGTCACAATTTCATCAAAAATCTGACTTTCGGCAATTCACTCAAAAATGGTGCCAAAAGGTTGCATATGCTCCCCTGAGAGGTTTGGCGGTCGAAACAGAAGGCTTTTTATCACAGGAAAAGAAATCAGCCCTCGGCAACTTAACCGGAAAAAAGATTTCTTTGAAAAAATCCCTAAGCCCCGGGGTCACAATTTCATGAAAAATCTGACTTTCGGCAATTCACTCGAAAATGGTACCAAACGGTTGCAAATGCTCCCCTGAGAGGTTTGGCGATCGAAACAGAAGGCTTTTTATCACAGGAAAAGAAATCAGCCCTCAACAAGTCAACCGGCAGCAAAAGATTTTTTTGAAAAAATCCCTAAGCCCCAGGGTCACAATTTCATCAAAAATATGACTTTCGGCAATTCACTCAAAAATGGTGCCAAAAGGTTGCAAATGCTCCCCTGAGAGGTTTGGCGGTCGAAACAGAAGGCTTTTTATCACAGGAAAAGAAATCAGCCCTCGGCAACTTAACCGGAAAAAAGATTTCTTTGAAAAAATCCCTAAGCCCCGGGGTCACAATTTCATGAAAAATCTGACTTTCGGCAATTCACTCGAAAATGGTACCAAACGGTTGCAAATGCTCCCCTGAGAGGTTTGGCGGTCGAAACAGAAGGCTTTTTATCACAGGAAAAGAAATCAGCCCTCAACAAGTCAACCGGCAGCAAAAGATTTTTTTGAAAAAATCCCTAAGCCCCGGGGTCACAATTTCATCAAAAATATGACTTTCGGCAATTCACTCAAAAATGGTGCCAAAAGGTTGCAAATGCTCCCCTGACAGGTTTGGCAGTCGAAACAGAAGGCTTTTTATCACAGGAAAAGAAATCAGCCCTCGACAAGTCAACCGGCAGAAAAAGATTTTTTTGAAAAAATCCCTAAGCCCCGGGGTCACAATTTCATCAAAAATATGACTTTCGGCAATTCACTCAAAAATGGTGCCAAAAGGTTGCAAATGCTCCCCTGAGAGGTTTGGCAGTCGAAACAGAAGGCTTTTTATCACAGGAAAAGAAATCAGCCCTCGACAAGTCAACCGGCAGAAAAAGATTTTTTTGAAAAAATCCCTAAGCCCCGGGGTCACAATTTCATCAAAAATATGACTTTCGGCAATTCACTCAAAAATGGTGCCAAAAGGTTGCAAATGCTCCCCTGAGAGGTTTGGCAGTCGAAACAGAAGGCTTTTTATCACAGGAAAAGAAATCAGCCCTCGACAAGTCAACTGGCAGAAAAAGATTTTTTTGAAAAAATCCCTAAGCCCCGGGGTCACAATTTCATCAAAAATATGACTTTCGGCAATTCACTCAAAAATGGTGCCAAAAGGTTGCAAATGCTCCCCTGAGAGGTTTGGCGGTCGAAACAGAAGTCTTTTTATCACAGGAAAAGAAATCAGCCCTAGACAAGTCAACCGGCAGAATTTTTTTTTTTTTTGAAAAAATCCCTAAGCTCACAATTTCACAATTTCACAATTTTGTTGAAAAAATCCCTAAGCCCCGGGTTCACAATTTCATCAAAAATATGACTTTCGGCAATTCACTCAAAAATGGTGCCAAACGGTTGCAAATGCTCCCCTGAGAGGTTTGGCGGTCGAAACAGAAGGCTTTTTATCACAGGAAAAGAAATCAGCCCTCGGCAACTTAACCGGAAAAAAGATTTCTTTGAAAAAATCACTAAGCCCCGGGGTCACAATTTCATGAAAAATCTGACTTTCGGCAATTCACTCGAAAATGGTACCAAACGGTTGCAAATGCTCCCCTGAGAGGTTTGGCGGTCGAAACAGAAGGCTTTTTATCACAGGAAAAGAAATCAGCCCTCAACAAGTCAACCGGCAGCAAAAGATTTTTTTGAAAAAATCCCTAAGCCCCGGGGTCACAATTTCATCAAAAATATGACTTTCGGCAATTCACTCAAAAATGGTGCCAAAAGGTTGCAAATGCTCCCCTGAGAGGTTTGGCAGTCGAAACAGAAGGCTTTTTATCACAGGAAAAGAAATCAGCCCTCGACAAGTCAACCGGCAGAAAAAGATTTTTTTGAAAAAATCCCTAAGCCCCGGGGTCACAATTTCATCAAAAATATGACTTTCGGCAATTCACTCGAAAATGGTACCAAACGTTTGCAAATGCTCCCCTGAGAGGTTTGGCGGTCGAAACAGAAGGCTTTCTATCACAGGAAAAGAAATCAGCCCTCAACAAGTCAACCGGCAGCAAAAGATTTTTTTGAAAAAATCCCTAAGCCCCGGGGTCACAATTTCATCAAAAATATGACTTTCGGCAATTCACTCAAAAATGGTGCCAAAAGGTTGCAAATGCTCCCCTGAGAGGTTTGGCAGTCGAAACAGAAGGCTTTTTATCACAGGAAAAGAAATCAGCCCTCGACAAGTCAACCGGCAGAAAAAGATTTTTTTGAAAAAATCCCTAAGCCCCGGGGTCACAATTTCATCAAAAATATGACTTTCGGCAATTCACTCAAAAATGGTGCCAAAAGGTTGCAAATGCTCCCCTGAGAGGTTTGGCAGTCGAAACAGAAGGCTTTTTATCACAGGAAAAGAAATCAGCCCTCGACAAGTCAACCGGCAGAAAAAGATTTTTTTGAAAAAATCCCTAAGCCCCGGGGTCACAATTTCATCAAAAATATGACTTTCGGCAATTCACTCAAAAATGGTGCCAAAAGGTTGCAAATGCTCCCCTGAGAGGTTTGGCAGTCGAAACAGAAGGCTTTTTATCACAGGAAAAGAAATCAGCCCTCGACAAGTCAACTGGCAGAAAAAGATTTTTTTGAAAAAATCCCTAAGCCCCGGGGTCACAATTTCATCAAAAATATGACTTTCGGCAATTCACTCAAAAATGGTGCCAAAAGGTTGCAAATGCTCCCCTGAGAGGTTTGGCGGTCGAAACAGAAGTCTTTTTATCACAGGAAAAGAAATCAGCCCTAGACAAGTCAACCGGCAGAATTTTTTTTTTTTTTGAAAAAATCCCTAAGCTCACAATTTCACAATTTCACAATTTTGTTGAAAAAATCCCTAAGCCCCGGGTTCACAATTTCATCAAAAATATGACTTTCGGCAATTCACTCAAAAATGGTGCCAAACGGTTGCAAATGCTCCCCTGAGAGGTTTGGCGGTCGAAACAGAAGGCTTTTTATCACAGGAAAAGAAATCAGCCCTCGGCAACTTAACCGGAAAAAAGATTTCTTTGAAAAAATCACTAAGCCCCGGGGTCACAATTTCATGAAAAATCTGACTTTCGGCAATTCACTCGAAAATGGTACCAAACGGTTGCAAATGCTCCCCTGAGAGGTTTGGCGGTCGAAACAGAAGGCTTTTTATCACAGGAAAAGAAATCAGCCCTCAACAAGTCAACCGGCAGCAAAAGATTTTTTTGAAAAAATCCCTAAGCCCCGGGGTCACAATTTCATCAAAAATATGACTTTCGGCAATTCACTCAAAAATGGTGCCAAAAGGTTGCAAATGCTCCCCTGAGAGGTTTGGCAGTCGAAACAGAAGGCTTTTTATCACAGGAAAAGAAATCAGCCCTCGACAAGTCAACCGGCAGAAAAAGATTTTTTTGAAAAAATCCCTAAGCCCCGGGGTCACAATTTCATCAAAAATATGACTTTCGGCAATTCACTCGAAAATGGTACCAAACGTTTGCAAATGCTCCCCTGAGAGGTTTGGCGGTCGAAACAGAAGGCTTTTTATCACAGGAAAAGAAATCAGCCCTCGACAAGTCAACTGGCAGAAAAAGATTTTTTTGAAAAAATCCCTAAGCCCCGGGGTCACAATTTCATTAAAAATATGACTTTCGGCAATTCACTCAAAAATGGTGCCAAAAGGTTGCAAATGCTCCCCTGAGAGGTTTGGCAGTTGAAACAGAAGGCTTTTTATCACAGGAAAAGAAATCAGCCCTCGACAAGTCAACCGGCAGAAAAAGATTTTTTTGAAAAAATCCCTAAACCCCGGGGTCACAATTTCATCAAAAATATGACTTTTGGCAATTCACTCAAAAATGGTACGAAACGGTTGCAAATGCTCCCCTGAGAGGTTTGGCGGTCGAAACAGAAGGCTTTTTATCACAGGAAAAGAAATCAGCCCTCGACAAGTCAACCGGCAGAAAAAGATTTTTTTGAAAAAATCCCTAAGCCCCGGGGTCACAATTTCATCAAAAATATGACTTTCGGCAATTCACTCAAAAATGGTACGAAACGGTTGCAAATGCTCCCCTGCGAGGTTTGGCGGTCGAAACAGAAGGCTTTTTATCACAGGAAAAGAAATCAGCCCTCGGCAACTTAACCGGCAAAAAAGATTTTTTTGAAAAAATCCCTAAGCCCCGGGGTCACAATTTCATCAAAAATCTGACTTTCGGCAATTCACTCAAAAATGGTGCCAAAAGGTTGCAAATGCTCCCCTGAGAGATTTGGCGGTCGAAACAGAAGGCTTTTTATCACAGGAAAAGAAATCAGCCCTCGGCAACTTAACCGGAAAAAAGATTTCTTTGAAAAAATCCCTAAGCCCCGGGGTCACAATTTCATGAAAAATCTGACTTTCGGCAATTCACTCAAAAATGGTGCCAAACGGTTGCAAATGCTCCCCTGAGAGGTTTGGCGGTCGAAACAGAAGGCTTTTTATCACAGGAAAAGAAATCAGCCCTCGACAAGTCAACCGGCAGAAAAAGATTTTTTTGAAAAAATCCCTAAGCCCCGGGGTCACAATTTCATCAAAAATATGACTTTCGGCAATTCACTCAAAAATGGTGCCAAAAGGTTGCAAATGCTCCCCTGAGAGGTTTGGCAGTCGAAACAGAAGGCTTTTTATCACAGGAAAAGAAATCAGCCCTCGACAAGTCAACCGGCAGAAAAAGATTTTTTTGAAAAAATCCCTAAGCCCCGGGGTCACAATTTCATCAAAAATATGACTTTCGGCAATTCACTCAAAAATGGTGCCAAACGGTCGCAAATGCTCCCCTGAGAGGTTTGGCGGTCGAAACAGAAGTCTTTTTATCACAGGAAAAGAAATCAGCCCTCGACAAGTCAACCGGCAGAATTTTTTTTTTTTGAAAAAATCCCTAAGCTCACAATTTCACAATTTTGTTGAAAAAATCCCTAAGCCCCGGGTTCACAATTTCATCAAAAATATGACTTTCGGCAATTCACTCAAAAATGGTGCCAAACGGTTGCAAATGCTCCCCTGAGAGGTTTGGCGGTCGAAACAGAAGGCTTTTTATCACAGGAAAAGAAATCAGAACTCGAAAACTTAACCGGCAATTTTTTTAAAAAAAAAAAATCCCTAAGCCCCGGGGTCACAATTTCATCAAAAATATGACTTTCGGCAGTTCATTCAAAAATGGTGCCAAACGGTTGCAAATGCTCCCCTGAGAGGTTTGGCGGTCGAAACAGAAGGCTTTTTATCACAGGAAAAGAAACCAGCTCTCGACAAGTCAACCGGCAGAAAAAGAATTTTTTGAAAAAATCCCTAAGCCCCGGGGTCACAATTTCATCAAAAATCTGACTTTCGGCAATTCACTCAAAAATGGTGCCAAACGGTCGCAAATGCTCCCCTGAGAGGTTTGGCGGTCGAAACAGAAGTCTTTTTATCACAGGAAAAGAAATCAGCCCTCGACAAGTCAACCGGCAGAATTTTTTTTTTTTTGAAAAAATCCCTAAGCTCACAATTTCACAATTTTGTTGAAAAAATCCCTAAGCCCCGGGTTCACAATTTCATCAAAAATATGACTTTCGGCAATTCACTCAAAAATGGTGCCAAACGGTTGCAAATGCTCCCCTGAGAGGTTTGGCGGTCGAAACAGAAGGCTTTTTATCACAGGAAAAGAAATCAGAACTCGACAATTCAACCGGCAGAAAAAGATCTTTTTGAAAAAATGCCTAAGCCCCGGGGTCACAATTTCATGAAAAATATGACTTTCGGCAATTCACTCAAAAATGGTGCCAAACGGTTGCAAATGCTCCCCTGAGAGGTTTGGCGGTCGAAACAGAAGGCTTTTTATCACAGGAAAAGAAATCAGAACTCGAAAACTTAACCGGCAATTTTTTTTAAAAAAAAAAATCCCTAAGCCCCGGGGTCACAATTTCATCAAAAATATGACTTTCGGCAGTTCATTCAAAAATGGTGCCAAACGGTTGCAAATGCTCCCCTGAAAGGTTTGGCGGTCGAAACAGAAGGCTTTTTATCACAGGAAAAGAAACCAGCTCTCGAGAAGTCAACCGGCAGAAAAAGAATTTTTTGAAAAAATCCCTAAGCCCCGGGGTCACAATTTCATCAAAAATCTGACTTTCGGCAATTCACTCAAAAATGGTGCCAAACGGTTGCAAATGCTCCCCTGAGAGGTTTGGGGGTCGAAACAGAAGGCTTTTTATCACAGGAAAAGAAATCAGCCCTCGACAACTTAACCGGCAAAAAAGAATTTTTTGAAAAAATCCCTAAGCCCCGGGGTCACAATTTCATGAAAAATCTGACTTTCGGCAATTCACTCAAAAATGGTGCCAAAAGGTTGCAAATGCTCCCCTGAGAGGTTTGGTGGTCGAAACAGAAGGCTTTTTATCACAGGAAAAGAAATCAGCCCTCGGCAACATAGCCGGCAAAAAAGATTTTTTTGAAAAAATCCCTAAGGCCCGGGGTCACAATTTCATCAAAAATCTGACTTTCGGCAATTCACTCAAAAATGGTGCCAAACGGTTGCAAATGCTCCCCTGAGAGGTTTGGCGGTCGAAACAGAAGGCTTTTTATCACAGGAAAAGAAATCAGAACTCGAAAACTTAAGCGGCAAAAATTTTTTTTTTTGAAAAAATCCGTAAGCCCCGGGGTCACAATTTCATGGAAAATCTGACTTTCGGCAATTCACTCAAAAATGGTGCCAAACAGTTGCAAATGCTCCCCTGAGAGGTTTGGGGGGTCAAACAGAAGGCTTTTTATCACAGGAAAAGAAATGAGCCCTCGACAAGTCAACCGGCAGAAAAAGATTTTTTTGAAAAAATCCCTAAGCCCCGGGGTCACAATTTCATCAAAAATCTGACTTTCGGCAGTTCATTCAAAAATGGTGCCAAACGGTTGCAAATGCTCCCCTGAGAGGTTTGGCAGTCGAAACAGAAGGCTTTTTATCACAGGAAAAGAAATCAGCCCTCGACAAGTCAACCGGCAGAAAAAGAATTTTTTGAAAAAATCCCTAAGCCGGGCCCGGGGTCACAATTTCATAAAAAATCTGACTTTTGGCAATTCACTCAAAAATGGTGCCAAACGGTTGCAAATGCTCCCCTGAGAGGTTTGCGGGTCAAACAGAAGGCTTTTTATCACAGGAAAAGAAATGAGCCCTCGACAAGTCAACCGGCAGAAAAACATTTTTTTGAAAAAATCCCTAAGCCCCGGGGTCACAATTTCATCAAAAATATGACTTTCGGCAATTCACTCAAAAATGGTGCCAAACGGTTGCAAATGCTCCCCTGAGAGGTTTGGCAGTCGAAACAGAAGGCTTTTTATCACAGGAAAAGAAATCAGCCCTCGACAAGTCAACCGGCAGAAAAAGATTTTTTTGAAAAAATCCCTAAGCCCCGGGGTCACAATTTCATCAAAAATATGACTTTCGGCAATTCACTCAAAAATGGTGCCAAAAGGTTGCAAATGCTCCCCTGAGAGGTTTGGCAGTCGAAACAGAAGGCTTTTTATCACAGGAAAAGAAATCAGCCCTCGGCAACATAGCCGGCAAAAAAGATTTTTTTGAAAAAATCCCTAAGCCCCGGGGTCACAATTTCATCAAAAATCTGACTTTCGGCAATTCACTCAAAAATGGTACGAAACGGTTGCAAATGCTCCCCTGAGAGGTTTGGCGGTCGAAACAGTAGGCTTTTTATCACAGGAAAAGAAATCAGCCCTCAACAAGTCAACCGGCAGCAAAAGATTTTTTTGAAAAAATCCCTAAGCCCCGGGGTCACAATTTCATCAAAAATATGACTTTCGGCAATTCACTCAAAAATGGTGCCAAAAGGTTGCAAATGCTCCCCTGAGAGGTTTGGCAGTCGAAACAGAAGGCTTTTTATCACAGGAAAAGAAATCAGCCCTCGACAAGTCAACCGGCAGAAAAAGATTTTTTTGAAAAAATCCCTAAGCCCCGGGGTCACAATTTCATCAAAAATATGACTTTCGGCAATTCACTCAAAAATGGTGCCAAAAGGTTGCAAATGCTCCCTTGAGAGGTTTGGCCGTCGAAACAGAAGGCTTTTTATCACAGGAAAAGAAATCAGCCCTCGACAAGTCAACCGGCAGAAAAAGATTTTTTTGAAAAAATCCCTAAGCCCCGGGGTCACAATTTCATCAAAAATATGACTTTCGGCAATTCACTCAAAAATGGTATGAAACGGTTGCAAATGCTCCCCTGAGAGGTTTGGCGGTCGAAACAGAAGGCTTTTTATCACAGGAAAAGAAATCAGCCCTCGGCAACTTAACCGGCAAAAAAGATTTTTTTGAAGAAATCCCTAAGCCCCGGGGTCACAATTTCATCAAAAATATTACTTTCGGCAATTCACTCAAAAATGGTACGAAACGGTTGCAAATGCTCCCCTGAGAGGTTTGGCGGTCGAAACAGAAGGCTTTTTATCACAGGAAAACAAATCAGCCCTCGACAAGTCAACCGGAAGAAAAAGATTTTTTTGAAAAAAATCCCTAAGCCCCGAGGTCACAATTTCATCAAAAATATGACTTTCGGCAATTCACTCAAAAATGGTACGAAACGGTTGCATATGCTCCCCTGAGAGGTTTGGCGGTCGAAACAGAAGGCTTTTTATCACAGAAAAAGAAATCAGCCCTCGGCAACTTAACCGGCAAAAAAGATTTTTTTGAAAAAAATCCCTAAGCCCCGGGGTCACAATTTCATCAAAAATATGACTTTCGGCAATTCACTCGAAAATGGTACCAAACGTTTGCAAATGCTCCCCTGAGAGGTTTGGCGGTCGAAACAGAAGGCTTTTTATCACAGGAAAAGAAATCAGCCCTCGACAAGTCAACTGGCAGAAAAAGATTTTTTTGAAAAAATCCCTAAGCCCCGGGGTCACAATTTCATCAAAAATATGACTTTCGGCAATTCACTCAGAAATGGTGCCAAAAGGTTGCAAATGCTCCCCTGAGAGGTTTGGCAGTTGAAACAGAAGGCTTTTTATCACAGGAAAAGAAATCAGCCCTCGACAAGTCAACCGGCAGAAAAAGATTTTTTTGAAAAAATCCCTAAACCCCGGGGTCACAATTTCATCAAAAATATGACTTTCGGCAATTCACTCAAAAATGGTACGAAACGGTTGCAAATGCTCCCCTGAGAGGTTTGGCGGTCGAAACAGAAGGCTTTTTATCACAGGAAAAGAAATCAGCCCTCGACAAGTCAACCGGCAGAAAAAGATTTTTTTGAAAAAATCCCTAAGCCCCGGGGTCACAATTTCATCAAAAATATGACTTTCGGCAATTCACTCAAAAATGGTACGAAACGGTTGCAAATGCTCCCCTGCGAGGTTTGGCGGTCGAAACAGAAGGCTTTTTATCACAGGAAAAGAAATCAGCCCTCGGCAACTTAACCGGCAAAAAAGATTTTTTTGAAAAAATCCCTAAGCCCCGGGGTCACAATTTCATCAAAAATCTGACTTTCGGCAATTCACTCAAAAATGGTGCCAAAAGGTTGCATATGCTCCCCTGAGAGGTTTGGCGGTCGAAACAGAAGGCTTTTTATCACAGGAAAAGAAATCAGCCCTCGG
Source organism: Podarcis muralis (assembly GCF_964188315.1). Lineage (NCBI taxonomy): Eukaryota > Metazoa > Chordata > Lepidosauria > Squamata > Lacertidae > Podarcis > Podarcis muralis. The sequence goes on along the minus strand of NC_135659.1, from coordinate 18,271,161 downwards.
CAACTTAACCGGAAAAAAGATTTCTTTGAAAAAATCCCTAAGCCCCGGGGTCACAATTTCATCAAAAATATGACTTTCGGCAATTCACTCGAAAATGGTACCAAACGGTCGCAAATGCTCCCCTGAGAGGTTTGGCGATCGAAACAGAAGGCTTTTTATCACAGGAAAAGAAATCAGCCCTCAACAAGTCAACCGGCAGCAAAAGATTTTTTTGAAAAAATCCCTAAGCCCCGGGGTCACAATTTCATCAAAAATATGACTTTCGGCAATTCACTCAAAAATGGTGCCAAAAGGTTGCAAATGCTCCCCTGAGAGGTTTGGCAGTCGAAACAGAAGGCTTTTTATCACAGGAAAAGAAATCAGCCCTCGACAAGTCAACCGGCAGAAAAAGATTTTTTGAAAAAATCCCTAAGCCCCGGGGTCACAATTTCATCAAAAATATGACTTTCGGCAATTCACTCAAAAATGGTGCCAAAAGGTTGCAAATGCTCCCCTGAGAGGTTTGGCAGTCGAAACAGAAGGCTTTTTATCACAGGAAAAGAAATCAGCCCTCGACAAGTCAACCGGCAGAAAAAGATTTTTTTGAAAAAATCCCTAAGCCCCGGGGTCACAATTTCATCAAAAATATGACTTTCGGCAATTCACTCAAAAATGGTACGAAACGGTTGCAAATGCTCCCCTGAGAGGTTTGGCGGTCGAAACAGAAGGCTTTTTATCACAGGAAAAGAAATCAGCCCTCGGCAACTTAACCGGCAAAAAAGATTTTTTTGAAAAAAATCCCTAAGCCCCGGGGTCACAATTTCATCAAAAATATGACTTTCGGCAATTCACTCGAAAATGGTACCAAACGTTTGCAAATGCTCCCCTGAGAGGTTTGGCGGTCGAAACAGAAGGCTTTTTATCACAGGAAAAGAAATCAGCCCTCGACAAGTCAACTGGCAGAAAAAGATTTTTTTGAAAAAATCCCTAAGCCCCGGGGTCACAATTTCATCAAAAATATGACTTTCGGCAATTCACTCAAAAATGGTGCCAAAAGGTTGCAAATGCTCCCCTGAGAGGTTTGGCAGTTGAAACAGAAGGCTTTTTATCACAGGAAAAGAAATCAGCCCTCGACAAGTCAACCGGCAGAAAAAGATTTCTTTGAAAAAATCCCTAAGCCCCGGGGTCACAATTTCATGAAAAATCTGACTTTCGGCAATTCACTCAAAAATGGTGCCAAACGGTTGCAAATGCTCCCCTGAGAGGTTTGGCGGTCGAAACAGAAGGCTTTTTATCACAGGAAAAGAAATCAGCCCTCGACAAGTCAACCGGCAGAAAAAGATTTTTTTGAAAAAATCCCTAAGCCCCGGGGTCACAATTTCATCAAAAATATGACTTTCGGCAATTCACTCAAAAATGGTGCCAAAAGGTTGCAAATGCTCCCCTGAGAGGTTTGGCAGTCGAAACAGAAGGCTTTTTATCACAGGAAAAGAAATCAGCCCTCGACAAGTCAACCGGCAGAAAAAGATTTTTTTGAAAAAATCCCTAAGCCCCGGGGTCACAATTTCATCAAAAATATGACTTTCGGCAATTCACTCAAAAATGGTGCCAAAAGGTTGCAAATGCTCCCCTGAGAGGTTTGGCGGTCGAAACAGAAGTCTTTTTATCACAGGAAAAGAAATCAGCCCTAGACAAGTCAACCGGCAGAATTTTTTTTTTTTTTTGAAAAAATCCCTAAGCTCACAATTTCACAATTTCACAATTTTGTTGAAAAAATCCCTAAGCCCCGGGTTCACAATTTCATCAAAAATATGACTTTCGGCAATTCACTCAAAAATGGTGCCAAACGGTTGCATATGCTCCCCTGAGAGGTTTGGCGGTCGAAACAGAAGGCTTTTTATCACAGGAAAAGAAATCAGCCCTCGGCAACTTAACCGGAAAAAAGATTTCTTTGAAAAAATCCCGAAGCCCCGGGGTCACAATTTCATCAAAAATCTGACTTTCGGCAATTCACTCGAAAATGGTACCAAACGGTTGCAAATGCTCCCCTGAGAGGTTTGGCGGTCGAAACAGAAGGCTTTTTATCACAGGAAAAGAAATCAGCCCTCAACAAGTCAACCGGCAGCAAAAGATTTTTTTGAAAAAATCCCTAAGCCCCGGGGTCACAATTTCATCAAAAATATGACTTTCGGCAATTCACTCAAAAATGGTGCCAAAAGGTTGCAAATGCTCCCCTGAGAGGTTTGGCAGTCGAAACAGAAGGCTTTTTATCACAGGAAAAGAAATCAGCCCTCGACAAGTCAACCGGCAGAAAAAGATTTTTTTGAAAAAATCCCTAAGCCCCGGGGTCACAATTTCATCAAAAATATGACTTTCGGCAATTCACTCAAAAATGGTGCCAAAAGGTTGCAAATGCTCCCCTGAGAGGTTTGGCGGTCGAAACAGAAGGCTTTTTATCACAGGAAAAGAAATCAGCCCTCGACAAGTCAACCGGCAGAAAAAGATTTTTTTGAAAAAATCCCTAAGCCCCGGGGTCACAATTTCATCAAAAATATGACTTTCGGCAATTCACTCAAAAATGGTACGAAACGGTTGCAAATGCTCCCCTGAGAGGTTTGGCGGTCGAAACAGAAGGCTTTTTATCACAGGAAAAGAAATCAGCCCTCGGCAACTTAACCGGCAAAAATGATTTTTTAGAAAAAAATCCCTAAGCCCCGGGGTCACAATTTCATCAAAAATATGACTTTCGGCAATTCACTCGAAAATGGTACCAAACGTTTGCAAATGCTCCCCTGAGAGGTTTGGCGGTCGAAACAGAAGGCTTTTTATCACAGGAAAAGAAATCAGCCCTCGACAAGTCAACTGGCAGAAAAAGATTTTTTTGAAAAAATCCCTAAGCCCCGGGGTCACAATTTCATTAAAAATATGACTTTCGGCAATTCACTCAAAAATGGTACGAAACGGTTGCAAATGCTCCCCTGAGAGGTTTGGCGGTCGAAACAGAAGGCTTTTTATCACAGGAAAAGAAATCAGCCCTCGACAACTCAACCGGCAGAAAAAGATTTTTTTGAAAAAATCCCTAAGCCCCAGGGTCACAATTTCATCAAAAATATGACTTTCGAAAATTCACTCAAAAATGGTGCCAAAAGGTTGCAAATGCTCCCCTGAGAGGTTTGGCAGTCGAAACAGAAGGCTTTTTATCACAGGAAAAGAAATCAGCCCTCGACAAGTCAACCGGCAGAAAAAGATTTTTTTTGAAAAAATCCCTAAGCCCCGGGGTCACAATTTCATCAAAAATATGACTTTCGAAAATTCACTCAAAAATGGTACGAAACGGTTGCAAATGCTCCCCTGAGAGGTTTGGCGGTCGAAACAGAAGGCTTTTTATCACAGGAAAAGAAATCAGCCCTCGGCAACTTAACCGGCAAAAAAGATTTTTTTGAAAATATCCCTAAGCCCCGTGGTCACAATTTCATCAAAAATATGACTTTCGGCAATTCACTCAAAAATGGTACCAAACGGTTGCAAATGCTCCCCTGAGAGGTTTGGCGGTCGAAACAGAAGGCTTTTTATTACAGGAAAAGAAATCAGCCCTCGACAACTTAACCGGCAAGAAAGATTTTTTTGAAAAAATCCCTAAGCCCCGGGGTCACAATTTCATCAAAAATATGACTTTCGGCAATTCACTCAAAAATGGTTCCAAAAGGTTGCAAATGCTCCCCTGAGAGGTTTGGCAGTCGAAACAGAAGGCTTTTTATCACAGGAAAAGAAATCAGCCCTCGACAACTCAACCGGCAGAAAAAGATTTTTTTGAAAAAATCCCTGAGCCCCGGGGTCACAATTTCATCAAAAATATGACTTTCGGCAATTCACTCGAAAATGGTACCAAACGTTTGCAAATGCTCCCCTGAGAGGTTTGGCGGTCGAAACAGAAGGCTTTTTATCACAGGAAAAGAAATCAGCCCTCGACAAGTCAACCGGCAGAAAAAGATTTTTTTGAAAAAATCCCTAAGCCCCGGGGTCACAATTTCATCAAAAATATGACTTTCGGCAATTCACTCAAAAATGGTGCCAAAAGGTTGCAAATGCTCCCCTGAGAGGTTTGGCAGTCGAAACAGAAGGCTTTTTATCACAGGAAAAGAAATCAGCCCTCGACAAGTCAACCGGCAGAAAAAGATTTTTTTGAAAAAATCCCTAAGCCCCGGGGTCACAATTTCATCAAAAATATGACTTTCGGCAATTCACTCAAAAATGGTACGAAACGGTTGCAAATGCTCCCCTGAGAGGTTTGGCGGTCGAAACAGAAGGCTTTTTATCACAGGAAAAGAAATCAGCCCTCGGCAACTTAACCGGCAAAAATGATTTTTTTGAAAAAAATCCCTAAGCCCCGGGGTCACAATTTCATCAAAAATATGACTTTCGGCAATTCACTCGAAAATGGTACCAAACGTTTGCAAATGCTCCCCTGAGAGGTTTGGCGGTCGAAACAGAAGGCTTTTTATCACAGGAAAAGAAATCAGCCCTCGACAAGTCAACTGGCAGAAAAAGATTTTTTTGAAAAAATCCCTAAGCCCCGGGGTCACAATTTCATTAAAAATATGACTTTCGGCAATTCACTCAAAAATGGTGCCAAAAGGTTGCAAATGCTCCCCTGAGAGGTTTGGCAGTTGAAACAGAAGGCTTTTTATCACAGGAAAAGAAATCAGCCCTCGACAAGTCAACCGGCAGAAAAAGATTTTTTTGAAAAAATCCCTAAACCCCGGGGTCACAATTTCATCAAAAATATGACTTTTGGCAATTCACTCAAAAATGGTACGAAACGGTTGCAAATGCTCCCCTGAGAGGTTTGGCGGTCGAAACAGAAGGCTTTTTATCACAGGAAAAGAAATCAGCCCTCGACAAGTCAACCGGCAGAAAAAGATTTTTTTGAAAAAATCCCTAAGCCCCGGGGTCACAATTTCATCAAAAATATGACTTTCGGCAATTCACTCAAAAATGGTACGAAACGGTTGCAAATGCTCCCCTGCGAGGTTTGGCGGTCGAAACAGAAGGCTTTTTATCACAGGAAAAGAAATCAGCCCTCGGCAACTTAACCGGCAAAAAAGATTTTTTTGAAAAAATCCCTAAGCCCCGGGGTCACAATTTCATCAAAAATCTGACTTTCGGCAATTCACTCAAAAATGGTGCCAAAAGGTTGCAAATGCTCCCCTGAGAGATTTGGCGGTCGAAACAGAAGGCTTTTTATCACAGGAAAAGAAATCAGCCCTCGGCAACTTAACCGGAAAAAAGATTTCTTTGAAAAAATCCCTAAGCCCCGGGGTCACAATTTCATGAAAAATCTGACTTTCGGCAATTCACTCAAAAATGGTGCCAAACGGTTGCAAATGCTCCCCTGAGAGGTTTGGCGGTCGAAACAGAAGGCTTTTTATCACAGGAAAAGAAATCAGCCCTCGACAAGTCAACCGGCAGAAAAAGATTTTTTTGAAAAAATCCCTAAGCCCCGGGGTCACAATTTCATCAAAAATATGACTTTCGGCAATTCACTCAAAAATGGTGCCAAAAGGTTGCAAATGCTCCCCTGAGAGGTTTGGCAGTCGAAACAGAAGGCTTTTTATCACAGGAAAAGAAATCAGCCCTCGACAAGTCAACCGGCAGAATTTTTTTTTTTTTGAAAAAATCCCTAAGCTCACAATTTCACAATTTTGTTGAAAAAATCCCTAAGCCCCGGGTTCACAATTTCATCAAAAATATGACTTTCGGCAATTCACTCAAAAATGGTGCCAAACGGTTGCAAATGCTCCCCTGAGAGGTTTGGCGGTCGAAACAGAAGGCTTTTTATCACAGGAAAAGAAATCAGAACTCGACAATTCAACCGGCAGAAAAAGATCTTTTTGAAAAAATGCCTAAGCCCCGGGGTCACAATTTCATGAAAAATATGACTTTCGGCAATTCACTCAAAAATGGTGCCAAACGGTTGCAAATGCTCCCCTGAGAGGTTTGGCGGTCGAAACAGAAGGCTTTTTATCACAGGAAAAGAAATCAGAACTCGAAAACTTAACCGGCAATTTTTTTAAAAAAAAAAAATCCCTAAGCCCCGGGGTCACAATTTCATCAAAAATATGACTTTCGGCAGTTCATTCAAAAATGGTGCCAAACGGTTGCAAATGCTCCCCTGAGAGGTTTGGCGGTCGAAACAGAAGGCTTTTTATCACAGGAAAAGAAACCAGCTCTCGACAAGTCAACCGGCAGAAAAAGAATTTTTTGAAAAAATCCCTAAGCCCCGGGGTCACAATTTCCTCAAAAATCTGACTTTCGGCAATTCACTCAAAAATGGTGCCAAACGGTTGCAAATGCTCCCCTGAGAGGTTTGGGGGTCGAAACAGAAGGCTTTTTATCACAGGAAAAGAAATCAGCCCTCGACAACTTAACCGGCAAAAAAGAATTTTTTGAAAAAATCCCTAAGCCCCGGGGTCACAATTTCATGAAAAATCTGACTTTCGGCAATTCACTCAAAAATGGTGCCAAAAGGTTGCAAATGCTCCCCTGAGAGGTTTGGTGGTCGAAACAGAAGGCTTTTTATCACAGGAAAAGAAATCAGCCCTCGGCAACATAGCCGGCAAAAAAGATTTTTTTGAAAAAATCCCTAAGCCCCGGGGTCACAATTTCATCAAAAATCTGACTTTCGGCAATTCACTCAAAAATGGTGCCAAACGGTTGCAAATGCTCCCCTGAGAGGTTTGGCGGTCGAAACAGAAGGCTTTTTATCACAGGAAAAGAAATCAGAACTCGAAAACTTAAGCGGCAAAAATTTTTTTTTTTGAAAAAATCCGTAAGCCCCGGGGTCACAATTTCATGGAAAATCTGACTTTCGGCAATTCACTCAAAAATGGTGCCAAACGGTTGCAAATGCTCCCCTGAGAGGTTTGGGGGGTCAAACAGAAGGCTTTTTATCACAGGAAAAGAAATGAGCCCTCGACAAGTCAACCGGCAGAAAAAGATTTTTTTGAAAAAATCCCTAAGCCCCGGGGTCACAATTTCATCAAAAATCTGACTTTCGGCAGTTCATTCAAAAATGGTGCCAAACGGTTGCAAATGCTCCCCTGAGAGGTTTGGCAGTCGAAACAGAAGGCTTTTTATCACAGGAAAAGAAATCAGCCCTCGACAAGTCAACCGGCAGAAAAAGAATTTTTTGAAAAAATCCCTAAGCCGGGCCCGGGGTCACAATTTCATAAAAAATCTGACTTTTGGCAATTCACTCAAAAATGGTGCCAAACGGTTGCAAATGCTCCCCTGAGAGGTTTGCGGGTCAAACAGAAGGCTTTTTATCACAGGAAAAGAAATGAGCCCTCGACAAGTCAACCGGCAGAAAAAGATTTTTTTGAAAAAATCCCTAAGCCCCGGGGTCACAATTTCATCAAAAATATGACTTTCGGCAATTCACTCAAAAATGGTGCCAAAAGGTTGCAAATGCTCCCCTGAGAGGTTTGGCAGTCGAAACAGAAGGCTTTTTATCACAGGAAAAGAAATCAGCCCTCGACAAGTCAACCGGCAGAAAAAGATTTTTTTGAAGAAATCCCTAAGCCCCGGGGTCACAATTTCATCAAAAATATGACTTTCGGCAATTCACTCAAAAATGGTACGAAACGGTTGCAAATGCTCCCCTGAGAGGTTTGGCGGTCGAAACAGAAGGCTTTTTATCACAGGAAAAGAAATCAGCCCTCGGCAACTTAACCGGCAAAAAAGATTTTTTTGAAAAAAATCCCTAAGCCCCGGGGTCACAATTTCACCAAAAATATGACTTTCGGCAATTCACTCGAAAATGGTACCAAACGGTTGCAAATGCTCCCCTGAGAGGTTTGGCGGTCGAAACAGAAGGCTTTTTATCACAGGAAAAGAAATCAGCCCTCGACAAGTCAACTGGCAGAAAAAGATTTTTTTGAAAAAATCCCTAAGCCCCGGGGTCACAATTTCATCAAAAATATGACTTTCGGCAATTCACTCAAAAATGGTGCCAAAAGGTTGCAAATGCTCCCCTGAGAGGTTTGGCAGTTGAAACAGAAGGCTTTTTATCACAGGAAAAGAAATCAGCCCTCGACAAGTCAACCGGCAGAAAAAGATTTTTTTGAAAAAATCCCTAAACCCCGGGGTCACAATTTCATCAAAAATATGACTTTCGGCAATTCACTCAAAAATGGTACGAAACGGTTGCAAATGCTCCCCTGAGAGGTTTGGCGGTCGAAACAGAAGGCTTTTTATCACAGGAAAAGAAATCAGCCCTCGACAAGTCAACCGGCAGAAAAAGATTTTTTTGAAAAAATCCCTAAGCCCCGGGGTCACAATTTCATCAAAAATATGACTTTCGGCAATTCACTCAAAAATGGTACGAAACGGTTGCAAATGCTCCCCTGCGAGGTTTGGCGGTCGAAACAGAAGGCTTTTTATCACAGGAAAAGAAATCAGCCCTCGGCAACTTAACTGGCAAAAAAGATTTCTTTGAAAAAATCCCTAAGCCCCGGGGTCACAATTTCATCAAAAATATGACTTTCGGCAATTCACTCAAAAATGGTGCCAAACGGTCGCAAATGCTCCCCTGAGAGGTTTGGCGGTCGAAACAGAAGTCTTTTTATCACAGGAAAAGAAATCAGCCCTCGACAAGTCAACCGGCAGAATTTTTTTATTTTTTTTGAAAAAATCCCTAAGCTCACAATTTCACAATTTTTTTGAAAAAATCCCTAAGCCCCGGGTTCACAATTTCATCAAAAATATGACTTTCGGCAATTCACTCAAAAATGGTGCCAAACGGTTGCAAATGCTCCCCTGAGAGGTTTGCGGGTCAAACAGAAGGCTTTTTATCACAGGAAAAGAAATGAGCCCTCGACAAGTCAACCGGCAGAAAAAGATTTTTTTGAAAAAATCCCTAAGCCCCGGGGTCACAATTTCATCAAAAATATGACTTTCGGCAATTCACTCAAAAATGGTGCCAAAAGGTTGCAAATGCTCCCCTGAGAGGTTTGGCAGTCGAAACAGAAGGCTTTTTATCACAGGAAAAGAAATCAGCCCTCGACAAGTCAACCGGCAGAAAAAGATTTTTTTGAAGAAATCCCTAAGCCCCGGGGTCACAATTTCATCAAAAATATGACTTTCGGCAATTCACTCAAAAATGGTACGAAACGGTTGCAAATGCTCCCCTGAGAGGTTTGGCGGTCGAAACAGAAGGCTTTTTATCACAGGAAAAGAAATCAGCCCTCGGCAACTTAACCGGCAAAAAAGATTTTTTTGAAAAAAATCCCTAAGCCCCGGGGTCACAATTTCACCAAAAATATGACTTTCGGCAATTCACTCGAAAATGGTACCAAACGGTTGCAAATGCTCCCCTGAGAGGTTTGGCGGTCGAAACAGAAGGCTTTTTATCACAGGAAAAGAAATCAGCCCTCGACAAGTCAACTGGCAGAAAAAGATTTTTTTGAAAAAATCCCTAAGCCCCGGGGTCACAATTTCATCAAAAATATGACTTTCGGCAATTCACTCAAAAATGGTGCCAAAAGGTTGCAAATGCTCCCCTGAGAGGTTTGGCAGTTGAAACAGAAGGCTTTTTATCACAGGAAAAGAAATCAGCCCTCGACAAGTCAACCGGCAGAAAAAGATTTTTTTGAAAAAATCCCTAAACCCCGGGGTCACAATTTCATCAAAAATATGACTTTCGGCAATTCACTCAAAAATGGTACGAAACGGTTGCAAATGCTCCCCTGAGAGGTTTGGCGGTCGAAACAGAAGGCTTTTTATCACAGGAAAAGAAATCAGCCCTCGACAAGTCAACCGGCAGAAAAAGATTTTTTTGAAAAAATCCCTAAGCCCCGGGGTCACAATTTCATCAAAAATATGACTTTCGGCAATTCACTCAAAAATGGTACGAAACGGTTGCAAATGCTCCCCTGCGAGGTTTGGCGGTCGAAACAGAAGGCTTTTTATCACAGGAAAAGAAATCAGCCCTCGGCAACTTAACTGGCAAAAAAGATTTCTTTGAAAAAATCCCTAAGCCCCGGGGTCACAATTTCATCAAAAATATGACTTTCGGCAATTCACTCAAAAATGGTGCCAAACGGTCGCAAATGCTCCCCTGAGAGGTTTGGCGGTCGAAACAGAAGTCTTTTTATCACAGGAAAAGAAATCAGCCCTCGACAAGTCAACCGGCAGAATTTTTTTATTTTTTTTGAAAAAATCCCTAAGCTCACAATTTCACAATTTTTTTGAAAAAATCCCTAAGCCCCGGGTTCACAATTTCATCAAAAATATGACTTTCGGCAATTCACTCAAAAATGGTGCCAAACGGTTGCAAATGCTCCCCTGAGAGGTTTGGCGGTCAAAACAGAAGGCTTTTTATCACAGGCAAAGAAATCAGAACTCGACAATTCAACCGGCAGAAAAAGATCTTTTTGAAAAAATGCCTAAGCCCCGGGGTCACAATTTCATGAAAAATATGACTTTCGGCAATTCACTCAAAAATGGTGCCAAACGGTTGCAAATGCTCCCCTGAGAGGTTTGGCGGTCGAAACAGAAGGCTTTTTATCACAGGAAAAGAAATCAGAACTCGAAAACTTAACCAGGAATTTTTTTTAAAAAAAAAATCCCTAAGCCCCGGGGTCACAATTTCATCAAAAATCTGACTTTCGGCAATTCATTCAAAAATGGTGCAAAACGGTTGCAAATGCTCCCCTGAGAGGTTTGGCGGTCGAAACAGAAGGCTTTTTATCACAGGAAAAGAAATCAGAACTCGAGAATTCAACCGGCAGAAAAAGATTTTTTTGAAAAAATCCCTAAGCCCCGGGGTCACAATTTCATCAAAAACATGACTTTCCCCAATTCACTCAAAAATGGTGCCAAACGGTTGCAAATGCTCCCCTGAGAGGTTTGCCGGTCGAAACAGAAGGCTTTTTATCACAGGAAAAGAAATCAGAACTCGACAATTCAACCGGGAGAAAAAGATTTTTTTGAAAAAATCCCTAAACCCCGGGGTCACAATTTCATCAAAAATATGACTTTCGGCAATTCACTCAAAAATGGTACGAAACGGTTGCAAATGCTCCCCTGAGAGGTTTGGCGGTCGAAACAGAAGGCTTTTTATCACAGGAAAAGAAATCAGCCCTCGACAAGTCAACCGGCAGAAAAAGATTTTTTTGAAAAAATCCCTAAGCCCCGGGGTCACAATTTCATGAAAAATCTGACTTTCGGCAATTCACTCAAAAATGGTGCCAAACGGTTGCAAATGCTCCCCTGAGAGGTTTGGCGGTCGAAACAGAAGGCTTTTTATCACAGGAAAAGAAATCAGCCCTCGACAAGTCAACCGGCAGAAAAAGATTTTTTTGAAAAAATCCCTAAGCCCCGGGGTCACAATTTCATCAAAAATATGACTTTCGGCAATTCACTCAAAAATGGTGCCAAACGGTCGCAAATGCTCCCCTGAGAGGTTTGGCGGTCGAAACAGAAGTCTTTTTATCACAGGAAAAGAAATCAGCCCTCGACAAGTCAACCGGCAGAATTTTTTTATTTTTTTTGAAAAAATCCCTAAGCTCACAATTTCACAATTTCACAATTTTTTTGAAAAAATCCCTAAGCCCCGGGTTCACAATTTCATCAAAAATATGACTTTCGGCAATTCACTCAAAAATGGTGCCAAACGGTTGCAAATGCTCCCCTGAGAGGTTTGGCGGTCAAAACAGAAGGCTTTTTATCACAGGCAAAGAAATCAGAACTCGACAATTCAACCGGCAGAAAAAGATCTTTTTGAAAAAATGCCTAAGCCCCGGGGTCACAATTTCATGAAAAATATGACTTTCGGCAATTCACTCAAAAATGGTGCCAAACGGTTGCAAATGCTCCCCTGAGAGGTTTGGCGGTCGAAACAGAAGGCTTTTTATCACAGGAAAAGAAATCAGAACTCGAAAACTTAACCGGCAATTTTTTTAAAAAAAAAAATCCCTAAGCCCCGGGGTCACAATTTCATCAAAAATCTGACTTTCGGCAATTCATTCAAAAATGGTGCAAAACGGTTGCAAATGCTCCCCTGAGAGGTTTGGCGGTCGAAACAGAAGGCTTTTTATCACAGGAAAAGAAATCAGCCCTCGACAACTCAACCGGCAGAAAAAGATTTTTTTGAAAAAATCCCTAAGCCCCGGGGTCACAATTTCATCAAAAACATGACTTTCCCCAATTCACTCAAAAATGGTGCCAAACGGTTGCAAATGCTCCCCTGAGAGGTTTGCCGGTCGAAACAGAAGGCTTTTTATCACAGGAAAAGAAATCAGAACTCGACAATTCAACCGGGAGAAAAAGATTTTTTTGAAAAAATCCCTAAGCCCCGGGGTCACAATTTCATCAAAAATATGACTTTCGGCAATTCACTCAAAAATGGTGCCAAACGGTTGCAAATGCTCCCCTGAGAGGTTTGGGGGTCGAAACAGAAGGCTTTTTATCACAGGAAAAGAAATCAGCCCTCGACAACTTAACCGGCAAAAAAGAATTTTTTGAAAAAATCCCTAAGCCCCGGGGTCACAATTTCATGAAAAATCTGACTTTCGGCAATTCACTCAAAAATGGTGCCAAAAGGTTGCAAATGCTCCCCTGAGAGGTTTGGTGGTCGAAACAGAAGGCTTTTTATCACAGGAAAAGAAATCAGCCCTCGGCAACATAGCCGGCAAAAAAGATTTTTTTGAAACAATCCCTAAGCCCCGGGGTCACAATTTCATCAAAAATCTGACTTTCGGCAATTCACTCAAAAATGGTGCCAAACGGTTGCAAATGCTCCCCTGAGAGGTTTGGCGGTCGAAACAGAAGGCTTTTTATCACAGGAAAAGAAATCAGCCCTCGACAAGTCAACCGGCAGAAAAAGATTTTTTTGAAAAAATGCCTAAGCCCCGGGGTCACAATTTCATCAAAAATATGACTTTCGGCAATTCACTCAAAAATGGTACGAAACGGTTGCAAATGCTCCCCTGCGAGGTTTGGCGGTCGAAACAGAAGGCTTTTTATCACAGGAAAAGAAATCAGCCCTCGGCAACTTAACCGGCAAAAAAGATTTCTTTGAAAAAATCCCTAAGCCCCGGGGTCACAATTTCATGAAAAATCTGACTTTCGGCAATTCACTCAAAAATGGTGCCAAACGGTTGCAAATGCTCCCCTGAGAGGTTTGGCGGTCGAAACAGAAGGCTTTTTATCACAGGAAAAGAAATCAGCCCTCGACAAGTCAACCGGCAGAAAAAGATTTTTTTGAAAAAATCCCTAAGCCCCGGGGTCACAATTTCATCAAAAATATGACTTTCGGCAATTCACTCAAAAATGGTGCCAAACGGTCGCAAATGCTCCCCTGAGAGGTTTGGCGGTCGAAACAGAAGTCTTTTTATCACAGGAAAAGAAATCAGCCCTCGACAAGTCAACCGGCAGAATTTTTTTATTTTTTTTGAAAAAATCCCTGAGCTCACAATTTCACAATTTCACAATTTTTTTGAAAAAATCCCTAAGCCCCGGGTTCACAATTTCATCAAAAATATGACTTTCGGCAATTCACTCAAAAATGGTGCCAAACGGTTGCAAATGCTCCCCTGAGAGGTTTGGCGGTCAAAACAGAAGGCTTTTTATCACAGGCAAAGAAATCAGAACTCGACAATTCAACCGGCAGAAAAAGATCTTTTTGAAAAAATGCCTAAGCCCCGGGGTCACAATTTCATGAAAAATATGACTTTCGGCAATTCACTCAAAAATGGTGCCAAACGGTTGCAAATGCTCCCCTGAGAGGTTTGGCGGTCGAAACAGAAGGCTTTTTATCACAGGAAAAGAAATCAGAACTCGAAAACTTAACCGGCAATTTTTTTAAAAAAAAAAATCCCTAAGCCCCGGGGTCACAATTTCATCAAAAATCTGACTTTCGGCAATTCATTCAAAAATGGTGCAAAACGGTTGCAAATGCTCCCCTGAGAGGTTTGGCGTTCGAAACAGAAGGCTTTTTATCACAGGAAAAGAAATCAGAACTCGAGAATTCAACCGGCAGAAAAAGATTTTTTTGAAAAAATCCCTAAGCCCCGGGGTCACAATTTCATCAAAAACATGACTTTCCCCAATTCACTCAAAAATGGTGCCAAACGGTTGCAAATGCTCCCCTGAGAGGTTTGCCGGTCGAAACAGAAGGCTTTTTATCACAGGAAAAGAAATCAGAACTCGACAATTCAACCGGCAGAAAAAGATTTTTTTGAAAAAATCCCTAAGCCCCGGGGTCACAATTTCATCAAAAATATGACTTTCGGCAGTTCATTCAAAAATGGTGCCAAACGGTTGCAAATGCTCCCCTGAGAGGTTTGGCGGTCGAAACAGAAGGCTTTTTATCACAGGAAAAGAAACCAGCTCTCGACAAGTCAACCGGCAGAAAAAGAATTTTTTGAAAAAATCCCTAAGCCCCGGGGTCACAATTTCATCAAAAATCTGACTTTCGGCAATTCACTCAAAAATGGTGCCAAACGGTTGCAAATGCTCCCCTGAGAGGTTTGGGGGTCGAAACAGAAGGCTTTTTATCACAGGAAAAGAAATCAGCCCTCGACAACTTAACCGGCAAAAAAGAATTTTTTGAAAAAATCCCTAAGCCCCGGGGTCACAATTTCATGAAAAATCTGACTTTCGGCAATTCACTCAAAAATGGTGCCAAAAGGTTGCAAATGCTCCCCTGAGAGGTTTGGTGGTCGAAACAGAAGGCTTTTTATCACAGGAAAAGAAATCAGCCCTCGGCAACATAGCCGGCAAAAAAGATTTTTTTGAAACAATCCCTAAGCCCCGGGGTCACAATTTCATCAAAAATCTGACTTTCGGCAATTCACTCAAAAATGGTGCCAAACGGTTGCAAATGCTCCCCTGAGAGGTTTGGCGGTCGAAACAGAAGGCTTTTTATCACAGGAAAAGAAATCAGAACTCGAAAACTTAAGCGGCAAAAATTTTTTTTTTTGAAAAAATCCGTAAGCCCCGGGGTCACAATTTCATGGAAAATCTGACTTTCGGCAATTCACTCAAAATTGGTGCCAAACGGTTGCAAATGCTCCCCTGAGAGGTTTGGCAGTCGAAACAGAAGGCTTTTTATCACAGGAAAAGAAATCAGCCCTCGACAAGTCAACCGGCAGAAAAAGAATTTTTTGAAAAAATCCCTAAGCCGGGCCCGGGGTCACAATTTCATAAAAAATCTGACTTTTGGCAATTCACTCAAAAATGGTGCCAAACGGTTGCAAATGCTCCCCTGAGAGGTTTGCGGGTCAAACAGAAGGCTTTTTATCACAGGAAAAGAAATGAGCCCTCGACAAGTCAACCGGCAGAAAAAGATTTTTTTGAAAAAATCCCTAAGCCCCGGGGTCACAATTTCATCAAAAATATGACTTTCGGCAATTCACTCAAAAATGGTGCCAAAAGGTTGCAAATGCTCCCCTGAGAGGTTTGGCAGTCGAAACAGAAGGCTTTTTATCACAGGAAAAGAAATCAGCCCTCGACAAGTCAACCGGCAGAAAAAGATTTTTTTGAAGAAATCCCTAAGCCCCGGGGTCACAATTTCATCAAAAATATGACTTTCGGCAATTCACTCAAAAATGGTACGAAACGGTTGCAAATGCTCCCCTGAGAGGTTTGGCGGTCGAAACAGAAGGCTTTTTATCACAGGAAAAGAAATCAGCCCTCGGCAACTTAACCGGCAAAAAAGATTTTTTTGAAAAAAATCCCTAAGCCCCGGGGTCACAATTTCACCAAAAATATGACTTTCGGCAATTCACTCGAAAATGGTACCAAACGGTTGCAAATGCTCCCCTGAGAGGTTTGGCGGTCGAAACAGAAGGCTTTTTATCACAGGAAAAGAAATCAGCCCTCGACAAGTCAACTGGCAGAAAAAGATTTTTTTGAAAAAATCCCTAAGCCCCGGGGTCACAATTTCATCAAAAATATGACTTTCGGCAATTCACTCAAAAATGGTGCCAAAAGGTTGCAAATGCTCCCCTGAGAGGTTTGGCAGTTGAAACAGAAGGCTTTTTATCACAGGAAAAGAAATCAGCCCTCGACAAGTCAACCGGCAGAAAAAGATTTTTTTGAAAAAATCCCTAAACCCCGGGGTCACAATTTCATCAAAAATATGACTTTCGGCAATTCACTCAAAAATGGTACGAAACGGTTGCAAATGCTCCCCTGAGAGGTTTGGCGGTCGAAACAGAAGGCTTTTTATCACAGGAAAAGAAATCAGCCCTCGACAAGTCAACCGGCAGAAAAAGATTTTTTTGAAAAAATCCCTAAGCCCCGGGGTCACAATTTCATCAAAAATATGACTTTCGGCAATTCACTCAAAAATGGTACGAAACGGTTGCAAATGCTCCCCTGCGAGGTTTGGCGGTCGAAACAGAAGGCTTTTTATCACAGGAAAAGAAATCAGCCCTCGGCAACTTAACCGGCAAAAAAGATTTCTTTGAAAAAATCCCTAAGCCCCGGGGTCACAATTTCATCAAAAATATGACTTTCGGCAATTCACTCAAAAATGGTGCCAAACGGTCGCAAATGCTCCCCTGAGAGGTTTGGCGGTCGAAACAGAAGTCTTTTTATCACAGGAAAAGAAATCAGCCCTCGACAAGTCAACCGGCAGAATTTTTTTATTTTTTTTGAAAAAATCCCTAAGCTCACAATTTCACAATTTTTTTGAAAAAATCCCTAAGCCCCGGGTTCACAATTTCATCAAAAATATGACTTTCGGCAATTCACTCAAAAATGGTGCCAAACGGTTGCAAATGCTCCCCTGAGAGGTTTGGCGGTCAAAACAGAAGGCTTTTTATCACAGGCAAAGAAATCAGAACTCGACAATTCAACCGGCTGAAAAAGATCTTTTTGAAAAAATGCCTAAGCCCCGGGGTCACAATTTCATGAAAAATCTGACTTTCGGCAATTCACTCAAAAATGGTGCCAAACGGTTGCAAATGCTCCCCTGAGAGGTTTGGCGGTCGAAACAGAAGGCTTTTTATCACAGGAAAAGAAATCAGAACTCGAGAATTCAACCGGCAGAAAAAGATTTTTTTGAAAAAATCCCTAAGCCCCGGGGTCACAATTTCATCAAAAACATGACTTTCCCCAATTCACTCAAAAATGGTGCCAAACGGTTGCAAATGCTCCCCTGAGAGGTTTGCCGGTCGAAACAGAAGGCTTTTTATCACAGGAAAAGAAATCAGAACTCGACAATTCAACCGGGAGAAAAAGATTTTTTTGAAAAAATCCCTAAACCCCGGGGTCACAATTTCATCAAAAATATGACTTTCGGCAATTCACTCAAAAATGGTACGAAACGGTTGCAAATGCTCCCCTGAGAGGTTTGGCGGTCGAAACAGAAGGCTTTTTATCACAGGAAAAGAAATCAGCCCTCGACAAGTCAACCGGCAGAAAAAGATTTTTTTGAAAAAATCCCTAAGCCCCGGGGTCACAATTTCATGAAAAATCTGACTTTCGGCAATTCACTCAAAAATGGTGCCAAACGGTTGCAAATGCTCCCCTGAGAGGTTTGGCGGTCGAAACAGAAGGCTTTTTATCACAGGAAAAGAAATCAGCCCTCGACAAGTCAACCGGCAGAAAAAGATTTTTTTGAAAAAATCCCTAAGCCCCGGGGTCACAATTTCATCAAAAATATGACTTTCGGCAATTCACTCAAAAATGGTGCCAAACGGTCGCAAATGCTCCCCTGAGAGGTTTGGCGGTCGAAACAGAAGTCTTTTTATCACAGGAAAAGAAATCAGCCCTCGACAAGTCAACCGGCAGAATTTTTTTATTTTTTTTGAAAAAATCCCTAAGCTCACAATTTCACAATTTCACAATTTTTTTGAAAAAATCCCTAAGCCCCGGGTTCACAATTTCATCAAAAATATGACTTTCGGCAATTCACTCAAAAATGGTGCCAAACGGTTGCAAATGCTCCCCTGAGAGGTTTGGCGGTCAAAACAGAAGGCTTTTTATCACAGGCAAAGAAATCAGAACTCGACAATTCAACCGGCAGAAAAAGATCTTTTTGAAAAAATGCCTAAGCCCCGGGGTCACAATTTCATGAAAAATATGACTTTCGGCAATTCACTCAAAAATGGTGCCAAACGGTTGCAAATGCTCCCCTGAGAGGTTTGGCGGTCGAAACAGAAGGCTTTTTATCACAGGAAAAGAAATCAGAACTCGAAAACTTAACCGGCAATTTTTTTTTAAAAAAAAATCCCTAAGCCCCGGGGTCACAATTTCATCAAAAATCTGACTTTCGGCAATTCATTCAAAAATGGTGCAAAACGGTTGCAAATGCTCCCCTGAGAGGTTTGGCGGTCGAAACAGAAGGCTTTTTATCACAGGAAAAGAAATCAGCCCTCGACAACTCAACCGGCAGAAAAAGATTTTTTTGAAAAAATCCCTAAGCCCCGGGGTCACAATTTCATCAAAAACATGACTTTCCCCAATTCACTCAAAAATGGTGCCAAACGGTTGCAAATGCTCCCCTGAGAGGTTTGCCGGTCGAAACAGAAGGCTTTTTATCACAGGAAAAGAAATCAGAACTCGACAATTCAACCGGGAGAAAAAGATTTTTTTGAAAAAATCCCTAAGCCCCGGGGTCACAATTTCATCAAAAATATGACTTTCGGCAATTCACTCAAAAATGGTGCCAAACGGTTGCAAATGCTCCCCTGAGAGGTTTGGGGGTCGAAACAGAAGGCTTTTTATCACAGGAAAAGAAATCAGCCCTCGACAACTTAACCGGCAAAAAAGAATTTTTTGAAAAAATCCCTAAGCCCCGGGGTCACAATTTCATGAAAAATCTGACTTTCGGCAATTCACTCAAAAATGGTGCCAAAAGGTTGCAAATGCTCCCCTGAGAGGTTTGGTGGTCGAAACAGAAGGCTTTTTATCACAGGAAAAGAAATCAGCCCTCGGCAACATAGCCGGCAAAAAAGATTTTTTTGAAACAATCCCTAAGCCCCGGGGTCACAATTTCATCAAAAATCTGACTTTCGGCAATTCACTCAAAAATGGTGCCAAACGGTTGCAAATGCTCCCCTGAGAGGTTTGGCGGTCGAAACAGAAGGCTTTTTATCACAGGAAAAGAAATCAGCCCTCGACAAGTCAACCGGCAGAAAAAGATTTTTTTGAAAAAATGCCTAAGCCCCGGGGTCACAATTTCATCAAAAATATGACTTTCGGCAATTCACTCAAAAATGGTACGAAACGGTTGCAAATGCTCCCCTGCGAGGTTTGGCGGTCGAAACAGAAGGCTTTTTATCACAGGAAAAGAAATCAGCCCTCGGCAACTTAACCGGCAAAAAAGATTTCTTTGAAAAAATCCCTAAGCCCCGGGGTCACAATTTCATGAAAAATCTGACTTTCGGCAATTCACTCAAAAATGGTGCCAAACGGTTGCAAATGCTCCCCTGAGAGGTTTGGCGGTCGAAACAGAAGGCTTTTTATCACAGGAAAAGAAATCAGCCCTCGACAAGTCAACCGGCAGAAAAAGATTTTTTTGAAAAAATCCCTAAGCCCCGGGGTCACAATTTCATCAAAAATATGACTTTCGGCAATTCACTCAAAAATGGTGCCAAACGGTCGCAAATGCTCCCCTGAGAGGTTTGGCGGTCGAAACAGAAGTCTTTTTATCACAGGAAAAGAAATCAGCCCTCGACAAGTCAACCGGCAGAATTTTTTTATTTTTTTTGAAAAAATCCCTAAGCTCACAATTTCACAATTTCACAATTTTTTTGAAAAAATCCCTAAGCCCCGGGTTCACAATTTCATCAAAAATATGACTTTCGGCAATTCACTCAAAAATGGTGCCAAACGGTTGCAAATGCTCCCCTGAGAGGTTTGGCGGTCAAAACAGAAGGCTTTTTATCACAGGCAAAGAAATCAGAACTCGACAATTCAACCGGCAGAAAAAGATCTTTTTGAAAAAATGCCTAAGCCCCGGGGTCACAATTTCATGAAAAATATGACTTTCGGCAATTCACTCAAAAATGGTGCCAAACGGTTGCAAATGCTCCCCTGAGAGGTTTGGCGGTCGAAACAGAAGGCTTTTTATCACAGGAAAAGAAATCAGAACTCGAAAACTTAACCGGCAATTTTTTTTTAAAAAAAAATCCCTAAGCCCCGGGGTCACAATTTCATCAAAAATCTGACTTTCGGCAATTCATTCAAAAATGGTGCAAAACGGTTGCAAATGCTCCCCTGAGAGGTTTGGCGGTCGAAACAGAAGGCTTTTTATCACAGGAAAAGAAATCAGAACTCGAGAATTCAACCGGCAGAAAAAGATTTTTTTGAAAAAATCCCTAAGCCCCGGGGTCACAATTTCATCAAAAACATGACTTTCCCCAATTCACTCAAAAATGGTGCCAAACGGTTGCAAATGCTCCCCTGAGAGGTTTGCCGGTCGAAACAGAAGGCTTTTTATCACAGGAAAAGAAATCAGAACTCGACAATTCAACCGGCAGAAAAAGATTTTTTTGAAAAAATCCCTAAGCCCCGGGGTCACAATTTCATCAAAAATATGACTTTCGGCAGTTCATTCAAAAATGGTGCCAAACGGTTGCAAATGCTCCCCTGAGAGGTTTGGCGGTCGAAACAGAAGGCTTTTTATCACAGGAAAAGAAACCAGCTCTCGACAAGTCAACCGGCAGAAAAAGAATTTTTTGAAAAAATCCCTAAGCCCCGGGGTCACAATTTCATCAAAAATCTGACTTTCGGCAATTCACTCAAAAATGGTGCCAAACGGTTGCAAATGCTCCCCTGAGAGGTTTGGGGGTCGAAACAGAAGGCTTTTTATCACAGGAAAAGAAATCAGCCCTCGACAACTTAACCGGCAAAAAAGAATTTTTTGAAAAAATCCCTAAGCCCCGGGGTCACAATTTCATGAAAAATCTGACTTTCGGCAATTCACTCAAAAATGGTGCCAAAAGGTTGCAAATGCTCCCCTGAGAGGTTTGGTGGTCGAAACAGAAGGCTTTTTATCACAGGAAAAGAAATCAGCCCTCGGCAACATAGCCGGCAAAAAAGATTTTTTTGAAACAATCCCTAAGCCCCGGGGTCACAATTTCATCAAAAATCTGACTTTCGGCAATTCACTCAAAAATGGTGCCAAACGGTTGCAAATGCTCCCCTGAGAGGTTTGGCGGTCGAAACAGAAGGCTTTTTATCACAGGAAAAGAAATCAGAACTCGAAAACTTAAGCGGCAAAAATTTTTTTTTTTGAAAAAATCCGTAAGCCCCGGGGTCACAATTTCATGGAAAATCTGACTTTCGGCAATTCACTCAAAAATGGTGCCAAACGGTTGCAAATGCTCCCCTGAGAGGTTTGGGGGGTCAAACAGAAGGCTTTTTATCACAGGAAAAGAAATGAGCCCTCGACAAGTCAACCGGCAGAAAAAGATTTTTTTGAAAAAATCCCTAAGCCCCGGGGTCACAATTTCATCAAAAATCTGACTTTCGGCAGTTCATTCAAAAATGGTGCCAAACGGTTGCAAATGCTCCCCTGAGAGGTTTGGCAGTCGAAACAGAAGGCTTTTTATCACAGGAAAAGAAATCAGCCCTCGACAAGTCAACCGGCAGAAAAAGAATTTTTTGAAAAAATCCCTAAGCCGGGCCCGGGGTCACAATTTCATAAAAAATCTGACTTTTGGCAATTCACTCAAAAATGGTGCCAAACGGTTGCAAATGCTCCCCTGAGAGGTTTGCGGGTCAAACAGAAGGCTTTTTATCACAGGAAAAGAAATGAGCCCTCGACAAGTCAACCGGCAGAAAAAGATTTTTTTGA
Organism: Podarcis muralis; assembly: GCF_964188315.1. NCBI lineage: Eukaryota > Metazoa > Chordata > Lepidosauria > Squamata > Lacertidae > Podarcis > Podarcis muralis. The sequence goes on along the minus strand of NC_135659.1, from coordinate 18,249,368 downwards.
AAAAATCCCTAAGCCCCGGGGTCACAATTTCATCAAAAATATGACTTTCGGCAATTCACTCAAAAATGGTGCCAAAAGGTTGCAAATGCTCCCCTGAGAGGTTTGGCAGTCGAAACAGAAGGCTTTTTATCACAGGAAAAGAAATCAGCCCTCGACAAGTCAACCGGCAGAAAAAGATTTTTTTGAAGAAATCCCTAAGCCCCGGGGTCACAATTTCATCAAAAATATGACTTTCGGCAATTCACTCAAAAATGGTACGAAACGGTTGCAAATGCTCCCCTGAGAGGTTTGGCGGTCGAAACAGAAGGCTTTTTATCACAGGAAAAGAAATCAGCCCTCGGCAACTTAACCGGCAAAAAAGATTTTTTTGAAAAAAATCCCTAAGCCCCGGGGTCACAATTTCACCAAAAATATGACTTTCGGCAATTCACTCGAAAATGGTACCAAACGGTTGCAAATGCTCCCCTGAGAGGTTTGGCGGTCGAAACAGAAGGCTTTTTATCACAGGAAAAGAAATCAGCCCTCGACAAGTCAACTGGCAGAAAAAGATTTTTTTGAAAAAATCCCTAAGCCCCGGGGTCACAATTTCATCAAAAATATGACTTTCGGCAATTCACTCAAAAATGGTGCCAAAAGGTTGCAAATGCTCCCCTGAGAGGTTTGGCAGTTGAAACAGAAGGCTTTTTATCACAGGAAAAGAAATCAGCCCTCGACAAGTCAACCGGCAGAAAAAGATTTTTTTGAAAAAATCCCTAAACCCCGGGGTCACAATTTCATCAAAAATATGACTTTCGGCAATTCACTCAAAAATGGTACGAAACGGTTGCAAATGCTCCCCTGAGAGGTTTGGCGGTCGAAACAGAAGGCTTTTTATCACAGGAAAAGAAATCAGCCCTCGACAAGTCAACCGGCAGAAAAAGATTTTTTTGAAAAAATCCCTAAGCCCCGGGGTCACAATTTCATCAAAAATATGACTTTCGGCAATTCACTCAAAAATGGTACGAAACGGTTGCAAATGCTCCCCTGCGAGGTTTGGCGGTCGAAACAGAAGGCTTTTTATCACAGGAAAAGAAATCAGCCCTCGGCAACTTAACCGGCAAAAAAGATTTCTTTGAAAAAATCCCTAAGCCCCGGGGTCACAATTTCATCAAAAATATGACTTTCGGCAATTCACTCAAAAATGGTGCCAAACGGTCGCAAATGCTCCCCTGAGAGGTTTGGCGGTCGAAACAGAAGTCTTTTTATCACAGGAAAAGAAATCAGCCCTCGACAAGTCAACCGGCAGAATTTTTTTATTTTTTTTGAAAAAATCCCTAAGCTCACAATTTCACAATTTTTTTGAAAAAATCCCTAAGCCCCGGGTTCACAATTTCATCAAAAATATGACTTTCGGCAATTCACTCAAAAATGGTGCCAAACGGTTGCAAATGCTCCCCTGAGAGGTTTGGCGGTCAAAACAGAAGGCTTTTTATCACAGGCAAAGAAATCAGAACTCGACAATTCAACCGGCAGAAAAAGATCTTTTTGAAAAAATGCCTAAGCCCCGGGGTCACAATTTCATGAAAAATATGACTTTCGGCAATTCACTCAAAAATGGTGCCAAACGGTTGCAAATGCTCCCCTGAGAGGTTTGGCGGTCGAAACAGAAGGCTTTTTATCACAGGAAAAGAAATCAGAACTCGAAAACTTAACCAGGAATTTTTTTTAAAAAAAAAATCCCTAAGCCCCGGGGTCACAATTTCATCAAAAATCTGACTTTCGGCAATTCATTCAAAAATGGTGCAAAACGGTTGCAAATGCTCCCCTGAGAGGTTTGGCGGTCGAAACAGAAGGCTTTTTATCACAGGAAAAGAAATCAGAACTCGAGAATTCAACCGGCAGAAAAAGATTTTTTTGAAAAAATCCCTAAGCCCCGGGGTCACAATTTCATCAAAAACATGACTTTCCCCAATTCACTCAAAAATGGTGCCAAACGGTTGCAAATGCTCCCCTGAGAGGTTTGCCGGTCGAAACAGAAGGCTTTTTATCACAGGAAAAGAAATCAGAACTCGACAATTCAACCGGGAGAAAAAGATTTTTTTGAAAAAATCCCTAAACCCCGGGGTCACAATTTCATCAAAAATATGACTTTCGGCAATTCACTCAAAAATGGTACGAAACGGTTGCAAATGCTCCCCTGAGAGGTTTGGCGGTCGAAACAGAAGGCTTTTTATCACAGGAAAAGAAATCAGCCCTCGACAAGTCAACCGGCAGAAAAAGATTTTTTTGAAAAAATCCCTAAGCCCCGGGGTCACAATTTCATGAAAAATCTGACTTTCGGCAATTCACTCAAAAATGGTGCCAAACGGTTGCAAATGCTCCCCTGAGAGGTTTGGCGGTCGAAACAGAAGGCTTTTTATCACAGGAAAAGAAATCAGCCCTCGACAAGTCAACCGGCAGAAAAAGATTTTTTTGAAAAAATCCCTAAGCCCCGGGGTCACAATTTCATCAAAAATATGACTTTCGGCAATTCACTCAAAAATGGTGCCAAACGGTCGCAAATGCTCCCCTGAGAGGTTTGGCGGTCGAAACAGAAGTCTTTTTATCACAGGAAAAGAAATCAGCCCTCGACAAGTCAACCGGCAGAATTTTTTTATTTTTTTTGAAAAAATCCCTAAGCTCACAATTTCACAATTTCACAATTTTTTTGAAAAAATCCCTAAGCCCCGGGTTCACAATTTCATCAAAAATATGACTTTCGGCAATTCACTCAAAAATGGTGCCAAACGGTTGCAAATGCTCCCCTGAGAGGTTTGGCGGTCAAAACAGAAGGCTTTTTATCACAGGCAAAGAAATCAGAACTCGACAATTCAACCGGCAGAAAAAGATCTTTTTGAAAAAATGCCTAAGCCCCGGGGTCACAATTTCATGAAAAATATGACTTTCGGCAATTCACTCAAAAATGGTGCCAAACGGTTGCAAATGCTCCCCTGAGAGGTTTGGCAGTCGAAACAGAAGGCTTTTTATCACAGGAAAAGAAATCAGCCCTCGACAAGTCAACCGGCAGAAAAAGAATTTTTTGAAAAAATCCCTAAGCCGGGCCCGGGGTCACAATTTCATAAAAAATCTGACTTTTGGCAATTCACTCAAAAATGGTGCCAAACGGTTGCAAATGCTCCCCTGAGAGGTTTGCGGGTCAAACAGAAGGCTTTTTATCACAGGAAAAGAAATGAGCCCTCGACAAGTCAACCGGCAGAAAAAGATTTTTTTGAAAAAATCCCTAAGCCCCGGGGTCACAATTTCATCAAAAATATGACTTTCGGCAATTCACTCAAAAATGGTGCCAAAAGGTTGCAAATGCTCCCCTGAGAGGTTTGGCAGTCGAAACAGAAGGCTTTTTATCACAGGAAAAGAAATCAGCCCTCGACAAGTCAACCGGCAGAAAAAGATTTTTTTGAAGAAATCCCTAAGCCCCGGGGTCACAATTTCATCAAAAATATGACTTTCGGCAATTCACTCAAAAATGGTACGAAACGGTTGCAAATGCTCCCCTGAGAGGTTTGGCGGTCGAAACAGAAGGCTTTTTATCACAGGAAAAGAAATCAGCCCTCGGCAACTTAACCGGCAAAAAAGATTTTTTTGAAAAAAATCCCTAAGCCCCGGGGTCACAATTTCACCAAAAATATGACTTTCGGCAATTCACTCGAAAATGGTACCAAACGGTTGCAAATGCTCCCCTGAGAGGTTTGGCGGTCGAAACAGAAGGCTTTTTATCACAGGAAAAGAAATCAGCCCTCGACAAGTCAACTGGCAGAAAAAGATTTTTTTGAAAAAATCCCTAAGCCCCGGGGTCACAATTTCATCAAAAATATGACTTTCGGCAATTCACTCAAAAATGGTGCCAAAAGGTTGCAAATGCTCCCCTGAGAGGTTTGGCAGTTGAAACAGAAGGCTTTTTATCACAGGAAAAGAAATCAGCCCTCGACAAGTCAACCGGCAGAAAAAGATTTTTTTGAAAAAATCCCTAAACCCCGGGGTCACAATTTCATCAAAAATATGACTTTCGGCAATTCACTCAAAAATGGTACGAAACGGTTGCAAATGCTCCCCTGAGAGGTTTGGCGGTCGAAACAGAAGGCTTTTTATCACAGGAAAAGAAATCAGCCCTCGACAAGTCAACCGGCAGAAAAAGATTTTTTTGAAAAAATCCCTAAGCCCCGGGGTCACAATTTCATCAAAAATATGACTTTCGGCAATTCACTCAAAAATGGTACGAAACGGTTGCAAATGCTCCCCTGCGAGGTTTGGCGGTCGAAACAGAAGGCTTTTTATCACAGGAAAAGAAATCAGCCCTCGGCAACTTAACCGGCAAAAAAGATTTCTTTGAAAAAATCCCTAAGCCCCGGGGTCACAATTTCATCAAAAATATGACTTTCGGCAATTCACTCAAAAATGGTGCCAAACGGTCGCAAATGCTCCCCTGAGAGGTTTGGCGGTCGAAACAGAAGTCTTTTTATCACAGGAAAAGAAATCAGCCCTCGACAAGTCAACCGGCAGAATTTTTTTATTTTTTTTGAAAAAATCCCTAAGCTCACAATTTCACAATTTTTTTGAAAAAATCCCTAAGCCCCGGGTTCACAATTTCATCAAAAATATGACTTTCGGCAATTCACTCAAAAATGGTGCCAAACGGTTGCAAATGCTCCCCTGAGAGGTTTGGCGGTCAAAACAGAAGGCTTTTTATCACAGGCAAAGAAATCAGAACTCGACAATTCAACCGGCAGAAAAAGATCTTTTTGAAAAAATGCCTAAGCCCCGGGGTCACAATTTCATGAAAAATATGACTTTCGGCAATTCACTCAAAAATGGTGCCAAACGGTTGCAAATGCTCCCCTGAGAGGTTTGGCGGTCGAAACAGAAGGCTTTTTATCACAGGAAAAGAAATCAGAACTCGAAAACTTAACCAGGAATTTTTTTTAAAAAAAAAATCCCTAAGCCCCGGGGTCACAATTTCATCAAAAATCTGACTTTCGGCAATTCATTCAAAAATGGTGCAAAACGGTTGCAAATGCTCCCCTGAGAGGTTTGGCGGTCGAAACAGAAGGCTTTTTATCACAGGAAAAGAAATCAGAACTCGAGAATTCAACCGGCAGAAAAAGATTTTTTTGAAAAAATCCCTAAGCCCCGGGGTCACAATTTCATCAAAAACATGACTTTCCCCAATTCACTCAAAAATGGTGCCAAACGGTTGCAAATGCTCCCCTGAGAGGTTTGCCGGTCGAAACAGAAGGCTTTTTATCACAGGAAAAGAAATCAGAACTCGACAATTCAACCGGGAGAAAAAGATTTTTTTGAAAAAATCCCTAAACCCCGGGGTCACAATTTCATCAAAAATATGACTTTCGGCAATTCACTCAAAAATGGTACGAAACGGTTGCAAATGCTCCCCTGAGAGGTTTGGCGGTCGAAACAGAAGGCTTTTTATCACAGGAAAAGAAATCAGCCCTCGACAAGTCAACCGGCAGAAAAAGATTTTTTTGAAAAAATCCCTAAGCCCCGGGGTCACAATTTCATGAAAAATCTGACTTTCGGCAATTCACTCAAAAATGGTGCCAAACGGTTGCAAATGCTCCCCTGAGAGGTTTGGCGGTCGAAACAGAAGGCTTTTTATCACAGGAAAAGAAATCAGCCCTCGACAAGTCAACCGGCAGAAAAAGATTTTTTTGAAAAAATCCCTAAGCCCCGGGGTCACAATTTCATCAAAAATATGACTTTCGGCAATTCACTCAAAAATGGTGCCAAACGGTCGCAAATGCTCCCCTGAGAGGTTTGGCGGTCGAAACAGAAGTCTTTTTATCACAGGAAAAGAAATCAGCCCTCGACAAGTCAACCGGCAGAATTTTTTTATTTTTTTTGAAAAAATCCCTAAGCTCACAATTTCACAATTTCACAATTTTTTTGAAAAAATCCCTAAGCCCCGGGTTCACAATTTCATCAAAAATATGACTTTCGGCAATTCACTCAAAAATGGTGCCAAACGGTTGCAAATGCTCCCCTGAGAGGTTTGGCGGTCAAAACAGAAGGCTTTTTATCACAGGCAAAGAAATCAGAACTCGACAATTCAACCGGCAGAAAAAGATCTTTTTGAAAAAATGCCTAAGCCCCGGGGTCACAATTTCATGAAAAATATGACTTTCGGCAATTCACTCAAAAATGGTGCCAAACGGTTGCAAATGCTCCCCTGAGAGGTTTGGCGGTCGAAACAGAAGGCTTTTTATCACAGGAAAAGAAATCAGAACTCGAAAACTTAACCGGCAATTTTTTTTTAAAAAAAAATCCCTAAGCCCCGGGGTCACAATTTCATCAAAAATCTGACTTTCGGCAATTCATTCAAAAATGGTGCAAAACGGTTGCAAATGCTCCCCTGAGAGGTTTGGCGGTCGAAACAGAAGGCTTTTTATCACAGGAAAAGAAATCAGCCCTCGACAACTCAACCGGCAGAAAAAGATTTTTTTGAAAAAATCCCTAAGCCCCGGGGTCACAATTTCATCAAAAACATGACTTTCCCCAATTCACTCAAAAATGGTGCCAAACGGTTGCAAATGCTCCCCTGAGAGGTTTGCCGGTCGAAACAGAAGGCTTTTTATCACAGGAAAAGAAATCAGAACTCGACAATTCAACCGGGAGAAAAAGATTTTTTTGAAAAAATCCCTAAGCCCCGGGGTCACAATTTCATCAAAAATATGACTTTCGGCAATTCACTCAAAAATGGTGCCAAACGGTTGCAAATGCTCCCCTGAGAGGTTTGGGGGTCGAAACAGAAGGCTTTTTATCACAGGAAAAGAAATCAGCCCTCGACAACTTAACCGGCAAAAAAGAATTTTTTGAAAAAATCCCTAAGCCCCGGGGTCACAATTTCATGAAAAATCTGACTTTCGGCAATTCACTCAAAAATGGTGCCAAAAGGTTGCAAATGCTCCCCTGAGAGGTTTGGTGGTCGAAACAGAAGGCTTTTTATCACAGGAAAAGAAATCAGCCCTCGGCAACATAGCCGGCAAAAAAGATTTTTTTGAAACAATCCCTAAGCCCCGGGGTCACAATTTCATCAAAAATCTGACTTTCGGCAATTCACTCAAAAATGGTGCCAAACGGTTGCAAATGCTCCCCTGAGAGGTTTGGCGGTCGAAACAGAAGGCTTTTTATCACAGGAAAAGAAATCAGCCCTCGACAAGTCAACCGGCAGAAAAAGATTTTTTTGAAAAAATGCCTAAGCCCCGGGGTCACAATTTCATCAAAAATATGACTTTCGGCAATTCACTCAAAAATGGTACGAAACGGTTGCAAATGCTCCCCTGCGAGGTTTGGCGGTCGAAACAGAAGGCTTTTTATCACAGGAAAAGAAATCAGCCCTCGGCAACTTAACCGGCAAAAAAGATTTCTTTGAAAAAATCCCTAAGCCCCGGGGTCACAATTTCATGAAAAATCTGACTTTCGGCAATTCACTCAAAAATGGTGCCAAACGGTTGCAAATGCTCCCCTGAGAGGTTTGGCGGTCGAAACAGAAGGCTTTTTATCACAGGAAAAGAAATCAGCCCTCGACAAGTCAACCGGCAGAAAAAGATTTCTTTGAAAAAATCCCTAAGCCCCGGGGTCACAATTTCATCAAAAATATGACTTTCGGCAATTCACTCAAAAATGGTGCCAAACGGTCGCAAATGCTCCCCTGAGAGGTTTGGCGGTCGAAACAGAAGTCTTTTTATCACAGGAAAAGAAATCAGCCCTCGACAAGTCAACCGGCAGAATTTTTTTATTTTTTTTGAAAAAATCCCTAAGCTCACAATTTCACAATTTCACAATTTTTTTGAAAAAATCCCTAAGCCCCGGGTTCACAATTTCATCAAAAATATGACTTTCGGCAATTCACTCAAAAATGGTGCCAAACGGTTGCAAATGCTCCCCTGAGAGGTTTGGCGGTCAAAACAGAAGGCTTTTTATCACAGGCAAAGAAATCAGAACTCGACAATTCAACCGGCAGAAAAAGATCTTTTTGAAAAAATGCCTAAGCCCCGGGGTCACAATTTCATGAAAAATATGACTTTCGGCAATTCACTCAAAAATGGTGCCAAACGGTTGCAAATGCTCCCCTGAGAGGTTTGGCGGTCGAAACAGAAGGCTTTTTATCACAGGAAAAGAAATCAGAACTCGAGAATTCAACCGGCAGAAAAAGATTTTTTTGAAAAAATCCCTAAGCCCCGGGGTCACAATTTCATCAAAAACATGACTTTCCCCAATTCACTCAAAAATGGTGCCAAACGGTTGCAAATGCTCCCCTGAGAGGTTTGCCGGTCGAAACAGAAGGCTTTTTATCACAGGAAAAGAAATCAGAACTCGACAATTCAACCGGCAGAAAAAGATTTTTTTGAAAAAATCCCTAAGCCCCGGGGTCACAATTTCATCAAAAATATGACTTTCGGCAGTTCATTCAAAAATGGTGCCAAACGGTTGCAAATGCTCCCCTGAGAGGTTTGGCGGTCGAAACAGAAGGCTTTTTATCACAGGAAAAGAAACCAGCTCTCGACAAGTCAACCGGCAGAAAAAGAATTTTTTGAAAAAATCCCTAAGCCCCGGGGTCACAATTTCATCAAAAATCTGACTTTCGGCAATTCACTCAAAAATGGTGCCAAACGGTTGCAAATGCTCCCCTGAGAGGTTTGGGGGTCGAAACAGAAGGCTTTTTATCACAGGAAAAGAAATCAGCCCTCGACAACTTAACCGGCAAAAAAGAATTTTTTGAAAAAATCCCTAAGCCCCGGGGTCACAATTTCATGAAAAATCTGACTTTCGGCAATTCACTCAAAAATGGTGCCAAAAGGTTGCAAATGCTCCCCTGAGAGGTTTGGTGGTCGAAACAGAAGGCTTTTTATCACAGGAAAAGAAATCAGCCCTCGGCAACATAGCCGGCAAAAAAGATTTTTTTGAAACAATCCCTAAGCCCCGGGGTCACAATTTCATCAAAAATCTGACTTTCGGCAATTCACTCAAAAATGGTGCCAAACGGTTGCAAATGCTCCCCTGAGAGGTTTGGCGGTCGAAACAGAAGGCTTTTTATCACAGGAAAAGAAATCAGAACTCGAAAACTTAAGCGGCAAAAATTTTTTTTTTTGAAAAAATCCGTAAGCCCCGGGGTCACAATTTCATGGAAAATCTGACTTTCGGCAATTCACTCAAAAATGGTGCCAAACGGTTGCAAATGCTCCCCTGAGAGGTTTGGGGGGTCAAACAGAAGGCTTTTTATCACAGGAAAAGAAATGAGCCCTCGACAAGTCAACCGGCAGAAAAAGATTTTTTTGAAAAAATCCCTAAGCCCCGGGGTCACAATTTCATCAAAAATCTGACTTTCGGCAGTTCATTCAAAAATGGTGCCAAACGGTCGCAAATGCTCCCCTGAGAGGTTTGGCGGTCGAAACAGAAGTCTTTTTATCACAGGAAAAGAAATCAGCCCTCGACAAGTCAACCGGCAGAATTTTTTTATTTTTTTTGAAAAAATCCCTAAGCTCACAATTTCACAATTTCACAATTTTTTTGAAAAAATCCCTAAGCCCCGGGTTCACAATTTCATCAAAAATATGACTTTCGGCAATTCACTCAAAAATGGTGCCAAACGGTTGCAAATGCTCCCCTGAGAGGTTTGGCGGTCAAAACAGAAGGCTTTTTATCACAGGCAAAGAAATCAGAACTCGACAATTCAACCGGCAGAAAAAGATCTTTTTGAAAAAATGCCTAAGCCCCGGGGTCACAATTTCATGAAAAATATGACTTTCGGCAATTCACTCAAAAATGGTGCCAAACGGTTGCAAATGCTCCCCTGAGAGGTTTGGCAGTCGAAACAGAAGGCTTTTTATCACAGGAAAAGAAATCAGCCCTCGACAAGTCAACCGGCAGAAAAAGAATTTTTTGAAAAAATCCCTAAGCCGGGCCCGGGGTCACAATTTCATAAAAAATCTGACTTTTGGCAATTCACTCAAAAATGGTGCCAAACGGTTGCAAATGCTCCCCTGAGAGGTTTGCGGGTCAAACAGAAGGCTTTTTATCACAGGAAAAGAAATGAGCCCTCGACAAGTCAACCGGCAGAAAAAGATTTTTTTGAAAAAATCCCTAAGCCCCGGGGTCACAATTTCATCAAAAATATGACTTTCGGCAATTCACTCAAAAATGGTGCCAAAAGGTTGCAAATGCTCCCCTGAGAGGTTTGGCAGTCGAAACAGAAGGCTTTTTATCACAGGAAAAGAAATCAGCCCTCGACAAGTCAACCGGCAGAAAAAGATTTTTTTGAAGAAATCCCTAAGCCCCGGGGTCACAATTTCATCAAAAATATGACTTTCGGCAATTCACTCAAAAATGGTACGAAACGGTTGCAAATGCTCCCCTGAGAGGTTTGGCGGTCGAAACAGAAGGCTTTTTATCACAGGAAAAGAAATCAGCCCTCGGCAACTTAACCGGCAAAAAAGATTTTTTTGAAAAAAATCCCTAAGCCCCGGGGTCACAATTTCACCAAAAATATGACTTTCGGCAATTCACTCGAAAATGGTACCAAACGGTTGCAAATGCTCCCCTGAGAGGTTTGGCGGTCGAAACAGAAGGCTTTTTATCACAGGAAAAGAAATCAGCCCTCGACAAGTCAACTGGCAGAAAAAGATTTTTTTGAAAAAATCCCTAAGCCCCGGGGTCACAATTTCATCAAAAATATGACTTTCGGCAATTCACTCAAAAATGGTGCCAAAAGGTTGCAAATGCTCCCCTGAGAGGTTTGGCAGTTGAAACAGAAGGCTTTTTATCACAGGAAAAGAAATCAGCCCTCGACAAGTCAACCGGCAGAAAAAGATTTTTTTGAAAAAATCCCTAAACCCCGGGGTCACAATTTCATCAAAAATATGACTTTCGGCAATTCACTCAAAAATGGTACGAAACGGTTGCAAATGCTCCCCTGAGAGGTTTGGCGGTCGAAACAGAAGGCTTTTTATCACAGGAAAAGAAATCAGCCCTCGACAAGTCAACCGGCAGAAAAAGATTTTTTTGAAAAAATCCCTAAGCCCCGGGGTCACAATTTCATCAAAAATATGACTTTCGGCAATTCACTCAAAAATGGTACGAAACGGTTGCAAATGCTCCCCTGCGAGGTTTGGCGGTCGAAACAGAAGGCTTTTTATCACAGGAAAAGAAATCAGCCCTCGGCAACTTAACCGGCAAAAAAGATTTCTTTGAAAAAATCCCTAAGCCCCGGGGTCACAATTTCATCAAAAATATGACTTTCGGCAATTCACTCAAAAATGGTGCCAAACGGTCGCAAATGCTCCCCTGAGAGGTTTGGCGGTCGAAACAGAAGTCTTTTTATCACAGGAAAAGAAATCAGCCCTCGACAAGTCAACCGGCAGAATTTTTTTATTTTTTTTGAAAAAATCCCTAAGCTCACAATTTCACAATTTTTTTGAAAAAATCCCTAAGCCCCGGGTTCACAATTTCATCAAAAATATGACTTTCGGCAATTCACTCAAAAATGGTGCCAAACGGTTGCAAATGCTCCCCTGAGAGGTTTGGCGGTCAAAACAGAAGGCTTTTTATCACAGGCAAAGAAATCAGAACTCGACAATTCAACCGGCAGAAAAAGATCTTTTTGAAAAAATGCCTAAGCCCCGGGGTCACAATTTCATGAAAAATATGACTTTCGGCAATTCACTCAAAAATGGTGCCAAACGGTTGCAAATGCTCCCCTGAGAGGTTTGGCGGTCGAAACAGAAGGCTTTTTATCACAGGAAAAGAAATCAGAACTCGAAAACTTAACCAGGAATTTTTTTTAAAAAAAAAATCCCTAAGCCCCGGGGTCACAATTTCATCAAAAATCTGACTTTCGGCAATTCATTCAAAAATGGTGCAAAACGGTTGCAAATGCTCCCCTGAGAGGTTTGGCGGTCGAAACAGAAGGCTTTTTATCACAGGAAAAGAAATCAGAACTCGAGAATTCAACCGGCAGAAAAAGATTTTTTTGAAAAAATCCCTAAGCCCCGGGGTCACAATTTCATCAAAAACATGACTTTCCCCAATTCACTCAAAAATGGTGCCAAACGGTTGCAAATGCTCCCCTGAGAGGTTTGCCGGTCGAAACAGAAGGCTTTTTATCACAGGAAAAGAAATCAGAACTCGACAATTCAACCGGGAGAAAAAGATTTTTTTGAAAAAATCCCTAAACCCCGGGGTCACAATTTCATCAAAAATATGACTTTCGGCAATTCACTCAAAAATGGTACGAAACGGTTGCAAATGCTCCCCTGAGAGGTTTGGCGGTCGAAACAGAAGGCTTTTTATCACAGGAAAAGAAATCAGCCCTCGACAAGTCAACCGGCAGAAAAAGATTTTTTTGAAAAAATCCCTAAGCCCCGGGGTCACAATTTCATGAAAAATCTGACTTTCGGCAATTCACTCAAAAATGGTGCCAAACGGTTGCAAATGCTCCCCTGAGAGGTTTGGCGGTCGAAACAGAAGGCTTTTTATCACAGGAAAAGAAATCAGCCCTCGACAAGTCAACCGGCAGAAAAAGATTTTTTTGAAAAAATCCCTAAGCCCCGGGGTCACAATTTCATCAAAAATATGACTTTCGGCAATTCACTCAAAAATGGTGCCAAACGGTCGCAAATGCTCCCCTGAGAGGTTTGGCGGTCGAAACAGAAGTCTTTTTATCACAGGAAAAGAAATCAGCCCTCGACAAGTCAACCGGCAGAATTTTTTTATTTTTTTTGAAAAAATCCCTAAGCTCACAATTTCACAATTTCACAATTTTTTTGAAAAAATCCCTAAGCCCCGGGTTCACAATTTCATCAAAAATATGACTTTCGGCAATTCACTCAAAAATGGTGCCAAACGGTTGCAAATGCTCCCCTGAGAGGTTTGGCGGTCAAAACAGAAGGCTTTTTATCACAGGCAAAGAAATCAGAACTCGACAATTCAACCGGCAGAAAAAGATCTTTTTGAAAAAATGCCTAAGCCCCGGGGTCACAATTTCATGAAAAATATGACTTTCGGCAATTCACTCAAAAATGGTGCCAAACGGTTGCAAATGCTCCCCTGAGAGGTTTGGCGGTCGAAACAGAAGGCTTTTTATCACAGGAAAAGAAATCAGAACTCGAAAACTTAACCGGCAATTTTTTTTTAAAAAAAAATCCCTAAGCCCCGGGGTCACAATTTCATCAAAAATCTGACTTTCGGCAATTCATTCAAAAATGGTGCAAAACGGTTGCAAATGCTCCCCTGAGAGGTTTGGCGGTCGAAACAGAAGGCTTTTTATCACAGGAAAAGAAATCAGCCCTCGACAACTCAACCGGCAGAAAAAGATTTTTTTGAAAAAATCCCTAAGCCCCGGGGTCACAATTTCATCAAAAACATGACTTTCCCCAATTCACTCAAAAATGGTGCCAAACGGTTGCAAATGCTCCCCTGAGAGGTTTGCCGGTCGAAACAGAAGGCTTTTTATCACAGGAAAAGAAATCAGAACTCGACAATTCAACCGGGAGAAAAAGATTTTTTTGAAAAAATCCCTAAGCCCCGGGGTCACAATTTCATCAAAAATATGACTTTCGGCAATTCACTCAAAAATGGTGCCAAACGGTTGCAAATGCTCCCCTGAGAGGTTTGGGGGTCGAAACAGAAGGCTTTTTATCACAGGAAAAGAAATCAGCCCTCGACAACTTAACCGGCAAAAAAGAATTTTTTGAAAAAATCCCTAAGCCCCGGGGTCACAATTTCATGAAAAATCTGACTTTCGGCAATTCACTCAAAAATGGTGCCAAAAGGTTGCAAATGCTCCCCTGAGAGGTTTGGTGGTCGAAACAGAAGGCTTTTTATCACAGGAAAAGAAATCAGCCCTCGGCAACATAGCCGGCAAAAAAGATTTTTTTGAAACAATCCCTAAGCCCCGGGGTCACAATTTCATCAAAAATCTGACTTTCGGCAATTCACTCAAAAATGGTGCCAAACGGTTGCAAATGCTCCCCTGAGAGGTTTGGCGGTCGAAACAGAAGGCTTTTTATCACAGGAAAAGAAATCAGCCCTCGACAAGTCAACCGGCAGAAAAAGATTTTTTTGAAAAAATGCCTAAGCCCCGGGGTCACAATTTCATCAAAAATATGACTTTCGGCAATTCACTCAAAAATGGTACGAAACGGTTGCAAATGCTCCCCTGCGAGGTTTGGCGGTCGAAACAGAAGGCTTTTTATCACAGGAAAAGAAATCAGCCCTCGGCAACTTAACCGGCAAAAAAGATTTCTTTGAAAAAATCCCTAAGCCCCGGGGTCACAATTTCATGAAAAATCTGACTTTCGGCAATTCACTCAAAAATGGTGCCAAACGGTTGCAAATGCTCCCCTGAGAGGTTTGGCGGTCGAAACAGAAGGCTTTTTATCAAAGGAAAAGAAATCAGCCCTCGACAAGTCAACCGGCAGAAAAAGATTTCTTTGAAAAAATCCCTAAGCCCCGGGGTCACAATTTCATCAAAAATATGACTTTCGGCAATTCACTCAAAAATGGTGCCAAACGGTCGCAAATGCTCCCCTGAGAGGTTTGGCGGTCGAAACAGAAGTCTTTTTATCACAGGAAAAGAAATCAGCCCTCGACAAGTCAACCGGCAGAATTTTTTTATTTTTTTTGAAAAAATCCCTAAGCTCACAATTTCACAATTTCACAATTTTTTTGAAAAAATCCCTAAGCCCCGGGTTCACAATTTCATCAAAAATATGACTTTCGGCAATTCACTCAAAAATGGTGCCAAACGGTTGCAAATGCTCCCCTGAGAGGTTTGGCGGTCAAAACAGAAGGCTTTTTATCACAGGCAAAGAAATCAGAACTCGACAATTCAACCGGCAGAAAAAGATCTTTTTGAAAAAATGCCTAAGCCCCGGGGTCACAATTTCATGAAAAATATGACTTTCGGCAATTCACTCAAAAATGGTGCCAAACAGTTGCAAATGCTCCCCTGAGAGGTTTGGCGGTCGAAACAGAAGGCTTTTTATCACAGGAAAAGAAATCAGAACTCGAGAATTCAACCGGCAGAAAAAGATTTTTTTGAAAAAATCCCTAAGCCCCGGGGTCACAATTTCATCAAAAACATGACTTTCCCCAATTCACTCAAAAATGGTGCCAAACGGTTGCAAATGCTCCCCTGAGAGGTTTGCCGGTCGAAACAGAAGGCTTTTTATCACAGGAAAAGAAATCAGAACTCGACAATTCAACCGGCAGAAAAAGATTTTTTTGAAAAAATCCCTAAGCCCCGGGGTCACAATTTCATCAAAAATATGACTTTCGGCAGTTCATTCAAAAATGGTGCCAAACGGTTGCAAATGCTCCCCTGAGAGGTTTGGCGGTCGAAACAGAAGGCTTTTTATCACAGGAAAAGAAACCAGCTCTCGACAAGTCAACCGGCAGAAAAAGAATTTTTTGAAAAAATCCCTAAGCCCCGGAGTCACAATTTCATCAAAAATCTGACTTTCGGCAATTCACTCAAAAATGGTGCCAAACGGTTGCAAATGCTCCCCTGAGAGGTTTGGGGGTCGAAACAGAAGGCTTTTTATCACAGGAAAAGAAATCAGCCCTCGACAACTTAACCGGCAAAAAAGAATTTTTTGAAAAAATCCCTAAGCCCCGGGGTCACAATTTCATGAAAAATCTGACTTTCGGCAATTCACTCAAAAATGGTGCCAAAAGGTTGCAAATGCTCCCCTGAGAGGTTTGGTGGTCGAAACAGAAGGCTTTTTATCACAGGAAAAGAAATCAGCCCTCGGCAACATAGCCGGCAAAAAAGATTTTTTTGAAACAATCCCTAAGCCCCGGGGTCACAATTTCATCAAAAATCTGACTTTCGGCAATTCACTCAAAAATGGTGCCAAACGGTTGCAAATGCTCCCCTGAGAGGTTTGGCGGTCGAAACAGAAGGCTTTTTATCACAGGAAAAGAAATCAGAACTCGAAAACTTAAGCGGCAAAAATTTTTTTTTTTGAAAAAATCCGTAAGCCCCGGGGTCACAATTTCATGGAAAATCTGACTTTCGGCAATTCACTCAAAAATGGTGCCAAACGGTTGCAAATGCTCCCCTGAGAGGTTTGGGGGGTCAAACAGAAGGCTTTTTATCACAGGAAAAGAAATGAGCCCTCGACAAGTCAACCGGCAGAAAAAGATTTTTTTGAAAAAATCCCTAAGCCCCGGGGTCACAATTTCATCAAAAATCTGACTTTCGGCAGTTCATTCAAAAATGGTGCCAAACGGTTGCAAATGCTCCCCTGAGAGGTTTGGCAGTCGAAACAGAAGGCTTTTTATCACAGGAAAAGAAATCAGCCCTCGACAAGTCAACCGGCAGAAAAAGAATTTTTTGAAAAAATCCCTAAGCCGGGCCCGGGGTCACAATTTCATAAAAAATCTGACTTTTGGCAATTCACTCAAAAATGGTGCCAAACGGTTGCAAATGCTCCCCTGAGAGGTTTGCGGGTCAAACAGAAGGCTTTTTATCACAGGAAAAGAAATGAGCCCTCGACAAGTCAACCGGCAGAAAAAGATTTTTTTGAAAAAATCCCTAAGCCCCGGGGTCACAATTTCATCAAAAATATGACTTTCGGCAATTCACTCAAAAATGGTGCCAAAAGGTTGCAAATGCTCCCCTGAGAGGTTTGGCAGTCGAAACAGAAGGCTTTTTATCACAGGAAAAGAAATCAGCCCTCGACAAGTCAACCGGCAGAAAAAGATTTTTTTGAAGAAATCCCTAAGCCCCGGGGTCACAATTTCATCAAAAATATGACTTTCGGCAATTCACTCAAAAATGGTGCAAAACGGTTGCAAATGCTCCCCTGAGAGGTTTGGCGGTCGAAACAGAAGGCTTTTTATCACAGGAAAAGAAATCAGCCCTCGGCAACTTAACCGGCAAAAAAGATTTTTTTGAAAAAAATCCCTAAGCCCCGGGGTCACAATTTCACCAAAAATATGACTTTCGGCAATTCACTCGAAAATGGTACCAAACGGTTGCAAATGCTCCCCTGAGAGGTTTGGCGGTCGAAACAGAAGGCTTTTTATCACAGGAAAAGAAATCAGCCCTCGACAAGTCAACTGGCAGAAAAAGATTTTTTTGAAAAAATCCCTAAGCCCCGGGGTCACAATTTCATCAAAAATATGACTTTCGGCAATTCACTCAAAAATGGTGCCAAAAGGTTGCAAATGCTCCCCTGAGAGGTTTGGCAGTTGAAACAGAAGGCTTTTTATCACAGGAAAAGAAATCAGCCCTCGACAAGTCAACCGGCAGAAAAAGATTTTTTTGAAAAAATCCCTAAACCCCGGGGTCACAATTTCATCAAAAATATGACTTTCGGCAATTCACTCAAAAATGGTACGAAACGGTTGCAAATGCTCCCCTGAGAGGTTTGGCGGTCGAAACAGAAGGCTTTTTATCACAGGAAAAGAAATCAGCCCTCGACAAGTCAACCGGCAGAAAAAGATTTTTTTGAAAAAATCCCTAAGCCCCGGGGTCACAATTTCATCAAAAATATGACTTTCGGCAATTCACTCAAAAATGGTACGAAACGGTTGCAAATGCTCCCCTGCGAGGTTTGGCGGTCGAAACAGAAGGCTTTTTATCACAGGAAAAGAAATCAGCCCTCGGCAACTTAACCGGCAAAAAAGATTTCTTTGAAAAAATCCCTAAGCCCCGGGGTCACAATTTCATCAAAAATATGACTTTCGGCAATTCACTCAAAAATGGTGCCAAACGGTTGCAAATGCTCCCCTGAGAGGTTTGGCGGTCAAAACAGAAGGCTTTTTATCACAGGCAAAGAAATCAGAACTCGACAATTCAACCGGCAGAAAAAGATCTTTTTGAAAAAATGCCTAAGCCCCGGGGTCACAATTTCATGAAAAATATGACTTTCGGCAATTCACTCAAAAATGGTGCCAAACGGTTGCAAATGCTCCCCTGAGAGGTTTGGCGGTCGAAACAGAAGGCTTTTTATCACAGGAAAAGAAATCAGAACTCGAAAACTTAACCAGGAATTTTTTTAAAAAAAAAAATCCCTAAGCCCCGGGGTCACAATTTCATCAAAAATCTGACTTTCGGCAATTCATTCAAAAATGGTGCAAAACGGTTGCAAATGCTCCCCTGAGAGGTTTGGCGGTCGAAACAGAAGGCTTTTTATCACAGGAAAAGAAATCAGAACTCGAGAATTCAACCGGCAGAAAAAGATTTTTTTGAAAAAATCCCTAAGCCCCGGGGTCACAATTTCATCAAAAACATGACTTTCCCCAATTCACTCAAAAATGGTGCCAAACGGTTGCAAATGCTCCCCTGAGAGGTTTGCCGGTCGAAACAGAAGGCTTTTTATCACAGGAAAAGAAATCAGAACTCGACAATTCAACCGGGAGAAAAAGATTTTTTTGAAAAAATCCCTAAACCCCGGGGTCACAATTTCATCAAAAATATGACTTTCGGCAGTTCATTCAAAAATGGTGCCAAACGGTTGCAAATGCTCCCCTGAGAGGTTTGGCGGTCGAAACAGAAGGCTTTTTATCACAGGAAAAGAAACCAGCTCTCGACAAGTCAACCGGCAGAAAAAGAATTTTTTGAAAAAATCCCTAAGCCCCGGAGTCACAATTTCATCAAAAATCTGACTTTCGGCAATTCACTCAAAAATGGTGCCAAACGGTTGCAAATGCTCCCCTGAGAGGTTTGGGGGTCGAAACAGAAGGCTTTTTATCACAGGAAAAGAAATCAGCCCTCGACAACTTAACCGGCAAAAAAGAATTTTTTGAAAAAATCCCTAAGCCCCGGGGTCACAATTTCATGAAAAATCTGACTTTCGGCAATTCACTCAAAAATGGTGCCAAAAGGTTGCAAATGCTCCCCTGAGAGGTTTGGTGGTCGAAACAGAAGGCTTTTTATCACAGGAAAAGAAATCAGCCCTCGGCAACATAGCCGGCAAAAAAGATTTTTTTGAAACAATCCCTAAGCCCCGGGGTCACAATTTCATCAAAAATCTGACTTTCGGCAATTCACTCAAAAATGGTGCCAAACGGTTGCAAATGCTCCCCTGAGAGGTTTGGCGGTCGAAACAGAAGGCTTTTTATCACAGGAAAAGAAATCAGAACTCGAAAACTTAAGCGGCAAAAATTTTTTTTTTTGAAAAAATCCGTAAGCCCCGGGGTCACAATTTCATGGAAAATCTGACTTTCGGCAATTCACTCAAAAATGGTGCCAAACGGTTGCAAATGCTCCCCTGAGAGGTTTGGGGGGTCAAACAGAAGGCTTTTTATCACAGGAAAAGAAATGAGCCCTCGACAAGTCAACCGGCAGAAAAAGATTTTTTTGAAAAAATCCCTAAGCCCCGGGGTCACAATTTCATCAAAAATCTGACTTTCGGCAGTTCATTCAAAAATGGTGCCAAACGGTTGCAAATGCTCCCCTGAGAGGTTTGGCAGTCGAAACAGAAGGCTTTTTATCACAGGAAAAGAAATCAGCCCTCGACAAGTCAACCGGCAGAAAAAGAATTTTTTGAAAAAATCCCTAAGCCGGGCCCGGGGTCACAATTTCATAAAAAATCTGACTTTTGGCAATTCACTCAAAAATGGTGCCAAACGGTTGCAAATGCTCCCCTGAGAGGTTTGCGGGTCAAACAGAAGGCTTTTTATCACAGGAAAAGAAATGAGCCCTCGACAAGTCAACCGGCAGAAAAAGATTTTTTTGAAAAAATCCCTAAGCCCCGGGGTCACAATTTCATCAAAAATATGACTTTCGGCAATTCACTCAAAAATGGTGCCAAAAGGTTGCAAATGCTCCCCTGAGAGGTTTGGCAGTCGAAACAGAAGGCTTTTTATCACAGGAAAAGAAATCAGCCCTCGACAAGTCAACCGGCAGAAAAAGATTTTTTTGAAGAAATCCCTAAGCCCCGGGGTCACAATTTCATCAAAAATATGACTTTCGGCAATTCACTCAAAAATGGTGCAAAACGGTTGCAAATGCTCCCCTGAGAGGTTTGGCGGTCGAAACAGAAGGCTTTTTATCACAGGAAAAGAAATCAGCCCTCGGCAACTTAACCGGCAAAAAAGATTTTTTTGAAAAAAATCCCTAAGCCCCGGGGTCACAATTTCACCAAAAATATGACTTTCGGCAATTCACTCGAAAATGGTACCAAACGGTTGCAAATGCTCCCCTGAGAGGTTTGGCGGTCGAAACAGAAGGCTTTTTATCACAGGAAAAGAAATCAGCCCTCGACAAGTCAACTGGCAGAAAAAGATTTTTTTGAAAAAATCCCTAAGCCCCGGGGTCACAATTTCATCAAAAATATGACTTTCGGCAATTCACTCAAAAATGGTGCCAAAAGGTTGCAAATGCTCCCCTGAGAGGTTTGGCAGTTGAAACAGAAGGCTTTTTATCACAGGAAAAGAAATCAGCCCTCGACAAGTCAACCGGCAGAAAAAGATTTTTTTGAAAAAATCCCTAAACCCCGGGGTCACAATTTCATCAAAAATATGACTTTCGGCAATTCACTCAAAAATGGTACGAAACGGTTGCAAATGCTCCCCTGAGAGGTTTGGCGGTCGAAACAGAAGGCTTTTTATCACAGGAAAAGAAATCAGCCCTCGACAAGTCAACCGGCAGAAAAAGATTTTTTTGAAAAAATCCCTAAGCCCCGGGGTCACAATTTCATCAAAAATATGACTTTCGGCAATTCACTCAAAAATGGTACGAAACGGTTGCAAATGCTCCCCTGCGAGGTTTGGCGGTCGAAACAGAAGGCTTTTTATCACAGGAAAAGAAATCAGCCCTCGGCAACTTAACCGGCAAAAAAGATTTCTTTGAAAAAATCCCTAAGCCCCGGGGTCACAATTTCATCAAAAATATGACTTTCGGCAATTCACTCAAAAATGGTGCCAAACGGTTGCAAATGCTCCCCTGAGAGGTTTGGCGGTCAAAACAGAAGGCTTTTTATCACAGGCAAAGAAATCAGAACTCGACAATTCAACCGGCAGAAAAAGATCTTTTTGAAAAAATGCCTAAGCCCCGGGGTCACAATTTCATGAAAAATATGACTTTCGGCAATTCACTCAAAAATGGTGCCAAACGGTTGCAAATGCTCCCCTGAGAGGTTTGGCGGTCGAAACAGAAGGCTTTTTATCACAGGAAAAGAAATCAGAACTCGAAAACTTAACCAGGAATTTTTTTTAAAAAAAAAATCCCTAAGCCCCGGGGTCACAATTTCATCAAAAATCTGACTTTCGGCAATTCATTCAAAAATGGTGCAAAACGGTTGCAAATGCTCCCCTGAGAGGTTTGGCGGTCGAAACAGAAGGCTTTTTATCACAGGAAAAGAAATCAGAACTC
Organism: Podarcis muralis; assembly: GCF_964188315.1. Taxonomy (NCBI): domain Eukaryota; kingdom Metazoa; phylum Chordata; class Lepidosauria; order Squamata; family Lacertidae; genus Podarcis; species Podarcis muralis. Next base: position 18,227,992 of record NC_135659.1, on the reverse strand, counting down.
GAGAATTCAACCGGCAGAAAAAGATTTTTTTGAAAAAATCCCTAAGCCCCGGGGTCACAATTTCATCAAAAACATGACTTTCCCCAATTCACTCAAAAATGGTGCCAAACGGTTGCAAATGCTCCCCTGAGAGGTTTGCCGGTCGAAACAGAAGGCTTTTTATCACAGGAAAAGAAATCAGAACTCGACAATTCAACCGGGAGAAAAAGATTTTTTTGAAAAAATCCCTAAACCCCGGGGTCACAATTTCATCAAAAATATGACTTTCGGCAATTCACTCAAAAATGGTACGAAACGGTTGCAAATGCTCCCCTGAGAGGTTTGGCGGTCGAAACAGAAGGCTTTTTATCACAGGAAAAGAAATCAGCCCTCGACAAGTCAACCGGCAGAAAAAGATTTTTTTGAAAAAATCCCTAAGCCCCGGGGTCACAATTTCATGAAAAATCTGACTTTCGGCAATTCACTCAAAAATGGTGCCAAACGGTTGCAAATGCTCCCCTGAGAGGTTTGGCGGTCGAAACAGAAGGCTTTTTATCACAGGAAAAGAAATCAGCCCTCGACAAGTCAACCGGCAGAAAAAGATTTTTTTGAAAAAATCCCTAAGCCCCGGGGTCACAATTTCATCAAAAATATGACTTTCGGCAATTCACTCAAAAATGGTGCCAAACGGTCGCAAATGCTCCCCTGAGAGGTTTGGCGGTCGAAACAGAAGTCTTTTTATCACAGGAAAAGAAATCAGCCCTCGACAAGTCAACCGGCAGAATTTTTTTATTTTTTTTGAAAAAATCCCTAAGCTCACAATTTCACAATTTCACAATTTTTTTGAAAAAATCCCTAAGCCCCGGGTTCACAATTTCATCAAAAATATGACTTTCGGCAATTCACTCAAAAATGGTGCCAAACGGTTGCAAATGCTCCCCTGAGAGGTTTGGCGGTCAAAACAGAAGGCTTTTTATCACAGGCAAAGAAATCAGAACTCGACAATTCAACCGGCAGAAAAAGATCTTTTTGAAAAAATGCCTAAGCCCCGGGGTCACAATTTCATGAAAAATATGACTTTCGGCAATTCACTCAAAAATGGTGCCAAACGGTTGCAAATGCTCCCCTGAGAGGTTTGGCGGTCGAAACAGAAGGCTTTTTATCACAGGAAAAGAAATCAGAACTCGAAAACTTAACCGGCAATTTTTTTTAAAAAAAAAATCCCTAAGCCCCGGGGTCACAATTTCATCAAAAATCTGACTTTCGGCAATTCATTCAAAAATGGTGCAAAACGGTTGCAAATGCTCCCCTGAGAGGTTTGGCGGTCGAAACAGAAGGCTTTTTATCACAGGAAAAGAAATCAGCCCTCGACAACTCAACCGGCAGAAAAAGATTTTTTTGAAAAAATCCCTAAGCCCCGGGGTCACAATTTCATCAAAAACATGACTTTCCCCAATTCACTCAAAAATGGTGCCAAACGGTTGCAAATGCTCCCCTGAGAGGTTTGCCGGTCGAAACAGAAGGCTTTTTATCACAGGAAAAGAAATCAGAACTCGACAATTCAACCGGGAGAAAAAGATTTTTTTGAAAAAATCCCTAAGCCCCGGGGTCACAATTTCATCAAAAATATGACTTTCGGCAATTCACTCAAAAATGGTGCCAAACGGTTGCAAATGCTCCCCTGAGAGGTTTGGGGGTCGAAACAGAAGGCTTTTTATCACAGGAAAAGAAATCAGCCCTCGACAACTTAACCGGCAAAAAAGAATTTTTTGAAAAAATCCCTAAGCCCCGGGGTCACAATTTCATGAAAAATCTGACTTTCGGCAATTCACTCAAAAATGGTGCCAAAAGGTTGCAAATGCTCCCCTGAGAGGTTTGGTGGTCGAAACAGAAGGCTTTTTATCACAGGAAAAGAAATCAGCCCTCGGCAACATAGCCGGCAAAAAAGATTTTTTTGAAACAATCCCTAAGCCCCGGGGTCACAATTTCATCAAAAATCTGACTTTCGGCAATTCACTCAAAAATGGTGCCAAACGGTTGCAAATGCTCCCCTGAGAGGTTTGGCGGTCGAAACAGAAGGCTTTTTATCACAGGAAAAGAAATCAGCCCTCGACAAGTCAACCGGCAGAAAAAGATTTTTTTGAAAAAATGCCTAAGCCCCGGGGTCACAATTTCATCAAAAATATGACTTTCGGCAATTCACTCAAAAATGGTACGAAACGGTTGCAAATGCTCCCCTGCGAGGTTTGGCGGTCGAAACAGAAGGCTTTTTATCACAGGAAAAGAAATCAGCCCTCGGCAACTTAACCGGCAAAAAAGATTTCTTTGAAAAAATCCCTAAGCCCCGGGGTCACAATTTCATGAAAAATCTGACTTTCGGCAATTCACTCAAAAATGGTGCCAAACGGTTGCAAATGCTCCCCTGAGAGGTTTGGCGGTCGAAACAGAAGGCTTTTTATCACAGGAAAAGAAATCAGCCCTCGACAAGTCAACCGGCAGAAAAAGATTTTTTTGAAAAAATCCCTAAGCCCCGGGGTCACAATTTCATCAAAAATATGACTTTCGGCAATTCACTCAAAAATGGTGCCAAACGGTCGCAAATGCTCCCCTGAGAGGTTTGGCGGTCGAAACAGAAGTCTTTTTATCACAGGAAAAGAAATCAGCCCTCGACAAGTCAACCGGCAGAATTTTTTTATTTTTTTTGAAAAAATCCCTAAGCTCACAATTTCACAATTTCACAATTTTTTTGAAAAAATCCCTAAGCCCCGGGTTCACAATTTCATCAAAAATATGACTTTCGGCAATTCACTCAAAAATGGTGCCAAACGGTTGCAAATGCTCCCCTGAGAGGTTTGGCGGTCAAAACAGAAGGCTTTTTATCACAGGCAAAGAAATCAGAACTCGACAATTCAACCGGCAGAAAAAGATCTTTTTGAAAAAATGCCTAAGCCCCGGGGTCACAATTTCATGAAAAATATGACTTTCGGCAATTCACTCAAAAATGGTGCCAAACGGTTGCAAATGCTCCCCTGAGAGGTTTGGCGGTCGAAACAGAAGGCTTTTTATCACAGGAAAAGAAATCAGAACTCGAAAACTTAACCGGCAATTTTTTAAAAAAAAAAAATCCCTAAGCCCCGGGGTCACAATTTCATCAAAAATCTGACTTTCGGCAATTCATTCAAAAATGGTGCAAAACGGTTGCAAATGCTCCCCTGAGAAGTTTGGCGGTCGAAACAGAAGGCTTTTTATCACAGGAAAAGAAATCAGAACTCGAGAATTCAACCGGCAGAAAAAGATTTTTTTGAAAAAATCCCTAAGCCCCGGGGTCACAATTTCATCAAAAACATGACTTTCCCCAATTCACTCAAAAATGGTGCCAAACGGTTGCAAATGCTCCCCTGAGAGGTTTGCCGGTCGAAACAGAAGGCTTTTTATCACAGGAAAAGAAATCAGAACTCGACAATTCAACCGGCAGAAAAAGATTTTTTTGAAAAAATCCCTAAGCCCCGGGGTCACAATTTCATCAAAAATATGACTTTCGGCAGTTCATTCAAAAATGGTGCCAAACGGTTGCAAATGCTCCCCTGAGAGGTTTGGCGGTCGAAACAGAAGGCTTTTTATCACAGGAAAAGAAACCAGCTCTCGACAAGTCAACCGGCAGAAAAAGAATTTTTTGAAAAAATCCCTAAGCCCCGGGGTCACAATTTCATGAAAAATCTGACTTTCGGCAATTCACTCAAAAATGGTGCCAAACGGTTGCAAATGCTCCCCTGAGAGGTTTGGGGGTTGAAACAGAAGGCTTTTTATCACAGGAAAAGAAATCAGCCCTCGACAACTTAACCGGCAAAAAAGAATTTTTTGAAAAAATCCCTAAGCCCCGGGGTCACAATTTCATGAAAAATCTGACTTTCGGCAATTCACTCAAAAATGGTGCCAAAAGGTTGCAAATGCTCCCCTGAGAGGTTTGGTGGTCGAAACAGAAGGCTTTTTATCACAGGAAAAGAAATCAGCCCTCGGCAACATAGCCGGCAAAAAAGATTTTTTTGAAACAATCCCTAAGCCCCGGGGTCACAATTTCATCAAAAATCTGACTTTCGGCAATTCACTCAAAAATGGTGCCAAACGGTTGCAAATGCTCCCCTGAGAGGTTTGGCGGTCGAAACAGAAGGCTTTTTATCACAGGAAAAGAAATCAGAACTCGAAAACTTAAGCGGCAAAAAATTTTTTTTTTTGAAAAAATCCCTAAGCCCCGGGGTCACAATTTCATGGAAAATCTGACTTTCGGCAATTCACTCAAAAATGGTACGAAACGGTTGCAAATGCTCCCCTGAGAGGTTTGCCGGTCGAAACAGAAGGCTTTTTATCACAGGAAAAGAAATCAGAACTCGACAATTCAACCGGCAGAAAAAGATTTTTTTGAAAAAATCCCTAAGCCCCGGGGTCACAATTTCATCAAAAATATGACTTTCGGCAGTTCATTCAAAAATGGTGCCAAACGGTTGCAAATGCTCCCCTGAGAGGTTTGGCGGTCGAAACAGAAGGCTTTTTATCACAGGAAAAGAAACCAGCTCTCGACAAGTCAACCGGCAGAAAAAGAATTTTTTGAAAAAATCCCTAAGCCCCGGGGTCACAATTTCATGAAAAATCTGACTTTCGGCAATTCACTCAAAAATGGTGCCAAACGGTTGCAAATGCTCCCCTGAGAGGTTTGGGGGTTGAAACAGAAGGCTTTTTATCACAGGAAAAGAAATCAGCCCTCGACAACTTAACCGGCAAAAAAGAATTTTTTGAAAAAATCCCTAAGCCCCGGGGTCACAATTTCATGAAAAATCTGACTTTCGGCAATTCACTCAAAAATGGTGCCAAAAGGTTGCAAATGCTCCCCTGAGAGGTTTGGTGGTCGAAACAGAAGGCTTTTTATCACAGGAAAAGAAATCAGCCCTCGGCAACATAGCCGGCAAAAAAGATTTTTTTGAAACAATCCCTAAGCCCCGGGGTCACAATTTCATCAAAAATCTGACTTTCGGCAATTCACTCAAAAATGGTGCCAAACGGTTGCAAATGCTCCCCTGAGAGGTTTGGCGGTCGAAACAGAAGGCTTTTTATCACAGGAAAAGAAATCAGAACTCGAAAACTTAAGCGGCAAAAAATTTTTTTTTTTGAAAAAATCCCTAAGCCCCGGGGTCACAATTTCATGGAAAATCTGACTTTCGGCAATTCACTCAAAAATGGTACGAAACGGTTGCAAATGCTCCCCTGCGAGGTTTGGCGGTCGAAACAGAAGGCTTTTTATCACACGAAAAGAAATCAGCCCTCGGCAACTTAACCGGCAAAAAAGATTTTTTTGAAAAAATCCCTAAGCCCCGGGGTCACAATTTCATCAAAAATCTGACTTTCGGCAATTCACTCAAAAATGGTGCCAAAAGGTTGCAAATGCTCCCCTGAGAGATTTGGCGGTCGAAACAGAAGGCTTTTTATCACAGGAAAAGAAATCAGCCCTCGGCAACTTAACCGGAAAAAAGATTTCTTTGAAAAAATCCCTAAGCCCCGGGGTCACAATTTCATCAAAAATATGACTTTCGGCAATTCACTCAAAAATGGTGCCAAAAGGTTGCAAATGCTCCCCTGAGAGGTTTGGCAGTCGAAACAGAAGGCTTTTTATCACAGGAAAAGAAATCAGCCCTCGACAAGTCAACCGGCAGAAAAAGATCTTTTTGAAAAAATGCCTAAGCCCCGGGGTCACAATTTCATGAAAAATATGACTTTCGGCAATTCACTCAAAAATGGTGCCAAACGGTTGCAAATGCTCCCCTGAGAGGTTTGGCGGTCGAAACAGAAGGCTTTTTATCACAGGAAAAGAAATCAGAACTCGAAAACTTAACCGGCAATTTTTTTTAAAAAAAAAAAAATCCCTAAGCCCCGGGGTCACAATTTCATCAAAAATCTGACTTTCCCCAATTCACTCAAAAATGGTGCCAAACGGTTGCAAATGCTCCCCTGAGAGGTTTGGCGGTCGAAACAGAAGGCTTTTTATCACAGGAAAAGAAACCAGCTCTCGACAAGTCAACCGGCAGAAAAAGAATTTTTTGAAAAAATCCCTAAGCCCCGGGGTCACAATTTCATCAAAAATCTGACTTTCGGCAATTCACTCAAAAATGGTGCCAAAGGGTTGCAAATGCTCCCCTGAGAGGTTTGGGGGTCGAAACAGAAGGCTTTTTATCACAGGAAAAGAAATCAGCCCTCGACAACTTAACCGGCAAAAAAGAATTTTTTGAAAAAATCCCTAAGCCCCGGGGTCACAATTTCATGAAAAATCTGACTTTCGGCAATTCACTCAAAAATGGTGCCAAAAGGTTGCAAATGCTCCCCTGAGAGGTTTGGTGGTCGAAACAGAAGGCTTTTTATCACAGGAAAAGAAATCAGCCCTCGGCAACATAGCCGGCAAAAAAGATTTTTTTGAAAAAATTCCTAAGCCCCGGGGTCACAATTTCATCAAAAATCTGACTTTCGGCAATTCACTCAAAAATGGTGCCAAACGGTTGCAAATGCTCCCCTGAGAGGTTTGGCGGTCGAAACAGAAGGCTTTTTATCACAGGAAAAGAAATCAGAACTCGAAAACTTAAGCGGCAAAAATTTTTTTTTTTGAAAAAATCCGTAAGCCCCGGGGTCACAATTTCATGGAAAATCTGACTTTCGGCAATTCACTCAAAAATGGTGCCAAACGGTTGCAAATGCTCCCCTGAGAGGTTTGGGGGGTCAAACAGAAGGCTTTTTATCACAGGAAAAGAAATGAGCCCTCGACAAGTCAACCGGCAGAAAAAGATTTTTTTGAAAAAATCCCTAAGCCCCGGGGTCACAATTTCATCAAAAATCTGACTTTCGGCAGTTCATTCAAAAATGGTGCCAAACGGTTGCAAATGCTCCCCTGAGAGGTTTGGCAGTCGAAATAGAAGGCTTTTTATCACAGGAAAAGAAATCAGCCCTCGACAAGTCAACCAGCAGAAAAAGAATTTTTTGAAAAAATCCCTAAGCCGGGCCCGGGGTCACAATTTCATAAAAAATCTGACTTTTGGCAATTCACTCAAAAATGGTGCCAAACGGTTGCAAATGCTCCCCTGAGAGGTTTGCGGGTCAAACAGAAGGCTTTTTATCACAGGAAAAGAAATGAGCCCTCGACAAGTCAACCGGCAGAAAAAGATTTTTTTGAAAAAATCCCTAAGCCCCGGGGTCACAATTTCACCAAAAATATGACTTTCGGCAATTCACTCGAAAATGGTACCAAACGGTTGCAAATGCTCCCCTGAGAGGTTTGGCGGTCGAAACAGAAGGCTTTTTATCACAGGAAAAGAAATCAGCCCTCGACAAGTCAACTGGCAGAAAAAGATTTTTTTGAAAAAATCCCTAAGCCCCGGGGTCACAATTTCATCAAAAATATGACTTTCGGCAATTCACTCAAAAATGGTGCCAAAAGGTTGCAAATGCTCCCCTGAGAGGTTTGGCAGTTGAAACAGAAGGCTTTTTATCACAGGAAAAGAAATCAGCCCTCGACAAGTCAACCGGCAGAAAAAGATTTTTTTGAAGAAATCCCTAAGCCCCGGGGTCACAATTTCATCAAAAATATGACTTTCGGCAATTCACTCAAAAATGGTACGAAACGGTTGCAAATGCTCCCCTGAGAGGTTTGGCGGTCGAAACAGAAGGCTTTTTATCACAGGAAAAGAAATCAGCCCTCGGCAACTTAACCGGCAAAAAAGATTTTTTTGAAAAAAATCCCTAAGCCCCGGGGTCACAATTTCACCAAAAATATGACTTTCGGCAATTCACTCGAAAATGGTACCAAACGGTTGCAAATGCTCCCCTGAGAGGTTTGGCGGTCGAAACAGAAGGCTTTTTATCACAGGAAAAGAAATCAGCCCTCGACAAGTCAACTGGCAGAAAAAGATTTTTTTGAAAAAATCCCTAAGCCCCGGGGTCACAATTTCATCAAAAATATGACTTTCGGCAATTCACTCAAAAATGGTGCCAAAAGGTTGCAAATGCTCCCCTGAGAGGTTTGGCAGTTGAAACAGAAGGCTTTTTATCACAGGAAAAGAAATCAGCCCTCGACAAGTCAACCGGCAGAAAAAGATTTTTTTGAAAAAATCCCTAAACCCCGGGGTCACAATTTCATCAAAAATATGACTTTCGGCAATTCACTCAAAAATGGTACGAAACGGTTGCAAATGCTCCCCTGAGAGGTTTGGCGGTCGAAACAGAAGGCTTTTTATCACAGGAAAAGAAATCAGCCCTCGACAAGTCAACCGGCAGAAAAAGATTTTTTTGAAAAAATCCCTAAGCCCCGGGGTCACAATTTCATCAAAAATATGACTTTCGGCAATTCACTCAAAAATGGTACGAAACGGTTGCAAATGCTCCCCTGCGAGGTTTGGCGGTCGAAACAGAAGGCTTTTTATCACAGGAAAAGAAATCAGCCCTCGGCAACTTAACCGGCAAAAAAGATTTCTTTGAAAAAATCCCTAAGCCCCGGGGTCACAATTTCATCAAAAATATGACTTTCGGCAATTCACTCAAAAATGGTGCCAAACGGTCGCAAATGCTCCCCTGAGAGGTTTGGCGGTCGAAACAGAAGTCTTTTTATCACAGGAAAAGAAATCAGCCCTCGACAAGTCAACCGGCAGAATTTTTTTATTTTTTTTGAAAAAATCCCTAAGCTCACAATTTCACAATTTTTTTGAAAAAATCCCTAAGCCCCGGGTTCACAATTTCATCAAAAATATGACTTTCGGCAATTCACTCAAAAATGGTGCCAAACGGTTGCAAATGCTCCCCTGAGAGGTTTGGCGGTCAAAACAGAAGGCTTTTTATCACAGGCAAAGAAATCAGAACTCGACAATTCAACCGGCAGAAAAAGATCCTTTTGAAAAAATGCCTAAGCCCCGGGGTCACAATTTCATGAAAAATATGACTTTCGGCAATTCACTCAAAAATGGTGCCAAACGGTTGCAAATGCTCCCCTGAGAGGTTTGGCGGTCGAAACAGAAGGCTTTTTATCACAGGAAAAGAAATCAGAACTCGAAAACTTAACCAGGAATTTTTTTAAAAAAAAAAATCCCTAAGCCCCGGGGTCACAATTTCATCAAAAATCTGACTTTCGGCAATTCATTCAAAAATGGTGCAAAACGGTTGCAAATGCTCCCCTGAGAGGTTTGGCGGTCGAAACAGAAGGCTTTTTATCACAGGAAAAGAAATCAGAACTCGAGAATTCAACCGGCAGAAAAAGATTTTTTTGAAAAAATCCCTAAGCCCCGGGGTCACAATTTCATCAAAAACATGACTTTCCCCAATTCACTCAAAAATGGTGCCAAACGGTTGCAAATGCTCCCCTGAGAGGTTTGCCGGTCGAAACAGAAGGCTTTTTATCACAGGAAAAGAAATCAGAACTCGACAATTCAACCGGGAGAAAAAGATTTTTTTGAAAAAATCCCTAAACCCCGGGGTCACAATTTCATCAAAAATATGACTTTCGGCAATTCACTCAAAAATGGTACGAAACGGTTGCAAATGCTCCCCTGAGAGGTTTGGCGGTCGAAACAGAAGGCTTTTTATCACAGGAAAAGAAATCAGCCCTCGACAAGTCAACCGGCAGAAAAAGATTTTTTTGAAAAAATCCCTAAGCCCCGGGGTCACAATTTCATGAAAAATCTGACTTTCGGCAATTCACTCAAAAATGGTGCCAAACGGTTGCAAATGCTCCCCTGAGAGGTTTGGCGGTCGAAACAGAAGGCTTTTTATCACAGGAAAAGAAATCAGCCCTCGACAAGTCAACCGGCAGAAAAAGATTTTTTTGAAAAAATCCCTAAGCCCCGGGGTCACAATTTCATCAAAAATATGACTTTCGGCAATTCACTCAAAAATGGTGCCAAACGGTCGCAAATGCTCCCCTGAGAGGTTTGGCGGTCGAAACAGAAGTCTTTTTATCACAGGAAAAGAAATCAGCCCTCGACAAGTCAACCGGCAGAATTTTTTTATTTTTTTTGAAAAAATCCCTAAGCTCACAATTTCACAATTTCACAATTTTTTTGAAAAAATCCCTAAGCCCCGGGTTCACAATTTCATCAAAAATATGACTTTCGGCAATTCACTCAAAAATGGTGCCAAACGGTTGCAAATGCTCCCCTGAGAGGTTTGGCGGTCAAAACAGAAGGCTTTTTATCACAGGCAAAGAAATCAGAACTCGACAATTCAACCGGCAGAAAAAGATCTTTTTGAAAAAATGCCTAAGCCCCGGGGTCACAATTTCATGAAAAATATGACTTTCGGCAATTCACTCAAAAATGGTGCCAAACGGTTGCAAATGCTCCCCTGAGAGGTTTGGCGGTCGAAACAGAAGGCTTTTTATCACAGGAAAAGAAATCAGAACTCGAAAACTTAACCGGCAATTTTTTTTTAAAAAAAAATCCCTAAGCCCCGGGGTCACAATTTCATCAAAAATCTGACTTTCGGCAATTCATTCAAAAATGGTGCAAAACGGTTGCAAATGCTCCCCTGAGAGGTTTGGCGGTCGAAACAGAAGGCTTTTTATCACAGGAAAAGAAATCAGCCCTCGACAACTCAACCGGCAGAAAAAGATTTTTTTGAAAAAATCCCTAAGCCCCGGGGTCACAATTTCATCAAAAACATGACTTTCCCCAATTCACTCAAAAATGGTGCCAAACGGTTGCAAATGCTCCCCTGAGAGGTTTGCCGGTCGAAACAGAAGGCTTTTTATCACAGGAAAAGAAATCAGAACTCGACAATTCAACCGGGAGAAAAAGATTTTTTTGAAAAAATCCCTAAGCCCCGGGGTCACAATTTCATCAAAAATATGACTTTCGGCAATTCACTCAAAAATGGTGCCAAACGGTTGCAAATGCTCCCCTGAGAGGTTTGGGGGTCGAAACAGAAGGCTTTTTATCACAGGAAAAGAAATCAGCCCTCGACAACTTAACCGGCAAAAAAGAATTTTTTGAAAAAATCCCTAAGCCCCGGGGTCACAATTTCATGAAAAATCTGACTTTCGGCAATTCACTCAAAAATGGTGCCAAAAGGTTGCAAATGCTCCCCTGAGAGGTTTGGTGGTCGAAACAGAAGGCTTTTTATCACAGGAAAAGAAATCAGCCCTCGGCAACATAGCCGGCAAAAAAGATTTTTTTGAAACAATCCCTAAGCCCCGGGGTCACAATTTCATCAAAAATCTGACTTTCGGCAATTCACTCAAAAATGGTGCCAAACGGTTGCAAATGCTCCCCTGAGAGGTTTGGCGGTCGAAACAGAAGGCTTTTTATCACAGGAAAAGAAATCAGCCCTCGACAAGTCAACCGGCAGAAAAAGATTTTTTTGAAAAAATGCCTAAGCCCCGGGGTCACAATTTCATCAAAAATATGACTTTCGGCAATTCACTCAAAAATGGTACGAAACGGTTGCAAATGCTCCCCTGCGAGGTTTGGCGGTCGAAACAGAAGGCTTTTTATCACAGGAAAAGAAATCAGCCCTCGGCAACTTAACCGGCAAAAAAGATTTCTTTGAAAAAATCCCTAAGCCCCGGGGTCACAATTTCATGAAAAATCTGACTTTCGGCAATTCACTCAAAAATGGTGCCAAACGGTTGCAAATGCTCCCCTGAGAGGTTTGGCGGTCGAAACAGAAGGCTTTTTATCACAGGAAAAGAAATCAGCCCTCGACAAGTCAACCGGCAGAAAAAGATTTTTTTGAAAAAATCCCTAAGCCCCGGGGTCACAATTTCATCAAAAATATGACTTTCGGCAATTCACTCAAAAATGGTGCCAAACGGTCGCAAATGCTCCCCTGAGAGGTTTGGCGGTCGAAACAGAAGTCTTTTTATCACAGGAAAAGAAATCAGCCCTCGACAAGTCAACCGGCAGAATTTTTTTATTTTTTTTGAAAAAATCCCTAAGCTCACAATTTCACAATTTCACAATTTTTTTGAAAAAATCCCTAAGCCCCGGGTTCACAATTTCATCAAAAATATGACTTTCGGCAATTCACTCAAAAATGGTGCCAAACGGTTGCAAATGCTCCCCTGAGAGGTTTGGCGGTCAAAACAGAAGGCTTTTTATCACAGGCAAAGAAATCAGAACTCGACAATTCAACCGGCAGAAAAAGATCTTTTTGAAAAAATGCCTAAGCCCCGGGGTCACAATTTCATGAAAAATATGACTTTCGGCAATTCACTCAAAAATGGTGCCAAACGGTTGCAAATGCTCCCCTGAGAGGTTTGGCGGTCGAAACAGAAGGCTTTCTATCACAGGAAAAGAAATCAGAACTCGAAAACTTAACCGGCAATTTTTTTAAAAAAAAAAATCCCTAAGCCCCGGGGTCACAATTTCATCAAAAATCTGACTTTCGGCAATTCATTCAAAAATGGTGCAAAACGGTTGCAAATGCTCCCCTGAGAAGTTTGGCGGTCGAAACAGAAGGCTTTTTATCACAGGAAAAGAAATCAGAACTCGACAACTCAACCGGCAGAAAAAGATTTTTTTGAAAAAATCCCTAAGCCCCGGGGTCACAATTTCATCAAAAACATGACTTTCCCCAATTCACTCAAAAATGGTGCCAAACGGTTGCAAATGCTCCCCTGAGAGGTTTGCCGGTCGAAACAGAAGGCTTTTTATCACAGGAAAAGAAATCAGAACTCGACAATTCAACCGGCAGAAAAAGATTTTTTTGAAAAAATCCCTAAGCCCCGGGGTCACAATTTCATCAAAAATATGACTTTCGGCAGTTCATTCAAAAATGGTGCCAAACGGTTGCAAATGCTCCCCTGAGAGGTTTGGCGGTCGAAACAGAAGGCTTTTTATCACAGGAAAAGAAACCAGCTCTCGACAAGTCAACCGGCAGAAAAAGAATTTTTTGAAAAAATCCCTAAGCCCCGGGGTCACAATTTCATGAAAAATCTGACTTTCGGCAATTCACTCAAAAATGGTGCCAAACGGTTGCAAATGCTCCCCTGAGAGGTTTGGGGGTCGAAACAGAAGGCTTTTTATCACAGGAAAAGAAATCAGCCCTCGACAACTTAACCGGCAAAAAAGAATTTTTTGAAAAAATCCCTAAGCCCCGGGGTCACAATTTCATGAAAAATATGACTTTCGGCAGTTCATTCAAAAATGGTGCCAAACGGTTGCAAATGCTCCCCTGAGAGGTTTGGCGGTCGAAACAGAAGGCTTTTTATCACAGGAAAAGAAATCAGAACTCGAAAACTTAACCGGCAATTTTTTTTAAAAAAAAAATCCCTAAGCCCCGGGGTCACAATTTCATCAAAAATCTGACTTTCGGCAATTCATTCAAAAATGGTGCAAAACGGTTGCAAATGCTCGCCTGAGAGGTTTGGCGGTCGAAACAGAAGGCTTTTTATCACAGGAAAAGAAATCAGAACTCGAGAATTCAACCGGCAGAAAAAGATTTTTTTGAAAAAATCCCTAAGCCCCGGGGTCACAATTTCATCAAAAATATGACTTTCGGCAGTTCATTCAAAAATGGTGCCAAACGGTTGCAAATGCTCCCCTGAGAGGTTTGGCGGTCGAAACAGAAGGCTTTTTATCACAGGAAAAGAAACCAGCTCTCGACAAGTCAACCGGCAGAAAAAGAATTTTTTGAAAAAATCCCTAAGCCCCGGGGTCACAATTTCATCAAAAATCTGACTTTCGGCAATTCACTCAAAAATGGTGCCAAAGGGTTGCAAATGCTCCCCTGAGAGGTTTGGGGGTCGAAACAGAAGGCTTTTTATCACAGGAAAAGAAATCAGCCCTCGACAACTTAACCGGCAAAAAAGAATTTTTTGAAAAAATCCCTAAGCCCCGGGGTCACAATTTCATGAAAAATCTGACTTTCGGCAATTCACTCAAAAATGGTGCCAAAAGGTTGCAAATGCTCCCCTGAGAGGTTTGGTGGTCGAAACAGAAGGCTTTTTATCACAGGAAAAGAAATCAGCCCTCGGCAACATAGCCGGCAAAAAAGATTTTTTTGAAAAAATCCCTAAGCCCCGGGGTCACAATTTCATCAAAAATCTGACTTTCGGCAATTCACTCAAAAATGGTGCCAAACGGTTGCAAATGCTCCCCTGAGAGGTTTGGCGGTCGAAACAGAAGGCTTTTTATCACAGGAAAAGAAATCAGAACTCGAAAACTTAAGCGGCAAAAATTTTTTTTTTTGAAAAAATCCGTAAGCCCCGGGGTCACAATTTCATGGAAAATCTGACTTTCGGCAATTCACTCAAAAATGGTGCCAAACGGTTGCAAATGCTCCCCTGAGAGGTTTGGGGGGTCAAACAGAAGGCTTTTTATCACAGGAAAAGAAATGAGCCCTCGACAAGTCAACCGGCAGAAAAAGATTTTTTTGAAAAAATCCCTAAGCCCCGGGGTCACATTTTCATCAAAAATCTGACTTTCGGCAGTTCATTCAAAAATGGTGCCAAACGGTTGCAAATGCTCCCCTGAGAGGTTTGGCAGTCGAAACAGAAGGCTTTTTATCACAGGAAAAGAAATCAGCCCTCGACAAGTCAACCAGCAGAAAAAGAATTTTTTGAAAAAATCCCTAAGCCGGGCCCGGGGTCACAATTTCATAAAAAATCTGACTTTTGGCAATTCACTCAAAAATGGTGCCAAACGGTTGCAAATGCTCCCCTGAGAGGTTTGCGGGTCAAACAGAAGGCTTTTTATCACAGGAAAAGAAATGAGCCCTCGACAAGTCAACCGGCAGAAAAAGATTTTTTTGAAAAAATCCCTAAGCCCCGGGGTCACAATTTCACCAAAAATATGACTTTCGGCAATTCACTCGAAAATGGTACCAAACGGTTGCAAATGCTCCCCTGAGAGGTTTGGCGGTCGAAACAGAAGGCTTTTTATCACAGGAAAAGAAATCAGCCCTCGACAAGTCAACTGGCAGAAAAAGATTTTTTTGAAAAAATCCCTAAGCCCCGGGGTCACAATTTCATCAAAAATATGACTTTCGGCAATTCACTCAAAAATGGTGCCAAAAGGTTGCAAATGCTCCCCTGCGAGGTTTGGCAGTTGAAACAGAAGGCTTTTTATCACAGGAAAAGAAATCAGCCCTCGACAAGTCAACCGGCAGAAAAAGATTTTTTTGAAAAAATCCCTAAACCCCGGGGTCACAATTTCATCAAAAATATGACTTTCGGCAATTCACTCAAAAATGGTACGAAACGGTTGCAAATGCTCCCCTGAGAGGTTTGGCGGTCGAAACAGAAGGCTTTTTATCACAGGAAAAGAAATCAGCCCTCGACAAGTCAACCGGCAGAAAAAGATTTTTTTGAAAAAATCCCTAAGCCCCGGGGTCACAATTTCATCAAAAATATGACTTTCGGCAATTCACTCAAAAATGGTACGAAACGGTTGCAAATGCTCCCCTGCGAGGTTTGGCGGTCGAAACAGAAGGCTTTTTATCACAGGAAAAGAAATCAGCCCTCGGCAACTTAACCGGCAAAAAAGATTTCTTTGAAAAAATCCCTAAGCCCCGGGGTCACAATTTCATCAAAAATATGACTTTCGGCATTTCACTCAAAAATGGTGCCAAACGGTCGCAAATGCTCCCCTGAGAGGTTTGGCGGTCGAAACAGAAGTCTTTTTATCACAGGAAAAGAAATCAGCCCTCGACAAGTCAACCGGCAGAATTTTTTTATTTTTTTTGAAAAAATCCCTAAGCTCACAATTTCACAATTTCACAATTTTTTTGAAAAAATCCCTAAGCCCCGGGTTCACAATTTCATCAAAAATATGACTTTCGGCAATTCACTCAAAAATGGTGCCAAACGGTTGCAAATGCTCCCCTGAGAGGTTTGGCGGTCAAAACAGAAGGCTTTTTATCACAGGCAAAGAAATCAGAACTCGACAATTCAACCGGCAGAAAAAGATCTTTTTGAAAAAATGCCTAAGCCCCGGGGTCACAATTTCATGAAAAATATGACTTTCGGCAATTCACTCAAAAATGGTGCCAAACGGTTGCAAATGCTCCCCTGAGAGGTTTGGCGGTCGAAACAGAAGGCTTTTTATCACAGGAAAAGAAATCAGAACTCGAAAACTTAACCAGGAATTTTTTTTTAAAAAAAAATCCCTAAGCCCCGGGGTCACAATTTCATCAAAAATCTGACTTTCGGCAATTCATTCAAAAATGGTGCAAAACGGTTGCAAATGCTCCCCTGAGAGGTTTGGCGGTCGAAACAGAAGGCTTTTTATCACAGGAAAAGAAATCAGAACTCGAGAATTCAACCGGCAGAAAAAGATTTTTTTGAAAAAATCCCTAAGCCCCGGGGTCACAATTTCATCAAAAACATGACTTTCCCCAATTCACTCAAAAATGGTGCCAAACGGTTGCAAATGCTCCCCTGAGAGGTTTGCCGGTCGAAACAGAAGGCTTTTTATCACAGGAAAAGAAATCAGAACTCGACAATTCAACCGGGAGAAAAAGATTTTTTTGAAAAAATCCCTAAACCCCGGGGTCACAATTTCATCAAAAATATGACTTTCGGCAATTCACTCAAAAATGGTACGAAACGGTTGCAAATGCTCCCCTGAGAGGTTTGGCGGTCGAAACAGAAGGCTTTTTATCACAGGAAAAGAAATCAGCCCTCGACAAGTCAACCGGCAGAAAAAGATTTTTTTGAAGAAATCCCTAAGCCCCGGGGTCACAATTTCATCAAAAATATGACTTTCGGCAATTCACTCAAAAATGGTGCGAAACGGTTGCAAATGCTCCCCTGCGAGGTTTGGCGGTCGAAACAGAAGGCTTTTTATCACAGGAAAAGAAATCAGCCCTCGGCAACTTAACCGGCAAAAAAGATTTCTTTGAAAAAATCCCTAAGCCCCGGGGTCACAATTTCATGAAAAATCTGACTTTCGGCAATTCACTCAAAAATGGTGCCAAACGGTTGCAAATGCTCCCCTGAGAGGTTTGACAGTCGAAACAGAAGGCTTTTTATCACAGGAAAAGAAATCAGCCCTCGACAAGTCAACCGGCAGAAAAAGATTTTTTTGAAAAAATCCCTAAGCCCCGGGGTCACAATTTCATCAAAAATATGACTTTCGGCAATTCACTCAAAAATGGTGCCAAACGGTCGCAAATGCTCCCCTGAGAGGTTTGGCGGTCGAAACAGAAGTCTTTTTATCACAGGAAAAGAAATCAGCCCTCGACAAGTCAACCGGCAGAATTTTTTTATTTTTTTTGAAAAAATCCCTAAGCTCACAATTTCACAATTTCACAATTTTTTTTAAAAAATCCCTAAGCCCCGGGTTCACAATTTCATCAAAAATATGACTTTCGGCAATTCACTCAAAAATGGTGCCAAACGGTTGCAAATGCTCCCCTGAGAGGTTTGGCGGTCAAAACAGAAGGCTTTTTATCACAGGCAAAGAAATCAGAACTCGACAATTCAACCGGCAGAAAAAGATCTTTTTGAAAAAATGCCTAAGCCCCGGGGTCACAATTTCATGAAAAATATGACTTTCGGCAATTCACTCAAAAATGGTGCCAAACGGTTGCAAATGCTCCCCTGAGAGGTTTGGCGGTCGAAACAGAAGGCTTTTTATCACAGGAAAAGAAATCAGAACTCGAAAACTTAACCGGCAATTTAAAAAAAAAAAAAAATCCCTAAGCCCCGGGGTCACAATTTCATCAAAAATCTGACTTTCGGCAATTCATTCAAAAATGGTGCAAAACGGTTGCAAATGCTCCCCTGAGAGGTTTGGCGGTCGAAACAGAAGGCTTTTTATCACAGGCAAAGAAATCAGAACTCGACAATTCAACCGGCAGAAAAAGATCTTTTTGAAAAAATCCCTAAGCCCCGGGGTCACAATTTCATCAAAAACATGACTTTCCCCAATTCACTCAAAAATGGTGCCAAACGGTTGCAAATGCTCCCCTGAGAGGTTTGGCGGTCGAAACAGAAGGCTTTTTATCACAGGAAAAGAAATCAGAACTCGAAAACTTAAGCGGCAAAAATTTTTTTTTTTTGAAAAAATCCCTAAGACCCGGGGTCACAATTTCATGGAAAATCTGACTTTCGGCAATTCACTCAAAAATGGTGCCAAACGGTTGCAAATGCTCCCCTGAGAGGTTTGGGGGTCAAACAGAAGGCTTTTTATCACAGGAAAAGAAATGAGCCCTCGACAAGTCAACCGGCAGAAAAAGATTTTTTTGAAAAAATCCCTAAGCCCCGGGGTCACAATTTCATCAAAAATCTGACTTTCGGCAGTTCATTCAAAAATGGTGCCAAACGGTTGCAAATGCTCCCCTGAGAGGTTTGGCAGTCGAAACAGAAGGCTTTTTATCACAGGAAAAGAAATCAGCCCTCAACAAGTCAACCGGCAGTAAAAGAATTTTTTGAAAAAATCCCTAAGCCGGGCCCGGGGTCACAATTTCATAAAAAATCTGACTTTTGGCAATTCACTCAAAAATGGTGCCAAACGGTTGCAAATGCTCCCCTGAGAGGTTTGGGGGTCAAACAGAAGGCTTTTTATCACAGGAAAAGAAATCAGCCCTCGACAAGTCAACCGGCAGAAAAAGATTTTTTTGAAAAAATCCCTAAGCCCCGGGGTGACAATTTCTTCAAAAATATGACTTTTGTCAATTCACTCAAAAATGGTGCCAAACGGTTGCAAATGCTCCCCTGAGAGGTTTGGCGGTCGAAACAGAAGGCTTTTTATCACAGGAAAAGAAATCAGAACTCGAAAACTTAAGCGGCAAAATTTTTTTTTTAAAAAAAAATCCCTAAGCCCCGGGGTCACAATTTCATCAAAAATATGACTTTCGGCAATTCACTCAAAAATGGTGCCAAACGGTTGCAAACGCTCCCCTGAGAGTTTTGGCGGTCAAAACAGAAGGCTTTTTATCACAGGCAAAGAAATCAGAACTCGACAATTCAACCGGCAGAAAAAGATCTTTTTGAAAAAATGCCTAAGCCCCGGGGTCACAATTTCATGAAAAATATGACTTTCGGCAATTCACTCAAAAATGGTGCCAAACGGTTGCAAATGCTCCCCTGAGAGGTTTGGCGGTCGAAACAGAAGGCTTTTTATCACAGGAAAAGAAATCAGAACTCGAAAACTTAACCGGCAATTTTTTTTTAAAAAAAAATCCCTAAGCCCCGGGGTCACAATTTCATCAAAAATCTGACTTTCGGCAATTCATTCAAAAATGGTGCAAAACAGTTGCAAATGCTCCCCTGAGAGGTTTGGCGGTCGAAACAGAAGGCTTTTTATCACAGGAAAAGAAATCAGAACTCGAGAATTCAACCGGCAGAAAAAGATTTTTTTGAAAAAATCCCTAAGCCCCGGGGTCACAATTTCATCAAAAACATGACTTTCCCCAATTCACTCAAAAATGCTGCCAAACGGTTGCAAATGCTCCCCTGAGAGGTTTGCCGGTCGAAACAGAAGGCTTTTTATCACAGGAAAAGAAATCAGAACTCGACAATTCAACCGGGAGAAAAAGATTTTTTTGAAAAAATCCCTAAACCCCGGGGTCACAATTTCATCAAAAATATGACTTTCGGCAATTCACTCAAAAATGGTACGAAACGGTTGCAAATGCTCCCCTGAGAGGTTTGGCGGTCGAAACAGAAGGCTTTTTATCACAGGAAAAGAAATCAGCCCTCGACAAGTCAACCGGCAGAAAAAGATTTTTTTGAAAAAATCCCTAAGCCCCGGGGTCACAATTTCATCAAAAATATGACTTTCGGCAATTCACTCAAAAATGGTACGAAACGGTTGCAAATGCTCCCCTGCGAGGTTTGGCGGTCGAAACAGAAGGCTTTTTATCACAGGAAAAGAAATCAGCCCTCGGCAACTTAACCGGCAAAAAAGATTTCTTTGAAAAAATCCCTAAGCCCTGGGGTCACAATTTCATGAAAAATCTGACTTTCGGCAATTCACTCAAAAATGGTGCCAAACGGTTGCAAATGCTCCCCTGAGAGGTTTGGCGGTCGAAACAGAAGGCTTTTTATCACAGGAAAAGAAATCAGCCCTCGACAAGTCAACCGGCAGAAAAAGATTTTTTGAAAAAATCCCTAAGCCCCGGGGTCACAATTTCATCAAAAATATGACTTTCGGCAATTCACTCAAAAATGGTGCCAAACGGTCGCAAATGCTCCCCTGAGAGGTTTGGCGGTCGAAACAGAAGTCTTTTTATCACAGGAAAAGAAATCAGCCCTCGACAAGTCAACCGGCAGATTTTTTTTTTTTTTTTGAAAAAATCCCTAAGCCCCGGGGTCACAATTTCATGGAAAATCTGACTTTCGGCAATTCACTCAAAAATGGTGCCAAACGGTGGCAAATGCTCCCCTGAGAGGTTTGGGGGTCAAACAGAAGGCTTTTTATCACAGGAAAAGAAATGAGCCCTCGACAAGTCAACCGGCAGAAAAAGATTTTTTTGAAAAAATCCCTAAGCCCCGGGGTCACAATTTCATCAAAAATCTGACTTTCGGCAGTTCATTCAAAAATGGTGCCAAACGGTTGCAAATGCTCCCCTGAGAGGTTTGGCAGTCGAAACAGAAGGCTTTTTATCACAGGAAAAGAAATCAGCCCTCAACAAGTCAACCGGCAGTAAAAGAAGTTTTTGAAAAAATCCCTAAGCCGGGCCCGGGGTCACAATTTCATAAAAAATCTGACTTTTGGCAATTCACTCAGAAATGGTGCCAAACGGTTGCAAATGCTCCCCTGAGAGGTTTGGGGGTCAAACAGAAGGCTTTTTATCACAGGAAAAGAAATCAGCCCTCGACAAGTCAACCGGCAGAAAAAGATTTTTTTGAAAAAATCCCTAAGCCCCGGGGTCACAATTTCATCAAAAATCTGACTTTCGTCAATTCACTCAAAAATGGTGCCAAACGGTTGCAAATGCTCCCCTGAGAGGTTTGGCGGTCGAAACAGAAGGCTTTTTATTACAGGAAAAGAAATCAGCCCTAGACAACTTAACCGGCAAAAAAGATTTTTTTGAAAAAATCCCTAAGCCCCGGGGTCACAATTTCATCAAAAATATGACTTTCGGCAATTCACTCAAAAATGGTGCCAAACGGTTCCAAATGCTCCCCTGAGAGGTTTGCCGGTCAAAACAGAAGGCTTTTTATCACAGGAAAAGAAATCAGAACTCGACAATTCAACCGGCAGAAAAAGATTTTTTTGAAAAAATCCCTAAGCCCCGGGGTCACAATTTCATCAAAAATCTGACTTTCGGCAATTCACTCAAAAATGGTGCCAAACGGTTGCAAATGCTCCCCTGAGAGGTTTGGCGGTCGAAACAGAAGGCTTTTTATCACAGGAAAAGAAATCAGCCCTCGGCAACTTAACCGGCAAAAAAGATTTCTTTGAAAAAATCCCTAAGCCCCGGGGTCACAATTTCATGAAAAATCTGACTTTCGGCAATTCACTCAAAAATGGTGCCAAACGGTTGCAAATGCTCCCCTGAGAGGTTTGGCGGTCGAAACAGAAGGCTTTTTATCACAGGAAAAGAAATCAGCCCTCGACAAGTCAACCGGCAGAAAAAGATTTTTTTGAAAAAATCCCTAAGCCCCGGGGTCACAATTTCATCAAAAATATGACTTTCGGCAATTCACTCAAAAATGGTGCCAAACGGTCGCAAATGCTCCCCTGAGAGGTTTGGGGGTCAAACAGAAGGCTTTTTATCACAGGAAAAGAAATGAGCCCTCGACAAGTCAACCGGCAGAAAAAGATTTTTTTGAAAAAATCCCTAAGCCCCGGGGTCAAGATTTCATCAAAAATCTGACTTTCGGCAGTTCATTCAAAAATGGTGCCAAACGGTTGCAAATGCTCCCCTGAGAGGTTTGGCAGTCGAAACAGAAGGCTTTTTATCACAGGAAAAGAAATCAGCCCTCGACAAGTCAACCGGCAGAAAAAGAATTTTTTGAAAAAATCCCTAAGCCGGGCCCGGGGTCACAATTTCATAAAAAATCTGACTTTTGGCAATTCACTCAAAAATGGTGCCAAACGGTTGCAAATGCTCCCCTGAGAGGTTTGGGGGTCAAACAGAAGGCTTTTTATCACAGGAAAAGAAATCAGCCCTCGACAAGTCAACCGGCAGAAAAAGATTTTTTTGAAAAAATCCCTAAGCCCCGGGGTCACAATTTCTTCAAAAATATGACTTTCGTCAATTCACTCAAAAATGGTGCCAAACGGTTGCAAATGCTCCCCTGAGAGGTTTGGCGGTCGAAACAGAAGGCTTTTTATTACAGGAAAAGAAATCAGCCCTAGACAACTTAACCGGCAAAAAAGATTTTTTTGAAAAAATGCCTAAGCCCCGGGGTCACAATTTCATCAAAAATATGACTTTCGGCAATTCACTCAAAAATGGTGCCAAACGGTTGCAAATGCTCCCCTGAGAGGTTTGCCGGTCGAAACAGAAGGCTTTTTATCACAGGAAAAGAAATCAGAACTCGACAATTCAACCGGCAGAAAAAGATTTTTTTGAAAAAATCCCTAAGCCCCGGGGTCACAATTTCATCAAAAATCTGACTTTCGGCAATTCACTCAAAAATGGTGCCAAACGGTTGCAAATGCTCCCCTGAGAGGTTTGGCGGTCGAAACAGAAGGCTTTTTATCACAGGAAAAGAAATCAGCCCTCGGCAACTTAACCGGCAAAAAAGATTTCTTTGAAAAAATCCCTAAGCCCCGGGGTCACAATTTCATGAAAAATCTGACTTTCGGCAATTCACTCAAAAATGGTGCCAAACGGTTGCAAATGCTCCCCTGAGAGGTTTGGCGGTCGAAACAGAAGGCTTTTTATCACAGGAAAAGAAATCAGCCCTCGACAAGTCAACCGGCAGAAAAAGATTTTTTTGAAAAAATCCCTAAGCCCCGGGGTCACAATTTCATCAAAAATATGACTTTCGGCAATTCACTCAAAAATGGTGCCAAACGGTCGCAAATGCTCCCCTGAGAGGTTTGGCGGTCGAAACAGAAGTCTTTTTATCACAGGAAAAGAAATCAGCCCTCGACAAGTCAACCGGCAGAATTTTTTTATTTTTTTTGAAAAAATCCCTAAGCTCACAATTTCACAATTTCTTTGAAAAAATCCCTAAGCCCCGGGTTTACAATTTCATCAAAAATATGACTTTCGGCAATTCACTCAAAAATGGTGCCAAACGGTTGCAAATGCTCCCCTGAGAGGTTTGGCGGTCGAAACAGAAGGCTTTTTATCACAGGAAAAGAAATCAGAACTCGACAATTCAACCGGCAGAAAAAGATCTTTTTGAAAAAATGCCTAAGCCCCGGGGTCACAATTTCATGAAAAATATGACTT
Source organism: Podarcis muralis (assembly GCF_964188315.1). Classification (NCBI taxonomy): domain Eukaryota; kingdom Metazoa; phylum Chordata; class Lepidosauria; order Squamata; family Lacertidae; genus Podarcis; species Podarcis muralis. Next base: position 18,204,694 of record NC_135659.1, on the reverse strand, counting down.
TCGGCAATTCATTCAAAAATGGTGCAAAACGGTTGCAAATGCTCCCCTGAGAGGTTTGCCGGTCGAAACAGAAGGCTTTTTATCACAGGAAAAGAAATCAGAACTCGACAATTCAACCGGGAGAAAAAGATTTTTTTGAAAAAATCCCTAAGCCCCGGGGTCACAATTTCATCAAAAATATGACTTTCGGCAGTTCATTCAAAAATGGTGCCAAACGGTTGCAAATGCTCCCCTGAGAGGTTTGGTGGTCGAAACAGAAGGCTTTTTATCACAGGAAAAGAAATCAGCCCTCGACAACTTAACCGGCAAAAAAGAATTTTTTGAAAAAATCCCTAAGCCCCGGGGTCACAATTTCATGAAAAATCTGACTTTCGGCAATTCACTCAAAAATGGTGCCAAAAGGTTGCAAATGCTCCCCTGAGAGGTTTGGTGGTCGAAACAGAAGGCTTTTTATCACAGGAAAAGAAATCAGCCCTCGGCAACATAGCCGGCAAAAAAGATTTTTTTGAAAAAATCCCTAAGCCACGGGGTCACAATTTCATCAAAAATCTGACTTTCGGCAATTCACTCAAAAATGGTGCCAAACGGTTGCAAATGCTCCCCTGAGAGGTTTGGCGGTCGAAACAGAAGGCTTTTTATCACAGGAAAAGAAATCAGAACTCGAAAACTTAAGCGGCAAAAAAATTTTTTTTTGAAAAAATCCCTAAGCCCCGGGGTCACAATTTCATGGAAAATCTGACTTTCGGCAATTCACTCAAAAATGGTGCCAAACGGTTGCAAATGCTCCCCTGAGAGGTTTGGGGGTCAAACAGAAGGCTTTTTATCACAGGAAAAGAAATGAGCCCTCGACAAGTCAACCGGCAGAAAAAGATTTTTTTGAAAAAATCCCTAAGCCCCGGGGTCAAGATTTCATCAAAAATCTGACTTTCGGCAGTTCATTCAAAAATGGTGCCAAACGGTTGCAAATGCTCCCCTGAGAGGTTTGGCAGTCGAAACAGAAGGCTTTTTATCACAGGAAAAGAAATCAGCCCTCGACAAGTCAACCGGCAGAAAAAGAATTTTTTGAAAAAATCCCTAAGCCGGGCCCGGGGTCACAATTTCATAAAAAATCTGACTTTTGGCAATTCACTCAAAAATGGTGCCAAACGGTTGCAAATGCTCCCCTGAGAGGTTTGGGGGTCAAACAGAAGGCTTTTTATCACAGGAAAAGAAATCAGCCCTCGACAAGTCAACCGGCAGAAAAAGATTTTTTTGAAAAAATCCCTAAGCCCCGGGGTCACAATTTCTTCAAAAATATGACTTTCGTCAATTCACTCAAAAATGGTGCCAAACGGTTGCAAATGCTCCCCTGAGAGGTTTGGCGGTCGAAACAGAAGGCTTTTTATTACAGGAAAAGAAATCAGCCCTAGACAACTTAACCGGCAAAAAAGATTTTTTTGAAAAAATGCCTAAGCCCCGGGGTCACAATTTCATCAAAAATATGACTTTCGGCAATTCACTCAAAAATGGTGCCAAACGGTTGCAAATGCTCCCCTGAGAGGTTTGCCGGTCGAAACAGAAGGCTTTTTATCACAGGAAAAGAAATCAGAACTCGACAATTCAACCGGCAGAAAAAGATTTTTTTGAAAAAATCCCTAAGCCCCGGGGTCACAATTTCATCAAAAATCTGACTTTCGGCAATTCACTCAAAAATGGTGCCAAACGGTTGCAAATGCTCCCCTGAGAGGTTTGGCGGTCGAAACAGAAGGCTTTTTATCACAGGAAAAGAAATCAGCCCTCGGCAACTTAACCGGCAAAAAAGATTTCTTTGAAAAAATCCCTAAGCCCCGGGGTCACAATTTCATGAAAAATCTGACTTTCGGCAATTCACTCAAAAATGGTGCCAAACGGTTGCAAATGCTCCCCTGAGAGGTTTGGCGGTCGAAACAGAAGGCTTTTTATCACAGGAAAAGAAATCAGCCCTCAACAAGTCAACCGGCAGAAAAAGATTTTTTTGAAAAAATCCCAAAGCCCCGGGGTCACAATTTCATCAAAAATATGACTTTCGGCAATTCACTCAAAAATGGTACCAAACGGTTGCAAATGCTCCCCTGAGAGCTTTGGCAGTCGAAACAGAAGGCTTTTTATCACAGGAAAAGAAATCAGCCCTCGACATCTTAACCATCAGCAAAAAGATTTTTTTGAAAAAATCCCTAAGCCCCGGGGCCACAATTTCATCAAAAATCTGACTTTCGGCAAATCACTCAAAAATGGTGCCAAACTTTTGTAAATGCTCCCCTGAGAGGTTTGGCTGTTGAAACAGTATACTTTTTAATACAGGAAAGGAAATCAGCCCTTGACAACTTAACCGGCAGAAAAAGATTTTTTGAAAAAATCCATAAGCCCGGGGTCACAATTTCATCAAAAATCTGACTTTCGGCAATTCACTCAAAAAAGAGTTCCAAATGCTCCCCTGAGAGGTTTTGCAGTCGAAACAGAAGTCTTTTTATCACAGGACAAGAAATCAGTCTTTGACAACTTAACCGGCAGAAAAAGATTTTTTGGAAAAAATTTCATCAACAATTTCATAAAAAATCTGACTTTCGGCATTTCACTCAAAAATGGTTCCAAACGGTTGTAAATGCTCCACTGAGAGGTTTTACGGTCGAAACAGAAGGCTTTTTATCACAGGACAAGAAAGCAGCCCTCGACAACTTAACCGGCAGAAAAAGATTTTTCTGAAAAAATCCCTATGCCTCGGGGTCACAATTTCATTAAAAAATCTGACGTTCTCCAATTTACTCAAAAATGGTGCCAAACGGTTGCAAATTTACTTTCGGCAATTCAGTCGAAAATGGTGCCAAATGGATGCAAATGCTCCCCTGAAAGGGTTGGCCGTCGAAAGAGAAGGCTTTTTAATCACAGGACAGTTTGAGCCGGTTTAGGCCAGTTTGAGCCGGTCAAGGCCAGTTTGAACCAGTTTAGGCCAGTTTGAACCGGTCAAGGCCGGTTGGAACCGGTTCAGACTAGTTTGAACCATTTTAGGCCAGTTTGAACCGGTTTAAGTCAATTTGAACTGGACAAAGCCAGTTTGAACTGTTTTAAGCCAGTTTGAACCGCACAAAGCCGGTTTCACCCGGTTTAGGCCAGTTTTAACCCGTCCAAGCCGGTTTGACTCTGATCAGACTGGTTTAAGCCAGTTTCAACCGGTCCAATCCAGTTGAAACCGGTCAAAGTCGGTTTGAACCGGTTCAGACCTGCTTAAACCAGTTTAGGCCAGTTTGAACTGGTTTAGGCCAGTTTGAACAAGTCCAAGCCAGTTGGAACTGGTTCAGACCGGTTGCAGACCAGACTAGTTGGCACTGGCCCAGACAGGTTGGAACAAGTCAAGGTTGATTTGCAGCATCAAGGAGGAAATCATGATCAAGAGTATGGGGATGGGGTTATCACTTTCCCTCACACGCAGAATTAGTGGTGGCAGCCACTTGCTGAGATGGCTATAAAAGATTATTTGAGAAGTTACCTGTTTGTTGCAATTATTTATTGCATACTATGACTATGACTGCCTAGGCCAGTGGTTATCAGAAAAACAGCAGCCATCATGAATATGCAGCGATCACACCTTCAGCCTCCGCAGTGTTTTGTAGCTGTACAAACACTCAGAGCCAAAGATCAGGTCCAAAACTGCTTGTCCGTTTTCTTTTTGTGGCAGCTTCTCAGCTCTAGCTCTGTCCTTCCAATTTACGCCCACCAATGTCACCTTGGAGAACCCATGGCTTAGGCAAGAGTAAACAGCCACCCTGCCATCTTCTCAACAAGAAAGGAAACTACCGTATTTTTCGCCCTATAAGACGCACTTTTCCCCCTCCAAAAATGAAGGGGAAATGTGTGTGCGTCTTATGGGGCAAATGCAGGCTTTCGCTGAAGCCTGGAGAGCGAGAGGTGTCGGTGCGCACCGACACCTCTCGCTCTCCAGGCTCCAGGAAGCTATCCGCAAGCCTTGCACGCCCGGAGCGGGGGCGCCCTTCGGAGGACGCCCCGTGCTTCGCGCAGCTGTCCGCAAGCCTTGGGCGCCTGGGGGAACTCCGCCCTATGGGGCGAAAAATACGGTAATATCAAGGGAAAATTGAAGCAATCAAATTCTGAGGTCAAGATCAGCCTGGGACAAAGATAACTGTATACAGGTACTTGGTCAAAGCATCCAGAAAATGCTGATTGCATGTCTCTAGAAAGGTCATGTTCAGGCCAGAACTGCTTCATAGCATGTGGATGTTACTAGGAGGAAGGCAGATAACCAAGGCCCCTGTATCACTTGAAAATCAATATAAGAACTAGCAGGCCAGGGAATGGTCTGAATGGATAGCTGTCAGTAGAGACAAGACTCTTAATCTCAGGGTTGTGGTCTCAAGAAACACACACAGCAGCTTTAGCAGTGTTCTGGATACACACAAATGCTTCTAGCCTCGAGGTCCACAGGTCTCAGCCCTATGGAGCAGTTCCAGCAACAGGGGACATGTCCCCTCTTCCTAAACACGGACTGCAGCCAAGGTTTGTTCTTGTTTAATGGGGACTCCCAGTTTGGATGCCATGCTAAGCAGTTCCTTTTGGACCCCACACGGCAGGTTGGTAGCTTCCGGTAGCTTCCCCACTGGAAGGTACCTTAATATGTCCCTGGTGAGTCATCATACATGGTTGGTGGCCAGCAATGAGTAGGTGGCCTAGATAGCAGTATTAAGAGGAACACAGTACAGTGGTACCTCTGGTTACGAACTTAATTGGTTCCAGAGGTCCGTTCTTAACCTGAAACCGTTCTTAGCCTGAGGTACCACTTTAGTTAATGGGGCCTCCTGCTGCGCCGTCAGCGCGCGATTTCTGTTCTCATCCTGAGAGAAAAGTTCTTAACCCGAGATACTACTTCCGGGTTAGCGGAGTCTGTAACCCAAAGTTTTTGTAACCCGAGGTGTTTGTAACCAGATGCTGCAACTCATTAAAGAGCCTTTTCCATTCCGTGGTGTCGGCAGAAACCAAGCCTTTCCTCCTTATTTGATTGTGGTTTCTCTTAGTCCTTTGCATAGCTGGTCCTGGTTCAGCTGAATGTTTATTTCAGGGATTTTGCTACTAGAAAGCCAGGTAACCAAGGCCCACGTACCCCTTGCAAGTCAAGATAAGAACTAGCAGGAGTTTTTCTTATGCTCTCCTTGACCAGATACAGACTCAGAGTGTTTTTTTTTTAACATTTACAAATTGTTAGGTCAGGGAACAGTCTGAATGGATAGCTCAATTGACAGAGCATGAGACTCTTAATCTCTTGTGGGTTTGAGCCCTACACTGGGTCCTCATTTAATTCTCACAACAACCCCATGAGGTAGAGATTTAAGGCTGTCACATGGAAAAAGGAGCAGGCTTGTTTTCTTCTGCAGAGCATAGGACCCTGAACTTGTTCCAGTTGCAATAAATGAGATTCTTTTTTTCTTTTTCTTCACTTTTTCTTTTTCTTCAGTTTTTCTTTTTTATATATATTTTTATTAGGTTTTTTAACATATCATTTCCAACAATCATATAACATATTTTCTTATCTTATACAATGTTTTAGACTTTCATCAACCACATCTGAAGATTTTTAAATCTTTTCCCCTTAGTCTACATTTCTTAATTTCTCTATTAATTTTAATTGTCCTTAACTAATAACTCTCTTCATAAGCTTCTCTGCAATATTTCACATAGTCCTCCTTACAAAACTTCTTGCAAACCTACTAGCGTAATCTGATTATTACAATTGCTTTTTAAATAATTCAAATATTTACTCCAGTCCTCTAAGAATCTCTGATCCCACAGGTTTTGAATACTTTCTGTCATCTTATCTAATTCTGCAGCAATAAATGAGATTCTAGGACGCGGGTGGCGCTGTGGGTAAAAGCCTCAGCGCCTAGGGCTTGCTGATCGAAAGGTCGGCAGTTCGAATCCCCGCGGCGGGGTGCGCTCCCATTGTTCGGTCCCAGCGCCTGCCAACCTAGCAGTTCGAAAGCACCCCCGGGTGCAAGTAGATAAATAGGGACCGCTTACTAGCGGGAAGGTAAACGGCGTTCCGTGTGCTGCACTGGCTCGCCAGATGCAGCTTGTCACGCTGGCCACGTGACCCGGAAGTGTCTGCGGACAGCGCTGGCCCCCGGCCTCTTGAGTGAGATGGGCGCACAACCCCAGAGTCTGTCAAGACTGGCCCGTACGGGCAGGGGTACCTTTACCTTTAAATGAGATTCTGCCTAAACATCACGAATAACTTTCTGATAGTAAGAGCTGTTAGACAGTGGATTGGACTCCCTCATGAGGGTGGTGGACTTTCCTTCCTGTCATGTGGCCAGCATGACTAAACCGCTTCTGGTGCAACAAGACACCGTGACGGAAACCAGAGCGCACACAAACGCCGTTTACCTTCCTGCTGCAGCGGTACCTACCGTATTTTTCGCCCTATAGGACGCACATTTTCCCCTCCAATAATGAAGGGGAAATGTTTGTACGTCCTATGGGGCGAATGCAGGCTTTCGCTGAAGCCTGGAGACCCCTCTCGCTGCCTCCAGTCCCGGGCTCAGCACAGCTCTGCGCGGCCATCGGGAGCGGGGCGCGAAGGCCCGGCTCCCGATGGCTGCGCAGATCTGCCTCCAGTCCCGGGCTCAGCACACTTCTTCCCATCGCCAGCCCCACAAGCTCGGGGGACAGCGGGGAGACGGAGCGCGCCTTCCTGCTGTTCCCCGACCTGGTTCTTCCAGCCCCGCACCTGGGGGGGAAATAATTTCTTCCGAACTTCCGGGTTAGCGCCTCCGGTAATGGCTGAATTCCTCTGATCGGGAGGAATTTGCTTCGTGGAAATTACGGCGAAGGCAGGGACCCACAAAAAATCACAGGCGGGAGAAGCCTGTGAACGTGGGATTCGGCTGGCACCTTTTGCGCATCCCCTACTCGCGGGGAAACCCGATTTCGGGGATCCAGAGCGACGTGGGGTGAGTGGCGCGGTGCTTCGAATTGACTGCTTCTTTCACGGAGCGAAGCCGCATAGCTGTTGCCGGAGAGCGCTGACTTTTTCCTGGGGACAATTTGATCTTAAAACAACTACCCGTGAGTAGAACGGAAAATTGGATTTTTAAATGTCTTAATTTGGCACCAAAACGGCGGAGGTTTCAAACAGGAAGTCCGCCTTCCCCTTTTGTAAATAGACTGAAGCAAAGAGGCTGCAAGCTAAAGTCTTGGAAAGCTTTTCATAAAGGATTAAACTTCCATCGGCTAAAATCATCAAACCCCCCTTGGAAGCAGGAGAAGAGGGGGGAAAATTTAGACCGCGTAAGCCTGCAGGAGAGAGTGAAGAAAGTCAAATTACCACCACTCTGAACCTGGAAATGGGCTGCTAGTAAGACCGAAGTTTTGGATATGTTCATTGACTGTGAATAGATCGTTTGTTGACAGTAAGTTAAAGAAGAGAAATACATTGTTTCCATTGTCTCCTTCTGCGTTTAAAAAGGAGTAAAAGTAATTGAAAATTGAAACTAACTTTTGATACAAATAGAAATTGTTTCCCCCTAGAGGAAGCCTTTGAAATTGCTACATGAGCTGAGCTGGGGGAATTTCCAGCTGCAAGATAGACTGTGAGAATCTGGGATTGACCTTGGACAGAATGTTGACAGAAGAAGCCTTAGTGGGTGCATTATATAAGATTATTGACTCACTGGAACAGCTCCATAAGAAGACGGATGTGATGATTATAAAAATTGATAACTTGGAACAAAAAGTGCCTAATTTGGGACAAAAAGTGAATATTAATACAGAAACTATTCAGGAATCGATACAGGGATCTACTTTGACATGGCAAATTGAGGAGAAGGTGGGGGAGAAAGTTGCTGTAGCACAAGTGGAGAGGGAGAGAGCCCCAGCCTCACAGATGCAATTTGATGACTATAAGTTGATGCCTTTTATGGCTGAATTTAGAGAAAGTCAGACTTTGAGGATTGGAGCCCCGCTTGGACTGGAGAAGGAAAGTTGGATAGATCCCTTCACGCAGGGATTTATTGACCTTTGGGACCTGGACTTGGGTCAGGAGGAGACTGGAGTTGTGGGGACCGCCAGACTTGGAGGAACTTTGAAATACGACTGGAAATATCTTTTGAATTTTAGTTTTAACTATGGAGATTTGGCTGACTTGTCGAGAAGGAATAAAAACATTGCTAGGTGGGAATTTCCCTGAGATCTACTTTTCAGCATCAAGGGAAGGAAAGTAAGAACAAGATCAGGAGAAGACAAAGTAAAGTGCATGTATAAATATGAAGAAGACCTGCAGAAGGGACTTGGAAAAGACTTAAGAGCCTCGGACAGAAGATCACCAGGTTGATGGACTATATGGAATTGACGGAAATGGCTGGCAGAATCCGAGACCAGGGAGAAGAGACGGTGGAAGAACATTGGAAAAAGTTTAAAATCTAGTGTAGTGGTTTGGAGTTACTCGTGCGTAAACCGACCCCGTTTGGGTGCTTGGTTGCCTGGTTAAATCCTCCGGACTGCACAGCCCATCTCCGCTTGACTGCGTCAGTCACTGGCAGAATCTGTCTGTGGGCGCTTCTTGAACCTCTGCCAACATAAAAGCTGTTTGACCCCCAATCGTCTCCACCTCTCATTGCGCGGGAGTCTCCTGCGCAGGGTGGGCGTGGGCAGCGGGGTGCCTGGGCTCTCTTCACTGACTTCCAGGGAAGAATCTCGGAGCCCTTCCACCTCCTCCTCCCCTTGCTCTCCTGGACTCTTGGTGTAACGTGTATTTCCTTCCCCTTCCACTGAGCTGAGTCTCCCCCTTGTGCTGGGACCTTCACCTGCAGAGTCTGAGACCCTCTCCTTCTCCCGTGTCTCTGATGTCAGTTCCCTGACATCTAGATATGGAAATAATGTAAAATTAATGAGTGTTAGAAAAATGTTGGAAGAGAATTATATGGCTTTAGTAGAAATGTTTTAAGGAATTAAGCATAAATAAGTATTATAGTATTAATGGAAAATAAGGTTAAAATATGTTAAGATAATCATATGACAGAAAATAGAGAAAGATGGAAAGGATTTGCTGAAATAATTAATAGAAATGGAATACAAAAAGGGAGGTGAGAGGAGGTTGATGAAACAAGGGAATGAAATAGAGGATATTGAGATGGTATGATGTGTGTTTTTTGAATTGTTTTTGCTTTCGTTTTGTTTAATGTGTTAATGTTGTGTTGTGTATTGTTTATATATTGTATTGTATTGTATTGTTTTTTCTTTTTCTTTTTCTTCTTTTTTCTTTTTTCTTTTCTTTTCTCCTTTTTGTAAGGTTTAAAAGTAATTGTCAGAGCTGCCCGAGGTCCCAGCTCACAAAGGACCAACGCCAGTGCGTTACTATTTACAAAAGTCTTTATTGAAGTTCAGTTTCGATTTCAAAGCCGCGGCGCGCAGCTCTACGTCCTAAACTCTAGACCGCTGAAGCTCCGTCTGAATCTCCTCCCCCCAGACACCAGTTTCAGACTCTAGCCTTGCTCCACCTCTTCCTTTGCTCTCTTCTCCTCTGGGCCCGCCTGTCCGCTGGGGTCTCGCCTCTTCTAGACTCTTCTGACGCTGAGTCTCCTGAGTCTTCCCCCTCCCTCCGGTGGGCTTTAGGACCTGGTTCCCAATCCGGGTTTCCTGCTGTGCCGCGCGCCTGTACATTCGAACTTGGCGCACGCGCCCAGCCGGCCACCTTCCTCCTGACCGTTACACTGCTCCTGTCACTGCTTCCCCCTTCGGGGAGGCTAGCTGCACCTGACTCTCCCTCCGTTCCCTCACTTTGCGATGGAGGCGTGGCCACCCCTGAGTCATCTTCTCTCCCTGCTGGAGGAGAAGGTGGCCCTGATACATGTGACTCTTCCCCCTCACTACGCTCTGGTGGAGGAGCTGGTCCTGCTCTCCCGCTGCTGCTTTGGGAGTCGCCGCTGGCCCCTTGCTTCTGGTGTGTCCCCCCTGGGACCCCCCTTGCCCTGGCCATCGGCACCCCCCTCTGGGAATCTTCTGATTCGCTGGAGAGACTCATGGAATCTCTCGGGCCACTTTCATACTCCCCTACGCTGCCCTCAGATTCTTCCCCTTCGCTCTCCATTTCCTCTCTCCCCTGTGCCTCTGCTCCTGAGCCCCTGACAGTAATAAATATTATTATTATTATTTTTTAAAAAAATTTTCTCCCCCCCCCCTAAAAACTAGGTGTGTTCTATGGGCCGGTGCGTCCTATGGGGCACAAAATATGGTACTTATCTGCTTGCACTGGCATGCTTTTGAACTGCTAGGTTGGCAGAAGCTGGGACAGAGCAATGGGAGCTCAACTCATCACAGGGATTCGAACCGTCGACCTTCTAATCGGCAAGCCCAAGATGTTGGAGGGGGATTTCCAGCCGGTGGCAGAGGACAGAGTGACTCCAGGAGACATAGGTGTAAAAAACCCAAACTAAAACGAAGACTTTATTACTAAGCAAATAAACACAAACTCTGGTGGATGTTATTCCTGCAGGCAAGCAACAAAACTCAGCTTTTTTCCTTTATAGCAACGGTCACCTGCAGCCAATTAATCCCAGAAACATCTTAAAGGTATACACACATGTTTCTGTGCCGAATGTCCTCTAACACCCCCTCTCATTCAAACAGAAACAATAATATTTTAAACAGAACAGAACATATTTACATATCACACACAGCAACTCCCAACTTTGCTACCAGTCGTGCATGTTTTTCAAAGGTTAACGCTTTTGTAAATACATCCGCCACATTTTGTGTACTTTCACAATACTTCAGCATTATCTGGTTCTGTTTTACATTTTCAGCTACATTTTGATATTTAATTTCCAAATGCTTTGATTTGTTTCTAAACAGGTCAGATCCAGACAAAGTTATTACGGCTTGATTATCTTCCATAACTTGAACGGGATAATCACACTGTACGTTTATATCCTTGAGGATCTGAACATAAAATTTTACCTCATTACATAACTCCGACAATGCACAGTATTCGGCCTCAGTTGATGATGTGGCCACTATACTTTGTTTTTTGGATTTCCAACCTATCAAAGAATCTCCAAATTGAAATACCATTCCAGAAATTGATTTTCTATCAGGCAGGTTGGCCCAATCGCTGTCAACGTAACACTGCAATTTTGTGGAACCTGAAGATGGTAATCTTAAACAATAATCAAGTGTTTGCTTTAGATACCGGAAAATACGTTTTAAACCTTTCCAGGCATTTTCTGTAGGACAGCTTACTAGTCTGCTTAGTATTCCAACTGCATAACTCAAATCTGGTCTGCTCCACAATGAAATGTATAATAAACTTCCAATTATTGAATGGTACATTTCAGGATTTACAGGTTCTGTGCATTCTCCTTCATTTTTGAAAAAACCTATTTCCATTGGGGTTTTTACTCCCTTGCAGTTTTGCATATTGTTTCTTTCAAGTAACTCCATTATTTTGTCTTTTTGACTCAACAAAAAACTTCCATCGTTTGTTCTTTGAATTTCTAAACCGAGATAATTTTTTACTGGACCCAAATCTCTTACTTTAAATTCCTTTCTTAGTTGTTCTGCAAATTTTTCCACTTGCTTGTCACCTTTTGTAGAGTAAAGCAAATCATCAACATAACACAAACACAATTCTTGTTTATCACCCTTTCCTTTAGTGTACAAGCAGTTATCAGCTAAGCTTCTTTTAAAACCAAGATTTTTTAAAGCATTATCAAGACACTCGTTCCAATTTCTAGCTGACTGTTTGAGCCCATAAATTGCTTTGTTCAGCCTATATACAGAATTCTGTTCTCCTGCCTCAAAACCTGGCGCTTGATTCATAAAAATTTCTTCTTGCAGATTTGCGTTAAGATAAGCTGTTTCAATATCAAAATGGTTTACCTTAAACCCACGTTGTGCTGCAAGAGCTAGCAATAAGCGTACACTTTCACTCCTTGCAGTAGGAGAAAAGGTTTCATCAAAGCTTTCACCTTTTCTTTGAGTAAAGCCTCGTGCTACCAGTCTGGCTTTGTACTTAACATCACCATCTGCCAAGTGTTTTATTTTATACACCCATCTACAGCCCACTGCCTTTTTTCCTTCTGGCAATGGCTCAATGGTAAAGACATTGTGTTCTGCTAAAGATTTCATTTCTGCTTTCATTGCATTTTTCCACCTTACTATTTCCTGGTGTGGTAACTTTAAAACTTCCTCATAATCACGAGGTTCCTTTTTCACATCAACAGTTTTAGCTTCTTGTATAGTAAACCTTTCCGGAGGTACCCCCTTATTGCTTCTTTGTGACCTTCTAACTTGAACACTCTCCCCCTCTGAACTATCTTCCCCTTCTGATTTATCCTGCTCAGGAGAAATTGGTTCAGCTTTAGGAGATTGTGTATTGGGATCCTTATCCCCTGAATCCTCATCACTGTCACTTTCAGAACCTTCTTTAATTTGTGGCTTTTCTTCCTCAGATTTCACAAATTTATCTGTATCATCAGAAGATAACACAACTTCTGAATTTCCATGTAAACGAACCCAACCATCTTGCTCACAAAACTCTGCATGTCTTGATATTACAACTCTGCCACGCCCTAGTGCAAAACGATACCCCTTTGACCAAGTTTGATAGCCAACAAACCTAAGTTTCTTTGCCTTGGGCTCTCCTTTCCTTCTCTGTCCTTTTGGGATGTGAACCCAAGCCCAGCAACCAAAAGTTTTAACATGGTCCAAAAAGGGTTTTTTTCCATAAAGCAAAAAATGAGGGGTGTTGTTTATGGTAGAATGAAACAATCTGTTCTGTATGTAGTTAGCACACAGAATTCCTTCTCCCCAATACTTTCTGGATAGGCCAGAATCACATAGCATTGAATCTAGCATTGTTTGTAAAGATCTTATCTTGCATTCTGCAACTGAATTTTCTTCAGGCGAAAAAGGACACGATTTACGGTGACTAATACCACGCTTTTTCAACCAAACTTGGAGGGCTTCAGACATAAACTCGCCTCCACGGTCACTTTGCAACTGGGTAACTTTGTAAGGAAACTGCCTTTCTATATAGTTGACCCAATTCTTAATCAGTTGACCAGTTTCACTTTTGTGTTTTAACAAATATACCCAAGTATACCGGCTACAATCATCCACAAGAACCAAAAAAAACTTTGCTCCTCCTTCAGACTCTGCAAATGGCCCACAAAGGTCTGAATGTACTAAAGCAAATGGCCTTTTGCTAATTCTAGTACTTTCAGGATAAGACCCTCGCTTACTTTTAGACTCCTTGCAGGTATTGCAGTCTAGAAAAACTGAACATTTTTTCATTTTAATTCCCTTGCTTAATTCTGGCATTTTTGCAATACTGCGGAAATTGGCATGCCCCAAACGACGATGCCACAGATGCTGGCACTCATCATGCAAGGCTCTATTACAGGCTTTAACACATGCCCCAGACTCACTTACTAGCTGGTCTTTCAAAACAAACAAACCATTTTGTAGTGACGCTGTAACCACTTTTCCAGCTTTCTCTATTCTACAGCCTGAACCAGAAAAGGTTACTTTAAATCCCTGCTTAACAAGACTTGTAACTGAAAGCAAATTATTTTCTAAACTTGGTACACATAAAACATTGGTAAACTTGGTACTTAAACAGTTGATATTCACACTACCCTTTCCAGCTGACTCATGCACTGTTCCATCAGCTAGTACTACATTTACAGATTTACAAGGCTGCTTTTCTACAAGGGTTTGTGCAGACTTAACAAAAATGTTTGTCGCTGCTGAGTCTAAAATCCAGTCTTGTCCAACGTCGTGACTGGTGCCTCGAACTGCTGCAGAAACATACTGGACTCGACTCTTCCTGTCTCCTCGCTTCCCAGCAAACGCAGGTCACCCTTGTCTTGTATTTTCTCCCACAGACACAGTGCACTGTCGTACTAAATGCTTGGTTGACCCACAACGATAGCATCTTCTGACTGTGAAAGCTGCTTCCTCTCTGTGGTCTACAACCTCTTTAGGTTGCCGCTCCTCATCAGTTGCATATCTTTTACTGGACTGCCTCCCATTTCTGGAGTTACGGTGAGGGGTTGTGGCCTTCCTCTCATGGCGTCTTTCCTCCTCATCAAGCAAACGGCCAGTTAAGAAATGCATTGTTAATTGGCTTTCTGGGATTGCTTCCAGAGTCATCACTAAATTGTCCCATGACTCAGGAAGTGAAGACAGCACAATATAAACTTTTCTCTGTTCAGAAAAATGTTCCCCAAGTTCATTTAACTGTGAAAATAAATCACGCATTCTTTGAAGGTGTGTTGAAACACATTCACCCTCACTTAGTCTGGCTCGGTACAGAGCTCTCGTTAGAGTAATTTTGCTGCCAGCAGTGTCTCTAATATGTATTGCTCTCAGTGCTTGCCAAATCTCACTTGCTGTTTCAAGGTCTCGCACATGAGATAACTGAGACTTCTCTAAACTCAAAATTAAATTGGCATAGGCTTTGTCCTCCAGCCTTTGGTCTGCTTCATCTACTTCTTCATCCTCCTCTTTTACAGGAGGGTTAACAATAGCAGTCCAACATTGTTCTTTCTTTAAAAACGCCTGCATCTGTAAACTCCATGACATATAATTGGACTCTCCCAGTTTCTCTACTGGAAAATAGGAAGCTCCCCCTTGAGCTCCAGCTCCAAGTCCAGCCATGGCGCCACCCAGCTTTCAGCTTTCCACTCAGTTCTTACTCACACGTGGCTTGAAAAAATGTTCGGCTCCTGGTCCCAAACAGACACTCCCTGCCGATGCCTTCACACAGCCAGCTGCTTGAGAAACGCTGAGTTGCTTCCAGTCTCTGGGTTCTTTTCACGCTCTGTCTCTGCCCACTCAGGACTGGGGACTGGGCCCATAACCTGTTGGAGGGGGATTTCCAGCCGGTGGCAGAGGACAGAGTGACTCCAGGAGACATAGGTGTAAAAAACCCAAACTAAAACGAAGACTTTATTACTAAGCAAATAAACACAAACTCTGGTGGATGTTATTCCTGCAGGCAAGCAACAAAACTCAGCTTTTTTCCTTTATAGCAATGGTCACCTGCAGCCAATTAATCCCAGAAACATCTTAAAGGTATACACACATGTTTCTGTGCCGAATGTCCTCTAACACAAGAGGCTCAGTAGTTTAGACCACAGCACCACCCTTTACCTCACCATCTCTCATGCATTGGCCTGAAGACCTTAATGTCATTGCTACCTTTGAATCAACTTTCTTTTAAACACCTATTTCTGTCTGGACACCTATTTGGTACCATTTGGGCATTTGGCATTTGGGAGCATGCATGTGTAAGTTAAGATGGATGTATTGATGAATGTGAGCTGATGTTTTTGTTTTGCTTTTCCCCCTTTTTTGGTGTTCCTGTTTTGCTTTGTCTCCTTTTTTGGTGTGCCTTTTTCCTTTCTTTAATAAATTTGCAATAAATAATCAATGAGAGTAAATAAATGATCCTTTTTTTACAACCAAAAAACAAACACAACCCTCCCACTATGTTGAGCCAGTCAAAATGACAAGCTGTTTTGCTACTCATTTAATAATATCCCTTCCACCACCCAAACCGGGGGGGGGGGGAGTGGGGGGAGGCGGCATGATGCGAACACATGCTGATAATAGCCGTCACGTTAAAAACTCAGTCCAGGAAATCATTTGACGGGGTCCCTGTCACGTTACCACATTAAAAGCAGTCACCAGGCAACAGCCAAAGAAATTTTCACTTCTAAAAGTGGCAACCTCCCTCCCCTTCTCCATATAAAGGCTTTTTAGCTTCATTTGAGGTAGAGAAATCTGTCCCCATTTATGTGTCAACTTTCAGCTCTCAGGCAGTGGAACTGAAAGTATTTATTTCAGTAATCAGTTTCTGATGTGAGCAACATGTTCACAATGGAGAACGCAATCTGAAGCCTTTACCGTCACACATTTACGGTAAGCTTATCTTTGCAGCTATGAGGACTAGCTTCGTAGAGGCTGCTTGCGAGGTGTGGGGGTTGTCTATCTGTCACATACCCTCCAATGAAAACAGGGACATCCTATTCCATAATGATAATTTTATCGTTTATACCCCACCCATCTGACTGAGTTGCCCCAGCCTCTCTGGGCGGCTTCCAACATATATAAAAACACAATAAAACAGTAAACAGTAAAAAACAACAACAACCCACTTCCCTATACAGTGGTACCTCAGGTTAAGTACTTAATTCGTTCCGGAGGTCTGTACTTAACCTGAAACTGTTCTTAACCTGAAGCACCACTTTAGCTAATGGGGCCTCCAGCTGCTGCTGTGCCGCCGGAGCCCGATTTCTGTTCTCATCCTGAAGCAAAGTTCTTAACCTGAAGCACTATTTCTGGGTTAGCGGAGTCTGTAACCTGAAGCGTATGTAACCTGAGGTACCACTGTACAGGGCTCCCTTCAGATGTCTTCTAAAGGTTGTATAGTTACTTATCTCCTTGGCTCGTTGAGCACATAACTCCTAATATTTCTCCATTGAAAATAGGGGCGTCCTAACAAAAAGCAGGACATTTCTGGATCAAGTCAGAAACCAGGACAACGTCTGTATATCCGGGATTCTCCCTGGAAAATAGGGACACTTGGAGGGTTTGCTATCAGACTTCAGCATGAAATGTGCTGTGGAGAAGCATGCTTCCTATTCAGCGGATCCCATCGCATTCTGTGTGACAGAGTCCATGGGCTGCTGTTGACAAAACCTTTGAAGGAACTGCAGAACCTTGTTGCAATCATGACATTTTAATCAAACATGGTTATACGGGGCAACGCTAGGACACTCAAACTCTTGCTAAGGTCAATCTTTGCATTGGCACAGGGAACCCTGGGACAGACACTGACTTTAGGTGGGGCCTCACCAAATCAGAAACAAGTCTCTTGAACTGTATTATTGCCTGGGGGCCCACTGAAATTTGGATCTAGCCTTCAAATGATATGCATTGCTATGATCTCCCATATAAGAAGAGGCCTGCTGGAGCAGTCCAAAGGGCCATCTAGTCAAAGCTTTGAATGCATCCAAAAGCTGGACCCTGCTCTCTCCCTGCTCTTGAATTGCTGACGTCCCAAATGGGGCCACAGAGAGGCTTGGTTGCTAGCCAGCTCCTGAACTCTGCCACTATGCCCAGAATCTGCAAAACATCAGGGCTGCTCTTGTCTGTGTACAAAGCCACTGACCCAGTTTTCAGAGGGGAAACAGCCCTCTGTAATAAATAGGCCCAATTATATCCTGATGTTGTGAAAAGTAAAGGCTCTGTTCTCCAGTGGGATGATTTTAAAGCACATAGCAGCAGGGGTGGGAAGCATCAGGCCCTGGGACCAAATGTGGCCCTCCGGACTTCTTTGTTTGGCCCTCAGGCTCTTCCCAGGCCACACACCCTCTCCACAGGCTACACCCTTCAGTAGCCCCACTTCATATCCTTCTTGGGTGTTTTTCAGTTGCCTGGAATGTCTTCTTGAACTGTAGCTGTGATTCTTGCTGGCCTTCATGGAGGACTCTGTGTGTGTGTGTGTGTGTGTGTGTGTGTGTGTGCCCAGTGGTGTAGTGTGGAGAGCAGGGCCGGATTTAGGTTTGATGAGGCCCTAAGCCACTGAAGGTAATGGGGCCCTTTATATGTCCAGCTGTCCTTTGTCAACAACAAATTGTCTCTGTTTTTGTGTGTTGAATATATGTTATATATGCTTATTGCTTACATCATAGGAGCCTACACAACACAAAACACTTGCTTTATGTAGGTTTTATTTTATTTGTTTTTTATCTTATATTTTGGAAATGGTTTTTTTCCCCTCTTTATATTTTTTTGGGGGCCCCAAAAGAATGGGACCCTAAGCTATAGCTTGTTTAGCTTATACGTAAATCCGGCACCGGTGGGGAGACACAGGGGCAATTGCCCCGGCTGTGAAATTGTTAGGAGGTGCAAAATTTAAACACCTGTTGCCACTGCAATACAGCTGCATGCTTCTGTTGCCAGGCTCCATGGAAAATGGCTTCTCCATGAGAACCAGGAAGTGACCTCTCTAGACAACGGAATGACTCTTCTTATCCCTGCAGCTGCATTCTTTTGGGTGCTGCGGACACTGTTGGGCAGTCGAATGCACACGCATACTCCATCTGTTTTCCTCTGTCCTACCCCCTCCCAAAGGGGGTTAAACCACAGAGCCTAAGGCTTGCCGATCAGAATGTCGGCGGTTCGAATCCCCGCGACGGGGTGAGCTCCCGTTGCTCGGTCCCTGCTCCTGCCCACCTAGCAGTTTGAAAGCACGACAAAGTGCAAGTAGATAAATAGGTACCACTCCACCGCGAAGGTAAACGGCGTTTACGTGCACTCCTCTGGTTCACCAGTAGCGGCTTAGTCATGCTGGCCACATGACCTGGAAGCTGTACACTGGCTCCCTCGGCCAATAAAGCGAGATGAGCGCCACAACCCCAGAGTCGACTGGACCTAATGGTCAGGGGTCCCTTTACCTTTATCTTACCCCACCCCATGGCCCCGGGAGCCGGCAACCCATGCTACGCCACTGTGTGTGTGTGTAAAATAGTAGTAATAATAATAATAATAATAATAATAATAATAATAATAATAATAATAATGTATTACTCCCCACCCATATGACTGGGCCTTCCCAGCCTCTCTGGGCGGCTACTTTGCCAAGGTAACATTCCCATTCCTTGCTCCACCCATTCTTGCCTCGGCCCCCACCTACTGCTGGCACCTCCCCCATCTCCCCCACCACAGGAAATTATCTAAAAGGGAATGTGGCCCCCGGGAGAAATAGGTTTCCCATCTCTGCCGCTGGAAGCTCCCAGTGGTTTTTGGTCCCTGGGCTGATGTAAGAAAGCTACTACTCCCAGCACCCTACATCTCCTAGGGATATGTCATTTAAATGTATGGGAGACATTTTTGCATTACAGTGGTACCTCAGGTTACATATGCTTCGGGTTACATACGCTTCAGGTTACAGACTCCGCTAACCCAGAAATATTACCTCTGGTTAAGAACTTTGCTTCAGGATGAGAACAAAAATCGTGCAGCGGCGGTGCAGCTGCAGCAGGAGGCCCCATTAGCTAAAGTGGTGCTTCAGGTTAAGAACAGTTTCAGGTTAAGAACAGACCTCCGGAACGAATTAAGTACTTAACATGAGGTACCACTGTATTTTATGCCCCCTTTTGCTAGCTGTGGTCCCAAATGCATATAAGGTTTAAAGGGGAGTCTTTGTGGTTGCTTTCGTAGGTATGTGAGAATGTAAACCTTATTATAGCGGTGTTTGAACATGAAAGACTTCTAATCAGTTTCCGATCAATATAGTCACAGCTGTTTTATCCGAATGAAAAGTCGTCATGTGGGAGTCTCCTTATCAGAAAAAGATTGCCTTCATCACCATGCTGTCGACATGCAGAGTTAGACAACAATCCTGCAGTCTGCACACATATAAACAGAGACCACCGAAAATGGGAAATGCAGCTTACGTCTGTTCTAAGAGAGTCATTAACTTCTACACAGCTTTTCTGACCTATAAAGTTTAACTCCGCCTGTTTACTCTTCTGTTGAGCTGTTGTGGGCAATAAACCATATGGCAAGCAGGGAAATATTGAATTAGCTGTTATAAGGCTGCACTTTTTGAAGCCAGCTAATAACATGAGACAAATGCGGGGCAGAGGATGGGAACTGCAAATCCGTGTGTATTTCTGGGCACGTGCTCTAACTGTGCGGCTGAAGAGAGAACAGGAAATTAGTAATAACCCGAAACAGCCTTATGGCTCGATCCAGAAATTGCAGCCGTAGGAAAATTAATTTCATTCGGTCTTGTGCACGTGAATGGAAATATGGCCATAAAATTTGGGGATAGCTGAATGAGTTCGAGTCCTGTTGTGGTGACAGTCCCCCCCCCCCCTTGGTTGCTAGGCGCACAAGTAGATTTCAAGCAATGCTGAGAATGAGTGTCGTGTCCACTGATAATACGGAGGCATGAATGAAAGCTGTGCTGTTCTCCTACACCATGGGTCAGCAAACTAAGGTCTGCGGGCCGGATCAGGCCCAATTGCCTTCTGGATCCTGCCCGCAGATGGTCCAGGAATCGCCACATGGATTGCCAGTACAGTGGTACCTCGGGTTAAGTACTTAATTCGTTCCAGAGGTCCGTTCTTAACCTGAAACTGTTCTTAACCTGAAGCACCACTTTAGCTAATGGGGCCTCCTGCTGCCGCCAGAGCACAATTTCTGTTCTTATCCTGAAGCATATGTAACCTGAGGTACCACTGTACGCGTGTTCTTTCCCTCTCCCTCACACGGCGGCAGCAGCAGTGGCGCCTCCTCCCTCCCTCCTCCTGGCTTCTCCCTGCCCTGCCTAGAGGAGGAGGGGGCTGGGCTTTGTTGGTGCCAGCAGCAGCTGCGCTCGAGCGGCTGCCATTTTAAGCAGCCCCTCTCTGGAGCCCTTTTGTGTGCCGCTTTTTGTCCCTCAGCCACCGCCGCCAGCTCCTGCCGCTCTCAAGGCACAGGTAAGGAGCCACCGTGGCTTGTGGTGCTCTTGCATCATCATCCCCTCAAAATATAGTCCGCCCCCCCAAGGTCTGAGGGACAGTGGACCGGCCTCCTGCTGAAAAAGTTTGCGGACCCCTGTCCTACACAGTCAAGTGATTCGCTAAGCCAAATGCCCTCTGCAAGCAATGTTTTGTGAGACCTGCCAAGGGCATTCCAGTCCCAAAGAGACAGCAAAGAGAAGAGGTTTATCAAACTCTGTTGGCTTAGTCTCCATTGCTACGTTACTATGCATTGTTGTGTGGGCTGCACTGGCTCGCTGGAAAGAGCAAAAAGTAGCTACAAGTCTCTGTTTTTGCAAACGACCTAAACTTGGAGGCCCAATTTCCAGCCTAGTAAAGGCTCGGAGATCCCTTCTGCATTATTGCTAAATAATGTTAGCTTCATTCGATTCCACAGCCACCACCATTTACATACCCTCCATGTTTTTCAGATGAAACTATTCCATAATAATAATAATGATGATGATGATGATTTTATTATTTATAACCCGCCCATCTGACTGGGTTGCCCCAGCCACACTGAGCAGCTCGCAACATATATAATACAACTTTAAACATTTATTTTTTTAAATCCCTATACAGGGCTGCCTTCAGATGTCTTCTAAAGGTTGTATAGTTACTTATGTCCTTGGCTCGGGGTGGGGGGGTCACATAACAACATATCCTCCAACATTTCTCCAATGAAAATAGGGACATCCTAAGGAAAAGTGGGAAATTCAGGGATCAAATCAGAACCTGGGATGGCTTTTGTAAATCTGGGACTGCTCCTGGAAAATAGGCACACCTGAAGGGCCTGCATTTACAGTATTCCCTGTTTAGGGAAGTTTTTAATGTTTGATGTTTTATTGCGTTTTTAATATTCTACTGGGAGCCACCCAGAGCGGCTGGGGAAACTCAGCCAGATAGGTGGGATAATAATAATAATAATAATAATAATAATAATAATAATAATAATAATAATAAATTATTATTATTATTATTATTATTATTATTATTATTATTATTATTATTATTATTAAATTCAGTTCTTGGCACCCACATTTTAATTTAGAGGGATACAGCAGGGCAGTAGACTGATGCTGGGACACGAGTGTAAAAGGGAGTACAGTCAGCCAGATTGGGGACCCCTGAAAAGGCTTGAGAAGGAAGGACCCCCCCCCCCCAAGCTTTCGGCTTGGCAACTCTGGAGTAGATGAATTAATGGCGGATAGGATAGGCCAAATGGAACTTTCATATACAAAAGCAGTACTCCTCTGAATTCTGTGTGCTTCGATTCAAATCCCCATTCGGCTATGATGCTTATTGGATGAGCTGAGCCAGCCATTTTCTTTCAGCCTTATAGAAATCACAGGGTTGTTGTGAAGAGGGGGGAAATGGTGACGGCCACCCACCCACCTCAGTGTACCAATTTTGATTGGCATTTATTCCCCACTACCCTTCCCAGCAGGGACGTAGGTGGCGCTGTGGGTTAAACCACAGAGCCTAGGACTTGCCGATCAGAAGGTTGGCGGTTCGAATCTCCGCGATGGGGTGAGCTCCCGTTGCTCGGTCCCAGCTCCTGCCAACCTAGCAGTTCGAAAGCACATCAAAGTGTAAGTAGATAAATAGGTACCACTCCGGTGGGAAGGTAAACGGCATTTCTCTGTACTGCTCTAGTTCACCAGAAGCAGCTTAGTCATGCTGGCCACATGACCCCGAAGCTGTATGCCAGCTCCCTCGGCCAATAAAGCGAGATGAACGCTGCAACCCCAGAGTCAGTCACGACTGGACCTAATGGTCAGGGGTCCCTTTACCTTTACCGTACCCTTCCCTGCACCAGATCTGTTTCTTGGTGGTATAGATGTGCCGATGGAGCCTACCTGGGTGGGACGCGGTGGCTCAACATAGCAGGTTGAAAATTTAACAATAATAATAATAATAATAATTTTTATTTATACGCCACCCTTCCTGGTTTTAAAACCAGGCTCAGGGCGGCTAATAGCAAATATAAAACATTGATTAAAATGTGACTTAAAAACAGCATAAAACAGCAAGGGGCTCCTCATTGTGTTGCTCTTGGAAGGAAGTGTGGGTGAATATTTTAGGGTGTGCTATTTAAACACTCAAATAAACCATGCAGATGCTGAAAAACACCGAGTTATTGCAGCAAAATAATCATCCGATGGCCAACAGTAGGGGCAGAAAATGCCTCTGGCATTACATGTTATTACTGAAAGGGACAGAGATTATCTAGATCAGACAAAAAGGCTCCACGGTCAAATTAAGTTTGGCTAATAACCGAGGGCATTTTACGTAACAGCACACTTCCTCAGATTTCATAGGCGACCTGATCCAGCATACAAGCCTAGCCATAGAAATGGCTTGTCGTGACTACCTGCCACCAGTCCTGCAAAAGGTGTCACAATTCAGTCCGTCAGAGTAGGACCAGGGAGATCCAAGTTCATGAAGCTCACTGGGTAACTCTGACCTACCTCTCAGGGTTGTTGTGAGGATACGGTAAACAGGAGGCAGGAACAATTTATGCTTCCATAGAGGAAAGTCCTAGAAAGTCCTAGAAGGACAGATCCTGAAGCTGAGGCTCCAATACTTTGGCCACCTCATGAGAAGAGAAGACTCCCTGGAAAAGACCCTGACGTTGGGAAAGATGGAGGGCACAAGGAGAAGGGGACGACAGAGGATGAGATGGTTGGACAGTGTTCTCGAAGCTACCAGCATGAGTTTGAACAAACTGCGGGAGGCAGTGGAAGACAGGAGTGCCTGGCGTGCTCTGGTCCATGGGGTCACACAGAGTCGGACACGACTAAACCACTAAACAACAACAGAGGAAAGTTAAGATAGAAATATAATGAATCAATAACTAATGGGGCCAACATTTTACACTACAGAATGATGCAGGAATGGGTGGACATGAGTTGTCAATGTAGTCACAATGTATGGTCAGGAAGGAAAACATCTGGGAATGAATCTGACATGCTGGTATCAATTTCCTGCTATTTCTCCCAGCTGTTGCCTTGGATTAATGAGTCTCTTTACCCTTTTGTGTGTTGTTTGTGTTGTCTTAAACTTATTACTAATCACTACTCTGAACAAGAAATTTAGAGAATTCTTGGATTTGGCGACTGTCCAGAAACAACTTGCAGTCATGTGAAGCAACATGGCATTTTGCAGAAATATGGCCTTTTTGTCGTCTTCTCTCTCCCACGATGAGCTCTTGGGTTGGAACTAATTATGATTATAATTAATTGCTAAGGAGACATGCCAGCTTTGCAATTTCAGCAGGGACTGAACCATTCATCGAAATAACTTTTCTTTCTTTCTCTCACAGACGCACACACAGCAAACTTATTCTTGCCTCAAGCCCTTTCTTGAGTTAATCACTTCCAGAGGGTCTCATATTTGTTCAGTAAACATTCTGTTTTCTCAGGGACTTAAACAGCACTTGATTCACACGTTAAGCCAGCAGCCTGCAATTGGAGCACCAGGCCTCCTCAGGAGGTAAACTAAAAGTCCCTCCATGCCATATGTGATTTAAAGCACCCTTATGCTACTTTAACAGCCATGAAAAAACCCTAGGAAATCTCGTTTGTTAAAGGTCCTGGGGATTGTAGCTGCCATGACTTCTTATGTGTAATAAGAGTGATCAAACTGCATGGTGTGGGTGTGATTTAAGAGATTTTGAGGGATTGAGCCCAGCTCATTCCTCACTATCTAACCCACAAATAATTGCTGAGCATAAGAAATTTTGTATTCGCTGAAATAAAAAAAATGTTCATAACTGCATATATAAACCGCATGTCTGAAACCCCACAGAAAAAGTCCTGAAACCATTTTGTCCCTCCCAAATTCACCTCAAATATTTCTCTGCAAGGTGGAAGGAAAATGGAAAAGCCTCCCCATTGTCTTTTCGTTCACAAATCCTGTCTTAAGGGTATGTCTGTGTATGAATAGGGTGAGCCCGTGACCTGGCCCAGGAACTAAGTATTTGTCATTACCAAAGACTGGCCAGGCTCCCCGGGGTATCCAATCAAGTGATCATTAACAGGTAACCTGCCAGACAGGAGATAAACAACACACTCAGATTTCTGTTGTAGACCGCCTTTTCTGTGATGCAGGTATGATGTTTGTGGGCGGTGGTCTTGGGTTACACCCCTTCCGTGATGTATGTATGATGTATGGAGGGGTGGTCTTGTCTATATAAGGGCAGGCACACCTTTGTTCTAGGTCCTCATCCTTTCCTGCATGTGAGGGGAGCATCCTGTTGCAACAGTTTCTATAAAGATCAGGCTTACTAGCTGCTTTGCTTCTCAGTATTCTCTGGTTGGCCTCTGATATTTTCTCCTACTGATGGAGAACATACAAAGGACTCTGTAAGGGCTCTTGTGTCCCCCATAACGGAATAAGGGCAGATTTTTGTTTATTACATGCCCTTCAAGTTATATTGGGTGGTATCAAACAGAGAGGGAGGGGAAGCCCCATTGCCCAACCTTGTGTCAATTGTTGCCCTTGTGCCAATACCAATTCAGAAAGGAAAATATAGGAACAAGAGGAAAGAGATTAGTTTTCAGTAATCCCATAAAGCGAGACGTACTGGTGACAGAAAGCCATTCCAGGAACATGAAGCAGGATTCGAAGAAGAGCAGAGCCAAGCCAAGAGGCATGTGGCGCATGGTGGCACATGGCACATGGAGGCATGTGAAAGATGAAAGAAGGATAAATGAAAGGGATGAGGATTGAGCCATACAAAACGTTGAGGTTCTTTGGATTGGATCTCCTGCCCCTTTCATTTAATTTATTATTATTATTATTACTTAATTTCTGTTTTACATTTTAGAAAATTCACTTAAAGAACCTGAAAATATCAATGACTTCCCTTCCTTTCTTTCCATGGTTCATTTTGCACAACATAAATCCCTGCTTATTTTATATAAACTAAACCATTCGGTATTCCATTATTACATCCACCAAAACTTATTTACACTGCTGAATTTATCTTAGTGCTGGCCACATTTTCAAATATACACATTTTCCTCCATATATTCAATAAACATTTTCCAATCTTCTTTACACATATGTTCTTCTTGCTCTCTTATTCTATATGTTAGATCCACAAGCTGCGCATATTCCATCAGTTTATATTGCCATTCTTCTTTAGTTGGGACCTCGCTCGCTTTCCATTTTTGGGCTAACGAAACATGAGCTGCAGTTGTGGCATACATAAATAATCTTTTTTGACACCTGGGAATTTCCGTCTGAGTTATCCCTAAGATCTCCGGCCCCTTTCACAGCAATTCTATACTAGTTCATTCAGAAGCAAATCCCACTGAGCTCAATAAGCAGACCCTCCAAGTGTCCCTATTTTTCAGGGACAGTCCCAGATTTTATCCCGAATGTCTCGATTTTCCTTAAAGGTAAAGGGACCCCTGACCATTAGGTCCACTCATGACCTAATGGGGTTGCGGCGCTCATCTCACTTTATTGGCCGAGGGAGCCGGCGTACAGCTTCCGGGTCATGTGGCCAGCATGACTAAGCCGCTTCTGGCGAACCAGAGCAGTGCACGGAAATGCCGTTTACCTTCCCGCCGGAGCAGTACCTATTTATCTACTTGCACTTGACGTGCTTTCGAACTGCTAGGTTGGCAGGAGCAGGGACCGAGCAACAGGAGCTCACCCCGTCGTGGGGATTCGAACCACCGACCTTCGGATTGGCAAGTCCTAGGCTCTGTGGTTTATCCCACAGCGCCACCCGCATCCCTCTTTAGGACGTCCCTATTTTCCTTAGGACATCCCTATTTTCATCGGAGAAATGTTGGAGGGGACATTTCCAATTTCATTGGAGACATGATGGCGTGTATGGTGTAATAAAAAATTTAAGGTCTCATATATATAATAAATGTTCATAAATGTACCAAGCAAACACATACATAAATATATAAACCACGTCTGGAGCAGCACAGGAAGACCGTCCTGAAACCATTTTGACTCCCAAAACTGACCAAATGTTTCTTTGCAAGGAGGGAGGGGGTGATGGAACCTTCCCATTGTCTCAGGAACTAAGTGATTACCATCTCAAAGGAATGGCCAGACTACCAGAAAAGGCAATCTGATAAGGCATTATCACATAACCTGGCAGACAGGAAAAACAACAACATTCAAATTTCTGTTGTAGACTGCCTTTTCTGTGATGTAGGAATGATGTTTGAGGGAGGTGGTCTTGGGCTACACCCCTTCTGTGATCTATGTATGAGATTTCTGGGGCTGGTCTTGGACTCCAGGGCGGGCAATTTAAAATGTCTATATAAGGGCAGGCACACCTTTGTTCTGGGTCCTTCTCCTTTCTCCTGCGTGTGAGGGGAGCACCCTGTTGCAACAGTTCAATAAAGATCAGGCTTACTAGCTGCTTTGCTTCTCAATATTCTCTGGTTGGCCTCTGTTATTATCTCCTACAGATGAAGAACCTACAAAGGACTCTACAAGGGCTCTTGTGTCCCCCATAAGAGAATAAGGGCAGATTCTGTTTACAACAGAGGAATAGGATGTCCCTGTTTTCATTGGTGAAATGTTGGAGGGTATGCAGTAAGTAGGCCATGGAGTACATAGGACTGAAGTATTGATTTCTTTAAAAGCAGCAGGGGCAAACAGCCCTGGCAGAAGGAGTAATCCTTTCCCTCCACACTGTTTTCCCACACTGATTTGCCTCACTAGGTTTGTGTGTGTACTACATATGCTTCAAAAAATGGGTTGTCTCTGGGATCACTGACTCCACTAATTATCTGTCAAGGGTGGGTGGGTGAAACCTGCTTTTCTTTTCTTTTTTAAAAAAACAACAAAAAAACTTTTATTTTGCTTTAAACAAGTATGTATAAATATAGACAACCAAAATGACAAAGGAAAATTCCTTAATAGTAATGAAAAAAACTACAAAAAATATCGAAGTACATAACAGTTGAAGCTTCTTAGCCATTTTGAACTGTTCTTGCCCATGGTTGTTTACTTCCTTAAAATGAATATTTACACAGAATAGCTCTTTGCTTACACACAATATTCCTTGTTTAGTTGAACAGTACCAAAAATAGCTCAGTGACATCACAAATCATAAGGCTGAAGAGATTCTGTCAATGTTTCAATAATAGCCTGGAAGTGTTTGCTGCCATCTTGGGGGTGGGGGGCAGAGGCAGAAAAGGTTTACAAACTTTTCTCTTAATATTTAGTTTGTGCAGGATTTATTAAAGTGGAAACAGTGGTCAGAAGACTGCTGGATTAATATATTTTTTTAAAAAAATTCTAGCCACCCCCTTTTCACAGAAATCTGGGGATTTCTTCAAGTGCTTTCAAGTGTCTGCTAAAAGAATCATTCATTGTTAAGTTGACAGATACTAAAAATAGCTATGTGACATCACAAGCCATAAGCCTGAAGGACTTCTGTAAGTGCTTTGATAGTATTAAAAAGTTGGCCACCTCGAGAAGAAACAGCTTGTGTTTCCTAATATTTAGCTTGTACATAATGTGCTTAATGTGGGAGCAGAAGCTGGAATGGAACCCGATTTGATTTTCCCTAATGAAAAAGGTAGATGGACATATTCCAAATAAATAGATCTTGGCATTACTTCAGTTGTTTTCAAAAGTGACTGCTAAACTAACCATCTGTGCATCAGATGGCTTATCCATGCTTCCTCTTGTCCCCGCTGCCCCGCCGCCACTGGGAAAATTGCTCTTTAGCGCTCAGTTGGAGCAAACAGCAATTCAGGATTCCTTTGGATTCACTTTTGGTCCAATTTAGCACTAAGGAGCAGGTTTTCCGTGGGAAAGGATTGGAACAAGGGGGAAACCACTCAGACCTGTGCTTTTTAAGTACGGGACAAGTGGTCAAGCCCAGAGTCATGCTGGGGACATGGGCAACTACAGCTGACTCTGGTAGCAGCCACATCGTATATTTAAAGCACATTTATAACACTTTAACAGTCACGGCTTCCCCCCAGAATGTCAGTTTGCATTTCTTAGTGCAGAAAGTATTGATGTGATGTGTAGAGATCTTTCCTATTTTACTTAATTCAAGAGGCTTCTGGAAGCTTCTCTATGTGAAAGAAACAAGCAGAAGGTTCATGATATTTGGGTTATTCCTTTAGAGAAGCTGGCTGAAACTGGTTCTCTTATGGACAGTGCCAGTCCTGAATGTACCGTATTTTTCGCTCTATAAGACACACTTTTCCCCTCCTAAAAAGTAAGGGGAAATGTGTGTGCGTCTTATGGAGCGAATGCAGGCTGCGAGGCTACCCCAGAAGCCAGAAGAGTGAGAGGGAGCGCTGCGCAGTGCTCCCTCTAGCTGTTCTAGCTTCTGCCTTAGCGGTGCGAAGCCTCCGCAGGGCAGAACGGAGCCTTCATCCCGCTCCCCTGCGGAGGCTTCGCGCGGCTATCCCTGGCTTTTGCGGGAGGTGGGGGAAAGGACAGAGCGCGCGGCTCTGTGCCTTCCCCCACCTCCCAGAAAAAACCCCCAAGAGCCGCGCTCCCTTTAAAGAGTGCACGGCTCTTGCGGGAGGTGGGGGGAAAGCCAGGAGGCTTGCTTTCGCTGAAGCCAGGAGGGCAAGCGGGATTGGTGCGCACCGATCCCGCTTGCTCTCCTGGCTTCAGGGATAGCCCCCAAAGCCTCCTGAGTGAAGAGGTAGGAGCACTCCCTCTTCGCTCAGGAGGCTTTGTGTTGCTTTCTTATTTCTTGTTTTCCTCCCTTAAAAACTAGGTGCGTCTTATGGTCCAGTGTGTCTAATAGAGCAAAAAATACGGTGTTGGATTTGTGACCATTATGCTCATTTGCCTTCAGTAGCAGTAAAGCTCTGCTGGATGAAATACAATTGCCTCTGGTCTGTTTTTTTGAAATCTTGCAATGTGTTAAGTTTTTACTCTGCTAACTATACGTTGGAATCTACTCTGGATCAATATTGAGTAGAATTTCACGACACAGAGAGTTGTGGGAACTGTGGTTTTCCTCTCACAGAGTTCCAGTTCCCACCAACCTTAACAAATTACCTTTCCTAGGTTTGTTTGGGGCAAAGCCTCACACTTTAAATATTTGGTGCGGATGTGACCTACAAAACTTGCAGCTCAGGATCCCCCTAGGCTTAAGTGGACAAAAGCTGGAGTGCAGGACACAGAGGGTCCTGGTCTGCTGATCGCTTAAAAGCAAAATGCCAGTTTCAAAGAATTTATATGAGGCCAAACAGAGGTGCAATGCTACCTGCCAACTGCAAGGAAAGATTTTGTACATCCCTGCTCCTTTGTCTGTGTCTGAAGAAGTCTCTGAGGACCAAGAAGGTTGCTGTCTACATGAGGCGGTTGATCCCTGATGTTCCTAATTCAAGACCCAGACTGACTCTCTGATGCATCTACAAGGGTTCATCTGCATCTTTTGCTGGTACCAACGATGTAATAACTGCTGATGGGTGTAACACAGGCTTTCAGCCGGAAGGCCTGCAATTTGGAGACCCCAACACTTAGCTGGAAAAACTAGAAGCCATTTTCTGATTCCCTCCTGCTTCAAACAGCCAAACCTCTTCTAAACCCACACATACATTTGGCAGGAAAAAAGACCCCATCTGTGCTGCTTCTCACCTTTTAAATATCTCTTCCTTTGGATATGTTTTTTCTTTGGGTGGCACTGTGGGTTAAACCACAGAGCCTAGGACTTGCCGACCAGAAGGTCGGCGGTTCGAATCCCCGCGACGGGGTGAGCTCCTGTTGCTCGGTCCCTGCTCCTGCCAACCTAGCAGTTTGAAAGCACGTCAAGTGCAAGTAGATAAATAGGTACTGCTCCGGCGGGAAGGTAAACGGCGTTTCCGTGCGCTGCTCTGGTTCGCCAGAAGCGGCTTAGTCATGCTGGCCACATGACCCGGAAGCTGTACGCCGGCTCCCTCGGCCAATAAAGCGAGATGAGCGCCACAACCCCAGAGTCGGTCACGACTGCACCTAATGGTCAGGGTCCTTTACCTTTAGCAGTCAGTCCCTTGGCTGTCACTCATGACCCTCCTGATTAGACAGCAGAAAACATAAGACATTCCCACCTACTCCCCCCCAATAACGTATTATAGGAGGAGAAATTGCTTGCAAAAAAAAAAGGGGGTGGAGAGATTATTAAGCAAAAAGATTACGTGCAAAAGTGTTAGGAGACTTGTTTCCAAAAGCGGTACAAGTGTTCATGCAGGATTTTAAAAATAAATAATCAGCAGCAGCACAAGCTGAAGCTGAAACGGGCTGGATAGGATTTAAGATTAGAAAACCGGAATGGATTGATTTGTCTGTCGCTAGCCACAAGTCATGTGCAGTCAGGTTTTCAGCTCATGTCTGTGCTACAAATCTAAATGCATTTTGCCCTTGGGCATGAATTCAGTGTCCCAAACAAGTCATTCTCAGCATCCTTTTCAATTAAAGCACACTGGTTTCCTTGAGGGAAGCCGCGCTAGTTAAACCAGTTCGCAACTGGTTTGTGTTTGTAGTTTAGATGCAGCCTTAGGAGACCCAGCAAAAGGTCACCGAAGAGTACAAAATGTGAGGCTAATCTTAATGCCTTTGTTTTTCCTGTTGTTTCAACATCACTTTACTCGCACAGCTAGTTCAAACAGGTGATAAGTGAAGAAAGCTGTTGGTGTTTTGTTTCCCCTTTCCCTTCCCTCCCTCCTGGACCTGTTGTGCTCTAAAATATTCTCAGCTCTGCAGCTAAGAGCACCAGATACCGTGGGTGAAAAAATACAATTCTTTGCAGATGGGTTGCATTAAGCAAAACAATATAATATGTGCTGTAAACTGTGGAATGGGCTTTCCTGGTGGAGAGCAGACACTCTGAGAGATGAGAACAAGCACCTTCCTATTTCCTGAAGTTTGCTGTTATTACCACCGCAGATGGCACAGCTCCAGATTGAGACAGGGGTTGAGGAGCACAGAGTTCCAATGTGGAAGAAGAGAACTAAGTGGGTTGAGCGACCCCATACCCTCCAACATTTCTCCAATGAAAACAGGGATGTCCTATTCCATACTAATAATTTATACCCCAGCCATTTGACTGGGTTGCCCCAGCCACTCTGGGCAGCTTCCAACATATATAAAAACATAGTAAAACAGTAAACGGTTAAAACAAAACAAAACACTTCCGTATACAGGGCTGCCTTCAGATGTCTTCTAAAGGTTGTACAGTTATCTTCTTGGTTCAGGGGTTGCATAACTCTATACCCTCCAACATTTATCCTATGAAAATAGGGATGTCCTAAGGAAAAGTGGGACATTCCGGAATCAAAACAGAAACCAGAAGGGCTTTTTGTAAATCTGGGAGAGTCCCTTGAAAATAGGGTCACTTGGAGAGTCTGCGACCTGTGACAAAGAAAGGATTCTCAGGGTATCACAATAGCTATGTGGAAGTGATTTCCATCCCAGTGCTGCCCGATCATGCAGCAAGGCTTAAACTTCTGAGTATAACTGCTTAGAATAGTGTTACATGAAACGGAGCCTGTCAGAGGGCTGCCAAGATGGCTGCGTCCATGTTGCTGCTCTCCGGCTGCAGGTGGCTGATTTCTGGATTCTTGTGGGGAGGCTGGGCTCACGCCCCATCTCATGGATTGCAGCAGGCTGTAGAAACTACTGAAAGAAACACAACTATTATTGAAGGTAAAGTGCTGGAAGTTGAGGAAGCCCCGACTCCTCCAAATCCTTCTGGCCAATGTCCTATCTGTCGCTGGAACCTAAAGCACAAGTATTCTTACGAAGATGTTTTATTGCTCAGTCAATTCATAACCTCTGAGGGAAGGATGCTGCCCAGGGGAGTTACAGGCCTCTGTACGGAAGAACACAGAAAGGTTGAAGTGTGTGTGAAAATGGCTCATCAAGCAGGTTTGCTGCCAAATCATAAACCTAAACTTCCCGAAGGTTTTGTTCCAAAAAACAAGAAACCAAAGCTCAACAGGTATCTTACCCGATACTCTATCAAATTTGTGCGGCCCATTTGGAACAAGGGACACAAGTGGTGCAAGGTTCCCATGCCTGTATCATACCCTATACTCCGTGATAATGTTAATTATGGGTCAAAGCCTCTTTGTTTTAACCACTAGGATGGTGTAGAGCTAGTGTTGACAGTAAATTACAGTAGTTGTGGCTCAGTATTTGTCAATCCATTACAGGTATTTTTATGTCTGGTGCTCTGGAAAGAGCCAAATGAACATTTTTCCTCTGGAAGCATATTTTCAGAAAAGAGGCAACTTAATGGCTAAGTAGAATTGTTATTTAACTGAAAGATAATGCAATAGATCTTGCTTCAGGATAATAAAACTTTATCTTCCTTTATTTTAATCCCAATTAAACTCTAATTAAAAAAAAAAGAATAGTGTTACATATCCATTTGAAGACAAAGGAACTAAAGCTGTGACTTGTTGTTGTTTAGTTGTTTAGTCGTGTCCTACCCTTAGTGACTCCATGGACCAGAGCACGCCATGCATTCCTGTCTTCCACGGCCTCCCGCAGTTTGGTTAAACTCATGCTGGTAGCTTCGAGAACACTGTCCAGCCATCTCATCCTCTGTCATCCCCTTCTCCTTGTGCCCTCCATCTTTCCCAACATCAGGGTCTTTTCCCGGGAGACTTGTCTTCTCATGAGGTGGCCAAAGTATTGGAGCCTTAGCTTCAGGATCTGTCCTTCCAGTGAGCACTCAGGGCTAATTTCCTTAAGAATGGAGAGGTTTGATCTTCTTGCAGTCCATGGGACTCTCAAGAGTCTCCTCCAGCACCAGAATTCAAAAGCATCAATTCTTTGGCGATCAGCCTTCTTTATGGTCCAGCTCTCACTTCCATATATCACTACTGGGAAAACCATAGCTTTTATTATACGGACCTTTGTCGGCAAGGTGATGTCTCTGCTTTTTAAGATGCTGTCTAGGTTTGTCATTGCTTTTCCCCCAAGAAGCAAGCATCTTTTAATTTCGTGACTGCTGTCACCATCTGCAGTGATCATGGAACCCAAGAAAGTAAAATCTCTCACTGCCTCCATTTCTTCCCCTTCTATTTGCCAGGAGGTGATGGGCCCGGTGGCATGATCTTTGTTTTTTTTGATGTTGCACTTCAGACCATATTTGGCATGGGCTAAAAATGCTGATACTGCAACCTCTTTAACTTCCTGCACAAATCTCACTGGATGAATCTCATGAAGCAGAACCTGGCTCAAGGATGCTTCAGCCATAAGAAATGTGCTCATCTTTAAGGTGCCACACAAGAAGTCTGTGTTGTTTATGGTGCCCTTTGAAGCTGCTAGCAGTGAGTGTGATATGGCTTGGGGAAAGAGGGAAAGGGTTAGATCCATCTCCCTGTACACTGTCGTCCTAATTCGAATTGTCCCTCCCCGAAGTGATTTTTAAGAATGAAAAATATATCAGGGTGCTAAAAACTGAGTTCCACATCCCGTCTAACTCGACGTATATTCCAGAAGGGTAGCCACATTAATTCGTCATAGCAAATGCATCAAAGGTTCTCACAGCCCCTTAAAAGGCATCACAAATTGATTTTGGCCCAAGCTGGAATGCGGCAGACTTAAGGCTGGCGACAGAAAACAGGAGCAGAGGGATCCCTCTTTCAAAACCCCTCAGACTCTCTAAACAAACTAGAGCCTGCCGAGCTGATTCCAGTGGGACTAAATGCTTAACCTCTGCTGGTTTCTGCTTCCTGTGTTTCAGACATCCTCGCCAGGACACGACAATGCTTCGACTTCCTCATTTGCAGCAGAAGCAGAACATTGCCTTCACCTCAGAGCATTTTGTGCGTGACTGACCTGTACTGAGTCTGAGAACAAATGTGCCCCTGTTATTTCGTCATTTTTAACTTGGATAAGTGTTGGATGCCAATCAGAGGAAGGAAATGCGCTGCTTCGGCAATGGTTTTCTTAGCGGCAAATAATTAACGTCGCGTCGGCATTCTTGGCTGTGGCTTCATCATTGCTTCCTTCCACTGTTACAAGAGAGGGAGGCAAAGGACTGCGAGGATCCCTTTATTCCTGCCCCTGCTTTCTTATGGCAAATAAGGCGCCAGAACTGGTTTGTCATGACCACTGAAGGATTATTTATGTGCTGTTGCCATTCAAGTCCGGGTTAGGAGACTCTTAGATCAGGAGTAGGCAAACTAAGGCTCGTGGGCCGGATGTGGCCCAATCGCCTTCTAAATCCGGCCAGTGGACAGTCTGGAAATCAGCGTGTTTTTACATGAGTAGAATGTGTGCTTTTATTTAAAATGCATCTCTGGGTTATTTGTGGGGCATAGGAATTCGCTCATTCCCCCCCCCCCAAAAAAAATATAGTCCGGCGCACCACATGGTGTGAGGGATGGTAGACCAGCCCATGGCTGAAAAAGGTTGCTGACCCCTGCTCTTAGATGATGGAAATAAAGTTGGAACTCTCTCAAATTAGAGATGATATGAGGCCACCACTGTCAATATACCATGATAGAGACTACCACAAATGTTGTGCCACAAGCACAAAAATAAGAACTGTGCAGAGCCAATAACACAAATATGTGATCTTGGGACTTTTGGGGGGTGGATTATAAATGCTGTAAATAAAGAACCGTCCAAATACTACACATATAACTATATAGATAAGTTATTATCAAGGACTTAAACATTTGCAAAACATTTTCCTAGCCTGATTTATTCATTCATTCCTTACTTTTATATACCACGTCCTCACCTCAAGGAGCTCACAGTGGTTTGCATGGTTCCTCCCTCCTTATTTAATCCCCCACAACAACCCTGTGAGATGGGTAAGGCTGAGAGGCAATGACTGGCCCAAGGTCTCCCAGTGAGCTTCATGGCTAGGTGAGGATTTGACCCCTGGTCTCTGTGGTTATAGTTCAGCACTCTACCCATTACACCACACTTAGTTGGAAGTCATTGAGCTT
Organism: Podarcis muralis; assembly: GCF_964188315.1. Classification (NCBI taxonomy): domain Eukaryota; kingdom Metazoa; phylum Chordata; class Lepidosauria; order Squamata; family Lacertidae; genus Podarcis; species Podarcis muralis. The sequence continues at coordinate 18,169,224 of NC_135659.1, read as the reverse complement.
TTATTAGACAAACCCCAAAGCTGCTAAGCTTTTTATTTTTTTATTTTTTATTTTTACAAAAATGTCAACCCCCCCCCCCCCCCAGTTTCTCAATTGACTTGCAGGATGCCTTTTGGAAATTCTGCCTTTGAAATCCTGGTAATGTCTGGGGAAATCCGGACGTATGGCAGCCCTAATTTCAGATGAACCTGGTCCCAAGTCATTTAGGGAGGGAGATGCCTTAAATTATTCAGAATGCTGCCTCTGCCTTCTTCGGATTCCCCCCCCCCCCACACACACACTTCACTTCTTTTGTGTAGCAATTGAAATGAGTTGCTCACACAGCATGAGTTGTCAGACTGCACGAGCTGCCAAGGGACTACAGAGGATCCTCAATCTTGTATCCATGCCATGTCCCACCTAGGCTAATCCTTTCCTTTAAAAATAATTATATAGACTTCCGGAGGCGGCGCGAAACGGCAATGGCGGTCCTCTTTAGTCTCTAAAGAGGGGCTCCGCAGAAAAGGATCGTCCGCTACGGCTCAGCAACGATCCATCAAGAAAAACCACGAGCAGAGTGAGCTCGTGGCCGTGGGACTCAGCGGGCACCTGGAGCGACCCCCGAAACGAAGAAGGGACCCCGTAAGGGGTTTCGGAAGCGCAGAGGGGAAGCGGTGCTGAGAGTTCATCGCTCTTTCTGCGGGAGCGAAGCCGCGCGGCTGCTGCCGATGAGCGCCGACCTTTCCTCCTCAACCATTGGATTTTAAATTATCTACTCGCGAGTAAGTGTTACTCTATTTTGGATTTACAAACTCAGAAATTCGGCTGAAAGCGGGAGACGAAAAAGAGGAAGTCCGTCTCCCGGCAAAGCTTACAGATCAAAGGCAAAGGAACTGACAGGCTGGAAGCAGTAGAAAAGGATTTTAAAAGTGGAAGTATTATGCGTCTGACAGAACTGAGGTTTGAAATGAAAGGCAAGTTTTCTCTTTAATTTAATTTACTCTATAGTGTGGAAATAATTAGGGAACCTTCTCCTTTGGTGGACTTTAAAGTTTAAAACCCAGCCTCGGGATGGCAGGGGAAAAGAATGTCTTTTGCGGATACAATCTATAAAATTGAAATAGATACATAGAGGCAACTCTGGACTACATAACTAAGTAACTGTATCCTGCGCCTAGAGAGGTGATATTTGTGGCAATTTTGGAAGGGCTCTTCTAGTGGAAAAAAGTTTTAAGGACTATTGGTAAACTATTTAGCTGCAGGAACTTTAATGGCGACCAAAACTTTTTTCCTTCTCTCCTGAACTCCAACTGTACTCCCTCTAACTGTACTCCCTCTAGTGGAGACTGGGATTTACAACTTCTTGGGAACTAACTTTGTTTTGTCTCTCCGCCGTTGTTATCTACACTGAGGTCTGTCCTTCCCATGGAACATTGGACAGCTTGACCTTGACTCATAGACAAGTGGGGAATGAGTGGCCAACCGAAAACAAGATCTGCAAAAGCGAAAGCAGCAAAAGGCCAGCTTGTGCAAACAACTTTGACTTCTCAGTCACGTAGATCATCAGTTCCTGCTGTACTGAAGGGAATTGAACTTCCAACAGTAGCTGAATTGAAGGGAACTGAACCTTCATCAACAGCTGAACTAAAGGAAGCTGAACAACCAGCAATAGAGGATATGGCTGCAGGTGGATCTGATGTACTTCTGAAGGAAATGCTACAACAATTTGCAATTTTAAATAAGAAGGTTGATGACCAAACAGCAAAAATTGACTTAGCCACATCCTCCATTACAAAGCTATCTGAACAAGTGGCACAGCACTCACAAGCAATTGGGAATCTAAAAGACGCTACTTCTGAGAATCGGAAATTGGCCGAAGCTGCGAACGAAAAAGCTGACCAAGCAATTCAAAAAGTGGATGAATTGAAAGGAGAGGTAAGGCCACTACATAAGCACATCAGTGACCAGCAGGCCTACCTGTCTATGGTGGAATTGAGAAACCGGGAAAATAATTTAAGATTACGCTCTATCCCAGAGCTTGAAAAGGAAGATTTGACTGGTTTTTTGACAGTAGAATTTTCCAAATTCTGGGGAATAAAGGAAGACGAAGACTTTAAAATAACAACGGCATTTAGATTGGGAAGTGTCACCAGGAAGGACAGACCCAGAGACTGCCTGATTATCCTAAGGACCAAACAGGAGAGAGACAAAATACTTGACCTTCATTTTAATAAATCACTTGAGATCCAGGATAGAAGAGCGGAAATTTACAAGGATATACCAAAACAATTACTGGATCTCAGAGCCATCTATACTGACCTAGCAAGACTTTTGAGAGGCAACGGAATACCTTATAGGTGGGAGTTCCCACAAGGTCTATCTTTTAAATACAAAGGAAAGAAGGTTAGAATTAAGACAAAAGAGGACAACCAGAAGTTCCTGCACGACCACGGAGAGGATCTCCAGAAGGGAATAGCAGTCCCTTGGCCTCCGCCACAGCCTGGATTGGAACCAACACCATCTCCCTCGGACCCGGACAAAAAGGAGGACACCCCATAAAGAGCAACAACAGATTGATACAGGATGTCTCTGCAGCTGTACAGCTGGAATATTAATGGCGCAAATTCCCCGGAAAAACGAAAAAGGATCTTTCATATTTTGAAAAAGGAAAATTTGGATGTAATTTGCTTGCTAGAAACGCACGTGACTAGGCTCCACAGGAAAGTACTAATTAACAAAAGACTAGGCCAAGAATTTGTTTCATCAGACAAAGTAAAAAAGAGAGGCCTGGTGATCTACGTAAAGGAGAACCTAGCACCGAAATTTTTGTTTAAAGATGAGCAAGGGAGAATCTTGGCAATTGAAATACAATCTCAAGGAGAAAAAGTTTTGATATTAGGAATTTATGCACCAAATGAGGGGAAAGCAGAATTTTACAAGAAGCTACATGAGACATTACTGGACTATCTGGACTATTCGAACATCATTATGATGGGAGACATGAATGGGGTGGTCTCCACTTTGATGGATAAGTCACAGAGCCAAAATTTAACTAAGGATGGCAGACTACCTGTCAGGGTTGCTTCAAGATCCCAGCTCACAGAGGATCACGCTAGCCAACGGTCATTAAGTAAAAGTCTTTATTGAGTTACAGTTTCCATTCTCAAGCTGCTGCGTGCAACTCTACGTCTAGTAGCTAGACCGGCGAAGCTCCGTCTGAATCTCCGCCCCTCGTACACCAACTTAATATCCTAGCCCTGCTCCACCTTTTCCGCCTGACTGTTCTTCTCTGGGTCCCTCTGCCCCCCTGGGTCTCTTCCTTCCGGGATTCTTCTGACGCTGACCCCCCGGACCCTCCTGTCTCCTTGCGCCGGGCTTTAGGACCCGGCTCCCTTTCCGGGCTGCCCACTGCGTCGCCCTCCTGCGCATTTGAACTTGGCGCGCGCGCCCAACCTTCCACCTTCCGTCTAACCGTCTCTTCGCTCCCAGATGGAGGCGTGGCCACTCCTGACTCGTGCCCTCCCTCCTGTTGTGAGCTGCCAGCGCTTGCCCCCTGGCTCCCTTCCTCTTCTCTGTTCTCTGGCGGTGACGCTGGTCCCGATCTCCAGCTGCTCTCCTCTGAGTCCCCTCTGGCTCTATCTTCCTGGGGTGCCCCCCTAAACTCCCCCCTTGCCCTGGCCACTGGTGCTCCTTTCTGTGAATCCTCCGATTCACTGGAAAGGCTCGGAGATCTCGGGTCGTCGTCATCGCTCATCTTTTCTTCTGCCTCCTCCCCTTCGCTCTCTGTTTCCTCCCTTGCCCTTGCCTCTGCTCCTGAACCCCTGACACTACCGAAAACTTTTTTTGAACTGACAGACAATATGGATTTGATTGACATTTGGCGGACAAGGAACCCCCTAGGTAGAGAGGGGACTTTCTTTTCTGAGGCCCACTCATCATGGACGAGAATCGACCAAATCTGGACAACTAGAGGGCTGGCACCGAAGACTATAAGAGTGGAAATCTGCCCAAAGACTTGCTCCGACCATAACGCCCTGAAAATGGAATTGAGACTTACTCCAGCCGGATCCTTCAGATGGAAAATGAATGACACCCTCTTTAGAGATCAAGAGATTGTAAAGAAGGCCCAAAAAACATTAAAGGACTATTTTGAAATCAACCTGAACACTTCAGTGGAAAAAAGAACAATCTGGGACGCTAGTAAAGCTGTAATGAGGGGGTTTCTGATACAACAAAACACAATTAAGAAAAAACTCTGGAATGGGAAAAAGGATAAAATATTAGAGAAGATAAGAGATGGAGAGAAAAGATTGAGATCTAAACCAAAATCCAAAGAGATCTTGCGAGAAATCAAATTCTATCAGGCACAATATTTGAAATTGATAAACCAAGAAGTGGAATGGAAAATTAAACAAATGAGACAAAGATCCTTTGAGTCAGCAAATAAATGTGGAAAACTGCTGGCATGGCAGTTGAAAAAAAGACAGAAATTTAACTACGTTACCAATCTAGAGGTGGAAGGGAAAAATATCCAGAAACCAGGTGAAATTAGAAAGTGTTTCCAGAAATACTTCAAAAAGTTGTATACACAAGGGCCTGAGGAAGTGTCTGAGATGGAACGATTTTTGAAACTCAACGGCTTACCAGAACTATCTCAGGAGAAGAGATCAATCTTGAACTGTAAAATAACACAACAGGAAATTGAGGATGCCATTCAGAATATGCAGTTGGGCAAATCTCCAGGCCCAGATGGGCTCACCTCCAAGTACTATAAGATACTAAAAGACTACTTGATTCTTCCATTAATGGAGGTTTGCAATCAGATTATGGGGGGAGGAAGGGCACCGGAAACGTGGAAAGAAGCCTTCATCACATTGATACCCAAAGTGGAAACTGAAAAGAATCAACTCAGGAACTACCGTCCCATCTCACTCCTAAATGTGGATTACAAAATATTTGCAGACATTTTGGCAAGTAGATTGAAAAAGGTTTTAAATGAAGTAATTCATAAGGACCAAGCAGGCTTTCTTCCTGGTAGGCATTTGTTTGACAATACTAGGAATATTATCGATATTCTGGAACTTTTACAAACAAATATTAACACTAAAGCAGTGTTAATTTTTATTGATGCTGAGAAGGCCTTTGACAACATTTCTTGGAAATTTATGAAGAAAAACTTGGAAGGGATGGGAGTGGGACGGGGGTTTGAAAATGGCATAGAAGCAATTTATTCAGAACAAAAAGCTAAGTTGATAGTGAACAATGTGGTGACAGAGGAGTTCCATATTGAAAAAGGAACACGCCAGGGGTGCCCCCTATCCCCACTATTATTTATATCAGTCCTGGAGGTTTTGCTGAACATGATTAGGAGGGACCGGCAAATACAGGGGATTACGGTTGGAGTGAAACAATATAAATTGAAAGCATTCGCAGATGACTTAGTAATAACACTACAGGAGCCAGAATCCAGTACAAAAAGAGTTCTGGAATTGATACAAGAATTTGGTCGGGTGGCGGGATTTAAGTTGAACAAACAAAAAACTAAAGTTTTGGGGAATAACTTGACGCCTTTAGAAATAGAGGGGTTTCAGAAGGAAACAGAGTTAACTGTGGTTAAGAAAGTGAAATACCTGGGGGTAAACTTGACGCCTAAAAATTTGAATTTGTTTAAGGACAATTATGAGAAATGCTGGTCAGAAGTTAAGAAAGATTTGGAAACTTGGTCGAGACTGAAGCTTTCCTTGCTGGGCCGAATTGCTGCTGTTAAGATGAATGTCTTGCCAAAAATGTTGTTCTTATTTCAAACCTTGCAGGTCGTGGACAGAGTGGAATGTTTTGGAAAGTGGCAGAGGGATATATCAAAGTTTGTCTGGCAGGGCAAAAAGCCCCGAATAAAGTTTAAAATACTAACTGACGCAAAAGAAAGAGGGGGGTTTGCCCTGCCGGACTTAAGTTTATACTACGAGGCGGCAGCCTTCTGCTGGTTGAAAGATTGGATCTTATTAGAGAACACAGATGTCCTAGACCTGGAAGGTTTTAACAATTCGTTAGGATGGCATGCGTATCTGTGGTACGGCAAGGCAAAAACACATGGAATGTTCAAAAACCATATTGTCAGGAAAGCAATCTTTATGGTCTGGATGAAATACAAAGACTTACTTGAAAGTAAGACTCCGAGGTGGTTATCACCAGTGGAGGCCAAGGCGTGGAAAAAACCCAACATGGAGGCCGGTTGGCCGAAATATTGGGAACTAATAGAAAAAATTGGTGACAATTGGAGGATGCGGAGCTTTGAAAACTTAAAAGATAAGGTGCAAGATTGGTTTCACTATGCCCAAATTAACGAGGTTGTTAAGTTAGACAAAAAAACAGGATTCCAGGTGGAAAAATCGAAACTTGAGACAGAGCTGTTAGAACCAAAGACCAAGGTATTATCGAGAATGTATAACTTGCTGCTTAAATGGAATACACAGGATGAGACAGTTAAATCAGCCATGATAAAGTGGGCTCAAGACATTGGTTACAATATCATGTTTGAAGACTGGGAAAGGTTATGGACCACCGGTATGAAATTTACGGCATGTAATGCCTTGAAAGAAAATATTATGAAAATGATATACAGGTGGTACATGACCCCAGTCAAGCTTGCTAAGATATACCATTTGTCTGATAACAAATGTTGGAAGTGCAAGGAGGCTGAAGGAACGTTTTTTCACCTTTGGTGGACTTGCCCAAGAGTGAAGGCCTTCTGGGAAATGATCTACAACGAGTTAAAAAAGGTGTTTAAGTACACCTTCCCTAAAAAACCGGAGGCCTTCCTCTTGGGTATTGTCAGCCAAAGGGTGTTAAAGAAGGATATAACGTTTTTTATGTATGCCACCACGGCAGCAAGAATTTTGATCGCCAAATACTGGAAGACTCAAGATTTGCCCACACTGGAAGAGTGGCAAACGCAACTGATTGACTACATGGAGTTGGCCGAAATGACTGCCAGAATCCGAGACCTGGGAGAAGAAGCAATGGAGGAGGACTGGAAAAAATTTAAGAACTATCTGCAAAAATTTTATAAGTTATATGAACTATAAAATGACGCATAATTTGAAATGCTAGCCCCAGCAATGAGTGTGTAACATTTATGAAATTGGATAACATTATTGAAAGAATCAAAGTTTAAATGTTAAAAATGATAATATGTTTTGTTTTCAGAGTAAAGGGCAATAAGGGATTTAAACTTAAACTGCAATTGAAAGTATAAAAGAAACATATGAAACAAGGTTACAACTTGCTGATAAATTTATTGTTAAGAATGCATTGTGCGGGAGATGTGGGGAAGTTCGATAGAAAGTTGAAATAAGTTGTTGAAGGGTTATGATTCTTTTTATCTTCTTTTTGTCTTTTTTTTTCTTTTTTCTTCTTTCTTCTGTCTATGTTTGAAAAAATACAATAAAAACTATTTAAAAAAATAAAAAAAATAAAAATAATTATATATTTCAGTTTTAAGGTCAAATCACCGCTTTGAAGAACAAATGAATAGGCAGCCAATTAAGTTCATAAATTTTGGAGGGTGGTGATAATGGGGCATATACGGTAACATCCCTGATTTTGCCCTTCTTTAATTCAAGAAAGTGGTTTCGTGTGACCCAGCCTCTTTTGGAGCAAAGCAGCAAATTGATACTCGGGAAGAACAATTTGATGTGCTTTGCCATGCTGCAATGTCTACACATGTCTCTTTGTGCCTATTCCTGCATCAGGAAGCTACTGATCTAATTTTAGAACCAATCTTTGTGTTTTTTTTTTAAAAATGATGACGATGAAGGGGACCATCAACCGATTGTATCCACCATGGCGTCTGTTTTTGCAATCTGATTAACGGGGGGAAGCTGTAAATTGGTGGAATGTTTCTTTACCCACAGCGAAAGCTGGAAGGGAAATGAGACAGAATCCTCATTCCCCAGAAACTCTTGAACGATTGAACGTTTTCTCAGTGGAAACAGAACTGTTGTTGCTTTTGTAGCTTTAACTTTCCAGAACCATGTGTGGGATGCAGAGGAGAGAGGCCTGCTTAAAATGTGGTTTTTCAAAATTGCAAAACATCTCATAAAACTTGTAGATCTTGCTGGAATTTTCTTGGCATGCATAGGAAGGATTACGAATGGAAAAGAAACGTAGGCGTCACCTGTGCTCCTGGAGTTATAATCCACTCATAATACAGCTGGGAAGCAAAACCCCGGTGCTTTCTTTAGGGCAAGCATCTGAGGAGAATGCAGGCACAACTGTTGGAACTAGGGCAGGGGGCATTTAAAAATGCATAGGCCCCTTTAGGACACAGTTCATTCAACTGAGGGCCAAACTACACATTACACTTAGGCCACATGTAACGTTAAAGCCAACAGATTTCTACTCAGTCGCCAAACACCCTCTGGAGAAAGTGTTGAGAACAGCTGGGAGGAAAGGGGTGCTGAAGTCTTTCTCGGTCACACAGGATTTTAAATTATATGGAGACACTTTGTACGCAGAACAAGCTGCTAGTTTAAAGTGCTCACAAGTCCTACTTTGCAGACGGCAGCTCAGTATTTCAGGAATGGGAAACCCATGACCTCTCCCAGATATTGTTGGACTATGGCTACATCCACACTAGACATTAAAAGTGCATGGCTTGCCCCAAAGACTCTTGGGAGCTGTTGCTTGCTATGGGTGCTGGGAGTTGTAAGAGCTGTGAGAGGTAAACTACAGTTCCCAAATCTAGATTTGCAATTTCAGGGAGAACCTGGTCCTAATTTCCAGGGTGCTTTAAGAGAAAGAATGCGGTTTGGTTTTTCGCTTTAATTTTGAAGTATCAAATTAAAGTGGCTGCTTCTAACATGCAGGAAGGAAACAACCTTTTCCATTAGTAGCTACTCTGACAAATCAACAATGTAGGGTAATGAGCTAATTTTAGATTTGCTCCCAGTGCATCCAATTAACACCTGTTCCTGTCGAAAGCAGCCTTGAGTCTGAAATAGCTGAGAGAGATACAAAGCTCTGAACAGAGATGAATGAGTACATAGAGAAATGGCAAGAACACCACGTGATAACAGTTTCCTCAGAGCCTCCCAGACCACGGCTTCAATAGCCCATTCATAAATGTGACTGAACTGCAACTGTGAATTAAAGAACAAGTTCTGTGACATTTCCAAACTTGAAGAAGAAATGCCCAAGTATATTTCCTTTTGATGCTTGCTAAAAGGGGCCAGAAAGATCAGGGAATAAAATAACATCTGGTTTCAGTGTCATGGGAAGAAGAGCCATGGTGCATCTGCAGCAGCACAACTGGACGCCTTCATCTGCCCCAGCTGCAACAAAACATGTTTCTCCCCTATCAGTCTCTACAGCCACAGCAGGTGCTGCAACCATCCATCAGTTTGACTTCACTCCCAAAGGTGCATTCCTCCATTGTCTCCCGAGACAGACGGATGCCAACTTTAGGTTTCAGTCTCAGTAGTTGGTGGCAAAGAGGAGATGGGATTTTGTGTATCTTGGTTTTATCTCTCCTGGGTGAATGCGTGTTGTGTTGCCATGCAAACGACACCCTGAAATCACCTCTTCTATGCAGTTATTAAAGTGGGTGGGAACCCTTTCCCCTCCTTCACTTGGCCCCCCTAATGTTGAGAAAATCAAACTAGACTTATTGATTGTGCAAGGAGTTCTATTCATGTTCCTGCAAATGCAAATCAAGGCTTCCTGTTTAGCAGACCTTCTCTGGTCAACAGAGTGAAGATCAGAGACTGAGCTTGCGGGGTAACATGCTTGTGAACATCGTGGGCAAGGCCTCTGCGCACCCTCCTGACTCCCATCCACACAGAACAATATTCAGTGCCTGACTACACCTATTACCGTTTTGATTATTTAGAGGTGCCATTTTTCTGTTTCTGTTTTCTTCTGTTGGGAAATAGTAGCTGGGCTGGGGGCAGAATTTAAATTGAGGGGGAAAACACGCAGAAAAGAGTTAATCCCCTTCTTCCTGTGCTGCAGCCCCAAACCAAACCATGCCCCCTTGACTGTTCATTTAAAAAATAATAATTAAGCGATGGGACGTGATGTTCACAGTTCTCCTGTTTTTAGTTAGGTTTTGCCCTTAGGCTAACTCATACGCCTTGAGTTCATAGTTCTGAAGATTATCTGTTTGGTGAAGACAAGTGGGATTTTCCATGCAGAGCAGACAGTTGTATATTCTGGGACATAAAGTATGCTGCAGACTGCACCTTGATTCCATTACATCTTTCACTCTATTTATGGTAAGTGGCACCATGCATTCCTTACATTTTGCGGCATAAATATTTCTTAGATATTAATTGTGGCTTTCTGCATTCAACCAGCTAAAAATAACACTTTGGAGCAGGTGAGACCCCCACTCATATTCTCTGCATGGACCTCTCTGTTCCTCTTCTTATGAAGAAAAGCATTTTTGAATGCATTTTTTTAAAAAAAGAACAACATTGCAATAAAATATATATCATGCAGATAAACGTCCCATTTTAATTTAACTATTAAGAGGGGAATGAGAAGGGTTAAATCTGAAGAGAATTTGCTATTCTCTTGTTCTCCAGCTTCAGCTGCGACTACATAGTTCACCAGTCAAGCTTACATTGGAATTAGGTCACTTTTTGTAGCAGTTAGAAGTGCGTAGCCAAATTTACAGCGTGCTAGTCCAAATCAATATGTGAAATTCAGATTCCCCACACTCTGAATTTTGGCCCTCATCAACCACTTGATCCATGCTGTGAGGTGGCTATGAAGGGACACCCTGCAGGCACCCAGAATGCATTGCACCAGAACATTATGGAATTTTAATGGCAAATCGGGTCCTCCCTTAAAGAGGGCATGTATTGCGGTGAGACCTGGAAAACCGACACCCTGTGTTGTGGGTGGGTACGATTGGTCAGCCACAACACCCGATTGGTAGGTCCCTCAAAGCTGGGTGCAATCTGGCCAATGGGACACAGCCAAAACGGTTCAAGGGACCTATATATACCTATGCATGTGACCCAGAGCTTCCTCTTTCTGCGTATGCATTCGGAACACCTGCCCACCTCTCCCTCCTTTTAGGGCTTTGCGCTTGACCTTGCTATGCCGCCATGTGTCATCTGTCATTGGGACAGGGGCATGGCAGGAATTTTCCCCACTTGGCTGATGCCATTTGGGTTTCGCCTGCTGCGTAGCAAATCGTCACAACTTGTAAGGTTGCAGATAGGCTCTGGTTCAGGTGATAGGGATGGGAGAATGATCTGGCCATCCCTATGTGAAGGGTATTCTGTTAAAGGAATCCAGGGACTCGATGGTTTGGTGAACTCCTGAGAGGGGGTTGTGCCCGTGCCTGAGTCCAGGGGGACATTTGGGTGGCAGAGATAGCCTGTTCCTGAGTTTCCGCTTATCCAGGTGTTCACCCTTGGCTGACCTATGCTGGAACCCTGGGTCAGACTCCTGGGCGGGTCTGGGAGTGGCGGAAGCAGCTGGCAGAACAGGGAAGGGGCGTGGGTGGGTGCCCTCTGCCTCCGATCCTGCAGAGCCCTGAAGTGGAGCAGCCGATCTCTCTTTTCTTCCCCCTTCCCCCTGCCTCGGCAGAGCTTCCATTTCTTTCCACTCCCCCCCTCCACTTTGCCGCCCCTCCCTGCTCCTCTAGGCCTCTCCCGATCCTCCCCAGCCACGACCATTCTGGTTTTTGTTATGTACTGAAGTTCTCACCCTGGGCCAGCAGGGGGATACTGTAGATAGTTTTCACTCAGGTCCACGTCAGTTATTTTAGGCGGGAAACCCTGGGTTGTTGTTGCTACAATGTTGACAGCTGGCTGTCTATAAAAGCAGGCTGGCTGAGCTGTTTGCTGTTCAGTTTCTGTTCCAGCTTACAAAATAAAGAGCTGCTTTGGAGAAATTGCTGTGTCATCTGCCATGTCTACCCGCTATTCAACAGTTTTCACCTCACAACGGTGGCGCTTGTCAGACTCAATGGCGCTGGGGCGGGGCTAAACTAAATTTGGGGGCGCTGGGTGGATCTTTGCACCCCGGCGCTGCATATGCTAAAGACGGCCCTGTTTCAAGTAGTCCAGCAGTGAACACGTAGATTGTGGCAGATGTCTTGTGTGCTAAACCCCAAACATCCAGCATTCCTCCAGCGTTGTGCTATGGAGGTCCATTCCCATCACTTTGGGGGGTGCCTGTGTGTCCCCGCATTGCCAGATGTTGCCTAAAAGCTGACAACTGCTTTTTGTTGCTCTCTGCCAATTCTATACTTAGCAGTTCTGTTGCATTGTTTCTATGATTTCCTCTCTCAGCTTGATACTTTTAGATTTTTGTTTTGTTTCCTGAGACCATTTTTCAAATTGCAGTTTTTAGCCTTGTATTGTTAAGGTTTTTATTTTTAACTGGTAAAGAGGTGCCAGAATTACGAGGTGGGTTTTCATTCTTGTGGGAAAACGAAAAGAGAAATGTATTTAATGTCATGTCTTGGTTTGGCCTTGTACACAGTACATTCAACATGTGTGCAGTACAGTGGTACCTCGGGTTAAGTACTTAATTCGTTCCGGAGGTCCGTACTTAACCTGAAACTGTTCTTAACCTGAAGCACCACTTTAGCTAATGGGGCCTCCTGCTGCTGCTGTGTCGCCAGAGCACGATTTCTGTTCTCATCCTGAAGCAAAGTTCTTAACCCGAGGTAATATTTCTGGGTTAGCAGAGTCTGTAACCTGAAGCGTCTGTAACCTGAAGCGTATGTAACTCGAGGTACCACTGTATACCCAATCTCTGCTCCACATTTTTGAGGAGTTTCATCCACATGTTAACCATAGTCTTACTTGGACTTCAGTCTATTGATTTCAGTGGGTCTACTCTAACTGTTACTTACACTATGTACTCATCACTAGCTTAAATCTCAGTAAGGTACAAAAGGGCTTGTGAGCAACACTGATTTTAAAAAAATGGGAGAAATGTCTGTATGGGATCCTCCTTGACCCCTTACGTGGAAATCCCTTGTTAACTTGAGACTGGATCCATTTCCTTCCGATTGGGATTTCATCTCTATGGCAATGCAGCAGCAGTCAGCAGTGGAAACATGAGACATGGAAAATTAATATTGTAAATTAATATTGTAAATATTGCCTGGTTGTGTTAGAGACTCAAATCAATCAATCAATCAGTGTTTATTACAGCAAAACAGCTAGCATACTAAAACCAGAATTTCTGCATAGTTCTTTACACAGATAATAAAAACAATCAGTACGGGATATTGATTGTGAAAGATTTCTGCTTCTTGGAATCTGTGAAATTTTTTTCATTACCTAAAGTTAAATGAAATGGCAGCTTTGAAACACGAGAAAGGCATCTACTTTAATAGATTGTCCTTTGCTTCCACTCACACCTGCTCTTTCCACAGTCACTCGGAGGCAAGGCTGCTAAATAATGCTATAGGTTAAGTGAGCTGGTAATCCCAGAGATCAGGTGCAAATTGTGATTGTCAGTATGTGACATGTCTATTCAGGGATTATAACATCTGTCAAAGCATCCAGAAAAAAAACTAAGTGATCACAGGCTCCCTCTAAGGGAGTGGGTGGAAGTTAAATTAGTCTTCAAATTTTAACTTGCGTGATTGTTTTAAACATACCAGTTTAGGTGCTGTGTGGGACATGTGTAATCAGATAAGATGAGCAAAGAGCTTCATTCCAGGCTGTGGCTGCCATTTATCTTTGGAAATAGCCAGTGTGGCCCTGTGGCCCCTAAAACATGCTGCTTAAGGGCACAGAGAAGGACTGTGTAACGTTCAGCTACCACCCTCCTCAGACTTCATGCACGGAATCTTGGTCCTTCGCCTCAGGCAGCAAAATGGCTTGGGCCTGCTCCTGCCAAGGAAGACATGTGCCTTAAATATATGATGTGGTTGTGACCTCAAAGTAGAAAGTGGTGAAGAAGAAGAAGAAGAAGAAGAAGAAGAAGAAGAAGAAGAAGAAGAAGAAGAAGAAACCAACATCTGGAATTTGGTCCAGTATACCTGAAGGGTCTCCACCCCCATCATTCTGCCCGGACACTGAGGTCCAGCTCTGAGGGCCTTCTGGTGGTTCCCTCGCTGCAAAAAGCCAAGTTACAGGGAACCAGGCAGAGGGCCTTCTCAGTAGTGGCACCCGCCCTGTGGAACACCCTCCCACCAGATGTCAAAGAGAGAAACAGCTACCAGACTTTTAGAAGACATCTGAAGGCAGCCCTGTTCAGGGAAGCTTTTAATGTTTAATAGGTTATTGTATTTTAATATTCTGTTGGAAGCTGCCTAGAGTGGCTGGGGAAACCCAGCCAGATGGGCGGGGTATAAATAATAAATTATTATTATTATTATTATTCTTGGTCCATTGGCCGAGTGAATAGGATGAGAGTACCCCATGTTATAGCATTGTTGAAGGAAATCAGGTGGGCATCTGAACCAGCAGGTTTGCCAAACATCTGCACCAAATGCAGCCAAGTCAATATGCATATGCTTTACTGAAACTGACCAACAGCCTGTAGTATACTTGAGAGCATCATAAGCTCTGTTGTTAGGGTGCAACCGGGAGTGGAATTTGCTCTTCGGATATTAGGTGGTTCATAACTGAATATGTTTCCTTAATGGGCCCTGGTGGCTAGAAAATGGGCGTGTGAAATGTACGCTGATGGTTTCTGATGTGTGGGGGTGACAAGCTATACAGCACTCCATCTGCTCAGGTAGAGGCTGGAGACAGAAACAATTTGGCAGGCGGACTGAAGCCAGCATAGGAGGAATACTTGTCTGAATTTTTGTAGTTAGTGGGCAAGAGGGAATTTTGGAGGCCTCCAATAGAATCCTGTTTGCTTTTGAGGGAGCTAAGACTATCACTGCTTGGCTGGGTTCCTGGGTATTCCCTCACGCTCCATTTTGTATGGTTGTAAATAAAGAGATATTCAAGAAATGCCACATCTCTTTTTACTCTCTCTTCATAAGGGGAATAGCAACTTCTTATTGCTAGGGGAAGAGGGGCCCCAAAACAAATATATACAGACAGATGGGAGTTGTGTTGGTTTTTAATTTGTTTGAAGTAGGCTTGTTTAGCTTGAGTTTGCCCTAGTGTATGCTCATAGCCATGAATCAATATCATACGTCGGTAGCAAATCAAGAAAGATAAGGAGCAGATAAGTAAATAGAACTAATCTTGTAATTCAGGATGTCAATTCATGTTCAAATGTCAGGGGTTATTTTTCCATTGTGTGTTCTGATGGAAAGATAGCACAGTCCAGATCTTGGTTATTTAAGTTTATGCTTGCGGATCCGCCCTTTTCGTAATTAATTATGCCTGGTGTTAATGAGATGACTAATGCTTGAGATGAATAGCTGGAGCCACATGCCACTGTTCTAACTGAAATTGAGGGAGGGAGATGAAGGGAGGAAGTGAACTTTGCATATGTGCAGTTTGTTAAACCATCTCACAGGAGCTGCCATGCACTTTACCGCGGCTGGAGAGAGTAAGAACTTCAAAAGCTTTGTGCTGCCTCCCAGAACCATATTTCACTGGGGAGCTGCAAGGAAGAGATGCCCCCCCCCAAACAATGGTTTTCACATGGCGCACCT
The DNA here is from genome assembly GCF_964188315.1 of Podarcis muralis. Classification (NCBI taxonomy): domain Eukaryota; kingdom Metazoa; phylum Chordata; class Lepidosauria; order Squamata; family Lacertidae; genus Podarcis; species Podarcis muralis. Next base: position 18,153,647 of record NC_135659.1, on the reverse strand, counting down.
ACCATTCCCAAGGTCTGATCATCTCAACTTCTCACCTCCTGCTTATCCTCCAGAAAACTGAAAATGACCTCCTTCCCATTTTTGTTGTTGTTTAGTCATTTAGTTGTGTCTGACTCTTCGTGACCCCATGGACCAGATCACACCAGCCACTCCTGCTTCCCGCAGAGGTGTCAATAAAGAGGAGCTGCAGAACCTGTGGCTCAGCAGGTGAGCTCGAGTCTGTGATCAGGAATTATGGGACTCTGGAGAGCTGCAGGTTCCCCATCCTTCTCATTAAGCAGACCCTCCAAGTGTCCCTATTTTCCAGCAACAGCGTTGGATTTACAGAAGCCGTCTTGGTTTCTGATTTGATCCCAGAATGTCCTGCTTTTCCTTAGGATGTCCCTATTTTCATCAGAGAAATGTTGGAGGGTATGGAGTTATCCGACCGCCAAACCTTCTATATAGGGATTTTTTTTTTTAATGTTTAATGTTTCATTATGTTTTAGGGTTGCCCTATGTCCTCTTTTTCCAGGACACGTCCTCTTTTTCATGGGTAGTCGTCATAGTGTTCCATAGTTAAAAGTAGAAGTCTTCTTTTTTGCTCTACAAAATAGGGCAACCCTAAACAACATATGTTATGGGACGCAGGTGGCGCTGTGGGTTAAACCACAGAGCCTAGGACTTGCCGATCAGAAGGTCGACAGTTCGAATCCCCATGACGGGGTGAGCACCCGTTGCTTGGTCCCTGCTCCTGCCAACCTAGCAGTTTGAAAGCACGTCAAAGTGCAAGTAGATAAATAGGTACCGCTCCGGCGGGAAGGTAAACAGCGTTTCTGTGCGCTGCTCTGGTTCGCCAGAAGCGGCTTAGTCATGCTGGCCACATGACCCGGAAGCTGTACGCCGGCTCCCTCGGCCAATAAAGCGAGATGAGCGCCGCAACCCCAGAGTCGGCCACGAATGGACCTAATGGTCAGGGGTCCCTTTACCTTTAAACATATGTTGGAAGCCATCCAGAGTGGCTGGGGCAACCCAGTCAGATGGGTGGGGTATAAATAGTAAAATAATAATAATAATTGACTAGGGCATCCCTATTTTCATTGGAGAAATGTTGGAAGGTATGCATAAAAGCTCCTCTCACTGGTGCCTTTAGCAGCAGTTTGGTCTCCAGACTTTATAGGCGGTGATGCATATCTCCATGCTGTTTTTGAAAAAAGCAACAGCAGCTGCTGATCTTTGGAGCTTAGGCTGCTGTTAGAAATACAAGAGAGCGCTAGGCCTTTTCTCCTTGACCAGATGGTAGACATACCCTCTGGTGCCACTGCCTAACCTCATGCCTGCTGGAACAAACAACAGTCTCATGTTGCAGCTGAGCAGGTGATGAGAAATTGACAACAGCTAAACAGGACCCATGGAAAAGTGGGGAGAAAGAAATGGTGGTTTCACACACACCCCACACACCTCTTTGCAGCTGAATGATGCATTAAAGAGACCAAATAGTTGTTACCTGTAGACTTCAAACTTGGAGAACCTTTGCTGTGATGTGTTTACTGAGACCCCCATCCCAAGACTGGCTGCAAAGGGGCGGTTGTGGTGATATCCAGCAATGCTTGCTCAACACCTGCCAAGCTGAAATGAAGCCTCGGTGGGATGCATCTCATGTGCCACCCAGACCTGAGCATGCTTGGAAATCCATGCTGTGAGCACCATGCCTTTTATAGCAGCTGAGTGACAAAGATAATGGACCGTAGAGAAAACACTGGAAACCTGGTTATATTTAGCGCTGCAACATTTAAGCCATTATATATCCACACACACGACTAAATTGGCTAATAGCAGGTGGATGTCTTAATACTGCTTGACAGATGATTTGCAGATGTAGACGCCGTGTTCCAAATGAAGCCTCTCTCACACTCCCTGCCTTTCTTCCTCCACACACACACACACACACACACACACACACACAATGCAGTTTGGCTTTGCTTTTTCCATCTGGGCTGGCTTCAAGCCAACTCTGTGGGCTCCTAATAAAGCAAGTTAAGAATAGATTAGAACATTTCCCTAGTGATGGGTAATGTTTCACTGTTGACTGTACTGTTTTTCTGGGTCTCTCCCCTCCCCCTCCCATTTTTAATTCCCACAGGAGGAAATTCCTTAACCCTGTGGAAAACTGGGTTATTTTCTTTTGTTCTTCAATGCTTCTCATAGCCATAAGCTCTAAAAATGGCTTTGTCAGCCAGGTGGAGGCTATGGGGGAACACCCTGACTGCTGTGAGTGTATCTGCATTTCAGATTTAAACCAGATTTTAGCAGTTAATCCCTCATCCTGGAACGATGTTTCTCTTTTAGGGAGCAGGCAAGATAAGAACAGATCATATATGGCACCTTCACAAAACCAAGTTCCCGGGTTTATTTGCAGAAATCCACGAGAGTAAAAGTGGTATGAATTAAACAGATAGAGGATAGGTAAATCTCTGGAAAGAATATCTTTTGACCTTTCCAGTTATCACTACAGATTGGTCTAATTATAATTTCTTCAATTTTTTTAAAAAAATTCTATTATGCATTAGGACCCAGAGATTCTTGACAAGTTCAGTAAAACAGCAGAGACCCACCTTTTTCAGGTTCTGAGTGCAGAGTGAGATTTAAAAATTAGTGGGATTTGAAAAGCTGCACCCACCTTCATTTCAACCACAGATCACGCTAACCAGTTTTTCAGGTGGCAGCCAGGGATTGTTATCGCTCATTTTTAAGATCGGTGACTCCCTCTCTCTCCTTATTTTTCAGCTCTGTGTTTTGTTCAGCTGTAAACCCATCACACAATCCTTGGGGGTTTGAAATCAGGTTAGAATTTGATGGAAGGGTTTGCGTCTTTCTTTGGTGAATAAATGTTTCCATCTTTACAGTTGTAGGGTTGTCTCCCTTTGCCCAAAAGAAGTTCTGTGCTTTTGCCAGCTGCAAAATAGATGGAGAGTCAGCTTCTTCCAAATGTAGCATCACCACATAAACGTCCTACATGCTTAGTTTCTGCTTGCTACCCATAAAGCTTTTGACAGAGAGAATGGAGGTCAGGAGGGAGGAGTGATAATAACCCCCTTTTCAGATGTTAGCTTACAACATCTTTCAGAAATGCAATCCTTTGGTAGACATTCAAGACCAGTGGGTGGGTGCATTCAACTTGATGGTCTTATCTCCAGTGGCAGCAATTCCAGAATTCGTGCTGAGTGGGAGACACTCCATTTAAACTTTTCACCCTGCTTCACTTTTAGATATCTGCTTTTTCTTCTTCTTCAGAAAAAGAAGAACTAGACCAGGAAAGGTTTTACCATTAACACAGTGTCTGGACCTTCTGGCTGAATGTTCTGGTCCTTGTGAGAAATTCACCTTGGCAATTCATACCTACCATTCATGTAACAGAAAACTTGATGGGGTTAGCTTCCACTTGCTGTCCCATAATAATTAGTTTGCACCTAGATTGTTGACATCCATCTATCTCGGGTGACTTCAGACTCGGCCCTCCAGATGTTTTGAGACTACAATTCCCATCATCCCTGACCACTGGTCCTGCTAGCTAGGGATCATGGGAGTTGTAGGCCAAAAACATCTGGAGGGCCGAGTTTGAGGATGCCTGGTCTATCTTGAGAGACAATGGTCTTGTGTTAGCAGGACCAAAGTGACCTCCCTGGGCCACGTCTAGACAGTGTGTATGAAAGTCCAGGACTGACTAGACAATAAGATTCCCCTCTCGGCCTTGCTGATGTGGTCCAAAGGAAAGCAGAGCAATACGTTTGGCACCAGCTTAGTTGCAGGAGTTGCTAGAAGGAGGCACCATCCAACCATCTTAGGGACGCCATTCTCTTTGTAGGGTTTACTCCTTAGCTGTTTCTCGTCTCAATGATATCCTGCAAGGCAGCAAAGGATCAGAGTTTTCCTTTTCCTAGATGGGCTACCGTCTCAGGTTGGTGGGCCCCATCTGCCCCTCACTTCCCTCTACAGCACATGCAGAAACCATCTTCTTGACCATTGGACACACTATTGGTCTTGTCCACTCAATCCACCAGAACCTGTCTTCACATGCAGGGAGAGTCCCTAACCCACCAATGGTTTGAGACCCATTGGCTACCCTCAGCTGGTATAGCTGGCCAGTCTAATCCTGTTAAGACTTGCAAACAAAGTGGCTGTTAAAGGCAGTAGATTCTGAGAAGCGTTTGGAAAGATGACACCAGTGCTAACTTCATTATGGAGGGAGGCTGTTGGAGATGGCACACAGGGTCTGTGCCCTACACCTCAGAGCCATTTCCTTCCCTTAATAAAATAAACAAATGTGTTTTACTTGGTATAAGTGCTGAGAGGCACTTAAGCATACAAATAAAGGTAAAGGTAAAGGGACCCCTGACCATTAAGTTCAGTCGTGGACGACTCTGGGGTTGCGATGCTCATCTCACTTTATTGGCCGAGGGAGCTGGCGTACAGCTTCCAGGTCATGTGGCCAGCACGACTAAGCCACTTCTGGCGAACCAGAGCAACACACGGAAATGCCGTTTACCTTCCCACCTATTTATCTACTTGCACTTTGACATGCTTTTGAACTGCTAGGTTGGCAGGAGCTGGGACCGAGCAACGGGAGCTCACCCCGTCGTGGGGATTCGAACCGCCAACCTTCTGATCGGCAAGTCCTAGGCTCTGTGGTTTAACCCACAGGGCCACCCGCGTCCCTTCTAAACATACAAATAGACACATGCAAATTTCTGCCATGGGCCTGTACCCCAAGTTCTATAAGTATCTTACAACATCCATAATGTTATGATAAGCATATTGAAAGATAGGTATATAATATGGAGCTGCATGAAGGTATACACCAGGCTAAGTCAAAGGATATACCACATTATAACAAATCACAGCTAATGATTTTCTTACATTACGGACACCTAGCCAGCATCTGTTCTTCCATCAGCACTTTTGGCAGCCCCACTTAAATTTTAAACAAGCAGATGGAAAATGCTACTTAAAAAAAATGTTTTTCCATAAAGGAAAAATGCACACATGTATGTAAAACGATATCTCTCTTTCCAAAGCAGCCCTCTATTTATGCTTCAGAAACATTGGAGTTGACATTAAAGGAGTAATAATAACATTTTCAACATGGTCATTCATCTTGCTCACAGGGTAGAGGTTACCATATCTTTCGCTCTATAAGACGCAACAGACCACCAGACGCACCTAGTTTTTGGAGGAGGGAAACAAACAAAAAATAAATATTCTGAATCTTAGAAGCCAGAACAGCAAGAGGGATCGCTGCGCAGTGAAAGCAGCAATCCCTCTTGCTGTTCTGGCTTCTGGGATAGCTGCGCAGCCTGCATTCGCTCCATAAGACGCCCACACATTTCCCTTTACTTTTTAGGAGGGAGAAAGTGAGTCTTATAGAGCAAAAAATATGGTATATGGCAATGGAAGTAAGGGCTTACCAGGAGAGCTCAGACAGGAGTATGGCTACTCAAAACACAGTGTGCCGCAGGAAAAAGAGAACTGTCCAACATGGTGCACTGTGAAAACAAAGGATGGAAATAGAAATGAAGGAACAAAAAACAAAGAGTGACATTTAATGGCTGTGTACACTATTGAATATCATACAGAAGAAAAGAGCCTTTGTAGTTGGCATCTGCCTTTCTTGAGAGACAATGGAGTGAATTTCCGGGGGTGAAGTCAAACTGTTGTGCTAGCAGAACTGAACTGCAGAACTGCAGAACGCAAGCCTAGGCAGTGTGTATGGAAGTCCTGGGCTGCCCAGATGACAAGACTCCCCTCTCAGCCTCGCCGATGTGACCTAAAGAAAAGCAGAGCAATACATTTGGTACCAGCTTGGCTGCAGGAATGCCAGAATGAGACATACATGATGCTATCCAACCATCTCAGGGTTTGTGTAGGGTTTACTCCTTAACTCTTCCTTCTCCCCAATATTAGAGGAGATTGGAAGGCTCTCGGATTAAAGTTCTGCCAACTCTGATGAAAGGTAACTAATTATCTATGGCAATAAAAGTTGGCACGGCATTTCAAAAATAGAATGGAACCCCGCCTTGCCAAGTTGTGCAGAGAGTCACCTAGAACTGACTGTGACTTTGTGGCACTGATTTCATACGTTGATGCAAATGATGCTAAAGTTTGCTTCTGTCATTTTATGACAGAGTGTTTCATTTCCCTTCCCAGTGACCTTTTGCTTCTTTCCTACCTTTTAGAGTCCGGAGCTTCTCTTTCTTCAAGACAGAGCTGAGATCACAGGACGAAGGACAGAGGAAGTTGCCTTTTATACAGAGTCATTGTCCACACAGACCACTAGTGTCTGCTTTGGCTGAAAGCAGCTCTCAGGCTTCTCCGACAGACATCTTTCTGCTAGGACCCCTTTTAAGTAGAAGCTGAAACTGGCACCTTCTGAGGGCAAAACATATTCTCTGCTACCGAGCTATGACCCTGGGCATAGCCTGTGGATCTGTGGGGATGCAGAAAACGTCAATCTCATTCAGAGCAATGACACTTGTTCCATTGGTTTCAATGGGACTTAGATCACAATCCCGTGCACGTTTATTGAGAAGTAAATCACATTGCCTTCAGTGGCTCTTCTTCCCCACCGCATGTGCTTAGGACTGGACATGACAATCTTTTGCTGGATGGGGGCCATAATGCACAATTTGTTCACAGAATAAATTTCCTTGGGAAATTAAAGCTTTCTTTTAAAAGGCAAGTTTCTCGATCATATGGCTGAAAATAGAATAATACTTAACCTTTGCTTGGTGCTTTCAAGTTGGTCAAAGTCCTTCACATTATGCATTATCTAGTTGCAGGTTGCAGGGACGCAGGTGGCGCGGTGGGTTAAACCACAGAGCCTAGGACTTGCTGATCAGAAGGTTGGCAGTTCGAATCCCCGCGATGGGGTGAGCTCCCCTTGCTCGGTCCCTGCTCCTGCCAACCTAGCAGTTCAAAAGCACGTCAAAGTGCAAGTAGATAAATAGGTACCGCTCCAAGCGGGAAGGTAAACAGCATTTCTGTGTGCTGCTCTGGTTTGCCAGAAGCGGCTTAGTCATGCTGGCCACATGACCCAGAAGCTGTATGCTGGCTCCCTCGGCCAATAAAGCGAGATGAGCGCCGCAACCCCAGAGTCGGTCACGACTGGACCTAATGGTCCGGGGACCCTTTACCTTTACCTTTACTAGTTGCATGTTAGTATTCTTCTCCCCCATGGGGGCACTGAGAGTGGCATGCCTAAGGCAGAAGTGAGATGTGAAGTGAGGATTTCCAGATTTGTAGCTTAGGGGACTAAGTGGACTTAGCTATACTGCATCAGCATGCATGCTTGAAAATGCTTGGGCAATGGAGACTGTAAACCAGAAGTCAAGGGGACCTGCTTGTGCATCAGTAAACTATCATTTACTTACTTACTTACTTACTTACTTACTTACTTACTTACTTAAATTTGCATACTGCCCTTCACCCAAAGACCACAGGGCGGATCACAACATACAAATACAAAATGAGAACACAGAATACATAATAAAGGCAGCAACAGCAACAAAAGCAAACCAATAACCCAGAGCTTTCCAAACTCTTCATGTTGGTTACGTAATTTTTAGACATGCATAATTTCACAAAATTCAGTTTTGCAGCATTTCGCGACACAGTGATTCAGTTTTACTATCAAACTGGAGGTTAAACTAGCCCCTTTCCAACCCTGGGAGGAGCGCAGGGAGTGTTTGCACGACTCACCTGCACACTGCAACCGGCACAGTAACGTGTTGTGACGCACAGTTTGGAAAGCTCTGCAATAACCCCTCTCCTTCCCACAAACACATTTAAAAGGGCACAGGTATTTTATGGTGGTGGTCTATTGCTCTGTGTGTGTGTGAGAAAGAGAGAATATAAATACAGTCATACCTCATGTTTACGTTTGATTCATGTTACGTTTTTTCAGGTTGTGTCCCGTGGTGACCCGGAAGTACCGGAAAGGGTTACTTCTGGGTTTTGCCGCTCGCGCAGAAGCGCTAAATAGTGCTTCGCACATGCGCACAAGCGCCAAATCGTGCCATGCACCTGCGCAGATACGCCGCTTCGGGTTGAGCGCCTTTCATGTTGCGAGCGGGCCTCCGGAATGGATCCCATTCGCAACCAGAGGTACCACTGTAATAAAATCAATCAATTCCCAAACTAATTTGTGCCCCACAGCCCCCCACCCCACCATGTTTGTTTCTTCTCTAATGCAATATTTCACATTTTATATGCTATATTTCACTCCTTTTACAGTGGTACCTCGGGTTAATTCGTTCCAGAGGTCTGTTCTTAACCTGAAACTGTTCTTAACCTGAAGCACCACTTTAGCTAATGGGGCCTCCTGCTGCCGCCGCACCGCCAGAGCCCGATTTCTGTTCTTATCCTGAAGCAAAGTTCTTAACCTGAAGCACTATTTCTGGGTTAGCGGAGTCTGTAACCTGAAGCATATGTAACTTGAAGTGTATGTAACCCGAGGTACCACTGTTTACGTTTTTCAAAACCAGTAAATGACCTTTTTTACTTTGTCTTTCTATTGCATCTGCTTAGAATAACGAAAACTATAATGTCAAAGATGCAGTATAAAATATAAAGATATAAAGATACAGCAGAAGGGGCAGGCACTGCAGGTAAAGCATGGTTAATAAAATCTATCCAGCAAGCTAAAAGACTGCCTGGATTCCCCCCCCTCCTTTGAAGTCTTTATCAACCAGTGGATCACAATCAGAGAACAGGATGCTCAAGATTCCTGCAACAAAGTGGTCCACAGTCTTATAGGATTGCAGCCCGAGAGACTGAAAGAAAAGAAAAGCCATCTGCACAAATCCTACCAGCATTGTGCTAGAAGGGTTGCACGTGAGCTGTTACCTCAACTGACATTTGTTTCTCATTATTTTTTGTTTTGTTTTGTGATTAGTCAGGCTAAAAGAACCATTTGATCTCATCGCTCCGCTTTATCTGCCTCTCCCTGAGCAAAAAGCCAGCTACGCAACTTCTTTCCGGCTGTGACATTTGGCTGGGCAGGTCACAGGTTGTTGCAGGCTTATTTTAAAAGTAATTGGAATTGCAAGCTTGGCTCAAATTTTCCATGGGAGAATATGTATTTCACAACAAGGGCGAAACACACAAAAGGAGGAAAGCCTAATCATTGAGGTACCTCTCTGTACCATTTTCTACAAACGCGGGCAAAATTCATGCACAGTTTAAGGGCAGGGAAGAAGGCATGCACATTTCCTGCCAAAGATGGAAAGTTGCATGTACAGTGGTACCTCGGGTTCAGTACTTAATTCGTTCTGGAGGTCCGTTCTTAATCTGAAACTGTTCTTAACCTGAAGCACCACTTTAGCTAATGGGGCCTCCTGCTGCTGGAGCACGATTTCTGTTCTCATCCTGAAGCAAAGTTCTTAACCTGAAGCACTATTTCTGGGTTAGCAGAGTCTGTAACCTGAAGCGTATGTAACATGAAGCATACCGTATTTTTCGCTCTATTATAAGACGCACCAGACCATAAGACGCACCTAGTTTTTGGAGCAGGAAAACAAGAAAAAAAATAATATTCTGAATCCCAGAAGCCAGAACAGCAAGAGGGATCGCTGCGCAGCATTCCCTCTTGCTGTTCTGGCTTCTGGGATAGCTGTGCAAAGCCTCTTCAGGGCAGGGGGAAGAAGGGTTTGGATTTGATATCCTACTTTATCACTACCCGAGGGAGTCTCAAAGCGGCTAACATTCTCCTTTCCCTTCCTCCCTCACAACAAACACTCTGTGAGTTGAGTGAGGCTGAGAGACTCCAGAGAAGTGTGACTAACCCAAGGTCACCCAGCAGCTGCATGTGGAGGAGCGGAGATGCGAACCCGGTTCCCCAGATTACGAGTCTATCACTCTTAACCAGTACACCACACTGCCCTGAGGAGGCTTCGTGCGGCTATCCCAGAAGCCAGAACAGCAAGAGGGATTGCTGCACAACAAAAGCAACGACCCTATTGCTGTTCTTGCTTCTGGGATAGCTGTGCAGCCTGCATTCGCTCCATAAGACGCCCACACATTTTCCCTTACTTTTTAGGAGGGAAAAAGTGCGTTTTAAATGAGATCTATTGCGGCCTTTGTTATTTTGCAACATTTTAATGAGAATCCGGTCTGGAAATGACAGGGCAAAAAAATGAATCTGTCTTGCTCAGCAGCAGCAAATCTTTTTCCTGCATGCGTAATTGGAAAAGTATCCGCTCAGCACTCCAAATGCCACATTTTAATTAAACGCGATCTTGGCGGGGGGGGGGGGGAATAACTTGCATACTGAGTTCTCAGCACCCTGCAGCACAGACAGGAACCAACAAGGTATTTTCTATCAGATATTCAGTGAATATTTGGCAAACACTTTTGGCAAACACCCCTCCCAGAATTGAGGGAGAATTTGACACCAAGATTCACAAGCGAGAATTGAGAGAGGGATGCTGAGGCGGTAGCAGTTTGGGCCACAAACTCGTTTCATTTGTACCATACAGTAAGTGGAAATAAGCGAAAGGACTTCAACGGGAATGATAAATATAGGAGCAGAACAGCGTGTTCAGATCTTAACAAACTAGCCGAGACCAGTTGTGACACATGAAATATTTCCCTGTTCAAATAATGTTATCAGATTGGAAAAGCTAGCCGATAATAAATTCAGAGTCGTCGTCCCCCCCCACATTTTTTGTGAAGTGACATGGCCTTTGTCCACAAAGGAATTTTAAATTTCATTTTGATATAACTGTCAGAATGTCGCACGGGGAGAGAACACCCAGCGACATTTCCCATCACTATGAAGAAATGCTGTGAAAGTTGAGAAAAGGAGGGAGGGAGGGAGGGAAGGGGGAAAGAAAAACCTGGCAAAGCTTCCTGCATTTCTAAAATGTGTATAGACTGGAGTTATCTTCTAAGTGTCCGGAACAACTGCAGACGCCAGAGAAATATTTACAAAATATACCAGAAGGAACAAAAAGACCAGGTGCATTGCTCAGCCAACAGAGAGCGATCAGGACAAGACGTCACTGAATGCAGGTTTCGTATCCAGCATTAGATTACTCTTAGAAAAATAAATGATGGCAATCTTCTTGGAACATAAAAACATAGCAATTGCCTTGCTGGGTAAGAGCAAGGTCCATTTACACCAGCATGCTGCTTTCAACAACTGCAAGCCCACAAGCAGAGCATTAAGGCAGCAGTACACCTGGTTGCGGGTGGCGCTGTGGGTTAAACCACAGAGCCTAGGACTTGCCGATCAGAAGGTCGGCGGTTCGAATCCCCGTGATGGAGTGAGCTCCCGTTGCTCGGTCCCTGCTCCTGCCAACCTAGCAGTTCGAAAGCACGTCAAAATGCAAGTAGATAAATAGGTACCGCTCTGGCGGGAAGGTAAACGGCGTTTCCGTGCACTGCTCTGGTTCGACAGAAGCGGCTTAGTCATGCTGGCCACATGACCCGGAGGCTGTACACCGGCTCCCTCAGCCAGTAAAGCGAGATGAGTGCCGCAACCCCAGAGTCGGCCACGACTGGACCTAATGGTCAGGGGTCCCTTTACCTTTACACCTGGTGTTCAGAGGTATAGTGCCAGTGCATACGGAGGCTCCATTTAGCTATTAGGGGCAATATACCCACCTCCCATTAATTTGTCTTATCTTTCTTTTTTCTGTAGTCTCACCCAGCCTGTGGAATGCCCTCCCATCAGATGTCAAGGAAATAAACAACTATCTGACTTTTAGAAGACATCTGAAGGCAGCCCTGTATCGGAAAGTTTTTAAAGTTTAGCATCTTATTATGTTTTTATATATGCTGGAAGCTACACAGTGTGGCTGGGGAAACATAGCCAGATGGCCGGGGTATTAATGATAATGATAATGATAATGATAATTAAAGTGAAGCCAGTGGCCATCACCACATCTTGTGGCTGTGAATTTTATACATTCAGGTCACCTTCGGACTGTCACTATTTTTCAGGAGGTTTAGGTTTGCATAGTTAAAGTGGATTGAAGTGCCCTAGCACCCTAGTGCAACGAGTCCACTTAAAAAAACAGTCAGTTTGGAAAGTGATGGGGAAACACATTGGAAAACTGAGGCAGGAACGAATGATTTAACATGCCTATTCGTAAGTGAATATTCTGCAAGGCAGGCTCAAGCTGTATGTGAACTGAGAACTCCCAAGTGCAAGCTGGATTTCAAAGGGGCAGCGGAACCAGAGACCAAATTGCAAACATGCGCTGGATTATGGAGAAAGCTAGAGAGTTCCAGAAAAACATCTACTTCTGTTTCATTGACTACGCAAAAGCATTTGACTGTGTCGACCACAGCAAACTATGGCAAGTTCTTAAAGAAATGGGAGTGCCTGATCACCTCATCTGTCTCCTGAGAAATCTCTATGTGGGGCAAGAAGCTACAGTTAGAACTGGATATGATTGGTTCAAAATTGGGAAAGGAGTACGACAAGGCTGTATATTGTCTCCCTGCTTATTTAACTTATATGCAGAATTCATCATGCAAAAGGCTGGGCTGGATGAATCCCAAGCCGGAATTATGATTGCCGGAAGAAATATCAACAACCTCAGATATGTCAATGACACAACCTTGATGGCAGAAAGTGGGGAGGAATTAAAGAACCTTTTAATGAGGGTGAAAGAGGAGAGCACAAAATATGGTCTGAAGCTCAACATCAAAAAAACGAAGATCATGGCCACTGGGCCCATCACCTCCTGGCAAATAGAAGGGGAAGAAATGGAGGCAGTGAGAGATTTTACTTTCTTGGGTTCCATGGTCACTGCAGATGGTGACAGCAGCCACGAAATTAAAAGACGCCTGCTTCTTGGGAGAAAAGCAATGACAAACCTAGACAGCATCTTAAAAAGCAGAGGCATCACCTTGCCAACAAAGGTCTGCATAGTTAAAGTTATGGTTTTCCCAGTAGTGATGTATGGAAGTGAGAGCTGGACCATAAAGAAGGCTGGTCGCCCGCCGAAGAATTGATGCTTTTGAATTATGGTGCTGGAGGAGACTCTTGAGAGTACCATGGACTGCAAGAAGATCAAACCTATCCATTCTGAAGGAAATCAGGCCTGAGTGCTCACTGGAAGGACAGATGCTGAAGCTGAGGCTCCAATACTTTGGCCACCTCATGAGAAGAGAAGACTCCCTGGAAAAGACCCTGATGCTGGGAGAGATTGAGGGAACAAGGAAAAGGGGACAACAGAGGACGAGATGGTTGGACAGTGTTCTCGAAGCTACTAACATGAGTTTGACCAAACTGTGGGAGGCAGTGGAAGACAGGAGTGCCTGCCGTGCTCTGGTCCATGGGGTCACGAAGAGTCGGACACGGCTACACGACTAAACAACAACAACAACATTTGTAAGTGAATCAGGATGAATGTGCTTCATTGCATAAGGATAATATAAACAAATCAGAATGAGTTAACCTAACCTCTGGGCAAGCTTTTTGCAAGCAAATCTGGGTGAATGTTCAATACACAGGTCATCAAAGGGTCCGCATTACAGCTGCATGTCAGAAGTAACTTCACAGTTGAGCAATACCTTTACTGGTAATCAAAATGTCAGGAAAGTGTGTCAAGTTTCTTCAGAACTCTTAATCAGACAAGATATTACACAAAGCAAGCGGGGTGGGGAGAGGGGAATTTTTTGCTAGAAGAATTAGGCTGGGTGTACAGCTTCCCCTCCACCCACACAACAGAGGGGCAAAGAGGAGAAAATGTTGGAGTTCTCTGACTTCCCACAATTGGTTTTCCTTTTCAATTAGCAACTGCAGATGTGATGGCCCAGAACTTGATGTATGTGAGTGGACAGAGTTTCACACTTTCTCCCAGACATTTTTCACAATGAAAACTGCCTCCCTCCCCGAAGCTGCTATTTTTCCCAGCTGGGAAAAAAAAAAAACCATGCCAAGACCTAAGATATGTCTGTATGCATTGCTTCCCACATGCCCCTTTCTTTTCAGTGGGGACAAATAGCAGCTTTGTAGATAGGCATGTGACTTTCAGTAGGAAAACAGAATGGGGTGCGGGAAGGATGATTAAAAAAAAAAATTCTTCCCTCACACTGCAGCACTAACCTGAATCAGACCCAGCTGCTTTCTACGCTCCTAGTCCCATTAACTACGAACTCCCAAATTTGGGGTGCTCTGCAAACCTCCACAATATTTTGCAGAAAAAGAATATTTTGCACAATATTTTGCAGAAAAAGAAGTCTGTGTTTTGCAGCATCATACTTAACATTAACCCCAAAATTTGGCATGCCCTCCAGATTGGTGCCAAACTGATTCAAAATTAATGTTAAGTATTTGATGCATCAATAGCTCAGTTTGTGGGGTGCTGCAAAACAGCAAAAAGCTGTAAAACAACTGCAAAACTTTGGCACAAGTTTGGAAGAGGAGATTCCAAATTATGGGCTTCATAGTTAATTTGCCTCTAAAAACTCCCACCCCTAATCTAGACTTTCCAGTCTACTTTGAAAATATGTGTGAGGGGTGGGTGGGAATTGGCAGCTAAATAATGCTCAGATGTGGACAAGCCCTAAGTCTCTCCTTGTTGCTTCAAGGTGCTTCCTTGGTTCACACCTTGCAGGAACCAAATTTAGCACATTCCTCAACTGGGAGGAGGGATGCCTTATTCCCAAAAGTCTCCCTTCTTCCAGGAGAGTCCACCTTGAGAGCAATCTCCATAGCAATGAAAGAAACTTGATCACTCTGCCAGAGCCACTGAGATAATCTCTGGCAGTCCTACCGGTTCAACCAGTTTGGCAAACTGGAACTGCAGGACAAACAAATTTGATACAGAGGTTTGATCAATGCAAATAGCCTTGGTAAAATACGTTTCTTAGCATGAAATGCTCACTCCAGATTGTAAACAGGGGTGCATTTAGGAGATAAGGAGACTTGGCCCATTTTTAAAAAAAAAAATCAGTAAAAAAAGTGACAATAGTATTATAGACTCTAGTGGGGTTTACAAACCCTTCAACGTTTCTCCGATGAAAATAGGGACGTCCCATTCCATAATGATATTTTTACTATTTATACCCCACACATCTTACTGGGTTGCCCATTAGCTTCCAACATACTGTATTTTTCCGTGTATAAGACCCCCCATGTATAAGACGCCCCCTATTTTGGGAGACTCAGAATTAAGAAAACACCCCTCAGCACTACCCGTGTATAATACGAGCCCTAATTTTAAACCTAAGTTTTTGGTTAAAAAACACACCCTAGTCTTATACACGGAAAAATACAGTATATAAAAACATAATAAAACATTAAACATAAAAAAAAATCCCTATGCAGGATTGCCTTCAGACAGCTATGGGGTTGAATAACTCCCTACCCTTCAATGTTTCTCCAATGAAAATAGGGACATCCTAGCAATTCGAAAGCACCCCCGGGTGCAAGTAGATAAATAGGGACCGCTTACTGGCTGGAAGGTAAACGGCATTTCCGTGTAGCTTTGTCACGCTGGCCACGTGACCTGGAAGTGTCTCCGGACAGCGCTGGCTCCCGGCCTATAGAGTGAGATGAGCGCACAACCCTAGAGTCTGGCAAGACTGGCCCATACGGGCAGGGGTACCTTTACCTTTAAGGAAAAGCGGGACATTCAGAAACCGGGACAGCTTCTCTAAATCAGGGGTGTCCCTGGATAATAGGGACACTTGGATGGTCTGGGTTCGGACAACCACCTACCTCACATGCACCACATTCAAGGAGTTTGCAAGAGAAAATGTCTGCATGGGTCAGCACTGCTATTCACACTGCTAGCACTCAGTGACCACATTGTTGGCACCTGTGCAAATCGAGTGTTATGTGCATGTTAACTGTGCAAGTTTCATGAAGCTCTTTGAGATCACTCATATCCACTCCAAATGGATGCCACATTGCCACTGTTTGGGTGTTAACTTAAAGCTTCTGGTAGTCAGTTGCTCTTTTAAACAGAGAAGGTTCATTGTTCGATGCATTGTCTTTTAAAGGTGATTATCAAAACGTTGGTAAAATCATCTGTTGGTCATTTTAACTACTGTGTTATTATATTTGTGTTGTGTTTTAAGATTGTTGTGAGCTGCCCTGGACTTTGGCAGGAGGAAGAGAGGGGATGTAAGAACAACCAATTAATGCTCCGATTCACCTTGTTACACATGCTCCTCTGTCGTAATGAATGGCATATCTATTTCTTTTGTTCCAACAATATGCTACTGCGCATTTTAATTGTCATCACATTTGCTATCTCTGACTTGAAATAACAAAAAAAGGAAAAAAAATATGAATTGCAAAATTCTTTCATTAGTCTTCCTGCACACTGCAATTTTTGAATGAGGCATCATGCATTCAATGCCAAAAGGTTTGGTTTGATCTGATCACAAATTCTAACATTTTGCAGCAAAAGTGATTCAAACTGGGATTAGATCCTGGCTGGTTGTAGTTGGCCATCATGATGGAAATGGCCTTTGCTGGCATTAATTACGGTAGCTCATTTTTCCTTAAGACCTTTAAAGCCCCTCATAGTGGTTTATTCAGGTTTTTTGTATGCCAATCACAAACAGGCGGTGCTGGAATTCTCCCTTTAGCAGGTATGATGTGGTTTCTTTCTGTGCGGCACAGTTCCTGTACGACTTTCTTCTTGTATTATAGAACTGTAAACATGACCTGTAGACACCTTTTGTACCCTTTCATTTCTTTCTAAACAAACATTCTGATCTTTAGAATTTCGAAGTAGCCTGAGATAGTTAGACAACTCCACCTATCTAAGTGCATCTAAGTGCATGCAGATGAAGCATATATCAAACAATCTTCCTGATTCCCTCAACAGAATTTGCACTGACAAGTACAGCGATACCTTGGTACTCGAATGGCTTGACTCCCGAACAAATTGGTTCCCGAACCCCACAAACCTGGAAGCAAGTGTTCCAGTTTGCGAAAGCTTTTCGGAAGCCGAACATTCAACATGGCTTCCGCAGCTTCCAGTTGAGTGCGGGAAGCTCCTGCAGCCAATCAGAAGCCGTGCCTTGGTTTTTGAGCCGTTTCGGGAGTCAAACGGACTCCCGGAATGGATTAAGTTTGAGAAGTTGGATCCTCCTAACAGAGGGTCCATGTTGTGCTCAGCCCTGAAACTCTTCCCTAACTGGCTTGTGGGCGGGGCTTGCCCCGCTCCAAGCCAGTGGTGCCGCAGTTATGCCAATGGCCTTTAGCCAATCAGCAGCGTGGCAAGGTTGGGGGTATCTATTTGGCAGCACGACGTAGAGACCTCCTTTTGCTTCGCGCTGCTGAACACCCGCCCACCCACCCGTTAATTAGGTCGTGTTTGGCCTTGCTTTGGACTTCGGTTGGTCACCTGTTTTTGGAATGGTGGCCAGGTATGAATTTTTTCCAATGTAGCAGATTGACTGTGGCCACTTGGTTTTTGCCTACCTCTTAGCAATTGTCACAACTTTGTAAGGTTTGGCGGTTGGGCATTGGTTTAGGGGAGGTGCGGCCATCACCTGCCCCTCCAATGAATAGGGTATTCCGTTAAAGGAATCTGGGGGTCTGGATCTCGTCCGAAGCCTGGAGAGGGGCTAGGGCCATGCCAGGACCCCCAGGAACCCCAGGGGTGAGCACCAGTTAATATACACTGACAGAGATCCTCCTGCTGGTTGTTTACCCTTCCAGACTTCCTGCAGGGTGGGGCAGGAGCCAGATATAGTTTGATACCATTGCCTAAGCCAATACCAGTCACATTTGTGTATTTTAATAAAGTTGTGGCCAAAATTTGCCCATTAACATTTAAACTAAATTCTATCTCCACTGTGTCTTTATTTCCATTTGGGATGGGTTTTGGGGCTCGAAGCACAACCAAGGTACCACTGTAGCTGTTACCCTGAAGCTGGACTTAGAGAATTGGTCGAGAGCGAAAAAGTTCAATTAAAATGTGTGCAAGAATAAAGTACAATTTTAATCTCACAACGGGTTTAATATAACACAGAGCTTTTCCATAGTCAATGCATAACAGAGATTAGCTTCCATGGTTTCCTCTTCTGTCCTTAAAATATCACCTAAAAGGCTTAGGTTGCTGTTGCTGTTTTTCACTACTGTTCCTGAAGTCACTCGTCACAAGCTTATTTATAGCCCATTAATCACATTAGCATGTATTCCAAAAGAGTAATGGCAAGTCCTCCAAATGTTTAAGGAAAATATGACAACAGTTTAAGTGATGCCTATGGCTAATAGCTCTCCTGATGGATGTTGCTTATAAATAACGCTGCCTCTTGCTGGTGCTTTTTGTTAAATGTTGACTTGGCATGCAGCTTTCCTCTGGCCCCTGCGAGGGCTTAAATCATCTCCTGTGGAAAGAAACATCTCTCCCAAAGATGCATGCCCAGATATCGAGCTGAACTGCAAAGCTCAAATATGTCAAGCTGAACCACAAAACTCAAAAAAGTGCATATAAGTGTCACATGCAGATTGAATAGTACATTTAGCCTTCAAATTCTGCTGATAGGTTCACTTTTACTCTTAGGAAGACTCAAACTATCCTGTAAGTATTACAGAAATGTCAGGAGCATGCACCTTGGATGCGAACTCTCCTCCCCGAGAGGTCAATGGCTCCCCTTGCCTTCTCTGGGAGGGGTTTATGGAGCTGCAGTCAGAATGTGGCGTCGAAGGTCAGAGATAGCTCTATAGAAGAAGAGTTTGGATTTGATATCCCGCTTTATCACTACCCTAAGGAGTCTCAAAGCGGCTAACATTCTCCTTTCCCTTCCTCCCCCACAACAAACACTCTGTGAGGTGAGTGAGGCTGAGAGACTTCAGAGAAGTGTGACTGGCCCAAGGTCACCCAGCAACTGCATGTGGAGGAGCGGGGAATCGAACCCGGTTCACCAGATTACAAGACTACCGCTCTTAACCACTACACCACATGGGTCGGCAAATTTTTTGTGGCTTGGGCCGGTTCACAGTCCCGCAGACGCACGCACAAACACTATTTCCGGTGCTCCTTCCGGTGTAGAGGAGGCATGCACAGCTTCCAATTGGCTGCAGGAGCTTCCTGCAGCCAATGGGAAGCCGGCCAGCATTTCAGAAGGCGGTCCCCGCTCTGCTCCGGACCAGTTTAGTGCCACACACGGGAGCTGACCGAGCTGGAGGCAGGGGTCCCTGAGCGGGCGGCGGGAGTCCATGGGCCAGTTAAATGACCCCCATGGGTCGCTTGTGGCCCATGGGCCTTAGGTTGCCAACCCCTGCTCTATAGGTAGGCGGGTAGTTAGGTTAGCACGCCTTGGTTTAAGAACTCTTTGGTTTAAGAGCGGAGTTCCTGAACGGATTAAGCTCGTAAACCAAGGTCACACTGTACATAAACCTGACCCTAAGGTTCCATCAGATTTCACTGCGAAATTGAACCCCAGGCAGGAATACAGTGGTACCTCGGGTTACATACGCTTCAGGTTACATACGCTTCAGGTTACAGACTCCAATAACCCAGAAATATTACCTCAGGTTAAGAACTTTGCTTCAGGGTGAGAACAAAAACCGTGCAGCTGCGACGCAGCGGCAGCAGCAGGAGGCCCCATTAGCTAAAGTGGTGCTTCAGGTTAAGAACCGTTTCAGGTTAACAACAGTCCTCCAGAACGAATTAAGTTCTTAACCTGAGGTAAGGTAAAGGTAAAGGGACCCCTGACTATTAGGTCCAGTTGTGACCGACTCTGGGGTTGCGGCGCTCATCTCGCTTTATTGGCCGAGGGAGCCAGCGTACAGCTTCCGGGTCATGTGGCCAGCATGACTAAGCCGCTTCTGGCGAACCAGAGCAGCGCATGGAAATGCCATTTACCTTCCCGCCGGAGCGGTACCTATTTATCTACTTGCACTTTGACATGTTTTCGAACTGCTGGATTGGCAGGAGCAGGGACCGAGCAATGGGAGCTCACCTCATCACGGGGATTCGAACCGCTGACCTTCGTTTCGGCAAGTCCTAGGCTCTGTGGTTTAACCCACAGTGCCACCCGCGTCCCTTAACCCTAGGTACCACTGTATTATTATTGCCGCTGACTGCAGGCCTATTACTGTACCCTGTGCTTTTTTTCTAGAAAAAGAGGACCGGATCTCACCACAAACACCTCCCTTGTTTTCTTATACTGGCAATGGCACCCACCTCAGAGGTTCCCTGAACTAAGTTCCGCTGAGTTCCAGCTGCAAAAAAAGCCCTGACTATATCTTCACAGAAGCAAAGTAAATATAGTGGTACCTTGGTTTAAGAACAGCTTAATTTATGAACAACTTGGTGTTTTGGTTTGTGAACTTTGCCTTGGAATAAGAACATGTTTTGCTTCCTGTTGAGTGTGTTTCATTTGTAAATTGAGTCCCCCGCTGCTATGGGAAAGCACACCCTGGTTTAAGAACTCTTTGGTTTAAGAGCGGAGTTCCTGAACGGATTAAGCTCGTAAACCAAGGTACCACTGTACATAAACCTGACCCTAAGGTTCCATCAGATTTCACTGCGAAATTGAACCCCAGGCAGGAATACAGTGGTACCTCGGGTTACATACGCTTCAGGTTACATACGCTTCAGGTTACAGACTCTGTTAATCCAGAAATAAGGTTAAGAACTTTGCTCCAGGATGAGAACAGAAATTGTGCTCCGGCGGCGCAGCAGCAGGAGGAGGCCGTATTAGCTAAAGTGGTGCTTCAGGTTAAGAACAGTTTCAGGTTAAGAATGGGCCTCCAGAACGAATTAAGTACTTAACCCGAGGTACCACTGTATAAGGTCGGCCATTCAGGGTCTCCCTTGGAGTTATAAGGAACAGGTAAATGGGCTGCCAGCTGCCTCAGTGCAGTTGAGAGGAGAAAATTCCTTACCCTGGTAAGCAGGGTTATTAGAGGTAAAGGGGTTTGTAACTGGACACAATTCTCCCCACATCTCATGTTAATTTGTGTGCACAAAATGCAGCCTTATACAATATCTACTCAGAAGTAAGCCCCATGGACTGAATCTACTGTATCATCTAAACCAGGGTTTCCCAAACTTGGGTCGCCAGCTGTTTGTTGGACTACAACTCCCATCATCCATAGCTAGCAGAAGCAGTGGTCAGGGATGATGGGAATTGTAGTCAAAAAACAGACCCAAGTTTGGGATACACTGGCTGTAGTACTCTTCAAATTCTGTTTGACTCCAACTCCCATAGGAGCCACCTCCAAGGGGCTGTGGGGGCTTCGGCCCCCACGATAAGATATTTGAGGGGGCCAGGCCCCCACAAAATTGATGGGCATTCCCATTCAAATGGGCTGTGTGCACTGCATCCTTTGATCCATTATGTGGGGCTTACCTGGGCCCCCACAATATTTTAATCAAGTTGGCACCCTTGCCAACTCTCATCAGCTCCAGCCAGCACACCCAATGGCTAGAGGTGCTGGAAGTTGCAGCCAGGCAACATCTGGCTAGCACCACATAGACTTAGACATAGACATAGAGAGCCAGTGTGGTATAGTGGTTAAGAGCGGTAG
The DNA here is from genome assembly GCF_964188315.1 of Podarcis muralis. Lineage (NCBI taxonomy): Eukaryota > Metazoa > Chordata > Lepidosauria > Squamata > Lacertidae > Podarcis > Podarcis muralis. Next base: position 18,132,154 of record NC_135659.1, on the reverse strand, counting down.
ACTTGTAATCTGGGGAACCGGGTTCGATTCCCCGCTCTTCCACATGCAGCTGCTGGGTGACCTTGGGCTAGTCACACTTCTTAGAAGTCTCTCAGCCCCACTCACCTCACAGAGTGTTTGTTGTGGGGGAGGAAGGGAAAGGAGAATGTTAGCCGCTTTGAGACTCCTTAGGGCAGTGATAAAGCGGGATATCAAATCCAAACTCTTCTTCTTCCTCTGCTCTAGGAAGACTCTGGGGGTTCTTCACAATCCTCCCCTGTCCCTCCTCGTCTTGTTTTTTCCTGCTGCTGGATACCAGGTCACAGTGACCATACGACAGAAGCAGCTTGTCTCCTCCTCCTCCTCCTGATCAATTCATGTCCTGTTTTTTCAAGGTGGTTTTTATGACATCGCATTGACATCGACAGCATCGTGAGATGGTGACGTTGCGGAATGAATCACTTGAAAAGGGCAAGTCCAAAGGGGAAAGCTATCAGACATAGTTGTACAAGTAAATGATGACTGCGCTGTGAGAATTGTTTGAAGAGGGAGAGGTGATATGGGACACAAAGCAGCCCAAGTTGGTTGCAACAAGAAAGAGCTATGGATAGATACAAAGCTAGGCTTTTGAGGTAAAACTGGAAAGAGTTTTCTGCCATTGAACAGTCTTCCTGACTGCATCCTTATAAACATCTGACTGTATGGCATGGCACACACCTGTGAGGTGGTGCTGTAGTCTAAACCACTGAGCCTCTTGGGCTTGCTGATCAGAAGGTCAGTAGTTCAAATGCCTGCGATGGGGTGAGCTCCCATTGCTCTGCCCCAGCTCCTGCCAACCTAGCAGTTCAAAAGCACACCAGTGCAAGTAGATAAATAGGTACCGCTGTGGCGGGAAGGTAAACGGCATTTCTGTGCGCTCTGGTTTCCATCATGTTGTCCTGTTGCGCCAGAAGCGGTTTAGTCATGCTAGCCACATGACCCAGAAAGCTGTCTGTGGACAAATGCTGGCTCCCTCAGCCTGAAAGCAAGATGAGCGCCACAACCCCATAGTTGCCTTTGACTGGACGTAACCATCCAGGGGTCCTTTACCTTTTACTTTACGCACCTGGTATACTGCTGGGGAAGCTTGTATTTGTAGGCATGATGTCTTTCAAGGAAGTTTCTGTCCATCATTACTAGCCTTCTCATTTAGAATTACTGCCCCACCCCCAAATAAGACATTGAGGGACCAAACAGCATCCAACACCTCCCCCCATACTTTAGAAAGCATTGTGCTAAATGGAAGTTTGAGGGCTAAGACTGTGAACATTTTCCCAATTAAAAAGTATACTGAGATCGGCACCTAGGCATCACCTGAAAAGAGGACCCAAGAGAACTCTGATTTACAAAAAATAAACAAACAAAAAGTGTATGTGCTAATCTAATTTAAATAGAAAAATCTAATTTGATATAAGTACAGTGCTTCTTACCATAGTGAGGAAGACTGGGATCTTGGATGGAATTCTATGAAGCATTATAGGTAAAAGGACCCCTGACCATTAGGTCTAGTCATGACCGACTCTGGGGTTGCGACACTCATCTCACTTTAAGGGCCGAGGGAGCCGGCATACAGCTTCCAGGTCATGTGGCCAGCATGACTAAGCCGCTTCTGGTGAACCAGAGCAGCACACAGAAATGCCGTTTATCTTCCCACTAGAGTGGTACCTACTTATCTACTTGCACTTTGACGTGTTTTCGAACTGCTAGGTTGCCAGGAGCAGGGACCGAGCAACGGGAGCTCACCACATCGCGGGGATTCGAACCGCTGACCTTCTGATCGGCAAGTTCTAGGCTCTGTGGTTTAACCCACAGCACCACCCACGTCCCTTGCATTAGGGGGTGGCTTATGCATGAGCAGGACAAAGTTCAGTACTTTCCGATGTGACCAAGAGGCATTTGGTTAGCCACTGTGGCAAACAGCATGTTGACTTAGATCAGTGGTGTCCAAATTTTTTTCAAAGACGGCCAGATTTGATGAAGTGAAGGGCCGTGAGGGCCAACCAAAGGGCCAACCAAAGTTGTTCACCTTTTTAAAGGATTAAAGTTGTTGAGCTGTTTTTAGGATTTTACCCCAGGAAATAAACTGCCACAGGGGCTGGATTAAACCAACCAGCAGGCTGGATTAGCCCCCAAAACGGATTTTGGACATTCCTGGCCTAGATCGATCCTTGGCTTGGCTGATCCTCTGATGTTCCCATTTGTGTGTTGTAACGAGAAATAGAGTGCTGAACTAGACTTAATTTAGCAATGGCAAATCTCTCCAAGATTAACCCATTCTGATAAGACCCTGATACTCAATGAGAAAGATCTCAGGGTTCATTCTGAATGGTCTGAGGAGGGAGAACTAACCCGATTCCTTGGTATTTTTCACAGCACTTTCTCTTGGGTTTGTGTTTTGGGTGAAGGTTCAGCTCTAGCTAATTGCATCAGTTTGCGTACTCTGGGTTAGTAGACTTTACTACTTGCCTGATAAGATAACGCTCTAAATTTAGCAGCAATGGCCTGGTTCTTAGCTGTGTCTTACTGCTGCCTGTTGTGCGAAGAGCCATGGCTCAGGGAGTAGCATGTGCCAAGGGTTCAGCGTTCAGTCCTTGTCATCTGATGGGTTGGGGAAACCTCCTCTGCCAGTCAGCAGAAGTGGGCCAATGGCAGACCCTCCAAGTGCCCCTATTTTCCAGGGACAGTCCTGGATTTACAGAAGCTACCCTGGTTTCTGATGTGATCCTGGAATGTCCCACTTTTCCTTAGGACGTCCCTATTTTCATTGGAGAAGTGTTGGAGGGGATGGTAGGACGTCCCTATTTTTATCAAAGAAATGTTGGAGGGTGTATGCAGAGCGTGTATGCGATCCCAGAGCCAAGGAAATACAGCCTTTAGAAGACATCTGAAGGCAGCCCTGTATAGGATTTGAGCTATGCCGTGCAGGGCCACCGAAGATGGACAGGTCATAGTGGAGAGTTCTGACTAAACGTGATTCACCTGGAGCAGGAACTGCCAAGCCACTCCCATATCCTGCCAAGAAAACTCCATGGACAAAAACAACAGATTATGCTTTACTGCTCTTTAAAAGGCAGCAGGTATGGAGCAGTTGTCTCGCCAACCCAGAACGAATGTCTCTTTTTTCATGAGATGCTAACTGAGAAGGCCCTCTCTCATGTCCCAACCATAGGACCAAGAATTGGTATCTGAATGTACCTTTAATAACCACTTGAAATTCTGAACAAGCACATTCAGCGCAGGGATTGAATGTGACACACAGATGACAGTCTGAGGCATACAAAATGTTCTCCTCAACCACGATCTCAGTATGGTGGCCTTACAGCTGCTCCCTCTCTCCCCTTATAGGTGATTCTTCCATGGACCAGACTGCAAGCACCGTGCGCAGATGGGCTCAGATTCAAACCTTTTACCATATGTGGTGGTCCTGTAAGGTAATGAAAGCCTTCTGGGAAATGATATATACTGAATTGAAAAAAATGTTTTAAATACCGTGGTACCTTGGGTTAAGAACTTTATTTGTTCTGGAGGTCCGTTCTTAACCTGAGACTGTTCTTAACCTGAGGTACCACTTTAGCTAATGGGGCCTTCCGCTGCTGCCGCATGATTTCTGTTCTCATCCTGAAGCAAAGTTCTTAACCCGAGGTACTATTTCTGGGTTAGCGGATTCTGTAACCTGAAGCGTCTGTAACCCGAGGTACCACTGTAACTTTTGTAACAAAAAACAAAAAACAGAAGCTTTTTTATTAGGAATTGTAGGTATCAACATCCCAAAGGAGCAGAAAAGACTTTTAATGTATGTGACGACAGCTGATCAGTTGTTTTTTTGCCCAGAGATGGAAAGCAGAAAGAATCTCTACTAGAGAGGAATGGCAAACTAAGCTGATGGACTATGCTGAAATGGTAAAACTGACTGGAAAGATCAGGAACCAAGAAGACAAAAACTTCAAGAAAGAATGGAGGGGGGAATTATAATTTATTTAGGAGACCACTGAAAGCAGATGAAAACATTAGCAGGATTTTAATATCACTTGTAATGTAACAAATACTTTGGACAATATGGACAGATATAAAATATAGATTATGAAATAATATGCAGTTGAATAGGGACGCGGGTGGCGCTGTGGGTTAAACCACAGAGCCTAGGACTTGCTGATCAGAAGGTTGGCGGTTTGAATCCCCATGACAGGGTGAGCTCCCGTTGCTCGGTCCCTGCTCCTGCCAACCTAGCAGTTCGAAAGCACATCAGTGCAAGTAGATAAATAGCTACCGCTCTGGCGGGAAGGTAAACGGCGTTTCCATGTGCTGCTCTGGTTCGCCAGAAGCGGCTTAGTCATGCCGGCCACATGACCCGGAAGCTGTATGCCGGCTCCCTTAGCCAATAAAGCGAGATGAGCACCGCAACCCCAGAGTCAGTCACGACTGGACCTAATGGTCAGGGGTCCCTTTACCCTTTACCTTTACTATGCAGTTGAAAATGTTGACAATAAGACCCATGGAAGGGATTTTAGGAGGTCTCGAGATTCAGAGAAATCTCTACATACGGATGTGCATTTGGTATTGTTATAAATTTATATTTGTAAAACCAAATAAAAATGATGGCCACCCCCCCAAAAAAAACCTGGTATCCCCAGGAAAACTGATCACAGCCCTGAGAAAGACCTCTGCCTAAACCTTGGTGACCTCTTGCTGATTAAAAAGGATGCAATACAGGGTTCAGGGGGTCAGTGAACTGTCAGTAGAAGGTAGCTTCCAACCACAATATGGGGCAGAATGTAATAATATTGACCTATGCCTTAAAGCGTAAAGCTTAAATGATGGTTACAAGGATCACTGCTCTGAAGGTTCTTTCAAATTGCTAGGTAAATCCAAGTGGTAGTGGTCTTATTCCATAGAATGGCTCTTGTGACACTGATTCACATAAAGAAGATAAGGTTTCCCAGGGGACTGAGGTGTAACCTTAGATAAATACGTGCAGGTATGCAACTCCTATTGTCCTAGCTGAAGCAATTGCAACAATAGATGCTCCAGGCCAGCTGCAACATGAAACCATCAACCAAGGATTAAGGTGCTATTCCTATTGCCTCCTAGGTATTCGCTAGATTCATCTCCCACCCATCAAGGCTCCTCTGTTTATTCACTTTCATGGCTGCATTTTCAATGGGTATATTTGAAAGTCAAATGTTGCTCTCGCAACCTAAATGGCCAAGCAAAGAAAATCACTTAATTGGCCATCATTAAACCTCAGGTCTTGTGGTCTGATTCTGAGATAACAATGGGTTTTTTCCTTCTTCCCTTTTTATAGTAACAGCAACCCCAAAGCAAGTTGTTGGGAGTGAAGATGGAGTAGAAAACTTCATTGGCCTGCACCTCAACTTTTGCTTCTGCTTTACTGATGGGGCTGGGGACGAGGAGACACTGTTTTTATTTTTGAACCCATGGTATTTTAAATACCACAATATTTCTTCAGTGTGGTTCTTAATTTGGGGAAGCAGGCTCCTTGTTCCAATGGCACGACACCATCGCAAGGATGAAAGTGTTTAGTGACGTGGCAGAGAACTGGTGGCGGGTGTTAAGCAGAGGAGATAGAGTCCTTATACAAGCAGCGGGATTGTAAAGTAATCAAGGGGTCCTGATGTTAGTGGTGGCTTACCATCACAGAGATAATAAGGAGTGTGCCGTTTACGTCACAAGCTAAGTTTGCCAAGTGATATGGAGAAGTCATGTGAGCAGTTAGGATTTTGTCGGCCAGGTCTTGTGATCGCAGAGAAAAATAAGGTTGGAAGAGCGAGCCTTAGAGTGTAAAGTGTTGTGTTCAAGCAAGTGTGGATGGAGTCTGTGAACAGAGTCTTATTATATCAGCATCAAATTTAGCCAACCCCATGGCCACACCCAGGCAGATAGGTGGGATATGTTGTTGTTGTTGTTTAGTTGTTTAGTCGTGTCAGACTTTTCATGACCCCATGGACCAGAGCACGCCAGGAATTCCTGTCTTCCACTGCCTCCCGCAGTTTGGTCAAACTCATGTTAGTAGCTTCAAGATAACTGTCCCCTTTTCCTTGTGCCCTCAGTCTTTCCCAGCATCAGGGTCTTTTCCAGGGAGTCTTCTTTTCTCATGAGGTGGCCAAAGTATTGGAGCCTAAGCTTCAGGATCTGTCATTCCAGTGAGCACTCAGGCCTGATTTCCTTCAGAATGGATAGGCTTGATCTTCTTGCAGTCCATGGGACTCTCAAGAGTCTCCTCCAGCACCATAATGCAAAAGCATCAATTTTTCGGCGATCAGCCTTCTTTATGGTCCAACTCTCACTTCCATACATCGCTACTGGGAACACCATAGCTTTAACTATACAGACCTTTGTCTGCAAGGTGATGTCTTTGCTTTTTAAAGATGCTGTCTAGGTTTGTCATTGATTTTCACCCATGAAAAATTCTTATTCTTATTCTTATTCTTATTCTTATTCTTATTCTCAGCAGTAGGTAGTATTACACCATCCTTCCAACTGCTTTCTCCTGTGATCCCCCAACGCTTCTCCTGAGGGCTAAGTGTCAGAGACTGGACTGAGGAGGAATGGTGGAGACCCCCCTTCACTTCCCAGAGAAGAGGGAGACAGTATAGATTTAGAACAATGGTTTGCAGAAGGTCATAATTCAGAGGCTGCAGAGGGGAGAAGCTGGGAAATATTGGGAGAGGAGCAGGAGGAAGAAGCACCACCACCAGGGGAGAGACAGCTGACAGACTCAGTGTCTTTGGAAAACATGCCAGACCCTCCCCCCCTTCTCCCAGAACCCGGCTGGCATGGAAAGGAGGAGAACAGAAAGCTCAGAGGCAGACAGCAAGGATGACATATGATAGAAGAGACGGAGGGGGTGGGACTTTACTCAGAGCAGCGCCATTATCCAAGAGGTGGCATCATATGTCTAGCTCTGTGAATATTGAAATAAAAACCTTGGTAAGAATTTATTGCTTTCCCGTTTCTGGCTGCCAGCTGTGAGGGAGGGGGATTGGATTCCCTGAAGGTATGGGATGCTTTAGGGAAGAGGGGAACTACAGCAGGAGAATGGAATCAGAGAGAAAAATGCACTGAGATAGCTTATGTAACCCTTAGGACAGGTTTCCCAGTGGTGCGGGAGGTAGTGGTGATAGTGAATTTCTCCCACACCAGCAATGCTTGGGCTGCAACCCTGTGTACTGTTATGTGTACCCCAGTCTTTGAGCAGTGAGAGATTTCAGGGATACTGGCATATACATACACTGGGCTTGGTTTCCTTGGGTTGAAAGTCACTGGAGTCTGCGGTGTCTTTGTGCTATGCAGTTTTATTTACAGATATGTACAGGCTGAGCATAAGGGGGAAGGGATCACAGCGTCAGCACCCCAAAAGATATTGTGCCCCTACCCCTATTAGGCTTCTAGCGAGGCCCCCAAAGTACACCCACACCTTACTTTTAAAGCACTGCTATACCGCTAAGAGATATTAAGGTACTGAGAGGTGCTAGGAGACCCATAACAATCTACAGTTCCCAGGATACTTGGGGGGAGCCAAGACTCTTAAAATGGTAAGAGAGTACTTTAAACATGCAGTATGGATGTGACCATAGTTGGAGACTCATTACAGACAGCAAGTCAAGCCTCTCTGTTACTTCCCAGTTCCAGGTAAGACTAGACAAGACTGGCCAGGGACCTATTGTTCTCCTACACTCAAGATGATATCACCTCCAGCCAGGTGAAAGGGCAATGCCTGACCTCTTCTTCAAGAAGCACCACAAGCTATTTGTTTCTATGGCAACCTACAGTACTTGAGCAACTCTTTTTAGTCTTGCAAAATGATGCACAACAGGCTTGCTGAAGGCCATTAGCATAATAAGGAGGCTGGTCTGACCACCTTAGCAGTTGCTTCTTCCTGACTAAGGCAGAAGCAGCAAAAGAGGTTTAAAGACTCTCTCAAGAAATAGAAACATTGCCACCAGACCCCACCCCCACCCATCTTCCCACCCCTCCGCCTCTTTCCCCCTTTTCTTCCTAACCTCTCAACAAATGAAACTGATTTGTAAAAATGTTACATGGGGGGCGGGGAATACAAGAGAGAGAGAGAGAGACATTGCAAACACTTCTGTAAATCAAGAAACTCTTTAATAAAAATAAATAAATAAATAAAGACGCTCTCAAGGCAAATTTTTAAAAATGTAGTATAAGCACTGATAACTGGGAAACACTGGCCTGCGAGCTCTCTAGTTGGAAAACAGCCTTTACCAAAGGTATCACGGGCTTTGAAGAAGCTTGAACTCAGGATGAATGGGAGAAACGTGCTAAGAAGAAGGCACACTTGGCAAACCCTCACGGTGATCAACTCCTGCCTGGAAACCTATTTCCCCACTGTGGAAGGACGTGTGGATCCAGAATTGGCCTCCATAGTCACTTAAGGACTCACGGTTAAAACCGGGTTCATGGAAGACAATCTTACTCGGCTATGAGTGATCACCAAAGAAGACTACAGGACTCCATTCTAGAGATTTAAAACCACAGGCTTGGAAGGGACCCAAAGATAACATATCTATCACACTCGCCCGCCCCCAATCTTACAACAGTAGGTAATAGATTGAAGATTAGAAATATTAATGCAAGGTAGTGAGACAGGTGGATAGATATAGATAAATAGATAGATAGATATAAAGGTAAAGGTAAAGGGACTCCTGACCATTAGGTCCAGTCGCGGATGACTCTGGGGTTGCGGCGCTCATCTCGCTTTATTGGCTGAGGGAGCCGGCGTACAGCTTCTGGGTCATGTGGCCAGCATGACTAAGCCGCTTCTGGCGAACCAGAGCAGCGCACAGAAATGCCGTTTACCTTCCCGCCGGAGCAGTACCTATTTATCTACTTGCACTTTGACGTGCTTTCAAACTGCTAGGTGAGCAGGAGCAGGGACTGAGCAACGGGAGCTCACCCCGTCGCGGGGATTCGAACCGCTGACCTTCTGATCGGCAAGTCCTAGGCTCTGTGGTTTAACCCACAGCGCCCCCCACGTCCTAGATAGATATAGATATGTTTTAATTTTTTATTTTGGAATTATGCATTCATGCCAAGATGTATCAGGTGTGTTTGCAATAAAACACGTCCTCATTTTGGCATCCTCAAGGCACGTTTCTCTTGTTCTGCATTTTTTATAAGCTAGCACTATCTACAGATCCCCAGTGATCTCCCCACTGCTTGGAAAAAGTGACGGTGTGACTGTAAAAGTCTGTTCCGGAATTTCCTACCAGCTGGGAAAGAGGGGAGAAACACCATAAGTGTCCGTATGTGTGGAAACACTGTGGTCAGTGGGGGTTACGTTCTAGGGATCACACCTAAAGTCAAAATCCCCTAGGGTCAAAACCCACTGGGTTCAATGGTGGGTGCGATTGCCAAAGTCATTTTTCCTGGAACCCCAACCCCTTTTCCATTTTTAAAATAGTCTTTTGCCACGCACATAAAGCTGAATGTGCACAAGTTATATATTGGCCCTGTAATTATTACTGGCCCTGTTTAGGGAAGTTTTTAATGTCTGATGCGGTATTGTTTTTAATATTCAGTTGGAAGCCGCCCAGAGTGGCTGGAGAAACTCAGCCAGATAGGTGGGGTATAGATAATAAATGATTATATATTATTAAAAGTTCTACTGCCCTGTGATCTTTGGATAAAGGGTAGTGTAGAAATTTAATAATAAATAAATAATAAAACTGTGTATAAGTTGCAGGCTCAGTGTATTTAACTCCCAGCCAGCTTTCACAGTTTAACAGCCACAGAGGCGACCTGTTCCTAAGAATATATTCACTGGGTCACGCCAATAGCCTGGGTAGTCCTGTATCCCATTCTCACTCACAGTGGCCTCTACAGGAAGCCTGCAAACAGAACCTGAGTACAGTGGTACCTCAGGTTACAGACACTTCAGGTTACAGACTCCGCTAACACAGAAATAGTACCTTAGGTTAAGAACTTTGCTTCAGGATGAGAACAGAAATCGTGCGGTGGCAGTGGGAGGCCCCATTAGCTAAAGTGGTACCTCAGGTTAAGAACAGTTTCAGGTTTAGAACGGACCTCCAGAACCAATTAAGTTCTTAACCCGAGGTACCACAGTACAATAAACAGGAACTGAGTGAAATAAACTTTCCGCCGGCTTGGGATTCCCAGAGGCCTTCAGCCTGATTCCTAAATCCATACTTCTCTTCAGTGCTTTTTTCTGGGGGTATGCAGGGGGTATGCATACCCTAAACATTTTGCGAATCTTTGTACTTTTGACCATTTACTGTATTTATTTTTCCCAATTTGAACTATACAATGGTGATTTTCTTGAGTCAAAATGAGATACAGTGGTACCTCAGGTTACAGACGCTTCAGGTTACAGACGCTCCAGGTTACAGACTCCGCTAACCCAGAAATAGTACCTCGGGTTAAGAACGTTGCTTCAGGATGAGAACAGAAATTGCACGGCAGCAGTGGGAGGCCTCATTAGCTAAAGTGGAGCTTCAGGTTAAGAACAGTTTCAGGTTAAGAACGGAACTCCGGAACGAATTAAATACGTAACCAGAGGTACCACTGTAACCCCTAAACATTTTTTAGGTGGGAAAAAACCACTGCTTCTCTTTTAGAGTACTGCAGCAAAGCTTTCCTCCTCCCTCGTCCTTGACCAGTGATTCAGTTTGCTTCTTTGTGCTGATTCCCTCCAGGTTTTCTACACCTTTGAGAGACTGGCTCAGGTCTGCTCATATTTTGAAGGCAAATCTAAGCCTCTCATCACCGTCACTACAACTTCTGTAGCCGACAAGACAGTCGCAGGCTTCTCAAGAAGAGCAAGCCGTTCCCTTGGTGTTACTTATTGGCTAATGACTTGACAGTTGAGCCTGACTCATTTCCTCTTTGCCGATGGAAACAAAAGAAGAAGAAGAAGAAGAAGATTAGTTCATAGTTAATTGTCTGTCCAAGAGGCAGCTCACATGGGATTCTAATTTATCAGTGTCAGGGCTTGAGTCGTTCAGCCCTCTGACTTGCCACGTGAAGCCGTAAAATGAAAGACATTCAGTATAAAAATAGCTTTTTGAGGACATAGTTCATGTAGAGTTCTCTCTCTCCCCCCCCCCCCCTGCCTGGCAAGTAAAGGATAAACTTTCTCCATTGCTGCAGGCCAACAGTTACATAATACTTCTGGGGTGTTCAAAGCACTCCACGTCTTACAACAACCCTATAAGGTAGACTTGTGTTATGATCGCCACGTGGCGGACAAAGGACTGAGGCTAAAGCTGTGCATAAATCATAAAAGCACATTTAAAACACACACATGCACCCCCTTGAAATACTGAGAACTTTAGTTTACCCACCACAGAGCTATAATTTCAAGCACCCTTAACAAACTACAGTTCCCAGGATTCTTGGGAGGTGGAGCTTAAAAGGTGTGGTGTGTATACTTGTGAAAACCACCTTGTGAATTCCTGACAAAGATTTGATTCGAAGTGCAGCTCACTCTCATGACCACTACTCTGGTGCTGCTAATAATATTATTAATTGATATGGTGTATCCATCAGTCAAGGGACGCGGGTGGCGCTGTGGGTTAAACCACAGAGCCTAGGGCTTGCCGATCAGAAGGTCGGTGGTTCGAATCCCCACGATGGGGTGAGCTACTGTTGCTCAGTCCCTGCTCCTGCCAACCTAGAAGTTCAAAAGCATATCAAAGTGCAAGTAGATAAATAGGTACCGCTCCAGCGGGAAGGTAAGCAGCATTTCCGTGCACTGTTCTGGTTTGCCAGAAGCGGCTTAGTCATGCTGGCCACATGACCCGAAAGCTGTACGCTGGCTCCCTCGGCCAATAAAGCGAGATGAGCACCGCAACCCCAGAGTTGTCCGCGGCTGGACCTAACGGCCAGGGGTCCCTTTATCAATCTGGTGCAATCAATTATATAGATAGATAATTTATTACAGTTGGAGACCAGCTTATAAAACACACTTGGGGGTACAATTCCAGAAGGAAAACAAACATTTAAAACAATGTACAATAATAAATTTAAAATTTATAAATGCGATAAGCGTATAGACACTTAAAACTTTAAGATAAGCTACCGCAGAGAGATGACTCAGAGTCACCCATGCAACCAAGTTTAGGGATTTTCTTAATGAACTAATTTGGGTTGGGGGATGGTCTGTGCCTACAGATCTGTACACAGAATCTGGCGACCACCGGGGTCGTCTTATGATCATTGCCTAACAGGGAAAGATCAAATTTTTGCTTTTCCGGGAGGTCAGCGAGCCTCACCAGCAGGGGACCAATGGTCTCACCACGTGCCTCTTCATAAAGGGACATCTAAAGAACAAGTGCTCTGGGCATCCTATCTCCCCCAATGAACAGGCGCAAAGTCTCTGAGCATATGGGACTTTTTAAAAGGATCCTTCCAGGACCAGCAAGCCCAGAGCCGAGCGTCTGGCAAGTGTAAAAGCCCTTCTTGCATTTTTGGATACAAGAAAGAAGAGATATGCTGCCAGTGCGGCTATATATATCTCGATTTCTCCAATTTTATAGTTGGGGCACCCTTAGCAGTCCTGTTGTCTCTCGGTGTCTATGATTCTTTGCCTGACCGTAGCTTTTGCCTGGCCCAACCCCAGACTTAGAAGGGCTTGAGGGGCAAAACCCAGTTTCTGAAGGGTGTTCAGGACTGCTGTCTGCCAGCCTGACTGGAACTGGTCGCAGAGGATCAGTAGGGCTATTCCTCGGGGGAGCAGATTCAATGTCAGCCATTTACAGTTACAGATAGGTAGCCGTGTTGGTCTGCCATAGTCAAAACAAACAAACAAAAATCCTTCCAGTAGCACCTTAAAGACCAACTAAGTTAGTTCTTGGTATGAGCTTTCGTGTGCATGCACACTTCTTCAGATACACTGAAACAGAAGTTGCCAACTTCTGTTTCAGTGTATCTGAAGAAGTGTGCATGCACACGAAAGCTCATACCAAGAACTAACTTAGTTGGTCTTTAAGTAGCCATTTACAGATTGATGTTAGGTATAAGACTAATAGTAGCATTGATTGATACGTTGTAGCAGTACTGGGAGTACTTAATAGCACTATTCATGAACGTATCCCTTCTCAAAGAATGAGAGGACATGTCTCTCCTCCAAGTGGTTTATGATCTAGAAAACAATAGAAGGCCGAAATCAGGAAGACCAAAATGTTAATAAGGAATTTATAACTTATCTTAAAGACCATTGTAAACAGTTAAAATCGTTAGTAGTATTGGAATATCACTTGTAGTTGAATTCTGGACACAGTGGAGATGTAAAGGATTTGGACTACCTTAAAAAAATGCGGGATGAAATAATTAATAATAGGAATGACAAAGGGGAGGGTGGAAGTCCAGGAGATTCTTTGGAATCTTGTTTTTATGATTCATGTTTGATATATCTCTTTAAAATTTTAATTTGAAAAACCATATATATATATATATATATATATATATATATATGCAGGTTTTGGTGTCCTCGGGTGTCTTCCCGTGTAAAAGTTGGGGTGTCTAGGCGACGTTTCGCCTAGACACCCCAACTTTTACACGGGAAGACACCCGAGGACACCAAAACCTGCATTCCTGTACCCGTGAAAATCTACGAAAGCATATATATATATATATATATATATATATATATATATATATATGGTTTTCCCAGTAGTGATGTATGGAAGTGAGAGCTGGACCATAAAGAAGGTTGATGGCCGAAGAATTGATGCTTTTGAATTATGGTGCTGGAGGAGACTCTTGAGAGTCCCATGGACTGCAAGAAGATCAAACCTATCCATTCTGAAGGAAATCAGCCCTGAGTGCTCACTGGAAGGACAGATCCTGAAGCTGAGGCTCCAATACTTTGGCCACCTCATGAGAAGAGAAGACTCCCTGGAAAAGACCCTGATGTGGGGAAAGATGGAGGGCACAAGGAGAAGGGGGCGACAGAGGACAAGATGGTTGGATAGTGTTTTCGAGGTTACCAGCATGAGTTTGACCAAACTGCGGGAGGCAGTGGAAGACAGGAGTGCCTGGCGTGCTCTGGTCCATGGGGTCACGAAGAGTCGGACACGACTAAACGACTAAACAACAACAACATTATATATATATGTGTGTGTGTGTGTGTGTGTGTATGTAAAAGAAAACAATAGAAGGAGGACAGCAGGAAAAGGGGAGGCAAAAGGAAGTAAGCCTTAACAAGAGAGGCAGTGTTGCGTAGTGGTTAAAGCAGGGGTCCCCAAACTTTTTAAACAGGGGGCCAGTTCACTGTCCCTCAGACACTGTCGGGGGCCAGACTATGTTGAAAAAAATATGAATGAATTCCTATGCACACTGCACATATTTTATTTGAAGTGCACACAAAAACAGGAAAAACAATACAGTGGTACCTCGGGTTAAGTACTTAATGGTGTTTCCATGCGCTCTGGTTTCCATCACAGAGTTCCGTTGTGCCAGAAGCAGCTTCCCCCCCCCCCTCAAAGATCTTTATTGAAACTTTATATATATACATAATAACCAAAATTCCCAATGATTCCCTCACATAAAATATAATATCTAAAATACAACAGCTGCATAATTATACACTTAATTATAAAACCACCCACCCACCCTCTACTTCCCTCCACAGCAATTCAACTTCTTTATATTTCTTTCTACCTTTCCCCCCTTGCATTCTATAATAAATTATTTTTGCTAAATTCTGATTCTTCCTTCTTTCTTTATTGGTTTTGTTATTGCTTACATTTTTTATTCTAAGCCTATTAGCATGTCATTTTTAGAACAATATTTTGACATATAATATTTGAAATACTTTCACTCCATTCTTAACTTTTGATTTGATTGATATCTTATAATTGAAGTTAATTTTGCCAATTCAATATACTCACTTAATTTATAAATCCACTCTTCCTTTGTTGGTGTGTCCTGAGATTTCCATGTAGTGGCAATCACTACCCTGGCAGCTGTTGTTGCATATAAAAAGATTTTTTTTAATATGTGGTATGTCTTTGCCCACCAACCCTAACAGATAAGCTTCGGGATTTTTTTTATCAAGAGGGTTTTTTTTTTTTTTGCATTTTCTTAAGTTCCTCATGTATTATTCCCCAAAACTTCTTATTTTCTTGCAACCCCACCACATATGAATTATCATTCCAGGTCCTTTGTTACATTTCCAACAAAGGTTGGATTTTAATTTATAAATTTTGGCGAGTTTAACTGGTGTTAAATACCACCTGTCTGTGGACAAACAGCGGCTCCCTCGGCCTGAAAGTGAGATGAGCACCGCAACCCCATAGTCGCCTTTGACTGGACTTAACTACTTTGGCCACCTCATGAGAAGAGAAGACTCCCTGGAAAAGACCCTGATGTTGGGAAAGATAGAGGGCACAAGGAGAAGGAGACGACAGGGGACAAGATGGTTGGACAGTGTTCTTGAAGCTACAAACATGAGTCTGACCAAACTGCGGGAGGCAGTGGAAGACAGGAGTGCCTGGCGTGCTTTGGTCCATGGGGTCACGAAGAGTCGGACACGACTAAACAACTAAACAACAACAACTGCATGGGGGTCCTTTGCCTTTACCTCTACAGCTGCAAACAAAACGTTTTAAGTGTGTTTTAAGTGCAATATACAATGTGACACTAGGTGGCGATGGTGAGCCTTATGGAAAATCCAATGTATTTTTTTTAAAAAAATGCTTAAAAAAGAAAAAAGCATTTTCAGAACAGTTTTTATATGTGTGTGTGGATTCCACCCAGGGCTCAAATTTCCACTCACCCATGAATCTTGCTGTGTGCTCTGGGGCCAGTTGCTTTCTCTCAGCCTCACCTGCCTCGGAGGGTTGTTTTGGAGATGGGGAGAACTCCCTACCAGCACTTTGAGCTCCTTGGAGGTTTCCTAAAAATGTGACCCGCATCCCTGCTGTGTGACCGAGGACTCTGACGCTACCTTGGCGCTGTTGAAGAGGCTTGAAGGTAATGCCAGCGTTCCACCTTCCCAGCTGCTGATGCTATTTCAATTAAAAAAAGAGAGACTCAACGTGCCACAACTAGTTTCATCCTTTTAAGTGTGTGAGTCAGGACTCAGGAAGTCCCCAGTTTAATCCGACAGCAACTACAAACGCATGACGTGGTTTTCAGCATGCAGCCACTCTTTTTCCTAGCCTCAATTCCTCGTAGGCTTAATAGGGCTGGCCTATTTTAGAGGGTTGTTCTGAGGAGTACTGACATAATGTATGTGAAGTGGTTTGAAAACTGTAACCTGCTAAATGCGGTTATTATTCATAATGAGAGCTTTCCATTCAAAGCGACTGATTTGGTGCTGCCACAAAGGTTTATCTCGATAGCCTCCATTCGCTTCCTCTTCCATTGTTCTCTTCCTTGCGTCTGTTTACAGATTGTAAGGCCCTTGGGGCAGGGACCTGTCCCGTCATTCACACATTCTTTGTGACGTGCTATATATGTACATAGAATCTCTGTGGGCAGAGATTGCAGCACTGCAGTATCATGTAGTTTGTTCTCTCTGTGTGACTCCCCATCTCTCCTCTCTTTCTTTCTTTCCTTCTCTCTCTCTCTCTCTCTCTCTCTCTCTCTCTCTCTCTCTCTCTAAAACACACACCTGGTTTACACATACCAGTAATTCTGAGTTTGTTTAAACTGCTGTTAACTAACCTGCAGATCTCCAAGAGGATTTTGTCTCCCTCAAAAACCACAAAAAACTGTCATTTCAAAATAAACAAATAACTTTTGACTGCTCCTATGAGTCCCTCCATTTGTTGACATGATCCTTTATTCAGAGAAAAGAATGGGTGCATGGCTCAGTACTGGGTCAAAAGGAGCAGTGTTTTGTGCAGACGTAATAGTTTTTGGCTAATTAAACCATTTATGGCCTTTTAAAAAGGGATGCGGCTGGCGCTGTGGGTTAAACCACAGAGCCTAGGACTTGCCAATCAGAAGGTTGGCGGTTCGAATCCCCACAACGGAGTGAGCTCCCGTTGCTCGGTCCCTGCTCCTTCCAACCTAGCAGTTTGAAAGCATGTGAATGTGCAAGTAGATAAATAGGTACCGCTTCGGCGGGAAAGTAAACGGCTTTTCCGTGCGCTGCTCAGGTTCGCCAGAAGTGGCTTAGTCATGCTGGCCACATGACCCAGAAGCTGTATGCCGGCTCCCTCGGCCAATAAAGCAAGATGAGCGCCGCAACCCTAGAGTCGGCCACGACTGGACCTAATGGTCAGGGGTCCCTTTACCTTTTTACGGCCTTTTAAACTGTGTTTATTGTTTGTTACCATGTTACGTATTTTTGTGGGGTTTTTTTATATTGTAAACTTCCCTGTGATCCTAAACAGCTAAACCCTTTCATGAGAAAGCCTTTGGAAGGAAACCCCGATAAAAAATATGTACCCGCTGCCTTGCAAGACACATTTGGATGGAGAAAAGGCTAAGGAGTAAACCCTACACAAATCTGGCATGGTCTCCCTAAGACAGTTGGATGGTGTCTTGTATGCCTCCTTCCAGCAACTCCTGCAGCCAAGCTGGTGCCAAATGTACTTCTCTGCTTTGCTTTGGGTCACATCAGTGAGGCTGAGAGGGGGGTCTTGTCATCTGGGCAGTCCAGGACCTCCATGCACAAAACCCGGGTTTGCATCCTGGAGAGGCCACTCTGGTGCTTGCTAACGCAGCAAAAACAATGCGGGAGGCAGCAGTTACAAGTTAGCAGTCTCTGCAGCCACAGCAGGCGCTGTGATTCCCAAATAGTTTGACTTCACCCCTAGTGGTGCACGCCATTGTATTCTCAGACAGATGGATGCCAGCAGAATCCTCAGATAAAGGGTGGTGTAGAAAGTCAATTAATTAATTAAATAATTAAATAATTAAATAATTATGCCAAATGGTTTTTGTGTGTCCTCCACAAGGCCAAAACATTTAAACTTTGCTTTACTTATCACTTCCACAGATCTCCTGCTGTGGCCCTGTGATCCCAGAAGGTTTATGTGACAGCTCGATGCCACAGAAAAAAGCCTTGTCCTTTAAAAAAGAAAAGAAAAAAGGCCACACCCACTTTCCCCTTGTCCTAGAAAAAGCTTAGTCATGCCAGGTTTAAGCCATGGTTTGTTTAACAAACCAGGAGTTAACCACGAGTCGTCCCACGGGTGAGTGAACAGACCATGGCCTGTTTCCCCCCCAAATTTTGGTCTGTTTTCCAGCTGCTCTTGCCTCTCATGACTTTATATCTGGGTGGGCTTCTGGGATGGACAAACAAACCATGGTCATGAAAGAGTGCTGAGTTTGTGTGCAATGGCAAACCATGGTGTAGTGAACCATAGTTTAGCATGTTGTGTGAACCCCATAAGAGGAATCAATTCCCGGAGCAAAAGTAGGCCTGCAACAGAGAGAGGGGAGGGGGATGGTGCTGAGTGCTGCATGAAATTACATTGAGCCCAGTTCCCCATCACAGGTCCAGATGGGAATATGTAAATAAATTGTCTCACACTGCAAAGTAATGAGCTAAATTTAAAAGACAGAGAAAAAGTTATGGAAATTCCCTTCATGAACATCAAGGGAAAGCTTCATGCAACATTTTCAGCAATTCTACTTAACACAGTGATGCAAAGTCACATGTTTATGTCTGAGCTTATCAGAATATTGTACTCTGTAACGTTCAGTAGTTTCCCGTATCTTCTTTCCACTGCTTTAAGTCCAGAAATGGGTATTTTGTCATTGGACTCCGCGTACCATTTAAGCTTTGCAAAAAGTCCTTGGAGTTTACTTGAATTCCAATGCAAGACATGCCAATGAACCGCTGAACTGAAATGAACATGGTAAATCTAGAGGGCAAAGTGTCAGGGTGAGGATGTGTTTTGCTGGGAAAGTGAAAGCGCTTATTCTGACGCGCCACCTTTTAAAGATTTATTTTTAATCTGTGTTGTTCCTTTTTTAGAAGGCCTCTGAAGCATGGCCCCAGATCAGCTGAACTTGTTGCTTGTCTACATGGTCTATTTTTACCACGTTTTAAATCAAAAGGACATTTCTTCTGATATACAGTTCGACGAAAGTCTTAAGAACACTCTAATCTGGACCCCAGTGAAATCAATCACAAACTCTGCACTTGCGTTAAACAAGTATTTCAATTGGGGCTTATATTAGCTTTGCTTTTGGAGGGGGTATCACTTGGTGATATTCATTTCAACCCTAAATAATCCATCTAAAACTAAGTGCATTATAAGACTGTTGATTTTAATAGACAGAGATGAAGTGTTTATGTCATAATAAATGTGTTTATCTTCAGGATAACACAAGACTCTTTGGCTGTGTGCACATAAGTGGCTTAAAACACAGCTGCTAGGTTTTTCTTCTCAATTTGATTCTTAGCTGGTTTGGGGGCAAAACACATCAAAATGCATCCTGATCTCTGATCATCATCAACAACAACAACTTTATTGTACTAGCCAAAGGCCATGGCATCATTCACAAAGGGAACAAAAAGAAAAGCAACAGTAACCATAAAAAACATCAGGCACTGCGGATACAATAAACCACAATCACGTCTCCTAAAAATTATTTGTTGCATACTGTCAGGGAACTGCCATCGGAGCCAGAGGGAGAGGGAGGGCTCCAGAGGGATTCCGAAGAGCGTCCCGGGAGGGAGAGAAGCAGCACATCTTCTGGGGAAGGAAATCAGCATAACACCAGTGGAGAAGGGGGAATCGGAGAGGTGGCTCCAAGACTCCTCGCCGGGAACCAGTGGGGAGAGCACGGGTCCTCCGATGCCCACACCCTCCCTGCGCAGAAGGCTTCCGCACAGAGAAAGTAGGCGGAGACTAGGCGTCAAAGAGCTTCTTTGCTGGAAGAAGTTCAAGAAACGCCCACTAACGGATTCTGCCAGCGATTGAGACAGCCACGGGCGCGTGGCTGTCCAGACAGAAAGGGTTCATTCAGGCAACCAGCCAAGGGTGGCGTTGATTTACACACAAGCAACCCCTAGAACCATTACACATATGATAGAATAGCAAGGGGTTCTCAGGTAGAATGTGGCAGCTTAAATGTCCGAATCA
The DNA here is from genome assembly GCF_964188315.1 of Podarcis muralis. Classification (NCBI taxonomy): domain Eukaryota; kingdom Metazoa; phylum Chordata; class Lepidosauria; order Squamata; family Lacertidae; genus Podarcis; species Podarcis muralis. The sequence continues at coordinate 18,112,082 of NC_135659.1, read as the reverse complement.
CCTTTGCAATTGACCACTATTTTATCTAGTTCTTTTCTCCTGATCTTCTTAGCTGCCAACGCATATAGTTACGAAGTCATCAGTATCACTCAGCAGCCATTTCACCCTTTCCACCCTGTTCGAGTGTGTTCCATTTGTGAGCAGGGGTTTTATAAATCAGTCTCTTGGTTCTATATGTAGTGGGCATTGCAATAAATAGTGGTGCAGGTCCTCTACGCAAGGTTGCCCGCACAGACAAAGTCTCTCCTTGTACTGTACTTTGCTGTACCAACCATCCACCACCGCTGAGGGCATCAATAGGAATCGTAATTCTGTAAAAGCAATTCTTAGTATGGCAAGTGGGTGCTTTGTCAAATAACTAGCTTGGATGTGCTCCGTTTTGATAAGTGGGAACCATGGTGAACTTTGGGTAGAGGCAATTGTGGTTAAATCCCTTTCTGCATTGGACCTGAAGAGACAATCTCTTAAGTGCCTCTTATCCATCTTCATGATCACCTGAAGATATTGGAACTGATATTGGGTCAAGAGGTGTTTTTGCCATCCTTCCAGCATTTGGTCTGTTCCCGTTCTGTGTGGGACATACCTGATCTCTGATCATTCACCATTCTTCCTGGGACTGATGGGAGCTGGCATGCAGAAATACCTAGAGACCCATAGGTTCTCCAGCTCTGAGCTATAGCGCAGAGTGGGATCTGCACATTGTGAATTCGCCAACCTTCACTATATTCTCAAGCTTAGGGTTGCTTCTTAATGCATCACAAGAGAGAGAGAGAGAGAGAGAGAGAGAAGGAGACAATGATTTGTAGAAAACTTGCAAATGCTAATTTATATATAGATGCACGCTGAAAAGTAAGTAATTTAAATAGAAATGCAGTGGATCTCCCCACGGTGAGCTATGTGCCTCTCCGATGTGCTGTCGAAATACTAACAGTTGATGGGCTACTTCAAGGTCCCCTCTGTGTCCTCTTCTGGTTCCTTATCTTTAAATAGTACAGTCTTCTGTGAAGAAGGACAACTGAACTGGCCTAACAGGGAATTGTGATTCTGCCAAACAACCTGTGATCTCTTCCAGAAAATGTTGAGCATATGTGCTGAATTCTCAGCACATTCACTGAATGACAGTCGCATTGACAGCACATGCTCCCCTAATATAATCCTGGGAACTGTAGTTTGCCCCTCACAATTCTAAGCACCGTTAAGAAACCGCAGATCCCATTATTATTATTTGAGGGCAGGCAAGGAGTCGTGTGGTCTAATTGTATGGTGTGAATATGGTACTTCCTAAGATTTTTTTGGGGGGAGAAACCAGGATCACTAAAATGGTATAAAAGAGAGTAGTTTACAGTACAGAGACAGCCAAATGATTTCACACAAACACCCTGGGGATTTGGCCTATGTTTCCAGAATTTACACAATGCACCTAGATTGATGGCAAGGCACACGTCTAGGCTACGCTGCTTTTATGGGAAATCTGAAATATCCCAGTGAGCTCCATGTCAGAGGGGGCCAGCTCATAATGTACAAGAGAGCAAAGTGCTTTTAAGGTATTGCTCTTTCGGTGCCCTTCATGCGCACCACACAATTTTCTTTGCAAAAAAAAGGCCCTCCTGCTACGTGCACAAAGTCAGGGCCTCCTTGCTGGCTTATGCTGGGGAGGGATTTGCTAACATAAACCATTTTAGGCCCACTGAGAGTTCTGTAAACCTCTCCCGGTCACAACTACCTGAATCTGGAGTCAAAAATTCACATCTGTTCTTTTTCTCAACTTTCAGCCTTGGCCCATTTGGGGCCTATTATTTACCCTTCACTGCTGAGCTTCCAAATGGCTCAGGAACAGGGTAGCCATGCCATATGCTGGCAATGGTGAGCGAACCAGCCACAGCTTCTGCAGTAATTGTTGCATCTCTTGGGAATAACACGGTGGGCTTAAAATTGTGGGTGCCAAGCCTCTCAGTTAGCCTAATCCAGGGGTCAGCAAACTTTTTCAGCAGGGGGTCCACTGTCCCTCAAACTTTACGGGGGCCAGACTATTTTTTTGGGGGGGGGAATGAACTATGCCCCACAAATAACCCAGAGATGCATTTTAAATAAAAGGGCACATTCTACTCATGTAAAAACATACTGATTCCCGGACCATCCTCGGGCCGGATTCAGAAGGCGACTGGGCCGGATCCGGCCCCCAGGCCTTAGTTTGCCTACCCATGGCCTAATCCTTGGCTGGAGAGCATGCAGACCCTCAAAGTGTCCCTATTTTCCAAGGACAGTCCCGGATTTACAAAGCCGCCCCAGTTTCTGATTTGATTCTGGTATGTCCTGCTTTTCCTCAGGACATCCCTATTTTCGTTGGAGAAATGTTGGAGGGTATGGAGTTATGTGACCCCCTGTATAGTTTTATTATGTTTTTATACAGTTACAGTTACAGTTATACAGTTACAGTTTTTATACAGTTAGTTATACAGTTTTATACTGGTTACGAACTTAATTCGTTCCGGAGGTCCATTCTTAACCTGAAACCGTTCTTAACATGAGGTACCACTTTAGCTAATGGTGCCTCCCGCTGCCGCCACACAATTTCTGTTCTCATCCTGAGGTAAAGTTCTTAACCCAAGGTACTACTTCCAGGTTAGCGGAGCCTGTAACCTGAGGTGTTTGTAACCCGAGTTACCACTGTATATGTTGGAAGCCACCCAGAGTGGCTGGGGCAACCAAGTCAGATGGGTGGGGTATTAATAATAATAATAATAATAATAATAATAATAATAATAATAATAATAATAGAACAGGACATCCCTATTTTTTATTGGATAAATTTTGGAGGGTATGGAATATGCTGTAGCTTTTAATGCACTGAGGCAGTGTGAGATCCTGCTGACCAAGGATGCAATACAGTGCTTTTTTCTAAAAAAAATGTCTAGGGGTACTCTCATTTTCCTACTCATATTGAAATACTGTCCCTCAATGAGGCCAAACTTAGATTCACTAAATGTTTAGGGGTATGTGTACCCCTGTGTCCCCCCAGAAAAAAGCACTGGTGCAATATATATATATATTTCATACACAGAGGATGAGAGGAGATTCTTAACTAAGGCCTGCAACAGAAGGTCTTGAAGGTTACACTGTACCAAATCAGTGTGTTTAAAAATCATTTGCTGTTTATACCTAATAGTGATTACAGCAGTGTTATCAACATGGGTCTAAAAGCTTCTGTCTTTCACACAGAGACAAAACACACTTCAGCCAAGCACGCCCTGGCCTGGGCTCTTGCACTGCCAGCAAAAATAAAGTACCTGTTTACGTGACGCTGACCCAGTAGCTTGGCTCACACACTATGGAAAAGAATGAAATCTTACTATCTTCTACTTTTCTTCCCCTGTTTCTTCCCACCTCTTTCTCCCCGCTCAATCCCATATTGCCTAAAACTGTACAGTCTCACTCTGAATGATGGACTTTGAAGGATATGATGGCTTGAAAAGAGAGACTCTGTACTACTGTTACCCAAGAAGATCTTTACACACCCACACATCCCTCCCCTGCTCTGCCCCAGCAAGCAGATTTGTGCCTGGAGAATGCATGGGTAGTATGTGTGACCCCCGATTCCTGATTCTTTGTAGTAAGAGTCACTCAGTTTACAGAACAAGTGAGCTGGAGTTTGGTGGAAAAGTTGACAGGCAGAGAGTCAACTGGGAAAGAGGCTAAGTTCCACACCCACTTCTTGTCACCTTTCCACATTTGTCATTTTACAGCTCTAAATGAGATACTGTTAAGCCTTTGCTGGCTGCTTCAACCTCAAACCTAGCATTTCCCAAAAGCAAATAGTTTGGGTGTGTGGTGTGTGGGACATTTCCCAAGAAATCTGGGATTCAAGTCCAATTCATTGTCTTTCCCCATCTCTCCTGCCATATCCTTTAGCTTTCTGCACATTATTATTATTATTATTATTATTATTATTATTATTATTATGCCACCCATCTGTCTGGGTTGTCCCAGCCACTATGGGCGGCTCCCAACAAAATATTGAAAACACAATAAAACATCAACCATTAAAGACTTTGGCAGAGGGGCTGCATGTGGTCACTTCAGGAAATGCTTGCTGAAAATGCTTGACACACTCTCTTCATCAGGAAGTCTTCAAGGATGAAACAGGTTCTGTGATTTGACAACAGTTTGTGAAATCACTTTTAGGCCCTTACACCAGCCAGCCTTAGCTGAAAGAACAGTGATAATTCTAGATCACTCTCCAACCAAAGTTCCCGCTGAAAATGACAGTAAATTGCAACATTAAGATTAACAGTAACATAATACACTGGTAAAGGTAAAGGGACCCCTGACCATTACGTCCAGTCGTGACCGGCTTTGGGGTTGCGGCACTCATCTCGCTTTACTGGCCGAGGGAGCCGGCGTACAGTTTCCAGGTCATGCGGCCAGCATGACTAAGCCGCTTCTGGCGAACCAGAGCAGTGCACGGAAATGCCGTTTACCTTCCCACCGGAGCGGTACCTATTTATCTACTTGCACTTTGACGTGCTTTTGAACTGCTAGGTTGGCATGAGCAGGGACTGAGCAATGGGAGCTCATCCCATTGCGGGGATTCGAACCGCTGACCTTCTGATCGGCAAGTCCCAGGCTCTGTGGTTTAACCCACAGTGTCACCTGCGCCACCATACAGTGGTACCTCAGGTTACATACGCTTCAGGTTACAGACGCTTCATGTTCCAGACTCAGCTAACCCAGAAATAGTACCTCGGGTTAAGAACTTTGCTTCAGGATGAGAACAGAAATCACGTGGTGGCAGCAGCTGGAGGCCCCATTAACTAAAGTGGTACCTCAGTTAAGAACAATTTCAGTTTAAGAATGGACCTCCAGAACGCATTAAGTTCTTAACCCGAGGTACCACTAATAATTGTCCCACTCATAGTCAAAATGACAGCAAAAGAAAAGTCACAGTGTACAGGAATCTACCAATTAAACCCAGAAGAGAGTTATTTCATTCCCACTGTGAAAATGTATTGGTAGCACATGATCTGCGTAAAAACAAAATAATAGTAATAATAGTAAATTCAAATTCTACACCAGGACAAGCTGCTCTGATTTGCACAATTGATTTGGCTCTTGCTAGTCACAGGTGGGAACAAGTGGTAGGAAGAGTTGTGGCTGAGTGTTGTTGTGACTAAATGCAGCCCGGGCTGGATGCTTCACTAGTAAATAATGGTATCCTATTTTATATGTTCTGGGGCTAAGCCCTTGAACTGAAACCAAATTCCATGGCTGCTACTTTGCGTAAATATGACCGGCACATTGCAACACTTCTTTTGATGTCTCTGTGTACAAGAGAGGATGTTTAGAAATCATCATTGGTTCAATAGAGATTCAGCAATGGGAAGTTGCATTCGGCAAGGGGAGAAGTCATTTTCAGGAACTGGTCTTTGGGACACCTCTCGCCTGCTAACTCGCAGCCTGCTGGGCTGGTTTGATAGGAAGTCCTGACGTTCATGACCCTAAGAAGGCTTGATGCTAATGACCCCAATCTGTATATATGATGAGCACTTCAGAGCTTCATGGAAAACTTACTGAAACTGATGATCTCAAGCTCACTGTGGAACTTGTCATATGTCTCAACACATGAGACAGACCATACTGTGATCTCATGCTCAAGTTTCCCACCACAGCTTGTGAACACAGAAGTTCCTTCTTGATGTCTCTCCCCAACTTTGCATCTAAAGTTAGGCAAAGACAGATACAACGTGAGAGTGGTGGAGGTGGCCATTCCTTGCTCTCAAAAACAGATGCAGCCTTACTGATTTGTGATGATTCTAGGAGTGGGAATTGTTTTCTAGGTTTTCATCCATTTGATTTGAGCTGGGGGAAACTGGTTGTGACCAGTGGTGTGTGGAGAGGTCTCAGGTGTGTGCAGTTCTGGGTCTTTTTTCAGCCCGAGCAGCAGGTAAACTGGTGAATGCCTTTTCCTCCCACAGGTGAATGAGGTGATGACAAGGTGTTCAAGCATTACACTAGTTTGGGAGAGATAACCGCAGAGAAAGTCAGAGAATGAGGGAGAACTGAGACATGGCGGAGACTGTCATAGCTTTAAAAAAATGGTTTATTCACCTATTTACTCACTCTGCATGGAGGGAGTCCAGCTCTTATAGCATGGTCCTTTCAAGAGGGGCTTATCCCCCACAACAGTGCAGCCCTGGAGTCCAGTCACAGATGACTTTGGGGTTGCGGCTGTCATCTCGCTTTACTGGCCGAGGGAGCCGGTGTACAGCTTCCGGGTCATGTGGCCAGCATGACTAAGCTGCTTCTGGCAAACCAGAGCAGTGCACGGAAACGCCGTTTACCTTCCCGCCAGAGCGGTACCTATTTATCTACTTGCACTGACTTGCTTTCGAACTGCTAGGTTGGCAGGAGCTGGGACCCCGTCGCAGGGATTCGAACCGCTGACCTTCTGATCGGCAAGTCCTAGGCTCTGTGGTTTAACCCACAGTGCCACCCGTGTCCCTTAGATATGTATCAGGTCCATAAATTACCATATAGCATATATTCAACATAAAAAACAGCAACAATTTGTTGTGGACAGCTGGACATATAGAGGGCCCCATTACCTTCAGTAGCTTAGGGCCTCATCAAACCTCTATATCTATCTATCATCTATCATCTATCTATCTATCATCTATCATCTATCTATTATCTATCTATCTATCTATCTATCTATCTATCTATCTATCTATCATCTATCTATCATCTATATCATCTATCTATCTATCTATCTATCTATCATCTATCTATCATCTATCTATCATCTATCTATCTATCATCCATCATCTATCATCTATCTATCTATCTATCTATCTATCTATCATCTATCTATCATCTATCATCTATCTATCTCTATCTATCTATTTATCATCTATCTATCTATCTATCTATCTATCATCTATCTATCTATCTATCTATCTATCTATCATCTATCTATCTATCTATCTATCTATCTATCTATCTATCTATCATCTATCATCTATCTATCTCTATCTATCTATTTATCATCTATCTATCTATCTATCTATCTATCTATCTATCTATCTATCATCTATCTATCTATCTATCTATCTATCTATCTATCTATCTATCATCTATCTATCTATCTATCTATCTATCTATCTATCTATCTATCTATCTATCATCTATCTATCTATCTATCATCTATCTATCTATCATCTTTCAGAGATCTGCCTGTGGTTGTTGGAAAGAGCAGATTCGACTGGATGGATCTGGTTCTGATCCTTCCTGGCTATATATTCAGCACTGATTTTTCTTCAGGGCTGGTGCAGCTGGAAGGGCTGATCTAATCCTGAATGAGAAATTCCTGGCAAAAGAATACTTCTTCCAATCCCTCCCTTACCCCCTTTGGCATCGGGGGGGGGGGGTTGTTGGTCATTATTTTTCTTTCCCTTTGAGGTCAGTGGCCGACTTCTAAATGCACCAGCTCAATAAACACACCACTCAGCTCCTAAGTGTGTTTTCCATATAGTTGACTTTTCTAAACCCTCTCGCTTTCAGATTAATGTGGGGCCCTTGGGGAGCCTGAGTTCTGAATCTGAGACCAAAACCAGATCACACCAGCCTGCTCTAAATTTGCAACTCTCCACTCCTCCACCGTCCAATAAAAGCCTCACAAAATATTCCATGAAAGCGCAATTCAGTTTACTCATGTTATTATTATTAGCCGATCGTTGGCAAGGGCATTTAATTTGCATTAATGGAACAACGTTGTCATCATGATTCACGTATATACTTTCTACTTTGCAACCCCTGGAAACCTTTATCCAAATTGGTGTGTCCCCCCCCCTTTCCTTTTCTGGATTAAAGGTTTTTGTAGGCTATAAACTGCAAAAACAGCCACGGCAAAAGCCACAGCTTAAAATGGCAAATGGAATCTCTGGGTTAATGGGCTTGAGAGGCAGAGGAGCAGTTTGAGAGAAAGGTTGGGAAGTAATCTGATACCAGCTGCTTCCCTGGGGGTAGGAGGTGGAGTGGCTCAGAATTTGTTCCTTTTTGCGCATCAGTTTTGTATTAAACTTTAAAATCTTCGCAAATAAATTCCACGTTTAAAGTTATGCATTTCTCTTTAAACTTTGGCTTCCTGCCTTTCCTTCCATGCTGTTCTTAATCCCATGCCATTTACATGCTACACTCTAATAAACGTTTCACCTAAGACACATTCTTCTGTTCAAAATATTATCATTTTTCTTCTGCTGCTCCTGTTTCGAATCCTGCTCACAATTTCATCTGATTATGATATGTTTTCCAGATAACCCCAAAATGGCTTCCATTCTTCTATAAGTGTAGATTTTGCAAAAAATAAATTTAAAAAGAGCTCAACAACTTTTGTCTGAATATGGCAACCCTAGTTAAAGATGGATGTTGCTATTGTGTGAACTCTTAGTAAAATGTGAGTCAATGAGGCACAGCCTAGGGAGCAGGCCATTCAGGACTAGAAGCTATAGATTTAAGATAACAATAATAAGGAAAGCAGAATAGCACCTTTATTTCACAATTGAGTCCCCCCCGCCCGTCCTTGCACAGAATTACAGTACAGTACAGTGAGAGAGAGGCAGAGGGAGAGACGTGGTTATGATCTCAAGTCTGGCAAAGAGATGCAAACAGCCAAAAGCTACGTGAGGTTCCTTTTTCTTGTTATTTCGGAAGAAATTGGTCACAGATTACGCAACCAAACAAAGCAATTGCTCCAAGACAGAGAGCTTGTGGGAATCGCTATGGTAACATCTGGAATGGAAGTTTTGCCTCATCTTTGTATTTATGTGAGTGTGAAGCACAAGGTTTGTGTATATGTCTACACACAGGAGCCACGGGAAAGGTTTAGTTGGCAAAGATGCTCGCTGTGTCTCAGTCATCACAAACAGAAGATATCAGAGATGAGAGACCCATTTCTGATGGAATCTGCTCCTGCTCTGGAGAATGCTGTTGGCACTGATCCAAGGGCATACTTGTCACGCTCCTAAAAATCACTTCTGAAATTTAAAATTTGTCTTTTAGAATGCAGATGCCTAAAACCCATGCCAACCTTATTACTGCCCATCCCCCCACTCCGTCTTAGTTAATACTGCAACCTGTGTGCAGGGCTGGACTTTGGGTTTTGGCACCCTGTGCCAGCCCAAAATTGGGCTCCCTCCACTTTCACTTTCCATTCTGCACATGCAGTACATCATAGTTGCGATGCCCTGTGGCACCCCGCCTTGGCTCGGCACCCACTGCGGGGCAACCAGTTGCACTGGCCTAAATCTCCCTCTGCTGTGTGTACACTGGTGGGGTGGACTGCAATAAATGCCCCAGGCTAGCACCCAATGGCCACACTGTTGCACACCACCCTGGGATGCGGGTGGTGCTGTGGTCTAAACCACCAAGCCTCACAAGGTCGGCGGTTTGAATCCCTGGGTGGTGTGCTCCTGTTTCTCTGTCTCAGTTCCTGCCAACCTAGCAGTTCAAAAGCATGCCAGTGCAAGTAGATAAATAGGTACTGCTGTGGCGGGAAGGTAAATGGTGTTTCCATGCGCTGTGGCTTCTGTCATGGTGTCCCGTTGCGCCAGAAGCAGTTTAGTCCTGCTGGCCACATGACCTGGAAAGCTGTCTATGGACAAACGCCAGCTCTCTCAGCCTGAAAGCGAGATGAGCGCTGCAACCCCATAGTTGCCTTTGACTGGACTTAACTGCACAGGGGTCCTTTACCTTTACCACCCCAATCTCTGAGTGGTGCAAGACTCTGGGAGTTCCAGACGCTTACCTAGTGTTCAGTTTCCTTGGAATGTGGGACACATCCATGTCTTTAGGATATATGGTTTATTTACACATACAGTGGTACCTCGGGTTAAGAACTTAATTTGTTCTGGAGGTCTGTTCTTAACCTGAAACTGTTCTTAACCTGAGGTACCACTTTAGCTAATGGGGCCTCCAGCTGCCGCTGCGCCGCCGCTGCACGATTTCTGTTCTCATCCTGAAGCAAAGTTCTTCACCCAAGGTAATATTTTTGGGTTAGCGGAGTCTGTAACCTGAAGCGTATGTAACCCGAGGTATCACTGTATATACAACCTGAGCCTACGATGGTGGGGCTCACGGCATCAACATCCCATAAGGTATTGCTTTCCCCATAGCCACAGCCTTGGATTCAAGCAGAAATCAAGCATTGTTCTTTTTCTGGCTTCTGCCTGCTTCTAGCCTAGCTCTCTTAACACACCTCTGACTATTGTCCTTCTCACTACCAGCCAAGTATGGAAGTGAGCCCACCCATCTGGCTCCTGTAATAAAGCCACTTCCTTTGTTACACAAAGGACCTATAGCATGCATAGGCAAACTAAGGCCCAGGGCCCAGATCCAGCCCAATTGCCTTCTAAATCTGGCCTGTGGACGGTCCGGGAATCAGCATGTTTTTACATGAGTAGAATGTGTGCTCTTATTTAAAATGCATCTCTGGGTTATTTGTGGGGCATAGGAATTCATTCATTTTTTTCTGCAAAATATAGCCCGGCCCCCCACAAGGTCTGAGGGACAGTGGACCGGCCCCCTGCTGAAAAGGTTTGCTGACCCCTGACCTATAGTTAACTCACCAAGAAACTTGCCTGGCTCCTTCAGCAATGAAATCTCACAACAATACCGTTTTTGCCAAGCCACCTGATACATAGCCTCTCCACTCGCTGCTAGCAAGACAAGATGTCCCCACTAGGCCTTAGTCTCCATTTCCCCCCACAAACCCGAGGTATATTACCCACCTGTGCTTCTCTGCTCACTATTTCCCTCCCCTATCAGGAGAGGAAGCTGCGGTCTGCAGTAGCCCTTCAGAAGCTGCAGATGGAACAAGCAATTCATAATGTTGTTGTTTCTGGAGACTAATGGCAAAGAGCCAAATGCAATGATTGTCAGGATGCCCAGAACACTGGACTGGGCTATTATTACATGTCTCTCTGATTTATTAGGGCTTTTCGGATTATTTTAGCTGCTCGCAACTAAAACTTTTAGAAGTAGAGTTTGAATTTTCCGCCTTGTATTGTCTTTCAGAATTAAGGATACTGTAGCCAAAGTAGCCCATAAAATGCCTTTCAAGCTGCCTCTGTCCAGTTTGACCATGATGGTGTCAGGCAAACAGGCATGCTGTTGACATAACAGTCCATGGGTATTTGATACTCTCTGCTATTCCTCAGGGCTGTCTGACATTAAAAAGACTATCAGCAAAATGTGCCCCCCTCCCGGAGGAAGACCTTTTGTAAAGTCAAACTTGCAATGTGATGTTGCTGTCCTTATCAATGGTGCAGCTTGACTGAGACCGATATCCATTAACACAGGGGGTGGGGTGGGCAATGTGATTTTAGGTTTGTTGACACAAGTATCTTTTTAAAGGTTGTAGTGCTTTGAATATTTAGACTGAAGTTCAACCGGAATCTATTGAAGTCGTTTCTCAGAAGGTTATGCTATCTCATTTACAGTTGCTTTGTTCTCATTTAGAGCAGTGTGTTCTGTTTGGGGGTTCATCGTGCAAGGAGGATAGTCACAAGCCGCCATTTTTCAATTAGTTTCTTTTCCAAAAAGAAAAATAAGAATGGGTGAGGGGAGAAGATGGAGCAAGCAGGACAAAGGGTGGGGAGAAAGGAAGAAAACTGTATGAAAATAAATGTGGCCATTGGTTCTGCTTTACAGGAAACAATAATAAATTATTATTTATTATTTATTATTATTAATACCCCACCCATCTGGCTGGGCTTCCCCAGCCACTCTAGGAGTCTTCCAACAAAATATTAAAAGACAGTAATGCATCAAACATTAAAAGCTTCCCTAAACAGGGCTGCCTTCAGATGTCTTCTAAAAGTCTGGTAGTTGTTCTCTTTGACATCTGGTGGGAGGGCGTTCCACATGGCAGGTGCAACTACTGAGAAGGCCCTCTGCCTGGTTCCCTGTAACTTGGCTTCTCGCAGTGAGGGAACCGCCAGAAGGCTCTCGGAGCTGGACCTCAGCGTCCGGTCAGAACGATGGGGGTGGAGATGCTTCTTCAGGTATACTGGGCCGAGGCCACTTAGGGCTTTAAAGGTCAGCACCAACAATTTGTGCTCGGAAACATACTGGGAGCCAATGTAGGTCTTTCAAGACCGGTGTTAAACCGTCCTCTATTTGAAATGTTTTTTTTCTAAGCAGGTACACAAGCCACCAGGACTTTCCCACTGTGGTGCAGTATACTGCATTGTTTATATATTTATTACTTCATGGAAAAAGCTGCTATGATTCAGTTTCGAAAGAATTTGTATTTCTCATAGTGCTTCCATTTCGTTGGGATTTCTAAACCTCTTAGCCGTATATAAATTGGCTGTATACTAACAGTATTTCTGCTTAAATCATCAAAAGAAGGCTCTTCCTGCAGGAAGCTTGGGACAAAAGAGTTTGCTAATTTTGCAACATCACTGCATTGCAGGTTTAATCGCCTTGGTTTTAAGGGGCTTATCCTTTGAAATGTTTTGATGTCAATAGCCCACCCCCCCCCAACCCCCAGGAGTAGAAGAAAAGAGTGCACTAATGTTCTAGTAAAATAAAAATAATTTATTAAAACATATCTGCTCTTCAAAAGGACAACTTCACTGAAGTTTGTCAGTACTTTCAGCATGGGTAGGAGTGTTCAACACAACCAGAGTCTACCTACACACAAACACACATACATATCTACAGCTGTTATTTTAAGTCTGGGCTAAGTTCTGCTCCATCTGCACCTTCATGCAGGCAAACTTTGACCCCAGTTAACCAGCCAGTCAGCATGCTCTGTTTTAAGTCAGTCATCTCTGCATGAAATGTTAACATTTAACGTCAGAATTTATGTTGAGCAGTCGCACATCTGTGCAGAGATGCAAGCTCTGTAGGGAACCCGCATGAGGAACCCTATAAATTATTATATGCTGCCAGTTGTTTAGGAAAAGTAGAGACAGCGAATTATTCAAAGCATTTTCTATGTCCCAGAAAAATTCGGTCTGCGCAGAGCTACTCCAGAGCTTATTTATTTTAACAAGGGAGGCTGATCTTATCTGGCTTAAGAGTGTCAACGCATCCATGTTGATAGATGGATCTGGATGACCCAAAATGCGTCAGACGCTCCTTGCCAACAGCATCTTTTTAATGAATTTTCCCTAGTAACTGGCCAGCAGTTTCACTTGGGTTTTCCTTGTGGACTATATTATTGCAGCGTGCTGGAATCTGAGAACTGCCAGAGTCAATATATGCCCATCCTCCGTGGAAACATATAAGTTACATTTGGGCAGATCTCCTGCACAGTCAGTTCATTTCAGTCCATCCAGTCTGCAAAGACATGGGCTTCCTCCTTAACGGAAAAAAATGGCACTCTTTTCCGTTTTGCTTCCTCTTCCCTCCTGGACTTGGGAGTTCATGTCGCCTGAGGCTCCTTATGGATTGGCATTTTACACAGCTCCTGGTAGAATTCAGACTCCAGGAACCGTGGATAGGCATTATTCTCCATCAAGCTGTAGACTCTCTTCTGGGCTGTGCTGAAGCAAGTGTCTGTCGCCTCTTGGAGGTTCTGAGCAATGGTATTCTTGGTCTGAAAGTCTATGTTGATCTGAAATTAAAGGAGAGAAAGAACATGAATTGCCCATTCCGGATCAGACCCAAGGAATCATTTAACCTAAACCTCTACTCAACAGTGGCTAGCCAGCTGCCTTATAAAGATGAGTGACCTTCACCTGCAGCTTATTCCCAGGATCTAATAATCTAAAGTAAACTGCCTCTAAATTTGGAGGCTGCATTCAACTGCTGTGACAAATGGTAACTGACAGAGAAATTCGGGAATGCATATAGGCCTAACTGTTTTCAAGTCATCAAAGCCAAAAGTCATTGCACCCTCTCTATGTTCCAGCATGATCACATATTTCTACAAGAAGGCCAAGCAATTGGTGGATGAGTAGAATTCTCCTATCCCTCTGTACTGTGAACACCGGTAGAATGAATATAGCTTGTTGGGTGGTGGCATTTCCCCTTTGGTACAGATTAAGGGGAGCTACAAACCCACCAGACTCAAGGTAGCCAAGATTAGGGCTGGTGGTTTTAAATCCAGTGGGATTTTAACTGGGTAAATGATGCTATCCTTTTTTCCACTAGTAAAATACTTTGCACCAGTTGTGTAACATGATGCTTGGCTGTGTACAGACTCTGCAGGAAAGTGCCTTGTTGTGGTATGCTGCTACTTATATTAAGTGCTACCTAAAAATTAGATGTATGAGAGACCCTTTGGTGTCTGTTAAGTTTCCCATAGGCCTCACCTTAATGAGAATGTGATGTCCACTTTGGTCAGTTGCAATCTCACAGCCTAAGAACATGTAGGACCTATTTTAAGTTGCATTTTTCTTTTAATTGTGAACTCTGGACTGAAGCCCTAGGAGAATTGTACACGGAAACCAATATAGCAGAACTGCCAGATCTGTATGGATTTAAACAAGAGTTCTGGAGCACACATTTATAGCTGGTGTTCTCTAGATATTTTAGACTTCAGACCTCATCAGCCCCAGCCAGCCTGCCCAATGATTAGGTATTTTGGTAGTTGTAGTCCAAAATATATGGAAACCACCATATTGAGGAAGGATACTATAAAATCTGCTCACAGACTAAACTTTCTTGTGGATTCTCAGTTATGATACAGTTGTTTTTCAAGTGGATTTCTTCCCTGGGAGTAAATTACAAATGCCAAATGGCTAGCAAAATGAGCCTGGGAATGAGTATTCCTAATTCTTACGATGCCACTGAAAGGAATAGAAAGTGATGAGAGAGTGAAAAAAGTAAATAACTTGGGAAGTTCTGCTTACCTCTTTGGGAGCTTCCTTTTCAATAAAGTCACTGTAAATCTTCTTAGCCTTGGCGGTCATTTTCTGTGGGGACTTCGTTTTCTTGAAATCCTCACAAGCCAGCCAGAAGTCAATGTTCTCTTCACAAAACTCAGATTTCAAGAATGCTCTGAACGCTGCCAGACCATCTACAAAGGAAGGTGAAAGAGATGGATTAGCTCAAAACATCCCAGGAATGCTGTGTGTATATATGCATTGCCTTCATAAGTCTCTCGCTTGTTCACTCTGCAACTTCCTTGGATCATTTAAATAAAAAGTACCAGAACTCGCCCCCACTTAAAAAAAACAACAACCCCGGGGTATGAGGAATCTAAAATGACCAGCCAATTTTACATTCTGTATCGTATTTTTTAAAGCAACTTGTGTTCTTTTCCAAGAAGCCTTGAAAGTGAAAGCAGGGGAAACTTTCTAAAATTTCTCCCCTGCCGTTTTGAAATTGTATATTAACCTTTAGATGTTTATGGAACTTCTGGAAGGTATTTGCAATGGAAAGGCTGACTCGAGAGTCCACTTGGCAGCAAATGCCATATAACTAATGAGAAGTCTACATTTTTTCATTAGCTTAGCAAGTAAAGGCATAGCTGCAGAGTGAACTGAGCTCCCATACAGGAGCTCATAGAGGAACAGATCAAAAATGGATCTTATTAATGAGAAATGTGCATCAGAGCATGGCACAAGGCAGGCGCTTTTCTTACTCATTATAACCAACAATACAAGCATCAGAGTGTAATGTTTGCAGGAGACCTTACCCAAAGTTGACCAAAATCAATTAAAGGCTCCTAAATATTGCAGGAGCTTTGAATTGAACTAATAATGGGCACCTTGCAACTTGGAGACTCTTAAATGCAGCACTCCAGTGGAAAAGACTACATTTTATGCCAGTGGTGCTACATCTGCATATGGCACAGAAAGTCCAAACAGTAATGGACACTAACTGAAGTTGGAGGGCAACTGGCACCCCATAATAATCAGCTACTTGGCAGGTGCCTATTGGAAAAACCTGGATTACCCAAGAATGGATTTTTAAGAGCACCCAACTGTTCTGCACGGCACATACAAGACTAAGGGTTAGTGGAGCCTGAATCTGCGCACAAGTGAACATGCGCACAACTGCTTTACTGTCCCATAGTGTGATTAATTGCAGGGCTTTTAAATAAGACTTTTCCTACAGCGTGCCAGCACCGCTCAGCACACCGCCTTGCCATGTGCAGGAAGAAACTGCCCTCTCTTTTCTTCACTGCAGATGTCTATTCTCCAGCTTACATAGTTCCAAAGGAATGCAAAGCCAGCTAAAAATACAGGCTAGTTATGGAACTGCAAAACAGGAGAGCTCTTGCCATGGGAAGCGCTGTGGAGTTATGCCTGGATAGAATTATGCTTTCTAGGAATATGGGTCCCAAAGCAGCCACAAACGCCCATGGGAACAGCTAACCCCTATCTTGCAGAGCATCTTTTCCAGGAGAACCCTCACAAAAGGAGCCACTATTCTTGTGTGTTAAAGTCCTGCTCATTAATTGAACTTACATTTGTTAGCAAGCAACTCATCAAATGCTTCCGACCATAGCTGGGCTTCCTCAGGAGACGGCCTGGAAGAAACAGGAGAAAAATAGGACGATTATTATTACTGCTTTGGTGGCCTATTGCATAGATTTTTAAAAAATAAAAATATCCACTGGTGAGAAAAAGTGAGATGCATACCTAAGAAGTGCCTTTTGCTGCCCTTTCTTGTTGGCCTTTGCAGTGGTAGAACTGGAAGAGTTCTGCAGGAAGTAACTCAGCCGTGATTTCCAATCTTTCATGCTAAAAGAAAACAAAGAAAAATCAAGTTCAACCAACTGTACCCTTTGATTTTAAAGTGCAAAGAAGTCTGAATCTGTGGCTAATTAACATAAACTGAGTTCTGTTTGCTTAACAAAATTCCCAGATTTTAATCTAGCACCCAGTTTATGCCCAATAACTTCTTTTATCTCTGTAACCCAGCTGAGCTTCACACCTCAAGGAGTTTCATGACTGACAAATGTGTGATCAGACTTCCACTGAAAAGCATTATGCTTGAGCCCTGGTGGCCCATTCAAGCACATGCAATTTGCTGAATGCATCTGCAAGACAACAAGGACCAATTACCGAGAACAATTTCAGCAGGATCAGAGATAAATTCTGAGAATAGGGAGTTCAATGCAATCATATATTTTTTTTAAAAAATTACTTGCTCATGCCTCTTTCCCTTCACACAAAATGCTAGACTTGTGAGAATTAAGTTGCAGGCTCCCTGTTAGTAGAATGGCAGGATATATGTGTGTGTTAAAATTAATCTTATGCATGCTTTCTTGGAAGTAAATTCTGCTAACTCTAACAAGAGGACACAAAGGATCAGGTTCTGAATCTCGCTTTTCTGGTTTCTGGAAATATCACTCAGGCTTTCAATACAGTACTAAAAAATATTTGCATGCTGCAGCCGATCTAATATTAGTACAATACTGCATAATATTCAGATTGATTTTGCAGAAGACGGACAGCCAAGCCAACCTTGGCAACTCTATCATGTAGCCAGGAGATGCAAAATGCACTTTAAACCATGCTAGGCAGCAGATACGATTTACAGGTTTTTCGATTTTGCACAACAGGCAGTATTTGAAAGACAATACTGACTTTTGTTTTAAAAAGCACAATGCCCCAAACATCAGCTGTCTTTTGCTCCAGTGGGGAAAAACTTATTTCACCAAGGGTTGGAGGGAGTACGACTGAATTGCATACTTCCTCCTCACGCTAAAACAAATGGAAAGACCCTTTTGAAAGGATAAATCGCCTCTCATACGCGCCAATTCGCAGTTCTTCATTCAGAATGTTTGCCGATCAGACTTCACAAAGATTCTTTTCCCATCCGGAATACAAAACCCCCGAGGAAATAGGATGCTAGGGTGCTTAAGTGCATGCAAAAAACCCTTTGTTAGACTGAAGCGCAACACTGCTTGGAATGAAAGACGATCCAGCCTCAGCGAATCAGTTTTAAGCCCCAGTCATTCCCATAGGAAGAGTATTTAGCCGCAATTCCTGGGAGCTTGTGGGGCGCTGCAAATTCCTGCCACCCTACACACGTTTTCTATTAAGTCTCGCTGCAAACAGCGAGGCTGACTTCTGTAAGGAAACTTAAGGCTGAACTGTAAGAGAGCACTCTAGGACATTCCCAACGGTCCTTTGCAAAACTGTTTCATGCCTGTCCCCCAAATCAATCACACCTGCAAGACTTAGACTACGCTCCGCCGGTGCCGGACAGTGCAAGCCTCTGAGCTGCACAGAACCCTTCGCCCAAAACCGCTCTGCCTAACTCCCTAAACTTGCGACAAAAAAAGAAAGAAGATAAAACGAAACCAGAAGAAAAGAACGCACAGCATCCGCAGAGGGGAAAAACAAACCCTTTTACCACCTCCAGGATTAAGAGCAGAACTTTGCTCTAGCACGAAACATTCCGATCCAAAAACAGAAATATGGTTTACAAGTAGCCCCTTCTCCCAAAAAGAAACCCATTGGATTTTTGCCTTTTAACTTACATGGTTCTCTTCATCTTCCCCTTTTTCTCTTCTTTGCTCTGGCAGTTGCTGGCGCTCCTCTCCATTGGGCTGCAGTTGTGCTGGAGAGCCAGAAACATTGCACTCTGCATAATCGGAATTTCCGCTTCGAGGTGCTTCCCCGAGCTCTGCTGCGAGATACTGTATCTGAGCTTTCGCCGGGGCTCGCCTTTTATATAGAGGAAGGCTGGCGAGGGCGGGGTTTCGGCCTCACGCCTTCCGCCCGCTGATTCGCTTTAGCGCAAGGGACACAAGCCAAGGACGCCTCCCAACCCGGGCGCTCGCCAGCCAGGCTCTGACGCAGGCAGTGCGCTCCCGTCTTGCACAAAAGCAGCCGGGCTGGTGCAAGCGTTTTCCTCCCCTCTTGCAATGCTTAATCTTTTGTTCTCCCCCCCTTAACAACAAAAAAAGACTTTTGAGAGACTCGCTTTTTTTGGCAGCTGGAAACGGGCGAAAAATAGACCTCACGAGCCGCCTGCAAATTGGGGATACGGTTGCAGGAGATAAAAATATTCCGGTGACTTTTCTGCTTTGCAGCTAGGTGGATGGCGAGAGCCTTATATGGTGTTGATTTCATTTTATTAGGAGAGAACTTGCAAGAGGCGGGAGCGGGGCTGGGGTGGACCCGCACATTTTAAATATCGGTAAATTCCCACCCACCTTTCATCAACAGCCTCAGATACTTAAACACACCGGGGAATAACTCCCTGTGATATTTTTAGGTAACAGTTTCTAGGATCGTGCACATTTAGGTTGCAATCCGTAATAGGCATTTACCTGGCATAAGTCCCACAAAACAAGCGGGTTTTACTTCTGAGTAGACATGCATGGAATTGCATTAGCTAGTGCACGTTTCTGCCCCTTTTCAAAGAGACCTGCGATAAACCTTGCCAAAACGATCTTTGTAGGACAAGCATCTCTTAAAGCACTAGCCCCTGGAAATGCAGTGTTTTGAACCTAGGCTGGAAGGGATTTTGCTCCCTTCATTTTTGGTGGGTAGTTTTGCACAACCTGCCTGTGCTTGTCTTCATTCCGTGTTGCTGTGTCTACAGAAAAATGCTCCAATGAGCTAACAAAGTTTCTTATACTTAACCTGTTCCCTGGATGGAACCGAGGTTGCAGCGAGCCTCAATACAATGCACACACAATACAATGCACATTTAGTCCGTTAGGAAACCAGGTCAGTTTGGGACTTAGATCTGAACCAGGGTTCAGATTCCACTGCACCCCAAAGACTGATTACTGGCTTGATTTCAGACTGCGTATTCTCAGTGTTAGGTTCACATGTTCACAAGAGAAATGACAACTGAGACCTGCAAAAAAGAAAAAGGGAGGAAGGTTGCAGTGTCCTTTTCAGACAACTCTTCCAGGACACTCCATTTCAGCCACATAAGGCTTGGCACTCTGAGAATCATAATTAATTTGGTATTAGTGGGCTATATCAAGACAGATTTTTCCTTTTCTCTTTGATCTCCACAAATCAGTTAATAGAATCTTCAATATTATTTTTTGCTAAAAGAGGGGGGCGCTCTTTAATTTCCCTTGTCTTTATGCTTGCACTTTGCTCAGAAATCTGGATCTATTCCTTGCTATGAAGATCTTTGGCCAGCAGAGTCTGATCTGAGACTTTCGGTCTAACATCATTTAGGCATGTAGCATTTCACATTTCCCTCCCTGCTTTACTACTTGTTTGTCCTGAAACTTTTCTCTTGAGAGGATACATTTAAAAAAAAAAAGACAGAAAAAAAGAGGAAATGCAGGGGGACATTAATTGTCGGGAGTATTATATAACGCAAGATGGTTGCGTGCTCAGCCTTGTCTCACTATCGCTTCCACTACTGCTTTCTCCAGACATTGACTGCAAAATGTTGCATCAGAATCAGCCCACAGTAAGAGAGCTTGTCTCGGTTTTTGAGCAGTTGGGAAAATACCAGCTACCGTGGGAAAGAGTAGCAATGTCACGTTGTAGGGGAGTGGGCACAATAATCCCCTGGGTGAACTTTTCACCCAACTTGGATGGCTTCAAAGAAGGATTAGACAAATTCATAGAGGGTCAAGTTATCAGTGGCTTCCAGCCAAGCCGGGTATATTTTACTGCCACTGTTGGAGGCAGCATGCTTTTGAATGCCAACTGCTGGGACTCCCAAGAGGGGAGAATGCCTTTAGAATCATAGAATTATACAGTGGAAGGGACCCTGAGGATCATCTAGTCCAACCCCCTGCAGGAATATGCAGCTATCCCATACAAGGATTGAACCTGCAACCTTGGCATTTTCAGCACAACGCTCTGGCCTTGTTGCACTCAGGTCCTGCGTTCAGACTTCTCAAAGGCAGCTGGTTATTATTATTATTTTATTTATATCTATTAGTCACTTTGTTGTTGTTTAGTCGTGTCTGACTCTTCGTGACCCCATGGACCAGAGCACACCAGGCACTCCTGTCTTCCACTGCCTCCCGCAGTTTGGTCAAACTCATGCTTGTAGCTTTCAGAACACTGTCCAACCATCTCATCCTCTGTCGTCCCCTTCTCCTTCTCTTTCCCAACATCAGGGTCTTTTCCAGGGAATCTTCTCTTCTCATGAGGTGGCCAAAGTATTAGAGTCTCAGCTACAGGATCTGTCCTTCCAGTGAGCACTCAGGGCTGATTTCCTTAAGAATGGACAAGTTTGATCTCCTTGCAGTCCATGGGACTCTCAAGAGTCTCCTCCAGCACCAGAATTCAAAAGCATCAATTCTTCGGCAATCAGCCTTCTTTATGGTCCAGCTCTCAATTAGTCACTTTACTAATAAACAAAATGACACAAAGCGACTTACAAACACAACAGAAATATTAAAACCAATGAACAAACACAATGTATAGAAACAACAACAACAAAAAATTAAACACATTGACACAAGACAAATCTAGCAGATCCTAGAAAGCTACAAATTTTTAAAAACCCTTTAAACTAAAGGCTAAAGGTAAAGGACCCCTGGATGGTTAAGTCCAGTCAAAGGCGACTATGGGGTTGTGGCGAGGGAGCCAGCGTTTGTCCACAGACAGCTTTCAGGGTCACATGGCCAGCATGACTAAACCGCTTCTGGTGCAACAGAACACTGCGATGGAAACCAGAGCTCATGGAAACTCCATTTACCTTCCCACTATAGCGGTACCTATTTATCTACTTGTACTGGCATGTTTTTGAACTGCTGGGTTGGCAGGAGCTGGGACAGAGCAATGGGAGTTCATCTCTTGCGGGGATTTGAACCACCGACCTTCTGATTGGCAAGCCCAAGAGGCTCAGTGGTTTAGACCACAGCGCCACCTGTGTCAAAAGCCTGGGTTAAAAGAAAAGTTTTTGCCTGAGTCTCAAACTTGACAGAGAAGGTTCCAGGTGAACTTCTTGGATGAGAATATTCCACAAGTAGGGAGCCACCACTGAAAAGGCCCTTTCTCATATTGCCACCCCGTGGACCTGCCATAGAAGGGACACATGGAGTAGGGGCTCAGATAAGGATTGCAGGTCTGGGGATATTGGAGTCCTGAGTAATGTAAGGTTTCATAGGTTAAAAACCTTCCCTTTGATCTGAGCCTAGAAATGGCTTGGTAGAAATGGCCATCGGGTCAGGATTGGTGTTATATACTTAGAGCAGCTTGAATCATGCACAAACGGCAGTTTCCATATTGTCTTCAAAGGCAGTGCCTTGTATCACACATGTCCAGCTAGGGGTGTAGCTGGGCCACCAGTCAAAGCTGATGGAAGGCAATCTGTGCTACGTAAGACCACCTGAGCCTCAAGCAACAGTGATAGATCCAGTAGTACCATCTACTCCAGGGGTTGGCAAGCCTTACCGGGCATGGGCCGGATCACTCCCGTGGAGATCCTCTGTGGGCCAGACCGGCTCAGCGCGACACCAGAAATCACAGATGTCTACGGCACTGGAAATCGCTTATGCGCATGCCCAGAAGCCAAAGATCGGGCCTGCGTAGAAGCGGTTTTCGGTGTCTGGGCATGCACAGAAGCGATTTCCAGAGCCGTGGAAGAGAGTCCCTGCGCTGCGTTGCACCGGTTTAGCGCAGCGTGTGGGGACTCACCAAGCAGGCTGCTCAGTTCGGGGGCGGCTCGGGGGCCAGTTAAATGGCCTCCATTGGCTGCTTCCGGCCCATGGGCCTTAGGTTGCCGACCCCTGATCTACTCTTCAAGCATAGGCCATCTCCCATCCATCTCGCCTAGGAACCAATCTTTTATTTTATTTTCCTTTTCTTTTTTTTAAAGAGAAGATTTTATTGGATTTTTCTTTTTTTTCTTTTTTATTTTTTATTTTTGAGAAGAGTTTGGATTTGATAGCCCGCTTTATCACTACCCTAAGGAGTCTCAAAGCGGCTAACAATCTCCTTTCCCTTCCTCCCCCACAACAAACTGTGAGGTGAGTGGGGCTGAGAGACTTCAAAGAAGTGTGACTAGCCCAAGGTCACTCAGCAGCTGCATGTGGAGGAGTGGGGAAGCGAACCCGGTTCACCAGATTACGAGTCCACTGCTCCGAACCACCACACCACACTGGCTCACAATTTTATTGGGTTTTTACAGTTTTATATTCAATCAAATAACACAATATAAGATTTGTCATATAAAAGAAAACGAACCCCCACCCGTGACTTTTCCCTCAACTTCCCCTTCTGTTCTTTAAAATATTTACTACTTCTACTGAACTATTATCTTCTTTTTATAATCTTACACCTTAATGCTCTTATTTTCTTATCAGTTTTATACCAAATTTTCCTTCATGATTACATCTTACAGTCTATTTCATTCCATGTTGTCCTTACTTAACCTTTTCTCTGATTTTCTTACTTGTAAGTGTTTAATCTAAGCCTGCTCGTGAGTTCACATCTTTACAGTATTTCTGTAAATATAACGTAAAAGGGGGAACCAGTCTTTTCTTGATTAAGCTGTTATAGGTTGATCCACAGGCACTACTTAAATTCTTAACTCGATTGCCTTGGAACAACTCAACAATTCCCTGCAGACCCAGTGGGAGTAAGTGACTGAATATGAATGGATTTTATGTAGTTTATGCACTCATCCAGTGCGCCGGATTCCGAACAATTGCCTCCTAAGGATTAAAGGTAAAAAGGGTAAGTAATAAAGCCAGTAGCTTAGATGGTTGAGCAATCTCTCTCAGACTTGGCTAATTGACATGTGACAAAACTTGGAAGTGAGAACAACCACCCATTTATTAAGAGTAGACAAACCAGTTGGGCTTAAAATAGGAACAACCTGAAACCTAGCTCTAAACCTTACCCAGAATAGAACAAATGGAAAGGTTGGGAGTCATGCACGTAACTAAACACAACTCCTGATCATCCTAACTTCCTGTTATCCTAGCACAGGCCTCCCTTCTGCTGTTATTTTCAGTGGTTTTTAGCACTCCTTGACTTTCTGCCCTTTTCAAGAGCCATTTGGCTTGATTTTCAAGTTCCCTTCTGTTTCTCTTCTTTTGGAACTACCTTGTCAATTGTTGCTATTACTATTATTAGTAGCAGTAGTATCATAATTAAAAAAGAACATTTTTTTTTCAGATATGGAAAGATGATAAAGTCCCGACCACAGAAGAATGGCAGATTAAGTTGATGAATTACGCCGCAATCGATTACGCCGATCGCAAAAACGATCGGAAGGATCAGAAATCAGGAAGTCCAACATTTGAATAAGGAATGGGGAAAATTTATAATTTATCTTAAAAACAGTTAAAATGGTTAGTAGGATTGGAATAACACTTGTAGTTTAATGATGAGTTTTGGATATAATAGAGGTGTAAAAGATTTGGATTATTATTATAGATGCAGGAGGAAATGACCCACAAAGGGGAGGAGAGAAGTGCAGCAGATTCTTTGTTGTTGTTGTTTAGTTGTTTAGTCGTGTCCAACTCTTTGTGACCCCATGGACCAGAGCAGCCAGGCACTTCTGTCTTCCACTGCCTCCCGCAGTTTGGTCAAACTCATGTTGGTAACTTCAAGAACACTGTCCAACCATCTCGTCCTCTGTCGTCCCCTTCTCCTTGTGCCCTCCATCTTTCCCAACATCAGGGTCTTTTCCAGGGGGTCTTCTCTTCTCATGAGGTAGCCAAAGTATTGGAGCCACGATCTGTCCTTCCAGTGAGCACTCAGGGCTGATTTCCTTAAGAATGGAATCTTGCTTTTATGATGTATGTTGGATATGCAATTCTAAAACTTTAATTTGAAAAACCAAAGAATTTTTTTTTAAAAAAAATAACAATTTTATTTAATTATTGAAATAAGAAACGAAACTTCACTGATTAACTGACAAAAGAGCAAAGTAGAAATAATGGTGACACCATTTTCTTCCATTCCTGTGCAGTCAAGCTATATCCCCTACAGCCATACCTCTGGTTGTGAACATGATCCGTGCGGGAGGCACGTTCGCAACCCGCAGCGTTCACAGCCTGAAGCGCTGCGTCCGCGCATGTGCTTGATGCGATCCGGTGATTCTGCGCATGCGCGAGCGCAGAAACCGGAAGTAACCTATTCAGGTACTTCCGGGTTCTGCATGGTCTGCTACCCAAAAACGCGCAACCCCCTGGGTTCGTAACCCAAGGTATGACTGTATTAGGGTAATGGCTTGTTCCATACAGCTTTTCTGGAAATACTAGAAGATGCTCCGGAATCGCTGTGGCTCAACTCTACCTGCTACAGCTTGTAATGAGTGAATGCAGGGAAATGGCTAATAGTTTGTTGCAACATATTCACAAGCCATCCATTTTTCCTCTTCCCCATTCCTTAACTAAAAATAAATAAATAAATAAATAAAAAGAAACCTGTATCACAGAAAGAGTCTCACTGCTGCTTGCTTGCTTTCTCTATCAAGGTCACAAAGCAACCAAGTCTAAACTAAACAAGCTTTTCAAAGTAGGAAACACTCCCTGTTGCTTCTCTGGCCTTCAGGGACACAGCTCTGAGTATACTCAAAATCAATGCACGATTCTGATAGTCTAATTCAGAGTTTCCCTAGCTGTTTTTGGACTACAATTCCCATCATCCCTGACCTGCTAGCTAGGAAACCCTGGTCTAACGCTGCCACACAGGACTTGTTTTGGTCATAGTCCTGATTACTTCAATATCTGCCACATTGGCCGTGCTGGGCTTTCATACCAGAGCCGACTTTCCAGCAGCCCAATCAACCCACATGCTTTTTCTGCAGGGAGACAACTTTAGGGTTGGCTGAGTGGTGCAGAAAGCTGATTGGCCACAGAACAGGCGACGGGCAGAAATGCCTCTGTAAGTTCAAGGAAGAATAACACAGATGGGGAACGGGAAGGTGTGTGTGTGGCTTTGAGATTTTTGAGGAGAATTTTTTAAAAAAATTGTTTGACATTTTCAGTGAGAGGGCTGTGCCCCAGCCTCCACTGACTGTTAAGTGTGCATGGCATGTTTTATGTTGTACTTTATTCTGGGAACTGCCCTGAGATCCATTGATGAAGATATATAAAACTGATTGATTGATTGATATTCCAGAGCAGGAATTTGGCACCTATAACCCCCCAGATATTGCTGGACTGCAACTCCCATAATCTCTGAGCATTGGCCATGCTGACTGGGGCAGATGAGAATTGTTGTCCAATCTCATCTAAGAACCACAGATCTCCCCATCTCTGGGTCTGGAGTAATAAGCAGGAAACAGGTTTTCAACACATAAAAAACGACTACAATTCAAACCGGGAGCCGGGAACTTCCTGATGTCACCGGACTACAACTCCTTGCCCATTGGCTGTGATGGCTGTGAGGGACTGGAGAGCAGAAACATTTGGAAAATAATAGAGATGGAGAGACAGAATATGACTGCATCAAGATAGAGGCTTCAAGTTCTTGTCTGGCCATGAAAAAGTTGCTTTCTTTCACCTAACTTACAGAGTTGCAAGGTTATTGTGAGTCGCCCTGATGATCTGGCACCACAACGTGATAAAACAGACGTGTGAAATTCAGCAATTGAAAACATTTCTTTAAAAAAGAAAAGAAACAGCCAACCTCTGCTATCTATAAAAAGCACTCATCTTTTCATTGTGTTGCAATGGAGTTTAGTTCTGAGCATGGTCATCTTCATAAGAAAAAGACACTAGAAAATAATAAATAAAGACACATTTGGAATTCACAAATTCTCTGGAAACTTTTCTTCCTTTGGAAAGCAAGCAATGTTTGGCACCCGGGATATCCTCATACATATTTGGCATCCTTTGGCGAATGGAGTCTCTCACTGTGCCTTATATGTTTGCTTTACCATTTAACTGTATGCCTTTTTATTCCTCTTTTTCAATTAACCATAAAATTGAAAGTGCCCGTGAAAAAAATATTTCAACCATCTTTTTACAGAGGAGAACAGCAAACACATCTGTGGGAGTGGAGTCCGCTGAAAACAGGATTATGAAGATTTTATATATATATAAATCTACTTGAACACTGCTGACTCTGTTGATTAAAATAAAATTATATGGGCTTTCCTCTAGCACAGTTTTTAAATTAAAACAATATGGCAATAACATGGCTAGTTATAAATAGGCTATTGCATTTTTATTCTGAACTGTGGGCAATGTATGTTTTCTCCAATTAGAGTGGTTTGCTGCAGTTAAACATTTAAGGTTGCAATCCCATGCACAGTTGCCTGAAAGTCAGTCCTCTTGAATACAGTCAATTGCAGCATAATGCAGTTTTTTGTTGGGATGAGAAGCTTTTATTGAGTTTTGGAAAAATAAGACGTGTGTGTGTGTGTGTGTGTGTGTGTGTGTGTGTAGGTTGACAAACTGTTTGTCAGTTTCAACAACACCGGGTCCTATGCTAGGAATGAATTTGAAGATGTGATAAAGTGTCATTCTTCTGAGTTAACTTTTTAGTTAAAATCTTCCTTGGAAGCACTATGCTCAATTAAAAAGGGGTTTAATGGTATCAGAGATGCTAATGGAATTGCACTGGGCTGAGCAAATTACAATTCAGCTCCCCCCCCCCCCCCCGCTTTCCTTCCTTCCTTGATGCCTTCATGCTTTTTTTCTCCACAGAAAAGTCAGATACCCACAGCCAGAAGTTTGTAGGGTTTTGCTTTGAATAACCCTCATAGCATGAATTCCAGGCTTACCCCACCACACCCTCTACTGGTTAAGGTTTTGCTAGCAAGAGTTAACATGTTTGGAAACAGCAAGATGAGCACAGACTAGGTGACTGGGGCACTGCCCCACCAACCTCAGTCAAGATCCGGCTATCTTGGACCTATGGGATGCGGGTGGTGCTGTGGTCTAAACCACTGAGCCTCTTGGGCTTGCTGATCAGAAACTTGGTGGTTCGAATCCCTACAATGGAGCTCCTGTTGCTCTGTCCCAGCTCCTGCCAACCTAGCAGTTTAGTGCAAGTAGATAAATAGGTACCATTATGGTGGGATGGTAAATAGTGTTTCCGTGCGGTCTGGTTTCCGTCATGGTGTTCTGTTGCACTGGAAGTGGTTTAGTCCTGCTGGCCACATGACCTGGAAAGCTGTCTGTGGACAAACGTTGGCTCCCTTGGCTTGAAAGTGAGATGAGTGCCACAACTTCATAGTCACCTTTAACTGGACTTAACCGCCCAGGGGTCCTTTACCTACCTATCCTGGACTTGGACCCTTTTGCCTTCTTACATCTGGCTAGACAGAGGGTGGTGCTGGCTCTCAGCATCCTCCTCCTTTAGTCTCAGGCGTTGCTCTTGTATGACCCGGCAGGGAGGAGGGTGGAGACGAATCTGGAATTAGTTGGATCTGTTGCCAATCCTTGCCTTTGGCTCCATCAATTCCTGGTCTCCTGGCCTTCCACCCCACCAGTTCCAATGGGCACCAGCCACCACAGACAAAGAGCAGATCTTTGCTACAGATTTGGTGGTAGCAATAAGATAGTGGCTTATCTTGGTGATGGTAGTGGTTAGGAATTTTGAACAGAGACTTTTCAGTACATCACCAAACGACCATTCCTAGGATACTTTGTGGGAATCTATTACTGTTCACATAAGTATATAGTCTAGGTTGGGTGAGACCCAGTGTGGAGTGGTTAAGAGCAGTAGACTCGTAAACTGGTGAACAGGGTTCGTGTCTCCGCTCCTCCATATGCAGCTGCTGGGTGACCTTGGGCTAGTCATACTTCTTTGAAGTCTCTCAGCCCCACTCACCTCACAGAGTGTTTGTTGTGGGGGAGGAAGGGAAAGGAGATTGTTAGCCGCTTTGAGACTCCTTCGGGTAGTGATAAAGCGGGATATCAAATCCAAACTCTTCTTCTTCTTCTTCTTTGGTACACCTCAGAGTACCTCAGGAGTAACAACATTGCCATGTACAGGTATTGAACCATTTGCCCATCTGCTTCTGTTTTCTATACACTAAGGATGAGAGAAATCTGCCAATTTCAGTTTATTTCAGCTTTTCATGTTTCCATCCCTAAGTTCAGTTCTCTACATTTCTACCCCAGTTGGTGATTTATTTATTTTTAAAGGCCTCTTGAACATTTGTCAGCATTTGTGAATTTCTCCTACTGTGCACATTTTTCCATATGCAATTTTTGCCAATTTTATATGCACATTTTTGCAAAGCAATTTCCCCTCATACGATGCATTTTTGTCTTTTATTTTCACTTACCGGCACATGCATTCATGTGCGCATTTTACCACAGTGTGTGCATTTCTGTACACATTCTTTGGCTGGAGAACTGCATTGCAAAATTTGGAGAAGTGTTTCCGCCTGCATATTTTTTCAGAAAATATGAATTTGGTACGTTTGCCTTTAAATACAAACTAAATTGAATTTCTACCCCATCCTGAGACTACACTAACTGGGACCAGATTTCATAGACTTAACTGAAGGTGGTAGGGATAAAACCTGGGAAAGATTATATTCAAAGCTCTAGTACTGTGCTGTGGGGCATCCCCATATATGTTCCTGGCACCAGAGTTAGCCCCAGAACAAACACAAAGTGACTTCTGTCGGCGTCGGATGGAGCCTTTAATAAGCCTTCCTCTCAGTGTTAACACTCTATTTGTGGAATTTTGCTGAAGATTATTTTCTGCCTTTACTTTTCCCACCAGTGGAAGTGTCACTGACGTCAAGTGTCTCCTGATTCACTGATGGATACTGCAAAAGAGATCCAGGCTGGAGATTAGAAAATGATCCTCTCGGTTAGGTAAGCCCAGGAAATTACCAGGATCTTATCCCAGTCCTTATAGGATAGATGTTTCTCTTTTTTTCTCAACTCCCTCACTGCCTGATAGCTTATGTTCCAGCTAATCCCAGGAGTTAGTCGAGGAGGCTGGAGGCAGAGAGGGTGGGGATCATACACATTGTGGGTGACGCTGCTGCTGTCGTTCATGTGGGAGTCTGCTTCTGCTTCTTCGTTTCAAATAATAGATGGGTGCTGAATCATTTGAGTGGAATCAGAGGGTGCTCATATGAAAGTGAGAGTCACAGGAGGAGCAAGAGGAGGTTAAAGATAAACATCAGAACAAAGTTTCAGTGGTGGCTCCCCACTTGTGAAAAGCTCTTCCCAGGAGGGTATGATGCAATCGCTGGCTGTGTAGGCACCATACATTTAAAATACTTATTTATTTTTTTGCTTTGGTTTTAAATTGCTGTTGCCTTTTATAGTGGGGAGCAATTGACCATATTTTTTGCTCTATAAGACTCACTTTCCCCTCCTAAAAAGTAAGGGGAAATCTGTGTGCGTCTTATAGAGCGAATACAGGCTGCGCAGCTATCCCAGAAGCCAGAACAGCAAGAGGGATTGCTGTTTTCACTGCGCAGTGATCCCTCTTGCTGTTCTGGCTTCTGAGATTTAGAATATTTTTTTTCTTGTTTTCCTCCTCCCAAAACTAGGTGCGTCTTCTGGCCTGGTGCGTCTTATAGAGCGAAAAATACGGTACATATCAAACAAATCTACTGTGATTTTCCGTGTATAAGACTAGGATTTTTTCTTTAAAAGTTATGTTAAAAATTGGGGGTCATCTTATACACAGATAGTGTATCCCCCCATTTTCTTAATTTGGAGTCCCCCCCCAAAGGAGGCGTGTTATACACGGGGGCGTGTTATACATGGAAGGACAGTCCACAGGGCATCAACGGTGTCTCTGAAAATTTTTGCACATCACTTGGGAAGACAGGCGAACTAATATCAGTGTACTGGAAGAAGCAAAGATCACCAGTGTCGAAGCAATGATTCTTCAACATCAACTTCGTTGGACAGGTCATGTTGTGTGGATGCCTGATTACCTTCTTCCCAAGCAACTACTCTATTCCAAACTTAAAAATGGAAAGCGTAATGCTGGTGGTCAACAAAAGAGGTTTAAAGACTGTCTCAAGGCAAATCTTTAAAAATGTAGTATAAACACTGACAACTGGGAAACACTGGCCTGCAAGCGCTCCAGTTGGAGAATAGCCTTTACGAAAGGTGTCATGGGCTTTGAAGACGCTCGAACTCAGGACAAATGGGAGAAATGTGCTAAGAGGAAAGCACGCTTGGCAAATCCACACCGTGATCAGCTCCTGCCCAGAAACCAATGTCCCCACTATGGAAGGATGTGTGGATCCAGAATTGGCCTCCATAGTCACTTACGGATTCATTGTTAAAACCGTGTTTATGGAAGACAATCTTACTTGTCTACGAGTGATCGCCAAAGAAGAAAAAGAATACACGGAAAAATACGGTAACTTAAACCTAACCTATGTGATGATCCAGCCATAAGCCCAGCATCTTAAACTCTTTTTTATTTGCATGGGAGCGATTCTGGGACATGCTCAACTCCTTAGCTGCATCCAGTGGCATAAGAGTGCTTCATGTTGGTTTAGCCTGTTTTATTATGGGAATACAAGGGGGAGGGGAAGTACAAGCAATATTTCAACCCACATTCCCAGTAAGAATGTAGGAGGACCTGTTCTCAGCTTCCACAGTCTTGCCAAATAAGTGTTAGAGGCCTGGGATGATTATACCTGGTGTGTGGAAAGTAAAAATGACATTATTTGACTATGATCATTTAAGGCATTTTTCAGACTCTCAGTGTATTATCTCAAAAGCTATCACAGTATCTCCCTTTCCTACCCGCTTCCCCGCACTGCAAAATTTAGAGTCTGTTTTCTGAACACTGTGATCTAATGACAGCTTGCCCTTTGGAGAACTATTAAACAATTCAAGACTTCCCTCCAAATTTATTTCAGAAAACAGTTGCTGTGCTCAAATTTAGCAGAGCTATGAAGTATTTAAATGGGTGGTCCCTGTTTCTCAGTGGGAGGCCAAGAGGAACTAAACAAGCAAACCCTTTCCTGATACAAGGGAAGAGCTCATTGTTAAAAATCAACTTCTTTTCCCCGTGTTGTTCCTACAACAAATGGTGCTTTTCACATCCTGCCTTTTATCATCCTCTCTTGCTGTACATAACCATCTGTGTTGGTTTATAATGTCCCCCAGAATAGCACTCAAATACCTCCAAAATGTTGATAGGATGCGTACTATATGTACATAACAGAACAATATGACAGCGTACCCGTTTCCCTGTTTGTTCTGGTGGAAGTGTAAAAATAATATGTATTTATGCAACCAGTTTGTCCCCCCTCCCCCCTTGACTCTCCCGCCTTCTGACATTTCAGCTGCTTTGTTTTAATTTTTACAGACAAAAACTTTCATAAAATACGGGTGCAAACGAGAACAGGCTGTTTCCTAAGCATTCTGGGTACTGTTCCGGATTGTTATGTAACGTCTGGCCTCCTTCCCTTCTCCACCTTAGAAAGAGGAATTGAAACAAAGTCCATGGAAGCATTTTTGCATTTTAAAGAACAGGACATTCTCTTCTGATTCGCACCTTTAGTCAATACAGGAAACAAAAACAGCTCCGTGTGTATTTTTAACCGCTGAATTTTCTTGCCAAATGTACAAGCATGTAAATATCACCTGGATGTATCCAAGATTGAACTTCCCTTGTTTAAGGCTAAATTAGGATATGAGAGAAAGGATAACAGTCTCTCCGTCATTCAAGTTCAGCCTATTTTATAGTTGTGAATTTGCCTTGGGCTGGAAATAACAGCATCAAACGGTAAAGAGAACAGCTTACTCTTGGGGTGTAACAGCTTATTTCTCCCACCAACCCAGCACAGTGAGGACCGTGTCATATGACCAGGTGATGTGATGGGAATGAAGATTTAGCATATGTGCTCTGAATGGTTCAGTAAAATATTTGTGCAGTTGTTTCATCCTGACCATTCCGCTCACATGAATAAAAAATGCACCAGCAAAAGTTTCCTTTCCCTATGGCCAGATGTATCAGCCGCCCGTGTGGGTGGGTTTTGGATACCATTAAGAACATTGAATTGGATCCAGACTAGAAGAGCAACCCTATATTTAACTTAGAAGTAAGTCCCATTGAGTTCAATTGTGCTTACTCCCAGGCAGTAGAAGCTGGTCCATTGGGGCAAATCGGGCACTTCCCTACCAACCCCAGTCTGTCCTCATCTGCCTCCCTGCAATAATTCAAATCACTTATCTGGTCCAGCAATCTGTTTTTCACAGGGAAGCCCACAAGCACTGTTGTATTCTGCCAATATTAAATCAGGTTGAACTATATCTTTGATCTGTTTGAATCCAAGTTTATGAATGTGAAAGATGCTCCACGTTACTACATGTTGACATTTTCCCACCACAAGAGTTGCCTGACAGATGTTCATAAATAGCCTTTACACACACAGAAAGAGAGCAGATGTCATCATTGATCATTCTTGGATAATATAGGAATGCTCCTTTCATTTAAAAGATTTTGTATTTGTGGGGGAAACAACTGAGGGGGGATTTACTTTGTATTACCTTGCCTATTGTTATCACCTATCTACAAAGACATAAGTGATGTTAGGATCTGGAATCCAATCTCCATGCGGTGTGAGATTCCCGGCACTTACATGTTTCCTTTTGGGAATGATGGACAGCGGAGACTGTGGTGCCCTTATGATATATGGTTTATTTACACCTATATACAACCTGAGCTTATGATGGAGGGGTTCACAGCATCAACACCCCAAAAGGGTCTTGTTACTCCCATAGCTGCAGCACTGGATTCAAACGGAAGTTAAATATTCCTCTCAAATGTTGCTCTGACTCTCTCCAGCTTGCTGCTTTCCTTTTAGGTGACATCATTGCAACTCAAACTCTCTACTTGAAATCCTGGCTTTATCTGTTGAGAGAGGGGGCCCCACCTATTGGTGGATTTACACCGAGCCCCTTAATCCCCCTTTATCATCCATGCTATCACCTCAACAGGAAGCTAGCCTCGCTCATCCAAGAACCAGAAGCTGTGATTAAATTCTAACACTTGTTGGCCCCAGGGGTTAGAGGAGTCTGGCACACATCTTAACAGTATGATCCAACAGAGCTCCTCTTATGAATGGCATCAGTATTGTATGGTATGGTACAGATGCCAACCTGTTGTCCATTCCTGATGCCGTTCCATTCACCTAATCCCTGTGAGCTAGTGCTCACCACTACGTCCCATAATAGTGGCCACACCCTCCCATATGGTATGAAGAAATATTTGCTTTCATCTCTCCTCAGTGATTAAGTGACCATGAGTTTTAGTGAATAGTCAGGCAGAAAAAAGTTCCTTTCTCTCTGTGCTGTTCAATAACTTGCTTGTGTCATATTTGGACATGATTATTGATTGATTATTTAATTTCCACGTTGCTTGGTATATTAAAAATAACTCTAAGTGGTGTACAGAAAACTGAAGCCACAGACAACAGACAAAATATTACAAAATACAGTGGTGCCTTGCAAGACGAAATTAATTCGTTCCGCGAGTTTTGTTGTCTTGCGATTTTTTTCGTCTTGCGAAGCACGGTGTCGGAAAAGTTTTGGAAAAGCTTCAAAAATCACCAAAGTCTTCAAAAACCTCAAAAAAAGGCTACCACACCGCGTGCTATGAGTTGCTCCTCGAAGTCAAGTCGCAACTGTATTAATGGTGTTAAGAAAAAGGAAACAAACTTGCAAGACGTTTCCGTCTTGCGAAGCAAGCCCATAGGGAAAATCGTCTTGCGAAGCAGCTCAAAAAACAAAAAACCCTTTCGTCTTGTGGGTTTTCCGTCTTGCGAGGCATTCGTCTTGTGAGGTACCACTGTACACTTTTATAAAAATATTACATGAATATAAAGCTATGCATCTATCTATATATCTAATCTATATCATCTATACCTATTTTCATTTTTCTTCAGCCTCTGGGTTCTTACCCAAGGTCCAGACAAACTCAGCCTGCACACAGAAGTCTCACAACAGCAGCTATCACTTACTCTAAACTTGCTTTTTTATGGGCAAACTTGTCATGAGCCAGCAGTCAGCTTTGCCTGCTGAACAGCAGCCTGAAGGGGGGAAAGACAGAGTGACTCCACGTATGGCTGATCAGCTTTCAAAGACTCAGAGGAGAAGGCACTGATGAGAACCAGCTGGCTTCAGCCTTCTTAAACAGAGCTTCCAGCCTCAGTCAGATGCTGGAAACAATGCTTCCTGCTTGTCCATCAGATTCCCTGACCCCTGGACTGTCTGTCCACATGGATTTGCTGTTTGCCTGATGCTAGGACTGGACCTGACTTTGGATGCTGGCTCTGTTTCCAGGCAAGTACACTCCAGAGATTCTTCTGGTTGGCTAGTCTCCCACTCTGCTGAGCTCTGCATGTTGCTGCTCAGTAAGGCGACTATGAGAAGACCCATGTGGATGGTACTGCTTCATCTGAACTCCCTTCTGACCCACTGGGGCCAGCAAGTGTGTCTTCTCCATCAGACTCCTCCCCCCTCTGACTTGAGGAAGCCTGCCGGGCTCTATTTTGGCCCCTCGGTCGGTCAAAGGTACTTCCTCAGGCTGCCCACAGAGCTGTGTCCCATTCAGCTGCTCCACACCCAGTTCCAAGCGCATCAGGTTTGATGAGTTCCCCATGGGCTCCAAAGGATGGGAAGAGGGCCTCCTCTCCACTCACAGCTCTTTCTTCACCCTCTGTGTCCTCCTCCTCCATCATCTTCTTAGACATTAACTGCTGCTGTGACACATGCATGAATTACTATGCACCCCCATGTCCCCATCACATATAGATTTTCTTTCCCGCCAGCACATATTCCCAAGTAATGCTACGCACACTGAGGATCTCATCATATCAGCCTTAAGGTCTGAATGCTGTCAACTGATCATTGGTTGATTTTGCTGAAATGTGCTTTTTGACTTTGAACCTAAAGTAGAAGAGGAGGAATTTGGATTTGATACCCCGCTTTATCACTACCCTAAGGAGTCTCAAAGCAGCTAACAATCTCCTTTCCCTTCCTCCCCCACAACAAACACTCTGTGAGGTGAGTGGGGCTGAGAGACTTCAGAGAAGTGTGACTAGCCCAAAGTCACCCAGCAGCTGCACGTGGAGGAGCGGGGACGCGAACCCGGTTCACCATATTACAAGTCCACTGCTCTTAACCACTACACCACACTGGCTCTCAAAGTCACAGCTTAATTCTTGCTTACCAGGAGGGAGCGTGCTTCCCATTTCATCAATTGAGCCAGGAATTGTCTATGTATGAGTGAGCTTCCTTCCACTTTTAAATTGCTTGCTTGGCACTTAGAGTCCATTCATCAGGATGTGAGGTTACATCATGTCCCTTCAGAGACACCCATGAAGCCACAGTTGTAGATGTTTTGTTCTGTGTGGTATTTGTAATTTGTTGCTACGGGCAGAAACATTTGCTGGAGAGCTGAATGCTTCCATTTCACTCTAGCCAAACTCTGGAGTGGGCTGTGTGGCATCCACAATCCACTCTGGGGAGGCACAATTTTCTGAAGGCCTGATGCTTTTGTTTCCAACTCCTTGCTCTGTTAGAGGCCCAGAAATATGCTAGAGATGGCTTGTGTGGCTTAAATATACAGTGGTACCTCGGGTTAAGAACTTAATTCATTCCGGAGGTCCTTCTTAACCTGAAACTGTTCTTAACCTGAAGCACCACTTTAGCTAATGGGGCCTCCTGCTGCCGCTGCGCTGCCACTGCGTGATTTCTGTTCTCATCCTGAAGCAAAGTTCTTAACCCGAGGTAATATTTCTGGGTTAGCGGAGTCTGTAACCTGAAGCGTATGTAACTCGAGGTACCACTGTATCTCCAAAGGTTCTGCCTTGCATGACTAAAGACCCCTGGTAGATCCTGGTTCTGTTTTGAAAATTATTCTGCCCCACCAAATATCTTGTTCTGGTATGGATGATTGTTGGGATAGAATGCAACAGCACTCCTAATGCTATGCTTCTTAAAGAGCTAGTTTTTATTCCAGGGAGGGGAACCTGTAGCCCTTCGGGCATTGCCAGACTGTCTGGAAACCTTTTTTTAGCCTATTTAAATAGTTACTTTCCATAGGTGAAGTCCACAGCAGGGTTTTAAAAGAAAATAGCAGAGTATATTAATAAACCCGTTAAAGAGGATGAAGATAGATTTGGTGGAATTGTAAAATGCAGTTGTCTGAAATTTTGATTGTAAACATTGATGAAGGGGGAGCAGGAAGCCATTAGTATTGTAGAATTGGATTTAACTGTTGAGTGACGAAATGTAACTTTTAAGCTCAAAACAAAATCAAATATTAATACAAAAAAGGATGTTTTCAGACGACAAGTTTCATCATCCCTGATCAATATTGAGCCTCAGGGCTCATTTACACATTTGCTTGTCCCTTGCCTAGGAAGCATGGGCCCAAGAGTTTTTCTGCTTGGCCCATGATTTCTAGGCACAGGTCTGCGTGGTTTTTCATTTGTTCTGCTGCTTTCTCTGGGGAAATTTACCACAGAAAATGTGCTGCTGAATTACTGCTGAATTTACCACAGAAATACCGGTTGACATTTGTTCTGATTCAGCAGAAGTGTGGATGAGTCCTTGCTCTCTGTAATTGAGGAGGATTGCCGCGTTTAGACTGTTCTTTGATTTTGCCCCCACATTTGCATTTCGGACAACTACTGTGTGCCTCCAATGGTTGTCCATGGAGCCATCTTTGCTTCCACCCTGCGCTGCTGACATCAGCCGATGGTTCACAGGTGCCGCTGCTTCGAACAGAAAAATGGCAAAACACCACAACAGAAGAGAACAGAAAAGGAGTCTCCTTGAATAATAGGGGTTGAACAGTAAGTACCCTTTCTATCTCATCATCTCCCTACATGCTAGTCAGCAATCCCTTTCATGGTAGTTAATTTCAGGATAATCAGATGTTGCCTGATTATTCTAGGAAGTGTTAGTCACATTTTGAGAACCGTGGATAATTATAGGACCTATATATGTGTCTTGTGTTAAGTTCTTTTCTCGGTATCCTATTCGCTGAAGCTGCTTCATAGAAACAGACTGCTACCTTGTAGCTGAGGATCATTTTGAGCATAGAATGGTATTTGTTGTCCAGGACAGAATCTTATTAATGTAATATATAATGGAAGGAATACACGACACCTGTATTATTAAAGGGGCCATCATTCTGATGATCGGTAGGGTGTATGTAGATTTTGCTGAAGGCTTGCTGAAATATTATGCTCATCCCATTGAATTGGCCACAGGGGTCTCGAATTTCAGAGATGCCTTGTGTGATGCCAAAATTTGGTGCGTCCACCTTTCTCACTCCATTCTAAATCAAAGTTGTGGCATCTTCTGTGGTTCCCAGTGTGACTGAACCAGTTGCACTCCCCAGTTGCACTCTGGTAGGTGGATCTTGGGGTCCTGGTAAAAAGAATAAAAGGTAAAAGACCCCTGAACGGTTAAGTCCAGTCAAAGGTGACTATGGGGTTGCGGCACTCATCTCACTTTCAGGCCAAGGGAGCTGGTGTTTGTCCACAGACAGCTTTCCGGGTCATGTGACCAGCAGGACTAAACTGCTTCTAGTGCAACGGAACACCATGACGGAAACCACAGCGCACGGAAACACCATTTACCTTCCCGCCATAGCGGTACCTATTTTTCTACTGGCACTGGCATGCTTTCGAACTGCTAGGTTGGCAGGAGCTGGGACAGAGCAACGGGAGCTCACCTTGTCATTGGGTTTCAAATTGCCGACCTTCTGATCAGCAAGCCCAAGAGGCTCAGGGGTTTAGACCACAGCACCAACTGCTTCCCTGGTAAAAAGAATAATAATAATAAAGTAGATCCCACAAGGCTGAAGCTTGCATGCTGTTGATTGGAAAGAATACAAATATATTTGGATCATTTGTGGGGCACCATACTTCATGAATCCATGGGAGCAGGTAAGAATAGACAAAACTGCCATGTACCATGCTTGGACACTGGTACATCTGTCTCACTGTTATTTACAGTGACCGATGGTAGTTCTACCAGACATGCCTGGAGATTCCCTAGTTTGAACCTAGGACCTTCTGCATACAAACCAAGTGTGTCGTCCCCCCTCCCCCCGTGCCTTTCCCCAAATCTTAGCAATCAATTTTTGGGTGACCTTTCAATTTGGATGGCTTTCCAAGCCAATCTGTGTTCTCGTCAGAAAAGAAAAGAGCTAACATTTCTGCCAAAAAAAAAAAAAAGAAAGAGAAGAATTTTCAGAAGTTGCTGAGGGTAAATAAGGACTTGGTTTGAGGAGGGTAGCAATCACATGCAAACTATTAAAACAGGAACAAAATTTCTCTTGAGAATATTACTCCCTGTCCCCATCTGCTATGATCCATTGATGCTTGAATAGATTAACATGTGTGTTCAAATACATTCAGTTCACAAATAACAATGTCAGCGCCTCACTATCTAATGATCATAACCACGTGTTGCCCAAGATCAGAAGGGCGATATCACCCTCCGTGAACCCTCCTCTCTGAGTTGCTGTACCTATTGTTCCTTATTTTGGACAAGTGTTCCTATTTGAAGCTGAACAACATTAGGTAGTACTAAGCCGTTTTAGTGAATAATATTTTTTTTAATCTGTTCGCAAGTCTTCTAAGAATTCTCAATGTACTGCACTGATTGATTGCATAAACGTGGCTGTTCTTCTAGGAACCTAGGGTACTTCTTTATGCTTTTCGGAGTTTGGTATATATTACAGTGCAGAGTGGGGGGGGGGGAATAGCCTGGTCAGATTGCTGATGAGAAGAATAGAGAAACTTAAGTCTTATTACTCATGGCAAACAAAGCCATTCTGAGTACAAGGTTACACATGGCCAAGGAGGATTAAGAGGCTGACACAAACAAATACTATAAACTGACTAAATTTGGAGATGAAGGAGGAAGGAAGTAAAGTGTGGTTGCTTTACTCCTAGAAATACTGGATCAGCCTGTTGGTCCATTTTTCTCTGCATTGACTACACCATGGGTAGGCAAACTAAGGTCCGGGGGCCGGATCCGGCCCAATCACCTTCTAAATCTGGCCCACGGACGGTCTGGGAATCAGCGTGTTTTTGCATGAGTAGAATGTGTCCTTTTATTTAAAATGCATCTCTGGGTTATTTGTGGGGCATAGGAATTCGTTCATTTTTCTTTCTAAAATATAATCCAGCCCCCCACAAGGCCTGAGGGACAGTGGACTGGCCTCCTGCTGAAAAGGTTTGCTGACCCCTGGTCTACACTGATGGCAGGATTTCAGGCAGGAATCTCTCCAAGCCCTGCTTGGAAATTCCAGGGATATTCTGCATGCAAACTGGATGTTCTCCATCCCTTTCCTTTGTATTACATGTACAAAATTGTATGGTGTGATAGGAGAGGGGTGGTACCTCTGGTGGGGGATATTATGTTCTCCTTCTGGGGTAGTTTGTCCACCTTTGGTTCCTACCCTGCACTCAGCTCTCACCTGTGTCTCCTAGAAGCTGTTGGCATGTAATGCCAGCCACACTCCGGGAATGGCTTTGACTGGCTGGCTAAACCAGGTGAGGGGACCTAATAATAATAATAAAAATAATAAATAAATAAATAAATAAATAAATAAATAAATAAATAAATAAATAATTTATTCTTTGTACCCCACCCATTTGGCTGGGTTTCCCCAGCCACTCTGGGTGGCTTCCAACAGAATATTAAAATACTATAATCTATTAAACATTAAAAGCTTCCCTAAACAGGGCTGCCTTCAGATGTCCTCTAAAAGTCTGGTAGTTGTTTTTCTCTTTGACATCTGGTGGGAGGGCGTTCCACAGGGCAGGTGCCACTACCGATGGGTCTACTGATGGCTACTAGCCATGATGGCTGGGCTCTGCCTCCATAGTTGTGAGGCAGCAATGCTTCTGCTGCCGGGAGCTACAGGAGGTTGGAGGGCTCTACTGTTCAATTGCTGCTTGTGGGTTTCCCACAGATATCCAGTTGGTTGCAGTAAGAACAGGATGCTGGTCCATCTAGGTCATTGGCTTGATCCAGGAGGCTCTTAACTTGTGTTCTTAAGACCCAGGAGAGAGAGTAAAGAAAGATAAGTTTCCACCTTCTCAAACCTGGGAACGGGGTGTCAGAGACAGAAATTGTTGGAGATGTTCATTGACTGTGAATGGAACATTTTGACAGACAGCTAAAAAAGAGAAACAAACTGATTCCAATGTTGCCTTTTGAATTCTAAAGAAACAAAATATTTGAAAAATGAAAGTAACTTTCCTTTGTTGGACTTGCTTTAAAAAGATGGATACAAATAGAAATTGTCTCCTCTAGAGGGAGCTTGTTAAATTGTTGCTGCTGTCTACTTGGGAACTTTACAGCTGTGAGATTAAGATCGTGGGACCAGTCTTTTGACCTTGAATAAAAATGTGTTGGGAGGAAGTTTTGGTGCTTGCTTTTTGCAAGACAAGTGCTTTGTTGGAGCAGATGCATGAGAAGATGGATTTGATGACTGTTGTAGTCAGTAACTTCGGACAAACAGGGAATACTGATACAGAAACCATTCAGGGACCAACTCAGGAACCTGTTTTGACTGGGCAAGTGCAAGTGCAGAAGATAATGGAGGAGGTTGCGGTTGCACCTCAAGTAATACAAATGGAGAGACCCGAGGCCCTGCAGGAGCATAAGCCACTGTTTTTGAAGATTGAATTTGGAGTGGGCAAGGGGGAGTTTGGAGCTGTGGGGGCTCTTAACCTCGGAGGGACTTTGAAACATGCTTCTAAATATTTTTTGGATCACACTGCTGACTGTGGAGAGTGGGACTGTGGGGAATGGGGTGGTCTGATGAGGGGAGATGGAGATAATTTTGGGCTGGAATCTCCCAGAGACCTACTCCTCAATGAGAAAGGAAAGAAATTAAGAAAGAGACCAACAAAATACAAGGGAAAGTGCAGGTATAAACAACAAGAAGAAGATCTGCAGAAGGGACATGGAAAAGACTTAAGAGCCTCGGACATAAGATTACCAGGTTGATGGACTAGATGGAATGGACAGTAAGGACTGACATAACCCGAGACCAGGAAGAAGAGACGTTGGATGAAGATTGGAAGAAAGTTTATAAAGAAAAATTTTTATTTTGGGAATTAGTGTAAAATTAATGAATATTAGGGGAAATGTTGGAATGAAACTATCGGGCTTTAGTAGAAACGATATAAGGAGTTATGTATAAATAAGTATTAAGTTTTAAGCTTTAAGGTATTTTATGGTAACACAAGGTTAAATAAATTAAGGCAAATTGAATAACAGAATATGGTGAAAGATGGAAAGGATCTGCTGAGTTAATTAATAGGTTAGACTGTTAAGATAAATTATTTAATAAATGAGAAAGATGGAAAGAATTTGCTGAAACAACTAATTAAACTAGAACACAAAAAGTGAGGTGTGAGGAGGTCAATGAAACAAGCAAATGAAAGATAAAGATATGCAATATGGGATCTGTGTTTTTTTGTGTTTTTTTGTTGTATTGTATAGGTTTTTATGTATCTTTTTTTCTTTTTTATGTATTGTAGTGTGTGTTTTGTTGAATCTTTTTTTGTTTCCTCTTTTTTTTGTAATCTTTAAACTTTTAATAATTTTTTTTTTTAAAAAAAAGGAAGGACAGATCCTGAAGCTGAGGCTCCAATACTTTGGCCACCTCATGAGAAGAGAAGACTCCCTGGAAAAGACCCTGATGTTGGGAAAGATGGAGGGCACAAGGAGAAGGGGATGGCAGAGG
The DNA here is from genome assembly GCF_964188315.1 of Podarcis muralis. Taxonomy (NCBI): domain Eukaryota; kingdom Metazoa; phylum Chordata; class Lepidosauria; order Squamata; family Lacertidae; genus Podarcis; species Podarcis muralis. Next base: position 18,069,546 of record NC_135659.1, on the reverse strand, counting down.
ACAAGATGGTTGGACAGTGTTCTCGAAGCTACCAGCATGAGTTTGACCAAACTGCGGGAGGCAGTGGAAGACAGGAGTGCCTGGCGTTCTCTGGTCCATGGGGTCACAAAGAGTCGGACACGACTAAACGACTAAACAACAACAACAGGTATGGGGAGCACATGTTAACATGTTGAGCTAGAGCTGGCTTTTAAAGTGGCTGGAATAAGTCACTGAGGCACAGATGCTTTTAATCCATGCGAGTACATTTCAACATTTCAGAAGGGTTAAGTGAATGGACCCATAAATTCCCAACACAAGTGGACTCGCTTGCTCACAGCTGCATGGAATCATAGCTTGGTTGGCAAGCAAGGGAAAAATGTCCACTGCCTTTTTTAATGCTATGCATGACTGTGCCAAATCAGTATCTGAGATCAACTATATATATATTTAATAGGTCTAATGCAGAAACGTATTGCAATTATACTGTTTCTTGTTCTGGAAAGTGTGTTTGATCGCTACGTGTTAACGCAGCCAAAGAATGAGTCAAAGGACAAATATAATCTGCCTGGGATAAAATACTTCCTGTTTGTGATTTCATGGTTTTACCTTCGAAATCCGCATGTAAACATTTGCCAGATCCAGGGATAAACTATTCCAGTGTGAATGTCTTGCAGAGTTTATTGTTAATACATCACAACCCAGAATGATTACTCCCCCCCCCCACTCCAAAGTGATGCAAACAGCAGAGCTGAGCTGAGCCCAAATGGATTTTCCAGTGGTTCCATAGAAAAATATCAGCATCACAGCTTACTTTCCTTGGGAGTGGAAGGTCTTGCTCAAGCAGTAAGTTTTCTTGGAAATGGGTTATCATACAATTAATGATATATTGTAATTGGACATAGTTTGGTGAAAGTTAAGTGTGCTTGATAAACCCCTTTGGAATCAAATACCAGTTTTTGTACAATCAACAGAATCAAGTGGTGAAGTTTATTATGGAGTGTACTCCTTCATCCTGAAGATATATGTGTGAGAGACAGATCTGGTCCCTTGAAGGAGGAGGGAGAATTAACCACCCAGTTGTATGAAGAAAAATGGGTTTCAACCTAACCTTCTCCTGACATGCAATTATTGTACTTCCTGTGTGTTTTCATATATATATATATTTACTGTATTAAAGATTTCTTGGTTTACAAAAGTATGTGCAATGTTTCTTTTTTCAAGTAACATTTTCTACAGATCAGTTACATTGGTTGATACATTAGTGTTACATTAGAAAGAAAAGGGGGGAAGATGTGGGGGGGAATGGTGGGGTCAGGTGGCAATGCTTCTATTTTACTTAGTGTATGTGTGGGGTTTTGTGTCAGCGTCACTTGTGTGTGTTCTCTTTAATATTCAATTGTTTTTGGTGGTGAGAGGTTGGGGGTGGGTCACCTAGGGTGCGGTTGTTTGTTTTTGATCGGCTGTAATGAAATTTGTTTTTGTGTGTTTGGATCAGGTTAGCCAGATTGATTTGTACTCTGTTGGCAGATTCTCGTTGTTGTTATGTTGGGCTGGGGTGAAGGCGGCATCTTCTATTTGTCCCCGTGTCAGTTTGAGTTTGTTGGTTAGCTTTTCTAATAAGGCTGTTTCCCATACTATTTGATACCATGGGTGTTTTCCTTTTCAGGGAGAATTCAGTCATGTAACACCCTCCCTGAAGTGTATCATTCCAGAAAAAACTTTATTACTAGATCCTCCAGTTTTTATAAACTGTTCCTCACAGCTGATTTACACACAGCAGAATCACACAATGCAATCTTATCTTGATTGTAGCAAGGTGGGGGGTTGCAGGTTTAAGGCCTTTGGGACACTTGCGTTGCCTGTAGAAGGTCTCCCAGCTCAATTCTACGTACCTCCAGCCTGAAACCACAGAGAAGCTCTCTGTCAGTGTGAACCATACAGAGCTAGGTGGACCAATGTTCTGACCCAGTATAAGACATGTTCCTATGCTCCCTCCCATGAAAAGTATAGCCTCTTTTCTCAGGGAAGATGGCCTCGGCCCTGTATAGCTGAAGGAGCATCTCCACCCTCATTGTTCAGCCTGGACACTGAGCTCTAGCTCCAAGTACCTTCTGGCTGCCACAACCAGCACCAGGGCCAATGGACACACAGATCAGTTACACTGTATATGTAAAGTGCATGGCATTCCCCCAAAGAATCATGGGAACTGTCCTAGCTTCTGCCCAATACATGCAGACAGAAGACAGAAGGCTAGGAGATTCTCTCCTGCTTGCGTTTTCACACAAAATATTCAGAGTGACTGGTTGACCCTTTAGTTCTATTTTCTCTTACTCAGGTACCGATTGCTTATTTATTGCACTCACATCCTGGTTTTTTCATTCACAGGCAGATGTTGAAAGCAGGCTTCTGTGAAAACACACAATACATATAGCGATAAAACAATATCATAAAAGGCAATCTCTATTCAGATAGCACAGAGAGCCGCCTTGAGACAACAAGGTCTAGATCAGAGGTTTTCAACCTTTTTGAGTCCATGGCTCCCTTGACCAACTACATTCTTTCTGCAGCGCTCCTGCAGGGCTCAGGAGTCCAGTTCTGTCACCCCTTGCCTGCAGAGCTGGCAACCTCTCACCCTTTTTCAAACACCCTCCCTTGTGGAGTGTTCCCTCAGCCTCCTCTCCCCTCTCCAGGGGAGAGTCCTCCAGGCAGCCGTTGCTGCTGCACCTGGCCTCTGAGCCTGCCCCCCTGCCTCAGAGAGAGGTGCCTCCTCACATTGCTCCACAGGAGCTTGGGAAGCACCCCCTAGCCAGCCCCAGAGGCGCCATTCACCTGGGGAGTTTATAGCCAGGGCTGCTGCAATGAGCAGTTGTGCAAGCCTTGCGGAGGCAGAGACACAAGAGGGCATCAAAGGGAGGGAAGGAAAGAGGGACAGAGGCCAGTGTTGCCCGTGGCACCCCTGCCCATCATTCAAGGCACCCCAGGGTGCCACAGCACACTGGATGAAAACCATTGGTCTAGACAGTGAGGTGTCCCACCCGCCATGATTTTCTCAAATGACATCTCTTCCCTCAGCTCATTAACCTATAGAATGGGAGTAGGTTGTTGCAGCTATGAAAACCAGGCAGCAGCAGCAGCAGGAGGAAGAAGAGGAAGGGGAAGGGGAAGGGGAAGGGGAAGAGGAAGAGGAAGAGGAAGGGGAAGGGGAAGGGGAAGGGGAAGGGGAAGGGGAAGAGGAAGGGGAAGAGGAAGGGGAAGGGGAAGGGGAAGGGGAAGAGGAAGGGGAAGGGGAAGGGGAAGGGGAAGAGGGGGAGGAGGAGGAGGAGGAGGAGGAGGAGGAGAAGGAGAAGGAGAAGGAGAAGGAGAAGGAGAAGGAGAAGGAGAAGGAGAAGGAGAAGGAGAAGGAGAAGGAATTATTTATACCCTGCCCACCTGGCTGGGTTTCCCCAGCAACTCTGGGCGGCTTCCACCAGAATATTAAAATACAATAACCTATTAAACGTTAAAAGCTTCCCTGAACAGGGCTGCCTTCAGATGTCTTCTAAAAGTCTGGTAGTTGTTTTTCTCTTTGACATCTGGTGGGAGGGCATTCCACAGGGCAGGCACCACCACCGAGAAGGCCCTCCGCCTGGTTCCCTGTAACTTGGCTTCTCGCAGTGAGGGAACCTCCAGAAGGCCCTCAGCGCTGGACCTCAGCGTCTGGGCAGAATGATGGGGGTGGAGACGCTCCTTCAGATATACAGGACTGAGGAAGAAGCCTAAACCCAGACCCTCCAAGAAGTCTCCCTACTTTTCAGGGACCATCCTGGATTTACAGAAGCTGTCTTAGTTTCTGATTTGATCCTGGGATGTCCTACTTTTCCATAGGATGTCCCTATTTATATCAGAGAAATGTTGGAGGGTATGTAAGCCCCACCCCTCCTGGATGCAATGAGGCATGGGGTGGAAGCTACAAAGTTAATTCCACCCTAGGAGATGAATACAACTTTAACCAGCCCTGCCTTTATGTCTTCCATTTCTTCCCAAACATGGAAGGGTCGATGCTTGCTAATAAAGCACAAGAAATATGCTTGGTGTTCCTCTTGCTCAACAGCTTTCTGGTCTAGACACTTCAGTAGCCCATCCATTCAGTATGACTTGTGCTTATTTCCTGTAAGAAACTGTATGGCAGTTGACAATATTGGGTGATAGTGGTTATCATAAAAATCACTTAAGAATTTTCCCTCTTGCTGCCCGTTATCAACTTTTTACAGTCCTGCTAGTACACAGAAGAACAGACAGGATACAGATCAGTTTGTGCGCTAAATTTAACCCCAGCATGTTTATGATGGAAAAAATGCTTAAAAGCAGCAACAAAGGCAAGCCACTTAAGAATGTAATTTGTTGGTGAGTAGTTCCTCAAGTCTTGGCATGGAAACTGTGCTTTAATGCAGTGATAACTGTAAAGCCCTTAAGAAAAATAATAATCCAAAAACTGCATCAAGGTCTCTAACAAAAGTGCTATAAAATAGTGTGGAAACTTTCAAATTCTTCTGAATTCTCAGGCTCTGAGATTGACTCCGCTGTAGCTGCTTCTGCTCCAGGAGCCTATGACTACAAAATCAGCTATGGACCCTTCAAATATTGCATAGAGTTCTCCCAAGGGTGCAAGGGGAAGACCTTCTTAAGCCTTCAGATGACTCTGGTCCTTGGCCAAGGCAACATTTTCCATGCCTCGGCCAACAGGGCCCACTGGGAGCTGTTTGTGAACTTGACTTGCCTGGCCTGTAATATGCTCTAGTAATCAGGGCTGGCCCACCCATGGAGCAAAGTAAGGTGATTGCCTCGGGCAGCAGAATCCACAGGGGCAGCTGATTTGGCCTTCAAGAAATGCATCACCCATTGCTGCCACCGTAGTAGCAACAGCTGCTGATCACTCCTTGAAGGCTGGATCTGCCACCTTCTCCAGTGCCCTGACTCTTCTTGTCTTCACAGTATATCCTTGCAGCAGTACTGCGATAGTCTTGGAAATGTGTCTTGAGGTTGCTGTCTGGCTTTTCAGAATCTGGAACCTTTAATTTGTTTGCTTTTTACTACTCCTACCTCACTCCCACTTTTCTCCTACCTTACTCCCACCTTACTCCCACTTTACTCCTACTTTACTCCTACTTTACTTCTACTTTACTCCTACTTTACTCCCACTTTACGCCTCACTCATACTTTACTCCTACTTTACTCCTACCTTACTCCTGCTTTACTCCTACCTTTCTCCCACCTTACTCCTACTTTACTCCCAGTTTAATCCCACTTTACTCCTACTTTACTCCTACCATACTCCTACTTTACTCCTACCTTACTCCTGCTTTACTCCTACCTTTCTCCCACCTTACTCCTACTTTACTCCTAGTTTAATCCCACTTTACTCCTACTTTACTCCTACCATACTCCTGCTTTACTCCTACCTTTCTCCTGCTTTACTTGCACTTTACTCCTACCTTATACCCACTTTACTCCCACTTTACTCATACCTTACTCCCACTTTACTCCTACTTTACTCCTACTTTACTCCCACTTTACTCCCAATTCACTCCTACTTTACTCCTACTTTACTCCTACTTTACTCATACTTTACTCCTACTTTACTCCCACTTTACTCCTACTTTACTCCCACTTTACTCATACTTTACTCATATTTTACTACCACTTTACTCCTACTTTACTCATATTTTACTCCTACTTTACTCATACTTTACTCATACTTTACTCCTACCTTACTTCTTTGTGGCTGAATGCCAGTTGCTGGAGATCGCATGTGAGGATCAGTGCTGTGGTGCTCACATCCTGCTTGCAGGCTTGGAGGTTGACTTTTTAGGGCAAGGGTAGGCAACCTAAGGCCCGGGGCCCAGATGTGGCCCAATCGCCTTCTCAATGCAGCCCACGGATGGTCCAGGAATCAGCGTGTTTTTACTTGAGTAGAATGTGTGCTTTTATTTAAAATGCACCTCTGGGTGTGGGGCATAGGAATTTGTTCATTTTTTCCTTCAAAATATAGTCCGGCCCACCACATGTGTGAAGGACGGTGGACTGATCCATGGTTGAAAAAGGTTGCTGACCCCTGTTTTAGGGCTACTAGGACACTGCCTCCCACAAATCTCAGTTTGTCCTCATCCAGCTCCAACTGCCTTCTTTTTCACTTACAACTCCGTGGTGAATGATGAGGTATTACCCAAACACCACAAGTCGGCTGTACTGTTTATTTCAAAAGGAAACATAAGCCAGTTTGGATGGGGGAGGCGTGGAGAATGCAGACCCCCCAAGTGTCCCTATTTTCCAGGGATAGTCATGGATTTACAGAAGCCGTCCCGGTTTCTGATTGGATCCCAGAATGTCCTGCTTTTCCTTAGGATGTCCCTATTTTCATCAGAGAAATGTTGGAGGGTATGGAGTTATGCAACCCCTGAGCCAAGGAGATAAGTAACTTTGCCATCTGTAGAAGACACCTGAAGGCAAAAAAGGAATTTTTTTTTTTTAAAAAAAACCCAAAATAAAATGTTGTTTTAAAGGGGGGAAAGACATGATATGAATATATACAAAAAATACCCTAACCCATACATTCTTTTATAAATCTGATATTTGTTGTTGTTGTTGTTTAGTCATTTAGTCGTGTCCGACTCTTCGTGACCCCATGGACCAGAGCACGCCAGGCACCTCTGTCCTCCACTACTTCCCGCAGTTTGGTCATACTCATGCTGGTAACCTCGAAAACACTATCCAACCATCTCGTCCTCTGTCGTCCCCTTCTCCTTGTGCCCTCCATCTTTCCCAGCATCAGTGTCTTCTCCAGGGAGTCTTCTCTTCTCATGAGGTGGCCAAAGTACTGGAGCCTCAGCTTCATGATCTGTCCTTCCAGTGAGCACTCAGGGCTGATTTCCTTAAGAATGGATGCGTTTGATCTTCTTGCAGTCCATGGGACTCTCAAGAGTCTTCTCCAGCACCATAATTCAAAAGCATCAATTCTTCGGCGATCAGCCTTCTTTATGGTCCAGCTCTCACTTCCATACATCACTACTGGGAAAACCATGGCTTTAACTATACGGACCTTTGTTGGCAAGGTGACGTCTCTACTTCTCAAGATGCTGTCTAGGCCTGTCATTGCTTTTCTTCCAAGAAGCAGGTGTCTTTTAATTTCATGGCTGCTGTCACCATCTGCAGTGATCATGGAGCCCAAGAAAGTAAAATCTCTCACTGCCTCCATTTCTTCCCCTTCTATTTGCCAGGAGGTGATGGGACCAGTGGCCATGATCTTTGTTTTTTTGATGTTGAGCTTCAGACCATATTTTGCGCTCTCCTCTTTCACCCTCATTAAAAGGTTCTTTAATTCTTCCTCACTTTCTGCCAACAAAGTTGTGTCATCTGCATATCTGAGGTTGTTGATATTTCTTCCGGCAATCTTAATTCCAGCTTGGGATTCATCCAGCCCAGCCTTTCGCATGATGTATTCTGCATATAAATTAAATAAGCAGGGAGACAAAATACAGCCTTGTCGTACTCCTTTCCCAATTTTGAACCAATCAGTTGTTCCATATCCAGTTCTAACTGTAGCTTCTTGTCCCACATAGAGATTTCTCAGGAGACAGATGAGGTGATCAGGCACTCCCATTTCTTTAAGAACTTGCCATAGTTTGCTGTGGTCGACACAGTCAAAGGCTTTTGCATAGTCAATGAAGCAGAAGTAGATGTCTTTCTGGAACTCTCTAGCTTTCTCCATAATCCAGCGCATGTTTGCAATTTGGTCTCTGGTTCCTCTGCCTCTTCTAAATCCAGCTTGCACTTCTGGGAGTTCTCGATCCACATACTGCTTGAGCCTTCCTTGTAGAATTTTAAGCATAACCTTGCTAGCATGTGAAATGAGTGCAATTGTGCGGTAGTTGGAGCATTCTTTGGCACTGCCCTTCTTTGGGACTGGGATGTAGACTGATCTTCTCCAATCTTCTGGCCACTGCTGAGTTTTCCAAATTTGCTGGCATATTGAGTGTAGCACCTTAACATCATCATCTTTTAAAATTTTAAATAGTTCAGCTGGAATACCATCACTTCCACTGGCCTTGTTATTTGCAGTGCTTTCTAAGGCCCATTTGACTTCACTCTCCAGGATGTCTGGCTCAAGGTCAGCAACCACACTACCTGGGGTGTACGAGACATCCATATCTTTCTGGTATAATTCCTCTGTGTATTCTTGCCACCTCTTCTTGATGTCTTCTGCTTCTGTTAAGTCCTTACCACTTTTGTCCTTTATTATGGTAATCTTTGTACGAAATGTTTCTTTCATATCTCCAATTTTCTTGAACAGATCTCTGGTTTTTCCCATTCTGTTGTTTTTCTCTATTTGTTTGCATTGCTCGTTTAAGAAGGCCTTCTTGTCTCTCCTTGCTGTTCTTTGGAAATCTGCATTCAATTTCCTGTATCTTTCACTATCTCCCTCGCATTTTGCTTGCCTTCTCCCCTCCGCTATTTGTAAGGCCTCGTTGGACAGCCACTTTGCTTTCTTGCATTTCCTTTTCATTGGGATGGTTTTAGTTGCTGCCTCTTGTATAATGTTACGAGCCTCCATCCATAGTTCTTCAGGCACTCTGTCCACCAAATCTATATCCTTAAACCTGTTCCTCACTTCCACTGTGTGGAATCTGATATTATCTGATATTATCCTAATATAAATTAGTCAACTACATTTTGTATAAATTCATTCGAAATACTGTCGTATTTATCCAAGCAGAATATGTCTGTAAGCAGTTCTTTCATATTATCAATCCACTGCTTTTTCCTCTTCCAGTTTATCAATATCAGCCTCTCAGCTACCATTAGATGAGGGGTGTCAAACTCAAATTCATCGGGGGCCGCATCAGCAGTTTGGTCACCCTCAAAGGGCCGGTTGTATCTTGGGTCTGGGGACTTCTCTGTTCCCAGGTCCCAATGGATCAAAGAGCAGGGAGCTCAGAGCAGGTGCAGGAGCAGGTTTATCCCTACAACCACAAGATGGGAGGGCTGTAGAGCGAGTTTTTCTTTGCTGTGAACTAAAGGCACCCTTTATCAAAGTTATTTTTCCTTAGGCACTGGTGTGTGTTGTCTTGAACCTATACACTATTTAATATACCTATTCCAGTACGATTTTAAATAAGAATAGACGAAGGAATAATAATGATTTTTTAAAAAGCTGACGAGATGGGCTTCCAGGCAGACTGGAGCTCCAACGGGGAGGAGACAGGAGCCTGTCCCAACAGAGCAGAGCAGAAGCAAATGTTGCCTCCCCCCGCCCCTGCCGCCGCACTCAGGAGTCGGAGGATACAGAGCTGCAGTTTGGACAGCAGCAGTTTCTTCCTTGCAAGGGAGCCCCAGCGGCACTGCAGGCGCGGGTGGCCAGGATGTCCTGCTGGGGCCCCGAGCTGCTGCAGTTGCTCCCAGGGAGTGGACTATCCGCCAAGTCCTCCGGCCTGGAGAAAGCCGATGTGTTGGCGTGGGGAGGGGGCGGTGTTTCGTAGCCAGGCTCCCGCAGCCAAGTTGCTGGCAGGCTCCCACTTTGCTCCAGCTGCCCAGATGCCAGCGTGGTCCTCTTCTGGGTGGGAGGCGCCCCTGCTTTGCGGTGTGGCACACCGCCCGCCCGCTCAGTTCCCTCCACCCCACTCTGCGCAGCTGAACCGGCAGCAGCTCTGCCTCTCCCAGCCCAGCCGGGGCGCGCCACCTGCGGCAGGACCTGCGCCAGGTCCCCGCTCTCCACTCGCCTCCGCCGTTCCCTTCCCCGCCTGCCGGCCCCGCTACCCACCAGGGCGACCCCCAGCCAGCCCCTGGCCCCGCCGCCCGCGCCCCCAGCCATCTCCTCGCCAACTGCAGCGCCGCAGTGGCCTCTTCTTGCGGCCCGAGCGAGCGGCGTCCCAAGCGTGGCTCTCGCTCCCTGCCTTCACTGCCGGCCTCCACGGCTCTCTCGGGCTCCAAAAGTTGCCGTGCGCGCGACCCGCCCCCTCGAGCAGCCGTGCCTAGGAGTCTCCGAGGGGCGGAGGCAGCCGGCTCCGAGCTTGGCTTCGCGGGACCGCCTATTCTGCAGCGAGCCCCAGACTGGACCGAGTGAGCAGAAAGCCTCTTTGCCCGGCCCGCGAGGCAGGCGAAAGTTGCGGGACCGGTTGGTAGGCAGCGCCGACGGGGCGCGTCGGTTGGAGCCCTGTCTGCAAGCAGGCAGGGAAGGCTGTTCGCGTGGGTCACTTCTTAGAAAGGCAGAGAGCCTCTGCCGGAGTGTGGACCCTAAAATCTGGGTCGGGACCAGTAAAAAGGACGAGAAGCTCGCTTCCTCGCCCTTGATGCCACGGGCCTTGATGCCGCGGGGCCTTGTGTTTGACACCCGTGCATTAGATTGTGTACAATCCATTTCTGTTGTCCAGTTGTTAACTTCCATATAGTAGGCATATAGTTAAAAAAAGTTTACCTTACTCACACTTTACTCCTACTTTACTCACACTACTCCTACTTTACTATTACCTTACTCATACCTTACTCATGCCTTACTCCTGCTTTACTCCTGCTTTACTCCTACTTTACTCACACTTTACTCCTACTTTACTCAAACCTTACTCCTGCTTTACTCCTACTTTACTCACACTTTACTCCTACTTTACTCACACCTTACGCCTACTTTACTCACAGCTTACTCCTACTTTACTCACAGCTTACTCCTACTTTACTCACAGCTTACTCCTACTTTACTCACAGCTTACTCCTACTTTACTCACAGCTTACTCCTACTTTACACCTACTTTACTCATACTTTACTCACACTTTACTCCTACTTTACTCATACCTTACTCACACTTTACTCACACTTTACACCTACTTTACTCCTACTTTACTCACACTTTACTCACACTTTACTCCTACCTTATTCCTACCTTACTGCTACCTTACTCCTACTTTACTACTTTGTGGCTGAATGCCAGTTGCTGGAGATCGCATGTGAGGATGAGTGCTGTGGTGCTCACATCCTGCTTGCAGGCTTGGAGGTTGATTTTTTAGGGCAAGGGTAGGCAACCTAAGGCCCACGGCCCAGATGTGGCCCAATCGCCTTCTCAATGCAGCCCACGGATGGTCCATCGTGTTTTTACATTAGTATAATAATAATAATAATAATAATAATAATAATAATAATAATAATTTATTATTTATACCCCGCCCATCTGGCTGGGCTTCCCCAGCCACTCTGGGCGGCTTCCAAAAGAATATTAAAATACTATAATACATCAAACATTAAAAGCTTCCCGAAACAGGACTGCCTTCAGATGTCTTCTAAAGGCCTGGTAGTTGTTGTTCTCTTTGACATCTGGTGGGAGGGTGTTCCACAGGGAAGGCGCCACTACCGAGAAGGCCCTCTGCCTGGTTCCCTGTAACTTGGCTTCTCGCAGTGAGGGAACCGCCAGAAGGCCCTCGGTGCTGGACCTCAGTGTCCGGGTAGAATGATGGGGGAGGAGACGCTCCTTCAGATATACTGGACCAAGGCCGTTTAGGGCTTTAAAGGTCAGCACCAACACTTTGAATTGTGCTCGGAAATGTACTGGGAGCCAATGTAGGTCTTTCAAGACCGGTGTTATGTGGTCTCTGCGGCCGCTCCCAGTCACCAGTCTAGCTGCCGCGTTCTGGATTAGTTGTAGTTTCCGGGTCACCTTCAAAGGTAGCCCCACGTAGAGCGCTTTGCAGTAATCCAGAATGTGTGCTTTTATTTAAAATGCATCTCTGGGTGTGGGGCATAGGAATTTGTTCATTTTTTTCTTCAAAATATAGTCTGGCCCACCACATGTGTGAAGGACGGTGGACTGATCCATGGTTGGAAAAGGTTGCTGACCCCTGTTTTAGGGCTACAAGACACTGCCTCCCACAAATCTCAGTTTGTCCTCATCCAGCTCCGACTGCCTTCTTTTTCACTTACAACTCCGTGGTGAATGATGAGGTATTACCCAAACACCACAAGTCGGCTGTATTGTTTATTTCAAAAGGAAACATAAGCCAGTTTGGATGGGGGAGGCGTGGAGAATGCAGACCCCCCAAGTGTCCCTATTTTCCAGGGACAGTCATGGATTTACAGAAGCCGTCCCGGTTTCTGACTGGATCCCAGAATGTCCTGCTTTTCCTTAGGATGTCCCTATTTTCATCAGAGAAATGTTGGAGGGTATGGAGTTATGGAACCCCTGAGCCAAGGAGATAAGTAACTTTGCCATCTGTAGAAGACACCTGAAGGCAAAAAAGGAAGTTTTTTTTTTAAAAAAACCCAAAATAAAATGTTGTTTTAAAGGGGGGAAAGACATGATATGAATATATACAAAAAATACCCTAACCCATACATTCTTTTATAAATCTGATATTATCCTAATATAAATTAGTCAACTACATTTTGTATAAATTCATTCGAAATACTGTCGTATTTATCCAAGCAGACTATGTCTGTAAGCAGTTCTTTCATATTATCAATCTACTGTTTAAACGAGATCATCGCTTTTTCCTCTTCCAGTTTATCAATATCAGCCTCTCAGCTACCATTAGATTGTGTACAATCCATTTCTGTTGTCCAGTTAACTTCCATATAGTAGGCATATAATTAAAAGAAGTTTACCTTACTCACACTTTAATCCTACTTTACTCCTACTTTACTTCTAATTTACTCCTACCTTACTCCTATTTTACCCCCACCTTACTCCTACTTTACTCCTACCTTACTCATACCCTACCACTACTTTACTCCCACCTTACTCCTGCTTTGCTCCTACTTTACTCCCACCTTACTCACACTTTACTCCTACCTTACTCCTACTTTACTACTTTGCGGCTGAATGCCAGTTGCTGGAGATCTCATGTGAGGATGAGTGCTGTGGTGCTCACATATAGTAGGCAATATTGTATATTGTTTTATCCTGCAAGCTGCTGAGCATGGCTGGCACGACCCAGTCAGATGGGTGGGATATAAATAATAAAACTATTACTATTCTTTTTTATTGAATAGGACATTTCTTTTTTCATCAGAGAAATGTTGGAGGATTTGAGAATGAACATAAAACAATCCTTTTTATGGCCCAACTTCAGCAACTGAGCTTCTTAGCTAAATGGGGAATTTGAAGCTGGGTCCCCCAATTCCTAGTCTCTCTCTGTGTGTGTGTTTGTGTGTGAGTGTGAATTTCTTGCCTTTACATCCAGCCTATGAGAATTCCTTCTCCTTCCCTGATGCATTTGTGTGTGTGTGTGTGTTTGTGTGTGTGTGTGTGTGTGTGTAAACTGCTTGTACTATTGTAATTTATTTAATATATTTATAGCTTCCTCTTCATCTTTATATAGAAACCAGGGTGGGGTGCATAATCTTAAACAAACCATGCAGTAAAATAGTAAAACAATAAAAACTCCACAAGAGATGCAGTAGAGGCGCCGAACAGCAGGAGAGCGGGTTGAACAGGCGGCTTCCTGTTGTTTCCCCCCCAAGTTGGGTTGGGTGAGAGTGGAGACTCCTTCCTCACCGAACACAAGGCTCTGTTCCTGCCCTGGCACCTTGCTTTCTGTCCATGCTAGATGGGGGTGGAATGAGAGAAAATCTCCCCTCACCCCTTGTACCAGCATGAAAAGAAAGCTGAATGAAAAAGAAAGGTGTGAATTGTGTGTGGGCAGTGGGGGGCAAGTGTGGAGGGGAGGGAAGTGTGCAAACTGGGGAGAAGGAGCATAACTGAATGGAGGGATGGGAATGGAAGGAAGTGGGTGGGACAAAAGGACATGGGTGGCATTGTAGTCTAAACCACTGAGCCTTGCCAACCGGAAGGTCAGCGGTTCAAATCCCCACGACGGGATGAGCTCTCGTTGCTCTGTCCCAGCTCCTGCCAACCTAGCAGTTCGAAAGCACACCAGTGCAAGTAGATAAATAGGTACCACTGTGGCAGGAAGGTAAACGGCATTTCTGTGTGCTCTAGCTTCCGTCACGGTGTCCCGTTGCACCAGAAGCGGTTTAGTCCTGCTGGTCACATGACCCGGAAAGCTGTCTGTGGACAAACGCAGGCTTCCTTGACCTGAAAGCGAGATGAGCGCTGCAACCCCATAGTCGCCTTTGACTGGACTTCACCGTCCAGGGGTCCTTTACCTTTACCTTATACATGTATGTATGGATGTGGGGGGAGAGAGGAGGTGGGTGAGGGAAAGAGTGCAGCAGAGAGGGGGTATCCCTACCCACACTCAACCCTCCACGTGTCCCTATTTTTCAGGGACATTCCCAAGTTTACAGAAGCTGTTCTGGTTTCTGATTTGATCCTGGAATATACTGCTTTTCTTTAGGACAACCCTATTTTCACAGGAGAAATGTTAGAGGGTATGGTAGTATGTCCCTATTTTAATCAGAGAAATGTTGGAGGGTATGGAGTTATGTGGCCCCTGAGCGAAGGAGATAAGTGCAGATCCTGCACTGGACAAGTAGTTAGGCTAGATGACTTCTCAGATGTCTTCCAACTCTAAAATCCCATGATTCAATGAAAAGTTATTCCAAAGCACAACTAGTCTTTGAACCCCTATACATCTGATGGCAGCCCTGTATAGGGAAGTTTTTTTAATGTTTAATGTTTTTCTTAATATGTTGGAAGCCACCCAGAGTGGTTGGGGCAATCCAATCAGATGGGTGAGGTATAATGGAATAAAGTAAAAAGGTAAAGGGACCCCTGACCGTTAGATCCAGTCGTGGCCGACTGTGGGGTTGCGGTGCTCATCTCGCTTTATTGGCTGAGGGAGCTGGCGTACAGCTTCCGGGTCATGTGGCCAGCATGACTAAGCCGCTTCTGGCGAACCAGAGCAGCGCATGAAAACGCTGTTTACCTTCTCACCGGAGCGGTACCTATTTATCTACTTGCACTTTGACATGCTTTTGAACTGCTAGGTTGGCAGGAGCAGGGACCGAGCAATGGGAGCTCACCCCGTTGCAGGGATTCGAACCGCCGATCTTCTGATCGGCAAGTCCTAGGCTCTGTGGTTTAACTCTCACCAGAAAAACTTTGGAGGGTGTCAGGGGTTCAGGGAGAGAGGCACAGATGAGGGAGGAGACTGAGAGCGAGGGGGAAGAATCCCGGAACGAGGAGGAGGAGGATGACAATGACTTGAGGGTTTCCATGAGTCTTTCAAGTGAATCGGAGGATTCCCAAAAGGGGGCGCCCCTGGTCAGGCCAAGGGGAGCCACAGGGGGGACTCGTCAGGAGCAGGGGAGCAGCAGGGAAATCCCGAGTGGGAGTGGGAGATCGGGGCCGGCTTCCCCGCCGGAACGGAGTGAAGAGGGTGGAGTTCCCAGTGTGACAGACGAAGCAGAGCAGGAAGCAGAGAGGGGAAGGAGATCGGGGCAAGACGTCCTGCCGGAAGGGGGGGAGAGTAGTACAGAGAGTAGTGTAACTGTCAAGAGGAAGGTCAGAGGTAGCGAACGCGCGCCAAGTTCAAATGTGGAGGCGCGCGGAAATGCGGAGAGCCCGGAGGAGGAGCCTGGTCCCAAAGCACGGAGGAGGGGGGAGCAGGCGTCTGGGGACTCAGCGTCAGGGGAAAGCAGGAGGGAAGGAACCCAGGGGGGCAGAAAGACCCTGCGGAAAAGGAAGGACAGGAAGAGGTGGACCAGCAGAAGCCTCTTAAACTGGTGTGGAGGTGGGACTGATTCAGAGGGGACTTCAGCGGTCTAAGCGTAACAGACGTGGGGCTGCGCGCCTCGGCTGTGGAACAAACAATGTACTTCAATAAAGACTTTTGTAAATAAAGTGGACTTGGCGTTGGTCTCTTGTGAGCTGGGACCTGAGGCGGCCCTGACAGAGGGTATGCACAATTGACTTTGCCTCCACTCGTTCCGAGTCTAACTGGACCTGATCCATTCGAAAAGTAGTCCAGGCAAAGGCAGCAATCCAGGGCTTTAGATGCACAAGCAAAACTCCATATATACAAGACTCTCTCCATTCTATCCTATAAGCAGCCTGAGCTTTCGAGTTTCCTGTTTGGAGCTGAACCACACACACACACACACACACACACACACACACACACACACACTCCTTTTCATTATCTGTTTTTTCTCAGGCTTTTCCAGATGACAGTTTTCTAGTGTAGTAGATGCATCGCTATTAACTAATTTGTTGTTGGGAAATCCAGGCATCCTTCCTCGAGGCAGAGAATCATCTGGTGGGCATATGCTGTTTTTCTAGCACTCAAACGGCGATATTTTCTTCCTGGAAAAATCCAGTTCTCTCTCTCTCTCTCTCTCTCTCTCTCTCTCCCTCTCCCTCTCCCTCTCCCTCCCCCCCCCGCTTTATCTATGACTTTACGAGGTGTGATTGCATATTGCTGCAGGGTACCTCTGTTCTGGGCCTCTGGTTGTCTTGAGTGATGAGAAACACAAAACCACCTGTTTCTCTCATTTTATAATCACTCTTTGAACCACATCTTTATGGATTTTGCCACTCCTAAACAGGAAGCCCTATTTCAGGGGTGGAGAACATTTTTCAGATTGAGGTCCATGTCGCTTGTGCTGGTGATGACGACCAGAAGCAAAAGTGGGAAGAGTAATGGATGTGACTTTCTTTGCAAAGCTGGGTACATTCCATGCACACAAAAACCAGAGGTTTCAGCAAGTCCTCTCCCACCGCTTTCCTGAGCTACTAATAGCAGCAGCAACAACCCATAGTCATGCAGAGCTTTCAAGTTCTTCAGAAAAATAAATGGGGAGGGGACACAAGCAGCTGATTTCATGTTGAAGCCACAAAATCTGCAATGCCATTCACACTTACATAGAAATAAGCCCCACATAACTCAATCATACTTCTGAGCTGACATGGTTAGTATTGCAGTCAGTCAGTCAGTCAGTCAGTCAGTCAGTCAGTCAGAGCAACCCTAAACAGAGGAAGCTAGTGGAAAATAATAATAATAAATGTATTTAGTGGTCTGTGTTTGCCTGAGCTTGAGTCTGGTCTAAGGATTCTCAGCTCCTGTGTTCTGATTTGATACATGATATCCAATCACAGAACATTTTAGGATTTGGGCCTCTGCCATTGGCCCTTAAACTTTGAGTTATGATTTGCAGCTTAGAAGTTTAGACAGCCAATCATGTTGGGAGTGGGAGTGGCCCAGGCCTTCAGAAATGTACATAAGCAGTTGCTTTGCCCCTGTTGTCCAGTTCTGTTAGTTCAAGAAAGGTTCTTGCTGTTATCACTGTGTCTTGCCTTGTGGGAACCCACCTACACAACAACAACAACAACAACAACAACAACACCCCACCCCCTGTCTGGGTTGCCCTAGCCACTCTGGGTGGCTTCAGAAACTTATAAAAACATAATAAAACAGCAAACATTTAAAAACTTTAGGAAAATGTGGTGTTTAAAGGACAATACAGTAAAGTAGGTTTCACTGCAACACATTTTAAAAATGCAGAATACTAAAGGCATGAGGACATTTGCAGATTGCTTGCAAAACCTTCTCTATCCATTCCAATGGTCTCATATCCCTTATTCACAGTTATGTAACTCACACATAACACATGCAGCTCATGCTGGCACTCTCACAGCCCACCCTATGCACACCCAGTCTAACAGTGTGACTAACATAATCTGTTAGTGCTCTACCACCACCACCACCACCACCTCCTCCCATCCAGAATCTCTTCCAACCCACAACACCATCTGTCCCTAGGGCAAGTCTGCTGACTAGGTTTAACAAAATAAAATAAAATAAATCTGAGCATTTGGAAAGCTCATAAACACCCCAGCAGTTGAGCCAATGGCTGGGGTCGACTCATGACAACATATTGAGTGTGGCACTCTTACAACCGACAGTTGAATTCAACTGGACTTAACCGTCTGGGGGTCCTTTACCTTTACCTACAACCAATAGCTAGAGAGGTTTCAAAAACTGCAATCTACAATTCTCCTTTTGTATCCTGAGCACACCCAGCCCAAGGAGGACAAACGACTGGTAGTTTAATTCTTTAGTGCTTATGGTAGCACCTAGGTGCACAGAACTCACTCCCCCCCCCCCCGAAGGAGCATCTTCACCCTCATCATCCAGCTCGGACCCTGAGGTCCAGCTCCGAGGGACTTCTGGCAGTTCTCTCACTGCGAGAATTGAAGTTACAGGGAACCAGGCAAAGGGCAGTGGCGCCTGCCCTGTGGAACACCCTCCCATCCGGTGTCAAGGAAATAAGCAAGTATCTGACTTTTAGAAGACATCTGAAGGCGGTTCTGTTTAATGTTTGATGTTTGATCGTGTTTTTTTAATATTCTGTTGGTGGCTGGGGAAACCCAGCCAGATGGGCAAGGTATGAATAAAAAAAATATATTTATTTACTCTTGCAACTAAATAGCAGACATCCCCTCCCCAGGTTTCTGCTCCGAGCTGGACTGTTCAAGCTACAGCATGACTGCAACTCAACCCAAACATAAGTAGACTTGTCTGATGGGACACTCGCAAGAAACCTGTGACTTCTCCTACACAGAGGTTGCCACAGTACCTGTCTCTTCAAGCCCTTCCTGGTCCTGGGGGACAGTGAGGAAGGATTACAGAGGGGAGTCTATTGTTCCCCATTTCAGGAACTGTCTCTTCCTCTGCTCCTGGCACATCCTGCCCTCCTTCCAGCCCCAGATCCCGCCCCGCATCCCACACTGAGACTGCTCAGTCCCCTTCCTCCAGCCCAGGCTCCTGCCTTGCAGGAGGCACCATACCTATAAATTGCTGCTCCCTTACCTTTGATCGGGGGGACGCGGGTGGCGCTGTGGGTAAAAGCCTCAGCGCCTAGGGCTTGCCGATTGAAAGGTCGGCGGTTCGAATCCCCGCTGCGGGGTGCGCTCCCGCTGCTCGGTCCCAGCGCCTGCCAACCTAGCCATTCGAAAGCACCCCCAGGTGCAAGTTGATAAATAGGGACCGCTCACTAGCGGGAAGGTAAACGGCGTTTCCGTGTGCGGCTCTGGCTCGCCAGAGCAGCGATGTCATGCTGGCCACGTGACCCGGAAGTGTCTACGGACAGCACTGGCCCCCGGCCTCTTGAGTAAGATGGGCGCACAACCCTAGAGTCTGTCAAGACTGGCCCGTACGGGCAGGGGTACCTTTACCTTTACCTTTACCTTTACCTTTGATCAGCCTCTCCTTGGAGTCCTGCCAGTCCCTGACATTTTGTCATGTTTCTCTTGCGTTTCTTCAAAAATATGCGTGCTACTCCAAAGTGATTGCAAAAAAATGTGTTTATTTCGAGAAATCTGCACTAAAATGCTGATTAATTTTCATGAGGACTTAAAAAAAACAACCACTGAATTCCTGCAAAATGTGGAGAGCTGAATTCAAGATTGGAAAACTGAGAAATGGAGAAAATCGGAATTGATAGACCCCTCCATCCCCACCTGGCACAGCAAAAGAAACAAAAAGCCCTATTGCATAAAACATGGGTAGGCAAACTAAGGCCTGGGGGCTGGATCCGGACCAATTGCCTTCTAAATCCAGCATGCGGACGGTCCGGGAATCAGCATGTTTTTACATGAGTAGAATGTGTGCTTTTATTTAAAATGCATCTCTGGGTTATTTGTGGGCCATAGGCATTCATTCATTTATTTATTTTTCAAAATATAGTCCGGCCCCCCACAAAGTCTGAGGGACAGTGGACTGACCCCCTGCTGAAAAAGTTTGCTGACCCTTGGCCTAAAATGTTGCCCACCTTCCCCCCTGGCCAACATGAGTGTTCTCCAGTGTCAAAATAAAATAAAATGCTGGAATGTCCTCAATTTGCAGAAAAATAAGAGCTGGAACAAAAGCGTGAAACATCTCATTGGCTTTTCCTAGTATTGAGAGATTTCGTGTGGCATCCAAGGATCCCAAACACTGCACGAGCTCTGGGTGGGGTCCAACATTAGGCAAGGCTGGGATCAGAACATTACAGAATTCCGCCTTTATCTGCCCTGTGGAATGGCTCTGAATGTTCTCTACAGGATTCTCCAAATTAAAGCCTCAATTTGTTTTTGGAAGGTTTATGTAACAGCGAGGAGATCCTACTTTAGCCAGCCCGAGGCAGGACCACAGGAGAGAATTGGAGAGAAATCAGGCCCAAATATATAAACCAGCAACGATTGTGAAGTCATTTGATTACATGTAATGATAAACATGCGCATTGCCAGAAGAATGAAGCTTCCTGGACGATTTGGATAACATCTGCCACAACAGACCATAATGTATCCCTTCTCTTGCAGCCAATACAGTCATTTATGCCATCTATTTTTCTCCAGGCAACCCTTCTTTGGCACGTACATGTCTGAAATATGGGAAGAAAACATTGTGTGACATGCTTGCACGTGGTTGTCTCAATGTCCATGGCATGGCAGTCCTTCCTAGTTAATTGGCTCACTTTCAGAGGGGGCAGAAGAAAATGGACTCTGTCTAGGATAATTTGTCAGTGTTAAAAAGAAGATAGCACTTAGCCTTATTTCCCTTGGCAAAGTTCAGCATTATGATCAGTTATGCATGCACGCACACCACTATGTGACAAAGGGTGTGTGGGTGGGGGTCTAGGTTGCCCTCAGAGGGAGCTGGCAGATTTTGGTGACAGCAAGCCCTGGATCAGGGAAATAATATTGTAATTCTGCATAAGGCTCTGTTTGGTTTGGTTTTTAATGTGAAGCTGCCTAATTAGCACTTCTTGAAACTCTGTGTGAAGCAAAGCACAGCTATCCTTTGACATTTGCAGGTCTCCAATTTTTCTGCAGTGCAATTCCATACCTTCCAACATTTATCTGATGAAAATAGGGGTGTCTTATCCAATGGTAGTAGTAATCATACACACACACACACACACACACACACACACACACACACAGCCCATCTGGCTGGGTTGCCACTCTAGGCAGCTTCTGACATATATAAAAACATAATAAAACATTGAACAATTAAAAACTTCCCTATACAGGGCTGCCTTCAAATATCTTCTAAAGGTTGTATATTTACTTATCTCCTTGACTCGGGAGTCGCTTAATTCCATACCCTCTAGCATTTCTCCAATGAAAAGCAGGACAACCTGGGATCAAATCAGAAACTGGGACAGCTTCTGTAAATCCTGGACTGTCCCTGGAAAATAGGGACACTTGGAGGGTCTGCAGTTCCCCAGCCAAATTATGTGTGCAGAAATGCATATACAGTGGTACCTCGGGTTAAGTACTTAATTCATTCTGGAGGTCTGTTCTTAACCTGAAACTGTTCTTAACCTGAAGCACCACTTTAGCTAATGGGGCCTCCTGCTGCCACTGCGCTGCCAGAGCACGATTTCTGTTCTTATCCTGAAGCACTATTTATGGGTTAGCAGAGTCTGTAACCTGAAGCGTATGTAACCCGAGGTGCCACTCTATTAGGGGAACGCATACATCACTGTTGGCATCCACTCGTCTCAAGGGACAATGGAGTGCACCTCAGGGGGTGAAGCCAAATCACTGTATTAGCAGCACCAAAGTGACCTCCCTGGGGTGCAAGTCTGGGCAGTGTATATGAAGGTTTTGGGGTGCCCAGACAAAAAGACCCCCTTTTGGCCTCACTGATGTGGTCCAAAGGATGTTTGGCACTAGGTTGGCTGCAGGAGTTGTTGGAGGGAAGGGTATAAGGGGCCACCCAGCCACCTGAGGGACTCCACTCTGGTTTTGTATAGGGTTTACTCCTTAGCCATTTCTTCTCCTGAAGATACCCTGCAAGGTGTATCAGTGGAAATAACATACCATATTTTTCACTCTATAGGAAGCACTTTTCCCCCTCCAAAAATTAAGGGAAAATGTGTGTGCGTCCTATGGAGCGAATGCAGGCTCCTTGGCTTCAGCGATAGCAACACGAAGCCTCCAAAGCGCAGAGGGAGTGCTCCCTCTGCGCTCCGGAGGCTTTGTGTTGCTTTCGCTGAAGCCTGGAGAGCGAGAGGGGTCGGTGTGCACCGACCCCTCTCGCTCTCCAGGCTTCAGGGATAGCCCCCTGAAGCCTTTGGAGCGCAGCACGAGTTCCCGCTGCATTCTGGAGGCTTCAGGTTCCTTTCGCTGAAGCCAGGAGAGTCTTGCTCTCCCGGCTTCAGCAAAAGGATCCCAAAGCCTGAGGAGCGCAGCGGGAACTTGCGTTGCGCTCCGAAGGCTTCAGGGATAGCTGTGCGCAACCCCTCTGGCAGGGAGAGGTTGCACGTAGCCTTTACGCTGCTCTTTGGGGCTGGGGGGGAAATAAGATTTTTTTTCTTGATTTCCCCCTCTAAAAACTAGGTGTGCCCTATGGTCCGGTGCGCCCTATGGTGCGAAAAATACGGTACACTATTGCATTCTGTTAGGGAAGTGTTTTTTTCAAAATAGGGCATACTTGGAGACTTGCACACTAAAATGCTGACAGTTTTGCCACGGCTTTTTTTAAAAAAATTGGAAACTGATGTGGAAATGTGGCAGATGGTCCTTAAGACTGGATTAATGAGAAACTAAGAGGAATTGATGGTCCATGGGGTCACGAAGAGTCGGACACGACTAAACGACTAAACAACAAGAGGAATTGAACTTGACACTTCTGTCATCATATGATCGCATGAAGGATTCTGGAAGCCAGAACTGGTTTGTAGTGTGTCCTTAAAAAGAATGGAAAAGAAGAGATGCAATTTTGGAAGGTTTCAAGTCTGGATACTGATAGATGTTAACAATGGGATAATAGGAATAATATGGAGAATCTCAGTAAAATACTATTTCAAAGGAATGATGTGGTGCAAAGACATAAGAGGGAGTATTCCGAACATAAGTTTAGTTGCATCAAATGCTACTGGAATGAAAACAAAATATATACGGGAAACTATCCAGCAAAATCTGGAGGTTCACATTCATTCAGTCAAACTTTTCTGTTTGCAGAAAAGGAAACCATATTTAAGATAACAGCACAAGCCTGCACTTCCTCTGAGGTCCTGTAGGTCTTTATGCAGCCCCTGGAAGATGAGCGGTTGTGCTCATCTCCTGTTTGTGGGCTTCTACAGGCATCTAGTTGTCCACAGTGACAACAGAATCCTGGACTACCTTTGCTTGATCCAGCAGGGCTCCCCATGTTGTTATGAATTGGGATGAGATGATGAGATCTGCCTCTCTGAAGGCCTTTGGTGGTCTCTTCAGGAACTGATGGTATGAAGTTGCTGGCCTAGGCTTGAAGGAATCTCAATTTAAAAACAGATTCCTTGCAGCATATTAGTATATCACGTGCAAGGATGTGCCTTTTTAAGGAGAGTTTGCCACCTTAAGTGGTTGTGCTGCCACTGTGCAACACAACAGGTGCACTTCAGGATCCCTGGAAACACACAGGAGAATGTTTGAATTCAACATCCATGCACAATCCAAGATTTATTCTGTGCTACTCACCGAAATTGGACCATAAAGAAGGCTGATCGCCGAAGAATTGATGCTTTTGAACTATGGTGCTGGAGGAGACTCTTGAGAGTCCCATGGACTGCAAGAAGAACAAACCTATCCATTCTGAAGGAAATCAGCCCTGAGTGCTCACTGGAAGAACAGATCCTGAAGCTGAGGCTCCAATACTTTGGCCACCTCACGAGAAGAGAAGACTCCCTGGAAAAGACCCTGATGTTGGGAAAGATGGAGGGCACAAGGAGAAGGGGATGACAGAGGACGAGATGGTTGGATAGTGTTCTCGAAGCTACCAGCATGAGTTTGGCCAAACTGCGGGAGGCAGCAGAAGACAGAAGTGCCTGGTGTGGTCTGGTCCATGGGGTTATCAAGAGTCGGACACGACTAAACGACTAAACAACAACAACACCCACCAGAATATAGCAACAAATTCTGGGATATGAGTGGCTGATTGCTCCCTACTTCAGAGACACCCCTAGAAATATTGCCCTGGTTGCTTGTGCTGTCAAGCACATCTCATTTATGGAAAAGCAGCCAACATGTTAAAACAAAACAAGAGGATTCTTGGGCTGGTTTCAGAAACAGATGAGATCATGCAGAAGCTACATTTCTATAAAGTATATGTTTATAGCAGTGTTTCCAGGGGATAACCCAGTTTAAGAGCTCTCCTGGATCAGTCCAATGGCCCATCTAATCCAGCGTCCTGTTCTCACAGTAGCCCATGGAAAGCCCACAAGGAGAACCTGGGCTCAACAGCGCTCTTCCCACATGTGATTTCCAGCAACAGGTATTTAGAGGCATACTGCCTCTGACAGAGAGAGGTAGAAGATAGCCAACATGTCTACTAGCCTCCATGCCAGTCAGCTGAGCTAGATAGGCTTGATTGAGTATGAGGCAGTTTCCCACATTTCTTGTATTTAAAGGAAAGGGTCACAGCTCAGTGGTGGAGCATAGCATGCAAATGTCCCAGGTTCATTCCCTGGTGTCTCCTGATAGGTCTTCTGCCTGAAAACCTAGAGAGCTAGATGGATGAATAGTCTGACTTAAGGCAGCTTCCTGGGTTCCAAATATTCCAATGTTCTCCCATTATGAGAAACATGAACTTCCTACTTCTGCAGTGTAGGAGTGTTAAAATATGAATCCTGCTTGCTTTATTAGTTGGAAACAAGTTGGGTCAGTGGGATGTGGCAACTTGGTGGTGTCAAATTCTGTCCAGATTCAACCAACATTCTTAAAATACTAATGTGACCGCAAGAAGCCACCATTCGGGACTGTTGCTTTTGGCATCTTTTCACTTGCAAGATGTACGAGTCAGTTCATCACGATGCTGTTGGCTGCTGGCCAGCTATTCCGTTTTTAAGCAGAGTGCTGGATATTAACTCAAAATGGTTCACGAAAGCTGAAGGCCAGGAAATAGCTGGGAGTTGCAAGAGATACCCATCAGTGCTGTGGGTATCTCCTCCAACACAGAGATAAGGAAAAGAGCAGGTGGTGGGACATGTGGTGGGACATCTGCCACTAAGGTTGCCTCAAGTCTGTCAAGTTGGAATTCAACATCGTGCTGAGGCAATCATTCCATTTTGGTTTTCCAGACGGAACTATCCCCCATCTCCTCGCTTAGAAAGCCTCCTTGAGCAAATAGAAGTTCTTGTTTCCACTGACATTACTCAGTAGTTGAGTGCTCCTTCCTGTCAGATGTTCAAGAGTTAAACAATTATATGACTTTTCATAGACATCTGAAGGCAGTCCTGTTTGGGGAAGCTTTTGATGTTTGATGTTTTGTTTTGCCTCTTTATACTGGGGCAACCCAGTCAGGTGGGAAGAAGAAGGAAAAGAAGAAGAAGAAGGAATAGAAGAAGAAGGAGGAGGAATAGAAGAAGAAGAAGAAGAAGAAGAAGAAGAAGAAGAAGAAGAAGAAGAAGAAGAAGAAGAAGAAGAAGAAGAAGAAGAAGAAGAAGAAGAAATAATAATGCAGGTTTATACAGTTAAAATGAATTGCTCTGACACCCTGGTGCAACAAATCAATAACAACATCCTTCTTTTGGTGATGGGGAGATGCACTGAAAAGTGTGCACTGCATTAGCAGGGAAATGTATAATCACCCTCCAGGCAAATCAGAATTAATGCTAATGGTTGCATAACTTCCCTGCAAACAGATAGTCTAACCTTTCCTTCAATTTTCTGCAGGATGACTGATCAATAGACAGGTCATTTGGAGGTTCCTAAGTCTTGTAAGGGTCTGCTGTTCACCTCCTCTTATCTTTTGCCTGTGCATTTGTAAAAAGAAGCAAAAATGTTGCAAATCTCCAGTGCTGTCTTATGGAGAGGAAGCTAAACCCAATCCCACTTCTCTCAGGACTTGTCACGATTCAGGGAAGTGTGGAACATGCCGCCGTATGCATATTACAATTGCTTCAGGCTTCACACTCCCATGGACTACTGCTTTAAAACATCTATACGTTGTGCAAGATCTAACACTGAATGCTTGTGAATGCCTTGATCAGCTCTAAGTAACTAGCACCAAGCCCTGACCTGCATGGTTTAATGAGCCATTCCAGATCAAGCCCTACATAAAGAGCTTCCATACGACCTGGAAGAGCGCATTTCCCAGTGGAACCAGTTCACACATCCAACTATTGGCAGGCAAGGAATGCCCAACCACGAGTGACCAGGACTTTAATTTCCCATGCAAAAACTGATCCTCGAAAACAAAATAAATAGGACAGTGGAGTTTGGCACTGCACTTTCAAATGTCAATGTTTTGCTCACGTCAATGTTTGGTTCCAGTCTGTTTCTGATTTAGTATCCGGCTATATCCACTGGCAGCACACCCTTGTTTTCTTAACGAGCAAAACATGGATTAGCCTTTGGGTCACGTGGTCACCCTTTAAGAAAAACCTGACAAAAATTGCTCTGCTTGTCGGGGAGCTATAGCATTGGCTGCAAATGACTATTTTGTTTAACAAAGTCCCAACAAAGCTCTTGGTCTTTGCGATTTGCATGGTTATCTAGCTCTGTTTGAAATAAACATTCAGCTGAACCAGGACCAGCTATGCAAAGGACAAAGGACAAAGAGAAACCACATGCAAATAAGAAGGAGAGGCTTGGTTTCTGTCAACACCGCGGAACGAAAAAGGCTCTTTAGCATCTGGCATATATACTGTGTTCTTAATACTGTTATGCAGGCCTGTTACTCATTGTGCCCATTGCAGGCCACCAACCATGTATGGTGACTCGCTAGGAACATATTAAGGTACCTTCCAGTGGGGAAGGTACTGGAAGCGACTAACCTGCCGTGTGGGGTCCAAAAGGAACTGCTTGTGCAGTTTGGCTTAGCATGGCATCCAAACTGGGAGTCCCCATTAAACAAGAACAAACCTTGGCTGCAGTCCGTGTTTAGGAAGAGGGGACATGTCCCCTGTTGCTGCAACTACTCCACAGGGCTCAGACCTGTGGACCTCGAGGCTATAAGGATTTGTGTGTATCCGAACACTGTGAAAGCTGCTGGGTGTTTTTCTTGAAACCACAACCCTGAAATTAAGAGTCTTGTGCGTTACTGACTGAGCTATCCATTCAGACCATTCCCTGGCCTAACAATTAATTTGTTAAAAACCACTCTGAGTCTGTATCCGGTCAAGGAGAACACAGGAAAAACTCCTGCTAGTTCTTATATTGATTTGCAAGTGATACAGGGGCCTTGGTTATCTGCCTTCCTTATAGTATCATCCACATGCTATGAAGCAGTTCTGGCCTGAACATGACCTTTCTAGAGATATGCAATCAGCAAGGGCTGCTGGATAACCTTGCATTTTCTGGATGCTTTGACCAAATACCTGTATACAGTTATCTTTGTCCCAGGCTGATCTTGACCTCAGAATTTGATTGCTTCAATTTCCCCTTGGTATTAGCTTCCTTCCTTTCTCACAGCTTGTTGAGAAGATGGCAGGGTGGCTGTTTACTCCTGCCTAAGCCATGGGTTCTCCAAGGTGACTGTGGTGAGCGTAAATTGGAAGGACAGAAGAAGAGCTGAGAAGCTGTCACAAAAAGAAACTGGACAGCCAGTTTTGGACCTGATCTTTGGCTCCGAGTGTTTGTACAGCCACAAAACACTGCAGTGTCCATTTTCAGATGGTTGCAGCTTTTCTGATAACCACTAGCCCAGGCAATCATAGACACACTATGGGGAAAGGTGGTTGTTGGTGAAGAGTAGAGCATCTTCTTTGTATTCAGAAGGTCCCAGGTTCAATCCCTGGAATCTTCAAGTAGGTCTGGGAGAGACACCCCTGTTATGTATTCAGTGGTCTGTGTTTGCCTGAGCTTGAGTCTGGACTAAGGATTCTGAGCTCCTGTGTTCTGATTTGATACATGATATCCAATCACAGAAAATTTCAGGATTTGGGCGTCTGCCATTGGCCCTAAACTCTGAGTCATGATTCACGGCTTGGAAGTTTAGACAGCCAATCACGTTGGGAGTGGGAATGGCCCTGGCTTTCAGAAATGTATATAAGCAGTTGCTTTGCCCCTGTTTCCCAGTTATGTAGCTCAAGAAAGGTTCTTGCTGTTATCACTGTGTCTTGCCTCGTGGGAACCCAACTACACTTCAATTCTGCCAATCTGAAACCTTGGAAATCCCGTGCAAGTCAGTGTAGACTGAGCTAAATGGACACGTGATCGGACTCAGTTTAATACAGCTAGCTTCTACAATCCTTTGCAGTGGTACCTCGGGTTACAGACGCTTCAGGTTACAGACTCCGCTAACCCAGAAATATCACCTCGGGTTAAGAACTTTGCTTCAGGATGAGAACAGAAATCATGTAGCGGTGGCACAGCGGCAGCAGGAGGCCCCATTAGCTAAAGTGGTGCTTCAGGTTAAGAACAGTTTCAGGTTAAGAACAGACCTCCGGAACGAATTAAGTTCTTAACCCGAGGTACCACTGTACTTATACTTGGGTTCTTCACTTTTAGTGATCACATTTGTTCTTCCAGTGAACGCAAGGCAGTGTGCGTGGTTCTTTCCCCACCCCGATCTTCTCCTCAAAACAACACTGCGAGCTTGGCTCGGGCAGCAGCAGGAAACCTTCATCCACCCCCAAGGGCTGCATGTCCTTGGGGAAAGTGGCAAGGGATGCATTGTGGTGGTGAGTGAAGCTAAACCCAAAAGTGGGCTCAACCATTAGGCTGGAAGATAATGAATAACTTCCTAAGGTCATCCTTGCCCTGCAGAATTGATTACAAGACGTGGCACCCCCCTATTAGAATGACAATGCCCACCAACTTTTTTGGGGGGATGGCCCCTCAAATATTTTATTGGGGGGGCTGAAGGGACCTTGGCCTTTAGGAGTTGGTTCCAATGCACCATTCTGGCTCTCTACTTTGCCTGCCTGGAGAGGAGTGGCTGCAATGGACGATAAAGCTTCTTCTTCTTAATGCCCTAACCAGTAGCATGTTTCTTAGCAATCCATGTGGTTAAGATGGGAAAGCTGGAATGCAGTGAGCCTTTAGGGCCAAAGTACATAAGTGCATAAATGGTAATTTAATGGCACTCAAAGTAATAATGAAATCAAGCCTCCATACTCTGCTTGTGAGCTTCCCAAAGGCATCTGGCTGGCTGCTGTTACTGGAAACAGAATGTGGGACCAGATGGACCTTTGGTTGATCCAGCGAGGCAGCATATGTTCTTTAAAAAAAGGTTTCACTGCATGAAACATATGGTATTTTCACACAAATAAAGGATATGATACATGCATTAAATAATTACCGAAATTGCAGTAAAGAAACGTTCAGTTCAATTAAAAGGGGAAGGGATGGAAGCACTGGATAAACATATCAATGGAAATACCAGCTTCTGGTTAATAACATTCCATGAAACTGCCCCTAAACACTGTCACACTGTAGTGTGACCGAGAAAAAGAATCCGAGATGGGGCTATGCAAATGAAGGGGCATGGCCAAGTAGCTAGAAACAGATCTGGTGGTGTTTTTCTACAATCAGTCAGCAGTGTACACATTTTATGAAATAAATAAATAAAAATTTAAAGCACTATAATGCCCCTTTAACAGCCACGCTACCCCCTGAAAAGAATCCTGGGAACAATAGTTGCTTAACCACCAGGGGTCTCCTAGCAACTCTAACACCTTTAGAAATTATACTTCCTGGGGTTCTTTGGGAGGAAAACATTATTGTTTAAAGTGATATAACATACCCTTCGACATTTCTCTGATGAAAATAGGGATGTCCTATTCCATAATAGTCGGGGACGCGGGTGACGCTGTGGGTAAAAGCCTCAGCGCCTAGGGCTTGCCGATTGAAAGGTCGGCGGTTCGAATCCCCGCGCCGGGGTGCGCTCCCGTTGTTCGGTCCCAGCGCCTGCCAACCTAGCAGTTTGAAAGCACCCCTGGGTGCAAGTAGATAAGTAGGGACCGCTTACAAGCGGGAAGGTAAATGGCGTTTCCGTGTGTGCGGCTCTGGCTCGCCAGAGCAGCAATGTCACGCTGGCCACGTAACCCGGAAGTGTCTCCGGACAGCGCTGGCCCCCGGCCTCTAGAGTGAGATGGGCGCACAACCCTAGAGTCTGTCAAGACTGGCCCGTACGGGCAGGGGTACCTTTACCTTTACCTTAATTTGCCCCAGCCACTCTGGGTGGCTTCCAACATATATAAAAACATAATAAAATGTTAAACATTTTAAAAAACCTTCCCCATACAGGGCTGCCTTCAGATGTCTTCTAAAGGTTGTGTAGTTACTTATCTCCTTGGCTCAGGGGTTCCCTAGTTGCATACCCTCTGATGGAAATACGGATGTCCTATCGTACCTTCTAACATTTCTCTGATGAAAATCAGGACATCCTAAGGAAGATTGGGACATTCTGGGATCAAATCAGAAACCAGGACAGCTTCCATAAAACTGGGACTGTCCCTTGAAAATAGGGAAACTTGGAGGGTCTGGTATAATAGTGCTTTCAGTGTATGCTGTAGATTTGGTCTCGGACACCAAACATGCTGGAGGTTTAAAGGCCTTCGTGATTTTTCATTTCCATGTGATCAAATATATATATGCAATGGGGACAGATATCTCTTCTGGGGTATCAGTTTTCCAAGGTAAAGGTAAAGGTAAAGGGACCCCTGACCATTAGGTCCAGTCATGACCGACTCTGGGGTTGCAGCGCTCATCTTGCTTTACTGGCCGAGGGAGCTGGCATACAGCTTCCAGGTCATGTGGCCAGCATGACTAAGCCACTTCTGGTGAACCAGAGCAGTGCACGGAAACACCATTTACCTTTCCGTTGGAGCGGTACCTATTTATCTACTTGCACTTTGATGTGCTTTCGAACTGCTAGGTTGGCAGGAGCAGGGAACCGAGCAACGGGAGCTCACCCTGTCGTGGGGATTCGAACCGTCAACCTTCTGATCAGCAAGTCCTAGGCTCTGTGGTTTAACCCACAGCACCACCCGCACCCCAGTATCAGGTTTCCTAGGGTCTGCCAAAACTCAAGCAACCCCTTGCCTCACACCTTTGCAGATCTTAGCTCGGGAAATGAAACAAGCTAAAATGTCCAGCGTTAGTTTGAATGCCTTACTTCAGGCCCAATGACCCCCAAACAGGATAGCCAGTTCCTGAGGTCCACATTTTTCCTTGCCAGTGTTTTCTCTCTCTTTCTTTTCACATTATTCATTTGGATGTGATGGTTGCAATCTTTTCCATTCTTCCATTTCACCAGGGAGAGGAGAACAAGTATGAGATGTTATTAGGACAGAATGTCCCGGTTGCTCGGTAATTATTTTAAAAGTGATTAAGATCCGTGGGGCCTGTGAAGCTGAACTCTTAGAAGGCGATAGGCAGCTTTCTCCCAATGGCATGCAACTTGCTTCCCATCCAGTGTTTTGGTTTTTTTTGCAGCTGTAAGATCTTACAGTGCATGGGGTGAGGGTGTAACTGGGGGGGAGCCCTCTCTTATAGGTTTAAGCCAAGGCTGTCTGACAGGAGGACACGCCCCCCCCCCCAGCTTGATGGCAAAGCTGTATTATCTAGGCTTCTGGAGGCTCTCAGTATTTGCTAAAAATGGTTTTTCCACAGTTTCACTCAAAGAAAGAAACAAAGGGAGAGAAATAGTTCCAATCTTAAGAAATAAGAAAACTTTCATTGGACTTTGCAGATGATGGACTTGTCCAGGTGTCCTGTTTACTGAACATGCATCCAGATTTGCTTACACAGGGGTTAGACAATATCTGGTCTTCTTCGTTTCTTGCAAGGTGTTTACACATCTTCCTGCTAATCATAACAATATCGCCCCCAGTTTAGAGGTTGGCATATTTTGTAGCATAGGAAATATTAAGAACCAAGTTGTTTGGATTCTATTTATTATTATTATTATTATTATTATTATTATTATTATTATTATTATTAAAGATTTTCTTGGTTTACAAAAGTACATGCCTTGTCTCTTTTTTCAAGTTGTAGAGTCTTTTCTACAGATCAGCTACATTTGTTATGCGACATTAGTGTTGAGTACAGTATAAGGTCCGGAAGAAGAAATATATATTTTTTGCAGTGTACGTGTGGGATTTTGTGTTGGCTTCAACTAGATGGGTTCTCTTTCTACTTGCTTGTTATGTTTCCTTGGTAGTGAGAGAGGTCAGGGGCCCAGGGTATGGTTGGTTGTCTGTGGTTGTGTGCAGTGATGTTTGTTTGCCTTTGTGAGGTGGGGAGGACATGTTGGGTTAAGTAAGCCAGATGTTCTTGTCATTGTCTTGTTGGGCTGTGTATGTGATAAAGGGGAGCCATACTGGGGTGAAGGCATCCTTTTCTATTTGTCCCGGTGTCAGTTTCAGTTTATTGCTTAGCTTTTCTAGTAAGGCTGTTTCCCAAACGATATGGTACCACTGGTCCATGTTCACCCCTGACAGGTCTCTCCAGTGTCTGGCTATGAGGCTTCTGGCTGCTGAGAGTAGGTGGGTTATAAGCTCTGTATAATGTGAGTGGCAATTATGATCTTGGAAGATGTTCAGTAGGGCCAATTCTGGGGTGAGTTCTAATGTCTGCTTAGTTATTTTGCATATTTCTTGTAGGACTGCTGTCTAGAAGGGTTGGATTTTGGGACATTCCCACCACATGTGGAGGTATGTGCCTGTGGAGGTGCTGGCTCTCCAGTATTTTGGTGAGGTTCCTGGGCGCATTAGTACCAGTTTCCATGGTGTTAAGTACCACCTGTAGGTGAGTTTCAGAGTGAGTTCCCTTCTCTGGGCTGAGATGGATTTAAAGGGAGGTTTAGATCACATTGTAGTCCATTGGGTAGGGTTCATTTCATAGCCTATGTCATGCTCCCATTTTTTTTAATTGCATCAAGGGGGTTTGTGGGATTTTGGAGCAGCATTTTGTATATTGTGGATACCATCCCTTTGCCAGGTCCCCCTGCTGTCAGGCGAAGGTTTTCAAAGGTGGACAAGGGACTAGTGGCTGCTGATTTCACTGTTGGATTGTTTAAGAAGGTGTGTAATTGGTGGTGTGCTAGCCAGGGTGTCCCCTACTTTGTCTTGTATTTCTTGGGTTGGTATGGGTTTTTTGTTTTTGTAGAAGTCTTTTAGATGGTGTAAGCCTTTGGCTTGTCAGGTTTTTATCTGGAGGTTTTGTTGAAACTCGAGCATTTCAACGTAATCAACTGAATTTTATTTCAGTCCTTGCCTTATTTGAAAGCTGCATGAATAACCTTTTGGAAACAGTAGCACACATGGGTTATTTATGGTGTTGAAGCCATGTTGTGAATAATAATACATTACCATTTTCTTTTCAGTTCCTCGGAACGTCCCTAAAAGTATGCCAGATCTGTAATTTTTTGCAAGGCAGGAATGATTAGTTCATTCAACAGCATTAGCAACAGCTTTTAAAAGATTTTCCAGAAGGGAATACCAGTGACTCATTATATTGCCTCTTCACGACAGGCAGGAGGTGAGCTGTCTAGCTGGTGGGTGGGTGAGTTGCACGATTTTTTTTTTAGCACTGTGGAGGTTGAAACATGCTATCATGTTCTGTGGATGTGCTTTAGTAGACACACTTTCTTCTTCTCTCTCTATATATACACACAAAACAATTCATACATATATAAGATTTTTTGGACACATTTATTAACTCTGAAAAGAAGAAACGGTAGCTTTAAACACTCACATTTTGTTCCTCAATTCAGTTTTAACTCTCTCTGAGAGTACCGTATTTTTCGCTCTATAGGATGCACCGGACGATAAGACGCACCTATTTTGGGGGGGAGGAAACAAGAAGAAAAAAATTCTGAACCCCAGAAGCCAGAACAGCAAGAGGGATCTGGCTTCTGGGCTTTGGGGACAGCCTGTGAAGCCTCCGCAGGGCAGCTAGAACAGCGAGATGGAGCGCTGTGCAGCGCTCCGTCTCCCTGTTCTGGGCTTAGCCGCACAGCCTGCATTCGCTCCATAAGACGCACACACATTTTCCCTTACTTTTTAGAAGGGAAAAAGTGCATCCTATAGAGTGAAAAATACGGTATGTGTATGTCTGTTTTTAAAGGTCCTTCCAGCCTTCCGCTATTTTGGAGTAGTCAAATACTGGCAAATCCAGGTTTCACATTAAAGTGGATATGGTCAGTGGCGTAGGGTGGGGGGTGCAGGGGGGGCGGCTGCACCGGGTGCAACATCTGGGGGGGGGGTGCGCTCGCACTCGCAGCTCTCTGCCCCTACCTGGCTCACTCTGGGTTAGGGGGCGCAAATTACTTGCCTTGCCCTGGGTGCTGACAACCCACGCTACGCCACTGGATATTGTGCCCTTGCACAACAAACCTGCTACCCCTCCAAAACTGGACTTTTTGTGATAAGGAAAAGTGATGGGGATCTTGCATTGGAAGGTATGGATGTTCTTTAAATAGCCGATGTTGCCTAACCTTCCTGCAGTTTTTGTGCATACAAAAGGATGAATGCTTAATAAACAGGTCATCAGGAAATGACCAAAGTGTTGTATTTTAAACACAGCATATATATTTTCCACTTCTATCATCTTTGCCTTGTTGTGTACAGGGAATAGCTGGATGGTACAGAAGGTTCTATCCAACTAAGTTCTACTCAGAGTAGAACCATTGAAATTAATGGACTTAAGTTAGTCATGTCCATTAATTTCAATCAGTCCACTTTTAGAATCACAAACATCGGATACAGCCCATTGTATCCAATTACTAGAACGGAACATCAGAGACTCATTCTGATGTTTATTCATGACAATGAGAAGATGAGTTATTGAATACATGGGTGTTTCCATCAAGGAGGTGACTCATCAGGCTAGTAATCCACCTAGGAGGGTTATGCTGCTTTTAAGCACCCAGCTTTCTACATGTGAAATGCACCCTTTACAACAGGGGTCAGCAAACTTTTTCATCAGGGGGCCGGTCCACTGTCCCTCAGACCTTGTGGGGGGCTGGAGTATATTTTGGAAAAAAATAATGAACGAATTCCTATGCCCCACAAATAACCCAGAGATGCATTTTAAATAAAAGCACACATTCTAATCATGTAAAAACACACTGATTCCCGGACTGTCCGCGGGCCGATTTAGAAGGTGATTGGGCCGGATCCGGGCCCCGGGCCTTAGTTTGCCTACCCATGCATTACAACTTTCCCAGCCCCCATCCATGGTAGACCCTATAGTGTAATGGACAAAGCAATGGGCCTTGACAACAAAGACAAGGATTCAGTTCTCCACTCAGCTATAAAGCTCATTGAGTGTGATTTTGAGCCAGTCACAATATCTCAGTCTTACAGACCTCCCAGGATTGTTGTGAGGATAAATGGTACACTACCTTAATCTGCTTAGAAGGATAGTATACAAATATTATGCAATAAATTAAGAGACTCATCAAGCATTTAGCCGCAGGCCTTCTCTCAATCCCCCTGCTTCATTGTTCATTATCCACGGAAGTTGCTGCAACTCTGTACGAATTCTACATTTTGAACATTTTCTGGCCAAGCATATCTCACTCAATCTACTTTGCAACGTGTAAAACATTTGGAGAAGCCCCCTACAAAAACTTTTCTTTGTATAATGGGAGAGGCAGAGAAGGCTCATGCATTTCTGAGATCAGATTTGTGTGAGTCTCAACATTTTTTAGCAGCCTGATAGGCAGAAAGTGGGAAAATCTATCATGTTTTTAATTTGTGATGGCTTGCAGGCTGGTGCTGCTTAGCTGTAGAGCACCTAGAAAAATCCCTCACTGCTTAGGGTCTGTAAAGATGGTACCACTAGACAGATGTGCATTGCAGATACCTTGAATAGCATTCCAGCATGATAAACATCTAATGCAAACAGGTCCTTGAGCTGAGAAGATCTGCCTCCATGATACTGAGTCACCTGATCTTAAGAGCACAATGGAAGTGCTATTAGTAACCAAGTTGCCTTATGGAAACCAGAACAAACAAGAACCAACAGCATCACTAATGTGCACATTTATCCTACCTTAGGGGAAAAAATAGCTAACTCAAGTAAAGTACCATTTCGTTATAGCCACCTGATGTACTACTAGCTCGCAATCAGTCAAAGCAAGCAGACAGGCCAGTAGGGCGATATTAGTGTGTTGTACTAATCTGATTTTTGTCTGTTCCTGCTGTCGGGGCAGTTAATTTGCTTGGGTTCCCCTCTCCCCAATCTTCACTGTTTTGTTAGGCAAGTTTCTACCATCCTCCAAAGCCAACTAACCTTGTGTGCTTCAAACTAAAGTGAAACACACCTGATCTAAATGTTACACTTTCAAAAAGTGTCCCAAGGAGCTATTTGTACAATCATGGTTCAAAGCACTTCACATGTCTTATTTTCTTGGTCATCAACCTGTAAGACTGGCTGGTATTCTTATCCCTGCACTAGAGTTTTGGAGTGAGGGCTGAAGCCATGGGAATATTGGTTTGCCAAAGGTGTGGCACTACAAGATGTTAGATACAAGGGGAACAAAGGATTCCTCAAAGCCATGTTTTCCTCATACCATTGACATGGAGAGGAGGGTCACTTCCAAGGGAGAATCAGTATGTTGGAGCAGTGCTTAATTCATTCGTAGCCAGGTGTCCACCGTTTGCCCCCATGGCTGTTAGTTTATATTGCTCCCTCACTTGATCTTAGAAAAATGCTTCAGGGAGAATTTGCTGGCTGCAGTTGGCCATCGTTATGACAGCCATGATGTTTGTTGCATCGTAGCATCTCATGCAGGGATGAGAAATCTTTGACCCTTCAGCTATTGTTGGACGACAGCTTCTATCCTCCCTGCAAATATCTCCCGCAAATATCCTCCCATGCTCCTACTTCCTTGGCAAACACTAGTAAGATCTAGTTCAACTCTACTGAGTCCTGACTTCATGGCAGAGATTAATACGAAATCAAGAAGGGGGCTTCTTAGCCCACACTTTAGATCTAGTACTCACCAAGGCATGAAAAGATCATCCTCTGAGGCCCTTCTTCATGTGCTTCCTTCAGAAGAGGTCTGGAGGCTGGCACCACGAGAACAGGCCTTTTCTGCAGTGGCTCACTATTTGTGGAATGCTCTCCCTGGGGAGGTTTGGCTGTTGTCTTCATTATACACATTTAAACTTGGTTGATTAACATCCAATAACCTTTTAAACGTGTTGTGGAAACGGGGATTATTGGTTTGGTTTTGCTCTTATTTTTATTGTGTATTTTTATATTGTAATTTTATGTTGTGAACTGCCCAGAGATCTACAGATGGCGGGTGGTATACTAATTTAAATAATGATAAAAGTAAAAATAAAACTTTGGTCAAGCTTCCTGACTTCAAAACAGCAGGTTGTGGTCCATGTTGATTGAATGTTCCTCCAGATACAAAAGTTCCCTGCACCTAGAGATATATTGAGGGAAGGGCTGGCCTGGATGGAGGACCTATGCCGTGCCAGATGTTGTTGGACTGCCAATGGTCGGGCTGGTTGGGGCTGATGAGAGTTGGAAACCAACAACATCTGGAAAGCCACAGGTTCCCCACTTCTGAAGTAAAGGGTTGTTGTTGTTTGGTATGGAGGAACATTCAATTATGTTGCCCACATTCTGAGCTGTCGGGTGAGATGAAATGTCCTTCTTAGTTAAAAACTGGGCCTACCATAGGGCTTCTCCACACTTCCTCTTGTTTTGTTGCTGTCCCCCAGGGAAAACCACTCTTTAGTGCTCAATTGGAGCAAACAGCAATTTTGTTCTGATTTAGTACTAAAGAGAGGGTTTTCCTTGGGACCTATGCTTTCTAGCCATGAGACAAGCAGAAGTGTGGACAAACCCACTGAGGGGTCTATGCTGAGATCATGAAATGGCTTTTATGATACGTGTGTGTGTATGCACGCCTGTACAGACAAATACACACGTAGGTCTTGCATTAAGTGAAAGATCATAATTCTCTCTCTTTCTACATCTATATCTATATGATTACAAATAGAACACAAGATCCTTGAATGACATATTAGCCAACTGTAGCTGTGAAATTGTCCCTTGTGTCCTGGAACAAACTTATTTGTTGCAAATATTGACACTTGTCTTGGTTTGGTTGCATAATGTATGTGATATTGGATGACTCACACACTTAGCCAACAATAAGGCTCAGTGTGAATAGCACATTGTAATATTAAGTTATTTGCTGCTTAATCTGCAGGTGAAATGAAGCGAAATCATTGGAGTTAAGCTTGGGAACAGAAAACACTTTCAGCAAGCTGTTAATTGGGAGTTACCTGACAAGTTATATTTAGAGCTCTAGAGCTAAATGGGGAAACAATGGGCCAAACCTGCTTAAACCCAACTATTCCATCTTAACTTGGAAAGTGGTGGTCTGTGCAATTTTGCTTGTCCAAAACTGCAAGCTCTTCTTCTATGCAAATTTTCCAGCATTGGATAGAAATGTATTTAATATGCATGCTTATGTAGTATAATGGGTCACCAAAGAAACTGAGGCCAATTTCCTGGGGTGATGCAGGATTATCAGTGTATTGGCAAAGGATGCTTGAGGAAGTCATTGTTTGCAAATCCTAATAGAAACTGACCTGATCCATGCCTCCTGAACTAATATGTGGATTGGAACATAGTTATATTTAAGAGTTTGCACTTTTCCAAAAATTTCAATGCAGTGGTTGGCTCTGCAGATCAACGCTGCTACCCATACAATATGTCTTTTTAGTTGTGGACAGTAGTCCAAGCGATGGAGGTTCTTATGTATCATTTTGTGTTCATTAGGGTTGTGATGATTTTAGCATATAAACTCTGTCAAAGCTCTGTGGAATATTTGGAGATGATTCTCTGACCGTATGTAGTTGTTTTATCTTTGTTTTAAATAAAATTAAAAATTAATTTAAAAATGTAGTTGGCTCAAAAACATCAAAAAATGTTTTGAGGTATGTTGTTTGGTTTATTTATATGGATATAATACATTTATATGGAGAGAAATGCATATTTTGAGAGGAAATGGTTCCAAAAATACTATTTCAATTCAAGTTTTCACGAAGTTTTCTTACATATGCAGGACAAATTTACAAACGTATGCTCCTGATAGCTGATTGGTTCAGATAATTCCAACACATCTCAACATCAACTGTGATATGCTTATTCGATCACTCCCAGTACAGGGACACGATGGAATTACCTCATCTCAGAGGAGGTTGACCATTGCCCCTCTGCATGCAACACTGCTGTGGACAGTGACTCATACAGAAAAACAGGACCTGAGCTTCTCTGAGGGCAATCTTTACTTTTCCACATGCTAAAAGTGCAAGGGTGAAATTCACTACCTCTTTTAACTGGAGGAAAACATGTCTCCAGCTGCTAAGCACAGGATTAAGCAAGCATGCTGCCACAGTTATGCTTTTATGGGTGTACATTGCTGAGTCCATTCAGTGATAGCCATAAGAATAACAAAGAGCAATGGTCACGAGCTGTTGGATTTCAGTAGCTCTTCAACTATTCACTTAATAAGAGAACTTACTTGGGAGGAAGGAGGCTGCAAATGGAAAATGTAATTGAACCTGGTGTTCAAGTACTCTTCCTGACAATGTTTGGATAAAAGAGGGCAACAGGCTTGGTTCCTGCATTTGCATTTGCTATTAGCGTCAGTTAATATGAACTGTATGACCTGATAAAAGGTATTCATGGGCACTCACGAATAAGCAAAGGATTTCCAGTAAGAGGCAAAACATCATATTTCCTTTGCAAATGACACAACTGTATAAATGTCGAATAAACAGCAACTGTATGAACAATATCCTTGGCCATTTCCAGAGAGCAGAATCCTGTAAGATTCAGAGATACCTATGATACTCTAATAACTCAGCTTGTGGTGAATGGATTGCTAAATAGGTGTCACATCCTGCATTTCAAAACACACTTGCAAGGAAGTAAATCCCATTGAACACAGTGAGGTTTACTTCCAAGTAGCCATGTTTAGGATTGGGCTGTTTAAAGACAGGTAAACATAAGAGAGGCATTATGATTCATGTCCATACTTAATGCCAGCTGTTTCCTGTATATTTTAGAAATTCTTAACTCCTTCCCTTACACCCACTCTCTATAGTTTTGAGCAAACTGTAAATGGATGTAACTGGCACTGACGTGTTTGCAGAGTAAGTTGAGAAAAGGGTATGGAAGTAAAGAGGAGACTGAGAGGAGATATGAGAGCCATCCTCAAATATCTGAAGGGCTGTCACATGGAGGATGGAGCGAGCTTGTCTTCTCCAGCTAGAACCCAAACCAATGGATTCAAGTTACAAGAAAGGAGATTCCAACCAAACACCAGGAAGAACTTTTTGACAGTAAGAGCTGTTCAACAGTGGAATGGGCTCCGTTGGGAGGTTGTGGACTCTCCTTCAATGGAAGTTTTCAAGCAGAGGTTGAATGGCCATTTGTCATGGATGCTTTGGTTGAGATTTCTGCATTGCCGGGAGCTCAATTAGATGACCCCTGGGGTCCCTTCCAACTCTAGAGTACCTGTGGTACTAGAACAGGCATAGGCAAACTCGGCCCTCCAGATGTTTTGGGACTACAATGCCCATCATCCCTAGCTAACAGGACCAGTGGTCAGGGATGATGGGAGTTGTAGTCCCAAAACATCTGGAGGCCCAGTTTGCCTATGCCTGCTCTAGAAGTTGGGGTAAAAGCTCTTAACCTCACAAATGCTGGTGGTGACTGATGAGGAAGGAGATATTTGGGTCATGGTGCAGAAAATGTTGATCCAATGTGCAGCAGCTGTGACAAGAGTTGGAGTCCAACAACACCTGAATTGCCACAGGTTTTCCATCCCTGTAATACAGATTGCTCTGCCTGTGTAGTGGTTCTTAACATAAGACCATTAAAATAACTCTCTTTTAAAAGTCTTAGTGGCCCTTTCTACATTCAGGTTTGCACAAGTAGCCAGTGAGTAATATTTCAGACAGTTTTTACTCAAATGAGCAGTGTTCCATCCCTTCTGTTTGGGAGTTCATTTCCTTCCTCATATTCTTTCTCTTTCCACAAATGGAAATCAGTTACATAATGTCATTGCCACCAGATATAGAGACAGGAGGTACCCCCGTAAACACAAGTCACAGTTTCAAAGCTATAAAACATGTTTCTCATAAACAGGAGGAGGATCCAACAAAATAAAATTTAATTGGCAAGAGGAAAATCCTTGTTCTAGCACAGCAATTAGCAATGTGGGTGAGCAATCCTGGATGGTAAGTGGGGGTGGGATGCCAGGATATCCACAATACTAACCAGCAACAGAAGAGTGCAAACAGATCTCTTATTCCAAATTAATTTAGATACATGTTCCTCCTCCTGGTGTCTGGCTAATCAGCTATGTGAAGTGACTGCTGCTATGACTCATTGCACAAACCTGCTCCCCTCCTCTGGCTAAGGTTTAATGAACTGCTTTCGTTTTTCATCTGCCTTATTAAGTCAAAAGTGAAATTGGATAGAAATGATGTGGTGGCTCAAATTAAGAGTAATAAAGCCCATCTGACTGAGAACTTTCAGATAGATTCCCTGCTTGTTTTCATTTGGGCCATTTCTTTGACCACTTGCAGTGAAAATGCACATTGTCTGAAGGTGAAGCTGTGCACACTACCTTTAGAGAAGAACAGCACACACACACACACACACACACACACACACACCCCACCTGCCCTTAGTTCAAGTGCATATTTTCGATTCTTGGGATGAGCTTTGAAGTGCCAATTCTGCATGTTGAAATAAAATAAAAATAAATTGTCCAGTAGCACCTTAGAGACCAACTAAGTTTGCTCTTGGTATAAGCTTTTGTGTGCATGCACACTTCTTCAGATACACTGAAACAGAAGTCACCAGACCCTTATATCTAGTGGGAGGGTGGGGTGGGATTTTTCTCAGACGGGTAGTAGGTGATGAGTGGTTGACTCAATGGGTATGGTAAACCTGTTGATGATTGTTAATGACTGCAATTAGTCCTACAGGAAAAAGCAAGGGATAGTTTGCAGATGATTAGCATATGTAATGAGACAGGAATCCAATATCCAATCTCTCTATTAAGACCAGGTCTCTCTATAGTTTTCAGTTTAGTGATAAGTTGTAATTCAGCAACTTCTCTTTCAAGTCTATTTCTGAAATTCTTTTGTAATAAGACAGCTGCTTTGAGATCCTGTATTGAATGCCCTGGGAGATTGAAGTGTTCTCCTACTGGCTTCTCTGTCTTGTGATTCCTTATGTCAGATTTATGTCCATTTATCCTACCTGAATTCTGCATGTTGTAGCATGATTCCATTAGAACCAGGCATGGGGAAGCTGGCAACAAGAGAGACTAACTGCCTAGCATAACCAAAATGTAGACTCATTAGGCTTGTATTCAGGTATTATATCTCACAAGATTAGATGTGTATGAGGGGGGACAACGTTACTGGTCCCAATCCTTGCAGCCACGCTCCTTGACATCCTCCACCCATGTATTCCATGAAGAGGGGAGCTTGTTCAATCTGTGTAAGCTCCCTGTGTGATTTAGAACCCTGTTTGTGTTCTAGAACCCTGCAAGGTTCTAAATCAAATGTGGAACCTACAGCTGTAGAGCACCCTTCCCTCTTCAGACCACCTCCCACCAATGTATGGATAATATAGGGCTGTGGAGGCAGCAGAGGACACCACAGTAGGGCATTATTTGGACATCTTTCCCTAGTTGGAAACTCTTATTTATTCTGTAGGCCAAGGATGGAGAACTTTTGGCCCTCTAGATCCGGCAAGGCACCGTCCCTGACCACTGGTCCTGTTAGCTAGGGATGATGGGAGCTGTAGTCCCAAAACATCTAGAGGACCGAGTTTGTCTACACCTGCTCTAGATATTGTTGGAATTCAACTCAAATCAGTCCCAGCCAGCATGGCCAATAGGACAGGGATGAAGGGAGCTGATGTCCTTTAACATCCAGAGGATCACAGGTCCTCAATTCATGCTTCAGACTGGTGTTTCACTAGATAGAAACTCTTGAGGTTTTCTTCAAAGTAAAAGCGGGAAGAGGATATGGATTGGCCATGCCTGTGGCAGCAATTGTGGCATTATTTTACCAGATGCTTAAGACCTCTAGTAACCCTAAGAATCTTGACTTACTGTATATGACTGTCCAACCATAACTAAGTGAAAGTTTTACCTACATCAGCATGAGTTTTCTTTTTTCTTTTTTTAAAAAAAGATTTATAGAGAAAAATACAAAACATAATATCTTTCCCCCTTTTTTATCCAACTAAGACTTTAGATACAATAAACAAATAAAAAGGAGGGGGAAGGGATAGAGAAAGAAAAAGGAAATAACGAAAAAAAGAGTTTACAAGAGAAAAGACGTTAAAAGAGAAAGATCGAAAAATAAGATTCAGAAAGTAAAGAACTTCCCATTCTTCTTCTGTCTGCTATATAAAAACAATATTCACTTTGTTCACCCAACAAAGCTACTTTCTATAAGCAAACATTATCTTCAATTCTCAGATCCAAATATCATTTTTTTCCCTTTTTCATGCAACAATCCTATGATAGGTTTCCAATCGTTAACAAATGTCAACAATGACTTTTCTCTGATCAAACATGTCAGTTTTGCCATCTCAGCTAAGTCCATTTTAACTGCCATTCTTTCTTTGTTATCACCATGAGTTTTTGACGTTCACTCAAAATACCTGCACATATTTGTGGTGTTGCTGTTCCCTTCCATTCTCCTTGAGGAAATATTTCCCTTGTTTCAGTATTAATCACTATTTACCCCAGGCACATTCAGAAACTCTTTCATGGCAGTTTGCCTCAATACACCTTTCACCTATGATACTTCTGAGAAGGCAGTGCCATTAAATAAGGAAGAAGTACCACGGCCTTTGTGGCGCTTCCAAGTATTTCTTCTCTGGCAATTGTCAGGCATCTCTGCTTGTCTCAGTATAAACATATGGCAGTGAGTGAATCAGTGCTTGAAATATGGCAGAAAGGTAGAGGGAAACCTTATTTGATTATGTTGTATTTATAAAAGCATTTATATACCAACCTCTCATAAAATATCAGGGCGGTGTACAGCAATATAAAAACATAAAAGACCCTTCAAAGCAGTACAGAGCAATAATAAAAATGACTGGGTACACAATGAAAAAACTGAGCAGATGCAGAGCCTGTTGTCATAGAGATGAAAGTCAATATTCTGCTGGAAGAGCTTTCCACAGAATGGGACCAATCATCACTTCTGGTTGAGTCACCTGGGGCTCTGTAACATGGGGGAGAAATAACAGCCCTCCAGATGATCTTAGTGTTTGGGCTAGAATATAAGGGCTCAGGAGGTCCTTAAGGTATCCTGGACCCAAGTTGTTCAGGGCTATGTACCTCAATGCAAGAGCCTTGAAGCTGGACTAGTAGCATATGGGCAGTCAGTGTAGATCAGGCTTCCTCAAACTTGGCTCTCCAGATCTTTGTGGCCTACAACTCCCATGATCCCTAGCTAGCAGGACCAGTGGTCAGGGATGTTGGGAATTGTAGTCTCAAAACATCTGGAGGGCTGAGTTTGAGGAAGCCTGGTGTAGATGTTTTAACAGAGGCGTGACATGCTGCTGGCCCTCTAGCCCCATGAAATCCACATCCATCTCCCGACTCTCCCAAATTTTAGTCCCCCAAACTCTAGCTAGGTGAGTGGCCATTGCAAATATATAAGCAAACTGTGGCATACACATTCCAGGCCAAAAATTGAAGCACTGGGGCAGCAGCTACTGTATATTAATCAGGGACAGCAACTCACAGGGGCTGAGCCCTTTTGCCCACCCCCCATATTTTGGGGAGGGGGTTGCCCCCAATGTCCAAAAAAATCAGGGGGAGGAGAGGGCCGAGCGGGGAGCCAAGCACAGCGTGGCTTCAGTGACCAGTTCCTTCTCTTCCTCTTGCCGCTTAGGGGAAGGGGGGGGGTCAAAGCAGCCCCCTGCTGGTGGCAGTGGCAAGAGGAAGAGGGAAGAGGAAGAGGAGGAGGAACTGCCGGT
Organism: Podarcis muralis; assembly: GCF_964188315.1. Taxonomy (NCBI): domain Eukaryota; kingdom Metazoa; phylum Chordata; class Lepidosauria; order Squamata; family Lacertidae; genus Podarcis; species Podarcis muralis. The sequence continues at coordinate 18,024,724 of NC_135659.1, read as the reverse complement.
CACTGAAGCCACACTGCCACTGTGTTTGACTCTGGCTTCAGCTCCTCCCAAAATACTGACATCAGGCATGCAACGTCCCCCACCCCCAGCTCTTGCATGCTGGTGCCTCTGATACTAAGTGCCAATGTGAAATTGGGTGGGTTTGTTCAGAGAGACTATGATTATTCCAAAGTTGCTGCCCCCCCCCCGAAATATAAACAAATCACGCTGCTACTGACATTATTTTTTACATTTGATTTGTATGGTTCAGTTCAATATTACCTGTGCTACGTTAAAACATGACAAGATTCATCTGTGTTGTATGTTTGTTCTGATTTTCTCTTGTTTATGATAAGGCTCAAAAACAGATGGTGAAAATGGCCGCTTCCGAGTTCTCATTCTCCCTCTTTCATAGACACCAGTGCTTTCTGTCTGATTGAAAGCGTAAGGAAAAGGTTTCGATAGATTTCTGAACCAAGAAACCTTGGGTAGGAATCCCTTTCCATGTGCAAGTAAACAATTTTCTGGGCTTCATTGAAACAGGACTGTGTTGCTTCTTGAATGTTTTTGATAACAGCTTCTCTTGCTTGACTATCCATGTTAATCTGAAAAGGAGAGTAAAAAGGTAAAGGTAAAGGGACCCCTGACCATTAGGTCCAGTCATGGACAATTCTGGCATTATGGCGCTCATCTCGCTTTACTGGCCAAGGGAGCTGGCATACAGCTTCCAGGTCATGTGGCCAGCATGACTAAGCCATTTCTGGCGAACCAGAGCAGCGCACGGAAATGCCGTTTACCTTCCTGCTGAAGCGGTACCTATTTATCTACTTGCACTTTGACGTGCTTTTGAACTGCTAGGTTGGCAGTTGCTGGGACCGAGCAATGGGAGCTCACCCCATTGCAGGGATTCAAACTGCTGACCTTCTGATCAGCAAGCCCTAGGCTCTGTGATTTGGACCACAGCGCCACCCGCATCCCTGAAAAGGAGAGTAGTTTTCAGCAAAATTAATAGGTTTTCTAAAAGAGCTTTGATAATGCAAGAGGTAGGTCAAAGTGAGATGCTCAGAGGAGGAACAGAAGCCTGTGAAGTGAAGATGGAAGCACCCAAAGTGCTGTACCGTGAAAGTACTTATATACGCACAGAGACCATGTGGAGTAGTGGTTAGAGTGCTGGAGTAGGGCCTGGGAGACCAGAATTCAAATCTTGACTTAGGCGCAAAGTTCATTAGGTGACCTTGGCCAGTCACTGCCTCTGAGGGTTTTTGTCAGGATAAAATGGTGAGGAGGAGAACTATGTATATCATCTTCAGCTTTTTGGAGGAAAGGTGTGGGATATTAATGCAAAAACAAACAAATGATAGATATAGATAGATGATAGATAGATAGATAGATAGATAGATAGATAGATAGATAGATAGATGATAGATAGATAGATGATAGATGATAGATAGATAGATAGATAGATAGATAGATAGATAGATAGATAGATATAGATAGATAGATAGTTACAGATAGGTAGATAGATGATAGATAGATAGATAGATAGATAGATAGATAGATAGATAGATAGATAATATAGTACTGACACCCATTTGGAATTGAAATGGATTTTTCATGTTTGGGTCACCTTTGCATAATATGCTTATTATGAAAGCAGTCTGTCCTTCCCCAACTTTTTTTGTGTGTGTAACAATGACATGAGGCTTTCCTTCCAAGAAGCAAATCCTAATGGAAAACAGGACCTTTCACATGAACATGAAGCCACAGATGGCATATTCACCACTGAAGGATTTCATCAAGATGTTCCCCTACTGTTACTTTTGCCACTGCAGTGACCTATATTTCAAGCCCATGTTTAAGCTCTTTAAAACAGTACATGATGAATTAATTAATTGCCTTCTACACAAACATCTCAAGATGATCTACAATAAAAATAGCAAAAAAGCTAAACATGCAAACAAAAGAACAGGTTTAGTGGGGGATACACTATCCTATCACCAGTGATGTAGTAAGAGTCTCTCGCATTGGTCTGTTGGTGCTGCAACCTGCCAACAGAGTGCCCCCAAAGGCACACTCCTCCATTGTCTCCTGAGGCAGACAGATGCCAACTAGTCCAGTTGGGTTTTGTACATGGAATTGGGAGGGGCACCATTGTCACTGCAGGCAGCAAAATGTCTTTGGCTGGCTCTGTTTCTAAGTTCTGTTCGCATGTGGATGCTCATCAGCAGTGGAACACTCATGAGCAAGGATCTCAGTGTGTTCTTCTTGGTTAATGAGCACCTGTAGTCCACCTCAGCAGGCAGATGTGATATTGCCAATCTCCCAGTTAGGCAGGTCTCATTTCAAGTGAAAGCCTGCAACTAGTTGATGTGGCTGTTTCACTATTCCATTGTTTATACCAGGCTTCCTCAACCTCAGCCCTCCAGATGTTTTGAGACTACGATTCCCACCATCCCTGACCACTGGTCCTGCTAGCTAGGGATCATGGGAGTTGTAGGCCAAAAACATCTGGAGGGCCGAAGTTGAGGAAGCCTGGTTCATACCTTGTAATCGCCTCTTTTCCTGCCCCAAGCTCAAAAAAAGAGCACCAAACATTGATCCTGCCTTGGATTTCATGGAAAGACTGACACTCCCAGCCTGGGAAACAGGCTGGTATGAGCACACCTTTGGTGTGAAGTTCAGTTACTTGGGTTTTACTTGGGTTTCTGTGCCTGAAATTTAGAGAGTGGCATGGAAGATTTAAGAGCAGCAGGAGTCTCTGAGAAGTTAATGTTTCTCCATTATAACAAGACTACTGAGGATGCAAAAGAGGCATAAATTTATTGCCTGTGCTACTACAATTCCAGGTTATGGTGTGACGGCTCAAGAGATCACCATCCCCTTGCGGATGCTAAGGAGGTCTGGATGTATTGACGATCTGGGAATCACTCTGGGTTCTGTGATAGAAGAAAGTTAGGATATAAATATAAGAAAAACAAAACAAAACAAGGTCCCCATCTTTAGCTTTCAATTGCCTGAAGATATACCGGTATCTGAGATTATTATATAATATTTTTTGGAGACTTCATTGTTTAATTTGCATAGATAACAAGCACCAAACCCCAAACAGACTTTCTGCATTCCTCTCCAGATCATTAACTTACCTCCCTCGGAGCCTGAGGTTGTATATATTCCTTGAAAAGTTTCTGTGCCATCGACATTCTTTTCCTCTGCGATACGATCTTCTTATACTTTTCACAAGCAAACCAGAATTCAATGTTCTCATCGCTGTATTCAGTCTTCAGGTAGGTTTTGTAGACAATAGGCCCATCTGAAAATCAGGTGAGGTCACTCGGTGTGGTAACAATGCATACCCTCCAATGTGCTGAGTGCCAAAACTGGGATGCACATCTTCCAAGCCGTCCTCTCATGTGAGTCATTTGACCTGTGCAAGATCATGGAGCCCAAAAATTCTCTTTCTCGGGGCCATGCTGTTGTAGACTATTGGTACCATGTTATACAGCTGCTGAAAGGACTGTACTGGTGGCCAGTTAACTACCAGGCTAAGTTCAAGGTATGGTACTGATGTACAAAGTCGTATACAGTATAGCTTGGGACCCAAATATCTCCATGATCATGTCATCCCTTATATAGCCAAATGGTCACTGCACTTTGCAGGAAAGGCATTCATGCTTTTAACATTGTTTTTACATGTGCAATTTTAAAAATGCAGGTTATAGTTATATATATATATATATATACACAGCTTCTCCATGCTTCCTCGGAAATGATTAATAAAATATGCATTTTTAATGCAGACATACATTATCCCATATGTTTTCCTTTAAAGTGGGCATTTTGTATGCATTTTTATGTAAAACATGGGAAGTAGGGAGTTGTGCACAGTTTTTGAACCAAAATTGCATTGCAAAATGTACACACACAAACAGATCCCCACACTTACTTCGTGTTCTGGTTAAAAATCACATGATAACTCACATTTAGTAGCCATTAGTTTTTCAAAAGACTGAGACCACTGCAGCACTTCCTCCAGACTTACTCTGTGAGAAATAAGGGAAATGAAAACCATGTGTTTAGAATAGCAAATAACTACAGCGCTGTGGTCTAAACAACTGAGCCTAGGGCTTGCCGATCAGAAGGTTGGCAGTTCAAATCCACGCAACGGGGTGAGCTCCCGTTGTTCGGTTCCAGCTCCTGCCAACCTAGCAATTCGAAAGCACACCAGCACAAATAGATAAATAGGTACCGCTCCAGCAGGAAGGTAAGTGGTGTTTCCGTGCTCTGCTGTGGTTCACCAGAAGCAGCTTAGTCATGCTGGCCACATGACCCGGAAAAACTCCCTTGGCCAGTAAAGAGAGATGAGTGCCGCAACCCCAGAGTCATCCTCGACTGGACCTAACAGTCAGGGGTACCTTTACCTTTACCTTTACAGTGGCCAGCTAGAAAAAAAGGGCCTTGTGCACCTTTAATAGTTCTGTAGAAGAGGTAATTCTCTTGCCATGCAAGGTGCGGAACGCCTACCTGAAAAATGAAGGTCTTAAGGATCTATTTTGTTCTGAGCTGGTTAGTTCAAAATGTGAAGTGCTGGGCCTTCTAAAAGGAAACTGGACTTCAACCATGCTATTCTTTTCCCCATTATTCCTCAGCCTGAGTTCCCAGAGTTCTGGTGCTTAATCCCAGGTAAATGTGTGTAGGATTGCAGCTACGGATGGACAAATTTGTCAATTTTGGTTTCTAATTTTTTGAATCTTAAATCCAATTCTTTGTATTTCCACACCCTTTTACATTTTTTAAAGTCCTCATGAAAATTCATTAGCATTTTAGTGTGAAGTTTTCCTAATACACTTTTTTCTCCTATACATTTTTTTTGTCTGAAATTTCCCTGCTATAAGTTTGCAAACAATTTCCCCTTAGACAGTGCATTTTTGTATGTTTATGTTACTTTTAAATAAATATGCATTTTTTTGCAAGCAATTTGTCCCCATTTGATGGATGTTTGCATGTTATTTTTTCAAATTAATGTATTTTGTTTCAGAAAGTATGAATTGGGTAGGTTCACCATTAAATGTGAACTGAAATGAATTTCTCCGGCATCCCCAGTTTTGAAGATCTTGCATTAAAGAAACAAAATGGAGTAGCCATCCTGGACCACCTAAAAGTTTGAGGACAATTTTCTTCTTCCCCACTTGGCCTGACATCAGTTCCACATGCTTACCAAAGCCACTTAATTATTACAAAGTTCATTCCTAATCCATTCTTGATTAAAAGCAAAATTGGCCTTTGTACACTGAACCCAAACAAAAGATTCATAAACCTGACTTGCACAACAGCTGTTTGCAGGATTTTACAGCGTTGGTGATTTATAACCATTACTGTTATTTGCCTTAGGACATTTTTAGCTTACCCTAGCAAAGTGTCTGGGTTGTTTCTGTGTGTGCTAGCCATAAGAAGATTCCCCCTCTGATAAAAATACATTCTATTGTTTTTTTGGTTGGTGCCTTGAACCACCACACTCCTCCTACTGTTTTTGCAACCTGAGATAGCTCAGTCGGTAGAGCGTGAGACTCTTAATCACACGGTTGTGGGTTTGAGCCCCACGTTGAACAAAAGATTCCTGCATTTCATGGTCCTTTCCAATTCTACAATTCTATGATATATAAAACACCAGCAAAGCTCCATGTCATGTGTCTTTGCTCCAGCCCTTCACCTGCTATTTTGCACCATCCTAGGCATAGTATTAGGGACACAGGTGGCGCTGTGGGTTAAACCACAGAGCCTAGGACTTGCCGATCAGAAGGTCAGCGGTTCGAATCCCCTCAACGGGGTGAGCTCCCGTTGCTCGGTCCCTGCTCCTGCCAACCTAGCAGTTCAAAAGCACGTCAAAGTACAAGTAGATAAATATGTACTGCTCTGACGGGAAGGTAAACGGCATTTCCGTCCACTGCTCTGGTTTGCCAGAAGTGGCTTAGTCATGCTGGCCACATGACTCGGAAGCTGTACACTGGCTCCCTCGGCCAATAAAGCGAGATGAGCGCCGCAACCCCAGAGTCGGTCACGACTGGACCTAACGGTCAGGGGTCCCTTTACCTTTACCTAGGCATAGTATTATATTTGCTAGTGGACTTGTAGTGGCTGGGGAACTTCCTTTGTCAGGCAGAATGTGGGTAAATTGGCTACAAAGGCTGGTAAAAGCAGCGGTACTCTTTCGTGTTTCAAATTTCAGTGGCTCCTGGTATGGCATCCCTCCGCACCTCTTGCCTTCCATTCGGCTCATATGTCATGGCTGCTACAACCTGTGGCACCCCCTCAGCTTGGTGCCCAGTGCAGTTGAACCAAATCACACTGCCCTAAATCCACCTCTGACCTAAAAGTTGTGAAATTAGATGAAAATCTCCCTTGAGAGTTTGGAATAGGAGATGTGCTTGCATGGGCATAGCCAGGGGGGGGCAGGGAAGGGCAGCTGCCTCCCTAAATCAACAAAAATCAATAACAATCAATAATAATACATAGCAAACTAAGGTTCTGTCCCCCTAACAAAAATCCTGACTACGCCCATGTGTGCTTGCCCATGCGTGCTTGCAGCTGCTGAGCAGCCCAGTTTTATATAGATTAGTTTATGCCATAAATTTCTGACAATATTTTACTTTTATTTTGTATTTTGAATGCAGTTTCTCCAAGCTCAAACTTATAAAAGCTCACACACGCTCAACAATGTTGCAAAACCCTTGAAACTTCTAAATTAATTTTGACTTGCAAGAATAAGTAATGCAACCATCTCTGATTGCCTTTCTCAAATATAAAAGGAACAGTTTTGGCACGCACATCGCTTTGAATAACCTTGCGAACTGTCATGTTAACACTTAAATCTCTTTAAAGGATTGGAGTGATCATTCTGTGAATTTGCTGATGCTCGACCTGAAGGAATCGGTGACAAAATTTGTAAAGGAAAAAGGTGCAGCAATTGAGATTTTGACGCGTCTGAAATGGAAACTTAAAACCCCGCCAAAAAACTCATTTATTCAAAAGTTACCATACAGCTTTGTCCACTGCCATACTATCACAGAATAATCACTCCAATCCATTCTGATACAGTGGTACCTCGGGTTACAGACGCTTCAGGTTACAGACTCCGCTAACCCATAAATGGTACCTTGGGTTAAGAACTTTGCTTCAGGATGAGAACAGAAATCGTGCGGCAGCGGAGTGGCAGCAGTGGGAGGCCCCATTAGTTAAAGTGGTACCTCAGGTTAAGAACAGTTTCAGGGTAAGAACAGACCTCCAGAACAAATTAAGTTCTTAACCCAAGGTACCACTGTACAATCAGAGATTGTTGCATTACTTATTCTTGCAGGTTACAATCAATATAGAAGTTTCAAGTGTTGCAACACTGGGTGGCAGCTCACCAACTGTTTATCTTGCCCCCCCCCCCTGCTGCCAATTATTATTCTCTGTTGCAGGATAGCACTGTGTTCCCATGTAGTAGCAGCCCATGTGGTGTGGCGCCGTGGCTTTCCTCTGTGGGCAGGGTGGCAGCAAGGTTAAAGCTGTGCAGGCAAAGCAGCAGGTCTCATGAGCCTTGCAGAGACATCCTGGCAGGTCTGGTCTGAGACTTTCACAGCCTCTGCAAGCTGTTTCCAGACATCAGTTTCCTGTTGGCTCTTGGAAACTGTATCTTGTCTTGATAGCATGTGTTACTGAAATCATCGCTCCAATCTAGGCACTTCAATTATTTCTTTTGATAAGCTACTTTGTAATAGCTGTGACAAGTCAGTTATGAATGTAACAATGTGACTTATATTAGGCATGACTGTGTTTTTTTCCATTGGTTTCAAAGTTACAGCTAATTTTAGGAAGATTTATAGGGCAGCAATTGTTCAGCCGATTACGTGCAAGCAGACATGCCTAAGATTACATTGTTGGCCTTTTTTTCATTTAATAAATAAATGAAATAATGATGAGCAAAGTCTTTTACTTAAAAAATTACACACACACACTCCCCCAAAGTAGTTTTTTAGCATAGGATCACAAAATGCTACTTCCCAAAATCTTGATTATTTCAATGGGATGCTTGCAACTCTCTTTGAAATCAGTGGAATTTAAAAGTAGAAGAGACTAACAAAAATCAGAACAACTATAGTTCTCTGTATTCTATCAATGTGCTTTTTTCCAGATTGCACTTACTTTGAAGCGATTCCATTTGTGCCATCTCTGAAGATGTTGCAAAGCCAACAGATTCGGGGACTCATTATCCTAGTTGAAGAAAATAGGTATACGTAAGCACTTGATGCGTTCTGTATTATTACAGTTACCATTCCCCCATTCCAGTTTTAGGGAAGGGATTCCCACACAATGGAGTCGACATTGCCAGTCTTCATGTCATGTTTGCAGACATCTTTGTTGGCAGAGTTTGTCTGCCAATAGGCTTGGTGCCTGAAGCCAGCTCCCTGTATCCCTGGGGATACTGCCATCTTCCATTCTGTAGACATGACCAATACTCTGAGGTACAATACTCTGAAAAGCACCATGCGCATTGACAGCATAGTAGTAGTAACTGTAGTACTAATGCATAATACTCAGCCAGGTACATTTTTAGGGCATGAGTATGGCATATTCTTCATGGTGAAAGTCTTTATTCAATGCTTAAGAATATAAAAAACATACAAAATCAATTAAATATTACTTTCAGATGGTGACATCGTAACGCATCTTCATTTTTATCCAACAATATATTAATGGATCTTGCAACGTAAAGTTTCCAATAAATCTTTATTTCTCTTAGGAACATTAAAGGTTCCAAGAACCCCCTTTTCTCTTTGAGTGTAATTTTTTTTGCACTGTTATTTGACATATTGCATCTATAAGTTCTTCATAAAATGCCCATATTAAGAATCTGTTTGGTTATTGATTTTCTTGCACCTTGTTAAAATGGAGCATTTCTCAGTAAATCAGCCTTCCTTCCCTAGTCCTGATGACACTTGTTCATTTTTTCATATAAGCCATAGCTGAAACACACAACATAAAGTCAACAAACTCATAATAAAATCTTTGAATGGCATATCATTGGTATGTAAACTGCTAGATGACATTATCCCCAAACACATAGTCACGTATATTTTGTGCTGCAAATCTATTTCTAATCTTTGGCACTGCCAGTGTCAACAGAACTACTTTGTAAAGGCAATTTCCCAATCAAAACAATAACATGTTTTCACAGAGGCTCCTCTTCTACAACCTATGCCAAAAATCATTGCCCAGGCAAGGCATATTATAGACAGATAATGAGATAAATCCTCTATCTTCTGAAAGCAAAAGATACAAATATGGCAATGCCCAGGGGTCTGTGCATGCCTTCCTTCCTGATAGCACTAACTAAAAGCAGAGAGTTGCATCTCCCTCTCAAACGAAAGCTGCTTAGTTGGTGCAGATCTATTGCCGTAGACAGTCTCAAATTATTGATGCAGTCAGTGATCTAGTCAGCCAGCCAGGCCTTTGTCCAGGATATTCCATTCCATCCTGCTTCCTCCCAATTTTCCCTTCCTCACTGCTCAGGTACTGCTGTTTTGACTACATAAAGATAAACTCTCAGAGAACAAGTTTGTTGTTAGGATAGAGGCTACTATCTCTAGTACAGCTAAAGTTAGTTGGCTCCCAGTACATTTCCGAGCACAATTCAAAGTGTTGGTGCTGACCTTTAAAGCTCTAAACAGCCTCAGTCCAGTATACCTGAAGGAGCGTCTCTACGCCCATCGTTCAGCCTGGACACTGAGGTCCAGCTCCGAGGGCATTCTGGCAGTTCCCTCACTGTGAAAAGTGAAGCTACAGGGAACCAGGCAGAGGGCTTCTCAGTAGTGGCACCCACCCTGTGGAGCGCCCTCCCACCAGATGTTAAGGAAATTAACAACTATTTGACTTTTAGAAGACATCTGAAGGCAGCCCTCTTTAGGGAAGCTTTTAATAGCTGAAGGACTATTGTGTTTTAATATTTTGTTGGAAGTCGCCCAGAATGGCTGGGGAAATCCAGCCAGATAGACAGGGTATAAATAAATTATTATTATTATTATTATTATTATTATTATTATTATTATTATTATTATTATTATACCTGAGTCCCACTGAACCCAGTGGAATGAGTCACCTGCAAAGTATTTATGTCTTAAAGTTTTCAGGGGAACTTATTTGTGATTAACCGTAGCTTGATTATGACCCACAATATCTAAAGGCATGCCTAAAAACATTGCTCCCCTCTTTGTTTTGTTTATATTAGACCTGTGAATGTAGGGAGGCAGCCTTCCTTCTGCAGAAGCAATAGGAGGAACCAACACTTCCACTGCCCCCTTGTGGACTATACCTACAATGCTCTCACCCTGTCCATGCTGCAGATAATTTTATCAGAGGATCAGGCTAAAAGTGGGAGAATGATGGGTCAATGATTCAGTCAGCTATCCTTGGATAAAATGCTTCTTGAGATGCAAACATGGTTTTAGATACTGATGGTGATGGTGGTGGTGGTGGTGATAATAATAATAATAATAATAATAATAATAATAATAATAATGTGCAGATTGGATAGGTCCAGCTTTAAATGTGAACTGAATTGAATCCCCACCACCACATCCCTTGTGCCAACTTCACCTCAGGCCACAAAATGTCTTGGGCTGGCTGTCCTTTAAAATTTGGGTACTCTCAACTCTCCCAGGCAGGCCTGCCAGACTCCAGAGAAACAGTCCATTGCCACTGTGCGTTCTTTGCTTCACTGTGAGGAGCTATCCAGTGGTGTAAAGTGAAACAACTTTGCTCCTTATTCAAGAGAGCAGGAATGAAGGCACCAATAGCAGGGATAAAACGAGAGCTGTAACATCCAAGGTGCCCGAGAATAATGCTTCACAGAAGGAGGGGAGCACTTAGATGCCCAATCCTACGCTCTCAACTGTGCTTGGTAGTTTTTGTTTTCACCTGACACTCAGGAGGATTCAGGTGAAATCAGACTTCATGCTGAAGTGAGTGGAACATATTTCTTTCTCGCACAGTGTATGAAGAATGCTCCACCTTAAAGACAGACCAGTTGCCTGCTGGAACATAAAGCTCCTGGAACAAACAAAAAAGTGTTAAGCAAATATCTATGGCTCTAGGAGGTGCTGGGAGAACAAAGGGCCTATTTGTGCACTGTGAAAGGTGCACCCCTTTCCTTTTTTCAGGCAAGCCCTTTTGATAATAAAGGCCTGGAGGCCATCTGTTTGGTTTTGCATCACTGTCTAGTGTTTCCACAAGGGTTAGATTGTGTCTTCCAGGAGAATTTAACCCCAGTTCATAGGAACTCCTAGGGGCCGTAGGGGCTTCAGCCCCCACAATAAAATATTTGAGAGAGTCAGGCCCCCACAAGGTCAATGGGCATTCCCATTCAAATGGGAATTCAAAAGGCAGACTCCTTTGAGGGCAAGTAGTAGAAAAAGAAGAGTTTGGATATGATATCCCACTTTATCACTACCCGAAGGAGTCTCAAAGCGGTTAACAATCTCCTTTCCCTTCCTCCCCCACAACAAACACTCTGTGAGGTGAGTGGGGCTGAGAGACTTCAGAGAAGTGTGACTGGCCCAAGGTCACCCAGCAGCTGCATGTGGAGGAGCGGAGACGCGAACCCGGTTCACCAGATTACGAGTCCACTGCTCTGAACCACTACACCACACTGGCTCTCAAAGTCACAGCTTAATTCTTGCTTACCAGGAGGGAGCGTGCTTCCCATTTCATCAATTGAGCCAGGAATTGTCTATGTAGGAGTGAGCTTCCTTCCACTTTTAGATCACTTGCTTGGCACTTAGAGTCCATTCATCAGGATGTGAGGTTACATCATGTCCCTTCAGAGACACCCATGAAGCCATAGTTTTAGATGTTTTGTTCTGTGTGGTATTTGTAATTTGTTGCTACGGGCAGAAACATTTGCTGGAGAGCTGAATGCTTCCATTTCACTCTCGCCAAACTCTGGAGTGGGCTGTGTGGCACCCAGAAGCTGCATGTGGAGGAGCGGAGATGCGAACCTGGTTCACCAGATTACGAGTCTACCGCTCTTAACCACTACACCACACTGGCAACTCTGCTTTGGGTTCCAGCCACACAAGATCTAGAGACAAGACATCCTTTCTGTAGAGTCTGTTGGAAGCTAGCTCCCCAGCAGGTGGTTTGCTCCCAAAATCCTGTAGAAGATGTTAATTCATTTTCATTACCTTGTTTGGCAGTTGTGGGGAGGCAACTGTCTGCAAGACTGAAGACAGATTCGTTCTCAATTGTGTGGGTGGATGGGGAAGAAGAGGGACTGAAGTGTCAATAATCTGGTGCTCCTGCTAGTGTGTTTGCACCGCACTGACCTTGCCACCACTCCACCCCTTCTGCTAAGCGACAACAACCCACCTGTCACGAAGCTGGTGTAGCATCTCTGGCCAGAAAAAGGCAATGCATTATCTGAAGCAGTAGCAGGCAGCCTCCTCTATGAAAAAGTACTTTGAGTTTGAATGGGGTTCAGAGACAGTGTTTCGTCTTCGTACCAAGAGGTCTTGCACAGCAGTGAGCTATTCATGTCCTGCTTGTGAACTTCCCAAAAGCATCTAGTTCACCATTGTACCAATCAGGATGCTGGACTAGATAGGCTGTTCTATAGTCGTATGCTCTATAACTATTAAATAAATTTCTTGCACAGTGCTAGAAGTTAATCTGGTCACACCCTAGTGTCCTCTAGAGCATACTTTGATAATTACTACCTCAGGTTTCACAAGCTGTCATACCACGAGCTTCAGACGCATAATCCAGCATGAAGCAAATCCAAGGCAGCCATATTGATGGTGGAATTTAGTGGCAACTTAGACAGGAGTGAAATTTCACCTGATTTTTCTTGACATTTTGTCTTCTGACCTTTGGTCATTTCCATTAGTGAGAAGTAGGATGGTATATAAAGCATAGCAGGTTGGCCTTAGGCTAGGGATGGATCAACTGGTCAATCTCAGGTTCTCTTAAAGGTAAAGGGACCCCTGACCATTAGGTCCAGTCATGACCAACTCTGGGGTTGCGGCGCTAATCTCGCTTTATTGGCCGACGGAGCAGGTGTACAGTTTCTGGGTCATGTGGCCAACATGACTAAGCCACTTCTGGAGAACCAGAGCAGCGCACGGAAACGCTGTTTACCTTCCCACCGGAGTGGTACCTATTTATCTATTTGCACTTTGATGTGCTTTCGAACTGCTAGGTTGGCAGGAGCAGGGACTGAGCAACAGGAGCTCACCCCGTCGCAGGGATTCGAACCGCAGACCTTCTGATCAGCAAGCCCTAGGCTCTGTGATTTAACCCACAGCGCCACCCGCGTCCCTTCAGGTTCTCTTAGTTGCTCATATTTCCACTATTGAGTTCAGTTCACCATATTTCCACATCAGCCCCCCCTTTTAATAATCTTCACCGTTTGCCAGCATTTTACGTATGTCATTTTTCTTAATATACACATTTTTTCTTCGCAATTATATTCAACATGCACATTTCCCCCCAAACAATTTCCCTTAATATAATGGATTTTTTGTATGTAATTTCCACTAATTCAGCTGAATGAGCCTTGTGACATTTACATTTTTGAGATTTCAAACTTTATCTTTTCCATTGACCCCACACACCTGAGAACAAATCTATTTTATGTGCCTTCCCACAACTATAAAAGAAAGAAGAGAAAAAGAACTAACCTTTTCTACAGTATATCTTTATTAGACGCAGATGAGCCTATAATATATTTGTTAGCTGAGGACAAGGAGAAAGAACTCCACAACTTTTTAAAAGGGCACAAATGTTTCATTCCCATTATACAGAATTGGCACTTAAAGTTTTAGGCTGACCCCCATTTAATGATGATTACTACCTGGAGATAGATATTTTCATGGATAATTTTATGGAAAGGATGTTTGAAGGTATCAAATAACTGGTTTGTGAAGGAAGCAGGTTTAGAAATCTTGAACACTTGCTCCTTTTTTAAAGGAAAAAAAAATTAAAAACCATAAAACAAAACCTCCCTCTGCCTAAGAAAGATAGGCAGGTTTTTATTTAACGTTATTTACTCATAGGATTTATTTTCCACCCCTCATCATGAGTGAACACAGAGCATATAACAACAACATAAAAGACAGTATAACAATAAAACACAATTGAAGCATATCATTAACACATCCTTCAATTCCTTCCAGAATTCTCAAAACCCTATTCAGAGCGAATGAGATCAGTCCTCAGCTGGTGTCAGAAAATCGCCAAGATAGGCACCAGCTAGACTACCAGATGGAAGGTGCTCAACAACTGGGGTGCCAATGCTGAGAGATTGTGTACTCACCGCAATATCCTCCAGGGTTTGGGGGTTTTATTGGTTGTGGTTGCGAAGGAAATGATTTGCTTCTGTTTGAAATTTGGGTGCAAACTTCTTGCTGTTTTTAATGAGGTTCTTCTGGTGGTGGCAACAGCAGGACTCAGAATGGAGGGATGTTTCTGAAGACCCCTCTGTTAAAGTGTTCCTCTTGCTTTTTCTTAAAGCACCCAGTTCTTTTCTTCTACAGCTGGGATGTCATAGCAAATAATGCTGTATATGGCAGAAGTTCTCGTGAGCTTACATGCAAACTTTGCTTGTGGTTAAGTGTGCAGTTTGTGTGTGTGTTTTAAAAAAAGAATGTTCCGTTGGCCTTCAATGAACCTTTGATAAGAAGATGCTTGTCCTGTCTCTCTCAGGAGATCTTTACTGATCAACCAAAGTGACTGAAGATGATTTAACTTTTGCATGAATGTTTGCATCCATTGTTAGACAAGGCCAGGATTTTGTGACTAATATTTTCCAGCCCCTTTTAATCAAATGACACTTCCTTTTGCCATTCCTAGAACCTTGTTTGAAAAGTGAATGGTGGTCAGAGATAAGCCTTACCCCATTTTTGCCGTGAGACAACTATAGCTGGTGAACAGGTCATAGATCATGTGCTTTCCCTGAGGTTCTGAGTTTTCAAATCTGAAAAGGATTCTTTGGGTTGTATTTGACTAACTTTTGCTCAGAGCAGAGCTGTTGACATTAATTGGCCTAAGCTAGCCATGGTTATTAACTTCAGTGTGTCAACTCTGAGTATAAGGTAGCTGAAGACAACTCTCCATTTTGACACAACTGGGGTAGGTAGCTTGGGGACCTGGCCACTTGAAAGATTGCATGCGCTAACATGAACCTGCCTATTAGTCATCTTTGCAGTTAGCTGGGGTAACTGGGATGTTGCCCTACTTATGGAATGCTATCCCTAGAAAGTCTTGCCTAGTGCCTACATTGCTATCATGAGAATATAATACATGGCTCATCTGCTCCAACATCCTGATCTCTCTTTTTTAAAAATATTTTTTTATTGATTTTAACATATAAATTTTAAAATGTACCACAAAACTTATCACTTATACAATCTTTTTAGACTTCCATCAGCACCTCTGATGATCTACCATTTTAACCACTTCTTAACAAATCATCCTTCCCCTTCTCCATTTTTGCAATACTTCCAATGATACTCCTCACAAAACTTCTTGCAAACCTACACACGTCGTCTGATCTTCACAAATACTTTTCAAATAGTCCGTAAATTTACTCCAGTCTTCCATGAATTTCTGGTCCCGCCAGTTTCGAACCTTTCCTGTTAGTTTATCTAGTTCTGCACAGTCCATTAACTTCATTCTCCATTCTTCAATCATCGGTAATTCTTCTTGCTTCCATTTTTGGGCCAATAATATTCCTGCTGCTGTTATTGCATATAAAAAGAGCTTATATTCCTTTCTATTTATATCACTCCCAACAATGCCCCCCCCAAATGCTTCTGGTTTCTTTATAAATGTATATTTCAACATTTTTTTCATCTCATTATATATCATCTCCCAGAAGCATTTCACCTTTTTACATTCCCGCCACATGTGATAAAATGTTCCCTCTTTTTCTTTACATTTCCAACATCCAACATCCTGATCTCAAAGTGGTCAACCAGATGCCTGTCAGAAGCCCACAAGGACGACATGTGTACAACACACTCTCCCTACCTGTGATTCTCAGGAACTGGCATTCCATTTTGCATGTCATTTTTCACCAATATATCCATTTACAGGTATATGCACAGTTTGTATGTGCATTTGTGGACCCATTGCTTGGCTGGAGAACAGCACTGAGAAATCAGAAGAGTGAATTTTGAAGGCTGGCTATGTTTCAGTTTGCGTCTCATTTTGGGAAGTACGAATTAGGTCAATTCATTTAAAAATGGGAACTGAATTGGATTTCTCTGCAATAGATATGAAAGGCCTGCAAAAAAATAAAGTGAAAGTCTCCTACCTAAGTCTTTGCATCCAGCAGAGCTGGCCCAATATATTTTTCTGCTTGAGGCAGAGAAGATGAGGAATCTATCAATGATGCAGCTCATGTGGCCAAACATACCCTCATCCTGGTCTTTGCCACAGAGCGTATTGGTTAGGCTCTGTTGATTGGTAGGCTTGCTTTGTCTATTGTCATGGACCATTCCCTGGTGAGATTTGGGCTGAATGTATGTAGCCACTCCACTCTGCAATGAGATGATCTGCATCCAGAGACTGGTTGCATTTGATGGATTCCTGAATGCTCAGGACCGTGGGAGCCATGCAGCATGCATGACCCTGCCACCAAAATTTGTGGGTGCCCAGCCCATTCATGGGGAATTTTGTGGGTGCTCATGCCCCCAGGGCTCCTGGGGAATGCTATGGGACATGTCTGACACTCCTGTTGAGGTTCCTGTCTCACTGTGCTATAGTGAGATGTGCAGAGCCATTGATACAATCCCTTCTGAGTGCCCTTTCTGTCACTCCATTGACCTATGTGTAATGAAACAGAAATGCTGGAAGCTAGAGTGCAGGTGGTGTAAATCTTGGTCTAAACCTGACCAAACACAGATGAGGTTGCACCACCATGCCTACCAAGTAGCTATCCAGCAGAGCTTTTCTGGATGCTGAATGGGCTTTTGTCATTTGGCCAAGAGAGCTTTGCTCTGCTGTAACAACCTTGCAAGGAACTTTAGGCACAAAAGCCTAAAGTTGATTCAGACCGAGTTGGATGACAGAAAGAGGGTGTCCAGAGAACTGTCTGTTCTGGTGTGGTGCAGTGGTTAGAGTGTTGGACTAGGGATCTGGGAGACCAGGGTTCATAATCCCCACGCATTCACAAAGTTTATTGGATGACCTTGGGCCAGTCACTGCCTCTCAGCCTAACCTATCTCACAGGGTTGTTGTGTTTAAAATTACCTATGTCTAGAAAAAAGTATTGTCTGTGTGTAGAGCACTGTCCCATGTACTTTTAGGGTCTCTGTGTGCCTTTCTGGACAATTTTAAGACAGACAGTGTAGATGGCCACAGATAGGGGTGTTGGAGAATTCAGATGAAAATCAGAGTGGAATTTGCTGATATTCTCATATTTGACCCATGTCCAGAACAGAAATCAGTACAGCACATGTGATCAGTATTCACTGTTGTTGCTTTTAGTCTGCAAATGATATGTAATTTATTGCTCCCCACCCCACCCCACATTTGTATTGTATTTCCTCTGTATTGAAAGGAATAGCTTTTTCATGGAAAGGGACAGTGTGAAATAACATAATGATGATATAATTGTTGTTGTTGTTGTTTAGTTGTTTAGTCCTGTCCGACTCTTCATGACCCCATGGACCAGAGCACGCCAGGCACCTCTGTCCTCCACTACCTGCCGCAGTTTGGTCAAACTCATGCTGGTAACCTCGAAAACACTATCCAACCATCCCGTCCTCTGTCGCCCCCTTCTCCTTGTGCCCTCCATCTTTCCCAGCATCAGTGTCTTCTCCAGGGAGTCTTCTCTTCTCATGAGGTGGCCAAAGTACTGGAGCCTCAGCTTCACGATCTGTCCTTCCAGTGAGCACTCATGTCTGATTTCCTTAAGAATGGATGCGTTTGATCTTCTTGCAGTCCATGGGACTCTCAAGAGTCTCCTCCAGCACCATAATTCAAAAGCATCAATTCTTCGGCGATCAGCCTTCTTTATGGTGATATAATTACTTACGTAAAATTCCACCACAGTGGACAGCTAGTCCAATAATGCAGTTTTTGTCAAAAGCCAAGCTGCACCAGAATGGAAAAACCACTGCTTGTAATGAACGAAATATTAATGCCTTCTTACATTCATAACCACAGATCAGAAATGTTCCTGCCATTACTATATATGTTCTTCCAAAGATTAGCCAATGTCCACATACACACAACTTGTGGGCAAATATTTGAAAAAAAGCAACCTGAATTCTTTAGTTGTCAATAAATCACAACAATGTGTTTGTCCTCCTCCTCCTTTGTAATCCTGATCTGAAATAGTGTATATTTACATAGGGTGCACATTCAGAACCATGAATTAAGCAAACTATGGCCTGGGATGGGACACTATAGCCTAGGCACAGTGGAAACATCTCCCACCCCAAGAGAAAACAAGAAAACTACAATAAGTTAATATTATCTAGCGATGTGATCTGATAGTGTAGTACTGTAGAACACGTTGTTCTTCCACTCCAGCCAAAAGCACTTAAAATTTCCCCTTAAATGCTCAGGCAGAAAATAAATCCCCAAACGCATCAAAGGCAGTTCCAATCCTTTTAGGAAATTAACTCTGCAGGAGACTGCACTCAGTTGTGAAAAGCATCGAGTGAATGCTTTTAAAGGCATCTGATCTGGTGGCCATTACTATTTTTGTGGGAGAAAATTCCATAGTTTCTATTGTGCACTGTGTGAAAAACTACTTTCTTTTGTCTGTCCTCAGTTTTCCAATACTCAGCTTCTAAGGATGCTCCGAAGTTCTAGCATTAGGAACAGTGGCGTAGCGTGGGGGGTGCAGGGGGGGCTGGCCGCACCGGGCGCAACATCTGGGGTTAGGGCAAATCCACGGGTTAGGGGGCGCATATCCACGGGTTAGGGGGCGGAAATCCACGGGTTAGGGGGCGCAAATTACTTGCCTTGCCCCAGGTGCTGACCACCCACGCTACGCCACTGATTAGGAATCTTAAGAAGGGAGAACAAAAGGGGCCTAAATTTGTCCATCAACAGCAGTTAGTAGAACCTGGACAACATACTGAGCAGGTTACCTGGTCATAATCTTCACCACTAGAGTGAGATATTCTGTATTGTTACAGCAATTATGTTAGAATTTGCTTTTGAGTGGTCAACAGAGTAGGGCTGTCTACTTGCTGCACTTTTAATCTGGCCCAGCTCAAGCCACTAAACCCTGAGGTCACCAGCTGTAATGTCTAGATTCAGATTAAACCACATCCTTGACTGTCTCCAACACTTCCGTCACTGTTTTCTATGCACTGTGGCAAACAGAAACTGTCACACACAAGTATTAGGATGGTATGGGTTTCAGGTTGTTATTTTGCTAGTATTGTCTAGATCAGGGTTTCCCAAGCGTGGGTCTCCAGTTATTTTTGGACTACAATTCCCATCACCACTGACCACTGGTCCTGCTAGCTAGGGGTGATGGGAGTTGTAGTCCAAAAACAGCTGGAGACCCAAGTTTGGATAACCCTGGCCTAGGCCCAACCAGAATTTCACTCTTTGGCCAGTTGTCATGATTTGAGGATGAGCAGCCTGAAAAACATTCCAGCTGAGAAATATTTAAGGTCAATGTGCATCAGTGTGCCACCTCAGTGATTAAACCTGTGCATTAGGGCATCACCTAATGTACTAAATAGTACTGCAAATGAAAATGCGGGTGGATAATCGTGTCACATGCAGGGCCCCCCTTTCATGACAGAGGTGTTAAAACAATTTGCTTTACTGTGCAGTGCACACTTGCATATTTTTGGAGGCACTCAGTCCAGAGAGCATGCTTTTATTTTGTATTTTATTTTTGTAAAATGGGCTTTTGTAGATATGCACAGATTTTTATTCCAGCATAGTAGTTAACTGAATCAACTTCATGCATGACCAAAATATATTCTGATCAAATGTATACCTTTAAAAAAAGAAGGAAAAAGTGATATCATTGTCCTTGTGTTATGTTCTTTAGTATGAGTGTGCTGCCCGCTGAGTGAAAAATAGCCATGTCCTGTAGATTGAAAACAGATTTTACTTGCAGGTGCCAAGTAATTTGTCCTGGGAAAGAAACTAATCCTGCTCCAATCCTGGGATCAAAGGCTGAGCACACACCTAAAATGGAGGTCCAACTGAGTATAAGACCTGAAAAGCTGCTATTTTGTACTACAAAGTTGCTTTTGAGTGCACTGCTGTCACAGATCATATGGAACTGTATCCAGCACTGCCCAAGTAGTCTTCCAATTGTGCAATGGAATCTCCATCTGCTGGTTTCTGCCCTCACACTGCACTTAGAAGCCAAAGAACACGTCAACCTGCATCCCCCTTCCCTCAGACTTGGGCTCTCTCCCTATCAGTTGTGTGTAAACACACAACTCCTGATAGCTATACCAAGACAGTGTAAATACTGACTGTCACACACATGCTCAAGGTGCTCCCCAGATGTTGTTGGCAGCAACACCTTTCTTCCCTGACCTGATGGGAGGTGTAGTCCAACAATGATTTGGGAAGGCACCAGGTTGAAGAAGGCTAATCCAAGCTATATGTGTGTTGCGAATTTGTGTTAACTGGAAACTGGCTTAGTGAATGTTACCTAGACAGAGGAAGCCATTACAGTCTCTGGAACAATGGTAAATGCCAAGATTTGGTTGCTATGTAACATGGAGGCTAATGTCTTGAAGTATGGCTTTTTTATGGTTTTGGACAGAGAGCAGATGCTTGCATTGGTATTCTTCAGACAGATCCTTGGATGCGGGGATGAAAAACTGTAAGGCTGGATGGGGTACATTACTATTTTTATAACCGTTTCGACTAAGCCAGACCTTCATCCAGAAAAGCACTAAATGTGCTCCTTTCCTTTTCAAGGGTGTGATTAAATTTATGAACTGGAAAGGGGTTTGCAAACCTTGTAAAGTTTATTCTATTTGGTTTAGTTAAGTGCTCTGTGTTTTTTTCCCCCCTTACAAGAAGGGTAAGTGAAAGGAAGATGTTTATAGTCCTCTTCAGGCATTCTACTCAAGTGTAAAAACTATACATGAGTGGGGGAAAGGGTGCTGAGCTCTCCCATTGTGTTCCATGAATTGGAGAGCAAACTTCTGAAGGAGGGAGCCCCCTGTCCTTGTTCAGTGCCAGGATTCTAAGTTGTGTGGAGAACCTCCATGTGAGACTCCCTGTCTCATGTGTTCACCCTATGACTCATGATGGGGATGGGAGATGGGGCAGGGGAAAAATGTGGCACACTCAGTCTTGCCCACCTGTTGTTTTTATCACAAGTTCGTAGAATGGTTGAAGAGGGCTTATGTGATGCAAGCATTTCTAGACCCGTGTTGGCCAATCTTTGGACGCATGTGCCATTAGTCAAGACCTAAGCATGTTACGGACGCGGGTGGCGCTGTGGGTTAAACCACAGAGCCTAGGACTTGCCGATCAGAAGGTCAGCGGTTCGAATCCCCATGACGGGGTGAGCTCCCGTTGCTCGGTCCCTGCTCCTGCCGACCTAGCAGTTTGAAAGCACGTCAAAGTACAAGTAGATAAATAGGTACCACTGCGGTGGGAAGGTAAATGGCATTTCTGTGCGCTGCTATTGTTCACCAGAAGCGGTTTAGTCATGCTGGCCACATGACCCAGAAGCTGTACGCTGGCTCCCTCGGCCAGTAAAGCGAGATGAGCACCGCAACCTCAGAGTCAGTCACGACTGGACCTAATGGTCAGGGGCCCCTTTACCTTATCTTTAAGCATGTTATAGTACATAGTAAAAGCTCATTGACTTGGTGTGGATTTTCTTGTGGTTGTGTGTACTCCATGTAACATAACATTATATAATCCATACCCTCCAACATTTATCCAGTGAAAATATTTATACCCTGCCCATCTGAATGGGTTGCCACAACCATTCTGAGCAGCTTCCAACATACATAAAAACATAATAAAACAGTAAACATTAAAAAACTTCCCTATGCAGGGAAACTTCAAGAGTCTGCTAAAGGTTGTATAGCTATTATTCTCATTGGCTTGTGGGGCTCGTAACTCCACACCCTCCAACATTTCTCCGAAAAAAATGACCATGCTCCATTTACTTTCATATAGGCATCTCAATTGCTTCTATGTTTCTAAAACTGTAAAATGGAAATTTCTAATCAAGCTGGAAACTAATGCAGAGCATGTGTTACTTCATTGTTTCTATCTCTTCTGTCCACAATGATGATAAAACCTCTAATCTCTCTCCAGCTTCTGTTCAGTTGAAGCACTTCCAAACTTACCAGTTGATAAAATCTGCCTTTGATGGGGCACAAAAATAAAATGGGGGCTCACCCAGACTTCTGTTTGCCCCACCTCCTTTCCCTTTCGGTTTAGCACTGAATCAGAATAAACAGCAATTGAGTTTTCTGTAGACAAAGGCAAAACCACTCGGACATGTGCTTAGAGTGGCTGTGGAAACCCAGCCAGATGGGCGGGGTATACATATTTTTATTATTATTATTAAGCATGGGACAAGCAGAAAACTTTCTAGAAACGAGACAGGGGGAGGAGGGATGAGCCCTAAATTGAGGAAACTGGTTTTTATTTGTCATGAGGCTCTTCCAGACGACCTTCTTATGAAGCATTTATCCTGATTTGCTTGTGCAAAATGGATAATAATAATAATAATAATATTTTTTTATTTATACCCCGCCCTCCCCAGCCAAGGCCGGGCTCAGAGCGGCTTACAAGCAATAATAAAAACAAGAAGAATGATTACAACTTAAAAACAAAAATAAAATACAACATTAAAATAATGGAACATTAAAATATTAAAATGTAGCCTCATTGCAGGAGGAGAAGGAAAAGAAAAAAGAAAGAGAGGGAGGGAGGGAATCAAATTGGCTCCAAGCCAAAGGCCAGGTGGAACAACTCTGTAACCTTCCACCTGGACTTTCCTGAGCATCCATTCTGGTTTGTTCAGTGATGAGCCTTCATCCTGCTTTCCCCTCACATTTTTCAATGCATTTTCTCTTCACTTTCCTAAGTGCAAGTGGATGGGAGGGTGCCCTGGGACAGCAGAGCCTTTTAATCCACTTCAGATGTGCTTTGCTTTCCACATGGGCACTTGAATCTCTCCCACGAGAGACTGACAGTCCGGATGCACCCATAAGCAGTCTGATGAGGCGTTACACAAATTGTGAAATAAAACATGTGGGCAAGGAGAGCAAACATGTCAGCTCCACCCCCCCCCCCTCCTCATCTGCCCTCTGAAAATTGGTGAGTGGAAATTGTGGAGGCTTCTTGCATGATACAGAGAACCCTTGAAAACTGGGGTTCTGCATCACATGGGGACCCAACCTAAATAGAAGCAAGCTCCCTGGTTCAGACAGTCACCCTATGGCTTGCAGAGGGTGACAAGGTTGTTACAGTGGTACCTCGGGTTAAGTACTTAATTCGTTCCGGAGGTCCGTTCTTAACCTTAAACTGTTCTTAACCTGAAGCACCACTTTAGCTAATGGGGCCTCCTGCTGCTGCCGCGCCGCCGGAGCACGATTTCTGTTCTCATCCTGAAGCAAAGTTCTTAATCTGAAGCACTATTTCTGGGTTAGCAGAGTCTGTAACCTGAAGCGTATGTAACCTGAAGTGTATGTAACCCAAGGTACCACTGTATTAGTATTTCTTAACATAGCAACCCCGTTAGCTCACTTGGTAGAGCACAAGGCTCTTCATCTCAGGGTTGTGGATTCCAGCCCCACATTGGACCAAAGATTCCTGCATTGCAGGTGATTGGACCAGATGACTCTCTACCAATTCTATAATTCTAATTATTTATCTATCTTTTGCCTTCCACACATGTCCCATGGTGATGTAGGTTGGGTGGTGGAGCTAGAGCACTCGTCTCCTGCTGCCCGTGTGTCCTGAACCACAGGCTCAACAAGGGTCTGTGTGAGTGGTTTGATGCAGGGATATCAAAGAAGGATGTCAAAAACACCAAAATGGCCGGTTCTAGTACTTAGGTGTAAGCCCTGCTGCCTTTATGAACTTGGGTTGGACGCCAAAACAGCAGGAAGTCATCATGACTTGTCCGTAAAGTGGTAATATTACTTATACACAAAGCAAGCTATGTAAACTGGCACCGGTTGACTCACCCCTGGCTTAGAGCTGCCCATTCCAAGTCTGATTTATCTCTCAGATAAGGGAGTACCTGACAGACAGCCAGCGTGAGAATCATCTCCTCTCCCAACTTGCTGAACCAAAACTATGGCTTCAAAGCTTCAAAGCAGATAAACATACGTGAACTCACTCTTGCAGCAAATGATAGTTATTCCTGGGGTTTACAGGCTTTCTGGAACATTTTTACTGTTTTGTTCTACACACCCTGCCCCTGTATTTAATTTCTCAATTTGAATAACTTCTGAATAGGACTAGTGAGTGCCAAGGGTATCTTTTGGGGAAGGGGAAAAAAAAGTCTGGAAAGAGAAGAATTTAGAGGTACTGAAGATGCCCTGAAGGAGATAATCCTCCTTTAGCCACAACAATTAAATCCGTCGCACTGGAAATGTCCTTAGTTCATGATGTTTCACAGATGCTAGGTGCAATGCAGATGTTTTCTTTCATTTTTGAAATACTGGCAAATTCTCTTTTAAGTAGAAAACATGAAACACCTGGTTTGCTATCTATTCTTAGACTCTCAAAATGGCACTGCGTAATTTCCATTCTTTCCTGATACAGTATGTTTGGACCATCGTGAAATTAGCATGGAACCTGAACCTCTATCAAAACAGCAGCCTGGTGGATAAAGCAAACACGTGACATTAATAGTGAAAGCATTATAGAGGGCCTTGCAACAATTTGGTACAAATTTTCAGATAATGCAGCCCAAAGCAATCTGGTTATTATGGAATGTCATTCCCTCTATCCTCAGCGCGGGTGGCGCTGTGGGTAAAAGCCTCAGCGCCTAGGGCTTGCCGATCGAAAGGTCGGTGGTTCGAATCCCCGCGGTGGGGTGCGCTCCCGTTGTTCGGTCCCAGCACCAGCCAACCTAGCAGTTCGAAAGCACTCTTGGGTGCAAGTAGATAAATAGGGACCGCTTACTAGCAGGAAGGTAAGCGGCGTTTTCGTGTGCGGCTCTGGCTCACCAGAGCAGCGATGTCACACTGGCCACGTGACCCGGAAGTGTCTCTGGACAGCGCTGGCCCCCGGCCTCTTGAGTGAGATGGGCGCACAACCCTAGAGTCTGTCAAGACTGGCCCGTACGGGCAGGGGTACCTTTACCTTTTACCTTGTTGCTCTTGAAATGAAGGCATGTAAACATGAGCCATGTTCGCGAGTGCAAAATTGCAGGAATTACATAATAATGCGAAGTCTCCAGCTTTGCTCCTCTGCTGTCATTGGGAATAGGTAAAGGTAAAGGGACCCCTGACTGTTAGGTCCAGTTGCGGATGACTCTGGGGTTGCTGTGCTCATCTCGCTTTACTGGCTGAGGGAGTTGGCGAACAGCTTCCGGGTCATGTGGCCAGCATGACTAAGCCACTTCTGGTGAACCAGAGCAGCGCATGGAAATGCCATCTACCTTCCCGCTGGAGCAGTACCTATTTATCTACTTGCACTTTGAGGTGCTTTCGAACTGCTAGATTGGCAGGAGCAGGGACTGAACAACGGACGGAATCACGGAGATTTGAACTGCCGACCTTCACGGAGATTTGAACTGCCCCCCCCCTCGTATGCCTCTGAATTGACTACAGTTGGCTGCAATTTAGGCACTGAACTAAAGTGCCTTCTAAACCACTTTGGAGTTGCTCCAGTGTGGTGGGTTTGTATCCAAACATATTGATGAGTATCTCCATCCCATTGCAGTGAAAATCGCCTCACTACTTTTGCTTTGGGCAGCTGGCTCACAGCTTCTCCTTTCACTTGTGGCCCATGTTTTCCGCACTGTCGGTTGAAACTTTTTTTTTTGGTTAAGAGTATGAGGCCATGTCATGAGTGTGGGTGCAAGTCACACACCTCCCCACCACTGAGGAACAACTTTGGCCATGCCTGTCTGGGTATGTGGGAGGCAGATTAGTAATACATCACAAGATGTCTTGAAACTTTTACTGAATAAACCAAGACTACTTCCACACTCCTTCTCTCTCCTCTAGTTGTCAGGTTATGCTTTCTGTCACTGAATGTCATTAAATGTGTTTATGGGCATATAACTCGAAATAATGGTGTTTGTAGGCTTTGTAGCATTGTATAGGTTTGCTATATATGGCTTGCAACAGACCTGTGGCAGCCTGATGGAGAACGCTGTTAAGTTTTGCCTCTTCTGTTTATTTTTGTTGCTAAGGAGGCTGGAATAGCTATGGAGTGAGCTGGGCTTTCAGGGACGACTCTTCCCCTGCCCTTGCTATCATTGTAAAACATCTCAATTGAAGAATGAAGGGAAGTCTGTGACAAATAAATTTGGAGACATTTTTGAACGCGTTATTTTTGCTTCTGTATGTTTTCCCCTTGCTATCAGCGCAGCCGATCCAATTAAGTCATTTTTGTATGTGTCTTACTTTGACACTATAAAATCTTTTAATCTTTTTTTACAAACTCCCCAAACAGGAGCAACATTTACAGCCACCCTTTTCATAACTGAGTTTGTAGTAGAGCCCTCATGGCTTCTACATTTCCTTTTGCATTTTTTT
Organism: Podarcis muralis; assembly: GCF_964188315.1. Lineage (NCBI taxonomy): Eukaryota > Metazoa > Chordata > Lepidosauria > Squamata > Lacertidae > Podarcis > Podarcis muralis. The sequence continues at coordinate 17,998,019 of NC_135659.1, read as the reverse complement.
GGTGGACATTTATTTCACACAGTTTTAGTAGCGATTACAGTGGTACCTTGGGTTACAGACGCTTCAGGTTACATACGCTTCAGGTTACAGACTCCGCTAACCCAGAAATAGTGCTTCAGGTTAAGAACTTTGTTTCAGGATGAGAACAGAAATTGTGCTCCAGCAGCAGGAGGCCCCATTAGCTAAAGTGGTGCTTCAAGTTAAGAACAGTTTCAGGTTAAGAACAGACCTCAGGAACGAATTAAGTACTTAACCTGAGATACCACTGTATCCAGTTGCTCACCAACCCTCCCCCCCACTGCCCTAACATCAACACCCTAGAGCAGTGGTTCCCAGCTGTTTTTTGGCCATGCCCCAACTAAGCATCTCTAAAATCCTGATGCCCCCATGACATATAATTCTTATTTCATCCCCCCCAACCTATTTTCAATGCAGTTTCTCCCTTCTGTGTTCCAGTCCTGCTTGTACCCCTCTTTTCACCTCCACCCCCATGCCGATCCTTCTGCCTCCCTTTTTTGGGGCAACGCCTCTTCCACAACCCTGGTAATCTCCAGCATCATCTTCCTCCCACACATTGCAACTGCTCAGCTCTCTCAGTTATGAAGCCACCCCTCCCTATTATGCAGCCCCTTTTGTACCCCCACTTTCGTCTTCACCCAACTTCCATGCTTCCCCCCGTTTGTTCTGCATCCCTTCTTTGCGTCTGTGTGCGCTCACACATGCACAGTTATCACATTCCCTGTCTTTTTCCTATCTCCCTCTCCTTCCTTTTCTCAACTTCCTCTTGCACAGAGTCATATGCTTCCTCCTCCTTCCTGTTGTGCAGCCCCTTCTGCACACATCCACTACAATGCTACTGTATCTTTAAGAGTACTTAAGAGCAAGGCTGTCCATTAGATTGTTCTGTTAGAGAAGGTTAAATTCACCTGATGGATGCTGTGCATAGATGAGTGTTTGCTTCACTAACTTTGTATTCTACAGGTGAAACTCAAAAAATTAGAATATCGTGGAAAAGTTCATTTATTTCAGTAATTCAACTTAAAAGGTGAAACTAATACATGAGTTATTTGTTATTTCATCAGCTGTACGCCATAAACATCACAATTATAACAAATAAAGGCTTGACATATCTCGCTTTGCATGTCATGAGTCTATCTCATATATTAGTTTCACTTTTTAAGTTGAATTACTGAAATAAATGAACTTTTCCACAATATTCTAATTTTTCGAGTCTCACCTGTAAATTCTTACGTTAAATCTGGAGCTGTGTGTTGAAGGAAGCACATGCCACCAGGAGTTGTTTGAAGGTACTATGGAATATTTGAGGACTCCACATCCTTTATCTTTTTCATATGAGGCAGCTAAGGAATGGAAAAGGGAGAGGTTCAGTGAGAAGGGAGCTCTGAATAAGTCACCCTGAATAACCCCCCTCACCAGCTGTGTTCTGAACCTGGAAGAAAGCCCACTTGGGGCAGGGGGTAGACTGTTGGGGGGGCATTTGCAGGGGAAATAGTGGTTTTGGGAAGATTTAAGCACACTTTCCATAACCTTTCTTGTTATCTCAGCTAAATATTTTTAGGGAACGCACATTAGCTAAGAACGCCAAGTTCCATTTGCAGCTCTAAAAGTAGATTGTGATCCATTTGTTTGCGTAGGTGTGTGTGTGTGACTTTTTTGTTGTTGTTGTTGCTCCAAATGAAAAAAATAACTTTGGTTTTCCCTGGCTCCAACTATGTCATGACTATCCATCACTTCAAGAGTCGATATATACTAGCAGATATGCGGAAGCCAGTTACCCCAAGAAAGACAGACAAATTATGCAGAAAAGAGCAAGAGTGGGTTCAGTGGTCAAGAAGGCAGTTTCTGCACATGTTGTAGAGGGAAGTGAGAAGCAGATAGGGCTTGTCAACCTAGGAAGGTAGCCCATCTAGGGGAAGGAAAACTCTGACCCTAAACATCTGCTACTTTGTGGCTATACACATTCACAGTAAAGGATTCAGGGCTAAAACTCTGTTATGTACTGAGCTGAATCCTAGAACAATAGGATCCAGAATGCAGCAGTCTGATTGGTCTGCAGGAGCCATCCAATCCAGCTCCAGGTGGAAGTGAATCAGAAACCTGATTGGCCTGCAGGAGCAGCCAATCAGACCTCTGGAGCAAGTGAATCTGCAACCTGATTGGCCGACAGGAGCAGCCCAGAATTAGCCAGTCACGCGGGGCCCATTGTGTAAATAATGTATATATAGCTAGATGTTTTGGGGAAGTTTCATTCATTGCTTCTATGAACTGAATAAAGAGCATGAAATTCACACTCGATTTCGAATATAAATTTCAAACCCTGAGGAAAAATCTGGACCCTCTTCCCTGCAGCACATCTTTGGGAGAGAAAAAAGGCTATACGTCCCAATCTGTTTGCGGAGAGGCTAGATGACAGTTGCATCAAAGCATGGCCAGCTCACCTATTAGGTGGGGTGAAGCAGCCACCTTAGGCAGTGGAAACCCCCAAAGTGGTGCACCCATGGGAGCCCCATCCACTCTCCCTCCTCTACCCCTGGTGGAGAAGTCACTCTGATGCCGGCAGAAACAGGCAGCCCAGTGGCAGTGCTGGCAGAGGTGGGCGGCATGGCAGCAATGCCCGGGGGTGGATGCAGCAGGGCACATGGTGTGGCAGAGCAGGGCAGTACTTCCCATTTTGCCCCAAGTAGCAAAAAGGACACAGTGCCCCCCATGGTTGTTTACCCATTTGCCACTGCATTCCCCCAGTCACTTTTTTAAAATCTCAAAAAGTCTTATCTTCTGGGGAAGTGTGGGGCTGTTGTGCATTCAACTATAACTGTGCTGCATGGAAATTGCCAGCATGTGGTTGCAGTGGCGTAGCGTGGGTTGTCAGCACCCGGGGCAAGGCAAGTAATTTGCGCCCCCTAACCCGTGGATTTGCGCCCCCTAACCTGTGGATTTGCGCCCCCTAACCCGTGGATTTGCCCTAACCCCAGATGTTGCGCCCGGTGCGGCCGGCCCCCCCTGCACCCCCCACGCTACGCCACTGTGTGGTTGAATTCCACCCCACAAATGGTGTCAGTTTGAAAACACTGCCTCCCCACCCCCGTGTGTTTGTGTGTGCAGTGCCTTTAAGATTCACACAAGAAATCAGATCCATGCATCAGAGCTTAAACTGGAACCTGGCGGCCATAAGCCGAAATGAGTCACATTTGGAAAATGGAAAAACTGAAATCACTCTGAGCTTAGAAGTGTAAAAAGCAGAGGGGGGAAACAAGCACCTTATCTGGGGCATGACGAGATAACAATCAGCAACAGTTGTCTGCTATTTTATGCCCATCATAAATTTCTACACTTTAGAGTTACAGCTCTTATGAAAATTGTGTTCACGATTTCTTAGTGAGTGACTCTGAGCACATTTATGACTCTGGTTGTTGTTGGTTTTTTGACACCAGCAGCCATTGAACTTGAAAAGGTTGAGAGCACACTCTAAACACCCTTTTTGTGCAAATGGGGCCATGGTAAATTACATTCTGCTTTATCCCCAGAGAATTTTACCAAGGCTGTGGGAAGCTAGCCTGCTGCTCAGCTTCACTAGTCACTGTTGCTTTTGATAAATAAGCCCTGCGTTGTGTCTGGAGTCCTTAACACGTCAACACCGTGAAATGTAGGGTTTCTTTTTTGGTGATGCTGTTCAGTCTTAACAACTTCAGCGATCTGTTTCAACACAAGCAGATGAGGCCCTTCATAACCTGGGATGCACTAAGCTCAACAACCAACCAACCTCCCCCCCCCCCCCCCACTTCAGTGCACTGTTCTTTTCTGCCAGGTACTCAAGTACATAGCCAAGCAGTGTTGGTTTATTTTAAAATCAACCTTTGAGGCTTGTGCCATGTTAAAAAAACAGGAAAACAATAAGAAATGTATTTTTAGCATGTGTACGTTTGTGCAAAAGTCCCACTCTTTTAAAGTGGGACTCTTGCGCATATGTGCACACTAAAAATACATTTTTAAATTGTTTTTCCATTTTCCAGAGTAGATGTTGAAAATGTTGTGCAAACAGCCAGAATACAGTATAAAAGACTGCAGAGCAGCTGCCAACTTCTGGCATTGACAGGGCTAAATTAAAAAGTTCAGAATGTCTCTATCAGCTAATTTATATTGATTTATTGATTTGCTAGGGACGCGGGTGGCGCTGTGGGTTAAAGCCTCAGTGCATAGGACTTGCTGATCGAAAGGTCGGCGGTTCGAATCCCCGTGGCAGGGTGCGCTCCTGTCGCTCGGTCCCAGCGCCTGCCAACCTAGCAGTTCGAAAGCACCCCCGGGTGCAAGTAGATAAATAGGGACCACTTACTAGCGGGAAGGTAAACGGCGTTTCCGTGTGCTGCGCTGGCTCGCCATATGCAGCTTGTCACGCTGGCCACGTGACCCGGAAGTGTCTCCGGACAGCGCTGGCTCCCGGCCTCTTGAGTGAGATGGGCGCACAACCCCAGAGTCTGTCAAGACTGGCCCGTATGGGCAGGGGTACCTTTACCTTTACCTTATTGATTTGCTACATTTATTTCTCTCCTTTCCTCCAAAGAGTACACGTTTCTCTTCCCATTTTTAAAAACAAAAAATAGTATTTATTTTCCACGTCTTCTCTCCCATGTTATCCTCACAACAAACCTGTGAGGTGGGCTTGTTATATAGTTTTAAATTAGTGGTCACTTGCCATTCATTTACAATAAATTAAATATGACTATCTTATGTTAGCAACTACTAAAATATAATTTATGCTCACCCTAGCTTATATCCACAGGAAATGGGATTCCAATCTATTGGGATTCAAGCAACAACATACAGTGCACTCAATGTCATAAAGCCACAAACATCTTAATGTGCTATATATCTGATGGATTACATTTGGGGCAGCGAAGGCATTTTTAAATTTTTGTTTTGGCAATTAAGGTTTTGCAATTCCAAAACATTTTTGATAGGATGCACCAAAGGACTTCTACCTGAGCAGTGGAGCTTTTCCCTTTCTCCTCCTTCACCTCCCCCAAAAATGGCTCTGGGGGTGTCAGGGGAATCCCAGAACAGCTCTGGGGAGGAGGAGGGGATATTGTTCAAAATCACAAACTGAAATGCTTGTGTAGATACACTAGACAGGCTTATCTTAGGCTGCTCTCAGATTCCTGTTTTCAGCGCAGATGGCCAGTATAGCACCCAATTCTGCCACATGTTGAAGTCTATGCCTGGGGCTGTTGGTTCCTTTGGGTCTTGTGCACACATGAATCAAAGAATTATTTGCATGGGTGTGCATGGACTATGAGAGAGAAAGAGAGAAGCTTTTCATATCAACTCGCAATGCTGCACTGGTAATGCCTTTCAGGGGAGTCAGTTCATACATCTAGCTGCAAGTGATCACTGTTAAGTAATGAGAATTGTGTGAGCTTGGCCTATTTATGTAAGAGCAGGAATGGAAACACACGTCCTTCCCTTATACCGTCATGTGATAGACAAAAATCCCATGACTGCAATCATGGAGCAGGAATTCTAACGATAATGACATCTGCACCAAGGCTCACTTGTAGTGCCATTCCCAAAGGAGAAAATTCTAACACAGGAGGCGGTCTTTAGTCCAGTGGTGCCAAGGCAAAAATGACTTCTCTTCTTTTCAAACACTTCATCTCAGAGAGAACCACCCAGCCACCTTCATCGCACATGCAAACCAGTCCATGTTTGTGACAGTTCCAACAGCTCCTTTGGTCCCCTGTTCCATCTTGTGCGCTGGCATCCAGCCACTCTTAAAACTGATGTCAACATCAGACAAGATTCAGAGCCCATCCTTGACTCTTGCCAGGTGGATCCTCACTTGAGACTGTTGCAGTCAACCTTATCCAGCAGATTGCGATAGAATGTGGACTTGAGGAATCGAGGGTAGGAGTCTCGCTCCATCAGTATGTACACATGCCTCTGGGCCTCATCGAAGCTTGAAGGTGTTGGATCTTGAGCCTTCTTGGCGATGTCTTTTCTTGTGTAAAAGTCAATGTTGACCTAAGGGACAGCAAAATTAGACTTCAGTAACATCTGAATGCAGGTTTCATAAATGAAGTACAAAACATGGTGTATAAATCTGGATAACAGCAACAACGGGGAAAATATAGACATAATATTTTACAAGGACAGGGAGAAACACCACAGACAGAATAATTGCCACACACAGGAAGAACAAGGATATAGTTTGAGTGCCTCGCTTGTAGTTTTATAAATCATTTAATGTGTCAATATGAATAGAAGCTATTAATATTGCAATTGTTGTATAAGGGATTATTATTATGACTGGAATGCATTTAAAATTAATCAGATTTTGGAATGCTGAAATAAAGAAAACCATCAATTCTAGCACGCCAGTGGAGGGGACCTTATCTAAATTATATAATTTGGTATTTGAACAATTGGTATTAGTAATTGTATTATGAATTGGTATTGTTTTAAGGAGGCTATTATCGGATTGTAATCGAAAACTAATAAAAATTATTATCAGAAAAACATGGTTTATAAATGTAAAACCACAACCCTTCCAGTTAATTACTAAACAAATGCCCTCAGGTCAGCTTCCCACTTTGTGTTTTCATTCTTACAAAACTTCAGAGCCTCTTTTCACACTTCATACAGCAAGCACATGTGCCACATAGGAACAGTAAATGGGAACTTGGTACAGCCCAAGTTCATTGGGTTCTTTCTTGCTACCCTAGGAGGAGTTGAAGCACGTGGTAATATTAGAATATTCTCTGTTGTCTGAAGAAGGTGCAGCAGTCGGGAGAGTGTGGAGCAGACCACTGACTGGGCAAGAAAGGCCCATGTGATTTGCATCTTTCCCTCACCCTGGGGTTCAAAGAATATGCAGACAATATTCAGCCATGGGGTCACCTCACTGAGAAGCAGCTCCCATTGCTGTACAAAAAGGGATGAAAGATGGAGACAGATAGAGGACCTTTGAATCAATTCTCATGGGTTTGATAGATTTCATTTATTGACTGTTTTGACATGAATTTAGCTTTGACTTGTCTTTTATTTTTGAAATCTGCAATGTTTCGTTATCTTGACTTTCATTTTGATATTTGGAGTTAGCAGAGTTGTTTTGCTGTTAGCAGCTTTGATTTTCCCCTGGGGAGCAGTGCTGCCTGGTTGTGCACTGAACAGAACCGTACATTAAAAGATCAAGATTTTTCTTTTAAAAAAATAAATGTTAGGAATTTAACAACCATGCTCCCTGGACATCTACCACAAATATTTGGAGAAGTGTGAATTAGGAAGAATTTTGGCTTGCACATTGTTTTAGGAAGTGCAAAAGTAGTTTCAGAAAGGTTCATTTCACATTTTAATATGAGCTTGATTACTTTCCCATCATTACATGGGATATATAGCAACCAAAATAAAACTTGTGGGCATTCACACTGCATATGGGCCAGTCCAAAATACATAGCCTCATGCAGAGTTCCTACTGTCTTAAGTTTCAAAGGGTTAGCCGTGAAACTATGAAATAGCCAACCTATAAAATGCACCAGGATGCTTTCAAATAAAACTGCTATAAACATTTAGTCATTTTCCCTTTAAACTTCATCCAAGCTTTAAACTTACTTGCTTTGTAGCATCATTCTGAACAAACTCCTTGTAAATCTTCTCTGCTTTGCCATGTAAACAATCAGCTTGGGTTTTCTTGTAGTCTTCACAAGCTAGCCAAAACTCAATGTTTTCATCACTGAACTCGGATTTTAGAAATTCTCTGAAAGCATCTTGACCACCTGCAATGAACAGAAATACAGACGTGGCTTTAGTCATAATTTTAACACAAGGGGAAGACAAAATAACCAAGAAACTATGCTTTATAGTAGATTGATTAACCTTCTAGCCAGGCTGTGGTGGTGGCGAAACTGTTTCCCCATTAGGGCATTGCTTTAAACCATGTTGTTACAAAGAAGCCAGGAGCAACAAGTACATTGTTACCTCGGGTTACAGATGCTTCAGGTTACAGACGCTTCAGGTTACAGACTCGACTAACAAAAAAATAGTACCTTGGGTTAAAAACTTTGCTTCAGGAAGAGAACAGAAATTGTGCGGTGGCGGCAGCAGCAGGCCCCATTAGCTAAAGTGGTACCTCAGGTTAAGAACAGTTTCAGGTTAAGAACGGACCTCCAGAACGAATTAAGTTCTTAACCCGAGGTATTACTGTATTTCCTTCCCTTTGGGCCTGAAGCTTGTACAGTGGTACCTCTGGATACGAATGGGATCCATTCTAGAGCCCCGTTCGTATCTAGAAGCAAACGTAACTAGCGACGGCATATCTGCACGCGCATTGCTTTTCACCGCTTCTGCGCATGTGCGTGACGTCATTTTGAGCATCTGCACATGTGCAAGTGGCGAAACCCGGAAGTAACGCTCCCCGTTACTTCTGGGTTGCTGCGGAGCACAACTCGAACGCGCTCAACCCGAAGCGCATTCAACCCGAGGTATGACTGTATCTCCATTGCCACTCGGGCTCATTCCATTTAAATCAACTCATGTGGGAGCTTAATGTGAAAGGCAAAGAATGGGGGGAAATTGAATGGAGGGGGAATGGAATTCTTAGCTCTGAATTATAATATAGTCTTGTGCTCTGCTGTTCCTTTGTTCTCCTACAGGATATGCTGATCTCCCAAGGAGGGCCAAGAAGTTAGTTTTTATTTGCCAGCAGTGAAGGTGAGGTATGTGCTTTCCTGGAAAAGGTGATATAGGGGTCACCTCTTTGTAAAGAGTAAAGGTGATTAAGGGCTTGCATCTTGGGGCAAGGGAAGGCTGTTAAAAGGGGTTTTGTGTTTGTTTGTGTGTGTATATCTTGCAAAACATGATGTGCAGATGCTGTTTGGTTTGCTATCCTAGATGATGGAACAGATCTGAATGAATGTTGAACAAACTCCAACTGTAATGCTACAGCAACCCAAATGGTTCAAATATGTTTAAGCATTAAATTATATTCGGGTAGCCACTTACTCCTATTATTAACAGGCTTGGGATACCCCAAATGGAAAAACCCATTCATGCATTGGCTCACGTGCAGGGATCAAATTGTTCTTGCACATTGTATACTGGGTGCTAGTGGAATTATTTAATTTTATGTGGCCTTGGACACAGATCAGATCAGCAGCCCATTGGGCAGGAAGGAAAAAGTTGACAAGTGGAGGGGGCTGGGAGAAAATGGCAGAGAGAGAGAGAGAGAGAGAGAGAGAGAGAGAGAGGCGGGGGAAAGGAAAGGAGAGAGGAGAGGAGAAGGATGGTCACCACGCCGACTGGCTCAGGCAAAGGACTCACCAGGTCCCACACTCTCTTCTCATAAGACACCCGCCCTCCCCAAATCTGATCTTCTGGAACAGTATGGAACATGGCTTTTCAAAAAGGTCAGAATTGATATTCAACTCCGGTAGACTGGAGTATATTTCCAGAGTATGTACACACATTAAATATGGATGGGATGGATGGGTATGAAAAACCAGTATCCCAAGGGACATAGGTGAAGTCTGGATCTGCAGATCTTATAGAATGGGAAAGAACATATGGAAGAAAGGGCCCAGGAGATGGAAGGACTTTAAAGTCTCGAATAAGAGCACATGGCCACCCCAGAGAATATTACCTAACTGAGTCATATTTTCTGAACGTGGCAATTCTGCTTTGCTGATCTTCCTTTCAATATTATATACTCACAACACATAAAACTGTTACAGTGATAAAATGCTTACACTGGGTTGCCAGAAGCTTCTCTAAGGACTGTGACCACTTTGTAACCTCTTCTGCAGGAAGCCTGAAAGGAAAACAGACATGGTTTTAAGTGCAAGAAACCACATACTTGACAGAGATCTTGAGCTAGGCTAGTGTTGTTTGTTGTTGGAGACTTGTGTGTGTTGTACCTTTCAGCTTGGAGGGCATTTTATACCAAGGAAATAGGAGGGAGGATTAAGCATTCCCTCCCAGTACTGCAATTCCAATGCTTTTCACCCCATGTCTGGTTTGAAAATAAATGTAAAGAGATGGGAGAACTGATCACAACTCCCCAATGTCTTGTCTAGTTTAACCCCACGTTTCCCTGAAAATTATAGATGTGCCAGCTCTATGGGGTCCTGGTCCATTTGCCCCCCAACAAAATATTTGAGGGAGCCAGCTCCCTCCCCATTTCCTACATGTTGGTACCTCCCTCCCTTAGGCACCCCAACTGGGTGCCACCCTCTTTCCCCTGCTTTCGGTGCCATTTCTGAGTGTGTCTGAGCCAGGGCAGCTGAGGAGAGGTAGGCAGGTAGGCAGGCAGGTGAGGTGAGCAGGTGGCAAGTGTGGGCAGGCAAAAACCTCTTTCGGGTGGGTGGGGGCTGAAAGGCAAGTGGGTGGGGAGTAAGAGGACGCCTGTGCCCAGTTGTGTGTGATGAAGAAAGGTGAGCTCCACAGAAGTGTGAGGAGGGGGGGGGGAGTGTGTGCAGAGGCAGTTGGGGGGTGATGGGCCCCCTCAACATTTTGTTCAAATTGCCACCTCTTCTTGGAATTGAGCCTGTGATCTGTGCTTTACCACCTGAGCTATGCTTCTTTCCTTATTTACCTAATTCTTTGAGTTTCATAATTGAGTAGGGACTGGCATTTGAGACTTTATTTGTCCAAGACCTTCACTTCATACCATTCTAGTCCCATATCCATTACTACATCACCCTGATGGCTCAATGAGATCCTGAATCGGGCTACATAATCATCAGTTTGGAAGTTCATAATGCTAAAAAGCCGATAAGAGAAACCTTTGATTCATTGACAGGATATTGAGTCAATCTGTGATAATTCTGTTAGCTATCTTGTCTGACTTCCTTTAAGTCTGGGCTCTGAAACGCTCTGCTGTCTTATCTGCAGAGGTGGGTTTCCACTTTCTGTCTTGTCTAAGGTATGAGCCTTAGATGAATGGATAACCCGCAACTGCTAAGTAGCACATTTAGAGATTTCACACTGTAGGAAAGAACCCACTGCAAAACTGAAATTGGAAGAAGATTCAGAATGAATATATTTTGAACCACGTGATACTCTCAGGATTACTCCTGGGCCACTGGTTGCTCTGCTGGGATTTTAGGTAGTGAAAGAAGATCCCCTGTTCTGACTGGCCACAGCATCCCTATGGGTCCAGGTTCAATAAGTTAGAAGGGGTGTGGGATGAGGTTCCTGTGCTTCTAATAGCTGCATGATGGGCTCTGAAGCAGAGACACAGATGCTTCCCTGGCACAGAGGGGGGAAAGTGATGACACTAACTGGAAGATTAGTCTAAAGTTTTGTCCATGGAGTATCTGACTCATTATGGGGGCAGCTTTCTGAGCATATCGTCTCACCCACAGAGCATTTCTAGTTCCTGCCCACCCTCCCTTTGCATCAAAAGATGTAGCTGGCCAGTTCAACGGGGCCAAGTGTCAGAGGTACCCTCAGGGAAGGGCTGTGGGGCAGGAGTCAATGGCTGGGCTCAGCAAAATGAGCTGGAGGGCACCCAACACAGAACAGGGCTTCTGTACCACATTTTGAAATACATGCACATTAGCAGTTAAAGAGCTGCTGTGTCAAGTTGCTGGACTGAGGAGGAATGATGGGAGTCACCCCCCTCTGTCTTGAACCTTCCTGAGAACAGGAGGACAGTATAGATTTAGAACAGTGGTTTGCAGAAGGGAATAGTTTAGAGGGCAAAAGCTGGGAAATACTGGAAGAGGAACAGCAGGAAGAAGAGGCAGCAGGGGAGAGACTGCTGACGGACTCTGTGTCCTTGGAAAGCATCCCTGACCCCCAGAGCCAGTGTGGTGTAGTGGTTAAGAGCGGTAGTCACGTAATCTGGGGAACCGGGTTCGCGTCTCCGCTCCTCCGCATGCAGCTGCTGGGTGACCTTGGGCCAGTCACACTTCCTTGAAGTCTCTCAGCCCCACTCACCTCACAGAGTGTTTGTTGTGGGGAGGAAGGGAAAGGAGAATGTTAGCCGCTTTGAGACTCCTGAAAGGGAGTGAAAGGCGGGATATCAAATCCAAACTCTTCTTCTTCTTCACTCTCCCAAGACCAGGTGGGCATTGAGGGTATTAAAACAGAGAGCTCAGAGACAGAAAGCTCAGATTAACCGACGCAGGAGTGATGTCGAATAAAGGGGACATAGAGGGTGGGACTTTACTTGGAGCAACACCATTATTAGGGAAGGCTGCATTTCTTCGTCGTTCTCTGTGAATTATTGAATAAATTGCTTGATAAGAACTCTTATTGTTTCTCTGACTCTGGGTTGCCCCCATGGGAGGGAGAGATGATCCCCCAAAGCCTGACATGATGCTACATTAGAAATAAAATAATAATAATAATAATAATAATAATAATAATAATAATTGTACCCCAGCCACTCTGGGAGCAGAGTCTATTTTTTTCTAACTGCACCACTGCCTAGTTGTGTGTTGCAATATTTCTGTGAGTGCAAGCTGGTTTCAATATATTGTAATATTGTACAATATTGCTTGTAATATTGTGTTTTGATTTTGTAAACCCGTGCTGGGGCCTTAGGGTGAAGGGTGGGTTAATAATAATAAGAACAGCGAAAGCACCTGTGCATTTGAATTCAGATGCATGTGCTCTGCATGCAGACCTGGATCAAGGTGAGAAGCAATCGTCTGTGAAAAGGAGCTACATTATCATATAGTGACTGCATAGCAAATATTACTTAATACTTACATTACATCTTTGGAGGTGGAATATTTGATGTCAGGTGATTCTATGTGTGGCACAATAGACAAAAAGTAGTTCTTCAGTTCCACACCCCTGAAAGTGATGATAAAAATATCCGGTAATTTATTGTGCATAGGGGAAAAAACATGAAGCATATCAATTGCAGGAGGTCAGTAGACTGAAATGCATGTTCTCTGCCTCTCCTGGATTATTTCTTGAGCAATCATGCCCCTCAGTATGATGAGATGTTGAGAGAGGGGGCTCCTTTTACATGCATCCATGCACACAAACAGCTGCACATGAAAGCCTACTAAAATTCTCACATATCAATTTGCCTGAATTTAGGCACGATTCCAAGTGGCTCCCTTGATTTCAGCACAAGGGACTTAAAATAAGCACATGCTGAAGCTTTCCACCAAATTTGCAACCTAATCCCATGCATGTTCATGCCTCCAGACAGGTGCTGAATATTGTAAATGGGATGTTAAGATGTTGCAAACCAGCAATTGGCTGCAGGTTTTTCAGTTCATCAGCTAAAGGATAAAATCTAGATTAAATGGGGAGAGGAATATAGGCTGGTTTTTGGATGACAATTATATCATGTGGATGCTGTAAAAAAAACCCCACAACTTGCAAAGGAGCATTGATCCCTCAATAAACATCTGACTGGTAGTACTTTTAAGTAACTAATGCTAATTCCAATTGAACCTTCTCCATAGTTAAATGTTCAGTCTTAAAAATGCATTTCAGAAGTGCTGTTGTACTTACAAAGCCTTGCTCTTTTTTTTGTGATCCTTGCCTTCTCCAACCTCCTGGCTTTTGTCTTTCATTTCGCTTGAACTGGTTTGCCACAGGAACACCCAAGGCATCTTTCTTGGCTTCTGTCTCCTGTTGTAGTCCTTAGCAGATTTGAAGTCACCAACTGCAGACAGACTTATATATTGACACGTAAGCCGCTTTGAGCAAAAAAAATAAATAATAATCTGTATGTCATAGGCTGTTACCACAAGCTGAGAAACTTCCTTTTTTCACTCTGAGATGACGTGCACAGTTATTTGTCTGGTTTTGTTTAAGAAGATCTTTCAAAAAGTTTATGATTGTGGTTAAACTGGATGGTAGCAGGTCTCTTTAAGCTGAATGGAGCAGGGGGCAAGAAACATATTACAATATGGGGACTTTTGTAAGAAAAGAAAAAGAAAAAGATTATTTAAGATCAGTTGTTGTGTGGAGTGCTGTGTTGGAGCAAAGTGAAATCCATTGATTCAATTGCCAGAGAACTAAACGTGTAGCTAAACATGTGTTTTCCTCTCTCCCAGTGATATAGATGGGATTTAAATGTACTTGACTTTGGCTGAATTATGAGCCTGCAGAGCAGAAAACCTAGATACGACCCCAAAGAACTTATTCACAGTTCCACAGCTTTTATTTATATCAGATTTGCATTTTTTGGGTGCTGGTGGTGGTGGAAGGTCTTACTTAAAAAAATTGATCATTTGCAATTAGGAATTTCAGAGAATTCTGTTGGAATTCGAAATGGGTGCAGAAATTGCTGCAATTCACATGTTCCTCTGAAGTCAGGAATGGAAACCACACTATTGAAATAAGCAACATTCAATATTGTTGGGTTTTTTTTAGTCTGCAAATGTTATGTAAATAATTACCATTGTTTTTTACCTTTCCCTTCCACTGAAATGCATTGAGATTAATTATATTCGTCTTACCTATAGCAGATAGCGAGATGAGGTTTTAGCGGAATCCAAACAGTAGCGGAACGGAAACAGAGGTGATTGCGATGAATAGAGGATGGGATGGATATCGCTGTCTACTAACATCTCGCAACTCTATTCCCTCCCTTCTAGCCAGTGCCACAACGGCGTCTCTGGAAGAAGCTGAGGACCAACCAATTCTCCATCTATATTAATTGATAAATTGGCTTTCCTCATTTGGATCTAGCATGCACTATTGATGAAAACCTGGTATGGGCAAAGGAGAGGATTGGATGGGAGCAGCACATGCAGAGCTAAGAGAAGGAGGAGCGGCAATTCTAAATTCTAGAGGCCAAGATCTTGATTCCTGCAGGGCCAGAGGTGGGGAGAGAGAGCAATGTTGCTGATGCCTTGTGGATGACCCATCACACACACACACACACACCCTCCAAATAAACTTTCAACTGAATTTTTGAAATATCTGTATTATTTTTAAACAATTGTGCAATTGTGCGCTCTCTCTCTCTCTCTCTCTCTCTCTCTCTCTCTCTCTCTCTCTCTCTATTTCTTGTCACTGTGTTGCTGCAACATTTGCAGTACAGTGGTACCTCGGGTTACATACACTTCAGGTTACAGACGCTTCAGGTTACAGACTCTGCTAACCCAGAAATAGTACCTCGGGTTAAGAACTTTGCTTCAGGATGAGAACAGAAATCGTGCTCTTTCGGCATGGCGGCAGCAGGAGGCCCCATTAGCTAAAGTGGTGCTTCAGGTTAAGAACGGACCTCCGGAATGAATTAAGTACTTAACCCGAGGTACCACTGTACTTATGTTTGGTTGTCATCATTTTGAAATGTGGGCAAGCCTCAAGAAAGCATTTTCAACACCCTGATGGTTTTTTGGGTCAAGCCTGGCTACACATCACTAGAGAGAGGCATGGTACTTGTTATTTTACATCATGATCTCTCTACCCATTACTCATCTCTGCACAGCAGGTGTGGTGAACCTTTGGCCCTCCAGGTTGTTGTTGTTGTTGTTGAACTACAACTCCCATCACCTGTGGCCATTGGCCATGCTTTCTGGGGCTGATGGGAGTTGTAGTCCAGCAATATCTGCAGCACCAAGAGTTCCCCACACCTGATGTAGAGAAAACAGTTTAGCATGCTTATGCTGGAGCACTACAGTTGTACCTTGGTTCTCGAACATAATGCGTTCCGGGAGTCCGTTTGACTTCCGGAACTGTTTGGAAGCTGCACCGGATGTTCGGCTTCCAAAAATCATTCGAAAACCAGAACACTCAGTTTTCAATCATTCCAGATCCAAAATGTGTGAGTTCCAAGGCATTTGGCAATCAAGGTATGACTGTATACCTGGGAGTAAGCTTCACAAAATTAGTGGAACTTATTTCTGAGTAGACATGTACAGGATTGCACAGTCAGCACCAAATTAAAACTATTTGGTTTTCCTAATAATAATAATAATAATAATAATAATAATAATAATAATTTATTATTTGTACCCCGCCCATCTGGCTGGGTTTCCCCAGCCACTCTGGGCGGCTTCCAACAAAGATGAAAAATAAACTAAAATGTCACATATTAAAAACTTCCCTGAACAAGGCTGCCTTCAGATGTCTTCTGAATGTCAGGTAGTTGTTTATCGCTTTGACATCTGATGGGAGGGAGTTCCACAGGGCGGACTTCAAATAAATGAAGGTCTTTATTCAGTTATTGATCAGGTTGTATTGTTATGCGTGTGTTATGTGTGCTTGTATTTTTTTTTTGCTTCTTAAATAAATTTTATTTTGTATTATTAAATTTTTACATCTAGTTTAAGGTACATAAAAGTAAAACATACATAACATTAATAATATTAATAATGAACAACAAAATAGCACAAAGAAGTGTGGGACCATCAAATTTTAAATCAATGACAGGTCTATTCCTTGGTTTATGTGCTTTTTCATCAAACATAGACTTAACAAGCTAAATGTTGTCCAATCATAAAAAATTGCAGAGATTTGCAAAATCAAGTTTTTCCAGCTAAAAGGACATGACCTAATGACAAAGCCTAAAATTAGAATATAGTTATGGAGAGGAAATCCTGCCTTATTTTCAGTGGCCAAGTTGTTCCTAGGAAAGCGCAGTTTTCAGTGGAATGATGTGGCAATAATTTCCAAGTCACTTTTTTGACAAATGTCTGCAGAAGGCTGCACAGTTCAAAGATTACTACATGTGGGTCAGCGGGGAATAATTTTGGCAAGAAAGTGAGGTCTCAGATGGGCTGTCCAGTTGGTGATTCACTGCAAAGAGAAGCCCACATCTTAAGGGCTTACAAAGGCCACGTGTTTTTGTGATAGTTTCTAGTTCCTGTCTGCCAGGATTCTCCAACACTTTCTCCTGAAAGACAACAGGAAATTTGTTTTGAGTTCCTTCCTGATGTGTTCTTACATTACCCTTCCAGCCTCTGCAAATAATGGCTGGAATTGAAAATACAGTCATACCTCAGGTTACAGAAGCTTCAGGTTGTGTTTTTTCAGGTTACGGACCTGCCGAAACCCGGAAGTACCGGAACGGGTTACTTCCGGGTTTCGGTGGTCATGCATGCGCAGAAGCGCTAAATTGCACATGCGCAGAAGCGCCGAATCACAACCCATGTGTGCGCAGACGCGCTGCTGCGGGTTGCAAACACTGTGGGTTGCAAACGTGCATCCGGCGCGTATCACATTCGCAACATGAGCGTTCACAGTACTCACAATTCAAGTTTGCTCCCTTCCTTCAACAGAGGAAGTATTGGAACAGCAGGGAACAGATGTTGCCCACCGAATCAGGCCTTCACAATGTGATTTGCTCCCTGGCAGCCTCTCGCTTCTGGTTAGGGAAACCAGCAAAGAGTTGCATCTGCCAATGGATACGAGAAGGTCAAGGCATTTACAATGTGAGACTTGGCTGATGTATCATTTGATTGAAATCAGCTAATGGAATAAATTGAAATTTAATTATGTAAATATTTCTTTTGCTTAACCTAACACAAGAAAAACAGTTGAGGCAGGTTTGAAGATAACAACCACTATGTTGTCTGCGGTCACTTGCTAAAATAGCCAGGTAGTCTGCCCAGAATGAAATGGAAAAACTTCACCCCGAATGGAAAGGAATACGTAACTTAGCCATGCAGGGATATGCTAATCACTTACTTAACCATGTTGGGTTCACTCACTTATTTACTTTGGGGATTAAGGGAGAGCAACAGGATATTAGGGCAGTGTAAAGAAAACCTTAGCTAAGAAGACTTGGATAATATTTACAGATGCAATCCTGCTTGTGGCGCTAGACTTACGCAACAAGAATCAGTAAGTTGCCCCCCTTCCCCCTATGTTGCTCTCTGGCATTTAAACCAAGTGATTTAACTTTGCTCCAGCGCAATAGCAATTCAGGTAACAACTGATCTTAAATAGCCCTGTTTTTTTAAAATGTGCTGCTGAAGCTTTCAGGCCCAGCCTCCCCCCACCTCCCCAATCTCTCTTTGAGGAAATATCCAAGCTTATGACCTCTCACTTCTTTCACCATAGAGCAAATTAATTGCACACACCAAATTAAAGTGGAGCTTCCATTCACAGCAAAAGGCAGGAATCCCATGTGGGTTCTTGTGAATTCTCTGAAATGTGGTCTGGAGGGATCCAGGAAAGCAGGACATGAGGAAGTGTGAACAGATCACAAACCTTCCAACATTTCTCTGATGAAAATAAAGGTAAAGGTAAAGGTACCCCTGCCCGTATGGGCCAGTCTTGACAGA
Source organism: Podarcis muralis (assembly GCF_964188315.1). NCBI lineage: Eukaryota > Metazoa > Chordata > Lepidosauria > Squamata > Lacertidae > Podarcis > Podarcis muralis. The sequence continues at coordinate 17,979,801 of NC_135659.1, read as the reverse complement.
CTCTGGGGTTGTGCGCCCATCTCACTCAAGAGGCCTGGGGCCAGTGCTGTCCGGAGACGTGGCCAGCGTGACAAAGCTGCATCTGGCAAGCCAGCGCAGCACACGGAACGCCGTTTACCTTCCCGCCGGTCCCTATTTATCTACTTGCACCCGGGGGTGCTTTCGAACTGCTAGGTTGGCAGGCGCTGGGACCGAACGACGGGAGCGCACCCCGCCGCGAGGATTCGAACCGCCGACCTTTCGATCGGCAAGACCTAGGCGCTGAGGCTTTTACCCACAGCGCCACCCACGTCCCCTGATGAAAATAGGGGCGCCCTATTCCATACCCTCCAACGTTTCTATGATGAAAATAGGGATGTCCTATGGAAAAGTGGGACATTCCAGGATCAAATCAGAAACTGGAACAGCTTCTGTAAATCTGGGACTGTCCCTGGAAAATAGGGACACTTAGAGGGTCTGAGATCATGTGGTGGTGTATTCATAGCACCAGTTCCATGTGCCCATTTCTAATTTCACTGGATGAGGAGGGGAAATGACTTCATAGTCTAAAATGGAACATGAACACATTTGTGTCATAGACCCTGTAAGAAATGGTGCTGGACTGCAGAGATCGTGGTCTCATGCAACAGAGCAATTCCAGTATTTGTATGGAGGAGAAAGAATTACCGTATTTTTTGCTCTATAAGACTCACCTTTTCCCTCCTAAAAAGTAAGGGGAAATGTGTGTGCGTCTTATGGAGCGAATGCAGGCTGCGCAGCTATCCCAGAAGCCAGAACAGCAAGAGGGATTGCTGCTTTCACTGCGCAGCGATCCCTCTTGCTGTTCTGGCTTCTGAGATTCAGAATATTTTTTTTCTTGTTTTCCTCCTCCAAAAACTAGGTGCGTCTTATGGTCTAGTGCATCTTATAGAGCGAAAAATACATGCTTATTGATGGAGGACTATGTATCCCCATTCTTGGATTTTTTTGTTAATGAAAATGTGTTACCACAACCAGACACTGAAATCCCTTACCCAGTGAACAGAATGAAAGAACATAGCATGTGGTAATTTGTACCTAGGACTTTTCTTCTAGAAAAATGGTGCCAGAACTCACTATGAAGTTGTTACATTAAGTGCCACACCTTAACCAGTGCTTTTCTTCTAGAAAAAAACATGCTGGTACTGTGTATCATTGAGTACCCCCTGAAAAAAGCAATGTTTGTACCAGACAACCGGAGGAATTTGGCCTGACCACTAAAACCAACGTATAGAAGGTGTTGCAGGGGGAGGTTGTACCTTTTGAATGAAAATGGCAGCTGCAGCCACAAGTCTGTATAGATAAAAAACATCATGTGTTCATCTGCGTTGAGATGAGCTCAACCACAGGAACACGACATCCCCCAGAGAAGTAGCAATGACACGCATGAATCTGTCTGGTGCTTTTCCTGTGCTGCAGTCAGTGTTCATATCAGGTAAACAAATGAACCGCACTGAGGAAGGCTTAGTTACCAAATGTTCTCAAACCCCTGTTCTCAAACTCTCTCATGGGGAACTGAAAGTCACTTGTACAGTCTGAGATTAATCCATTTGGTTCTGCTCTGAGACCAGGCTTATTTTGGTTTGTTTTCTTCTGCTCCATCAGCTGTTACTGCTGCAGGAAGAGGAAATGGGAACACTAGATCGGGGGCAGACGTTGGTCTTTCAAATTTCAGTGGCGCCCTGTGCAAAGCCAAAATTTGTCAGTGTCCCTGCTTCTCACCTTCTGTTTCTGCTCAGTTCACTACATCAGGGGGTCAGCAACCTTTTTCATCCGTGGGCCGGTCCATCGTCCCATGGGCCGGTCCATCGTCCCGGACTATATTTTGAAAAATAATAATGAACAAATTCCTATGCCCCACAAATAACCCAGAGATGCATTTTAAATAAAAGGACACATTCTACTCATGTAAAAACACACTGATTCCTGGACTGTCTGCAGGCAGGATTGAGAAGGCGAGTGGGCCACATCCGGCCCCTGGGCCTTAGGTTGCCTACCCCTGCACTACATTGTAGTTGCAACACTCTGCAGTGCCCCCTATGCTCAGCTTCCAGTGTGGCAAAACTGGCTGTTGTTGTTGTTTAGTCATTTAGTCATGTCCAACTCTTCATGACCCCATGGACCAGGGCATGCCAGGTACTTCTGTCTTCTACTGCCTCCCGCAGTTTGGTCAGACTCAGTTTGGTCAGACTCATGTCCAACCATCTCATCCTCAGTCATCCCCTTCTCCTTGTGTCCTCCATCTTTCCCAACATCAGGGTCTTTTCCAGGGAGTCTTCTCTTCTCATGAGGTGGCCAAAGTATTGGAGCCTCAGTTTCAGGATCTGCCCTTCCAGTGAGCACTCAGGGCTGATTTCCTTAAGAATGGATACGTTTGATCTTCTTGCAGTCCATGGGACTCTCAAGAGTCTCCTCCAGCACTATAATTCAAAAGAATCAATTCTTCGGCGATCAGCCTTCTTTATGGTCCAGCTCTCACTTCCATACATCACTACTGGGAAAACCATAGCTTTAACTATACAGACCTTTGTTGGCAAGGTGATGTCTCTGCTTTTTAAGATGCTGTCTACACTACCCTAAATCTTCCTGACAAAATTAGATGCTACACTACACAGGGGAAGGTTCAACAACTGAAATCTACCCTCAAAAGCTTCCCATTTGACGTCTGATAGCCCTTTTCCTGAATCTAGATCTCTACCACCCAATCCTCATCGACCCTCTCCTAGTTCTGATGCCTCCTGGGGTCCCAGATTTTCATCCCTCAATCTGCTAGGTCTTTCCCCCTGGATCAGTGTCTTCCAGCTGTCCAATCTCCCAATCCTCTACATCATTCAATCATGCTGTCATGGGCCCTTTAGACCAGGGGTCGTCAACCTTTTCGGAGCTGTGGACAAATTTGGAACCTGGAGCACTGGTCACAAAATGACTCCCGTGGGATTGGGTGGCATAAGACAAAATGGCTGCCACATCTGAAAGAGTAGGAAAAGAGGCATGACTGCAAAATGGTGCGGACATGCCTTCCTCCTCAATAGGGAAAAGGAACCTACATGAGCTTCCAACACACTCTTTCACAGGGAGAAGCTCTTTGTTGCTCTCTTGTGTTCAGAACAGACAGCCCTGACATATAATAAAATACGGACATGTTCAAGAGGGCATATTGAGCCGGAACAAGCAGGAATCAAGGAAATGGTCTTCTGCATATTGTGGATTTCTTAGGGGATGTATACTGGGATAAGATAAGATAAAACTTAATTCGCATTAGCCAATACCATAGCAACAGTAAAACATTACAGTATACACAGAAAAGGAAATTTGATATAAGAGCACAATTTAAAGTCCTGAATCAGCAGACAGTCAGTGGCCCTTATTCTGATTGCCCCTGCTATGAACCTAGCAACCTTTGCTGTTATCTGCTCCTTTTGATCTGATAGAAGAAAGGATATTGTGGCAGTGGTTGAGCACCCTGGGATGGTTAGTACGAGTGGGGTGATGATCTCATTCCTCATGTCTTTGTAGAGAGTACAAGACAGGAGGATGTGTGCGGCTGTTTCGGAGCTACCATCTCCACAGGGACAAAGACGTTTCTCAGGCGGGATCTTTTGGAATCGACCCTCAAGTACCGCAGATGGCAAAACATCCAGTCTTGCAAGTGTAAAAGCACGTCTCTATTTTGGGACAAGAAGTTTGTGCAGATATGGGGCCAGAGAATCAAAATGGAGAGGTGGAAAATGAACATACCAAGGGCAGAATTTCCTTATAGTGGCCAGGTTGTTCTGATGCTCGATATCTTTTAGACGTTGACCAATTAGACTGTTTGCTTTAGTAGGGCCCATAGTGAGTAGGTGTTGTGGGGATAGGCCACAAGAGTGAAGTTTTTGATAGACGGTTTTAAGCCAGGCACTTTTATGGGAGTCTTGAAGTACTAGGGATAGTAAACCGGGGGGATTTGAGTTTAGGCAGAGCCAGAAGTTAAGAGTTCTTTGCCAAGTCCATACTTCTACTGAACGGAGACTTGCCTCTAGTCTCAATGATGCATTTGGGACACATGGCGGTACACACGCACACACGCACGCACACACGCACACACATTTATGCATAATGGAAATGTAAAGAGAAGAAATCCTCCTCTTGCCTAAGGGGGGCGGGAATAGGCATAGTGTTGAGAAGGGAGGCGCTGTCATAGTTTTGCTCTGGCATTTCTTTCCGTTGTAAATATGGGCCTTCCACTGATTCACATTCATCTTTCATCACTTTCTCTCCCAGCTTCTTGCATTTTGAGAGTGAAGGCACCCAGAAACCTGAGTCATTTGGGGGCACATACATTATGCAGACAGGTCTGGGAATTAATAGATCTTGCACGGGTGCTCTCATTCCACAGCTAGTGAGTAAGACAGTGTGGAAACCTAATCACAAGTGAATCTCTCGGAAAGGAATCTGGCAAGGTGTCTGGAGTGTGTGGCATAACGCAACAAGAACAAGCAGGGATGAAGATGGCTAATAACCATGTATAGTTAGAGGAAAAGTGGAATGGAGTCTGTTCTGCCCCTGATTTCCCTGTAGGTTAGTTCTGTTAAGTTTATTTGCTCTAATACTACAAGCCATTTCAGATATTAATGGCACTTCACAGTGTTTCTAAACCATCCCCAAGTCCCACGTGGCTTAGAATGGTTGTAATAATAATAATAATAATAATATTAATAATAATAATAAATTTTATTTATATCCCGCCCTCCCCAGCCGAAGCCGGGCTCAGGGCGGCTAACAACAATAAAACAGTACAAAAGTACAGCATAAACAACATTCTAAAATCATTCATTATAAAAATTAATTAATTCAAACCACTGGCAATCATTGGGCCAGAGCTCCGCGAAGATTGCCGAGGGAGGGAGTCAGGCTGTGCCCTGGCCAAAGGCCTGGTGGAACAGCTCTGTCTTGCAGGCCCTGCGGAAAGATGTCAAGTCCCGCAGGGCCCTGGTCTCTTGTGACAGAGTGTTCCACCAGATCGGAGCCACAGCCGAAAAAGCCCTGGCTCTAGTTGAGGCCAGCCTAACTTCTCTGTGGCCTGGGACCTTCAAGATGTTTTTATTTGAAGACCGTAAGTTTCTCTGTGGGGCATACCAGGAGAGGCGGTCCCGTAGGTACGAGGGTCCTAGGCCATATAGGGCTTTAAAGGTTAAAACCAGCACCTTAAACCTGATCCTGTACTCCACCGGGAGCCAGTGCAGCTGGTATAGTACGGGGTGAATGTGATCTCGCAGCGAAGACCTCGTAAGGAGTCTCGCTGCAGCATTCTGCACCCGCTGGAGTTTCTGGGTCAGTCTCAAGGGCAGCCCCACGTAGAGCGAGTTACAATAATCCAGTCTGGAGGTGACCGTCGCATGGATCACAGTGGCTAGGTCAGGGCGAGAGATGTAAGGAGCCAACTGCTTAGCTTGGTGGAGATGGAAAAATGCCGCCTTTGTTATAGCTGCAATCTGCGCCTCCATGGAAAGGGAGGTGTCAAAGATTACACCCAAACTCTTAACGGACGGTGCTGGCACTAATTGCGCCCCCGCAAGAGATGAGAGTTGCCCCCCCAATCCCATATCGCCCCGTCACAGCCACAGGACCTCTGTCTTCGAAGGATTTAGCTTCAACCGGCTCCCACGTAACCATCCAGCCACAGCTTCCAAACATCTGGTCAGTGTGTCTGGGGCCGAGTCAGGATGGCCATCCATCAACAGATAGAGTTGGGTGTCATTGGCATACTGATGGCAACCCAGCCCAAAACTCCGAACAAGCTGGGCGAGGGGGTGCATAAAGATGTTGAAAAGCATCAGGGAGAGTATCGCACCCTGAGGTACTCCACACACCAAGGAGTGGCGCGATGATAATTCCCCCCCAAGCGCCACCCTCTGTCCCCGACCAGAGAGAAACGAGCGCAGCCATTGAAGGACTGTGCCCTGGATCCCCACGTCGGCAAGGCGGTGGTCCAGGAGTTCGTGATCGACCATGTCGAAGGCTGCTGACAGATCTAGAAGAATCAGCAGCCCCGACCCGCCTTGATCCAGCTGTCTACGAAGATCATCTGTTAGGGCAACCAGAGCCGTCTCGGTCCCATGACCAGCGCGGAAGCTGGACTGGAATGGATCCAGAGCCGATGTTTCATCCAGAAACCCACCAACTAATATTCTCAACTAATATTCCATCTTCATGCCCTTTTGCTTTGACATGCACAAACTAATGTTGATTTCATGAGCTGGTGTGCCTGGCTAAGAGACAGAGCTGCATATCTGTTTGGGAAGCTTCTGGTTTGAATCTTATTAGGTAACCACAGGGAAGCTGCATTTTATTTTATTTCATTTTTCTTTGTATGTTGGTTGTTCTGGAACTCCGTTAACCTTGCTTCTTCAAAAGTTTCCTCCTAGTTGCTACTGCTGCTGCTATTATAACTATTCTCAGTTTATTTATTACTTGCTGTTCACCTTAAGGTCCCAGAGTGTGTTACAAAAATAATGCAACATTAAAAACAATTCAAAATAGTTCATTTTCATCCTGCATATTGCATTGATGCTGTTTTACTTGGACACAATAAAGTTGTTGTTTTAAGTGAGGAGAGTAGAAGAAGAGAAACATGCTCTGACAGAGAGGACATGAACTTCATCCAGTCAAAATGTCATAAGTTCATCTCAAATGTGTGGGATAACCAGACTCATGTAACCAATATGTTGAATTAATTCATGAAGGAGTTAATACCATAGAGTAAGCAGTCCTGCTCGGCTTAGCTATGTCAACTTCCCCTCATCTTGGGAAGAACTAGGTAATCATGCCTTTGTTCTCCCCTAGTCCATCTAAGAAGCTCAAGTCATGGCTCTCATCAACCACTATTGAGTTCCTTTACCCAATAATCTAGGAACTTTCACCACTTTGTAACTAAGCTAAGTTTTACTGCTTGTGGAACTATTCTGAAGCATATGCATCCAACCTTAGGAAACTTTGTAAATAAACCATTTTTTAAACTTACCAAATGTGTAGTCTTTACCTATGCTGCGGGAAGAGGAAAGCTTCGGAAAGAAACTTTTTAAAGGGATATTTTGGACCTCACTTGTAAAAAGCAAAATGTAGGTTTTACAGCCTACATTTCTATGCTTTACTTTGCTGCGTATTTTGTGGTGACAGCACAAAGTTCAAGAGTGTGGATTGGGTATCCATGATGTAATGGTATTTGGCATGTGAGATGTTTCACAATATCAGTTCTCTCCTTCTCTGCCTCAGGAAATTTTCTGCAAAACAAAGCATTTTTTTTTAAAAGGAGAAAAAAATCTATTCCATCTTTTGGCCTGCCTATCCCATTCTCAAACTTGATTTTCACATGCAGCAAAATGAGAGTAGGGATTAAGGGGAAGGATCCTGAAGTGATAAAAGGAAATGCATCACTTTAGAATGTAGATCAGGGATGGCATTTTTCAATGCCTTGCTATGTAAATACATTCATTGCCATGGGGGATATTATTTGTTTAGGGACGTGGGTGGCACTGTGGTCTAAACCACTGAGCCTCTTGGGCTTGCTGATCAGAAGGTTGGCGGTTTGAATCTGTGTGACTGGGTGAGCTCCCATTGCTCTGCCCCAGCTTCTGCCAACCTAGCAGTTTGAAAGCACGCCAGTGCAAGTAGATAAATAGGTACCACTGCGGCGGGAAGGTAAACAGCATTTCTGTGCACTCTGGTTTCCATCATGGTGTTCTGTTGCGCCAGAAGCGGTTTAGTAATGCTGGCCCCATGACCTGGAAAGCTGTCTGTTGACAAACACCGACTCCTTCTGTCTGAAAGTGAGATGCACATTGCAACCCCATAGCCTCCTTTGACTGGACTTAACCGTCCAGGGGTCCTTTACCTTTAGCTATTACAGTGGTACCTTGAGTTACAAGCGCTTCAGGTTACAAATTCCGCTAACCTGGAAGAGTTACCTTGAGTTGAGAACTTTGCCCCAGGATGAGAACGGAAATCTTGTGCCAGCGGCACAGCGGCAGCAAGAGGCCCCATTAGCAAAAGCATGCCTCTAGTTAAGAACAGTTTCAGGTTAAGAACGGACCTCTGGAATGAATTAAGTTCTTAATCTGAGGTACCACTGTATTTGTTTGTTTTCACATGGGGGAGCATTCAGACGCAGCACCCCTGACTCACAGCACAAAGTGGTATAATATGTTCTACTCCTCCATTTGGCTACATGTTTGGTCCAGGCCTCAGTTTGAGTAGGATAGCTGTTTTGGAAATGCTCATGTTTTCAGTTAGCACCTGTTTCCTCTAATAACGAAACTAGTTTCTATTTCCTTTAAACATTTCACTGGGGAAGGAACTGTATGCATTTTATCTTTTCAGGTCATATCAAAAGACATAGCCGCTTCTAAGAAATCACTTGCTTTCACAGAGCATAGCTGGGCTCCCAGGCAGGAGTTTCAAGGTGCAAAGCTTTTCAGTGGGGGATATTCATAGCTGTCATAGTCAAACTTTGCTAAAATTTACCGCAAATTCTAACAAGACAGGTTCTCACCACCAAGTGAGTGAAAAAAACCCCCAACCCAATCCTGTGAAAAAATGGAAGGATGTGGCAATTTCAGTGAAACCAAGTGCAGGTTCACATAATCCAAGCCTTTGTGATCTGCCAAGTTCAATGCATCCCACAAGCCTTCTCTTGTAGCATGTCAAATTGTTGACAAACCCTCTGATTCTGCAGTCACAGCAACTAAGAGAGGAGGACTACTGAGTTCCTGGAGGGCCACCAGGTAGCATGCTGGGTAATGTTCAGATAAAGGAGATCTTAGAAAGATGTTCTGGAAGGAATGAAGGATATGCTTACACAAGGCTTAGAAACAAATATGAACATCTAAGCAGATCAATTATGGGGCTTTCTGTGGGATCAGGTGCTCATATGCAATCTCTCTTTGGCTCAGAAATTTTGTTTCTCTGCAAAATAACAGATTTAGATAACATTGTTTCATCATCGCCAATTTTGTAATTTCAGGTAGGTAGCCATGTTGGTCTGATGCAGTAGAAATATATATATATATAATATCCAGTAGCACCTTAGAGACCAACTAAGTTTGTTCTTGGTATGAGCTTTCATGTGCATGCACAGTTCTTCAGATAATTTGCTTGTGTAATAATTGATACAGACTGCAGTGGCAATAGAAATGGGGGGGGGGATCAAATAAAAAAACAAAACAAAATTATGAACAAAAGGAGTCATACTACATTTCTATTCTATGGTGAAAGAATGATATGTGGTGAAATATTATTGATCACTTTCTCATTCCAAAATTGAATGAACAATGCCCATCCCTTGATTCAGTTTTCCTGCTAGGTTTCACTTTGTGCTTTTATTTTATATGTCCATTTAGCCCAGGCATGTCCAAAGTCCACCTTGGGGGCCTAATCCGGCCCGCTGATCAATTTAATCCGGCCCCCATGGCAGTATATGCCCTGAGGTAAAATCCTTTAAAAAAGCTCTGAAATGTTGCATAGATGGTATATCACACCTGTTCAAATACCAAAAATGTATAGTAGAACAGGCTCCAATAAGCTCAACAACTTTGGGGTAAAATTGTAAAAAAAAGGTCAACAACTTTGGTCGGCCCTCAAGCATGTTCACTTCATCAAATCTGGCCCTCTTTGGAAAAAGTTTGGGCACCCCTGATTTAGTCGTTAATGTAGTTTCCCAAATTTTCTTCATCCATTCTGTTATATCTGGAGAGTTGTTTTTGTTCCATTTTTGAGCACACGCCAATAAATTTGGAGTAAGCTAATAAATTCGCCCCCGCCTGAAAATCCATGCTTCTAACTTCTGTTTGTATCATCCAGAGTAGAATTGTTTCAGGTTTCTAGGTAACATATATCCTGTTTGAAATGGGCTCCACTTTTCTCACCCCTCCTGCAGAATATGTAGCTGCGTAATCTTTAAAGACGATGTATGTTTGCGTAAATATATTACACACTGTGTAATAGTAGCCACCCTGATAAGCAAGGAAACAGATAAACTACATTCAGTGTCTGGGCCCAAGCCAACATATGAAGGGTAGCAGTAACAGGGCATGAGATGAGTGTGGAATAGATTATTAGCCTTGAACTGCGCATGCTCTGTCTTGAAGATAGGTTTTGTAACTTTCCCCCAACTGGTCCTCCTCCCTCAAGAAACTGTGGTGAAGAAAGGTCATTATCAGTCAGTCTGTGACTAGGGAACTGACAAAAACAAGTTTTGGCTGGTATGATTGACAGGATAGGCAATGCATTTGTTTAATAGTGAACTTAATGTCTTCTTCTTCTTCTTCTTCTTCTTCTTCTTCTTCTTCTTCTTCTTCTTCTTCTTCTTCTTCTTCTTCATATGCTGCCCATCTGACTGGGGTTGTCTCAGACACTCTGGGTGGCTCCCAACAAGATATCAAAAACAACAAAACCTCAACCATTAAAAAGTTCCCTGAACAGGGCTGCCTTCAGATTACTCCTAAATAGTTGCTTATCTGTTTGACATCTGATGAGAGGACATTCCACAGGGCGGGCCTGGTTCCCTGTAGCTTCACATCTTGCAGTGAGGGAACTTCCAGAAGGCCCTCAGAGCTGGACCTCAGTGTTCAGGCTGGACGATGGAGGTGGGGACCTCATCCTAGGTATTGTGATCAAACCTCTTTAACGGACTCCATTAGAACCTCTCATACTTACTATAAATAAATAATTTATATTATTTGTTATAACATGCTAGTTTAATGACTCTCAAACATTGGGCTGGGACTCACCAGCAGACCTTAGGCCACCTTTGGTTGAGCCTCAGCGCCATAGCATGCCCAGTTTCTCCTCACTTTCCTGCCATACCCCATAGCCTTTTGGTTGGACCAATGCTGTAATGGTTCTAGGGGTTGCTCGTGCGTAGGTTGCCGCCACTCCTGGCTAGGTTACCTGGTTGAACCCTTTCTGTCTGGACAGCCCCAAGTTTCGTGGCTGTCTCAGTCGCTGGCAGAATCAGTCAGTGGGCATTTCTTGAACCTTTTCCAGCATAAAAGATGCTTGACGCCAAGTCTCCTCCTACTCTCCCTGCGCGGAAGTCTCCTGCGCAGGGAGGGTGTGGGCAGCAGAGTACCCGTACTCTCTCCGCTGGTCTCCGGCGAGGAGTCCTGGAGCCTCCTCTCCGATTCCCCTATCTGCCCCCCTTCTCCACTGGTGTTACGCTGATTTCCTTCCCCCGTAGATGGGCTGCCTCTCTCCCTACTGGGACCCTCTCTGGCATCCCTCTGGAGCCTTCCCTCCGCCTCTAGCTCCGATGGCAGTTCCCTGACAAATGCCAATACTAGCAACTCCTTGAATGTTGTGTAAAGGTGGCAAGAGACAGAGAAGTTTCTTGGCAGTGGGGAGAGAGAAGTTCTCCTACATATGGGAGGAAAGGGTCAGAGGTGGTGTTGAAGAAAATTGGAAAGTGCAATAATAGATCAATATGTACTATTACAGTGGTACCTCGGGTTACATACGCTTCAGGTTACATACGCTTCAGGTTACAGTCTCCGCTAACCCAGAAATAGTGCTTCAGGTTAAGAACTTTGCTTCAGGATGAGAACAGAAACCGTGCTCCGGCGGCGCGGCGGCAGCAGCAGGAGTCCCCGTTAGCTAAAGTGGTGCTTCAGGTTAAGAACAGTTTCAGGTTAAGTACGGACCTCTGGAACGAATTAAGTTCTTAACCCGTGGTACCACTGTACTACTATTAAATAAGAGGAAACAAGAGAGAAAACCTGTTATTCAAGTGGGGAAATGATTGTGAAGAACCAGGGAAGAGACATGAAAGGAACTGACAGGGTTTTTGTTTTCTTTTTGCATGGATGGAGAAGGTACATGTTGAGTGTGAAAGAAGAGTGGGAGAAGTGAAAATGTTATGAGTGGCATGTCAGGGATGGGAAGGGAAAATACAAAAGCAAAATCCCTTTCCATTTAAGCACATTTGGGTCATCAAATTTTGCCTCAACTTGGGAGGGTGAGTCACAATCCCTCCATAGACACTGAGCAAAGCTGAGGAATGGAACTTTTTGTCACAAGGAAAACAAGGAAATTTAGCAATTTCCAAAGAAAACTGGATTGACCCAGAGGCCTCTGGTTCTGGTTCCTAGTCTGTAGTGTAACATTCAATACCTGCCTTTCATGTGTTCATTGCAGCTTAGGGTTTTAAAAGTAGAGGAAACAATGGAATTCCATGGGATTCTCTCCCACAAGAGGTAGAAATGGCCGCCAACTTGGATGGCTTTGAAAAGGATTAGACGAATTAAAGGAGGATAAGGACATCAAAGGCTACTAGCTATGATGACTATGTTCTACTTCCACTGTCAGAGGAAGTAATGTTTCTGAATACCAGTTGCTGGAAACTGGAAATTGCTGGAGGGGAAAGTGCTGGCGCACTCAGATGTTGCATGCAGGCTTCTCATAGGCATGTGGTTGGCCACCGTGAGGATATGATGATGGACCAGATTGTTCACTGGGCTGATACAGCAGGGCCGTTCTTGTGCTCTTATGCACCTGCATAGTGAGCAAGCTCAACTGCCCCATCACTGTCTCATCCCCCTCCCGGTGACTTCTTGAGATGGGACTGAGAGCCTGTTTTAGGAAACTAACTTCAGGGGGCTTTGCTGCCAAATGGGAGGAAAATAAGGAGGATGCAGCAGCAATGGAGTAGCTGGCTGCTGGTGGTAGAATTAGCTGCTGCTGAGTTACAGACACATACACACTAAAAAAGAAAAGAGAAAACTCAAAGAATGCTTTCCTCAATGCTGTGAGTTTTGTCCCCAAAGGTTTAGTAATCAAAGAATGAGAAGTCCAGTGATGAATTTGTGTTGGTGAACTGACCCATAGCTAAGTCATGATCTGTGGCAGGCATAGGCAAACTCGGCCCTCCAGATGTTTTGGGACTACAGTTCCCATCATCCCTGACCACTGGTCCTGTTAGCTAGGGATCATGGGAGTTGTAGTCCCAAAACATCTGGAGGGCCGAGTTTGTCTATGCCTGATCTGTGGTGATGACCACTAATGATCTTGCCACTTTGCGCTTTTCTAATGGCGATATAGTATAAGATGTTCTCGTCATTTATCATTAGGCTGAGATCTGCAATTCAAAATAATGTGCTTAGGTACAGTTTTTTGAAATCTCATGGTCCTTGATCAAAGTGACAGACATGTGAGTTCCAAAATATCCGGATATGTTATGTGCTACATGAGCGTATTATATGGTTTCCTGTAACTTGATGCCTTGCTGTACAGGAAGTACATTCAGATTACTAGCCTGTTCAGGCTATTGACTAGAGATGCCAGGTTTTATATGAAAACCACAGGATGCCAGTTCTTGTAGCTGAGAAGCACCTGTTGGCAGACTACCTGACAGGCAGCCAGATTTACTCTCAAGGGAGCAGCTTCTTCCTTATTTCTAGACTAGCTGTACAGATGATCCTACCCAACCAGGGACCACACAGTGAATTGGATGCCATGACAGAACTACACACCCAGTCCAATGTCAGTATGGGGCAATGTCACTGAGGGCAAGGTGGGAGCTACAGTCAGCTCCACTGGAGCTAGGACAACAATCCTCTGTGTCATGCAAAGGAACTGGCATAAGAGAGATCACACACATCTTCACAAGGATCCTGTGATCCCCAAATGCCCACCCCCAAAGGAAACTGCCTGCTATCTGAGTGATTCACTCTTCTGAACTTGCCTCCTCCCATCCATCCGGCCTCTTGTGGCTGTGGGTAATTCTGTCACATCTCTGCAGTGGGTGTGATTGGATCATTTGCTGCCGATGCAGCAGAATGATTTGCCCTCAGAGAAGGCAGCAGAGCTAGCTTATCACATTTTTAAGAAAGTGAAGTACAGTGCTACCTCGAGTTTCAAACCTCTCCATTGATGAACATTTCAGTTTTCGAACGCAGTAAACCCGGAAGTAAATGCTTCAGTTTTCAAACACCAAAGTCAAACATACCATGCAGCTTCTGCTGAGTGCAAGATCCTGAGCCTAGCTGTTGGCTCTTGAGTTTCCGGTTTCCGAACGTTTCGGAACTCAAACCGTCTTCTGGAATGGATTACGTTCGCAAAGGTCTTTAAAGAGAGGGATACATAAGACCATCTGAAGTGTCACCTGTTCATTCTGGGAGGCAGGGAAGTGTGAGAGGGGTCATGGACTGGTCCTGCCCCTCCATGGCTGATGTGTGATGTGGCCACATCCACACTATGCACACATTCAACTGGCATGTGCACAACCCTCAACTGTCCTGATAAAATTGGGATATTTCAGGATTAAATCAGTAGCTGGGATGGCTTTTGTAATTCTAGGACAGTCCCTGGAAAATAGGGACACTTGGAGGGTATTGAGAAGAAGCACAATAGGAAAAGCACAACTACATCTCTAATGACCTCTGGACTCCACATATGACTGGGTTTTCAAAGCCTAAGGCAGTGATGGCCAAACTTGGCCCTTCAGCTGTTTTGGGACGACAATTCCCATCATCCCTGACTACTGGTCCTGTTCTTTAGGGATGATGGGAGTTGTAGTCCCAAAACAGCTGGAGGGCCAAGTTTGGCCATCACTGGCCTAAGGATTGCACAATGCAGTGAAGATGTGGAAAGGGCCCATTTAAAGCAAAACACATGTACATGTAAAAAAAGTTCAACATACAAGATAATGAGGGGTTGGTAAATTGAGGAAGCACTACTTGCCTGATGCATTCTTGCTGTTCACCATATACACAAACTGCGTGCTCTATCTAGTGGTTTGCAAAGTGAAACCACTAACTAGAGGATGGTAGGGAAGAAGGAACCGAGATGCATCACAAGGGGCCCATGGCATGCAATATTTAAACTAATCAGATGCTTTTGTACGCAGGTTCTGCTTGGCTTGTTGTCGTAACGATATCCAGGCTTTAAGACATTGCTTTGTCATTGCACTTTTCATGCACAGTGAGTCCTCACTAGCGGAACTCTGTGGGTCATCTGGTTTGGTCTTAGTGTCTGTTGCTATGCAACATTCAAAATATTAGGGAACTGCATTAGAGCAAAACAAAAGAGCATGTGCCATCCCGTTACAAAGCAGAGCACCTGGAATAACTTCAACAGGTCTGCCTCAAGTGATATTACTGAATTAAGTAATTTACTTTTACTGCCCTGACATGTTGCATGTGATGGAAGGCAGTTGTGATTGTGAAAGTGTTTTCCTGGTTTTGCCCCCCCCCTATGTTCTGCATGAGTAAATAGACACTTTAGTCCAGGGTTCCTCAAACTTTTTCAGCAGGGGGCCGGTCCACTGTCCCTCAGCCCTTGTGTGTGTGTGGGGGGGGGTTGGCCTATATTTTTTTTGGGGGGGGGGGAAATGAACTAATTCCTATGCACACTGCACATATTGTATTTATAGTGCACAAAAAACAGGAAAAACAATACAATATTTAAAATAAAGAATGATTTTAATCAACATAAACTTATAAGTATTTCAGTGGGAAGTATGGGCCTGTTTTTGGCATTTTCCCGTGTATTGGAACGACCCCATGTATAAGAAGGCCCAGAGATGGATTTTAAATAAAAGGATACATTCTACTCAGGTAAAAACACCAGGCAGGCCCCACAAATAACCCAGAGATGCATTTTAAATAAAAGAACACATTCTACTCAGGTAAGCCACCCCCCCTACTGACTCTCCCCTCCCTTTTCCACAGCACTAGAAGTGCTCTGGTGGCTGCTTACCTGTTTCTTGAGAGCGGCAGAGGCTGGGAAGGTGAGCGGAGCTTGAAAGGGCTCCAGAGAGGGGCTGGCAGCAACAAAGCCCAAATTGAGCCTGCTTACAATGGTGGCCAATTGAGCGCTAACGCTGTTGCTGGTACCAGCAAAGCCCAGCCCCCTTCCTCTCGGCTCTAGGCAGGGCAGGGAGAAGCCAGGAGGAGGGAGGGAGGAGGAAAGAATGCTGCTGGCACCAATCAAAGCCCAGCCTCCTTCCTCCTCTAGGCAGGGCAGGGAGAAGCCAGAAGGAGGGAGGAGGAAAGAATGCTGCTGGCACCAATCAAAGCCCAGCCTCCTTCCTCCTCTAGGCAGGGCAGGGAGAAGCCGGAAGGAGGGAGGAGGAAAGAATGCTGCTGGCACCAATCAAAGCCCAGCCTCCTTCCTCCTCTAGGCAGGGCAGGGAGAAGCCAGAAGGAGGGAGGGAGGAGGTGCCGCCACCGCTGTGTGAGGGAGAGGGAAAGAACGTGAGTGCTGGCACAGCCCAAACAATCAGATCCACGCCGACCTACGCAGCGATACCCAGACCGTCCATGGGCTGGATTTAGAAGGCAATTGGGCCGGATCTGGCCCACAGGCCTGAGTTTGCCGACCCTTGCTTTAGTCTGAGCATGGTCTCTGATAATGAATGCAGGCTTATGTGAGAGGAGGTCATCCTTCAAATCACCTAGGGCTTTGAAAGTTGCATACCATCAGCATATTGATGGCACTCAACCCTCAATGAATCTCCCAACAGTTTCAAGTCCCAACTTTGGTGGGTAGCATATACGTGTAATATGGTCAATGACACTGGATGAGATGTTCAGCAGAAACAACAGAGATGCAGTCCCTGCCCAGTTCCCAGCACGTCATCCACCAAGGTAACCAAGAATTGTAATAGAATCATAGAATCACAGAGTTGGAAGGGACCCCGTCAACTGGTCCAACCTGCTGCAATGCAGGAATTTTAGCTAAAGCATCCCTGGCAGATGACCAATTAATCTCTGCTTAAAAATCTCCAAGGAAGGGCAGTCCACCACCTCCTGAGGTAGTCTGTTCCACTGTCTAAAAGAGATCTGTCTACAAGAAAGAAGATTCCACCTAAACATTAGGAAGAACTTCCTGACAATAAGAGCTGTTCGACAGTGGAATTTGCTGCCAAGGAGTGTGGTGGAGTCTCCTTCTTTGGAGGTCTTTAAGCAGAGGCTTGACAACCATATGTCAGGAGTGCTCTGGTGGTGTTTCCTGCTTGGCAGGGGGTTGGACTCGATGGCCCTTGTGGTCTATTCCAACTCTATGATTCTATGATTCTATAAGTTCTTCCAGAGGTTTAGTTGGAATCTCCTTTCTTGTAACCTGAATCCATTGGTCTGAGTCTTACCCACTAGAACAGGAGAAAACAGACTTGCTCCACCTTCCATGTGACAGCTCTTCAGATATTGGAAGATGGCTTCCATATCTCCTCTCAGTCTCCTATTTTCCAGGCTAAACATACCCAAGTCCCTCAACCGTTCCTCATAAGGCTTGGTTTCCAGACCCTTGATCATCTTGGTCGCCCTCCTCTGCACCTGTTCCAGCTTATTCATATCCTTCTTAAATTGTGGTGCCCAGAATTGGGCACAGTTGTCCAGGTGTGGTCTGACCAAGGGAGAATAGAGTGGTGATAATACTTTCCTTGACCTGGACACTATACTTCAGTTGATGCAGTCTAGAACAGCACTAGCTTTTTGCTGCTGCATCATACTGTTGACCCATGTTAAGCTTGTGGTCTACTAAGGCCCCTAGATCCTTTTCACATGTACTACTAGCAAGCCCAGCGTCCCTCAACTTATACTATCAAGCTTGTTCTTCCTGTCAAAGTGTAGAACCTTGCATTTGTCCCTGTTGAAATTCGTAGTGTTAGTTTGGGCCCAGTTCTCCAATCAGTTAAGGCCATCTTCAATCCTGATTCTGTCTTCTTGTTGTTACCACTCCCAGTTTTGTGTTATCTGTGAATTTTATTAGCATCCCCTCAATTCCTTCATTAATGAAGGTGCTGAACCACAACAGGCCCAGGACACAACCTTATGGCACCCCACTTGTCACTCCCCCCCCCCTAGAATGATGAAGAACCATTAGTGAGCACTCTTTCGGTTCAGTCAGTCAAACCAGCTACAAATCCACCTAACATTTACCTCATCCAGCCCACATTCCACAAGCTTTTCCACAAGAATATCATGGGGGACTTTGTCAAAAGCCCTACCAAAATCAATATCCACTACATCCACAGCATTCCCCCCGATCCACCAAACTCGTAACTTTATTGGAAAAAAGAAGTGAGATACATCCGGCATGACCTGTTTTTGAGAAAACAAGTGGCAGATTTCAACAGAGCAGATAAGGACGAAGAAATGTCAAATCATAGATGAAGTGATATAGCACTGAAAAAAATTTAAAGCAGTTGGAAGGGTTCATGTTGAAAGTTTTCAAAGACATAAAAAGGAAGCAAAAGAAGTGGATATTGGACAATTGCTAACCAGAAACTAAGGTAGTTTTTAGTGCTATAAAACTGCCACCAAGTGCAAGTGTCTATGTGTATTTTAGTATCTGTGAAATGCTTGATGTCAGTAATGTATAACTTGAGAAAACGAATAGTTACTTTTTAATTTAGAAGCTTCCCCTATTCATAACAGATGACTCCTTAAATAAACAAATAAAAACCCTCCTCAAATTACTCATTATTCCATTTTAAGCATGGCCATACTCACAGTCAGAGTGGCTAAAGAGGTGTTGTGTTGTTCCTCCACCCTCAATGACTCAAGCATGACTGGCTTGCGGTTGGCATGCCAGTTGATTGACCAGCCAGATAATGCCAGTTGAACAGCTACATTTTTTTAACTATAGCAATCTTTTTTATTATTTTCCCTATTGAAAAATTATATTAGTTGAGCAGTTACAATTTGATGGTCTCTGAATAGTCCCAAACAGTGGCAGAGTGTTCGCTGCTGATGCTGGGGGTGAGAGCTCACACACCAGGGCACACGTGGCACATCATGGGGGCCAGGTATGCTGCTGGCGCAACCCTTGCCCACTGGCCAGCTGGCTTTGAGGGGCGCCCAACATCACTTTGCGAGACTCGCATGGGCAGCTCTGGGCTCGCAGGGCACCATGAGATGCTGCGTCCTTCTCAGGCACCCTTCAGCTGGAGGGCAGCTGAGGGGGATGTATTGGGCGTGTGCTGCCCACCCCCCGCTGCTTTTGTGGGTGGCACTGGGCTCACAGGGCGCCTGGGCTGTGGCATCCTTCTTTGGCACCCTCTAGCTGGGGGAGGCTGAGCAGGACACAGCGGCTCATGATGCCCTGAGCCCCCCCCAAAAAAAACTGCCTAGGGCGATGGCCCCCCAACCCCCGCAAGCTATGCCTCTCGTCCAAAAATGCCACTGTGTAAATGGTACCTTCCTTTAACAAAAACTTAATTATGACGTCATTTGTATGGAAGGACAAAAATGAATATCGAGTCCTGCAGCAGTTGAGAGAAATCTAGTCACATGACAAAGCTCCTCCTCTTCTGTTATAATTGCAGGCATCTCTGTCCTGCATAGTTATCAGTGGCAAAAGCCAATACCTAGTGCGGTCTTCCAACATGGCGGCTTGCAGATTGTTTGGTTGGCGATGATAGGAGTTGCAGACCCAAACCTATGGAGCATACAATAAAAAAATGCAATGTGGATTGCTCCTGCTCAGGATTTCACCCAACGAGCTAGCCATGCCCCCCCTTTTTTGGGGCGGGGTTTATCTCATTCTATTTTCTCTTGCCTCCCTGACACATTTCCCTCCCACCCTCCTCTTAACAGTTGCTTAGCAATCAGTGACTGTTGATTATGCGAAGTTCCCATTGGGTTGTTTTTGAGTCTTCCCCTCCCCCATTATTCTTTTCTAAAGTTTTGGGGGCTTCTGCATTCCTTGGGTGTCCCCCAAGCCTGCTCTTGTCTGTGTGGGCATGCCATTTTGTCTGCGTAAGGACCCACACTTTGCTACTCTGTATTCGTCATCCACACATGTCATTATAGATATGTATGAATATGCAGGAGTTGTCCTGGACCAGGAGTCAGCTTTGCCTGCTGAACAGCAGCCTGAAGGGAGAGAAGGTGAAGTGACTCCACCTGCAGCTGATCAGCCTTCAAGGACTTAGAGGAGAAGGTACTGATGAGAACCATCTGGCTTCAGCCTTCTTAAGTAGAGCTTCCAGCCTTTGTCAAATGCTGGAAAGAGCACTACAGGTAATAGTTCCTAGCCCTACCTTGCTGCTTCCTGCTCGTCTTGACCATGGACCCTATGACAATCAGATTCCCTGACCCCTGGACCATCTAACCATGTGGATTGGTATTCTCTCAACCCTAGGACTGGACCTGACTTTGGATAACGGTGCTGCTTCCAGGCAAGTACATGTCTGAGACTTTTCTAGTTGCTTGGTCTCCCACTCCACTGAGCTCAGCAACAAGACTGTGACAGGAGTAGCGTGAATTTTCGGGTCTAGTTCAGAAGCACTATGCGCTATGAGGCAAATTATACTTACACCAGGGAGAATTAGCAGCTGAACAAGAGACCCAAGCTCAGAATCTAAGAATCCAGAGCTCCTGACAAAAGACAAAGTTTGACGTACCTGCAGATTTAGGATTGCCATGCAGTGGTACCTTGGGTTAAGAACTTAATTCATTCTGGAGGTCCTTCTTAACCTGAAACTGTTCTTAACCTGAAGCACCACTTTAGCTAATGGGGCCTCCTGCTGCTGCCGTGCCGCTGGAGCACAATTTCTGTTCTCATCCTGAAGCAAAGTTCTTAACCCGAGGTACTATTTCTAAGGTAGCAGAGTCTGTAACCTGAAGCGTCTGTAACCTGAAGCATATGTAACCCGAGGTACCACTGTATTTACAAAAAAGAAGAAGCCAAAAATAGATAAATTTTTGATTGCCTTGCCTAAGATCCAGGACAAGCGCCGCCTTTCAGAAATCCTACCCCCCAGACATCAATTCCGCCTTTGGAATCCCAGTAATGTCCAGATGTATGGCAGCCCTAACAGGTTGATACTGAAATATTCATTGATCATTCAGGCAATATTCATGTTGGACAGGTGACTATGGAGTTGCATTAAGAGGCAGTAGGGGTACGAAGATTCTGCTGCTAGATATGGTGAGGGGAGGGTGGTAGCTGCCAGAAGGACATGTGTGAAGCCAAATTAGGATAACCAGGAAAGTCAGAATAGAAACAAGCAACACTAGTCAGTGTGGCTAATTTGCTTAAGGAGTTGGAAAGGTGGAAAGCAGAGAAGGAAAGAACACTGGAGGATGAATGTTTCCTATCCTATAGAGATGGGGGAGGATTCCACTGTGGGGAGAGATGTTAAAAATTCATTTTGGGTGCCAGAGGCACTGGCTTCTCCTAAGGAATGGTAGGGGGCTGCTGTGACATTGCACAACGTCCTGAAAAGCCAGAGGGTGGAGCCAAATGCCTTCTGAAAATTGAGGGGGCCCGGTCCTCTCAAAAATACATATTTGGTGCTGGACTTAATGGGCCCTTAGTCTGACACAGCAGGGGCTCTTCCTGTGTTCTTCATACTGATATAGGTTTGATGATCTTGTGCAGGGATGTGCAGGGATGTGCAACAGATTGAGTGGTCAATCCCCGGGATGTTTTGGTAGATCTTGGTCGATCACTGGCTCCTTCCCTTGCCCCGTCCTCTAGATTGTTAGAATGGAAGACAGAGTTTCTGCTGTGAGGCTAACTGCTTCATTAGCGATCTGTTGGTGAGCGACTGTTTTCCTTTTTTCCTTTGCCCTGATCCTGCCAAAAATTCAACAACTTTGACCTGAACCCCCAAAATATGGGGCTTTATTCTCTAAAAAAACTAAAAAAGTTTTAGCTGAACCCTCCCAAAAGGGGTAGACCGCTGCCAGTTTTTAATTGTGTGATTAGATCACAGTCTCTTGGAAGTTGGATGCCCCTGATCTAATGGAAGGGTTTGCCTTGAACAACAGGGAGAGAAAAAACAGAGCAGTGAATGACAGGGTCTTAGGCTTTTGTATACCATTAGCATCTTAGCTACCTGCTACAGGTATGCAAAAAGGGTACCGTGTGCAAATACCAGCTGGAGGTTTCTAACCATTAAGCAATGCTAATGAGTGCTAGTGGGACTACCCATGGTAGCAGTGCCTCTGGTATGAAGCTTCCTCCATCGAGGTTCTAATTAGGCCAAATCAAGATGCGCCTTGGATGAAATAACTAGGTTAGTGGCCAGGCAAGAGAGAAAATGATTTGCATTTTCTGGAACTGTCACAACACTACACATACTAGGGAGGTTCCTTCATTGATCAATGTAAGTCAAGGTCAAGTAATGCAAGCTACAACCTTCTTCTCCTGGGTGTCTCAAGCTGCTTCTTCTTGCAGGCAACATGGGGATTTTCAGAGTCGAAGTTCTAGGGGCATACTTGAAAAATGTGTCATGTTGGTAGTGGTAACATTATATTTTAATTGATTGTATTATTGTTTAAGAGATGAGTCTCACGTTTGGCAACTGAAAGTAAATGCAAGATGTGGACTTGGGACTTTCAGATTTCAGTGGTGTCCAGTGAGCCGACAAAATTCAGTGTGCCCCCTGCTTCTCACTTTCCGTTGTGAATCATTCTTGCAGCACCCCCATGGCACCCCTTCGGCTTGGCACCCAGTGTGGACGAACCAGTCACACTCCCTTAAACCCGCCTCTGCATGGTTGCTGCAAGGGGCTCATAGATTCCATGGTAGCATGAGTGACATTTATGACATTCATAAAATATGTCAAGGAAAAAACGAACGAAACTTTTCTGCTTTTAAAAAGTGCTGTTAAAAAAAGCGAAACATGGAAAATGAGTCACTTTCAGAAAATACTCTCTGGAGCTTCCAGGTTTTCTATTTACAGCAACAGCTACTGCAGTCCTCTGAGAGATGCAGCTTTGCTCCAGCTGTGGAACAAAGCAGGAAAACAAAGTGGCATTAGTCCAGTTTGGCTATGTCCAAATTTGTGGCTGAAAATGCAGTGAGGTTTTTTCCCTCCCTTGCTGAGTTTTGCATTGCATTTGCATGTTGCTCTACACTCCAGAGAGGGACGCGGCTGGTGCTGTGGGTTAAACCACAGAGCCTAGGACTTGCCGATCAGAAGGTCGGCGGTTCGAATCCCCACAACGGGGTGAGCTCCCATTGCTTGGTCCCTGCTCCTGCCAACCTAGCAGTTTGAAAGCACCTCAAAGTGCAAGTAGATAAATAGTTACCGCTCTGGCGGGAAGGTAAACGGCGTTTTCGTGCGCTGCTCTGGTTCGCCAGAAGTGGCTTAGTCATGCTGGCCACATGACCTGGAAGCTGTACCCCGGCTCCCTCGGTCAATAAAGCGAGATGAGCACCGCAACCCCAGAGTCAGTCACGACTAGACCTAATGGTCAGGGGTCCCCTTTACCTTTACCTACACTCCAGAGAAGGGGGTATGGATGTCTTTGCCCAATGTGCATTACTTAATTTGTTTCCATGTGCTGAACTCCTGCTCAGTGAAGCTGTCATCTACACATGTGCAACAGCTGTCTCAAATGTACACATATCAGTTTATCTGTGACTTAAGCAGGGGCAGGCTTTGGTCTTTCAAATTTCAGTGGTGCCCTGTGCAAGGCCAAAACCCAGCGCCCCCTACCTATTACCTTTCATTCTTCTCAGTTTCGCAAAAATGGTTGCAGGACCCGTAAGGTTCCTCTGCCACTGCAGGGAGGCCCAATGAAGCCCTCCACCACTGCGACTTGACCCCTTATTTTTTTTTGGGGGGGGGGACAGGTCAGCCACATCTCCACATATTTTGGGTGCCATCAATACCCATCAGCCCCTGCCAGCAAGACCAATGGTCTTGGTTGATGGCCAGTGGTTGATGAGAATTGTAATCCAACATCATCTAGGACATGGGCAGGCAAACTAAGGCCCGGGGGCCAGATCCAGCCCAATTGCCTTCTAAATCCAGCCCACAGGTGGTCCGGGAATCAGCATATTTTTACATGAGTAGAATGTGTGCTTTTATTTAAAGTGCATCTCTGGGTTATTTGTGGGGCATAGGAATTCGTTCATCCCCCCCAATATATATATATATATATAGAGAGAGAGAGAGAGAGAGAGAGAGAGAGAGAGAGAGTCAGGCCCCCCACAAGGTGTGAGGGACAGTGGACCGGCCCCCTGCTGAAAAGCTTGCTGGCCCCTGATCTAGAACTACAGTCCTGCAACACAGAATGTCTGAGTCTTGTCTTACCTGTTGAAGATATTTTAAAATCTGGATTTGCTACTACCCTGGGCTTACTTATTTTAACTTTATCTTTCTATAATGCTTCTTTTAAAATACTGCTTTCCAAATATTGCTGCTAGCGGTGAGCCTTCAAGCATGGTCCCAGGCTATAAATCCAACCAGCTGTGTTATAGAAGCCAAACTGTTGCAGTGGGAGGTTTTTGTGCTGATGCTATTTATGGGGAATCTACCTTTTGGCATGGATTAATGTGGGGGATTTAACTACAAATGAAGTGATCTCAGCCTGATAACTCAAAGGATACTCAAAAATAACTTCATTGCTTCAGCTTGATTAGTAATCTGTTTAAGCCAGAAACACCAGGGACGTCCCTCAGAACCACGATGTAGATGAGGCCTAACCTACAAAGGAAGTCTTGGGCAAACTGTCTAACTAACTAGGCAAAGCACAGAGACCACATAACCACCTGTACAAAAATCCGGTTTCATACTGCACTTTAGCATAAACACATTTAATTGGGCAGCTCTGTGTTGCGGGGATGCTCACAGGAAAGTGTGTGTGTGTGTGTGTGTGTGTGTGTGAAACCCCCAAGGGGAACTTCCAGAGGGATGCTATTGAACCTTTTTTTTTTTTTTTTATCTTCTCTCATCTCTTTTCCCCTAAACAGGAACTTCCACAGTCACCCTAAACCGAGCTTTAGGTAAAATTCAGAGGAAGTCCAGGCAGGTCTAGCCCTGAGTGAGTCAGCTGTTTTGGGGGGGGCATCATGAAAATACAGCAAAATGTCCCTCATATAATTTGTTTTATTATATTCTTTGTGCCGGGAAAAAGCAGAAAGAAGACCTTAGGGGATTTTCTGCTTCAGGTGTCAAAATACCTTGAGCAGCTTCAGGCTTTGCTATTCACCCGTTGCCTTGTGGGGTTTCGTTTGCTGCTTCAGTTCAGGAAGCGGGATGTTTTGGGCTGGCCTTGTGCCTCCGACTCTTTTGAGTTTTCATTGCACCTCTGTTGACTTCAAGGAGCAAGGTTTCTAGCCTTTATGTCTGCTTTGTTGTTTAGTCGTTCAGTTGTGTCCAACTCTTTGTGACCCCATGGACCAGAGCACACCAGGCACTCCTGTCTTCCACTGCCTTCCGCAGTTTGGTCAAACTCATGCTGGTAGCTTCAAGAACACTATCCAACCATCTTGTCCTCTGTCGTCCCCTTCTCCTTGTCCCCTCCATCTTTCCCAGCATCAGGGTCTTTTCCAGGGAGTCTTCTCTTCTCATGAGGTGGCCAAAGTATTGGAGCCTCAGCTTCAGGATCTGTCCTTCCAGTGAGCACTCAGGCCTGATTTCATTAAGAATGGATACGTTTGATCTTCTTCTGCGATCAGCCTTCTTGATAGTCCAGTTCTCACTTCCATACATCACTACTGGGAAAACCATAGCTTTAACTATACGGACCTTTGTTGGCAAGGTGATGTCTCTACTTTTTAAGATGCTGTCTAGGTTTGTCATTGCTTTTCTCCCAAGAAGCAGGCGTCTTTTAATTACGTCTGCTAGGATATGGCTAAAAGTGTGTCAGCAATGCCTCCAGGTTCCTGAGTAAGACCATGAAAATATTTTTTCAGTGCTCGCTGGTGGTGACTGAGGAAGAGAAAATTCAGCAACCTCAACACTTCCATGGCTGTCCTCATAACTCTCAAAACCAGAACAGATTTGATAAGGTGGTTTAAAAATGCAGAATAATTCAGATTTTTTTTGTTTGATTTGCATAAATTTCACAGGCCGTGGGACTTATGTGGTGCATAATTTGGACATCCTGTGCTCTGAATTTCATTTTTTATTGTTAAGGTAGAGTACAGACAGCCCCGGATATGACTGTAATCTCAATCCATTTTAGATATTGTGTTGCGTTTTGTGGGAACTCTGAGCATTTGACATTTCCAAGAATAGCCCTACAAGGTGCACTTTAAGAAACTTACATGGCCATCATCACCTCCCCCCCAGTTCATTTACAGTGTCTTGACAAAAAATTGGCAGACATGCTAGGAGACTTGGGTTGCTCATATATTTGTTGCTAGCAACAGTAGTGTGTTGCTGAATAAGCACTCGAGCTTTCAGGGCTCTGTATTTTCTCACTTCCAGCTACAGGTGCGTAATAGATGCCTTTTGAAATTTCACATCGCCTCAAGGATTCATGTGTATAAGTACAGCCTCTGGAACTGGCGTGATTGTGTAAGATTGCACCGCAAGTCTTACAAACAAAATCCAGCCAATCCCTTTCCTGTAGGAATATCAGATCAGGATCCCAAGTCCTCTCTAGACTCTAAGCCAATCCAGTCTGAAATAGATTGTATTTGTACTGGCTTTATATTTCTCGTGGCATTTTTTGAAACCCGGATCTCTGAGTGAAACTTTCAAGCATGCTTTCTGTCTTGGTGAAGGATGGAGAGGTTTTATAGCCTTGGTGTCACTGCGGTGCTGCTGTGAGCCATAAAATTGTGCTGAAGGTCTCAAGCAGTACAGTGGTACCTCGGGTTACATACGCTTCAGGTTACATACACTTCAGGTTACACACTCCGCTAACCTAGAAATATTACCTCAGCTTAAGAACTTTGCTTCAGGATGAGAACAGAAATCGTGCAAGCGGCAGCGGGAGGTCCCATTAGCTAAAGTGGTGCTTCGGGTTAAGAACAGTTTCAGGTTAAGAACGGACCTCCGGAACAAATTAAGTACTTAACCTGAGGTACCACTGTATAGAATCATAGCATTGTATACCTGGATGGTGCCCCAAATATCTTCTAGTCCAACTCCCTGCAATGCAGGAATCTCCACCAAAGCATCCATGACAGACGGCCATGGACTGATATAGATTGGCATCAGTGATGCACACACACACACACACACACACACACAAGAATTAACATACTAGCAAAGCCAATTCTCCTCGCAGAGAGTCGACGTTGTGGGCAGATCATGAGCCCGGCCCATGCATGGAGCTTAGGTAGCTCCATGTCACAGGGAGTTCCTGGCTGCGTCATTTCATATCGGCCAGTCCGATTGGCCGAAGGGTGTGTGGCTTAGCCCATTTAAACAAGCTGCGGCCAGGCTCGTGCCCTCTTTTACCTCGTTCCCACTTGCGCAGTTCTCCCTCCCTCCCTCAGGTTAGGTCCTTATCCTTTGACCTTGCTATGGACTTTGGATGGTCGCCTTGGTTGTCCAGGGGGCCTGGTAGGAATTTCTTCCCACTTGGCAAATTGGCACCAGCCACTTGGTTTTTCACCTACTTCGTAGCAAATCGTCACAACTTTGTAAGGTTTGGTGGTTAGGCATTGGAGTATTCGGTTGGAGGTGAGGGGAGGTGGCGGCCATCACCTACCCCTCCTCTTTCAAGGGTATTCTGTTAAAGGAATCCGGGGGGCTTGTCCTTTGTCCGAAGCCCAGACAGGGGCCAGGGCCATAGCACGACCCCAATCGGTGACCCTGGGGGAATTCCTAGTTGATGTGCATCAACAGGGCTCCCCTTATTGGTGGTTAACCCTTACTAGACTCCCGGCAGGCGGGCAGGAGTCAGATATAGTCATTGGTTACAATGCCTAAGCCAATACCACTCACATTCTGTAATCAATAAAGTTGTGGCCTTTTTCCAGCCCATTAACCTAAATTCTGGTGTCAAGTGTCTTTATTCTACAATGCAGGAGGGTTCAGGACCTCACCACGCAAATGTGTGGCATGGATTATGATAATGCATCCTATTTAGTTTTTGGCATCTGTCTGTCTCAGGAAACAATGGCGGAGTGTAGCTTTGGGGGTGAAGTCAAACTGTCGGAGATTTATAATATCTGCTGTGGCTGTAGAGACCAATAAGGGAGAGACATGTTTTGTTGCAGCTGGGGCAGATAAAGGAGCCCTGTTTCGCTGTTGCAGATTCACCGTGTCGTTCCTTCTCTCCACTGTCTGCCTTCAGGCTCTGTAGTCCTCTGCAAGGGATTCCCATATGGTGGGATTGATGTTGCCAGTCTTCATGTCACACTTACAGACATTTTTATAGCAAAGAGTTGGTCTGCCAACAGGCCTGGTGCCTGAAGCCAGCTCCCCGTGGAGCACATCTTTGGGCATAGCTGTCAACTTACAGATTTGAAAATAAGGGACCAGCAGCCTTGAAAATAAGGGATCAGCAGCCAAAACAAGGGATTTTCAGAGCACAGCTATGTTCAACTTCTGAGCCCCTCCGAGCCAAAGGCAGAAAGCCCAGTCAGCAGCCAAATGAAGTCTCAAGCGGTGGTTCCCACAGCGCAGCAACCCGGCAAAGGGGATGCAGCAAGGAAAACCACCGTCACCTCTCCGCTGGGAAGCGCTGAGCAAAGGTGAGTCCCCAGGCAACGCAGCCGATTTGATCGGCACAAGGAATGCAAGCTCCACCCCCCAGTCGTTCTTAGACTCCTTATTGGGTGAGCAATGCATCCAAGCAACACAGTTGGAGCCTCCCTCCTCCCTGGCCGGCAGGGAGGGAGGGAGAGGAGCTGCTTCCTTTGAAACCCAGGAAATTTAAGGGACATCATCAATAAGGGACAGCAGCGGGACACGGCGCTTGGATAAGGGACTTTCCCGCCAAATAAGGGACGGTTGACAGCTATGTCTTTGGGGATCCTGTTTAGTAGAATATTATTGAGTGGACATTCAGATGGAGAGCTGTAAGTGGGAGTGTAGTGTTTCACAATGGGGGAGGGGGTTCATAGGCTTTTCAGGCAGCCATTTGATTTGCATTCCCATTATGTGATTCTGCTGCCTCATTCGGTGGCTGCAGCTGTATTCCCAGATGAAACAGAGCATGATATGGGCTTAAAGGGCATAGCATTGTCAGACAAACTGGATTAAGTGCGAATTATGGTTCTGGATGCAGTTGCTGCTGTAATCATAATGTGACATATGTTGATGGGGCATTGCGATCATGACAGGATTACACAGTTTTATGTGGTTTGGAAGCCTGTTCTATTATTATTCCCAGCATGATTCTTCGCAGCCTTGGATATTTTGATTTTGGGATCATGCAATGGCTATGACTGGAGATTTTTATTTTGAAGAGAAAAATCACTGGCGTTTAATTTGGGACAGACTCCAGTGTCCCGCTGAAAATTGCCCTCTCTTGGCTTCTGTGTGTCCCTGGAGGTACCGTTACCAGTAAGCACCACCTTTGGGGTCAAACAACAGCTGGAATTAGATGTCATTTTTGAGCAAGCTTCAGAGGAAACGTGCAGTTTGGCTGCAAATGTTGCTTATTTAGTTATTTATATTTCCAGTTGGCCTTCCCTCAAGTACCTCAAGATGATGTACGTGGTACTCCAATCCCCTGTTTTATTCTTACAATCACGCTGTGAGTTTAGGACAAAGAACTTAAAAGCTGAGTGGATATTTGACCTTGGGTTCTAGTCCAAGACTATAACCACTACACCACATCCTTTGCACAGGTCTAGGATATCACTGAGAAGCAGACCCTCATTGTGGGCTGCTAGAAGATGTACAGGTTTAGCTGGTATGGGAAAAGTCAAGGCTAAAATTGCTACATTTGAACCAGTTTTGGGGGGTATCCTTTCACTGAACCTGTACATGCACATTCCTGCACATTTCCTGCAATATTTTACCTTTATACAACATTTTAATATCAGCATGAACGTGCTATAATTTTAGAAATAATCAGCCTCTTCCTTTCCCTCCTCTAATTTATTGCTTTATTATTATTATTATTTTATTTTATTATTTATACCCCGTCCATCTGGCTGGGGTTCCCCAGCCGCTCTGGGTGGCTCCCAACAGAATATTAAAAACACGATAAAACATCAAACATTTAAAAATTCCCTAAACAGAACTGCCTTCAGATGTCTTCTAAAAGTAGGATAGTTGTTTATTTCCTTGACATGGATGGGAGGGCGTTCCACAGGGCGGGTGCCATTACCGATAAGGCCCTCTGCCTGGTTCCCTGTAACCTCACTTCTCACAGTGAGGGAACTGCCAGAAGGCCCTTGGAGCTGGACCTCAGTGTCTGGGCTGAACGATGGGGGTGGAGACGTTCCTTCAGGTATACTGGGCTGAGTCTGTTTAGGGATTTAAAAGTCAGCACCAACACTGTGAATTGTGCTCAGAAACATACTGGGAGCCAATGCAGGTCTTTTAGGACTGGTGTTACATGGTCTCGGTGGCCACTCCCAATCACCAGTCTAGCTGCAGCATTCTGGATTTACCTATAGGAGGTAAAATTGGGTACACATGTAATATTTAAGTCTTTCTTAGGGATTAAATGGTTTTGCTGGGAATGGATAACCCAGGAGTTTCTTTCCAAGTCTATATTGCATTGCTCCAGATAGGAGATTTCTATAGTTTTCAGCTTCACAGTCAGCAAAGTTACCTCTGATTTGATCATACTTTGTTCCAGATATGCAGTGTAATCCGATCCATGTCTAGTTAAAAGTAAGCCATTTTGAGTTTGATGGAACTTACTTCCAGGTAAGTGAATACAACATTACATCCTAAGTCTATTATCCTATGCAACTTACTTAGAAATAAGCCCCACTGGGCTCACTCATTTCCGAGTAAGCACATATAGGGTCAGCCTGCACACCAAGACCATTTCAAACCTGAGAAAAACACCTATGTCCTTGTTCTACAACTTCTGCAAATATAGCAAGAATAAATGCATGTTCTTTTTTGTTCTTTTGTTTGTTTTTTGCCAGAAACAAATCTGGAAGAGAGAGTACCTTTCCTGGCAGAAAGCCATGCATTTTATTTTCCCTAGATTTGTGGAATGCACATCTAAAGTTAGAAATGGATACATATACATCGCTGCTACATTTTCTGCATGCATGTTCAGAAAGGAGTGTGTTACAGAAGCAATGTTCAAAGTAGGGATGCAAACTAGGTCTGCATTTTTAAGTGAATGGATGTATTCCACACCTCCTGGCCTGGTACATAGATTGGAATGTAATTATCACTCAGATTTCACACTTCTCCAAATTTTGCAATTCATTTCTCAGCTGAGAAACTGTACTGAAATGCACCGAAATGCACATTTTAAGGTAAAATATGGGATGCGGGTGGCGCTGTGGGTAAAACCTCAGCGCCTAGGACTTGCCGATCGTCAGGTCGGCGGTTCGAATCCCCACGGCGGGGTGCGCTCCCGCTGCTTGGTCCCAGTGCCTGCCAACCTAGCAGTTCGAAAGCACCCCCGGGTGCAAGTAGATAAATAGGGACCGCTTGCTAGCGGGAAGGTAAATGGCGTTTCCGTGTGCTGTGCTGGCTCGCCAGATGCAGCTTGTCACGCTAGCCACATGACCCGGAAGTGTATGCGGACAGCCTGGCCCCCGGCCTCTTAAGTGAGATGGGCGCACAACCCCAGAGTCTGTCAAGACTGGCCCGTACGGGCAGGGGTACCTTTACCTTTATGTTTAGAAATGCACACCCTGAGATAAAATACATTCTTAAATACAGTGGTACCTCAGGTTAAGAACTTAATTCGTTCTGGAGGTCCTTTCTTAACCTGAAACTGTTCTTAACCTGAAGCACCACTTTAGCTAATGGGGCCTCCTGCTGCCTCCGTGCTGCCGCCGCCCAATTTCTGTTCTCATCCTGAAGCAAAGTTCTTAACCCAAGGTACTATTTCTGGGTTAGCGGAGTCTGTTACCTGAAGTGTCTGTAACCTGAAGCATCTGTAACCCGAGGTACCACTGTATGTATTTTGGGAGAAAGCACAAATTTAAACGTAATTGTGAATTTTCATATAGAATTAATCTGGAAACTGGAGCAGATTTATGAATGAACACATGTGAAATTGATGTGGACCAGAAAGACTGATTCTCCCTTTCTAGCTCAGATGACTTCATTTGGCTGAATTTTTGCTTTTCTGAGATGCTAGGATGCCCTCTTGTGGCCATATTACACAAAACAGATTGCTCAGACTGCTCTAGAAAATATTTTAAAGCCTATATTTTCAGTGGCTCTTTTCTCTATTGCTGGGAGTGGGGATGTTAACTGGTTTTCTGCAGTAATGGTGTTTGCATGACACAATGGTGACATATACAAGCATAAACATGCAACTGATAACTCTCCAATGTGTGCATGGATATTTAGAGGCAATACGTATGTTGTAAATATTTTAATGTATTTGCTGTGAAATACATTGGTGCAACATTGGTGTGTTCACAGCAATCATGCCTGCTATGTAAAGTATACAGCCAGTATAATGTGCTACTCTATAAATGTGGCATAACCATTGTATGACACCTGGTAAAATGCATTACACAGATTGGAGTCTTCATTCACATATGGAGAAGGGTGAGCTGCTCTTCTAGTGAGCTGCTCCCAAGCTGTTTGATGCTTCCACCTTACACTTGGGTGTGGTTTTGCTGTTGGCTGTCCCTTAGATGATGTTTTCTGTAACAACTCTGAACATAAATTATGAAAATATAAAAGTGGTCATAAAGGTAAAGGTAAAGGTAAAAAGTGGTCATAAGGTAAAGGGACCCCTGACCATTAGGTCCAGTTGTGACTGACTCTGGGGTTGCGGCGCTCATCTCGCTTTACTGGCCAAGGGAGCCGGCGTACAGCTTCTGGGTCATGTGGCCAGCATGACTAAGCCGCTTCTGGCGAACCAGAGCAGCGCACGGAAACAGTGTTTACCTTCCCGCCGGAGCGGTACCTACTTGCACTTTGACATGCTTTCGAACTGCTAGGTGGGCAGGAGCAGGGACCAAACAACGGGAGCTCACCCCGTCATGGGGATTCGATCCGCCGACCTTCTGATCCGCAAGTCCTAGGCTCTGTGGTTTAACCCACAGTGCCACCCAAGTCCCGTTAAAAAAGTGGTCATACTGGGCCATAGATCCACAAAGCATTGTTGTCGTTTAGTCATTTAATTGTGTCCGACTCTTCTTGACCCCATGGACCAGAGCACGCCAGGCACTCCTGTCTTCCATTGCCTCCCGCAGTTTGGTCAAACTCATGCTGGTAGCTTCGTGAACATGTCCAACTACGTCGTCCTCTGTTGTCCCCTTCTCCTTGTGCCCTCCATCTTTCCCAGCACCAGGGTCTTTTCCAGGGCATCTTCTCTTCTCAAGAGGTGGCCAAAGTATTGGAGTCTCAGCTTCAGGATCTGTCCTTCCAGTGAGCACTCAGGGCTGATTTCCTTGAATGGATAGGCTTGATCTTCTTGCAATCCATGGGACTCTCAAGAGTCTCCTCCAGCACCATAATTCAAAAGCATCAATTCTTCCACAGAGCATACATCAATTAAAAAGGTCAAAATGAATTGCTGTTTGTGGTTGATGCTTTTCAATTTGGGCGATTGTAAGAACTGCTTGGATCAAATGGAGCAGTCTTGGGAACTGTATACTGAAATTCTGATGCAGGTAGGCAAGTTGGTCTGATTTCAAATTCTTAGCAAACAACCACATACAGATTCTATTTTAGGGGTAATCTATGGAGCAACAAAGTTTCCAGAAGACAAGTTTAGGAGTCCCTAGGGACATATTCTCTCTTACGGTGAGAGCAGAACCTGGAATACTGCCAGTAAGAATGAGTTTATTTATTCTTGCTCTGCTATTGCTAAATTAAATAAAATGTCAGACATCAGGTTTCTGGTATTATGTTTCATCAAACAATTTTATTTGACTTCTGCAAGATCAAATACACGCTTCTGTAAAATTGATTATTTGATTCAATCATACGATATCTCTAGGAGTTGCTTCAGCATCCACGGTCTGCTAAGTTAGAATTTAAATGATGCCTTAGAAGCATTTTTGCCCAAAGAGATTTATCTTCTGTAGCAAATACTGAAACAATGTCTTAGAAAGTGATAACATTTCACAATAGCCTGGAACATTATTCAGTCTGCTCAAGTTTGCTCTAAGCTTTAACTTGATGCAATCTCAACAAATGCCTTTTGCGACCTTAGATGGTGAGATCCAATGGGCCTGTTTGTGTTACTGCATGTTTCATTAGCTGAAGCTATCCCACACAATATGTTTCATGGTCTCATATCTGAGAATGTGTGGAACAGATTTTTACTGACAGTTACTGGTGGATTGTGAATACTGGTTGAACCAGCAGGGGCGGGAGTAAACCAGTAGCACATTATATTTGCCAAGAGACCCCTGTAGAGGTGGCTGCCATGAGGCCACAAATTCAGGCTCTTGGTGGCAGGCGATGCTTTCATTGGAGGCCATATCTGCTGCCCCTGTGGATCCTGCCACCTGAGGCAGTCTCCTCACCTTACCTAATGAGTGGGCCAGGCCTGCACATGACCCAGCGGAATTTACCCAGCAAGAAGGGTTAGGCAAATCAAACTATATTTTAAAGGCTTGTTTTCACTCTACTAGGGCTGAGATGGCTCAGTCTTGTTTCTGAATGGAATTTTGAATAGGGCTAATGTAGGTAAAGGTAAAGGTACCCCTGCCCGTACGGGCCAGTCTTGACAGACTCTAGGGTTGTGTGCCCCCATCTCACTCAAGAGGCCGGGGGCCAGCGCTGTCCGGAGACACTTCCGGGTCACGTGGCCAGCGTGACATCGCTGCTCTGGCGAGCCAGAGCCGCACACGGAACACCGTTTACCTTCCCGCTAGTAAACGGTCCCTATTTATCTACTTGCACCCGGGAGTGCTTTCGAACTGCTAGGTTGGCAGGCTCTGGGACCGAGCAACGGGAGCGCACCCCGCCGCGGGGATTCGAACCGCCGACCTTTCGATCGGCAAGCTCTAGGTGCTGAGGCTTTTACCCACAGCGCCACCCGCGTCCCTAGGGCTAATGTACGCCAGCTTAATTAAAACCAGCATACAGTAAATTCCGCTGTCTTCTGATAAATCTGAAAATGTCACTAAAGGAATATCTAGTGACAAGTTAGAAGCCTTGTCAGCGTAACAAAACAGGATAATTTCTTAAAGGCAGCCCAACAGGAATGTGTTAAGAAAGGGGGGGGGGAGAGAGAGAGAGTTAGTTAGTTAGTTAGTTAGTTAGTTAGTTAGTTAGTTAGTTAGTTCCTGGTTTCCAGTCCAGAGACTATTCACATTCAAGCAGAGATTTCTGCTTTAACACAGGTAAGCAACCACAGAATAGCAACTGCTTGTACTGCTTGTGTCAGTTCACTCCAAGCCAATGTTTTCAAGGCAGTTATGTCTCCCAAAGTTATTTCATAGTCAGATTACCAGAGTTGCTATGGAAATGTTCGAAACAGTACAGCAGAACGATACTGGCAGCAGTAGAATGTGTACAAACAGCCAACTGTTCATTTGCAAGGGAAAATCAAAGGTCACTTGGTTGTTGGAAATATCTTTTTCAAGGCTTACCAGTAAAAGGAGCTGTGTTCAGGAGGGGCTGCAGAGGCTTAGGCTGGAAAGCTGAGTAGTAGGACTCAGGAAAGCAAATGAATTGGTTATTAATCTAAATTGGAGGGCTACTCCACACAGCATTAACAAGCTTATCTTTAAGTTCTCAGCACAACTTTAACCAAGAGTGATGTTTTCACAGTTTTATGACTTATAGGCCCCATTGAACAGTATGTTGACTACCTACAGAGTAGGGCAGTTTCCCAAACCCAGGCATGGGCAAAATTGGCCCTCCAGCTGTTTTGGGACTACAGCTCCCATCATCCCTAGCTAACATGACCAGTGCTCAGGGATGATGGGAACTGTAGTCCCAAAACATTTCTCCCTGCTACTGCTGATGCACCAATGGTCCCATCCATGTTTTAGAAGGGGCTCTGTTTTAGAAGGGACTCTATGCACATGGAAATGTGTTTACATCAAGCTCATGTGCATGTGGGTACCATGACTGGGACAGGGCTCTTCCTGACGTGTGCTATATGCATACATCAGAATAAGCTAAAGGTAAAGGACACGGGTGGCACTTTGGTCTAAACCAGGGGTCAGCAAACTTTTTCAGCAGGGGGCAGGTCCACTGTCCCTCAGACCTTGTGGGGGGCCAGACTATATTTTTTTGGGGGGGAAATGAATGAATTCCTATGCCCCACAAATAACCCAGGGATGCATTTTAAATAAAAGGACACATTCTACTCATGTAAAAACAAGCTGATTCCCGAACCACCTGCGGGCCGGATTTAGAAGGCGATTGGGCCGGATCTGCCCCTGGGCTTTAGTTTACCTACCCCTGGGCTTTAGTTTACCTACCCATGGTGTAAACCACTGAGCCTCTTGGGCTTGCTGATCAGAGGGTTGGTGGTTCAAATCCCCGCAACAGGGTGAGCTCCCGTTGTCCCAGCTCCTGCCAACCTAGCAGTTCAAAAGCATGCCAGTGCAAGTAGATAAATAGGTACCACTTGGCAGGAAGGTAAATGGCATTTCCATGCACTCTGGTTTCTGTCACGGTGTTCCATTGCTCCAGAGGTGGTTTAGTCCTGCTGGCCATATGACCTGGAAAGCTGTCTGTGGACAAACGCTGGCTCTCTTGGTATGAAAGCGAGATAAGCGCTGCAACCCCATAGTCGCCTTTGACTGGACTTAACTGTCCAGGGGTCCTTTACATCAGAATGCACACTAAGCTCCTTCCAATTTCATCCAAACACATGGATGGTGGGGAGTGTGGCCTGTTGTACTGTTTTTAATTGTGATTTTTATTTTGCTGCTGTATACTACCTTGATATTGCAGTACATAAGTGGTGGTATAGAAACACTTATAAAAACTGTTTAAATTGAAAGTTAAGGGGAAAAGCAAATCCTCAGATCTAACGTAGAGTTGCCATATTTATAAAAGTGAAAATCCGGGGACAAAAGTGGTTGAGCTTTTTTTTTTTTTTTAGTTTTGCCCAAAGTTGTTGAAGCTTTTGAGCTATTTTTAAGGAACATCACCAAAATGTCCTGATTTCCCCTGACATTTTAAAGGAAAATCACCATACGTCCTGGTTTTCCCTGACATTTTTGCAATTTCTGCCTGGACACCGCTTCCAACTGCAGTATTCCGGCTGTGTCTGGGAAATTCTGGACGTATGACAACCCTAATTTTAAAAGAAAAAATGGACCATTTGTCGGTGAGTGTCTTGGGTCAAAGGACAATGTGGATTGTGCCTTGCTTCTCATCTCACCACTGCAATTTGTGGTTGCTTGAAGAAGATTGTGAAGTGCGGGACCTGCATATGCTGTCCCTATTTATTTATTTCCTTTCATTTATGAATCGCCTCCTATGAAATTTTTTTAAGCAATATAACAATTTTTAAAAATCAATGGTAAAAAGTAGACGTGAAACAATCTCATATATTTAATAACAGTTTTAAAGCCACTACAAACACAGACCAGGATAAAGATCTCCACTTAAAAGGCTGGTTGAAAATGGAAGGTCTTCAATAGGGGCCAAAAAGACAATAGAGATGGTGCCTGTCTGATATCTAGCAGAGGGGAATCCCAAAGGGGAGATACTGGCACATAGGATTTCCTGGAGAGATGGTATCTGCGGTGCTCATTTGGGTATATAAGGGTGGCACTGTGGTCTAAACTACTGAGCCTCTTGGGCTTGTTGTTCAGAAGGTTGGCAGTTTGAATCCCTGTGATGGGGTGAGCTCCCATTGCTCTGTCCCAGCAATGGGACAGCAGTTCAAAAGCACACCAGTGCAAGTAGATATATAGGTACCGCTGTGGTGGGAAGGTAAACGGTGTTTCCTTGCACTCTGGTTTCCATCACGGTGTTCCATTGTGCCAGAAGTGGTTTAGTCCTGCTGGCCACATGACCCAGAAAGATATTTGAGGACAAACGCTGACTCCATTGGCCTGAAAGCAAGATGAGTGCTCCAACCCCATAGTCGCCTTTGACTGGACTTGACCGTCCAGGGGTCCTTTACCTTGACAAGGGGTGGGACAATCTTTTAGGTACCTTGGCCCTATCTTTATGGTGCACTTAGTAGAAGTTCCAGTAATGAGCCCTATGATGTAACTCAGTAAAATGAATATATATATATATATA
Organism: Podarcis muralis; assembly: GCF_964188315.1. Classification (NCBI taxonomy): domain Eukaryota; kingdom Metazoa; phylum Chordata; class Lepidosauria; order Squamata; family Lacertidae; genus Podarcis; species Podarcis muralis. Next base: position 17,941,826 of record NC_135659.1, on the reverse strand, counting down.
TTTAACATATACAGAACATGTATCATTGCAGAGGGGTGATTGGGATAAAGATGGAGAGAAAAATGTAACCAATCTCCAGTGTGTTATGCTCAATTAACTGTCACATTACAACTTATTAGAGAAACTGCAGTGTTCGCAGAGTAAGCGATCAGTTCTATGCATTTGCCACAAGGTGGTACCAAAGTATTTGTAAAAACAATGCAATTGGAGAGGCTGTCTTGCTCTGGAGAAAAGAAGCTACAATGATAGAAAGGTATTTGTAATGTTGTGCTATGGGGTTAGCCAACATAGTGCCCACTAGATATTATGGACTGTATATATACCATACAGTTAAAACACATTTCCCCTGAAGAACCCTGGGAACTATACATGAAAAATTATGCCAAGAACAAACTTAGTTGTTCTCTAAGGTGCTACTGGACAATTTTTTTATATGTTTCGACTGCGTCAGACCAACACGGCTACCTACCTGAACCTCGGAACTATAGTATGCTAAAGGTTCTTGGAACTGTAGCTCTGTGAAGAGTATATTACCATTCCCCGGTCTCATCCATGTGATGCTAACTAGTTGCATGTGTGAAGGATAGGACTGTAGCCCCCTTGAACTGAAGCAACAGAGAACCAGAAGCTGCACAAGAACCAAGGACTCAGCTACGTTTGTAAATATAAAGCGCTTTATATGCGTTATAACACTGTGATACCAGATGGCACTGTGGATGGCACTGTCTTTCACCAATGGGATTTCCCTGTATGAAGTTTACAATGCATTTAACTGAATCACATTTTTGATGTGTCTGGATCCAGCCCTAATTAAGGCTGCATTAAGATAGCATCTAATTCCATTTTCCTGTTACAGTGGTACCTCAGGTTACATACGCTTCAGGTTACATACGCTTCAGGTTACAGACTCCACTAACCCAGAAATAGTGCTTCAGGTTAAGAACTTTGCTTCAGGATGAGAACAGAAATTTTGCTTTGGCGGCACGGCAGCAGCAGGAGGCTCCATTAGCTAAAGTGGTGCTTCAGGTTAAGAACAGTTTCAGGTTAAGTACGGACCTCCGGAACGAATTAAGTACTTAACCTGAGGTACCACTGTATTTCCTTACCTGTTAATTTCCTTGTTTTGCCTGATCTTTCACACAACACAAAAGCCTGGAAATCTGCTGGAATCTTGTGGAAGTTTAGCCTTTATTTCCATGTTAACGAGTTTCTGAAAATAAATCTGTTTGCAACCCCACCAGTTTGGAAAAAATGCTGGAGTTTTGCATTGTAATTTCATGTGATGAAATCTGGGGTGGTATGCCAACATATAGTTCTTACCTGCCATTTAAAATTTAGCACGGTGAAGCGCTCTATCAATCAAAAAGCCACAGTTTCATAATCCAACAGGTACTAAAGCAGAAAAGGAATGTTAGAAATTAGGACACAATAACTAGTTTTTTAACCAGTAAAACTAACACAATAAACCCCACATCCGATTGCAGCCCAGTGGTAGAATACACCAGAGGCAAGACATGAATGCAATGTGCCTCTCTTGACATGGTTGGACTCCAGGTCCCATCAGCTGCAGACACCATGGCCAAGGATGATGGGAATTTCAGCCCAGCAGTGTATGGAAACTGACAGGCTTCCAATATCTGAACTGTTGTAACAGGGAGGATGAGGAGGGTGCGACCATTGCACTCCTGTAAACTCCAGTTATAATACAACATCCAAATCTGTCTCCCACTTGGTCTGAAATTCTATTGCAAGCATATACATTATACAGAGCTCAATCTAATTTTAAATATGTATCACGTCACCCAGAATTGCAGCCAAAGGTTGTGATAAGCACAATTGGGTATGCTGGTGTTTGCCTGTCTTCCACAAAGGTAAATGTTCCTGAACTGTGGGAATCACACTGTATTCTTGTTTATAATGGCTCCTATTGCTCTATGGTGCAATATATTTGATTTTGAAATAGCTTGTTTTTGTTTCCTAATGTAATTTTAAGTTAGGGCCCTTTATATGCCCCCTCAGGAAGGGAGGGAGAGATTTTTAACGAAGTATAGAGCAGTCCTTAAAAAAAACGCCCTTTGGTTTTTATTTTTATCTATATCACAATGAAGGAGTGGTTTCGTGATCATTTCTAAAAACAAGAAGCCATTTTGCTATTGGGTTTATATTACATTCGGAAAGAAAGCGCGAAGCCAAGCAAAACCAGTGTTTCAGGCAATTTCATCAAATTATGCACAGCATAGTCATAGAAGGAAATAAATTTGGTATGGAAATATGTGGCTGAGTCTCTAGCGCTAATGTGGAGACCAAAACCATAATTTAAGAATCAAGGCGGCACCTTAGGCTAGTAACAATTGGGAACGATTTGCCTCGTAAAGCTGAGCTGGGTAATTCAATGGTGTGTTGTTTGTTTTCACTCATATGAATGGCCCTATAACTGCTCTTGTTGTTTACCGAGTTCTCCAGTAAATGAGGTGCTTCATCTCTGCATATTTCTCCTATCCAGCACAAAGAACGAAAAAGGGGGAGGGCGAGGCATGAAAATAAATAAGATACTTGGCTTATGAGGAAACCAATTTTGCATTATTTTTTTCCAAAGCAGAATTTTTATTGTCTTCAAATATCTATCATGGCATGACGTTTGTTTCAATTTCCACAATTGCATTTGCGTCAAAGAGGAGGATTACAACACATTGTCCCGTGTGTGGTGTGTTCTGTGTGGGAATGGATCTTCCAGGCAGTTGGAATTTTTTCTGTAGAGATGCAGTTCAATCTTGGTTCATGTTTATCCAGAAGGATTCCCCACAGTGTTCAGTGGGGCTGGGTATGTCCCAAGCAGGGCTGGCTTTGAGTTTGAGGGGACTCTGGGCATAGGGTACCTCTTACATAGGTTGTCCACCTGGTGGTTCCACCCACAATGGAGTGTTAGTCTTTGTACTGGTACTGTAAATGTATTTTTACAAAGAAAGCAAAGATAATGTAACAGCTGAAAAATATTGCGGCTCCAATTAAGGTCACAAAGATGCTCAATCATTCCTTTATTAAATTGGAAGCCAGAAGACTTTCTTGGGCTCAAGGAAGAGAAACACATTGTATTGGACTAGATATGCATAAATGATACTGCTTGTTTAATAGTTGCCATCCTGCAACCGAAGAGTCATCTTCAAAGTCGTGTGTGTGGAGTCTACTTCATCACTAAGGCTTGGGGGTGAAACCTCTGCATGACTGGGGGGGGGGGGAATAGCTAACATGGAGATGTTCTTCTGATCAGCAATGGGTGGCTGGGTGTCACTCTGGAGCACTGCGAAAAGAATTAAATGACGGCTGCCTGGCATTGAGCACCACAAAATTATATGAGAGCCCAGAGCAGGTGATGAATGCAAAAAAACCCCAGTATCTGCCTGAGGGTGCTATATAGAGGCCAATTGATTTCAACAAAGCAAGACTGAAACAAGAGTGTTTCTTTCGGAAGCAGTGGGGCACAGAGGTGCTTTAACAACTGCTAGATCATGCTCTAATGCAGGCATAGGCCAACTCGGTCCTCTAGATGCTTTGGGACTACGACTCCCATCATCCCTAGCTAACAGGACCAGTGGTCAGGGATGATGGGAGTTGTAGTCCCAAAACATCTGGAGGACCGAGTTTGCCTATGCCTGCTCTAATGCAATTGGATGAATGATACTTGCAAAAGTCTGGGAATTTTGGACTTGGCCCATGCCAGCTTCTGCCACATTTCTTCATGACTGAAAATCAATTAGGAAGATGGCCATAAATTGCATGCTTATAAGATGAAATCAAATTCGATAGATGCAAATTGGGATGAACTAAAACTTTGGTGATTTACACCTAAGGGTGCAGCTTTGTGAAATGAAGTATTAATTAAAAAAGAAAAGAAACCAATTTATGTCACTTTCTACCAGCTCACCTCTGATTGCAGATACTATTTGGACTTATTTTTTCATTAGCAACAGAACAGCCTAAATCCCAAGGTCCTTGATGGTTTTGTAAGACGAGTGGCTGTTGATCTCTTATAAAATGTACATGTTATTCAGCTTCTAGTCAGAGTTCATATAGTGAAGCAGCTTGTGTCTTTAAAATAAAGCAGGAACATGCATTGTTATTGCTAATTATACTGTTTATCTTTCATACAGTGGCAAATGGAAATGACGAGCATGAAAATAATTACATACTAAAGGCTACAATGACATTCTTTCCCCTTTTGAGAATTATACACTTGAGATCTTAGTAAAGAGCTAGGCTAGAGGGGGAAACATTGTTAACTTTAACATTCTTTTATTATTATTGTAAGCTCATCTTATAAACAAAACAGACGTTTTGAGGCACTGGTGAATTTCTAATTGGATAGTTTGAAGGCATTGAGGAAGCTGACAAATATTCGAAATGGAACTTTTACAACAGGGGTAGTATTATTATTACAGAGACATGTAGCCTCAAGTATTGAGTTCAGAAAGTTTAGATTTGGCTCTAAAGAAACTTTGTAGCCGAAAAAGCCCCAAAGAGCTGTTTTTTCCCCTTGCTAAGCTTGGAGAATGTAAGAAATGGAAAGAAATTATACATGGCCATTTGGTCTAAATGTGCTTGAAAACAGCAAAACCAATTCTTATTTCGGTAAGAATAATAATGCTAGACTTTCAAGCCAGCAACACTCCCGAACTGGTGGCTCACACAGATCCATATTGGTCCAGGGACACTGCAGATTGAAAATCTTCTTGTTTTATGAAGGTGGACAGTTAGCTGGGCAGGAAAAACCAGGACACAGTAGGGATCTTGTCGACTGAAGCAAAATATGTGTCAACCACCCAAGCATGCCAGGAAATGAAATTGCTAGGTGTTGGAGGATCTAAGAATAGATGAAACAAAGCCCGTACAGATCCGAGAAGACAGCCAGTGTTGAATAAAAATATTTCTGAGAGAGTCGGCGCACATGCCAAGCACATTGATGTGAAATGCCATCTACTGAGAGACATGCATGAGAAAGGGCTCATTGAGATGGATTACTGTCCAACAAAGGCACGCGGGTGGTGCTGTGGTCTAAACCACTGAGCCTCTTGGGCTTGTCGATCAGAAGGTTAGTGGTTCGAATCCCCGCGATGAGGTGAGGTCCCATTGCTCCTGCCAACCTACCAGTTCGAAAGCACGCCAAAAATGCAAGTAGATAAATAGGTACTGCTCCGGCGGGAAGGTAAAAGGCATTTCCGTGCGCTGCTCTGGTTTCACTAGAAGCGGCTCAGTCCTGCTGGCCACATGACCTGGAAAAACTGTCTGTGGACAAACTCTGGCTCCCTCGGCCAGTAAAGCGAGAGGAGCGCCACAACCCCAGAGACATCTGCGACTGGACTTAACTGTCAGGGGTCCTTTACTTTTTTTTTTACTGTCCAACAGGGGACATGACTGCAGGCATTCTCTGTTGGTCATACAAAGCTCCCCCCCCCATGCACGCACGCACGCGCGCGCGCACACACACACACATACACACACACACACACACAGAGTGCACCAGTGTTGTACAGTATTCATTGATTCATGACTTCAGAAATGGTATGAATTGGTCCAATATCCAGTATACACATGGAGAGGATCTCCACCCACTGAACTCTTTTTCCTTCCCAGCAACAGCAATTGATTTACCATATAAGGTTCACCACCATTTGAGTTACTTTTGCAAACAGGAAGCTTCTGTAAGCTCTTGGAAATCTGGAGCTAACTAATCTTTCAATCTGATTGTAATATGCTAAGCAAATATGTCCTTTTTGCTTAAGGGACGCGGGTGGCGCTGTGGGTAAAACCTCAGCGCCTAGGACTTGCCGATCGCATGGTTGGTGGTTCGAATCCCCGTGGCGGGGTGCGCTCCTGTTGTTCGGTCCCAGCGCCTGCCAACCTAGCAGTTTGAAAGCACCCTTAAGGGCAAGTAGATAAATAGGTACTGCTTTCTAGCGGGAAGGTAAATGGCGTTTCCGTGTGCTGCGCTGGTGCCGGCTCGCCAGAGCAGCTTCGTCACGCTGGCCACATGACCCGGAAGTGTCTCCGGACAGCGCTGCCCCCCGGCCTCTTAAGTGAGATGGGCGCACAACCCTAGAGTCTGTCAAGACTGGCCCGTACGGGCAGGGGTACCTTTACCTTTAATCTTTCAATCTGATTGTAATATGCTAAGCAAATATGTCCTTTTTGGCATTCCCACACATTTGTGGATTTTCCCACAAATTTTCCCATAGGCCTAGACATTTTTTAAAAAGTGAAGGTAAAGGACCCGTGGACAGTTAAGTCCAGTCAAAGGTGACTATGGGGTTTTGGCGCTCATCTCACTTTCAGGCCAAGGGAGCCGGCATTTGTCCACAAACAGCTTTCCAGGTCATGTGGCCAGCATGACTAAACTGCTTCTGGCGCAATGGAACACCTTGATGGAAACCAGAGCACATGGAACACTGTTTACCTTCCGGTCGCAGCGGTAACTATTTATCTACTTGCACTTTGATGTGCTTTTGAACTGCTAGGTTGGCAGGAGCTGGGACAGAGCAACAGGAGCTCACCCTGTCATGGGGATTTGAACTGCCGACCTTCTGATCAGCAAGCCCAAGAGGCTCACTGGTTTAGACCACAGGGTCACCCGCGTCCCATGGTCTGGACATTTATGGGGGCCCTTGCTGACAGTCCTATGTGGTGCCTTGATGACTCAACAATTCAGGCTGCTCTCTCATGCACACTTATCAGGAGTAATCCCTACAAAGTTCAGCTGAGGCACAGTTATTGTGGCATGAAGCTACTTTAGATATCGTGGCAACAGGGACCTCTTCTGAACCAAAGTAAGACACTGAAATGTTGAAGTTTGCCCACTGCTTTTTGTTTGTTTGTTTTTGCTCTGGGGTAAATCACCATGTTTTTCAAATGTTTACTCACTGTGTTGGGTCCAGGTTGGCAGAATTATCCTAAACCCTGGGTGTAGATCAGAATAAGACCAACATAGTGTTTGGCAGGCCTTTGCCTCAAAATCAAACCATGTTTTGCTTGCTATTCCTTCACCCTCACTGTTTTCCTTTTCTTGGGTACTATACCAATTCAGTGGGATAGAAATACGTAAGAGGGGAAGTTTGCTTGGTACAAAAGCAAGATTTAAATATTCAGAGTTTACAATTTTTGAAAGTTCTTCTTTAGCACAAGAGAGGTACTAGGCCTCAAAGCATTCAAAACACGTTCTTTGCCCTGGGCATGTTGAATTTTTTTGTGTGTACAGCCCAATTATTTCAGTAACTTACTTTTGTGGCCGCAGCTACTCTAATCAAAACGATCCTAATAACTGTAATAAAATGTTGTGTTCAGAGGGCAGGAAATAATGCTTCTAAATTGCTGATTCAAATGGCATCGAGCAATTATGTAGCTTATGTCTGATTAGTTGTATTTGTCTGTGTCTGAGAAAAATACCTTGAGAGTATGGAAGCTTATTATTTGCATTGATCGTCAGCTGCAGCTATAATTAGCGGAGGTGGTCATGCGAGGGGGGCAATGAGCACAGAATTCTTAGAGCATGCTTATGGGAAAGAGCCATAGATCAGTGACGGGGTATATGTGGAAGATCAGAGATGCAAACATCAATATCTTCAGAAAGCCAGGCTTCATATTGAGATGAGAGGATAGGTAAGTCCGGGCTGTGAAGGATCCCTCCTCACAAACCTGTGAATTGGTTGTTGTTGCTAGAGGACAAAACTGTGTGGGCACGTTCAGCCTAACCGATCCCCCTTTGTACATAGGGACATAGGAAGCTGTCTTGTACTTGGTACGTTGTATTGCATCAAGTATCGGTGGGTTCCCATGAGGCAAGACACAGTGATAACAGCAAGAACCTTTCTTGAGCTACATAACTGGGAAACAGGGGCAAAGCAACTGCTTATATCCATTCCTGAAAGCCTGGGCCACTCCCACTCCCAACGTGATTGGCTGTCGAAACTTCCAAACTGCAAATCACGACTCAGAGTTCAAGGGCCAAAGGCAGAGGCCCAATTCCTAAAATGTTCTGTGATTGGACACCACACATCGAATCAGAACACAGGAGCTCAGAATCTTTATTCCAGACTCAAGCTCAGGCAAACACAGACCACTGAATACATAACGTTGCCTACATTGATTGGCAGAAGCACTCCTTGGTTTCAGAGTGCAAACATCCTCAGTGCTATGTGGTGATGCCAGAAATTGAACCTGGTATTTCTTCTGCAGTTGTGTGGCCAGAGAGTTTATGGAAGGCACCTTGTTGTTGTTTAGTCGTTTAGTCATGTCCGACTCTTCGTGACCCCATGGACCAGAGCACGCCAGCACTTCTATCTTCCACTGCCTCCCGCAGTTTGGTCAGACTCATCTTTGTAGCTTTCAGAACACTGTCCAACCATCTCATCCTCTATCGTCCCCTTCTCCTTGTGCCCTCCATCTTTCCCAACATCAGGGTCTTTTCCAGAGAGTCTTCTCTTCTCATGAGGTGGCCAAAGTATTGGAGCCTCAGCTTCACGATCTGTCCTTCCAGTGAGCACTCAGGGCTGATTTCCTTAAGAATGGATAGGTTTGATCTTCTTGCAGTCCATGGGACTCTCAAGAGTCTCCTCCAGCACCATAACTCAAAAGCATCAATTCTTCGGTGGGGAGGCACCTTAACTCCTTCCTATCCTACCCCAAGCTGAATAATGAGCTGAATAATGAACGGATATAGGAAGACAACAAAGAAAGCAACTTGCTTAGATGCAGCTTTGGGAAGACTGTGGATGAGAGAGCATAGTTGGAGCTGTGGCTAACATTATGTAAACTCATCTTCAAACACCAGCGGTGGGAGTGCACTGGAGCCAGAGTAAATGCTAATGTGTACACAACTTTGGCTCCCAGCACTCTCATGCATACAGCAACAACTGGCAGTTTTAGCACTGCTGAGGGATGCTAAATTAAACTCAGTAAGTGCAGATTCCAAACTGGGCTCATTCATCCTTCTCTGGGAGAAGAACCTGACTTCAGACAATGATGCTATCTGCTTACCCAAGTAATTAATAATAATAATAATAATAAATTTTATTTATATCCCGCCCTCCCCAGCCGAAGCCGGGCTCAGGGCGGCTAACAACACTAAAACAGTACAACATTATAAATACATTCTAAAAATTAATTAAAATACAAATTGATGGCAACCATAGACTAAAGCTTTGTAGAGATTGCCAAAGGAGGGAGTCAGGCTGCACCCTGACCAAAGGCCTGGTGGAACAGCTCTGTCTTACAGGCCCTGCGAAAAGATGTCAAGTCCTGCAGGGCCCTTGTCTCTTGCGAGACAATTACATTTGTGTGTAATTACATTTAGTATTTCGAACCCACTTATAATTAGTGGATTTACCATCCTGATTTATAATGTGCCTGCGAACAAAGAAGTAATGAGAGTTATGGAACTTCACATTTTACAAAACCTGATTCCTGACTTGCAGTGGTCCAGTTGATTTTTGGACTTTTAAATATTTTACATATGTAACCAGGGCTTTTTCCCCCAGCCAGAATTCACTGGAACTCAGTTTTGGCACCTCTCAAGCAGGTACCGTTACCAGTCTAAGAGAATGAAGGTGTTCATGGTGAGTTCAGGCACCTTTTTTCCTAGAAAAATAAAACTGTATGTAACTCATTGTTCTTAGAGTATATTGCATTGTTCTTAGAGTATATATTTTTTAAAATCGTAAGTCACCTCAAGATTCTGGTGTGAAGCTGTTTATCAAATAAATAAAAAACTTAGTCCTGAATAGGAGATTGGCAATGCTCAGATATCCCAAGTCAGAGTCATCAAGAGATACACCTTTAGAAACACTACATTCAAAGGAATCTTCCATTCCTTTTCCTGCTATGTTTGAAATTCATTTGGCAATGCTTTTGCTGAAAAGGAGACTTATTACGCTTGTTTTATGTTTCCTCATCATTCATGTAAATTCCCTCCCTTTAGAAACAAGCTTCTTCTTTTTTTGGGTCCACTGATGATTCACACATTTTATGCTGATTGGTACCAAATTTGATGGGATGACGAGATGCAATGCCATATACATAAAGATTTCATCTGATTGAAAATACTAAGTAGGGCTTTCAAATATAGCTCAGATTAGGCACCTAAGCCAAATATTGGGACTTTATTACTGTGCTGTCTGTAATTCCATGAACAAAATGAAAGAAACAGGACTTAAATTCTGTGAGGAGGAGAATATCTTATGTTTGGGTTGAATTTAGTGTGAAATTCTTTCAGTACATAGTACATCTAATGTTCCTTCCTACATCGAGGCTGTTATGTGTCAGGATGCAATAAATCCCGAAATTTGCAAACCATTCTGGTTCTGAATTGTTATGTTTCATGTTCGAAATGAAAGGAATCATATATATTGGCCTACAAGGCCCATTTTGAAGCTGTTTAACAACAAAACACATGTTTAATTTTTGTTCTTTAAAGGGCTGAGCTGCGTTAAGGGATTCAGTAAATAACAACAGCCCTGCTCCATTGGTATTTCATCTCATTCCAACCAGCCAAGTGATTGCAGCTGGAGCAAAGTGCAGTCCATCTGTCCTACAAATTAAACTTTAAATGAAATTTAAAACTGTCCAGATAGCACAACGGCTGGTAATACTTCAAGCCTAGTGATAATGCCGCTTGCATGCATATGGATTGCCAGGTAGGGGGGGGGATACAGTTTATTGTCAATGATGAGTAGCAGGCAAGGGTTTGAGCAACTGGGCCAAACCCAGCTCCTAGAGAGATACAACCTGACCCCCCCCCCCAATTGGAAAAGAGGTATGGAGAAAATGACATCGGACCTCACAGACAGGCCATTCTCATGGATTGGGGCTGGGCTGTCGATTCATTATTCCCTTCCGGGAGGGGCTGGTGCTGCAGTAGCATGGCTGGATATCTGAACACCACTCGTGTTTTCACTTACCAGAAACATGCAGGGTTAGGCCAGACGCAAAGCTGTACTAAGGATATACAGTGGTGCCTTGGTTCTCAAAAGCCTTGGTACTCAAACAACTTGGAACCCAAACACTGCAAACCCGGAAGTAAGTGTTCCAGTTTGCGTACTTTTTTCGGAAGCCGAACGTGCTCCGTTTTGAGCGTTACGCTGAGGTCTGTCTGTTTTTCCTATTTATTTTGCGTTTTTGTTTTTGTGGCTCTTTTTGTTTTGTTTTTGTGGCTGTGTGGAACCCAGTTCAGCTCCTGATTGATTGATTGATTGATTGACTGCAGTACATTGTTTATTGCTTTCATTTCATTTTATCAGTGGTCTTGTTAGATAGTAAAATTCATGTTAAATTGCTGTTTTAGGGGTTGTTTTTAAAAATCTGTAACGGATTAATCCATTTTGCATTACTTTCTATGGGAAAGTGCGTCTTGGTTTTGGAACGCTTTGGTTTTGGAATGGACTTCCGGAACAGATTAAGTTTGAGAACCAAGGTACCACTGTAAGTTTAATCAGCATAAAATGCTGTGTTTGAATGCATTGTTTTTAAGATGCTATGCAGAGAGGTTTGCATTGTGCCAAGAGGTTTGTCTTTAGCAAACGCTGCATAAAACACTGGATTTTTCTGTTTGAGGGTTTAGGCTAATTCATGATTCATCACTGGAAACCTGAGCCATCTCTCTAGCAGAAAGAAATGAAACCTGAAAACTAAGCATCTCCGTGTCATTGAAGCGAGCAGACAGGGAAGAGACCCAGAGAAGGAGCTCCTAGCATGTCAGAGGAGAGACTAAGCTCCGTGTTAAAGATCAAGCAAGATGCTTGCATAGGATCGCTCTATGGGATAAGAGAAAGCTATCGAACTGTTTTAAGGACTTAAAGAAGATGGGACTGTGTTGCTTGCTTGTTTTAGAGCAATGGGTTACTTTGTATCTTTGTAACATAGCTTTGTAACTATTTTAAGACCGTTCGGCAGCAAAGCTTTCACACTAATTCTTTGTGGTAGGGAACAAATTATTTTCTACTTTGCACAAGGTCTAGATCAGGGATTCCACTTGTAGCAACTCTAACGGGACGGGGCTGGGTGGGCCTATCAGAGAAACAGTGCTCCTGCCAGTGCACCCATGCAGCCCTGACTTTGCCACTGTTGGATGGGTGGCTCTGCTCACTGTGCCAGCTGTTCCTGCTCACTTCTTAAAGCAACTCTAAAGTGCACATGGGTAAAACACTCATTCATATCTTGGCTTGCTATTCTGTCAGAATATAGAAAAGGGAGACGAGAAGCTGTGCTGTTCTATCAGCTTTGCTGTGAGACCAGCTGCCTTTGGCTTTTCTTCTCCCTCATCTGTCACTTAGCAGTGACCATTCCTTCAGGCTGATTGACCTGTTTCCATCCCAGCTGGCCTTTATAAGAACTGTAAGAATTGGTGCCTAAATTTGCTTCTGCCCCCACCGCTCCCCCCATCCATTATTTCCTTTTGTGAAGTGTGTTTTAGATTGCAGAGCATCTAGTAGTTGTTGTAATCGACCTGTAAGCTTCTCTTGGAGTCGTTTTGGCTGAAGGACAGGCCAGAAATGCTTTCAAATAATGAAAAAATCCAAGCAAACTACTTGCTGATAATGAATGTAGTGTAGCAGCCCAGCACACAGATATGCGTTGCTTCCCAGGAGCTGTCATTTATTCCCTTTATTATGTTTGAAACGTTGACTTTATAAAGTTCAGGTTGTCTGGCTCTCAGGGATATGCTTCCCAGAGAACCAGGAATAGTGGAAACGGGTGGGAGAGAGAACAAGAAAGTCAGGGGCTGTAGAAAAAGAGATACGAAGACATTCAAAGTACAACCCAGATAGAATTAGGCACAATTAAGTCCAATTCAGGGACACGGGTGGCGCTGTGGGTTAAACCACAGAGCCTAGGGCTTGCCGATCAGAAGGTCGGCGGTTCGAATCCCCACGACGGGGTGAGCTCCTGTTGCTCGGTCCCTGCTCCTGCCAACCTAGCAGTTCAAAAGTGCAAGTAGATAAATAGGTACCGCTCCGGCGGGAAGGTAAATGGCGTTTCCGTACGCTGTTCTGGTTCGCCAGAAGTGGCTTTGTCATACTGGCCACATGACCCGGAAGCTGTATGCCGGCTCCCTCGGCCAATAAAGCGAGATGAGCACCGCAACCCTAGAGTCGGTCACAACTGGACCTAATGGTCAGGGGTCCCTTTACCTTTACGTCCAATTCAGAGCACAACCTCTAACATCACACAGTTAAAACATGGATTTTCCAGTGTGTTTTAGCAAGCTCATTTACACCCCAAGGATTGCTACCTAAGTGCCGATCATGTTGTACATATTACCCGCTGTTGAATATACCATATTCATTTTCTCTGCAGAAGCTTGACTTAATTTGGCTTTTGAAGCAAGATGCATTAGAAAACAAGCCACAACAGTTTCCTCCCCCTCCCTCACAACAGATCTTCTTGTATTTATTACAGAACTGTAATAAACACAGTAAGCAACATACTATTCTATAAAAGCCTTTGCCAGCTTGGTGTCCTCCCACCTGCCCCAAACAACACTTTTGAAGATATCCTGGGATAAACCTCATCATCTTTTGCATTTGACTATACGTAAGTGTTTTAAATGGCAAATTAATGTGACCATTCAAAATAGTTCCCCTTAGAAACAGACTGCACAAACCAACTTTGAAGCTGTGGCTGAATATGGATCACGCCTTCCATTTTTATTATGAATGAAGGAGCCTTCCATTCTTAATGACTCAGGGTTGTGATCAATGTGGCACAGTCGATACCCAGTTTCCATTCATTGCAATGGGATTCATGTGGAGTCCCTACATGGGTGAATGAGTGCAGCTTCTGTGAATGAACTGTGATCACCCAGTCTGGCATGTCTGACTGATTCTAGCAACTGGCAGAATTTTAGATATGAGAAGCTGTTGGAAACCCTGAAAGCAAAAATGAATACCAGTGACAGTGGTTTAGTTCAAGTTGTATGAGTAGAAACACATTAAAAATATATGATATAACTTTATAACATAGTTTTATAGACGCCTTAATGCCTAACAGAATATTAGGGGATTTGTGTTTCAAAGGAGCCAAATGGAGAAGTTGCTTTAATTTACAAAATAGGTTGTTTTCCATGGGTATTATATTTTCAAATTTGGCTCCATAATAAATAAATAAACAGTTTCTATTAGCTTTGGAACATTATTGATTTTCTTTTATGCACTGTGGTCAAGAAAAAGCATTGATAATAATAATCAATCTACCTACTTATATATATATATAAAGCTGCTTCTGTATAACAAGGCAGATCAATAGGTGTTTGAGCTGATTAAGGAGTGAAGCATGATGTGGCCCAGTAACGTTATTCCAACATGGCTGCATTATGATAAACTAAAATTCAAAGGGCACGGTGTGCTAGGATGTCCTCATCACACAGTTCTGTTAAACTGAATGGAGCTCATGGGATTTCAATCACCTGATATCACAATGACATCTGGTGAACAATTTTCTTTTGCCCGGGCAGTTTCCCCACATAGTTTGATTTCAATCAGCAGATTGGTACATCTTGCAGAGCCCTTTGATCATGTGGGAGCCTCTGAAGGCTCAGGATGTAAACCCAATTTTTGGAGGGGAACCACATTTTCACCTGCTCCAATCCTGTGTCGTATACAACATCAGATGATGGGCAGGTGGACATAGGGCAAATGGAGAAGCCTGGTGACCCTCATTAGGTCCACGGGTTGCAGGTTCCTCACAGCTGCCTAATGTGGATGTAACTCGGCCCAGTATACCTGAAGGAGCGCCTCCAGCCCCATCGTTCAGTCCAGACACTGAGGTCCACCTCTGAGGGCCTTCTGGCGGTTCCCTCCCTGTGAGAAGTGAGGTTACAGGGAACCAGGCAGAGGGCCTTCTTGGTAGTGCTCCCCCCCCCCCTGTGGAATGCCCTGCCATCAGATGTCAAGGAAATAAACAACTATCTGACTTTTAGAGGACATCTGAAGGCAGCCCTGTTTAGGGAAGTTTTTAACCTCTGATGTTTTATCGTGTTTTTGATATTTCATTGGGAGCTGCCCAGAGTGGCTGGGGAAACCCAGCCAGATGGGTGGGGTATTATTATTATTATTATTATTAATTGTAGTTCCCTCCCTTGTCTTATGTCCACTTTCCTCCAGCTCGGTGACTGTGTAAGAGATCTAAGTACACTTGTTTCATTTTGATCTGGTTTGTACACAGGCACTCTAGAAGAGATCTAAGTTCAGCTTGTTTCAAAATGCCCACATGCTGCTGTCAAGTTTTGCCAGAGTTTGTCTTGCATACCAATGCAAAGAAGCACAACAAACAGAAATTGCTAACCCTTTAAGAAGAACGTCTCCACCCTTTAAGTCTCTTGGTGCTGTGATCTGAATGAGACCTCAGCCTCCTCCTTTTTCTTTTTTGAATGCCTTATGTTTTGCATTGCAAATTAATAAAGCTAGATTCTCCTCTTGCACCTTGCCTGCTTCCGCTAAGCTTTGCATAAGAGTTATATTTAGGCTTGGGATTCATTGTATTTTTGCATTGTTCTCAGAAATACTGGGAGCAAATAAGAAGACTATATAAATGCACAGCAAATCTTTGAGGAAATGGCATGGGCAATCAAATTGGAATTGGATTCAGCACCATTAACCAGTTAAACATTGCCACGGAAGTCTTGTCTATGCCAGTTCCCTACTATGTAGTACAGTGAACGCTCAGGTTGCGAACATGATCCGTGTGGGAGGCACGTTTGCAACCCACAGCGTTCGCAACCCGCAGTGCCATGTCTGCACATGCACGGGTTGCTATTTGGCACTTCTGCGCATGCGCAAAGCGTGATACAGCGCTTCTGCGCATGTGTGACTGCTGAAACCCGGAAGTAACCCGTTCCAGTGCTTCCAGGTTTCGGCGCGTCTGTAACCCAAAAAAAACGCAACCTGAAGCGTCTCTAACCTGAGGTATGACTGTAATCTCTACTGAATTTGAGACCCATAACTTCTGTAGTATTGCAATGAGATACAGGCAACTTCCCATTTACAAAGGGGTTACATTCAGAGGCACTGCATGTTTAAGTGAAATTGTTATATTTGAAACACTGTTGAAAAAGCCTGAAGACTCCCAGTTCCACCCTTCCCCACCCCTTTTTGCCATGTTTTTGGGTCACTTCTGGGTTCGGTGCAATGCACATGTGTGCAGTTGCTCCTATATTGTCATTGGCTGTGTACACACCATACAGTTTAAAGCACCCCCGCAAGAGTCCTGGAAACTGTAGTTTACCCCCACAGAGCTACAGTTCCCAGCACATTTTAAAAACTGCAGTTCCCAGGATTCTTTGAGGGGGTGCTTTAAATGTGTGGTATGCACCTTGTGTACCCATGGCAGCTGTAAGTGGAGCTAGAGACCTACCGTATTTTTCGCCCCCTAAGGCGCACCTGGCCATAAGACGCACCTAGTTTTTAGAGGAGGAAAAGAAGAAAAAATAATATTCTGAACGAAACAGTGGATGTATGATTTTTGTGGTGCAGGCTGCAGCCATGGACATGCTATGTGATCTGATGGTGAATTTGAGGTGACCCAATGCAAAACAATAAAATAAATAAAAATTCTGACCAAACTGTGGGAGACCGTGGAAGACAGAAGTGCCTGGCGTGCTCTGGTCCATGGGGTCATGAAGAGTCGGACACGACTAAACGACTAAACAACAACAACAATGCAAAAATCTTGAGGATCCATGGGCTTTTACCTCCCCCCTCCCAGGCAGCCTCCTTTATCTCTAGCATCCCTTATCTCCCTCCCCGATTGCTTGCCTATCAGCTGCTTCCTTTCAACACTCCCTTCCCTCTTATTTGCCTTCGTGTCTTTTCCTTAGCTGGAGCAGGCTTTTGCTCCTCCTTTTCTTCTCATTTCTCTCCTCATTGCTTTAGTCTTCCTGTCTCCTCTCCTTGCAAGTTCGCTGTCTTTACCTCCCCCCTCCCAGGCAGCCTCCTTTATTGCTAATGTCCCTTATCTCCCTCCCCAATCACTTGCTGATTAGCGGCTTTGTTTGAATACCCACTTCCCTCTTTCAAAAAAAGAGAGCATGATCTGCTTTTCGCCCCTGGGCAATTCTGCTCCAGGGACCACACATTCGCTCCATAAGATGCACAGACATTTCCTTTTACCTTTTAGGAAGAAAAAAGTGCGCCCTATGGAGCGAAAAATACAGTAAGTGTGTGGGGGTGCCCCTTTGGTTAACTCTTCCTTCTCTAGCTGAAGCCCTCATCCAGGCAACAAAGGGACATTGATATAGCTGCAGTACACATTCCAGTTAACGAAAGCCAGTTGATGATGGTGCACAGCAAACTGGTGAAAGATGAGTCCTGAACATCTTATAGATAGACCTGGCCCTTGATCTTTGGGTCTGAAGGGTCCTGTCCTTGGATTGAACCCTAAAATGCCTCGGCCCAGTATACCTGAAGGAGCGTCTCCACCCCCATCGTTCAGCCCGGACACTGAGGTCCAGCGCTAAGGGCCTACTGGCGGTTCCCTCACTGCGTGAAGTGAGGTTACAGGGAACCAGGCAGAGGGCCTTCTCAGTAGTGGTGCCCACCCTGTGGAACGCCCTCCCATCAGATGTTAAGGAAACAAACCACTAACTGACTTTTAGAAGACAACTGAAGGCAGCACTGTTAAAGGAAGTTTTTAATGTTTAATGTTTTATCACTTTTTATTACTATTATTATGAATATTCTGTTGGGAGCCACCCAGAGTGGCTGGGGAAACCCAGCCAGATGGGCAGAGTATTAATAATAAGTTACTACTACTACTACTACTACTACTAGTAGTAGTAGTAGTAAAGTATTATTAAACAAACTCCCCCCTCTTCCCAATGTCTCTACTGATTCCCAATGTCTCTACTTTTCCTAAACAGAAGGTGTTTATTTTATTTTTTAAAAAATGAGAATTTGAATGCAAGATGTATTTAGAACCCAAGAATGCGAAATTTACGACAGGCATTGGGCGAGGGGTGCTAATATATCCTCTAATTTAATCTCACTGTTATACCCCATATAAAACACAGATATATGCCATGTATTGGGTGGCTGTCATAAACTTTTTATTTTGTCACCCTTCTCTTTTATCTTATCAGAGAAATGGGATTTATTACAAATAGTCCTCTTTCAATTTTTACCTAAAGGAATATCAGGGATTGCTGTAAGTGTAATAGAGTCTTTTTCCTCCATTAAGGCTGCAGTAACTATTTCCAGGTTTAGGGTGTGTGGGTAGCTAGATAATGTTTGCAAAGCAATACTGCTGTCAAATTGAGTTGCCCCAGCCCTCAAACACATTGCATAATTCATATAGTGATAAACTGTCAGGCACTGAGGCCCTAGTAAACAGGCTTACTTTACAAAAACCCAAAGTTTAATGCATTTCAGTGTTCAGAATGGCTCTTCTCTAACTTAGAAGCACTTTTAATATGTGCAAGAGACTTAAGTTTAATTACACAGATACAGCCCAACAAGTCTTTGAGGGTTTTAAAAATTAATTAACAGAGAATATATATAACCCAATTAATATTGTTATTGGGGGCATGTGAATTTTTAATTGTTCGTTTATTTAAACATTGCAGAGTTCCCCTCTCAGATTAAACACTTGAAACAGATACATTTGTATAATTTTTGGGCGGAATGTTAAACAACAGCCCTACAGTGTAATATATTTTTAATTAAGGGATTATGAATGGTATTAGGGTTGCGCCATGCAGGAATTCATTAAAACAATTAAAAGCAAAACCATGTTGTTTCTGGGGTTTATTTTTTAAAAAAAGAAAAATATAATTAACAGAAGTTGTTAAATTACGTGTTAAATATATGTGTAAAGCTCAGCTCACTTGATTTCCCTGCCTGTCTATATTGCTAAGTCCTTCCCAGTATCTTGAATGCTAGAGACTTTTGTGACATCTCTGTAATATCCTTTTTATTTGCAAACATGAATCAAAGCATAACAGAAGACTTTGTACAACAGGCAAAAACAACTGCCACCAGATTTTCAAAGTAATAGTGTATATACAAATGTCGTTCACAGTAATAGTGTATATAGAAATGTCCTTCACAGGCTACCAGCTAAACTCATAGCTCTCAGCCTTAAATTCAAACCACAGTGCGGTGCTTCCAGATGACCTGTTTGTTGAGCATTCATCTTCATTCATTTCCAGGGATATTAGACACCTTTGGCTATTTTATGAGCATTCCACTCTGATTGGTTTGCGGAGACATTAGATAATGTTGAAAGCAAGCAAATTAACTCACACTTTCCAGTCCCTATCACTATCCATATTTCACAAGGCCCACTCTTTGGAGAAAGAGGGGTTGCTGCAGAAGACTTCTCAATCACGGCACAAACTGATTTTGCTGATATGTGATCGAATCCTACCCAAAAATAACAACAGTCTGGAAGTAGCCAATGTTTGCCTACCCCTGCCCTTGGCTGTATAGTGTCACCTTTAAAGATGGGGAGAGGTCATAGCTCCACTGACCTTTTAAACAAACTCAGTCCAATAATAATAATGATGATGATGATGATAATTTATTACTTATACCCCGCCCATCTGGCCGGGCTTCCCCAGCCACTCTGGGCGGCTTCCAACAGGGTATTAAAAACACAGTAAAACACCAAACATTGAAAACTTCCCTAAACAGGGCTGCCTTCAGATAAGCTGCAGGCAATTAATCTTCAGTTACATTGAGTAATTTATACCCCATCTTTCTAAATTCCAAAAGGAAAAAAAATCAAGATGGCTTTCATAAGTAACAACATCATTTTAAGAGCTACAAAAACACACACATAATAGCCAGGACAAAAGCTTGGTGGAAGAACACATCCTTTGGATGCATTCAAAGTTCAATCCTCATCATTTCCAGGTAGTGTAGAGAACTTTCCCTTTCTGAAAACCTGGAATTCCACACCCAATTGATGCTGACCATACTGAACCACATGGTTTAATGGTCTGACGGAGTATAAGGCATCTTCCTGTGTTCTTAAATGTATATAATTTCACAAAAATATATACAGTCATACCTCAGAAGTCGAATGCCTTGCGAGTTGAAATCTGGAAGTGAGTGTTCCGGTTTGTGAACATTCTTTGGAACCCAAACATCCGACGTGGCTTCTGATTGGCTGCAGGAGCTTCCTGTAGCCAATTGGAAGCCGCACCTTGGTTTCTGAATGTTTTGGAAGTCGAAAGGACTTTGGAATGGATTCTGTTCAACTTCCAAGGTATGACTGTAGTCCTCATTCATTTTCTCTGCTGGAGTCTTGGTTGACCTCAAATAACTGCCTTCCAGCTTGACACAATGATCCTGGGTGTGCAAAATGAGGTCTAATAAGCTTTTAATTTTTTCAAAGTACATTTATTCACTTCCTCAATTTTGTAAGCTCCACATCCCTGCCCACAAGGCAGGTTACATTCATTAAAGCTCATAACATTCTGGAAACAATTTCAATAAAACCAGTATTAAACATATGTGAAAGTACAGGTCAAATCAATTTAAAACTATGTGTGACACAACAGAGGAGAAATGGGAAGCAGCGAAGAGCTTCTTTCTTAAAGATCTGTTGCTGAAAAGCTTCAACCTGCTTCCGGAAGGCAAATACAGAGCTAGTCGTGAAGGTGTCGCAGAAAAAAAAATCGCAATTGAGGTGCCGGTATTGGAAAGCCACTAATCTTGGTGGTAACTTCACTAGAAGCAAGGGAAGCATCTGGAACAGGGCCCAGTCTGAAGTCCAGGAAGAAGTCACTTCCTAATCTACTATGGTCCTATATGTTTTGGACTAACGAAACTCCATCAGCTTCAGTAAGCATGGCTAATAGTCAGGGATGTTGGGAGTGGTAGTTTGACATCATCTGGAAGGTACCAGGTTGGAGGAGCTTGGCTCAGGGCTTTAAAGATCAGCATGGCAACTTACATTTAGCTTGGAAATTAATCTGCAGCAGGTGAAACTCACTGTACAATGCCCATAATGTGGTTCCAGCAACAGGTAACAGTTAACAGCTGTGCCACTGCATTCTGAGATTTTTTGAGCTGTCTTCAAGGCACTTTAGTGTACAGTCTGCTACAACAGTCCTCTCAAGACTATATGACAAGGCAGGTATGCAAAGGGGTGCAAAGATCTGCCCGGCGCTCCCCCACCGTTGCCTGGTCCCAGGCACACAGGAGGGCGGAACCGGCCGCCCGCCTCAGCATCTCACTGGCTCAGTTGCCCCCGAACATGCGGTGTGGAGCTGCCCGCAGCAGAAGAGCCCACCACGGCGCTCTGACCGACAGGCGGGCTCTTCCCCGGACTCAACTCTCGGGCCCTAGACTCTTGCCTGGTGCCCCTAAGAGCCCAGTGCCTGGGTGCCCTGCACCCTTGGCGCCTATGGCTAAGATGGCCCTGACCTGGCTATTGTGCTTAAACTAACCGTGTCCTCAGATTGTGCAAGTAGTCCATCCAGAATAGGCAAGACACCTGATCTGTAGTACCTCCCGCCATCAACGTATTGTATGTACTGAGCTTCAGTTTGCTCACACTGTTAAAGTGAATCCCCTGCTAGAACTGGGTTAGAGGAAAGGAGGAAGAAGAGAGAGAGTTGGTTGTCATCATCAGGATCATGATGGCACCAAATCTCCCAGAAGACTGTACCCATCAGCTTCCTGTAGCTGATGAATAAAACGGGGAGACAAAATGGACCTTGCAGAACCTTATAAAGTCAGTCCCACAGAAGTAGCAAGGGCTTTTTGACATTTGCTCTGACACCTATATCTAAGGGGTAGGAACAGAACAATTGCAACACACTGCCTCCAACCCACGCTGGATGATTACTTTGGTCGGCTGGAAGGTAACAGAGAGAGCCAGGAGAATTAGCAGATTTACTGCCAGTGTGAGCAAGGCTGCTCCAAACCAACTTGAAAGCCATACTGAGAAAGATAGGTTTGATCATTCAGGGATGCCTGGCAGTGGCCCATCTTATGCACTTGAACTAACTTACCCAAGGATGGTAAATTAGTGGCCTTGATATTATCCCTCCCTGCATGTAGAAAATGTGATCTGAGCCCTATGTGCAGCACAGCTTACATGTGTAGGCCTCACTCTTGTGATGCAAGCACAGTTCTTCACGGTAGATGGATTGTGTAAGGGGTGGCTATGGCTATAGCATAAACTCTGGTTCACTTCATAAGCTGTAGGCATGAATCTTGACATTGTTCAGGACACATTTATATGCCACTTTTTGGAGCCTTGTACAAAGTGGGCTTTAGGATTACAGAAATGAGACTCCGGGTGACTGTGAACTAAGGTTCTTGGCTAAATGTGAAGCTGTCTTAACGATTTTGTATCGGAGTTAGAAATAAAGAATTAGAAATTAGTCACTGTGACAACTGCTCTTTCAACATGCAAGCTGAACTACCAGCAAGGCACCTACCTGATTGCAACACTATCTGACCATTGTGTTATATCTGGAGATTGTGTTCTGAACTTGACCTTTACAAAAATGGCAGCCACCTCTTTTGGTTCCCATTCTGTTGCTTTTTTGTGAGTTCCTTATAAGCTTCTGACTTGAGAAACCGGGGGAAAGAATCCTTAGCCATAAGACTGTAGATTAAACTCTGAGCATCATCAAAACACTGGAGAGTCGGTTCAGAAATAGTCTGGGTGATGTGGTCTCTGGTATTGAAGTCGATGTTTATCTGCAGGGAATAAGAGTGGCATAAATTGTTTGTTTTTCGGGAGATCAGAAATGTTGTAAGGGAGCCAGAAACAAACACTATTTGAATTGCTTCCCAAAATACAGTGTTTGATGCAAAGCAGCAGGAAGGTCATGTTTTCATTATCTTGAATACTGAACACTAATTTTAATTTGGTTTCCTACACTGAAAGCAGTGCTGCCATTTATTATTTAATAATTTAAAAAAGTGCTTCGGATTTTCTAGGTGCATAATGAGAAATAACATCATCAGACTTTTCACAGTGCAAAAAAGCAAACCTCTCTTTTATTTATGAATAGGTTTTCAGTGCATATACCCCCCAGGCACCACAATTTATTTTTAACACTATCTCTTTATTCTGGCTACATTCCACAAAATGGCAGCTATCCTCTTTGCCTAAGAGAATTCTATTGTTCAGCAGAACTCTCATCAGCCTCTGCCTCTCTATGGTCAGTGGTCAGAAGTAATAAGAGTTGCAATATGACAACATCTGGAGGGCTGCCTGTTCCCCCACTCTTGATCTAAGGCCTCCTATTTACTGAAGGCCCTTATGAATACGTTAAACTTAAAAAATAAAACAATACTAATGTTACCTTTGCAACACAGGAGGTATGATTCTTCCTGTAGCACTTGGGCAATATGAGTAGTCCTTGGCCATTGTCTTGGAATGACTGGATGCCAATGAGTGGCAGGAGGCACCAGCTGAGGAACGCCCAAGGGAGCCAGGGAATTGGTGGTGGGGCAACAATGTGTGTTTGGAGGGAGAAGAAAGAGCAGACTGGGAGGAGGAGGTGTCAGAAGCTGAAGAGGTAACAGGGCTTAGTGAGGAGGAAGAGTCTGTGACAGAGAGCAGCTCAGAATCAGAGGCAAAAGCAGAGGCTGGATAGGAGGGGTGACAAGAAGCAGAGATGGAGCAGGCTGCTGATGAAGCCAAGGGGTCTCCCCCTCCGGCTGTGACCAGTTCCCCCTGCTGCTCTGGTGTCCCAGAACCAGAAGAGGTATGAAGAGGGTGGAGCAAAGACAGACAAGATGGCATAGTCTCAGGTTGCAATGGAAAGACCCAGGGGAGAAGGAGACTTAGGGAACTGCGGGAAGGTGGGGACCTTCAGTCCCCACAACTGACTCATAGGGGTAAGATCTACCTGACAAGTTGCTGTGCTTGCTAGACCTGGCCTCCTGAGCCGACTATGTTTCCTTGAATAAAAAGTTAACTTCACTGACACCATGTGATTTACTGCCATCTTGCTCCTGAGTCCTGGCAGCCATGCCTATGCTGAAGCTCCTCTTGCACCTCATTGCCCCAGTTTCTGACCCCAGGGAGAATAACCTCATCATGCGTTCCTCTCACATGACCTGGAGATTGTTCCATTACCTGAGCAGCCTACAAAGGAGATACACTGCAGTGACATTTATGCCATGAAAGGATGCGTACAAAAGTGGTGTTACAGCATCAGTCATTTAAGAAAGTGTTTTTTTGCTTCAAATTAATCACAAATCTTTCTTAAGCTAACCAGCTGTGCATAAGCACGATAAAATTCAACTAGAAAGCACCACGTTCCATGTGTATTTTTCTATATGCTCACAAAACACCCCCCCTCTCTCACACACACATACACACACACTTAATTCAGACTGTGGTAACACTTTATTCTAGTGGTTCCAGTTTTCTCTTTGCTGCCCTGGTGGCTGTCAGTGTGCTCATATAAATATTAGAATTGCTTTGCTGGACCCTGCAAAATTCGTGAATTCAGTCCTGTTCATTAACGTCAAACGATGTTCTCTGAGCAGGACTGGCATTGGTTACCCTCCTGTGTCTCTCAGTGGCTTCCCAGATAGTTCTTGCTTTTTGAGCTTCTGAACGAATCTTGGAATTTTATCTTGGACCCAGTATTCTGGATTAGATCAACCTTTGATCTGATCCAGCAAAGTGATTCTAAGTCAGAAGTAGATAATAGTTCATCCTTTTGTATTAACTTCTTTTTTCTTTTCTTTTTCTTTTTTAAAGAGTGCCTTGATCTTGTACTCACTTGTATCCTCTTTACTAAAGTTAGGCCTGCAGCTCAATCTCTCAGGTGTATTAAAAAGTATTTAAAAGGAACCCCCCAAATTATCTTCTCAAAAGCTAAGACGACGTCAGTAGCTAAGGTCACTGTCTCTATCAAAAGCAGATGCATCGGTGTAAAAGTGAGGGAACGCATATCACAGGAGTAATTAACCAGCCAATTAGTTTAAAAAATGTTTTTGTGTGTAATGATCAAATGGCATGGTGCGACAGGAGGATCCTAAAGGACATGTTTTAGCTTTCATCACATCAAAAGGACTCCGCTTAGAGAAATCAACCATTAACTCTTGCCAGCACTGACGAGTGTACTTGGGCATTTTCTGAGTCACAAAAGTTCGCTATTGCAGTGTTTTAAAGGCACACTCAACTTGAAGTGGGATGGAACAGATCTTCCTAGATTAGGATAGGCAGATGGAAGGCTGGAGCCTAATTCTGGCTCCTGGTCCCCAGAGGAAACCCTCAGCCCAGTGATTGCACACTTGGCGGCGCTGTTAGTGCAAAGCTTTGGGGCACAAATTCAGGGGCCCATTCGGCAGAATGAACACGAGCCCCTCAGAAATGCAGGAGGTGAAGAAAGTGAAGAAATATACCGTACATTGGCATCTAAAGAGGCAAGCAAGACTGGGACATTGAGAGTCTAACATTTTCAAACTATACCATGGGAGATGGGCAAATATGCCCCCTTTATTTCCAAATGCTTTTTGACATCTATATGAAGCCACTGGGAGAGATCATCAGGGGGTTTGGACTGGGTGTCCATCAATATGCAGATGATACCCAGCTCTACCTCTCTTTTAAATCAGAACCAGTGAAGGCAGTGAAGGTCCTGTGTGAGTGCCTGGAGGCGGTTGGAGGATGGATGGCGGCTAATGGATTGAAGTTGAATCCTGACAAGACAGAAGTACTGTTTTTGGGAGACAGGGGGCGGGCTCGTGTGGAGGATTCCCTGGTCCTGAATAGGGTAACTGTGCCCCTGAAGGACCAGGTGCGCAGCCTGGGAGTCATTTTGGACTCACAGCTGTCCATGGAGGCACAGGTCAATTCTGTATCCAGGGCAGCTGTCTACCAACTCCACCTGGTACGCAGGCTGAGACCCTACCTGCCCGCGGACTGTCTCGCCAGAGTAGTGCATGCTCTAGTTATCTCCCGCTTGGACTACTGCAATGCGCTCTACGTGGGGCTACCTTTGAAGGTGACTCGGAAACTACAACTAATCCAGAATGCGGCAGCTAGACTGGTGACTGGGGGCGGCCGCCGAGACCACATAACACCGGTCTTGAAAGACCTACATTGGCTCCCAGTATGTTTCCGAGCACAATTCAAAGTGCTGGTGTTGACCTTTAAAGGCCTAAACGGCCTCGGCCCAGTATACCTGAAGGAGCGTCTCCACCCCCATCGTTCTGCCCGGACGCTGAGGTCCAGCGCCGAGGGCCTTCTGGCGGTTCCCTCATTGTGAGAAGCAAAGCTACAGGGAACCAGGCAGAGGGCCTTCTCGGTAGTGGCGCCCGCCCTGTGGAACGCCCTCCCATCAGATGTCAAAGCGATAAATAACTACCTGACATTCAGAAGACATCTGAAGGCAGCCCTGTTCAGGGAAGTTTTTAATCTGTGATATTTTACTGTATCTTTGGTTTCTATGGAAGCCGCCCAGAGTGGCTGGGGAAACCCAGCTAGATGGGCGGGGTACAAATAACAAATTATTATTATTATTATTATTATTATTATTATTATTATTATTATTATTATTATTTCCAAAGTGTAGCAAGTCAGTTGCAATTCCTCACAGTGGAAGTGCAATGAACAGGTAGGGCCAGGAGCCCCTAGTTCCTATGTATTGCAGCACTAGCTAGAATTTTCAGAAACATTGGTTGGGCCCCTCCGTCCAACAGTATCCTGATGCATATGAAGGCTTTGTGAATATACCCACTCACAAACCAATAAAGAAACCTACATTTGAATCCTGCCATTGACACCAGTCTTTCAGAGTTCATGTAAATGGGTTACCTCTTTGGGGGCGTCAGTTTGGATAAACTCTGAATAAATCTTTTTGGCTTTCGAGGCAATTTTAGCTGCTGACTTTGTTTTCTTGAAGTCTTCACAGGCCAGCCAGAATTCAATGTTTTCCTCACTGAATTCTGACTTCAGGAAAGTCCTGAATGCATCCAAGCCATCTACAGAAATAAGAAAACACAACTGTGGAACAAGCAGTCGGGTGGGAAGAAACCCAGTCATGGAAACCCCACTGAAGTCAATGGAAATCGTTCTACTGGCTTTTGGTTGAGTAGTTTCATGCATTCCTAGACCCTCCTTTAGTACAGTTTGATTTGAGGAGATTTGGGTCTTAAAACCTGATGATGTAAGCAGGATGCCTGGATCAGAACATGCTACAATGTGGCTGCTGGATTCTTATTTGTCATGGTCGGTGATAAGTAAAGGTAAAGGGACCCCTGACCATTAGGTCCAGTTGTGACCGACTCTGGGGTTGCGGCGCTCATCTCGCTTTATTGGCCAAGGGAGCCGGCGTACAGCTTCCGGATCATGTGGCCAGCATGACTAAGCCGCTTCTGGTGAACCAGAGCTGTGCACAGAAATGCCGTTTACCTTCCTGCCAGAGCGGTACCTATTTATCTACTTGCACTTTGACGTGCTTTCGAACTGCTAGGTTGGCAGGAGCTGGGACCGAGCAACGGGAGCTCACCCCGTCGCGGGGATTTGAACCGCTGACCTTCTGATCGGCAAGTCCTAGGCTCTGTGGTTTAACCCACAGTGCCACCCTCGTCCCTCTCATGGTTGGTGATAAAGAAGAATAAATTAGTGGTCTTTTGGACATTTATCCTGAAGGGATTTTTTCAGATGTCCATGAAGCAGGACAATCTCCAGCCTTTCAAGCAGTAACTGAGTTAATTATAGCTGAAAAAAACCCCAAAGTGCCCAAATGATATGTGTTATCTAGAACCATTTCAATCAGGCTGCACACACACTCACCTCTTTATAGAAAAAACAACAACCATATTTTTCTTCATCTGCAATTGTTCAAGATTGTCCTCAACACATCGCTTTCAATCTACAGTGACTCTACAGTGATTCTCCATCTTGCATTCATTAGGGGAGGTGTGAATACATATTTCGGGGGGAAATATGTACATCTTTGAACTTCTCACCCCCCTAACTAGATTTGTCCATGCCTGTTCCTCTGTGCCCATGCCACAAATGAATGAAGAAAGAAGTGGTGATTGTGATGTTGCTATAGCCACAACATCACTGGGCAGTTGCAGATACACCTCATTGCTGGGACTGCCTACATCTGTTCTAATGTGTTTTCTGGTAGACAGACTGCAGGGTAATGCTATCTGCAAAGACTTGCAAATCCATCTGCAATGACTTTTTATTTTGGGAATGAAACCTGTTTCTCAAGAGGCACCAGGGGCGGACTTTTTTCTTTCAAATTTCAACAAGGGCAACATTTGGTGCCCCCTGCCTCTCGCATTCCTTTCTGTGTATGCAGGGCCCCCCTCGGAATGCAACCCAGTGCAGGAGAATAAGTCATGCTGCCCTAAATCTGCCTCTGGGGGCACTTTTCAGTGGCAAAAAGCTCACCCTATTGTTATCAGTGCATCAAGTTGCAAACAGTTGTTTGGTCATGAAATTTGCCCAGACAATGAGGAAATTCTGCTGGTCCACCTGCTCCTCTTTAATGAAATGTTTATAGATCAGTTGCCTCAGCTGGGACAGAGCAATGGGAGCTCACCACCATCTTGCAGATTTGAACCGGCAACCTTCTGATTGGCAAGCCCAAGAGGCTCAGTGGTTTAGACCGCAGTGCCACCCGCGTCCTTGCCTTATCCTGTATAGGAGCTGGACATGTTGGAGGAACCGTAAGGTAAATATAAGTTGAACCATGATATCACTACTTTCATTCAGATGCATCTTACCTTTATTAGCCAGAAGCGTATCCACAGAATCCATCCATGCCATTGTTTCCCTAGGGGCTGACCTGTGAAAACAACATCTACCCTTGAAAATAGCATTGTGATCTTTTGCCTATGTAATCTGTGGATAGTCTCTATGCAGTATGCATCCTGATTCACAGCTATTGTGTTGGCCCAGCGATATAAGTAAGGTTAGCTTTCAATATTGAACTACATATATTGAACAGCAAAATCACCTTCCTGTGCAGATAGCCACATGAGATGGAGGGTGTAATTTAATATGGGTCCCTAGATTGTTAATCAGGAAGAGAGGAGTAATAAAGCATGCAATTGGGTGAACAATAAGAAAGTCACAGGAGAGGTATCACTGATTTTTCTCCCAGTAGAGACTCTCCAGAAACCTTCTTGTCATTGAATGGGCCAGCTATTAATTTCTACAATCATTTTGCTAGTGATGACTAGAGCTATCAGAAAGGTTATCACGCTAACACTGGGTTGATAAATGGGCTATTTCTCAATTTCGTACTGTTTTTAAAAATGGTTTGCTTCACAGTTTTGGTTCCCAACAAGATTTTGATTAAGCATTTGTTAAAAGCAGTAATAGGATTCCGTCCTCTCCCTCCCCCTTCCCCCGGTTTAGTTTCCTGCTTGTGTCAGGAAAAGCTGTCTTCCCCCATCTGCGAGAGAGCACAAAGAATCCAATTAGCTCAATATATTCTCTGCTCGGGTCATATTTATCTAAATCTAAGAACTTGTCAGGGCAGAATAAGATCTTTTCCAAACTAGTTAATAATTTTAAGTGCTTTTTGCTTCCAAAGAAGCATCCCCCTTGGGCTTTGATGTATGTACCACCAGAGCAAAAGCATAGACTCTCTTTCTCTCTCCCTCTCTCCCTGAGAATCTGAGGAGTTATCCATAATCTCACTGACAACCCCAACACATTCATTGCATAAGTCTTTGACTATGCAGTGTGTCGAAGGAAGAGCTGTTAATCTATTTCAGTGCCTTCTACAATAGTTCGGCCATCTATTTTTAAGTAGGCAGCTCCGTAGAGAACAGTGTTTATTAATCATGGGCTCCAAAGCTTCCAGGAAGAGAGATGGCAGATCAAGGAGCTAAGGGAATCTCACTGTTCTGCTAGAACCAAGGGATGTGCTTCAGGTACGATGTTCTTACATTAAGATAATCTCTGTGTAGGGTACTATGGGGACTGTGCTGCATCTTCCATCAACAGTGTCTCCAAAAAAAGTTATACATCACTTGGAAAGACAGGCAAACTAATGCCAGTGTACTGGAAGAAGCAAAGGTCACCAGTGTCGAAGCAATGATTGTTCAACATCAACTTTGTTGAACTGGTCATGTTGTGCAGATGCCTGATTATCGTCTTCCAAAGCAACTACTCTATTTCAAACTTAAAAGTGGAAAGCGTAATGCTTGTGGTCAACAAAAGAGGTTTAAAGATTCTTTCAAGGCAAATCTTTAAAAATGTAGTGTAGACACCAACAACTGGGAAACACTGGCCTGAGAGCGCTCCAATTGGAGAACAGCCTTTACCAAAGGTGTCATGGGCTTTGAAGATGCTCAAACTCAGTACGGAAGGGAGAAACATGCTAAGAGGAAGGCATGCTTGGCAAACCCTCACCATGATCAACTCCCATCTGGAAACCTATGTCCCCACTGTGGAAGGGCGTGTGGATCCAGAATTGGCCTCCACAGTCACTGACGGACTCACTGTTAAAACCGTGTTTATGGAAGACAATCTTACTCGGCTACGAGTGATCGCCAAAGAAGAAGAAGCTGGTTCCATGTTTTGGAAGGCATGGGGAATATACTTTCATTGGGCCCTGCTCCCTGAATGTGCTCACCACCTTCCTCATGCCATTATTGCTGCTGCCTATTTGCTTGTTTCTCCCTCTAGGCCCCATCCAGGGCACTTCCTAGAGCCAGGAGTGAGGAACATTTGTCCTTCCAGACATTGCTGAACTGCAGCTTCCTGTTATTTGTGGTCATTAGCCATGCTTGCTGAGGCTGATTAGAGTTGTTTTTCAGCAACATCTGGGCGTGTGTGTCAAAGGTTATCCACACCTGTCCTGAAGATGGAAGACAAAGCATGCAGAGGCTACTGCTTCTTTTCCTTGCTCCTCTTGCTGCTTGGTTGCTTGAAGGGGGAACGAGGACATGGAACAACAGCAAGGCCAGAAAACTCCAGGGGTTAGTAGTAGGACCTTTACTAGTGCATAAGCCTGGGAAGCTGCCCTAGGATGATGACGCTGGCAGTATGTAGGAAACAACAAACCTCTGGACCAAATCTACCTTCCATGCTGCCAACACAGAAGCAAGTGGAATGTGGCAGTTCTGACCATGAACCTTACCAGAAGTGGACTGAGAGGACCTTCTACTCAAGGTGCTCCTTTAGCCTGCTGACTTCATTTTGGTTTTTTAAAATATTTGCATGCCACTTTCCCAACAGCAATGTTTGAGATCAAAGGACCTTACAACAATGGTAAAACATCACCAAAAAACCAAAAACGAAAAACCAGACTTCCACCAATGTCAAGATAATGCAGACACCCAAGAAAGGGTGGACCACCCTGTGGAATAATTGACACCAAGTGTCATCAAGTGCAAGTGTCTTCTCAGGAGGCTCAGAATGGATAAAGGTAAAGGGACCCCTGACCATTATGTCCAGTTGCAGACGACTCTGGGGTTGTAGCGCTCATCTTGCTTTACTGGCCGACGGAGCCTATGCTTGTCCACAGACAGTTTTTCCAGGTCATGTGGCCAGCATGACTAAGCTGCTTCAGGGTGCTCTAAAGGGCTGGCTTCAGGGACCAGTGACACTGAATAGCTGGTATACAGGGACATTTTGGAGCAGGGAGATCTCTGAAATCTCTTCTAATGCAGAAAGTATGACTTCCCTTGCCCTCTGTGCTCATGTGGGCAGGCTGTGTCTCATTTCATGAGGCGGAAGGAAGGAAGAGAGGGTGAGCTTCTGTCCTGCAGGAGATCTGACAGGACAGGACAATTTTCCTCTTACCCCTGTGCCTTTTCTCCTAAAGTGCCAAAAACAAGCACAAGAGATGGACTGAGCTGATTGTAGTCCATTGTGCCCAAGAATTTTCTGCATCTAAAATTGGCTGTTGGCTCACCTTGATGGGGAGATGGAGCAATATGTTTCATTAACATATCCAGATATATTGAACACATTTACAAAAAAAAGAGAGACCCTGTGCATTGATACATGTAGGTGTATCTAGTGGAGTACACTACTAAGGTAAAAGGAAAAGGAAAAGGACCCCTGGACAGTTAAGTCCAGTCAAAGGCGATCATGGGACTCATCTAACTTTCAGGCCAAGGGAGATGAAGTTTGTCTACAGACAGCTTTCTGGGACATGTGGCCAGCATGACAAAATCGCTTCTGGCACAACGGAACACCATGATGGAAACCAGAGCACACGGAAATGCCATTTACCTTCCTGCCACAGTGATACCTATTTATCTACTTGCACTGGCATGCTTTCGAACTGCTAGGTTGGCAGGGGCTGGGACAAAGCAATGAGAGCTCACCCCGTTGTGGGGATTTGAACTGCCAACCTTTTGATTGGCAAGCCCAAGAGGCTCAGTGATTTAGACCACAGTGCCACCCTTATTGCATCACGTATTTGTAGGAGCACCCACAGCTCGCCTGTGATATCCAAACTTCCTGACATGAACTGGGCTTCCCCCACACTTCTGGCATAGTGGGAGACAAGGAAGACAAGGAATAGACAAGGAAGGCCCTGTCTATTGGGGTGCTGGTGGAATGGTAAGGTTCATGGAAATCCCCAGGTCCCTTTGCATGCCAAGTGAAGTGCTGCTTCTAGTAGAGTGAATTAATATGACAAAAGGGGGAAGAAGCGGACATTTTACTTAAGATTAAAATTAACGTGCAAAACCTATGATGCAGACAAGCCCAAAAAAGTTAGGGCTTAAAGTGAATATCCATGTTGCATAATTAATGGTCGTCGGAGTGAGAGTAAAGGAGAAATGAACTGATGATTTGCTATGGAAGTGAGTCTTTTAGATGCTATATGGGAGCACACGTCCTTTCAAAAAACAATGGAAGGAAAAGACAATGACAACTGTATTTGGGAAGGGGTTTCCCCCAGTTTCTCTTCATGGTGAGGAAAGTCAGATGGGCAAATAATGAGGGAAGAAAGAAAGAGGGAAGATTGACATTTGATGTTTTGGCAATTAAGAAGTTTTTGAAAGGATGAGCACTAATTGAGGAAGTGTGGTGTGGTCATCTATGATTTCATCCTAAGTACATAAGAAATGCCCTCTGAGTCAGGCCAAAGGGTCATCTAGGATCTGAGGGCAACAGCTCAAAGTGTTGGTCTTAATTGGTCCTATCAAAATAAAGTCACTATTATACTGTTCATTGCGCCGTTCAATGAGAGTTTGGCCCATTTATAATCAACTTCGCCATTTTATTTTCTCGTAGTTTGTTTTAGTTGGGTTCCAGTTGGCCCAGTCAGATTGTGAAAGTGTACTGTGGAAGAGGGTGTTTCTGAAAGGAGAATGAACAACATCCCCCTTGATAAGAGAGCAAATGAAGTGTGACATGGCAGAGGCTCAGGAGAAAACATTTTACGCGATTAAAACACATTTGGGTGCAGTGATACTCCCTCCCCCAAGCTGATAATTATGCAACTTTTGAATCTCATATGTTGCCTTTTTTTGGCTAAAACCCATGAAAGTCATAAACAAGGAACTCACTTCACTGGCATGGTTTGCTCCACTGTTTGTCACAGTTAACACTTGCTTTTTCTTTCTGGTTGATTTTCAAACTGTGGGTAATAGGACAGCAGAACCATTACATTTATCACACCAATAAATAAATCATAGTTTTCAGATTACATTCTCTATTTATCTGCTTTAGTATAATTTCCCAAAACGCACCTATTATTCTCCCAGTGATTGCTGTAAAATAAAGAAGAGAATGATAATAATAATAATAATAATAATAATAATAATAATAATAATAATAATAATAATTACATACCACTCTTCAACCAAAGATCACAGGGCATTTTATAACATAAAAACACAAAATATTTCTTTATTTTATTTATTGCATAGTTGATGGTTCTGGTCAGTTGTGAAAACCTATTGAATTCAGGTTATTGAGATGATTGAAAACATACTAGGATACTAGTATGTATCATACTACATTTGAAATGTATGTATCATACTACATTTGAAAAACATACTACATTTGAAATGTGTGTATGATTTGGGAGGATCAGGAAAAATTGAAGTAGGTGAGTTAGATTATAGATAAGTACAGTGGTACCTCAGGTTAAGAACTTAATTCGTTCTGGAGGTCCGTTCTTAACCTGAAACTGTTCTTAACCTGAAGCACCACTTTAGCTAATGGGGCCTCCTGCTGCCGCTGCACTGCCACCGCACAATTTCTGTTCTCATCCTGAAGCAAAGTTCTTAACCCGAGGTACTATTTCTGGGTTAGCGGAGTCTGTAACCTGAAGTGTCTGTAACCTGAAGCGTCTGTAACCCGAGGTACCACTGTAGATCTATGAAGCAGTGGAACAAAAGCAGCAACCAACCTCAATAAATGTGGACCTTGCAATTATATAGTCATTTTGCTCATTCTTTTGAAAAATTGCTCTTTCCCTGTCACAGGTATTTTGTGAATGTACAACAGCACTGGGTCAACTTGGGGGGAAATGCTCACAGGTGGAAAAAATCAATAAAATGTCATATATTTGCAGTAGTACCTAATCCTGTATGTCCTTGGGTATGAAGGACAATAGTAAGCATGCTAATCTTGAGCTTGCAAAGCAATAAGGTAATTGTGAAGACATGATTTTGTCAGGAGTCATACACTTAGACATATGTTTCTTTAAAAAAATGATACTGGGGGCACTGTGTGTGTTAATTAAAATTGGAGACACATTTCATTATTGTAGCCAAAAAGATGCATCTATGCTTTCTAGAACAGTTCCCAGAACAATAGATAGATGATAGATAGATAGATGATAGAGAGAGAGATGATGATGATGATAAATAGACAGATGATGATAGATAGATAGATAGATAGATAGATAGATAGATAGATAGATAGATAGATAGATGATAGATAGATAGATAGATAGATGATAGAGATAGATAGATGATAGATAGATAGATAGATAGATAGATAGATAGATAGATGATAGAGATAGATAGATGATAGATAGATAGATAGATAGATAGATAGATAGATAGATAGATAGATGATAGATAGATGATAGATAGATGATAGATAGATAGAATAGATAGATGATAGATAGATATAGATAGATAGATAGATGATAGATAGATGATAGATAGATGATAGATAGATAGATAGATAGATAGATAGATAGATAGATAGATAGATAGATATAGATAGATAGATAGTAGATAATGCTCACAGGCATGCCCTAGAGGTGGTGGCCCCATGCTTGGAGAATTCCCTTTGACTAGTTTATCGGTTTTTAACTGGGTCTTGAAAACCCTTTCATTTCAATCCTACTTTTAGTTATAGGTGCTGTGCTGGATCTTTATATGTATATACAGTTGCTGTCTTTGCTTTAAAATGTTTCAAATTGTTTTAATGGAATTGTGCTGGACTATAGAATGCTTCACACTGTACTTTAGCTTTATAACCCCCCCATGCACTTTTTACTTGTAATGATTTTTTTAAAAAATAAAAATAAATCACATGCTAAACCGTTGAAGAACCAAGGCAAGGTGGGAGGGATTTTTAGCTAACCCTAGGCTAGCTTCCAGTAATATGAAGCCTCATTTACAGCAAAATGTAGGGAAATGAAGGCTGGATCTATCATGCCTGCGACAAAACGAATCAGATCCAACATAGTAAACCATATACTGCTAAATGCCTGCCATTATAAAAGAAAAACGGCATGATTACAAATGGTACAATTAGTATCATGTCCAGTTAGTCCCTCAGCTTCCAACCTCTGTTTCAGATATAGGCTGCTTCTATACCATGAACACATGTTGGGTTTATATCACATCAATGTTAGTTTCTGTTTTGCCACTGAGCAGCTGCTTGGAGTCACAGGACTCTGTTTACATTCCAGAGACAGTCCAGTCTATTGGAAGTCTCTAGTCTCACGGGAGACTAGAGACAGATGTGATGTTACTGGTTTCCTGTTCCCTTTGTTCCTTTGTTTCAGTTGCTCTCTGCTTTCATAGAGAGAGGATGTGTTTTTTGTCTTCGTAGTTAGGATAATAAAGCATAGCATGTAGCCCAAACCTCTCGTCTCTTTCCTGTGCTGCAAACTCTGCTGAATGAAAAATGTGCCTGAGGCCTCATTAAAGGCTCAGGTTGTTAAACACGTTGGGAGGCGATTCCGAAGGACTCAGGGGAAGAAAATGAGCTTTATCAGCTTGGCCGAGCGGAGATCCCGACAATCAACTGCCATAGCTTCCTGCAAAGAATCCTGGGAACTGTAGTTTGGTGGGGTTGTTACCTCTGCCTACAGTCTCAGATTCCTAATTCTTTCCTTGGGAAGCTGAGAATTAGAAATAACAGTGAAAGCACATTAGGCACCTCCATAGTCTTGCCCATGCATCTTCCTGGGCTTGCTTGCAACACCAGCACAATGCAGTGAGGTATGATGTTTCATTCCCAACTTGTCATTGTGTAAGGTTCCCTCCCTGTCGACTTGCTTGCTGGCATGGTAAGTCACAGGATCAAGCTATATGCTATTCAGTGCAGCCACAATTTATTGCATGTGAATTCAGGCTGTCATCCTTCTGTTCGCCTACCCTTTAGGGAAGAATCAGAGTACCTGTTACCCTTCTTCTCCTCTTCTTCATTTTTTAAGCTTCACCTTATTCCTTCCAGTGCTTGGAATTGTATCAGTGGATTCAACAAAAGCTTCTCATCCAAGGCCAGCTCAAATTATCTTTCTGCCTGGGGTAAAAGACAATCACACCCTCTCTTTCCTTGCAATTCTGTGCCATAGCTGACCAGACTGACAGCATAATCTTACTTCAATTCCTGCATCAGGACAGTATCAGACTGGTGGCAGAGATGGATGAATATGTCAGTTTTGTTTTGACTCATTTCTCATTTTCCCGATCTTTAAATTCAGTTCTCCACATTAGGTTACACTTCTTCTTTTTTAAGGCCTCCTGAGAATTCCCCAGCGTCTTAGTGCAAATTTCTCCTAGTGTACATGTTTTTGCACAACACATTTTCTGGGGTGTGATGCATTTTGCGTGTTATTTTCACTAATATTTTAGTCTATGCTTTTTGGAAATTTTCCTTGGCTGGAGAGGTGCATTGCAAAATTCGGAAAAGTGTGACTTTTGACGGATGGCTGTGTTTCGGTTTGTATCTTGTTTGGGAAAGCGTGAGTTGGGTTTGTTCGCCTTTAAATGCAAACTGACTATAATTTCTCCCACGCCCCTCATTGGGAGGGCTCAAGTGTCAGCCATCAGCCTCGCTGACACCCTGCCTTGACTCCTCTTGGTACCAGTGAACGGGGGCACCACCGTAGCCCTGAGGGCAGAACCACATTTCACACACCATGAAGGAAAAATAGCAAGCTTGGGTTGAAGGCACAAGGCAGTCTTCGCAGCACACATAGCTCTGTCCCCTTCCCCACTCATCAGCACCTGCCATCTGAGGCAGCTTCCTTACTCTGCGTAATGGTAGAGCTGTTCCCGACAGCTTCATAGATTTCCCTTGAATACTTACGGAACAAGCAAGACAGCGCTAACAGTTTCAGAGTCTACAGAGTCCTTGCATGTCTCCCGTCAAGTAATCTGCATTGTCTTTAAATTGAATATGATTCATATCCAGATATGAGTTGGAGAGAGAGAGGAGGAGGAAGCTCTACTCATTCTCTACAGCATTTGTTAAGACAGTTTCTGTCTGGGCACCTGTAAATTGCAACAAATGCTATTTTCTAGCAGACTGGGAATGAGTTTCTCTTAATTTGTCAATTATGCCTGGAATAGCTCTCTCTTGCCACATTATAAAAGAGTTTGGAAGTTATCAAGTCGCCGCACACCAATGAATCAGGCAGTAACAACTCTCATTTAATTTGTCATCCTGCGACCACTTGAGGGTGTGTGGAGATTTTTGCTGTTGTTTTTAATCTTATGATTTGTGATGTCTGGGAAGCATTTTTTTGAAGGGAGAAATGTGTGATCCTCCCTCCTGCTGCGACACAGGACGGGGAAACATAGGGCCTTCCAGGTATTGCTGACTGCAAATCCCATCAGCCTCATCCAACATGTGCAGCGCTCAGGGAAGGTGGGAGTTGTATTCCAGCGACATTTGGAGGGCCACAGGTTCCCCATCTCTGGTTTATTAGGACATTAGGAGAGCCTTCTGCATCAGACTAAAGATCAATCTGGTCTAGGAATAGAGAACCCTTGTCAGACTGAGGGTGACACTCTCTTCTAGGCAACTTGTCAGTGGTGAGCATGTCTAGAAACAAAAGTGGGTAGATCAATGAATGTAAAATCACTCAAAGAATGTGCAGAGCAGGGCTGCTGTGGCTGTGGCTTGTGGGGAGGACTAGCTAGAGTGGCCTGGGGGGCTGCATTTAATCCCTGGGTCTGAGGCCCCCCACTTCTGAATTCACCCAATATTTAATTTCCTGCCATAGTCAACCAGATATGTACAGGAAAGCTCATAAACTATAAAATGACAACAACAGCAACAACAATAATAAATTTTATTTATACCCCGCCATCCCCAGCCAAGACCGGGCTCAGGGCGGCTAAGACCAAATATAAAAACGATTGATATAAAGCTTAAAAAACATGATTAAAATACATTAAAACATTAAAGTGCAGGCTCATTTCAGTGGAAACTCAATCAAAAACTTTTTTGGGGATAAAAACGTCAAGTCTTCACCAAGGCTAACTATCCAGACTGGTCCTACATGGGCCAGAAAAAAGCCAGGGAAGTCCCCAAATAGGAGTTCCAACACAGAAGGAGAAAGGAAAAAAAGAGGGGGAGGGGATCAAGTTGATTCCAAGCCAAAGGCCAGGCAGAACAACTCTGTCTTATCCCTGCGGAAAGAAATCAGATCCTGCAGGGCCCTGGTCTCATGAGACAGAGCGTTCCACCAGGCTGGAGCCAGTGTTGAAAAAGCCCTGGCTCTGGTTGAGGCTAATCTGACTTCCTTAGGGCCCAGGACCTCTAGGGTGTTGCTATTTATGGACCTTAAGGTCCTCTGTGGGGCATATTGGGAGAGGCGGTTCTCTCCTGGTATTATAGAATCATAGAGTTGGAAGGGACCCCAAGGGTCATCAAATCAAACCCACCACAATGCAGGAAGCTTATCTAAAGCATCCAAGACCTCTGCTTAAAAATCTCCAAGGAAGGAGAGTCCACAACCCCCTGAGGGAGACTGTGCCACTGTCGAACAGCTCTTACTGCCAGAAATTTCTTCCAGAAGTTTAGTCAGTATCTCCTTTCTTGTAACTTGAAGCCATTGGTCCAAATCCTCCCCTCCAGAGCAGGAGAAAACAAGCTTATTCCCTCTTCCAGGTGAAATCTCTTGAGATATTTGAAGATGGCTTCATCACCTCTCACTCTCCAGGCTAAACATACCCAGCTCCTTCAACCGCTCCTCATAAGGCTTGGTTTGGACCCTTGATCTTCTTGGCTGCCCTCCTCTGCACCCGTTCCAGCTTGTCAACATCCTTCTTAAATTGTGATGCTCAGAACTGGACACAGTAGTCCAGGTGTGGTCTGACCAGAACAGAGTGGGAGCCACATTATGCTTCATGCTTTCTTGGTAAAATGGGGTTTTTTAATGGGAATGTAGTGCACAGAGGCGGGGGGGGGGGCATTTGTCTCTTACACCCCTAGTACAACTGGAATTAAAATCTGTTCCGATTCTTCTACCCGTTACTTTTTTCACCTGTTACCTCTGTCACAAGAGATTAAGCGGCTTGGTGCCAGGAATTACTGACCACTTCCCCATGTGAGGAACTGCTTAACTCCAGCAGCTCAGAAAAGAACATTCCAGATATTTCCTGGCTCCATCCACTCAGGCTAGCCAACCTCCTGGGCAGGAATATGTATAGAAGACTTGAGCCATTTGACTGCTTCTGATGTACATAGAAAGGTAAAGGGACCCCTGACCATTAGGTCCAGTCGTGGCCGACTCTGGGGTTGCGGCGCTCATCTCGCTTTACTGGCCGAGGGAGCCAGCACACAACTTCCGGATCATGTGG
Organism: Podarcis muralis; assembly: GCF_964188315.1. NCBI lineage: Eukaryota > Metazoa > Chordata > Lepidosauria > Squamata > Lacertidae > Podarcis > Podarcis muralis. The sequence continues at coordinate 17,901,867 of NC_135659.1, read as the reverse complement.
CCAGCATGACTAAGCTGCTTCTGGTGAACTAGAGCAGTACAGAGAAATGCCGTTTACCTTCCCACCGGAGTGGTACCTATTTATCTACTTACACTTTGATGTGCTTTCGAACTGCTAGGTTGGCAGGAGCAGGGACCGAGCAACGGGAGCTCACCCCATCACGGGGATTTGAACCGCTAACCTTTTGATCGGCAAGCCCTAGACTCTGTGGTTTAACCCACAGCACCACCCGCATCCCTCAGAAGATGGTACAAAAGGTATTATGACCCTCGGGCTGAAAGTATTTCCCCACTTTTCCTGTTTTTAGAGGGCAGACACAGCAATTGAGCCCTAAGCCCCTGTTGGACAGAAATCAAAGGTCCCCTTGTCACTTCAGGAACATTGTGAGAAAGAGATATGCAGTTAAATTACCTCTCCCCCCCCCCATCCTAGTTTTTAAAGAGGGGAGTGGAGGGAGCTAATACATTGCAGAAAAATGAAATGTGAAATGCCCGAGCAATTGTTTTGTTTTGTTCTGGCATTAAACAAGCCCTTTCTGGCTCTGTAGAAGAAGGGGGCACATCAGTGGGAGAACAGATTCTTGCCAGCATATTGACCCAGGAGCAGTGTGGTAATGAATAGGGATATTTTGTTTGGCGAACTGAACAGCAGATAAATATTCTAGATGCTTTCCCAATAGCGTTGAAGCATGCTGTTGCATTTCTTTCAAAGAAAGATGATGCTTTGTAGATCTGACATTGTTAACCGGGAGCCTGTTTTACTATCAAACAACAACAGCCCCCGGTGGGGCAGTGAAACTCAATCAGGTGTGTGGCAAAGCAGGTGTGCAAAAGTTTTATGTGCCAGGTAAATCTATCAGATGAATTTTATTTTTTTGAGGGAGGAAGGAGTTGCATAACCACCTTGGTAAGAGACCTGTGGTAAGAGATATTATGGATAGCTGTTTTATGTTATTGTTCTGATTTATTATTTGGATGAACTGTGAATAGTTCTATATTTAAAAAAAAAACACCCTGTTGTTTTTGAATGTTAGCTATCTTGAATTTCTTCCAAAAGATAAGAAAGATACATGCATTTAAAATAAGATAAAAAGTAAGTGACCCATTGCAAATAAGAATACAACAACAAAAAGAAAAGCTCTTCACAATGATCCATTAGTAGCAGTTATTTGGAGTAAGTTCATTAGTAGCAAAAGAACCTGCTACTGAATGGTTCTCCCATAAGTCTTGGGTGTACCTGCAGTAGGTACCTTGCTGAAGCCAAGCAGGTCCGGCTCTGTTGCCTTGATGGAAGACCACCTGAGATTCCCATGCACACCATCTTGAGTTCCATTATTGAAGAAAGGTGGGGTATTATAAATGCACCAAATAAAGATAAATAGTATCTGTGCACATCACACAGCAGTTACAAGATAAGGAATGGTTTGCAAGATGGTACCTGTGATGCAAGAATTGTAATGTCTAGAGTGATTTTTTTTAAAAAAAGAAAGCTTTCATTTGTGCACAGACAAGGATGGGCAAATCTGTCAATTTTGTTTTTTCTCAGTTTTTTTCATTTCCCCCGTCTTAAGTTCAGTTTTTCACATTGCACATAGGAAAAGGAATGTGCAAGAAGGAAGCCATAATGTACACCTATGCACTCTGTCTTTTGTGCCAAAGCTGTGTGAAAATCTTACAGGGGTGGTTACCTGTTTTTGGATTGCAAACGTGTAGTCATGACAAACTAGATTCTCACTTATGATCTATTAACCCTAAATGGATTTCTCTCCATGCCAAAAGAAGTCACTTGTCAAGTCACCCTGATGTTTATTCTCATTCCTGGCTCTTTTTGAGGATACCTAATGGGCCAAGAATCCAGATCTTATTATTCTAAGTCTTTCATGACTATATCCCAATACAGCATGTTAAATTTAAAAGTTCCAGCTGCGGGGACCAGGCCTTGTATGAGTATTTCAACAGCATTTCTGCTGTAGGGAACTCTTCTGCTTGACGTGCTTCAGAATGTCTTTCTATCCATTGTGGCCTCCGCTGGGGGTTCAGACTCTTGGAAAATGCAAGCAGAGAAGCAGAAGTCTACTCATAAATGATGCATTTTTTCCTGCAGGTGTTAAAAGATGAGGAACAGTGGTAGCTTATGCGTTTATGCAACCACATTTTGGAACGTGTTGGTCTTGACAACTGAAGTGTGTAACATCTTGAATTATTTCAAGATTCAAAACTATTCCACCACAAAACTAGTGGAATACAGATTTCACAGTGGCTGCTGGCACCGCCAACTGTTGTAAAAGTTGGCATTCCTCAAGTAGTTGTTCAGCGTCAAATTTAGGTTAGTTCTGAGCATCCCAGGGGATTGGTGTTAACAAGACAATGTTGAACTTTTTGGGACACACAATACTTGGGGACCAATAGTTGCAAGAGCAGCAACTTCCCACACAAAGCAACTTTCCAGGCAGGGTTACGTGTAGCCCACCATCTCATTGAAAGGGTACTTTTATTCCATGCACTCCTTCATCCACAGTGCCCACGCTAATTTCATTCGGAGACATAGACGGCTGGCATGCAAACACTGCATGAGAAGAACCTCAAAGAATCCTACACAGGTAAATTTTGTGTGTCTGTGTGCTGCACATGGACGCTACCTCTATTGTAAGATGGATTGTCTTGTTTTTTTACTGTCATTCATAGATAGATAGATAGATAGATAGATAGATAGATAGATAGATAGATGATAGATAGATAGATAGATACAGGTAGGTAGCCGTGTTGGTCTGACGCAGTCGAAATAAATTAAAACATTAAAAAATTGTCCAGTAGCACCTTAGAGACCAACCACGTTTGTTCTGGGTATAAGCTTTCATGTCCATGGTATCTGAAGAAATGTGCATGCACACAAAAGCTTATACCCAGAACAAACTTAGTCTAAGGTGCTACTGGACAATTTTTTAATTTTTTAATTTAGATAGATGATAGAGATAGATAGATAGATATAGATAGATAGATATGGATCGATAGATGACAGATAGATATAGATAGATGATAGATAGATAGATAGATAGATAGATAGATAGATAGATAGATAGATAGATAGATGATAGATAGATAGATGATAGATAGATAGATAGATAGATAGATAGATAGATAGATAGATAGATAGATAGATGATAGATAGATGATAGATAGATAGATATTTACTTGCAGTAAGGAAGTCAAACTGAAGCAAGGAATCTGTGGCCTTACAGATGTTGCTGACTACAACTCCTATCACCCCTGAACATTGGTCATGATGTCTGAAGTTGATGGGAGTTGTAGTTCAACATCTGGAGAGCTGCACATTAGCTGGTGTAAGAGATTACCTCACTTCCTCCTTTTTTTCTGTATTAGGAGAGGAAAAATAGATTTGTTGTACTGCTATGGAACTCAAACAGTTTGGTCACTAATTGCAAATGAGTTAATGTCCGATGCAACCCAGGAGTGGAGTCAGTGAACAAAGGCATGGGAGAATGGAGTTTTTAAAAACAGACTCACCTAAATAATATCTGCTTTCCTTTGATGCCTTCCGCTTGTCGCTCCACGCTGGTCCCAACGTTGCTTAGACTGAGTTCAGAATGTGAATTCCTGTACCTACCCCAGCATTTACTTCTTATCACCCTGTCTGTTGGGTTCAGTGCTTGGCCATTGTGGAATCCATTCCATAGCCAAGGTTCTCCAGGGTTCCTATGGATCGAAAGGAAATAGTCTCTATGTCAGTGCAATCTTTGGTACTGGGGGAGATGCCAAAATAGAATAAAGGCATCTGAGCAAGGTGAAAGTCAGCATCTGTCATACGACATGCAAACTCCTCTTTTGTCAGTGCTATGTTTTGTCAGCTATGCAAATTCCTGTTTTTCCCATTGCCCTGCACAGATTGGAGAGAAGCAGCTTGGCAATGAAAATATATTCCTTTTCCATAAGCCCGATTTGCTTGTCTACATGCGGCACCCTGTTTTTGCATAGGAAAACTTGCTTGGTGCAGTGAAGCTCTATGCAATGCAAGTTGAGGAAGCAAAATGTCTTATAACTGAAACAACAACTGCCTTGGCATGCTTAAGGCTCCTTTGGCAGGTCTCGTTTTTATTCAATAGAACATAGCCTATTCATATATCAAGCGTGCTTTTAATTAAAAATGTGATAATTTGCCTTGGGAAGCATATTATTTTTTTCCGGGTGGTTCCCAGTTGTTTGCAACATGCAAAATATCTGCAGAGCATTTCTTCTCTGGCTTGTATATGCTCAGAGCTCTCCTATGGATCACAAAGCTGTGACACAGCTGGCCCACCAGCAAGCAAACAGAGCCTTTAGGGGCTATTTGACACTAGTGTCTGGGAACACCTGAAGAACATAAGAAGAATCTTGCTGGATTAGACCAAAGACCCAGCTAGTTCAATATCTTGTTCTCACAGTGGCCAACCACATCCCACTGAGTAGGATGCAATCAGGAGTTGAGCATAATAGCAGGAAGCCAACAGGAAGGAAGAAAAGGGCAATCTCAAGAGGTGTTGGACTCTGCAAAAAATGAGGTTGAGGGTTCCTGCATGTGTCCTACTGTGTGGTGCTGTGGTCTAAACCACCGAGCCTGTTGGGCTTGCCAATCAGAAGGTCGGCGGTTTCTAATCCCCATGACGGGGTGAGCTCCCATTGCTCTGTCCCAGTTCCTGCCAACCTAGCAGTTCGAAAGCACACCAGTGCAAGTAGGTAAATAGGTACCACTGTGGCGGGAAGGTAAGCAGCGTTTCTGTGTGCTCTGGTTTCCATCACAGTGTCCTGTTGCCCCAGAAGCAGTTTAGTCATGCTGTCCACATGACCTGGAAAGCTGTCTGTGGACAAACGCTGGATCCCTCTGCCTGAAAGGGAGATGAGTGGCGCAACCCCAGAGTCGCCTTTGACTGGACTTAACCATCCAGGGACCCTTTTCCTTTACTTTTACCTACTGTAATGTTTCTATCCGTGACATTGCTCCACAGGCTATGCCACAAGGTAGACATTTGGAATGTCTGAGGCAGTCCACCCAATGGTTTGCTTGACTGCCTGTTTCCTTATCAGGTTGACCACCCTGCCTGGCCAGTGACATTCTTAGAGCCTCTTCTCTTTAAAGTCATGCCTTATTGTTGTGTCTGATAATTAAAGGTTAGACAGGGCCCATCCAAAGTTTAGAACACTAAATCTCTGATTATTTTTTAAATTTCTCATCCGAAGATCACAGGGCAGTTTACAAATATTTAAGCAGGTTCTGAACTGCCCCTTTAATAATCAATAGAACTTCTTAAAAGAGTTCAGTTTGTCAGGTTTGTGCTTATTGTATATGCAGTGTGAGCAACCAACTAACTATATGCCTGTTGGATTTTACTCATTGCAGTTTTGGAGCAGCCACCAGCTTCCTAGTTCACTGTTTTCGCCAATAGATGTCAGTATTAAGCTATTAACTTTATTGGAAGTGCTGAAGCTACAGATCACAATTCGACTTTGTTAAATGTCTGTATCCTTCTCTATTACCTCATCAAACTCTTCAGATTTAGTCAATCATTTATTGTTAGCTGGGACTGAGAAAGTTTTGCTTATCCGGGATCATGAAAAGAGTTTCTTCCAGGATAGCTTTATTATCTTTCACACACACAAACTCACCACATCTGTCTGTCTGTCTTTCTTCCCCCCACCCTGCCGGAAAATCTTCTTCATGGTCAAAGCAACTGTTTCTGCTTTCATTAATAATTTGGATGTGTCCTACCCTCTCATCAAGCCTTGCCCCGTATCTGTGCACCATATTTCCGGTGGATATTATTTTCAATAATATGGCTGAGGCAATGTTCTGATAGGCATTTTCAACACTATTGATGGCTAGTAGTGATGACAAGAGAAACAACAATTCACAAAACCACAAAACTGAAAGGTTTATTGGCCCTGTGACACTTACACCCCCCCCCCACCACCACTCACCCATATGCTAAATCATTTCAGTCTGTCCCAGCATACCCCAGGCCCTGCCCTGTCATATCTGAAGTTCAGGGAATATTCCAGAGGAGGCATTCAATGCATGGTTAGGTGGGTTGAACTACTGCATACACAAACAGGTTTGAGACATAGCTTTTTGGCTACTTGGCCTACGTTTGTGCAAAATTGTCAGAATTGTTTCAGTTCCTCTGTTCTAAATCCGAGGTTATACTCAAACTGTGAACAGTAGCCTGGGATTTCTGTGTGACCTATAGCTAAAGTGAAATGGGAACTTGAAATTTTGTAAAAAAACAACAACACCTGTTGTTGGCATCCATCTGTCTTGAGAGATAATGGAAGAGTGTCTCATCAGGGTAAAGTCAAACCATTGGAGAGTTACAGTGCCTGCTGTAGATGTAGAGACCAATGCGAGAGAGACATGTTTTGTTGCATCTGGGGCAGATGAAGGCAGATAAAGATTTGCCATGGCATTTCTTCTCTCTGCTGTCCTCCCTGTGGTCATTTCTTCACTGGTCACTTCTGTGGATACACAACCTGACTGTCTCTAGGCACTGTGGTTGCCTGCAAGGGATTCCCACATGGTGGGGTTAGTGTTGCCAGCCCTCATGTCATGTTTGCAGACATCTTTATAACACAAAGTTGGTCTGCCAAGCACATCCTTGGGGATCCTGCCATCTTCCATTCTGTGTACATGACCAAGCCAGCATAGACATCGCTGAGACAGAAGTGTGAACATGGGTTTGGAAGAGCACATCTATGTTTGAGACTCTGTCCTGCTATGTGAAGTCCCAAATCTCCCTGGCACAGCACATATGGAAGGCCTTGAGACATCACACCTGGTGGGTATAAGTTGCCCATGACTCACTTCCATAAAGCAGCATACTCAACATGCATGCCTGGTAGACCTTCATCTTCGTATTGATCTTTAGCATCCCATTCTCCCATGTCCTTTTGGAGAGGCAAGCTATTGCTGTAGCTGCCGTACCAATACACTTGTCCAGCTCAGAACCAATGGAAAGGTTGCTGGTTAATTGTTGACTACCTCAAGTGTGTGGCCACTAATGTTGATGCATGGAGTGCTGGTGATGTCCTGACCCAGGATGCTGGTCTTTGTCAGACCATTGGTGAGGCCAAACTCCATGCAGGTTTGGGCAAAACAATTAATGAGTCTTTGTAGAGCTTCCTCAGAGTGCACTGTTGGGGGAAGTGTCCCATTACAATCCATGGGACTAACTTGTGAGTAGTGCTCAGATGAATTTTCTCCAAAATTCTCTGTGAATTTTGATGCTGAATATTTTCTAGATATTCTCAGGCTTTTTGAATAGCTCTTGAATACTCAAATGTGAAATGTTTCATATCTGCATTCGACATTCCTCCTTCAAGTTCAGTATCTGAAACTTGATACCACCGTATTTGAAAGACACAGAAATGTTGTTTAGTTTTGTATCATTTAATCGCTGATGTGTAATGGAATGTAGAATCTGACAGCATTTGATAGACTTCAGGTAACAGTGCTAATATCTGACAGTATTTAGTAAATATTAACATGAAATGGTATTTAAGATTACAGGTGCCATCTTTTGAGATTTGGTAATTGGTGCTTGCCAATAAAATGATGCCAATAGGCTTTTATGAAAATCCTCCATTTTTAGATGCCGTTGTAATATTTAACCTTCAAAATGTGATGTTGTGTTTTGAAGGTGAGATTTCGTATTCAAAAAGCATGATGGAAATTGAAAATTCTGTGAATTTTGAGTATTTGTGACCCCCCCCCCCAAAATAGTTTTATGTGTAAACATAATTGGGACTCCACATTTAAACTCACACTTGCATCAGCGGGATCCATATTGCACACTTTTTCAGTCTGACTGCTGAGTTGCAAGGATATTAGTCATGGGTGGAAAGGCTTATGGCATCTTGGATCTACTTTGTTTGTTTAGTAGAACCCCAAAATCTACTACCAAGTTAGAGGGAGGTGCAAAAAAACCTTACAGTGAGAATTGATGCATAGAGTGAATCTGAGCATATTTTGAGCCTAGAAATTTGTTTTCAATTCAGAGCTAAACTGAGCCTACAGTCTGTTTACTGAAAACTGGATAGCTTCGGTCATTTCAGAAGTCTAATTTAGGGGCCTGGTTGGAATCATTCTGTTATTGCTATTGTTAAAACAACTGGGAGTCTGAAATCCTTGCCAATGTACTGCAAATCACCCAGAGATCTACAAATAAATCCTGATGTGCCCGTCTGCCCAACACTGTAACATAAAAGCCACTCGTAACAATTCTCTGCTGCTTTTGCTTCTTTGCATTCTCCATGGGTGCGAGCGCCATGCGCGACTCATGTTTATCTCCATTGGTGTGCTCTGTGATTCCACCCTGGAAAGTAAACAAGCTTTCAGTGCTCCATAATTCAAACAAACCAGGTACAAGGACACGGCACTGTGACTGGGATATGAGGATTCAGATCACTTGCGATGGGCTCTTCCCCTTTTAGCCTTACGCCGTATCTTGAATAATTTGAACATGATCAATTGTCTTTCTCTTTGTCTGTCTTTCCTTCCATTCCTCCCTTTCTCTGAGTCCTGATTCTGATTATCTGGATATATATATATATATATAGAGAGAGAGAGAGAGAGAGAGAGAGAGAGAGAGAGAGAGAGAGAGGGAGAGAGAGAGAGAGAGAGAGAAGAGACAGAGAATCTTTCTTTTATGTAACTACTTAGGGATGCCAAAATCATCAGCAAGATGGAATAGTTCGGCGCGCTACCCAAATCCCAGCCTGGAAAGAATAGCTGTTCTGCTCCAGAAGATCCCTTTCATCGGCATCTCAGAGCAGGAAGGTTCTAAAACCTAATAACAGATTCAAAGGCAAATAACTCCACGAGGCCTAATTTACAGCCAAATCTTTCAGAACAAGTAAGGAAACTGATGCTAATTGCAGGTTCCCATGAATTATTCAGAGAGGTCTAATGAATATTCAAAAAAAAAACCCAAGAGCAACCAGTGCATTAGTAAAGTATTGTTGTGAGAATCTCCGGGCCCTAAGTGGGTAGGGGAGAATTTAAGAAATGTTAGCGTCCCAGCCCATTGTTTGCTTCTCAAGACTAGGTTTAGCAACTTGCAGGCATATGCATAGAAAAGCAGTATCCTTTTTGAAAAGAAACCTTAAGTGGCAGGATGCCACATACTGTGTTTAATTTATTAGCTGGGGTCCTACTTCACAATATTCTGAGCATGTTCAGGAATGAGGAGATGTTCAAAAACTTTTGACACCTGCTGTGGTTTCTCTAGGCTCTTAATTTACATGTTATGAATAAGAAAAATGTCAGCGCAGTGCAATTTTTGCCTCCTCCTGTTTCCCCCTCTTTTAAATACAGATTCTTCATGAGCGCATTTAAATGGGTTCTGATGGTCAATTGCTAAGAGGGCACTGACATACTACTTAGTAAGGGAGCACATACTGTAGGATTGAAGCCATGGTGTGCAAGACTGTGCAGGAACGTCCCATTGTGTTCAATGTGGGTACTGTTAGCAGCTGACATACTACTTAGTAAGGGAGCACATACTGTAGGATTGAAGCCATGGTGTGCAAGACTGTGCAGGAACGTCCCATTGTGTTCAATGTGGGTACTGTTAGCAGCTGAAGTGACCATGATTCTGTTTCCTGTATTTTTCCATAATGACTTGAAATGCCCCAATAAAATGTATTGTGGCCACTTGAATGGCTTTTAACACCCTACGGGACCGCCTCTCCTGGTATGTCCCACGGAGGACCTTACAGTCTTCAAACAAAAACATCCTGGAGATCCCGGGCCACAGAGAGGTTAGCACGGTGAACTGTCAGTTCCGTTGCAACCCCTGATGGCAGCCTCATTTCCTGTCATGGTGTTTCCTGAGTCTCAGACAGAAGTTAGCATTTAATGTGTGAAGCAGGAGTTGGAATCTAGCACGGTGATTAGTCAGTTTTGTTGTTGCCACCCCTGATGGCGAGCGTTTAATGTGTGAAGCAGTGTGGAATGTGGATGTGTGGTGTTTTACTGATGAAAGTTTGGCCTCATTGAGGGGCAGTATTTCAATATGAGTAGGAAAATGACAAACTATTTTTCATCATCGCAGCCAGCAAAGAGGTGTAAAGTTAAGGATGACTCTGTAAAAACAAAAGATGGGACAACGGTGTTGTGCATGTTCTTTGTATATTTGTCCATTTAGTGTATTTATTTTCCCTATTTGAACTATAAAATTGTGCTTTTCTTGAGTCAAAATGTGAGTACCCCTATACATTTTTTAAAGGAAAAAAAAAAGCACTGGCTTTTAATGGGATTTTTCTGTGTAAGGAAGTGAATCTCTCCAATCTGCTTAATCGAGAAATGTCCATATTAAACACACGCACAAAAGAAAGCTAAACTCTGGTGAAGGGACTTCTTCATCTGCATAAAGCAGTGATGGCCCAATTTGGCCCTCCAGCTGTTTTGGGACTACAACTCCCATCATCCCTAGCTAACAGGCCAGTGGTCAGCGATGATGGGAACTGTAGTCCCAAAACAGCTGGAGGGCCAAGTTTGGCCATCACTGGCATAAACCAACTGACAAGTGTAGCTAAAGATGATGATGATGCTGCTGCTGCTGCTGCTGCTGCTGCTGATGATGATGATGATATTGAAGAATATACCCATCCCCCAATTTTTTTATTTTTTTATTTGGTGAGGGGCTGTAGATTTATGGGATATGGCAAATGTGATTGGAAGGCAATATGCAACCTTAGCTAGGCCTGGAAAATCCTGCCGGAATTCAAGTATAGCTGCCGAAGGTCCTGGCCTCATCTCTTCCACTTTGCACCTAAGTATCAATGCCTTGTTACAAATATCTATCTCAAAGGTTGAAAACAGTAGGTGCGAATGTAAGCTTGTTCTCGAGCCCTTATTCATATTCATTCCAGACTTAGGAGAAAAAATTGAGCTCCCTGTCCTCCCCACTCCACTTGAAAAAGGAAATAATTCAAATTGATTCTCAGAGCTTGGCTTCCCCCATATGTGTTAAAGAGTTTCAACTGTAACCTTATACCCTTGTATGTCTATGCTTGCAAATCACCTTTTTTATTAATTGAATCCTGCAGATAACATCTTATCCTAGCCCAGGTTGTGCACGCGACCTGTCTACAGAATTTACTCATTGCATCTCCCCAAGCCTGTCTTTATCGGGAAAATCAATAGAATGCCTAAAACAGGTATTAGCCAGTCACTTCGGTGTAGTGACCTCATTTCAATTTGAATGCCAACTCTGTGGTTTCCCTTTGTTTGACAACGGTAATTTAGAAATGGGGAGCAGGGAAGGTTATTTAGGCCGTGTCTCTGGATTAGAAGACATAAATGTAGTTGAATCACCCTTCGATGGATCCTGAAAGTGTTTGTTTCTCTGGACTGTTGCAGGCATTTATTTGAACGATTACTGTGTGCTCTCTCTGAAGAAAGGGGTCTTCCCTTAATTGCATCACCGTAAGATTCAAACCTTGGTAGTGCTGTGGCTGTTTCTAACAGAGGGGAGGACTAGAGTTCAGGAGTGGAGCATCTGCTTCTCAATCAGGAGGTCCCAGGTTCAGTCCCTGGCATCCCCAGGAATAGTTGGAAAGATCCCCTTTCTGAAACCAGGGAGATGCTGCCAGTCCGTGTAAACAGTACTGAGTTAGATGGACCAATGATCTGATTCCATATGAGGCAGCTTCCTGTGTATTCTGTGTAGTTGCTGCTGCTGCTGCTGCTGCTGCTGCTGCTGCTAATAATAATAATAATAATAATAATAATAATAGGGACGTGGGTGGCGCTGTGGGTTAAACCACAAAGCCTAGGACTTGCCAATCAGAAGGTCGGCGGTTCGAATCCCTGCGACGGGGTGAGCTCCCGTTGCTTGGTCCCTGCTCCTGCCAACCTAGCAGTTCGAAAGCACGTCAAAAGTGCAAGTAGATAAATAGGTACCGCTCTGACGGGAAGGTAAACGGCGTTTCCGTGCACTGCTCTGGTTCGCCAGAAGCGGCTTAGTCATGCTGGCCACATGACCCAGAAGATGTATGCCGGCTCCCTTGGCCAATAAAGCGAGATGAGCGCCGCAACCCCAGAGTCGGCCACGACTGGACCTAATGGTCAGGGGTCCCTTTACCTTTTAATAATAATAATAATAATAATAATAATAATAATAATAATAATAAATTATTATTATTATTATTATTATTATTATTATTATTATTATTATTATTATTATTAATACCCCGCCCATCTGGCTGGGTTTCCCCAGCCACTCTGGGCGGCTTCCAACAAAATATTAAAATACAATAGTCTGTTAAACATTAAAAGCTTCCCTAAACAGGGCTGCCTCCAGATGTCTTCTAAAAGTCTGGTAGTTGTTTTTCTCTTTGACATCTAATGGGAGGGTGTTCCACAGGGCGGGTGCCACTACCAAGAAGGCTCTCTGCCTGATTCACTGTAACTTGGCTTCTCGCAGTGAGGGAACCGCCAGAAGGCCCTCGGCGCTGAATCTCAGTGTCCGGGCAGAACGATGGGGGGTGGAGACACTCCTTCAGGTATACTGGACCAAGGCCAGTATACACTTTGAATTGTGCTCAGAAACGTACTGGTAGCCAAGTATGTTGCTCTATAGCCTCCTCAATCCTGAGAAGCTAGAATGGACATATACTTAGTAATGGGCCTCATTTCTCACTGGCTCTTGCAGCAGTTGACTGTTTCCTATCTACCATTGAGGATCCACTGAGTTCAAGGCTTGTCTGAGATATCTTGATGTCCAAGAGGGAAAATCCAAATGCCACTTCTTCCTGGCTATCAAGTGGAGCACAATCCTCAGGTCTATTCTTCTATCCCAGATGCATCCTATGCTTTCATTCATTTCAGTGGGGCTTGCCTAGGAAACTCCCCAAGCAGATTGTGCCCATGGGACAGATCTCCTGCCTCCCAGTCTGCCTCCTTTAATATATTCAAACCTTTCCACCTGGCCCTCTCTCCTCACTACCCTCCAAAGAGGATCCCTTTGATTTGGTGGTGAAGTGCAAGATAATCAGACATGGTACAAGCCACATAAGGTCCCATCCTGCATTGTAAACTATATAGGGTAGACCTTCCCTACGTGGGCTAAAATGACCAGATAGGTGCGATGCAGTCCGGCTGAAGCATATTTAGGGTCCATTGATTTCTCTGGGAGAGTTAAGCCCATGCTTATGTCATTCTATATGCTATTCATGGGGGCATCTTATTAAGGGGAGACACATAGCATTCTGCTGGAGGGATCTCTGTGACCGAATGCCTCTGAGAATCCGTGATTAAGAGCCTCCACAATATTCTTCCTTGTGAATGGTGTGCAGAAAGGAAGGGGCTCTCCTTGTCTCCTAGTCAGATAAGCCAATTCAATAAAATATTTGGGGGGGGGCAGGTAGATAAAGGTAAAAAAGGCAAAGGACCCCCGGACAGTTAAGTCCAGTCAAAGGCGACTATGGGGTTGTGGCGCTCATCTCAATTTTCAGGCCAAGGGAGTCGGCGCTTGTCCATAGACAGCTTTCTGGGTCATGTGGCCAGAATGACTAAACCGTTTCTGGCGCAAGGGAACACCGTGACGGAAGTCAGAGCGCAGCACATGGAAATGCCGTTTACCTTTCTGCCACAGTGGTACCTATTTATCTACTCGCACTGGCGTGCTTCCAAACTGCTAGCTTGGCAGGAGCTGGGACAGAGCAATGGTAGCTCACCCCATCGCGGGGATTCGAATCAGCAACCTTCTGATTGGCAAGCCCAAGAGGCTCAGTGGTTTAGACCACAGCCCCACGCTGCATAATTGGTCACATGATGTGGCGCATACCATTTAAACGGCAGTGCCCATCAACATGGGGGACCTGGCCCCCTCAGATATTTTATGGGGAGGGGGTAAAGGGACCTCAACCCCTAGGAGTTGTCTCCTAGTTGAGCTCAGTCACTGAGAGTCAGGCGAATTCCAGTATCAATCAATCAATCAATCAATCAATCAGTTATCTATCTTTATATCTATCTGTTCATCAATCCATCTATCCATTTATTAGATAATGATGATGATGATCTTTTTTATTTATACCCTGCCCATCAGGCTGGTATGCCCCAGCCACTCTGGGTGGTTACCAACACGTTTAAAAACATAATGAGACATCAAATATTAAAAACTTCCTGATACAGGGCCACCTTCAGACGTCTTCTTAAATTTGTGTAGTTCTTTACCTTTAAGTGACATCTGATGGGAGGGTGTTCCACAAGGAGGGCACCACTGCTGAGAAGGCCCTTTGCCTGGTTCCCTGTAGCTTCACTTCTCACAGTGAGGGAACTGCCAGAAGGCCCTCAGTTCTGGACCTCAGTGTCTGGGCTGAATGATGGGGATGAAGACGCTCCTTCAGGTATATTGGGCTGAGGCCATTAGGGCTTTAAAGGTCAGCACCAACACTTTGAATTGTGCTCCATCCTCAGTGTTATTAGAACTCTGTCCCTCAGTGTCTTGTGTAAAAATCCAGATGAAGGTAAAAGTAGAAACTAAATAATAGCTAAATAACTTTAAGACTAACCTATGCCGAACAGACACCCACAACCATCTAGGCACACAGGATACATGAGATAATCAATTCAATTTCTGGTCTGGAAGGCTCCATAGTGGTTCAGAAGCAGGGGCGATATGAAATTTCCAATTTAGCAGGTAGCATTTCCATGTGGAGTCTACGGAATCAATTTGTATACAGAGCACACAGAGTAAAATAAAGTTCATGGCCAGATGTGAACGTTGTGAATTATTGTCTGAAGGCATTATGCATAGACCTGTCAAGATCAACATCCAGTAAGACTATCTAATGGATGGTGCACTGAAGGTTAAGCTGCAGCTTCCATTACAAAAACATATTCTTAGGGAGTTAACAGCTTTGTAACATAATATCTTTCAGGTTAAGTCACATTCTCCCCCTTGCCTGCAAAAATAAAATAAAAAAGGACTTCGGAAGATAAAAATCAGGGAAGGTAACTGTTTTATAGTGCCATGAGAAGAGCTTTCAAATAAATGTTGGACTTGATCTCCCCTCACATTTCACATGGCGCAATATTAACACACCAAATGCAAATCTGTGGTATGCTGAGTACAGGTCACAAAGACTGTACCATTCTTGACGCACATTTAATGCCTATTCTTTGCTGTTTCAGAGCTGGATCTGTTCCAAAGATTTGCTGCGATGAGAAGATCTTTTGGATTAAGACAATGACACAAAGTTCTTTGTTGTATCACTTGCTTCCCTTTAAGAAGCTCAGAGTGGCTTACGAGGGAGCTTTCCGTGGATTCTGTCTGCTCCTACTTAATGTCACCATTACTGTAGGATAAGGTGATCCCAAAGGAACCCAGCTCAAGCTACTTTGCTGCCCAAGGCAAAAATTAACTGCCTTCTATGCATCTTGTCGGCAGTTCGAATCCCCGCGGTGGGGTGCGCTCCCGTTGCTCGGTCCCAGCGCCTGCCAACCTAGCAGTTCAAAAGCACCTCCGGGTGCAAGTAGATAAATAGGGACCGCTTACTGGCGGGAAGGTAAACGGCGTTTCCGTGTGCGGCTCTGGCTCGCCAGAGCAGCGATGTCACGCTGGCCACGTGACCCGGAAGTGTCTCCGGACAGCGCTGGCCCCCGGCCGCTTGAGTGAGATGGGCGCACAACCCTAGAGTCTGTCAAGACTGGCCCGTACGGGCAGGGGTACCTTTACCTTTACCTTTTATGCATCTTGTTATACATGGTGGTACATATGAAACTGCAATTCTCTCACCTGGGTTTTCCTAACTGTAGCCCTTGCTCCATAGAAATGGAGTGAAGGAGACTAAAATTGAGGAAATGGTTAGAAATAAATACATTCTATGTATTTATTGGGGTGGGGGTGTGGTTGTTCCGCCTGCAGGATTTTCCAGATTAATATTGATTTCTGGAATTCTGTCATAGAAGGCATGTGCATTTAATAATGACATCAGGTGATTGACAGGTGAGCAAACCCCAACCTGTCAAAGTGAACAGTGGGAATAGGGAGAACCTGGTTGTCAAACTGAAAATGTTCCCCACCTCTGACTTTGGGTCAGCTCTGCCATCATAAGACTTTATTTTAATAAACACATCTAAGGCAAACCCTGAGTCCTTAAATTGTAGCTACAAAAGAGGGATGAACAAATATATATATTTCCCCCCCAAGGGACATCAAAGTCACAATTAGATATGGCGTGCGAACAAAACTCATTGCCAAAAATAAATGGTGTCATTCAGTGTTATCATATCATACTTGCCTCCCTGCCTCTGCTTTTATCTTAACTTTCTTCCTGCAGTAGTTCCCATGGCATTGACCTGCTGTGGTCTCAGTTACACATAACAGTTATCTTTGGGAAACATACAGATGCTAATGGTTGCCAGTGAAATGTTTGCTTGTTTTCATTATAGAAACGGATGCTGCCAGCAATGCCAAATGAGAGAGCTGAAGCGGGGTTTCCTGGAGGAGCCTCCTCTTTAAACTAAAGGACACCTGCTAAAATATAAACACAGAGGGATATACACAGAGGCGTCCTGCTGGCATGCAGCAGGATGAAACATGCTGCTCCGGTGGTACTGTGAGGGAGGACGGTGAAGGCAGGACCTGGTATCTGATTGGTGCAGACAATTCACCATATGGTCTGCACTCCCATCACAAACCCTGATGTCCCTAATGACTGAACCATCCACTGCCAGGATCGACCTACAGTGGGGAGCTGTCACCTTGAGAATAAGATACAGCTGCTTCTTCTTCTTCTTTGGCGATCACTCATAGCCGAGTGAGATCGGCTTCCATAAACACGGTTTTAAAAGTAAGTCCGTAAGTGACTATGGAGGTGAATTCTGGATCCACACATCCTTCCACAGTGGGGATGCAGGTTTCCGGGCGGGAGTTGATCATGGTGATGGTTTGCCAAGCGTGCCTTCCTCTTAGCGCATTTCTCCCTTTCGTCCTGAGTTCAAGAGTCTTCAAAACCCATGACACCTTTGGTAAAGGCTGTTCTCCAATTGGAGCGTTCGCAGGCCAGTGTTTCCCAGTTGCCGGTGTTTATACTACATTTTTAAAGATTTGCCTTGAGAGAGTCTTTGAACTCCTTTCGATGACCACCAGCAATACGCTTTCCATTTTAAAGTTCAGAATAGAGTAGTGTCTGCAGACCTCATTCACCAAGCTCTCTGCCTCTCTCAGTTTGTCCCTGTCAGGCACAAGCTTATTCCCTGAGCGCCAGGAGCACATACCATACTTTTCAGTGTATAAGACGAGGGATTTTTACTCTAAAAGAATGTTAAAAATTGGGGGTCATCTTATACATAGATATTTCAGAGGGGCTGCTTGCGTTGAGCGGGCAGCCGCTTGGTGGCTTTGGCGACACGTGAAATTGGCAGAGTTTGGGGGGTAACCCCCCCAAAAAGTTCAATAACTCTGGGCCATCTTCCCCCAATTTCTTAAATTGTAGTCCCCCAAAATAGGGGTCGTCTTATACACGGGGAGGTGTTATACACGGAAAAATACAGTAATTTCTGCTCAGCAGGCATAACTGTCAACTTTTCCCTTTTCTTGCGAGGAATCCTATTCGGAATAAGGGAATTTCCCTTTAAAAAAAGGGAAACACTGACAGCTATGTCAGCAGGCAGACAGACAGTAGGCAACACACTTGATATCCCTCACCCCCCCTGCTGGTTTTATACCTGCATATCCATTTTCATAACTTATTAATGTACCTGGGAGCTTAGAATTTGTTAGGTCACTGAAGGAAGGGGCAAAATACTTCCTTTTCCTTACTGCTGAACTCACTTGTTAGGAACACTTGTAAAAAAACAACTTAGCAACTTATTGGAATTCTTAAAAATGTATGGTTCCAAGGCAAATATTGGGGCATGTGCACACTCTTAGTATAGGGAGTCTTCCCCAACTTTGCATTTTGCCCTCACAACAAACCTGTGAGGTAGACTAGACTCTGATAGCTGGTTACAGGTTACTCCAAGGTAAATCCGTACAGGATTGCAAATTTAGACGAGTATTTGGGGTGCCTAGATTTATTTTTCCATATTTGGACACAATCCAACCACAATTAAATGCTTTTAAGGATGAAATCCTATGCACACTTATCTGGGAGTAAGCCCCACTGAAGAAGTATAGGGCATTTCCGAGTATACAGGAATATAATTGTGTTACACAGCAGTGTTCCATGGCTAATGCAGCCTAAGTCCTCAAGGAGATGGGAACTGGAAGTCTGCAATAGAAATGAAACTAAATGTGCTGGTGCTGCAAAAAATAACAATCACATGTCTATGTGCCTCTTCCTCTCTGTATCATCTAGCCCAGTGTTTCCCAACCGGTGTTCCGCGGCACACTAGTGTGCTGCGAGACGTTGCCTGGTGTGCCGCGAGATGTTGCCTGGAGGGAGGCGGGCGAGTCGGGCGGCGGGGCGACGGCGGCGAGGAGAGGCCGCCCAGCGCGGGGCTCTCGCCGTCTGCCTGCCTGGCTGCCTGCGTGGCGCTGACGTCACGGGGCTGTAACGTGCCCCACATAGGCACACGAGGGGCGGCGAGCGAGCTCCCTCCCACATCCCATCGCCGCTCGCTTCGGCCGGCCTACTGGGCTGTCGCAGGCGGAAGGCCTGCGCATGCGCGGGGTTTTCGCGCCTTCGGGATTCCCTTCACGCCTTCCTCCTCCCGGGTCCTTGAGAGCACGGGAAGCGGCAGCGCGAGACCGGCCTTGAGCCTGGTAGGTATTGCGCTTGCCAAGGCAGTCATTTGGGAAATGAAAACTTGCAAAGCAAGCAACCAGTTCAATCTGAAGTACATGTATGCTTAATATCCTGTATCTGAAACCTGTTCTGCCCCCTCCCCCACACTTGGTGCCATTTTCATCTACACATGCAGCAGAGTAAGTTGACCCAGAATAGTACCAATTCAGATGGCAGATGGGAGAATGACAGTGCTGAATGCTTTCCCATGTAGAACAGTCCCTGCAAATAAAAACCTAGCATATTTGGAAGAGGGATGCTAGCCTAACCATTACCTTCTATGCTGTTACTATTTTTTTTTTTTACATAAGTAAAAAGTGACCTTTCCCCATCTGGCATGGTGGTGTGCCTCGAGATTTTTTCATGAAACAAGTGTGCCTTTGCCCAAAAAAGCTTGGGAAACACTGATCTAGCCATTTGGCTCTCTGAACATTGCTAAACTATAACTTCCATCATCGCAGCCCTGCTTAGGGAAGTTTTTTATGTGTGACATTTTAATGTATTTTTAATCTTTGTTGGAAGCCGCCCAGAGTGGCTGGGAAAGCCCAGTCAGATGGGTAGGGTACAAATAAATTATTATTATTATTATTATTATTATTATTATTATTATTATTATTATTAGCCATGCTTGCTGGGACTGATGGGAGTTTTAGTTTTAGCAATATCTGGAGGGCCAAAGATTCCCCATACCTGATCTCAAGTAACTTCTCTCAGGGAAATGTAGAACGACATGGTGCCAGGACGTGCTCTGCTATACTTTATAGAGGAGTTTGTGGTGTTCAATGTGCAACAGTCACCCGAGCGACAGCTGTTATTTATAATTTGCTCCAGAGTTAAGCAGTGCTGTGATTTCCTTTCCCTCCCCATTCACTTTGTAAGTGGCCGTGATCGTATGATGAATGATTCTAAAGAGCAACTTCTGAAGGGATGCAGGGCAAATAACAAATTGTACTCTTCAGGTGAAATGTTGTATGCCCAACATTGCAAAGATTTAGGACTTTGGTGTCATTGTTTTTGTTTTTGTTACAGTAAATATGAATGCATGCTAATTTGGGGGGCTCGATAGCTCAACATTGCTCTTTCCTATTCCCTCGATGCGTCAC
This sequence comes from Podarcis muralis, assembly GCF_964188315.1. Classification (NCBI taxonomy): domain Eukaryota; kingdom Metazoa; phylum Chordata; class Lepidosauria; order Squamata; family Lacertidae; genus Podarcis; species Podarcis muralis. Next base: position 17,881,979 of record NC_135659.1, on the reverse strand, counting down.
GGCCTACTTTAGAATCGCATCATGTTCTCAGAGCCTACCACAAAGGTGAATCTACTTTGCGTTGCTTAATAGCTTTCGCTCAATGATGGTGTTTCTGCCACTTTCTAAACAATCCTTTTTGCATTCTAAAAGCCCTTTAGTGGCTGACATTTTGCTGCATCTGTTCTGCTAGGCGACCCATTAACGTCTCACAGAAATCATTAGCATGCTTGCTTGTATCGGGACCATTCAAATTGTGCTATAAGGAGGCTCCCCCCCTCCCTCGTGGGTGCCATTACATCCTTGGAGCTCAAAGTGAAAGGCACATGGAGGCAATTGGGTCTTATTTCTTTACTCACAAATCCCTCTAAAAATCTGTTGCCGCTCTTTAATTAGAAACAGACATGTGTTCACTACTTGTTAAGTTTAAATACATGTATACAATGAAAATGCTGGTTTGTTTCTGATTCTATGCAGTGTAAGTTCCCCTGGGTTCAATAGAATTTCGATGCATTTATTCTATGCAGTGTACATAAGTTGCAGGATGTTGATGTGTGTAACTGAAGCCAAAAAGCTAAGATTTGATTTCTCTATTGCCTTTCAATTATATCCTGCATTTCTTTTTTTCTTATTATTAATCATCTTTATTGAATTAAATAAATATATATATATATACATAAAGATAAAAAAGGAAAAATTAAGACAAGAAAAGAAAGGGGGAAACACACACATACAAAACTAGAATTTGCATTATTACACAATCGTTCACTGAATTTCTAAATAAAAGACTTCCAGTTCTTCTCATTATACATGGTACCTCTGGTTACATACTTAATTCGTTCTGGAGGTCCGTTCTTAACCTGAAACTGTTCTTAACCTGAAGCACCACTTTAGCTAATGAGGCCTCCTGCTGCCGTTGTTCCACCACTACACAATTTCTGTTCTCATCCTGAAGCAAAGTTCTTAACCCGAGGTAATATTTCTGGGTTAGCGGAGTCTGTAACCTGAAGCATATGTAACCTGAAGCGTATGTAACCCAAGGTACCACTGTACTTGTATTGTTATTTACATTTAACACACAGCCTTCTATTACCCTAATTTGTTTTTGTATACTCTAACAAATTAACATTTGCACATTGTATTTTACAAGGATCAGTCCTCAAGGAGATTGTTATTTGGACAATATGTTTTTAGGTAATCTTTGAATATTTTCCATTTGTATACTTTCTGGTTTGAGAAACCAGAAACTATATCCTGCATTTCAAGCCAGCGTACATTTGGTTCCAACACAGTCACCTATCCAGGCACTGACCAAACCAAGACCTGCTTAACCTTTTGGTGGCAAGGTGGTAGTCTCTTGTAACTCCTGGGCTTTGAGGGATCAGGCAAAAGACCCCTACATAGAATCCAGCTGTGAACTCTGGAGGGCCTGTTATTTCCATACTTGGTTTGGCAGGAGGCTCATTTCACACACACCCCAATTCAGGCCAGCCTTGGCCCTGAAACCAAAATGGCGGCAGATCATGGAGAGGCATCCAATTTTGGCCCAGAGAAAGTTGGGTGTGAAGACTGAGAAGCGGGACTCAGTAGAGACCGGACCGGGAAAGAGCCTTGTGGCACCCAGCCTGAGGGTGCCAAGGGATTCTGGGAAGGTGCTGCACTGGGACACATCAAAGGGGAGCCCGACACCCAGCTTCAGAGAGGTGGGACAGAGATGCTTTGCAACTGATCACCAGCCACAGTTACCCCAGGGGGTGGTTGGGGGGGTCAAGAAATGTGTCCCTCCCTCCCATAAAATCAGAATGCATTATGCACAACTAAAGGGAACTATGGACTTGATTTGTGGAAGTTTTTAATGTTTGATCGCATTATTATTATTATTATTATTATTATTATTATTATTATTATTATTATTATTTGATGTGAGCCGCCCAGAGGGGCTGGGGAAGCCCAGCCATATGGGCGGGGTATGAATAAATAAATAAATAAATAAATAAATAAATAAATAAATAAATAAGTATTATTATTATTATTATTATTATTACTACTACTACTACTCCAGACCACACCACTCTACCAAAATAGAATCTTCAGCCCTCTAAAGGTAAAGGTAAAGGGACTATTAGGTCCAGTCGTGACCAACTCTGGGGTTGCGGCGCTCATCTCGTTTATTGTCCAAGGGAGCTGGCGTACAGCTTCTGGGTCATGTGACCAGCATGACTAAGCCGCTTCTGGCAGCCCTCTATCAACCACCTTATAAAAGGTTGTTCAAACAGAAAGGTCTTGCAAGGAGGCATGGGCAATTCTCTCTATTTCAGTTTCTTTCAGTTCCTCATTCATCCTCCCCTCATCTTAAGTTCAGTTTTTCACATTTCCACATCAGTTTGCGTTTTTTTTTTGGTGCGTTTTTAAAAATTCCACTTGAAAATTCGCCAGCATTTTACTGTGAATTTCTCTGAATAATATACATGTTTGTATGCAATTTTGCACAACCTACACATTTTTGCAAAGCGATTTCCCCCTTAATGAAATGCAATTTGGCATGTTATTTTCACCAATATATGCATTTTCATGTATGCTTTCCCCTGGTGCATACATTTTTGAACACATTACATGGCTGGGGAGCTGTATTGCAAAATTCAGAAAAGAATTTCAGAGAAGGGTGACTGTGTTTTGGTTCATATATGTTGTTCTGGAAGGTGAACATTACGTAGGTTTGCCTTCAGTTGCAAACTTAATCAAATTTATTCCCCATTCCTACTTAAAAGTTGTAATATATTGGGGAAAGGACCCAAATCTCCAAAGTCTGCAGAATCAAGGAACACCTCTCTCTGTGCCTTCAAGAGGCCAGGGAACTTGGAGAAGGGCATCTTAGGCCCAAACTAGACATAGTAGAAACAGACTTAAGAAAAAACCACACATATCTAATCTGTTCTAACAGAGATTGGGATTCATTATGAGAGCCATATGGAACTTCCAACTTCAGAGTCATTACGCCTTGAAGTCTTAGGAAACAGATACATTAGAGAACTTCTTCCCATAGGCACCTGGTTGGTCACTTTGGGAAACAGAATGTTGAACTAGTTAGACTTTTATTCTGACCTAGCTTGGCTCTTCCTTCATTAAATTCTTCTGCTCTTGGTATGCTGTCCTTTCAAATACCACAGACAAATGGATGACTGATTTCGTGCATTATACACTTGCATATTTCACATTTGAACAGAAGCCTGAATTTCACATTCAGGAGCCTGAATTTCAAAGTAAAAGGTCCAATTCAGAGCAAGCCTCGAGAATATTTGTGCATTGTGGAAAAATCCAAGCCGGTGTATCTCCAAAGTGATCTCACATCTGCTCAAACCAGGCATAACTACTGAATGAATGAGAGAATGAATGAAAATAATGTCTGTCATAGGATGGGTCAAAGCAGGCCACTTTCTAAGCATTGGTAGTTCTTCCCCTTGCCAATAATTTGCAATTAGGCAAATACAAGGTAAACGCAACTCTAAATATAGCTTGTGTGTTCTGTATCCAAATCCTTCTATTTGGATATAGCTTGACCTCCATATTCAGAGCATTTTTTCACCCACCACTCCTGCTTTACATAAACCTGTTGACAAACATACAAGAAGCATATGTCAAAACAATTCAATAACCTTGCAGGCTGAAAATACGTCTTTGGGAGAAGGACAGTTTATTGATTGTGACAAGCCAACCTTGAAAGTATCAAAGGCAGAAAGACTGAAGGAGCATTCTAAACAGCTGGCAGATGTGGGTGTCTGACCGGACAAAGAAGAACCTTCCTAGTTGTAAGCCAAGGAAGCACTTGGATCCAGGTTGATTTATAACCCGATGCATTGCCAAATTAAAGATTACAGCAAGAATTATAGTATATGAACAATTGCACCTTTGCAGTAGCACAAACTGGTGCTATGCCAACATTGCATGGGTGCTATTTTGGTGCATACTGTATATAATCTCTCTCTCTCTCTCTCTCTCTCTCTCTCTCTCTTCTTAGATACATATCCATTTTTTCCCTCCATCATGGAACCCAAAGGGGATGTATATGTGGTTCCCAAGTAGTCTGCTATTCAGGCACCCAGCTTGCTTAATTTCAGCATGGTGATGACCACATGTGCCTTCAGATCATGCTCTGATCTAGGTACAATTTCACAAACAAATAATAGGACAAAATAAGTGTCAATTCCAACTTAAAGTAGTGTCTGCATTAGGTCACAGGATCAATTGGAAGCTGACGCTTGCATGGCAGCCGGATACCAGGTATGCAGGAATTCCATTTGGGAAAACTGCTGCCTTCACAAAGGAATTTGCATGATTGGTGGCGAGCTTCCAATCTGAATCTCTAGATGATAATGTTCACGCTTTAGTCCTGGGGTTTCCCATGTGGCGTTCATGGGCACCATGGTGCCCTAAGACATTCTCCCCTTGGTGCCCTTCCCAACTATTTACTTTTTATTTTTTTAATTAGTTGGTTCGGATGAGGGGGTTGACAACTTCTTTTTGTCTTTATCTTTGTTTTGGAATATGTGTAGCAGTTTTGCCTGTTTGGAATTTTGGGGGGAGGAGGCTGTGTGTCTGAGAATCTCCATTTTTCTATACAGTCATACCACATGTTACGTTTGCTTCATGTTACGTTCTTTCAGGTTACGTCCTGGAGCAACCCGGAAGTACCAGAAAGGGTTACTTCCGGGTTTCACCGCTCGCGCATGCGCAGAAGAGCTAAAATGTGCTTCACGCTGTGCACCTGCGCTGATAGGGTGCTTCAGGTTGCGCTCTTTTCATGTTGCAAACGGGCCTCTGGAACGGATACCGTTCGCAACCAGAGGTACCACTGTATATATATTTAAAAATATTAAGAAATCAATTCAATCAAGACCCTAATAAAAGCACAAGAAAGGTGAAAGGGGGGCATACTCCCACTGCCACACCACACAAAGGATTCATGGCCCACTAAGTGAATGAACCCTACTATTGTTTTTGCTGCAACTACGTGTTCAAAATGATCTCATGGTACAGTTGCACCCCTTCCAGCTGTAATTGGGAGGTACTATTTGAATGCACCCTCATTTCAGCGCTACTCCACATATAGAAAACCAGACTGTAAGGTGGGAGATTCAGCTAGAATTCTTCTACCTAATGAACAAGTTGCCAGGGCCAGGCCTGCCAGTGAGGCACAGTGAGCCACCTGCTTCCAGCAGCAGCTGCTGGGGTGTGTTGGGCAGTGGCCTCAGCCCTTCTGAGTATTCCTTTTGAGCCCCATTAAGCCTTGCCTTACCTTTTGGAGATCAAAGCTCTGTATGTCAATTGGCCAGATCTGTGCTGCCTGGGCTAGCCTGCTTCCCTGAATTGTGGTGAAGAATGCCATCCCAAATGCCAACCCAGTGGAACTGGGATGAGCATCTTACTGTCTTTTGCCTCAGTCAGCAAAATGTTTTGTGTCGGCCTTGGTAGCTCCCCCTTCCCCAACTTTATAGCTGGAGCTTGTGACAATTTCTCTGAAGTTGATGCACCTTTGGGACCATATATGTGTTGAGGGAGATGATCAGTAGCACAGCACCCCCCCCCCATAATTTTGGAACAGTTTCAGAAAAGAATATTTTTCAGTTATTTCAATTTTCATTTCCTTTTTTGGGGTGACCCTGTTCTGAACTAAGAGCGTGGAAACTTGCCCAATGCTGCTTTTACTGGCTGAGGGAGGTGTACTAGGAGAAGGTTTGAAAATCTCTACCTTAAAGCAACACATTTTCATTGATAAGCTCTTTGCAAACCACATGAGCCATTTGGGTAATTTGCTAATTCCAGCACAGAGTGTATACATTATGCGGTTCAAATGTTAATGGTGAATATTCATTAGGAGTTCTCCCCCCCCCCTTCCGTTGCTGCAGAACGTTCAGCCCACCAATAGGCACTTTTTGATTGTAAATGAGATTCTCTCTCCTTTGTCTAGCCTAACCCCTAAAATGAACAAGTGAGGCTGGCTGACTTAGCTCAGTGAACCGGTGCCCTCAGTGCGTCAGAAATTTTACGCCGCAAGAATTTTCAATGGCCCTTCAGACACTATAGCGCATCATCTTGAAAAGTACATAAAGATGACATCCCACCAATTGCTAACCTTTGGTCTTGTAATTAACAGTTATTGTGTTGGCAGCTTCAGACATGGGGAAAGTAATTTGTACAGAATGTCTGGTAATTGCCTCGGATCTTAGGAATCCAATTTGGATACAGTTATTTATTTCTTATGGTTCCAGCCCACTCTTTCCTCGAGGAGTTCTGAGTGCAACATTAGCTTCTCAGAAAGAACACTCTTGATTAAAAATAAATAAACAAAAGACTTTTCAGGCAGTTATTCAGTATCTGTGCTGGAAGTGTGGGTCTGCACTCATTTCTACCACACACCTCATGATAAGAGTGACGTGGACGCTGAGCAGAGGACTAGTTGTCAAATTCTTTCCTTTTCAAAAATGGGCGTGTTGCCCCAGGGTGGTTCACAATGACTCCTGTTCTTGTTGGACACAAAGTTCTGTTTTCCCAAATCCCTGCTCTGATATTATCTGACAGATTGCCATCAAGCCAACCGACTACCACTAAAACTCAGTGGATGTCAGTGATTTTTCCCTAGCCAGAACTTGCCGGAACTCAGTTCTGGCACTTCTCAAGTGGGCGCCCTTGCCACAAGGGAGGCATTCATGGTGGGCTCCAGCACCTCTTTTTTCCAGAAAAATAGCACTGGTTAAGGCATTTTCATGAGGCACCATTCATAGAGAATGGAGGGGAACAGATTGTTCCTTTCATTTGATACTTCTGAGGGGCCATTTTACATAAAAGCTGTGAGATCTTTGCTGTCCTTTTAAAGGTGTGAGGAGGTGACATGGGTTCTCAAGAGGAACCTTATAACAGGCCAAGGGGTCTTTGCCCCCCAATAAAATGATATTTGCTATATCATGTGATCAGTTATATGGGGTGCATCTTACCTGGGCCCTCCCAATATTTTATTCAAGTTGGCATCCCTGGCATTGCTCATGGCAGATAATTTCCCATTCACCTTGTACCAGTGGCAACTGTTTCCTATTTTATATATATATATAATGTTCAGGGTGGAGAGGGATGGTTTAGAATGGCTAGTTTATATCACTCTGTTTCATTCCCTGAAGCTGGTTGGTTTATTTAAGCCAATAGTTTTTACTGCCACTCTTTGACATTGCATGAATCTGGGAGGGCCACCAGGTGGCGCATTGGAAGATGGCCGACAATAACATCTCTCCGACCCATACGAGGTAATTGAGAGGCTGCTATGGGAAGTATGCAGTTTTTCCACCACCCCCCAGGAGATGGGGGGACTGCCTTGCCATCGGTGTCCATAACGCACCCCCGGATTCGAAAGAAGGGGGTGCCGGTTACTTGGCACCTCAAGAGCCAACCTAGAAGTTCAAAAGCACACAAGTGCAAATAGATAAATAGGTACCACTGTGGCAGGAAGGTAAACAGCATTTCCATGCACTCTGGTTTCTGTCATGGTATTCTGTTGTGCCAAAAGTGGTTTAGTCATGCTGGCCACATGACCCAGAAAGCTGTCTGTGGACAAACACCGGCTCCCTCAGCGTGAAAGCAAGATGAGTGCCACACCTCTAGGTCACCTTTGACTGGACTTAACTGTCCAGGGGTCCTTTATCTTTTTTGTGGGCTTTCCAAGGCATCTGATTACAGGGTTTCCACTATGATTCTCCCAATGTTTTCATGGATTTTACCAAATGATGAAATTTGGGGCAGTGTTCTGGCATACAGTGTTTATTTGCTGTTTTAATGGGTGAAGCAGGTATGCGCAAGAAGGGAGACAACATGTCCACTCTTGTGTCACACCATGCCCACTGTGTGAATGAAATTTAATGGGACATCAGAGAATTTTGCCAGCCAGAACTTGCCTGAACTCAGTTCCGGCACCTCTCAGGTGGGCACAATTGCCATTCTAAGAGAACAAGAGAGGTGTTCATGGTGAGTTCCAGCGCTTGTTTTTCTAGAAAAATCGCACTGTGTGAATTGCTAGCATTATAACCAGGAAAACTAATACAATAATCCCTGCACCTGAATGACCTCTTACTTTCTAAGCTTATCAGATTGAAGCATGCCTTCTTCTGCAGTAATGTGGTCACCTTAACAGCAAGAGAAGCCTTACTCTTGAACAGTAGTGATATCATCAAAGAGAGGTGGGTGATAATTTAAGTGATTTCCAAGCCACCTCTGAAAACACCCAACAGGTCTTCTAGATATAGCGATTTTACACAATTATTTAAGAAAAACAGTGCTTTCATGTTTTACAATAACATCCTATTCAGCAATAAACCCATTAAACATGACTTGTGTGCTGCTTCTTAATATATTTTAATCTTATTCATGATTTCTAATACTGTGTCTCTACTTAGGTTAATCTAGGTATACCCAATCAAGTGAAACAATAAATATAATTATGGATTCAAAATTAAAATGAGTGGGAATTAATTATATTCATGTATTCCTACCCGCCACCATATGACAAGCAATTAACAACACATTACCATACACAGTGAGCTCGAGGAAGGCAAAAAGGAGTAGCACAGAGTTCAGCATGCATATTCAAGGCAGGGATGTGACTTGGGTTTTTCCTCTTCCCAAAGTCAGAAGCAGTAGGAAGAACTTTGACAACCAGACCCAAATCTCTGGATCACGATGGTGGTTTGCCAGAAAAGGAACTCTTTGGCCTGTTTACTGGTGCTACCAAGGGTAGCTGGCTAGAAGAATGTACTGCAGCTTGACAATGTTTTCTTTATCTGAGTTTATTTCAGCCAGGAAGAAACACCCAAGGAAGGGTGCAAAGCAAGGCCAGTGAGAGAAGTGGCCTGGGGGGAGAGCATGTGTGAGAGCATGAGAGTCAGATAGAGCATCTTTGGTGGCTGTATTCAGCTGCTTGGCCTGAGGTTCCCTACCCCTAAATTCTACTCAATATTGATCCAGAGCAGATTCCAATGTATAGCAGAGTAACAGCTTAAACACAGGATTCCCCCAAAATAGATCAGAGGCAATTAATACTGTGGTGCCTCCCAAGACGAAATTAATTCGTTCCGTGAGTTTTTTCGCCTTGCGATTTTTTTCGTCTTGCAAAGCACGGTTTCGGAAAAGTTTTGGAAAAGCTTCAAAAATCACCAAAGTCTTCAAAAACCTCAAAAAAGGCTACCACACCACGTGCTATGAGTTGCTCCTCGAAGTCAAGTCGCAACTGTATTAACGGTGTTAAGAAAAAGGAAACAAACTTGCAAGACGTTTCCGTCTTGCAAAGCAAGCCCATAGGGAAAATCATCTTGCGAAGCAGCTCAAAAAACCAAAAGCCCTTTCGTTTTGCGAGTTTTTTGTCTTGCGAGGCATTCGTCTTGCGAGGTACCACTGTATTTCATTCAGCAGAGCTATACTGAAGGCAAATGAGCATCATGGTCACAAATCCAATACATTCAGGATTGGCACTGTCCACAAGAAATCCAGTTGCAGCAGACTTAACTTAAACTTACAGTAACTTATAATAAGTCTAAACTTTAACACTAAGCATACTATGTACAGAACACCACACCAGAAGGAAAAGAGATAGAAAGAGAAACCCAGGCTCCTTCTGGCCTTACTTTTAAAATCAGCATGACCTTGACAGAAAGAGATAACAGAGCCAGTTTAAACCAGCTGTACTCAGCTTCTCTGAAGGAATAACCCAAACATCATGAACCTTCAGCTTGCTTCTTTCACATAGAGAATCTTCCAGAAGCCTCTTGAATTAAGTAGAATAGGAAAGATCTCTACACATCAGATCAAGAAATGCAAACTGACAATCTTGAGAGTCTTGTGTGATCCCTCAACAAACACAAAAGTGTTTCATTTTGGCCTTTAGTGCACTTGGAGGTTCCATTGACACAAACTCATGCTCACAGACGTCCAAGTGTCCCTTTTCCAGGAACAGCCCCAGATTTATAGAAGTGACCCTAGTTTCTGATTTGATCTTGGAATGTCCCACTTTTCCTTAGGTAAAGGTAAAGGGACCCCTGAACATTAGGTCCAATCGTGCCCGACTCTGGGGTTGCGGCACTCATCTCACTTTATTGGCCGAGGGAGCCGGCATACAGCTTCCGGGTCATGTGGCCAGCATGACTAAGCCACTTCTGGTGAACCAGAGCAGCGCACAGAAATGTTGTTTACCTTCCTGCCAGAGCGGTACCTATTTATCTACTTGCACTTTGACGTGCTTTCGAACTGCTAGGTTGGCAGGAGCAGGGACCGAGCAACGGGAGCTCAACCCGTTGTGGGGATTCAAACCACCGACCTTCTGATTGGCAAGTCCTAGGCTCTGTGGTTTAACCCACAGCGCCACCCGCGTCCCCACTTTTCCTTAGGATGCCCCTATTTTCATTGGAGAAATGTTGGAGGGTCTGTGCTCACCAGTTTGGCTATGAAGGGGTGGTTGGATGGTATACTTTAATCAGTAAATACTGGGCACAGGGAATGGATGTGAAACCCGCCCCCCTCCTCCATCTCTCCTCCCGCTGACCCACAACTTTTATTCACCACTCAAGCGTGACTCATACCGGTGAGCTGGCAAGGGAGAAAACTTCAAAGCAGTGAGCATGGCAAGGTAAGGTGGACAGGGGAGCAGATTTCATTTTTACCCTTCCCCACACACTCCATTTAATAATAAAAAAGTAGCCCACTCCACTTTATAGTCAAACACTTAACAGTATGATTAGCAGATATGAACATCTGGATTGCCTACCTCTTTTATCTCTCTGTTCTACCATGAAGTGTTTACTTGATTTCATGAATTTATTTAGAAAATGTATCAGTCTCCTTTCTGACAATGGGTACACTCAAGATTGTATTACGAAATGATAAAAATAGAAAACCAGCAAAGAAAAAACCAATTGTGTATTTAAATTAGTGTTCTTCTAAATATATATATATATATATATCCATAATGCTTTTCAGCAGTCTGAATTCAGAGTGGCTCATCATCATCATTATCCTATTTTAAATTGCAAACCTAACCGAAAAACACCAGGCCAAAATGGGAGGAAGAAATTAGGGAACTGACACTTGTCTATGTGCTTAAGACCAAGACGCTGACAATAAACAGTTTTATTTCTCTACTTATTTAGAATAAGGATGGCACTGGGACTGATTGGCAAACAAACAGAAATACTGTGAACTGAAGGCTAAACAGAAGACGAGCTGGACAAATCCTTTGGAATGGTCTGAATCGATTTGGTTTCGGTTTGATTCAGAGTTGTTTTGATTCAATTAGGATCTGGTCTGAATTGGCCCAATTTGGTTTGGGATTTGGCCAAATCAGTTGCTCAGCCCCGCTGACATGTACTAAATAAATACATTAATGGGCCATCAATAGTTACCCCTAACACCTTGAACCAATCCCAGAAGCATGAAGGTATCCTATGCAAAGAAACCCCCAGTGATTAAGAGACTCCATTCTCTGCCTCTCATCTTCAAGCAATGCAGTAATCAATAATGATTAGATACTGAATGAACAAACACCACTTGTCACATGGGGTAGACTAAGAGAGATCATTGCCACAAGCTTAGGATTTCTCTTAGTCAGAAACTGAATGAACTTTTCGGTTGCTCTGTTGGCAGCATACACTACCACATATCGTAAATGTAAGAGACGGATCATTTTTCTGACTTTTGTGTGACAGTATTCATGCATCTAACTATTAATAACACGTGTGTGCTGGCTTTATTTAGTAATGTTGTGCTTTTTTCCTGTCCCCCCATTATCTTTCACGCTTCGTGGTGGGAATCTCACGGGAACACAAGTGAGCCTAGCTTACTTCTTTAAATCTTGTTTTCTCCCACTAACAGTCATACATTTTACATGATAGATCTCACAACACTCATGGAGGAATTCAGTCAGCAGCATAGCTTCCACAGTCCAAAAAATTATTCTAACTTCACCTTTACATCATATCTCTCACCTGAGTTTCTCTTAACTCTAGTTATTCATTCAGCAATTCTTGCAAGCAAGAGCCAGATGGTTAGAAATAGTTGGCCTTCCATGTTTTGCTATTGGGGCATATTGTTTTTGTAAGAGGAAAAAAGGTCCTGCCATAAATCATGCTTTTCAATACATTGATTTCAACAGGATGAAGAATATTTAATTTGGAGGCTATGGCCCTTTGGTGAAAATAATTGTAATTCTAATGTCTTTGAAATAACTGTAGTTCTAATGCATGTTTAATTGCACAAAGCATACAAAAAGAAGAGGATGGGAAGAAGGCAAAAGTGGAGATTTTTAAAAAATCCCAGTCCATATATCTACTGTATTTGCAATTGTTTTTACATATGAAATTGTTATGTGTGTGCATAATATAGTGTTGTAAAATTGCTTTGAGATGCTTCATAGTAAGCAATTCAATATAAGAATATGAATATGAACTATGGGAAAATCAAATTTGACTCTTAACATTTTTTTACCTGAAGTGTTGGTGGCGGGAACACTGTTTTTCTTTTGTTTCCTTGTGAAATAATTTTTGGATAGCTGAAGTAAAAAGAGAAGAAGCCCCTAATTACACTAGTCTAGTAAAGCGGGTGGTGCTGTGGTCTAAACCACTAAGGCTTGGGCTAGCCACTGTGATCCACGCGACGGTCACCTCCAGACTGGATTATTGTAACTCGCTCTACGTGGGGCTGCCCTTGAGACTGACCCAGAAACTCCAGCTGGTGCAGAATGCTGCAGCGAGACTCCTTACGAGGTCTTCGCTGCGAGATCACATTCACCCGGTGCTATACCAGCTGCACTGGCTCCCGGTGGAGTACAGGATCAGGTTTAAGGTACTGGTTTTAACCTTTAAAGCCCTATACGGCCTAGGACCCTCGTACCTACGGGACCGCCTCTCCTGGTATGCCCCACAGAGAAACTTACGGTCTTCAAATAAAAACATCTTGAAGGTCCCAGGCCACAGAGAAGTTAGGCTGGCCTCAACTAGAGCCAGGGCCTCAACTAGAGCCAGGGCTTTTCCGACAACAATTCAGTCCCGGCACAACGTAGATCTCTGGCTCCTCCTGTAATGGAGAGAAACACGTCACAGCAGAAACCGACTTTTTCATTCCGTCTGCTAAACAATTGTTCCTGTTGAAAAACAGCCCTGCAGTTCCGCAGCCTATCAGGTGCTGCCTGATAGCAGAAACCAAAACACCCAGCGTGTCACTGTGTCCTGGCTGGAGTTGTTCTGCACAGTTGCCATAGAAGCAGTGATGAGAAAACAACCCTCCCCAGCGTCCGAGACACGTCTTTCCCTTGCGTTCCCACGCTGGTCTTCTTCTCCCAGACTGGTTCCCTTAGAAACCCAGCTGGCTGACCTTGGCAACATCCTGTCTTGCCCCTCTGCTCCGGTGGGGGCAACAGCGTCGCAAGCGTCCCGTCAAATTGTACACGTAGCAAAGACGAACTCCAGTGGAAAATCACTGCTCTTGGGCTCCTCCCAGCTGGCCTCCTTCTCCTTCTTCCGGAAAAGCACTCCTTGCCAGCTCCGCCCCCTCTGAACCTCCACTTCATTCCAGCACGTACAGTGGAAAAACTTTTTTGAACGTGCCTTTGGAAAAGTCCGCCCCCCCCACCTGCTCAGCAGCACTCCTTGTGGCTAAAGCATCAGGGACAGGGGCTTCAGCCGTCTCTAGGCTTTTGTATTCCTTCTCCAGGGCTCTGGCCTTTTGCTGAAGCTTCACAGCAAATGCAGCACAGTTCCAAGTGCCAATAGTCCCTTTGCCCCCCCTCTGGGGCCCACAGCCCTTCCCAGCTGTGCACCGGCTCTCACGAAGGTGGTCAGCGCCATCTTGCCTTCTGTCCTGAAGCAGCCATCTCCCAGCCCTTGCTTTCCGCTTCCAGCCTCACAAAACTCCCTGGAGCACTAGCCAAGTGGCCTCTGGCTTCCTGGCACCCAGAACAGTAGACTTCAAATCAGCAGCCAGATTGCCCAACTTCTTAAAGTGAGCCTGGAATGTCCTCCAAGACCTGGCAGCCTGCCATCCTCTTCCGTTCTCCCAAGGGGCCCCAAGCTGTACTTACGGACCAGTTTCAGCTCCTCTGGCTCTCCCTTCCGTGGAGAAACGTTTCCTCGGCACAGGCAAACACTTTGCGTCTTTCAGCCAGCTGCTTTTAATCTCCGCAGCTCTCCTTGCCTTTTAACACCAGGCAAAAAAAAAAAACTCCTCGACATCAGGCGAGACTCACTGAAAGCAGCCTCCGACCTCCGGCCAGCTTCAAACGCATTCCGGCACTTCTTGAGTGACAGTTTTACAAGCGGTAATTACCCATAACCTGTGGCAAATTGGTTTATTGGGACCCCAGCTAATTGATTTATTGGTCCTCAATTAGCTTTTATGGTAGCCCGGTCCTGCGCGCTTCCCTCAGCTGCGCACGCTCAGCTCCTTCTTCCGTGAGCTCCAGTCACACCTTAGCAGAGATAAACACAGCGGTGATAAACTGTCACGTCCTTCACTTAGCTTCTAAACAAACACAGAGTCCAGGTTTGTCCATTTCAGCTCTTTATTCCGACATTTCCCCAGGGATTTCTCCTGGGCTCCTTTCCGCCATTACCGGCCACATCTTTCTCCCTCAACGACCAGAGGAGAACAGAACAGAAACTCCTCCCAAACTCCTCCCAGCTTCTACTGCTGACGTCTGAATGTTGAGGCATCATGGGAACTTCTTAACTAGTTAAGTTCCAACCTTAACATTGGGCTAGCCACTGTGATCCACGCGACGGTCACCTCCAGACTGGATTATTGTAACTCGCTCTACGTGGGGCTGCCCTTGAGACTGACCCAGAAACTCCAGCTGGTGCAGAATGCTGCAGCGAGACTCCTTACGAGGTCTTCGCTGCGAGATCACATTCACCCGGTGCTATACCAGCTGCACTGGCTCCCGGTGGAGTACAGGATCAGGTTTAAGGTACTGGTTTTAACCTTTAAAGCCCTATACGGCCTAGGACCCTCGTACCTACGGGACCGCCTCTCCTGGTATGCCCCACAGAGAAACTTACGGTCTTCAAATAAAAACATCTTGAAGGTCCCAGGCCACAGAGAAGTTAGGCTGGCCTCAACTAGAGCCAGGGCTTTTTCGGCTGTGGCTCCGATCTGGTGGAACACTCTGTCACAAGAGACCAGGGCCCTGCGGGACTTGACATCTTTCCGCAGGGCCTGCAAGACAGAGCTGTTCCACCAGGCCTTTGGCCAGGGCACAGCCTGACTCCCTCCCTCGGCAATCTTCGCGGAGCTCTGGCCCAATGGTTGCCAGTGGCTTGAATTAATTAATTTTATAATGAATGATTTTAGAACGTTGTTATGCTGTACTTTTGTACTGTTTTACTGTTGTTAGCCGCCCTGAGCCCGGCATCGGCTGGGGAGGGCGGGATATAAATAAAATTTATTATTATTATTATTGCTGATTGGAAGGTCGGCGGTTTGAATCCCCGCGATGGGGTGAGCTCCTGTTGCTTGGTCCCAGCTCCTGCCAACCTAGCAGTTCAAAAGCACGTCAAAGTGCAAGTAGATAAATAGGTACCGCTCCGGCGGGAAGGTAAACAGCGTTTCTGTGCGCTGCTCTGGTTTCGCCAGGAGTGGCTTAGTCATGCTGGCCACATGACCTGGAAAAACTGTCTGCGGACAAACGCCGGCTCCCTCAGCCGGTAAAGCGAGATGAGTGCCACAACCCCAGAGTCATTCGCGACTGGACTTAACTGTCAGGGGTCCTTTACCTTTACCTTTAGTGAAATGAAGGGTTTGAGTGACTATAGTCTCGATCTGGAGCCCCTACGCCAGAGGCGTAGTTGTAAACACACACTCTTAGATTTGACTTTCAGCCAACCACCTTTTCATGCTGATCTGGTGAAAATTATTAGCAAATTGCTACCTGTTCATAACACTTTATCTGCAACAGCAGAAGGCATCAATTTAGATGGCTTACCTGTGTTAGCCAGTATGGGCTATTTCACTTTGGGAGTGGAAAGCGACAGCTGCTAGAAGCATTGCTACTAATGAAGGTGTTGTGAGCATCCATGTGTTCGTTTCTTTGTTTTGCAAATGTTTAGGTTCAGATGGGCTAAGACAGTTGGATTTAGGCACTGTAAAATGTAAATGAATACAATGAGATAAAATACGTTTGAAAATCTCTGGGACTTGCTAATACAAGAGGCCATCACTATGTCAAGAAAACCACAGACTAAACCTACCTTCCTTATGTATTATTATTAGAATCACAGAGTTGTGGAGCCGGGAGGGTCCCTGTGGTCATCTAGTCCAACCCCCTGCAATGCAGGAATCTCAACTAAAGCATCCATGACAGATGGCCACCCAACCTCTGCTTTTAAACCTTCAAGGAAGGAGAGTCTACCCCCTTCCACGGGAGTCCATTCCACTGTTGATCAGCTTTTACTGGCAGAACGTTATTCTTATTGTTTCTTATTGTTATTTACTGCATTTTAAAACTACCCTTCAGCTGAAGTTCTCAGGGCAAAATACAAAGAGCACAGTAAAATACAACACATGGCTCTGCCACACTTCTGATTGTCCCACCACTTGTTCCCTGGGAAAACCCGCTCTTTATTGCTGCATTGGAGCAAATGTTGATTGTGTTTTCTGTGGATTGATGTTTGCTCTGATTCAGCAGTAAAGAGCAGCTGTAGAGATAAGAAAAGAAGAGTCGTTCCACTGTCTGGAGAGGTCACTTCCTGGTTCGCATGGATAAGTCGTTTTCAATAGAGCCCAGTGACGGAATCATGCGGCTGAACTGAGGCAGCACTGGGTGCTGAAATTTTTTGCCCCATAACAATTTTGTTTGCAGGGCAACCACCCCTGTGCTCCCATGTCATGCCACTGGTTATGTCTCAGGCCTCAAGGAAAAACTCATGGAAAGGGGAGTTAAGGGGAGTGAGAGAGATGCTACCATGTAAATGTGGTTCTTTTCCAAACCCTATGCCAGTGTTTCCCAACCTTGTGCCTCCAGCTGTTTTTGAACTACAACTCCCATCATCCCTGACTAGCAAGACCAGTGGCAAGGGATGATGGGAATTGTAGTCCAAAAACAGCTGGAGGCACAAGGTTGGGAAACACTGCCCTATGCTATTGGTGCAATATCTTGGACTATCTCATTGTGGATCAGGGTTTTTTTATTCATTGCTAGCAACATCCCCAAGTATTTGTGGTACATGATACCACCCTTTTCACTTACTGGATGCCGACAACTAGTATCTATCTAGGTTTTAATCCAGCATGGAGATGAATGCCTCCTTGGACTCACTTAAACTGACAGTTCAAACAGAATCTACTGTCATCATCAGCAGTCAAATGCACAACGTTCCTTGGGGTGGTTTACTCACAACCAAAGAAGTGAATTGTCTTGCTTTTTTCATATTGAGTGGAGTTTGATGTTTCTGTCTGGAGAGAGTTTGATTGGGTGGCCTCTAGTTAAAGAGAGATTAGATAATAGAACACTCTATTTAAAGGAAGAGTGGAATTGCCTCTCTTATTCAATGAACTTTATTGTTCTGTACCTGAACACCTGTGCACTGGCTAAAATTTACAGTAGCCCACCAGTAGGCTATTTCAGACCTCCAGGTTTCCATATTTTCCAGGGACAGTCCTGGATTTACAGAAGCCATCTTGGTTTCTGATTTGATCCTAGATTGTCCCAATTCTCCCTTAGGACGTCCCTTTTTGCATCAGAGAAATGTTGAAGGGTATTGAATTATCTGACCTCTGGGTCATCTGAAGGCAGCTCTGTATAAGGAAGGTTTTCTTTTGATGTTTAATGTTTTTTATGATTTTATATATGTTGGAAGCAACCAAGAGTGACTGGGGCAAGCCAGTCAGATGGGTCAGGTATAAATAGTAAAGTTATTGTTGTTATTGAATAGGATGTCCTTATTCTCTTCTGAGAAATATTGGAGGGTATGTTATTTCATTTTAAAAATTAGGATTTTGTGAACATTAGGATTTTGTAGGTGGATTTCCATGATTGCATCTGGAAAGGTGGGAGACGCTGAAGTAGTGGTGCTGTGCCAAAATAATGGAGGTGGAAAGGAAAACCAGATACAGCCATACCTCGAGTTGAATGTGCTTCAGCTTGAGCACTTTCGGGTTGAACTCTGTGGCAACCCGGAAGTAACGGAGCGCGTTACTTCTGGGTTTCGCCGCTCGCAAATGCGCAGATGCTCAAAATGACGTCACACACATGCGCAGAAGTGGCAAAACATGACCCACGCGTGCACAGACGCACAGTCGCATCTTACGTTCCATTCAGGATGAGAACGGGGCTCCGGAACGGATCCTGTTCGCATCCTGAGGTACCACTGTATGCTGCTCTTTTTGGCGATAGCTGTGCCTTTATTGAAATATTGAGTTTGGCCCAGGGTGTTATCATATTCAGGGCAGGGGTGCCAACTCACCCTCTGGATTGTGGGTGCCCACCGCCACAATGCGACGTCACACACCTGCACGTAGTGTGTGTGATGTCACAAGCACTACTTGTAGGTGTGTGTCTGTGTGACGTCACACAACCACAGTGAGGTGGCTGGTGGCAGTGGCTCCTCTTCCTCCTCCACTCAAGGCACCCCTTTCTGTGGGGAGGGACTCAGAGGCAGAGAGACTCTACCTCTGTGTCCAAGACCCCCCCCCCATTTTTTGGCCTCATTTGTTGGCTGCGGTGGGCAGAGCTGATCTGCTTTTCTCTTTGAGACAGAAACTGCTGCTCCTGCCAGCTTTTCTCATTGACTTTGTGGGTGCCCGGCCCCCACAATTATATTATTGTGGGTGCCCAAGTACCCACAGCCCCCTGGAGTTGGCTCCTATGGTTCAGGGTACAGAATACCTGTTATGTACTGAGCTTGGATCCTAGAACAATAGGCAGGTAGGATCCTAGAAGGCAGCAACCTGATTGGTCTGCAGGAGCCGCCCAATCAGGCTCCAGGAGGAAAAGAATCAGCAGCCTGATTGGCCTGCAGGAGCCACCCAATCTGGCTCCAGGAGGAAGTGAATCAGCAATCTGATTGGCCTGCAGGAACAGTCCAATCAGGCTGCAGGAGGGGAACTGAATCAGCCAATCACACGGGACCCATTGTGTAAATAATGTATATATAGCCAGAGGTTTTGGGAGAAAGCACTCACTCACTGTTTACCATGAGCTGAAAGAAAGAGCATGAAATCAACACTCAACTCCGAGTATATTTCAATACCCATGCGCTGTAAAAAAACAAAAACAAACAAAAAACTGAGAATATAACACACACACACACACCGGCTTCTCAGCAGATTTTATTTTGTGTGTGGATGTAATAGTACTGTAAGTCTTCTGGGCACTGCAACCATTTTATAAGCTGCATCGATAATGTACACAAATTATCATTCCCGTGAATGGCTTCTTTTCACTTCGATTGCTTTTTTAAATGGGGGGTATGCAATTTCTGTGCAGTACTGTTGATTATACCACTCATGCTTATTATTAAATCCTGTCATTGCTGAATTATTGAATAAAAACCCATGTTTAATATTTTAAGAATTGCCTTGCGCTACAAGATATCCCTACTAGACTCCCTGCAGCAAAAGGCTGAGTAATTGACACATGTTGACTCTGGGACTGGAGGCATGACTTGAATGGTAAATATTTGAAGATGGGGAGCTCTCCCTCCCTGCTGCCAATTCTCTGTAGACAGCATATTCAGCAAACAGCTTAATTTGAAAACTAGAATGACAGCTTTCTCATGGTCTCGGTGCTTAATTCTCCCTTTCAGTTTTAGCATTTCCCCTTTATTTTCCAACAGCGCAGCATAACTATATCATCAGGCCTCTGATCAACAATAGACCATCCACTTGATTCAGTTACATCGAATGAATGGAAAGTCATTTCCTGCCATTCTGGTAACATACATTTCTTTTAATACTCCTAGTTACTGACGAGTTCCTTTTTAAAACACACTCACTCACACACAAATGAGAAAAGGAATGAGATGAGAGCTAGTTGCTTTCAAGGACATATCAGCTGCTGGAATATTTTCTGTTTAAAAAGAAAGAGAAATAGATGGCCATATTTGGTTATGTATATGGAAAGAAGGGATGAGAATCCCTCAGTGTATTAAGGCGGGACAACCTATTAATTTCCGTTTCTCCTTTTTCTGATCTTAAATGGTCTGCCCAATTTCTGCATCGGTTTGTACATTTTGTAAAATTCTGCACAAAAATTCATATGTGTTTCAATTGCTTTTGTGTGCCTGCAGTCTTGCATAATAGACACATTTTTGAATGCAGTTGCTGAAATATGATGTATGTGCATATTATTTTAACCAAGATGTGCATTTTTGTGCTCACGTTGCTCTAATATATGCTTTTTTTGGTTGGAATATTGCATCATAGGATTCAGGGGAGTGTGAATTTTGAAGAATAACTGTGTTTGGTGTGTGTATAAGTTTGGGAAGTCTGAATTAGGGTACGTTTGCATTAAATTGTGACACCCCCCCCCAAAAAAAATCTGTTGGATCCAGTAATTGTTATTTTGAAATACTATATTTTAATTAAATGTTTAAGGGTCGCATATATATTGAAATTTAGAGAACAAAGATTTAAACTTGCTGGGAATACAAATATAGCTGATACGACAACTCACGTGAGAGCAGTCTACTTTCATCGTGACTGACTCTGCCAAAGTTATCCTTATATTGCTCTGGAAATGTCTTCTGAGGGAAAACAAAACAAAACATTTTTTTGTACAATATAAGCCAATGAGTCTCAATCCTCCCTCCAGATTTATTTACCTTTCCAAAAGTACAATCTATACATGTCAACTCAGAAGAAAATACTGCTGTCTTCAATAGGACTTACCCCAACTCTCTAGGAGTGCAGCCAAAATGTGGTTGCTCCCTTTACCCATTCCTTACATAGCTAGTCAATCAAATCCACTCCACTTCCCAGTGGGGAGAAGTTGTGGTGAACCACATGGCAATCCACTCCCCTCCGGGACAGGGGATGAAGTCCCGCATCACCCGGAGGTTCCCGGCCATGTCATTCGCCAGCCAGCCTACCCGCTGGCTGGGGGCGCGTGTTGAGGGGCCTGGTAGGAATTTTTCTACTTGGCAAATTGGCATGGGCCATTTGGTTTTTGCCTACCCCATAGCAATCGTCACAACTTTGGCGGTTAGGCATTGGTTGATCTTATGATGTTGGAGGGGAGGTGTGGCCATCACCTGCCCCTCCAAGCTTAAGGGTATTCCGTTAAAGGAATTCGGGAGTGTAGATCTTGTCTGAAGCCTGGGGCGGGGCTAGGGCCATGCCACGACCCCATCGGGAGCCCAGGGGGAGCTCGAGTTGGTTTGCATCGATGGGGCTCCCCCTACCAGTGGTTGACCCTTACAGGACTCCCTGTATGATGAGCAGGAGTCAGATATAGTTGGGTCAATTCCAGTGCCTAAGCCAATA
Source organism: Podarcis muralis (assembly GCF_964188315.1). Lineage (NCBI taxonomy): Eukaryota > Metazoa > Chordata > Lepidosauria > Squamata > Lacertidae > Podarcis > Podarcis muralis. Next base: position 17,860,502 of record NC_135659.1, on the reverse strand, counting down.
CCTCTCACATTCTGTAACCAATAAAGTTGTGGCCTAAATTTGCCCAATAACATTAACCTAATATCCATGTCCTTGTGTCTTACTCATCAATGAGGAGGTGGTCTCGGGCTCTCAACACGCAATCAATCAATCTCCTTTATTGGCATAGAAATGTAGCTAGTCAAAGAACTTAGACTCTGCATTTGTCCCATGTGGGCCAATTTAATTCCTGTGTGACTGCAATCCTATTATTCCCTGAGACTTAGTTCATTCATTCATTGGGACATATGCTAATATCCAGGCTGTGTATAAAACCCAAAACTATTTTACTCCAGCCATATATATATGGTAGCAAGATATCATGGATTCCATATCTATGTGACACTCTAGTGCGATAAACCAGGGAGGCCAAAAAGTCAAACTCATGAGTGACACAGAGCTTATGAAGGGATGGGGCTATTTCTGTAATTTTTGACTCAGTTCTCCATTGTTCCCATTAAGTCAGGTGTGGGGGAACTTTGGCCCTCCAGATGTTTCTGAATTACAACTCCCATCATCTCTGGCCAATGGTCATACTTGCTGGGGCTGACTGGAGTTGTAATATATGGAGGGCCAAAGGTTCCCTATACTTGCATTAAGTTCAGTGGAACATAGAATTATAGAACTGTAGAGTTGGAAGCAGTGGCGTAGCGTGGGTTGTCAGCACCCGGGGCAAGGCAAATAATTTGCGCCCCCTAACCCGTGGATTTGTGCCCCCTAACCCGTGGATTTGCGCCCCCTAACTTATGGATTTGCCCTAACCCCAGATGTTGCGCCCGGTGCGGCCGGCCCCCCCTGCACCCCCCACGCTACGCCACTGGTTGGAAGGGACTCCAAGTGTCATCCAGTCCAACCCTCTGCAATGCAGAGAAGTCAGCTAAAACATCCATGACAGATGGTCAGCCAACCTCTGCTTAAATCTGACTGAGAAACAGATGAATGAGGACAGGCTCTGTTCTTTTCCTCAATCAGACGCAAGGGGAAATTCAATACATTCAATAGGCTCCTACCTCATTTATAGACCGAAGAGCATCTCTTACTTTATATGGGAAGTTGTCTCCCCAAAGTAGTGATTTTTTTCCTTCCAGAAGAGTGAAAGCTAGAAATTCAGTTGTGTGGAGGAAAGGATCTCCAGGACAGCTGCTTACAGACACAGGGTCATCATGGCTGTAGCTTTTGTATTGTTGTGCTCATCACACGTCTTTGGACATTGAGGAATTCTAGGGGTACAGTGATGACCTAGATTTGGTTCCCTTTTGAAGAAGGTGACTAGAGGTTTATTGGTGCTTGGAAATACTGCATTTATTTACAAATACACAAGCTGAGTGTAGGTGGACATGTAGCTTAAATACTCCAAGAGACAGCCAAAGTCTACTGTTCTCACATCAGATTTCCAGCAATACAGCGAGCATCTTAAGTTGCTTGCAAAGCCTGAACTCAGTCTCTTCCTCCGAGTCAAACTGCAGCCTCACATACAAACATCTGGATTACCTCAACCTTAGCTGGAAAGTCTTCCCCTTTCTCTGTTTTTTGCATATTCAGAACCATCCCAAAATGATCCTGTATCAAGAAGCAATTGTGTAAATATTTAGTCCCATGACAACATTTCACTTATGCTTAAACATCCTCTTCTCTGCATTAAAAAAAAAAAAAAAGATTGAGCATGAATATTTTTACATCTAGCACATCTCGAAAATATTTGGTGCCTCTCCAAATAAATGAGGGCCATCTGGCACCTGTCAGGCAGGTCTGTTTTGCCCCTACAAAAATGTGTTTATGTTGTAAGAAATAGAGATTTCCTTACTTTAATTTGACATCTCTTGTTGCATGTGAGATGCAAATATACATATTTGTATCTAAACCATTATGCTGCATGCATGCGCTCTAAAATCATGAGGCCCTTATTATGAAATTGTGCTCCCTGTATTAGTAGCATCTGACTGCAGAGTGAACCCAAGACAGTTACAAAGCTGCTCCCCATTCATGCATTGGTTGAAGCTAAGCCCTGAAGACTTCTCAATGTGATCATCAGCAAGTTAACTTGGACACCATTCCACGGGAATGGTGAAGTTCCACTCATGTAAGCCATTTGAGGCAATGTCCTGCTGCTCCTGCCAAGATGTTCTCAATCGGATGGAAGTCCAAGGGAGAATATTTATTTAAAGCCAGATGGCAAAATCTGGCTGGGCATCTTTGAACTCATTGAAGGTAAAAGAGCGCGATCTCCTTCTGAGAGCAGAACAGCCATGAGGTCTGCCGTGGAGTAAGTCTAGGTAAAGGTTGGACCTCAGGAAGCGTGGGTAACAGTCTTGCTCCATCAGGGCATAGATTTTGGTCTGCGCAGCATCAAATGTGTTGCGTGTCGGGTGACTCATGCTCTGACTGGTGCATGTTTTGGTGTTAAAGTCAAGGTTGACCTAGAAAGAAAGAGAAAGAGGGGAAAAAACACCTCATATGGCAAAGCAAATATTATTGATGGCGTTTCTCAAGCTTCTCTCTTAATGAGTACAGTGGTACCTCAGGTTACATACGCTTCAGGTTACATACGCTTCAGGTTACAGACTCCGCTAACCCAGAAATAGTGCTTCAGGTTAAGAACTTTGCTTCAGGATGAGAACATAAATTGTGCTCCGGTGGCGCGGCAGCAGCAGGAGGCCCCATTAGTTAAAGTGGTGCTTTAGGTTAGGAACAGTTTCAGGTTAAGTACGGACCTCCGGAATGAATTAAGTACTTAACCCGAGGTACCACTGTACATGACTTACCGTACAAGTTCACATTCAAGTCCTGTGCATACAGGAATCATGTACAAGCTGACGTGATTTTCCACACATGACCAAGGAACAGATGTTGTTGAACTCCAGCTCCCATAATCTGTGACCGTTGGTCTTGCTGGCTGGGGCTGATGGGAATTTAACAACATTTGAAGGGCCACAGGTTTTCTATCCCTGCAACAGATGCTTGACTACATATAGGCTTGTGAAATTGTTTCTTTTGGATCAAGGATACACATGTTCTAGACCCTTTTAGACCATGAAGTTCATTAGGCGACTAAGGGAAAAATATGGTACCCTGCTTCAAGACCTTAAGATTGTATGGAAGTGGGGAGGGAAGAAAAAATATTGTTAACAAGTGCGTCACGTGGTTTTGTGGCATTTTATCCGTAATGTAGGGGGATTCACCATATCTGCACTGTTGCATAAAGTTATTTATCCACTCTGGCTTTTAAAGTGTGCTGAGAAGATAAATTCTAATACTTGCAATTTTGTTCTAAATGGCAAAGTGTCTTTGGACTAAAAGGGGAAGTCAGCTATCTGATTTATGTGAGATTTGGGGGGAAGTTGTGTGTGGCTACTGCTGGGGGGAAAACCTCAGTTTCTGCTGAGTTTCAGCCTTAACAGTAAGCTTCTACACCATAGTTTAATTTTCAAAGCACTCTTATACAATTTAACAGCCATGCCCCCACTGCCAAAGAGTTTTGGGAACTGTAGTTTGTCAGGGGTGCTGAGAGTATCTGGAGTCACCTCACAGAGCTACAGTGCTTAGTACCCTTCACAAACAATTCACAGGATTCTTTGGGGTGAGGATGTAATCTAAAAACCAGTTAGATCTCATTGCAACAGCATGGTAAAATCACGTCTTAAGGAGTTTGGGACATTTTAAAGGCAGTCACACGTTCATGTTTTATTAATGAAAATGATAAAAATTATATTGAAAATAGCAATAATAATAAAAATAAATAAAAATAAAGGCAGTCACACAACCCCTATCAACATGCAGGACTCGAGCCGAGTCCCACTAAGGTCAGTCATCACATTGTTGCAAGGTGAGCACACAGGGAAAGGGGAGGCTGCTGGCAAACCCACGCAGCTCCCACACTCACTGGGGCATGTCGGAACTCTGCTTGGCCAAGCCGATAAGGCCTCATCTTCCTCCGAGCTGAGCCTTTGAAATCGCCTCCGACATGTTTAATGACCTGAGCCTTTGATAAGGCCCCAAGCACATTCTATCCAGCAGGGTTTCCAGCACAGGGAAGAGACGAGAGGTTTGGCTACATTGTAAAGAGTTTTATTTCTAAACTACGCAGAACAGAAAAGACATCCTCTCTCTATGAAAGCAGAGAGCAACTGATCAAAGGAACAAAGGAAACAGGAAACCACTAATGTCACATCCTGTTTCCCCTTCCCGTGAGACTTGAAGGTCTCTGGAATGCAAACAGAGTCCTGTGACTCCACGCAGCTGCACAGTGATAACAGAAACTAACAGGGCGCCCCTGAGAGGCCAGCGCCCTGGCACACCGCACCACTAAGACCAATGGGAAAGACGGCTCTGCATTCTACCGTGGACTGTCAAAAGCGTATTGGAAACAAGATGTCGAACATTACTTCTGGAAGATGACCAGGCTTGGGTTTCAGTGAGCCTTCATGAGAAGAATATGTCAATGGGGTTGAAGATCTCTTTTCCCCAATTCAGTCTGGCCAAGAGACTTCCTGCTTTATTGTACCAGTCATGGTAGTACATATGGATGGAGGTTATCTCCTATAATAAGATATGCTAATATGCAGGTCTTCCCTACTTGACATGATGGGCATTTGGCTAGTAAGATACAATTAAGAACCTGGACTGAAACATCAACTGTGTGTATATTTGTTTACATGTGATGTGTCACTAATACACCATCATTAGTACCGCCTTTTGGAATAAATCTGTAATCAATCTTTTTAGACTATGATTATTACCTCAATGCTGTGTTTAAGCTGGTGATTTGTTTTATTCATTTGGCTTATTATCTGAAATCTTGGCAATGTAATAGGAATGGTTTGTATGTAACACTAATTACATCTATAATTATGGGTTTAGCAGACAGATGAAAAGTAATTCTAATGTATCAGCATCAAATATAGGCAGATACATATGGTCACATAAACTAATATTTGTACTTCAAGTTGATGTTGTTGTGGTAGCATGTGCTATAATTTTCCCGACATGTTTTCAAACTGTGGCCTCAATGCAGACAAGGTTAAGCAGCATTCAGCACAAGGCCATGCATTTTTACTCAGAAATAGGTTCTACTGTGTTCAATGGGGCTGACATCCTAGCAAGTTGGTTTGGGGTTTCATCTAGGTTAGTCTATTTGTCCATCTTGCCTGCTATTGTTTTCTCTTCCAGGCAGAGGTTTTTCCTACCAAATGTTGCCTGAATATTTTTAAACTTATGCAAGGCAGATTGCGCCAAAAGGATCGTTTTCACTATACCTCTTTCGGAGCTTCTTTTTCTATGAAGGTCTCATAAATGGTCTTTGCTTTGAGTGAAAGTTGGGAAGCTTCTGTGTTCTTCTTGTAATCTTCACATGCCATCCAAAATTCAATGTTCTCTTCACTAAACTCACTTTTCAGGAACCTTGTGAATGCATCTAATCCACCTACAAAAGAGATAATCATTCAAAGCAAGGCATATTAAGTAATAAAACATAATTACATTTCTTCAATTGAAGTTTAAACAGAAACACCCTTTTCAGTATAATAATAATAATAATAATAATAATAATAATAATAATAATAATTTATTACTTATACCTCACCCATCTGGCCGGGCCTCCGCAGCCACTCTGGACCGCTTCCAACAGGATATTAAAAACACAATAAAACATCAAACATTAAAAACTTCCCTAAACAAGGCTGCCTTCAGATGTCTTCTAAAGGTCAGATAGTTGTTTATTTCCTTGACATCTCGTAGGAGGGCATTCCACATAGCATGAGAGGTCAAAAGCCAGGCTAGTTATCTCCCTGATAACTAGGTTTTCTATAATTTTGTTTTCTTTTGAAAAATGTCCAGTTACAAAATCAATTGTCTGTTGTGATTTAGTTCAGACACATATTCAGAAGCTCAGTGAAAACTTGACTAATCGCTAGAGAGTATAAGACCTAAATGGGGGTATGGGAATAAACGTTTAGAAAATAGAAGGCCCCACATCCCTTTTCTATGTTCAATGTGACAAAAATGTTATAGGGTGCGTGTGGAAAACACCTCCCCTTTCTTGTCCCCGTCTTGCCAAATGATCAGTGAAATTATATTGATTCTATTTTAGGGATATTGACACCTGAGTTTTTCTTATTCCTGCATGGCCGTATCTGCACCATACCTATAAGTACTATAATACCACTTTAACAGTCATGGGTTCCGCCAAAGATTCTTGGGAACTGTAGTTTGTTAAGGATGCTCAGAGTGGTAAGGAGATTGCTATTCCCCTTACAAAGCTAGAATTCTCATAATCAAACCCTATTCCCAGGAAACTCAGGGACGGGAATAGGTGTTTCCTAACAACTCTCAGCACCCTTAACCAATGGCAATTCCTGGGATTCTTAGTTGGAAGTCATGACTATTAAAGTGATAGCATTGGGCTTTAAATGTGTGGTGTAGAAGTGAGCAATGTTGAAATTTACATGCTGACTCTTGTCCAACTTTGTAAAGTGGTACCTTGGTTCTCAAATGCCTTAGTACTCAAACAACTTGGAACTCAAACACTGCAAACCCGAAAGTAAGTGTTCCGGTTTGTGAACTGTTTTTGGAAACCGAACGTGCTCTGTTTTGAGTATTATGCTTCCAATTTGAGTGCCACACTTCCATTTTGGGTGTTACACTGAGTTCTATCTGTTTTTACTATTTATTTTGTGTTTTTGTTTTTGCGGCTCTTTTTTGTGACTGTGTGGAACCCAGTTCAGCTACTGATTGATTGATTGATTGTGTGACTGCAGTACATTGTTTATTGCTTTCATTTTATGGATCAATGGTCTCGTTAGATAGAAAAAATCATGTTAAATTGCTGTCTTAGGGGTTGTTTTTAAAAGTCTGGAACGGATTAGTCCATTTTGCATTACCTTCTATGGGAAAGCGCACCTTGTTTTTGGAATGCTTTGGTTTTGGAACGGACTTCCAGAACGGATTGAGTTTGAAAACCAAGGTACCACTGTAAATGCACAGCAATAGGTGTCAGTTGTCTGATCAATCAAATTCAGCATTGGTTGATAACCAGATTGTGCTAAGCTGATTTGCATCCCTACTTTTAAATGTTACATTTTACGAGGTTCCTAAGAGCAGCAAAAAAGTTTTAGGGCAGCATGAGTAGACCCATTGAAAACAAGGAATTTAAGTTGGTCATGCCCATGGATTTAAATGGTTTACTCTGAGTATGGGGGGGACGGACTCATGTGCAAATGCAAAACCACCATAGATCACAATGTACTTGGCTTTTAACCTTACAATGAGCAAGCCTTTTCCTTACTGTAATTCCTAATGGTGTATGACATTTGAAGAGTCTTTTTGATATGAAAGATCTCTACTTCCAACAAATAATCATTTACAATTCTCTGCAAATATATAAAGTGGTACCTCGGGTTACATACGCTTCAGGTTACAGACTCTGCTAACCCAGAAATAGTGCTTCAGGTTAAGAACTTTGCTTCAGGATGAGAACATAAATCGTGCTCTGGCGGCGCGACAGCAGCAGGAGGCCCCGTTAGCTAAAGTGGTGCTTCAGGTTAAGAACGGTTTCAGGTTAAGTACGGGCCTCCGGAATGAATTAAGTACTTAACCTGAGGTACCACTGTAATGTACAAGTAACTTAACCCTCAACTGTCTACGAGGATTCCTCACATCACCTTTGAGCAATATGGCCCACTGAATAATTGTCTCCTCTGGAGAAGCTCAGCCACATCTAAGTTTCCTCAGGTCTGTTTTCTGATCAAAATTCAAGGCCACGCTCCACAGGAATCCATTTGTTGTTGGAAGTCGGACTTAATAGACTTCCTCTGTTTACACATGGCTAGTCCTCCACCACAGAAGAATAATCACAAATGAGACATTTCAGCATGAAATATAGTTCTGAGCCCACTTTCAAAATGAAAGAAAGTGTGTGTGGAGGGGGACCTTTTATGCAGCATAAATCCAGCTGAAAACCCTAACACAAACCTTTCTGTGAAATCAGTTCGTCAAAAGATTCGCCCCACTTCTTCACAGTTTCAGGGGTTTCACTGCGAGAGACCAAAAAAAGAGAGAGTGGGGTAAGGAAAAATAGTTATGCATTTTGAGTAATTTGGAGGATTTCCTCTACAACACATTATCTCCTATTGCTGTCAGTTTGCCATATTTTACACAGCGTTGAATCAGATTGCTTTGCAAAGGGGAGCTCTTTCCCTCAAGCCTTCAAAAACTGTTTCTCTAATTTTGCTGACATTTCTCCCACTATTGAATTGTGCAGATCCCCACACCCCCATCTTCAAAGTGTTGAGGGGGGGGGGGAAGTACCGTACTTTTCTGTGTATAAGACTAGGCTTTCCCTCTTAAAAATCATTCTAAAAAGTGGTGGTCGTCCTATACGTGGGTAGTGAATAGGGCGGATGTTTGATTGACTGCTGCCACAGCTGTCAGTGGCTATTGTGCATGTTATTGGTTGCTGCGTCAATGGGTAGTGTCGATTGGCTGACGCTGCGGCAATTGGCAGCTTCTGCCAGTGAGGGGACAGATGGGAGGCGGATTTTGTGACGCATACAGGTGAGCGATATTCAGCATTGCCCCCTAAAAAAAGCTCATAACCTTTTGCCATCTCCGATACGATAATCTTTATTGTCATTATCCCATACAGAACAACGAAATTGAAAAAATCTACATCAGACATTCAAAAACCAACAAGCCTGCTATCCCAGCTATCCCAGCCTGGTTAGCCCCCTAAAATTCTGATACCCCATAATTAAATACAATATAAATAATTCATCCTAACAAACCCTGACTCCTCTCCAGGGACCTCTCAGCCACAGCGTCTGCACGTGTCACCATCTTTAGAATTTTTCTCCCCCCATTTCTGAAATTTCAGTCCTCCCAAAATAGGGGGCATCTTATCCATGGGGGGCGTCTTATAGACGGAAAAATACGGTACTTTCCCACAGATATTATTTTGTTGTGTCCCTGGTCTTTAAATAAATAATAAAAAAGCCCAACCATTCTCTATGGTAAAGATCATAAGACAATGGGGTCAGCCGTCTTTTCGAAATGGTGAGGAGAAAAGCACAAAAGCTAAAACGAACCGCTTTCACTGAGATGGGGTTTCAAATGCAGCCTGTCTAAGAATCTGTGACCACAGGCTATTTTTAACAGTTCGCAGGAAGCTCTATGGTTTATGGGAACAAAGATGCATACGCAGTGGCCCCGTAACAATTTTAACACACGAAGCCTGTCGTTTTTTTCAACAGCAAAATAACATTTTTCAAATGTCATGCTATTTCTGAAGCACCGGATTTTATTTTATTTTATTCTGGTGGCAGGGAACGGGCAAGGACAGTGTATTTTTTTTAAAAAAAAAAATCAAATATGGCAGACTGTGAATTTTGTTTATTGATCTCTGGTTCTGTTGTTCACAGAAAGGTAAGTAGAGATTTCATTCGTTCTCCCTGCGAAAAGGTTTGGGGAATGACCTTTCGTAATATTTGCTTGGCTGCCCTTTAGGGCTGTAGGACTTATGATTAAGGCAAATTATTACACAGCACTTCATAGAGTAACGTAAGCTGAAAGAAAGGCTGCAGTTCCCAAGGAGGTTACAATATAAATTTTAGATAGCTTGGGGAGAGATAGACAGCAGAGAGAGGGGGAAGCAGGGCAGGCAGGCAAATTAAATGACAGCAAAACAAGGAAAAACAAGAGAAAGAGAGAGATCAGGAGGGGATAGGTGAGTTATTAAGAGGCTCACACAACCACGTGATTTTAGTATAGTCAGGGGGTGAAACTCACAGAAAATCTCTGTTTATAGGAAATATATTGCTGTTGTATGTTCTTATTTATTTATTTAATAAACTTATTAGTCACTTGTAACCTGAAGGTTTCTAACTGACTTACAGCAAAGAAATCTATATACGCATACATAATACCATGGCGGGGGCAGGAGGGAGATCTTATATTCCATTGATATTTTGTATAACATAACAAAAACAACAACAACACAACAGCTGTATAAATATTAGCAAACAAAACCCCACCTTTCTTTTCTCCCAACCTTATACTCTATATGACATTAAAGTTTCACAATGAATACAACTGATCTGCAGAAAGGACTTTATGATCTGAAAAAAATTAGACCATACATGTACTTTTGTAACCCAGGAAAATCTTTAATAAAAACAAATAATGATAATGATATTAATAATAATAATAAATGGTGGCTGCTGAACCAATGCAATTTAAGAATTTAAAGTGGATTGGCTACATTTTCCTTCAAAATTATAAATGCAAAATGCTTTGTATGTCAGCATCACAAAAGAAATAGCAACACTCACATAATAAACAAAGCAATATCCACACCCACCAATTAGCATATAAGCAAAACCTCAACCCTGTTGCCTTAAGTTCATATTGTTTCATTATTGACTACAGCCTAACTGGCTGCATCTTCTGCACACCCCACCCAGTTTAGAATATCACACGCTCCTTTGGCTTAATGGGAAGTTGAGTATGGGCAGCAAGGCAATTTTGAAAGAGTCCAAAACAGAAAAGGAGAAACAGTTTGAATTATAGTGCCTGCTTGCTGCTACTTTTGGGGAACTGAAGCTTGCTGAGGATTAATCAGTTTGTTTATGCATGTCCTCAGTTCTCAGCTGCTCAACCTGTACTCTTTCAAATAAGCAGTTACTCCAAAATTACCACGCAGTTCTCGTAATCTTTGCTCAAAAGGAAACGGATTCCATTAAGCACCTGATCACTTGGAGAGGTGAAGAATGTTAAACTACGTATATAGATAAATGGCACAGGTCTCATGCTGGAGATCTTCTGGAATCGGACAGGGCTACTGCCTGGTATAGGGACATGGTTGACACTGTGGGTTAAACCACAGAGCCTAGGACTTGCCAATCAGAAGGTCGCAGTTCGAATCCCCACGACGGGGTGAGCTCCTGTTGTTTGGTTCCTGCTCCTGCCAACCTAGCAGTTCGAAAGCACGTCAAAGTGCGAGTAGATAAATAGGTACCACTTCAGCGGGAAGGTAAATGGCGTTTCCGTGCACTGCTCTGGTTCGCCAGAAGCAGCTTAATCATTCTGGCCACATGACCCAGAAGCTGTACACCAGCTCCCTCGGCCAATAAAGCGAGATGAGCACCGCAACCCCAGAGTCAGCCACGACTGGACCTAACGGTCAGGGGTCCGTTTACCTTTACCTTACTGCCTGGTATTATTGCCCCCCCCCACTCACCTTGAAGCCATTGCCAGTTTCTCAAATTTGTGAAGTTGGGCATCTGGGTGCAATTCAGACTTCTGCAACAGGAGACTCAACCGGTTATTCTTTTCCCGATTCCTACAAGAGAATTTGAGCCACTACATATCACCACTGCAAGAGATTTTCAAAGGCTTCCCCTTTGCTAACGCACAACGTTTCTGAAAAGCTGATCATTTCCCTCTCACATGCCGTTGCACTAATGTTGATGTTATTTCTCCCATGTTTGCTATAGAGAATAACAAATTTCTCACTTACACCTTTGCATATATTTACATGTTGAATCACCTGCAAAGGGTAAATGAAAGTCTTTTCATCTTAACACTCAGATTTAGCTTGTAGGTGGGGAAGGGATGTGGATTTAATTGTAGTAAGCAAAGAGAGAGGGTCAAGGTCTTCTGGTGCTAGTAAAAAACCCTACTAAAACAAGGAAACGTAACACAAATTGCAGCATTAAAACTGTTAACTACAAATTAGGTAAGAACTACAGCAGACATTTGTTTGTCACCAAAAAGAGCTACTCGATTTTCTCCTTCTCTCCCCTCACAATACGTAGTATTACACAGGAATGGATAGATTGATTTTATTTGTGGTCCATACCAATTTCATATGTATCCATTCATAAGTCTGTTCCATCACATTCTTGCATTAATGTGTGATTTGGCAATTTTTGTATTTAAGAATATTTTATTACAAGTTAGGTTTTTAAATATGAGTGAAATCCAATTAAGTCATCAAGTAAAGCCACTGAAATCAAGAGACTTTAGTCCAATGAATTCGATGGGTCTCCTATGAGTCTGTCAAACATTGGATGTCACCCTATGCATTTTATCTCAGTGTATCCATTCCTAAGCATATTGAACCCCAAAATATGAAATGTGCTACAATGTTCTGCACAATGTCTTTGCAATGTCTTTGCAACTGTATTGCAAAATTCAGAGATGTGCAAAATCCAAAGGATAATTAACACTCCAGTTCATGCATTAGTTTGGGAGGTGCAAATTAGGTCAGTTCACTTAAAAATGTGGATAGAACTACATTCTCATTCATCCCTACTAAGAAAAATAAATTTGTTATGCGGTGCCATCACACTTTGAGCTCCCCTGTCCCACTCCAATTCATCGATTGCCATTTGTTGAGGTGAGGAAACTCAGAGTGTAATAGCATCATATCAGATGTCATTAGGAAGAGAGAGATTTGTGGGGCTGGAGTTTTCGACAACAGCCAGAACATCTAGTTCCAGCCTTAGCTGAGACATTAGCAAAGGCCTGTTTTAATTACCAGGTTTATTATTTGAAAACAATCAATGTAATGCAATTAAGTCTCTGTACATAATTCTCACCCTGGCAGTTCCTAATTTACAAACTCCACTAAAAATGACCCTGGAAAGTTGGAACTAAGACCTTGCCATACTCTTAGGGAGCCTTGCATGCTTGGAAAATGCCCAGTTGTCACGCATTGTTTCTAACTGGGTTGGCAAATAAGAAGTAACATAACATAATAGCAGCAGCAAATTATATGTACACCAGTTAAAAATTGTTGTAATTAAGAAGTATATAAATCAAACTTTGACAAAAGGAAAGTAAAAACCAAGCTCCCTATAACCTGAGAACCAGCTTTTTTAAGTAAACAGAAACAATATATCTACCCCCCCCCCGGGATGCTATATGGCTTACCATTAAAGCAAAAGAGTTTAAGTATTTGTTAGCAAATTGATACGTCAGCACTTGAAACTTCACAAGGGAGTGTTTTTCACCCTATTGGCAGTGTAAGTCTTGCTTTATAATTCAGGGTATTATTTTTGGAGGTATTGAAGGGCTTGTGCACCATGTCTTTTGTGGCCCCTTTTCCTATGTGAGTCCTCCTCTTCTTCTCCATTGTCACCACTACAGCTTCACCTGCCCTCTTCCTCTGGGCCTAATCCATATAACGAGAGAGAGAGAGAGAGAGAGAGAGAGAGAGAGAGAGAGAGAGAAGTGATGGCTGTCACCCCTGTCACTGTCCTTGACTCTGTCACCTCCCAGATTTGGGGGCAGTTAAGCTCTACTGATTCCAGTGTCATGCAGGTCAACCCAACTCCCTAAAAATAAATAATGTAGAGCAGCACATAAAGTTTCCAGACTGCACTGTGTTTCTGACACTGTAGGCTCCAGTCAATTGAAGTTTATGTCGCAATACATCTGCTAACCTTTCAGATACTAGCAGAGACTGCCATTTTTGCTGTTGCACATTTGCAAAGCTTTGGGAATGTTCAGAGTAGCTGAGTAAAGCTTGTACCGGAGAATCAAGGTCATGGTCCCTTTTCCTTGGAGCTGCAGCCACATGCAGGAGAATATTGGAATATTTTCCCCTCCCTCCCTAAAGGGCTGTTGTCCGTGCCTTGCAACAGAAGGCAATCATCAACCACTCCCTTGTGCAGACAACAAAACATTCATCCTACAAAGGCAAACACCACAGCCTCTTACCTGCTTTTTGTGTCTGGCTTTGACCCCTCTTTATGCATGGATTTCATTACTTTATACAGCGATTTCACTCTTGAAGTAGGATTTAGCTGAGGCGACAAAAGCAATGGATTCTCCATTTTTCTCTTGCCAGCTTCCTCTGAATATACTTCACTCTTCTCTTTTTCAGTTTTCATGTGACACCTTCTCAGTGTTGGTTTCCTATAAGCAGTTTCTCATGCGGTCTCCGTCTTGATTTGGTATTGGTTAAAGGCCCCTAGAGTTTGTGGGAGGAAGCTCCCCCCTCCCAATCGGCCTAGCTCGAACATCGAGTACATCAGATCTTTCAGTGCTCTCTTCTTCAGCTGCTGTTTCTTTTTTTCAGGCCTGATTACTAACGGGCCAACATTTTGCAAGTCATAAAGATAAACAAAGGCTTTCCCTCGGATGTAGCTTGCGGTTAGTGTATGTGGAACATGATCGACTGTCAGACACATTTGGCATAATGTGTATTGAAACCAAACAAAGAGTCAAGGATTTTGACGAGAGAGAGAGAGAAATGTATTTCCAAGTTATTTGTGTGTCATTCTTCATTTACAAAATTCACACTGCCTTATGTGGATTGTCAGCAGTAACAAGAGTCACCTTACATAGCACTATCAAACCGATAGTTACGTAAATTCACCTTTTGCAAGTACTGCTTCTTGAAGTTGTTACGTTTGACACTGGTATTTGCTAAGACATACGTGGAACACAAAAAGCTTCTATTTGGACATTATGTTTAGAAAAACTGATTCATTTGTACATACTTGGAACACAAAAGCTTCTATATGGACATTACGTATATAAGAACTGATCTATTTGTATTTCCTGTTCTAAATGTTGGTCCTTAATTGCCTCTACTCAACTAGATAATGTGAAAAGAGTTATGCTTATATGATGTATAAAGAATTTATATAGTTAAACGCAACCAGTTACGTTGTGGGTATATTTGTAACGAGAGTCACAGCAATGCTCTAGCATCATATGCTTCCAAACCATTCGTGTTATTTGTATATAGAACTTCATAGAATCATAGAAACTTAGGGTTGGAAGGGACCCCAAGGGTTTTTCAGTCCAACCCAACAATGCAGGAATCTCAGCTAAAGCCTCTATGACAGGTGACCATCCAACCTCTGCTGAAAATCCTCCATGGAAGGAGAGAGTCCACAACCTCCTGAGGGAGACCGTTCTACCTTCCTCCAAAACAATGAAGGCTGGTGTGGAGAAATGTTGAGTCTGTCCATTTATGCTTTGAATAAGGTTTGTGTGACCTACTGGATGTAAGGGGGCAACGATCAGAGATGGAGACATTATGCTACTGCCTTGTAGTAACTTAAGGTTACCAGATTTTTTTCAAAGAATCTGGGGACCCTTTTTTTTTTTTAAAAAAAAGAGGGAATATTTTTTCTAAAAATTATTATTATTATTATTTTAAAAAGAAGTAATATCTTCTCTTCTGTTGTCTCCTCTGTCACACGGACTTCCTCTGGGCCTTAGCCTGCTCTCTTGGAGCGCTTGCTGCCATGGAGTAGGCTCGGGTTGGGCCTGGGCTCAGCCATGTGTCCTTGCCTTCCCGGTGCTCTCCCACATCTCCTCCTTGGCGGTGGCAGCGCGGCAAGGTCAGGGCTCCCCTCTTCTTTTCTCCTTCCTCTTCCTCTCTCTTCCTTCTCCTCCTCCTCTCCTCTTCACTGTGTCAGCTCTGGGGGTTTTACTGGCCCCGGAGCGCTGTCGGGCCATTGGCTGGGTAGCCAGGCACTCTCTCCCCCAGCTCGATTTGGGTTGCGGGGGGGGGGGGTCAGCAGTTCCCCCAGTTGACATGCCAGGTGTCCCCGGTTCCCCCTCAGCAGTGGCAGTGGCAGTGGTAGCACAGTTGGCTCTGGCTGGCTTCAGGAGCTGCTCACTGCCGTTACGCCCACCATTTTGCCTTGCCGGAAGTCCCCATATGATGTGCCTTGTGCCGTTGAACCAATTACACAACATTCATTCCCTACTAATACATCTACAACACTTAAAATATAAATCTGGGGACATTAAATGAAATCCGGGGACAGATTTTGTCCGGGGATAGATTTGTAAATCCAGGGACTGTCCCCAGGAAACGGGGACGTCTGGTAACCATATAGTAACTGCTTGGTGACAGGCTCTGAAAAGGGAGGGGGGAGGGTAGCCTTTAATATTTATGACTGGCGCCTGGACCAGGTTGCAGGTTCTGGTTAGTGAAGAATGGGTACTTAACGTTCAGTTGACGAGGGATGTGTGAGGCAAAGACTAAAAGATAGAGGAGGAGGAAGACAGTTGCTGAGGCGTGAATATTCACCACCAGTGTGTCAACAATATAACTTTGGTGAAGATGAAAAGGGAACTGGTGGCCATGTTAGGCAACGAGGCTACCCTGGGTAAAAGCTCTTACCAGAAAAAGGTCACACAAACAGGCTTTTAAAATTAGCTAATTTGTCCATGTAACCAGAAGTTAACAAATGGGCGGAGTTTAGCTGTAGGCAATTTAGGCTGAGGTGAAAGCGACATCATCTTGCGAGTCCTTACAAACTGTCATCAGGCACATGCAAGACCCCCAAGTAAATATAGATAAGTATTTCCTTAATATGAAATAAAATAAATTTCATTCCTTAAATGAAATATCCCCTTAATAAATATCCTTAACAAATTATTCTGTCTCCAGCTCTGGTGTCAAAGTCACTCCTAAGCCAACTATGCTAAGCTACTTGGAAGTTTTTAAAGCATGCTAAGGGAATAGCTGGCAGAAGGAAAGGGCGATGGTGAGGAACTCCAGATTGCAGTGGCAGGGATTCCCTGGACCCTGAAATATAAATATTGATGATGCAGAAATACTTAGACTTGTATTTATAAAAAGTGGTCCTGAGGGAACCATTTTCTTCATGACTGGGTTATGCCATTTTCTACATATAGGAACCCTGTGATGTTAATTAGGCTGAGGGAGCACACAGTAAAGGTAAAGGGTAAAGGGACCCCTGACCATTAGGTCCAGTCGTGACCGATTCTGGGGTTGCGGCGCTCATCTCGCTTTACTGGCCGAGGGAGACGGCATACAGCTTCCGGGTCATGTGGCCAGCATGACTAAGCCGCTTCTGGCGAACCAGAGCAGTGCACGGAAATGCCATTTACCTTCCCGCTGGTACCTATTTATCTACTTGCACTTTGACGTGCTTTCGAACTGCTAGGTTGGCAGGAGCAGGGACCGAACAACGGGAGCTGACCCTGTCATGGGAATTCGAACCGCTGACCTTCTGATCGGCAAGTCCTAGGCTCTGTGGTTTAACCCACAGCGCCACCCGCGGAGGGAGCACACAACTAGCCCTCTATTGATGAGCTTCATGTCTGATAGTGGATTGAACCTATATCCCCAGTAAAAGCCCAGCACTCTCTTCCCTACTCCCAACTGACATTTCCTTTTAAGACTCTGCTGCAAAGCAGGGACATCCATCAACTTGACACTCACTGCACAAGCTCCCATGTATGCCAGAGTTGCATACGCAATCCAGAACAGTGGGTTTCAGAAGCAATCCCCTTGTATAATTAGCATCTACAGTTGTTTACGATAATTGAATAATGAGATGGGCTCGAAACTATCCAGTATACGTGCATATGTGTGAAATAGCTCTGTAAGTTCACCCTTGGTTTTCAGTCTTGGTCTCTGCATCTGTTTCACATCCTGAAACTCGAGTCTAACCACAAACATATTTAGTAATAACTTCTGCATTTTAAAGAAAAAAGGACAGCTTCCTTTTCTTTCTGGATCCCCCCCCCCCTCTTCGTTGCATGTTGTCACTTGCTGCCTGGGTATGATCTCTTTCAAACATTTCACATAAATTGTTGTTGTTGTTGTTTAGTCGTTTAGTCGTGTCCGGCTCTTCGTGACCCCATGGACCAGAGCACGCCAGGCACCTCTGTCCTCCACTACCTCCCGCAGTTTGGTCAAACTCATGCTGGTAACCTCGAAAACACTATCCAACCATCTCGTCCTCTGTTGCCCCCTTCCCCTTGTGCGCTCCATCTTTCCCAGCATCAGTGTCTTCTCCAGGGAGTCTTCTCTTCTCATGAGGTGGCCAAAGTACTGGAGCCTCAGCTTCACGATCTGTCCTTCCAGTGAGCACTCAGGGCTGATTTCCTTAAGAATGGATGCGTTTGATCTTCTTGCAGTCCATGGGACTCTCAAGAGTCTCCTCCAGAACCATAATTCAAAAGCATCAATTCTTTGGCGATCAGCCTTCTTTATGGTCCAGCTCTCACTTCCATACAGCTCTACTGGGAAAACCATGGCTTTAACTATACGGACCTTTGTTGGCAAGGTGACGCCTCTACTCACATAAATTGCTACTTAATAAAGATAAAATGGTACTTCTTCATAAAGATAAAATTTACACAGTAGAGCATATGTGCTCCTGCATGCTTGGTTCTGAACTCCTTCCCCCTTCTTTTCTTTTCTTAGCATTTTTTGTTTTTTTTTAAATATGCCTGTCCAACATTCTCTCAGTTGCTGAGCTTCAATTCAGGATGCAAGATTAGGATTTCTTTTCAATTGGCATATGTGACAATTAGGGTTAAAAGTCAGGGCCCGGCAGTGGCTATTACTAATTAACTGCCTTAACATCATCACCCTACAAAGCACTTTCCAAAAGTAACATAAGCAATGCCTAGATCTTTGCCCTAAGTGCAGTGCCGGATTTACGTATAAGCTAAACAAGCTATAGCTTAGGGCCCCACTCTCTTGGGGGCCCCCCAAAAAAATTAAAGGGGGAAAAAACTGGATGTACATTTCCAAAATATAAGATAAAAATAATAATAAAATGAAACTTACATACAGCAACAGTGTTTTGTTATGAATAAACAATGATTTTAAGTTGGAGCTTAATAATTATTTCACTATTAATATACTTTTTCTTAATTGTATTTCACTATTAACATACTTCTTAATTGTATTTCAGTACAACAATTACTTTCAAAACCCCGCGGCGGGGTGCACTCCCGTTGCTCAGTCCCAGCGCCTGCCAACCTAGCAGTTCGAAAGCACCCCTGGGTGCAAGTAGATAAAAAGGGACTGCTTACTAGCGGGAAGGTAAACGGATTTTCCATGTGCGGCTCTGGCTCGCCAGAGCAGTGATGTCACGCTGGCCACGTGACCCAGAAGTGTCTCCGAACAGCGCTGGCCCCCGGCCTCTTGAGTGAGATGGGCGCACAACCCTAGAGTCTGTCAAGACTGGCCCGTACGGGCAGGGGTACCTTTACCTTTACCTTTACAACAATTACTTTGATGAAATGCATATTTTATTATGTGCAAATGGTTTTAGATACCTATTAGGTCCATAAATTACCATATAGCATATATTCAACACAAAAAACAGCGACAATTTGTTGTTGACAACGGACAGCTGGACATATAAAGGGTCCCGTTATTTTCAGTAGCTGAGTGCCTCATCAAACCTAAATCCGCCCTTGCCTAAGTGTATTAGTCTTTGGCTGTGTTCAGTTGGTAAAACATGAGACCCTTAATCTCAGGGTTGTGGATTCGAATCCCACACTGGGCAAAAGTTCCCTGCATTGCAGGGGGTTGGACTAGATTGCCCCCATGATACCTTCTAATTCTACGATGCTATGTTTCAGTACTCTGCAACCAGTGTGCTCCCACTGCTGGTTTAGGAAGTGGTGTTTACACAAGTCAGCCGCATTATGTATCTACCATGTCCCCCCACCCCCCGAAAAACTGCATTTTGTTGTGCAGACCAGCATTGATCCAAACTGAGGAAAAAGAGCAACCTAGCTACGTTTTAAGATGGTATTGTGCACAGCCTATATGCAGGCGGTAGTGAGTGTTGCCAGAGAGACAGGAGTGGAGGAGGGTAGTATACAGACAAATCATATATGAGAAATAGCATGGTATGTTTCACCCAAGGAAGGAAGAGGCAAGGATGATTAAATAGCAGAGGAAGCCCCCAAATATAGGGAAAGAGAAAGGTAAAAATGAACAAATCCCAGGGTATGGTCTGAATGTTTATTAGGCTACTGCCTTGCTGAAATTTGTTGTTGTTGTTTAGTCTTTTAGTTGTGTCCGACTCTTCGTGACCCCATGGACCAGAGCACGCCAGGCACCTCTGTCCTCCCATCTTGTCCTCTGTCGCCCCCTTCTCCTTGCGCTCTCCATCTTTCCCAGCATCAGTGTCTTCTCCAGGGAGTCTTCTCTTCTCATGAGGTGGCCAAAGTACTGGAGCCTCAGCTTCACGATCTGTCCTTTCAGTGAGCACTCAGGGCTGATTTCCTTAAGAATGGATGTGTTTGATCTTCTTGCAGTCCATGGGACTCTCAAGAGTCTCCTCCAGCACCATAATTCAAAAGCATCAATTCTTCCATGATCAGCCTTCTTTATGGTCCAGCAAATATGCTGAAATTTATGAGATCTGAATCTTATCAGATCTGATCAGAATCTGATCAGTGCCTGCCCAGGAACCCACCTTAACCACATGTAGAAGTTGTTGGGCTCAATTCCATGTCAGGAATATAAATATATATAATATACAAATATTTATAATAGCATTATTATTTAATAGGTTTCTATACCACCCTTCTCCTGAAGATCACAGGGCAGTTTACAATATAAAAACACAAAAATACATAACGAAAACAATACCACCACCTTGTTTAAAAGGCCATAGATTGTTTAATTAGCCAAAGGACTGGTTGAAGAGGAATGTTTTCGCCTGGCACCTAAAGGTGTATAATTAAGGTACCAGGTGAACCTCCCTGTGGAGAACATTCCACAAACAGGGGGCCACTGCAGAAAAGGCCCACTCTCATGTTGCCACCCTCTGGACCTCTCATGGAGGAGGCACATGAAAAAGGACCTCAGATGATGCTTGCAGGGTCCAGGTCAGTTCATATAGTGAAATGTAAGAAAATGAAACAAACAGATACAGTTGCACAGCATTTCTCTAGAGAATAGATCCACTTTGCCCTAATTTAGGGTAAATTTGCCACACCACTTTCTGTTAACTCTCCTGCACCTCTAAAGATGGCTTTGTACTGTCTGCCCTTCCCATTAGCGTCATTATTTTGTATGCTGCGGTGTGTGTTCTCCTTTCTCAGCCTCTATTTTCCTCTGAATGAAGCTAACCTAATTTCAATAACCCTTTCTGACTGTCACCCTTGAATTGTGATATCAGCTTCCCTCTTCTGATATCCTCTTATATTATTTCTAGACTTAGTGCAATCCTAAACATGTCTACTCAGACCTAATGAATTCAGCAGGGCTTGCCCTGCTAGGATTGCAGCCTAAAATGCCTTTGTGCCATCTTGCTTAAATAAAGCAATGCGAGAACTAAAAATGAAGAAAGTGTTAATTCATTCCTGAACATGCAGCACTAATAATACTTGATAGATCCAGGCAGCCTGCCTGTTTGTCTTGTTTCCTATTAGTTTCTGATTTTGAATGAGGGAAAACGTAGATTAGAACGGCATGTTTTGTTTTGTTTTGTACACACACAACGTTGTTTAGGTGGTAATAGCCTCTCACATGCTCATTTCTCTCAGTTGAGGAGGGAATCTTACTGAGATATGATCCATAGCCAAAAATAAATAAACAAGTCACCTGTGCTTTCCCACACATGCAGAATCAATTATCAGATTTGAGATTGATTTCTTGTCAGCATTTTGGGAGTTAAGTGAGAAGTAAGTGGTGCCTCTTTAGCACTGGTGCACAGGGAGAGGATATTGTAAAACGCGTCTTATCTTCGAACCAGCCTCGCTCCCTGACAAAGGCGATACACAATCAGCAAGCTGGGAGATGGGAGAAAATTTGGAGATGGGGCCTGTTGTAATTACACCCACAAAGGAAAAGGCAAGCTGTTTCAACTGAAGCAGTTAAACTGGCCCTACACATAATCTTTTGAGAATAATCTGGCCGCGATTGTGAGAGGGACGGCCCCATAGGATTCTAAATCTTGTTGGATAGTAATATCCCAAACAAAACAAAAATCACCGAGAAACACTACTTACATTTTGAAAGATACGATTTCCTCTTGGACTGCAGTTCCCTGGAGATATAGTATAACCACGTAGCTACCACTATGACCTCTGACTAATAAAATGGGTCCTCAACTAATAAGATTTCTCTCTCTAACACACTATCTCCCTTGCTACCTCTCTGTCTCCTCCTCACTACCTCTCTCTCTCTCTTTCTTCTTACTCCACTCAAAGACAAGTCCTCTGTTAAGTTATCCAGTGATGAAATGTATTACAATGGAGGGTATGATGACACCACTACTTTAGCAACCTTGCTAAACAATTTCCATGGTTCCTCTTAATACACTGGAACCTCAGTTGTCAAACACCTCGGTAGTCAAACGTTTCTGCTTTCGAACGTTGAAAACCTGGAAGTAACTGCTCCAGTTTTTGAACAATTTTTGGAAACCAAGCGTGCTACGTGGCTTCCGTTTTGAGTTTCCCTATTGTATTGACCCTTCTGTATTGAGTTTTCTGTTTTTGAACATTTTGGAAGTCGAACGGTCTTCCGGAACAGATTACGTTCGAAAACCGAGGTTCCACTATATTAGCTTTTATAGCTTCCAATGGGTTAAACATTTTTTATTAGAAGTTTCTTAGATCACCCTTCATTAGATGGATTCCAGAGCAGAATACACTGTAATACAGGGGTCAGCAAACTTTTTCAGCAGGGGGCCAGTCCACTGTCCCTCAGACCTTGTGGGGGGACACACACTATATTTTGGAAAAAAAATATGAATGAATTCCTATGCCCCACAAATAACTCAGAGATGCATTTTAAATAAAAGCATACATTCTACTCATGTAAAAACACCAGGCAGACCCCACAAATAACCTAGCGATGCATTTTAAATAAAAGGACACATTCTACTCATGTAAAAACACGCTGATTCCCGGACCACCCACTGGCCGGATTTAGAAGGCAATTGGGCTGAATCCAGCCCCCAGGCCTTAGTTTGCCTACCCATGCTGTAATAGAACAATATTGTATCTTTCTATGGACAACAACAACAACAAAGTGAGAAACAACAAAAATACAAAACTATTGAATCATGCAGGGAAAACCTGCTAGAAACTTGGCTTCTTGGAGGCAAGGTTTTCAGGTTCCTTCCAGCTAAGCGATTAATCATCCCTCAACTTTTCTCTGAAAGGAAGGAGGTGGGTGGAGAACACTTCACAAAAGCTAAGATTATCATTGTCCACATCTGCAGTTTAAGCGTTGGGGGGTTAGCTGCTTTCTCTTCACCCTCACCAGAAGAGAGCATCACAACTCTCCATAGCCTTTCCTGCACTGCAAAATGTCTCATGGGTGAAGTTACTTCATGATGCCTTCTTCTGGGTGTGGACACGAGCCTGGGAAGACAATAAAGAGCACGCTACTGGCGGAACGATTTGTGGAATGCAAGAAAGGATGCTTACAAACACTTCTATACGGCCTCGGTCCAAGTATACCTGAAGGAGCGTCTCCACCTCCATCGTTCTGCCCGGACACTGAGATCCAGTGCCAAGGGCCTTCTGGTGGTTCCCTCTCTGCGAGAAGCCAAGTTACAGGGAACCAGGCAGAGGGCCTTCTCGGTAGTGGTGCCCGCCCTGTGGAACACCCTCCCACCAGATGTCAAAGAGAACAACAACTACCAAACTTTTAGAAGACATCTAAAGGCAGCCTTGTTCAGGGAAGCGTTTAATGTTTAATAGGTTATTGTATTTAGTGTTTCGTTGGAAGCCCCCAGAGTGGCTGGGGAAACCCAGCCAGATGGGCGGGGTATAAATAAATAAATTGTTGTTGTTGTTGTTGTTGTTGTTGTTGTTGTTGTTGTTGTTGTTGTTGTTGTTGTTCTCTGCCACCTCAGAAGTAAGGTAATGCAACAAACTCTCTGCACTCCTCTCAAACACATAAATTTTCTCTCTGGTACTTTTGAAACACAGCACCTTGTCTTGTGAATTGATTGAAAATACAGTGGTACCCCGCAAGACGAATGCCTCGCAAGACGGAAAACCCGCTAGACGAAAGGGTTTTCCGTTTTGGAGGCGCTTCGCAAAACGAATTTCCCTATGGGCTTGCTTCGCAAGACGAAAGCCCATAGGGAAATCTCCGGGACAGCGGGGAAGCGCAGCGCATCTTCCCCACTGTCCTCGGACCTCCTCCGAAGCCTGGCCGGGGGGGGGGGGGCGGAGGGAAATAAAGGGGGGAAAAAATTATTCCCCCACCACCAGGCGTGGGGCTGGGGCGGGGGAAGCCCGAGCTTCCCCCTCCCCCAGAACGGGACCCAGAGCCATGCCGAAGCTGCGCGCAGCTTTGGCATCGCTCTGGGAGCTTGTGGGGCTGGGGGAGGAGGAAGCCCTCCGCCAGCCTCCAAACCATGTCAGGAGACAGCGGGATGGCGCGCTGCGCCTCTCCCGCTGTCCCCCGAGTTTGCAGGGCTGGCGACGGGGAGGAGCAGGCTTCTCCCCCCACCAGCCTTCCAGCCAAGTCGGGGGGCAGCGGGAAGGGCGAGCTGTGCCTCTCCCACTGTCCCCCGAGTTTGCGGGGCTGGCGACGGGGAGGAGCAGGCTTCTCCCCCCCGCGAGCCTCCAAACCATGTCGGGAGACAGCGGGATGGCGCGCTGCGCCTCTCCCGCTGTCCCCCGAGTTTGCGGGGCTGGCGACGGGGAGGAGCAGGCTTCTCCCCCCGCCAGCCTTCCAGCAAAGTCGGGGGGCAGCGGGAAGGGCGAGCTGCGCCTCTCCCGCTGTCCCTCGAGTTTGCGGGGCTGGCGACGGGGAGGAGCAGGCTTCTCCCCCCCGCCAGCCTTCTAGCCAATTCGGGGGA
Source organism: Podarcis muralis (assembly GCF_964188315.1). Lineage (NCBI taxonomy): Eukaryota > Metazoa > Chordata > Lepidosauria > Squamata > Lacertidae > Podarcis > Podarcis muralis. The sequence continues at coordinate 17,835,915 of NC_135659.1, read as the reverse complement.
CAGCGGGATGGCGAGCTGCGCCTCTCCCGCTGTCCCCCGAGTTTGCGGGGCTGGCTACGGGGAGGAGCAGGCTTCTCCCCCCCGCCAGCCTCCAAACCATGTCGAGAGACAGCGGGATGGCGCGCTGCGCCTCTCCCGCTGTCCCCCGAGTTTGCGGGGCTGGCGACGGGGAGGAGCAGGCTTCTCCCCCCGCCAGCCTTCCAGCCAAGTCGGGGGACAGCGGGATGGCGCGCTGCGCCTCTCCCGTTGTCCCCCGAGTTTGCGGGGCTGGCGACGGGGAGGAGCAGGCTTCTCCCCCCCACCAGCCTTCTAGCCAAGTCGGGGGACAACGGGAATGGCGCGCTGCGTTTCTCCGCTGTCCCGGACGGCTTTCAAAAGCCTGCCTTCAAAAGCCGTCTGGGACAGCGGAGAAACGCGCTGCCTTTCTCCGCTCTCCCGGGAAGGCAGGCAGGGGGGAGCAAAGACTTCTGCCCCCCGCCGGCCTTCAGAAGAGGTCCAGGACCTCTTCTGAAGGCTGGCGGGGGGCAAAAGTCTTTGTCCCCCCTGCCTTCCTTCCCAGGGGCTTTTAAATCGCCCCGGACAGGGAGAAGTCCTCCGCTGTCCCGGGCGATTTTAAAATGCCGCCCGCCAGCATTTTAAGATCGCCCCGGACAGCGGAGAAGTCCTCCGCTGTCCCGGGGTTTTTTAAAATGCTGGGGGTGGGAAGAAAAGCCCTTGTCCCCCCCCAGCCTTCAGAAGAGGTCGGGGGACAGACTGTCCCCGGACCTGGTCTGAAGGCGGTTTCCCTAGGAACGCATTAATTGATTTTCAATGCATTCCTATGGGAAACCGTGCATCGCAAGACGAAAAACTCGCAAGACAAAGAGACTTGCGGAACGAATTAATTTCGTCTTGCGAGGCACCACTGTAGTAAAAAAAAAAAAGGGGGTGGGAGAATGCAGGTTAAGCTTTTGGCAGAGCAACCTGCTAGCAAATTCCCCAGCAAGAAAATGCACATGCCCCCACCCTTTTATTCACATGACTGCCCTACTTAACAGCATATTTATGAGCAGCAGAGATGTGCAGATATTTTTATTCACATCTGAGTATGCCAGCTACTTTGCTTTACACTGGGTGTTGGCAACCTGCAGCCCATGGGCCAGAAGCGGCTCGCAGAGGACATTTAACCATCCCATGAGCCACCCCAGAACCGAGCCGCCCGCTCAACGAGTCCTCGTACCGTGCCACTAACCGTGGCATCAAAAATTGTGTCTGCACATGTGCAGACGCGGGTGGCGCTGTGGGTTAAACCACAGAGCCTAGGACTTGCCAATCAGAAGGTTGGCGGTTCGAATCCCTGCGATGGGGTGAGCTCCGGTTGCTCGGTCCCTGCTCCTGCCAACCTAGCAGTTCGAAAGCACGTCAAAGTGTGAGTAGATAAATAGGTACCGCTCCGGCGGGAAGGTAAACGGCGTTTCTGTGCGCTGCTCTGGTTCACTAGAAGCGGCTTAGTCATGCTGGCCACGTGACCCGGAAGCTGTACGCCGGCTCCCTCGGCCAACAAAACGAGATGAGCATCGCAACCTCAGAGTCGGCCACAACTGGCCCTAATGGTCAGGGGTCCCTTTACCTTTACCTATGTGCAGACTTATGCAGACACCGGAAATCGCGGGTGCGTGTGCTCATGTGGTCTCGCTATCCGGCCTATGGAGGGGGGGGGGAGTCCGCGGAACTGATCTGGTCCAGGCAAGGTAAACCTTGCTGACCCCTGCTTTACGCCTTTTTTTCTGAGGGAAAGCAAAATTTACTTTATGTCAAGATGCAGAGAATCTCCTGCGCTCGCAGCATTGTGCAGGATGACAATAGCTAGGGTAGAATGAATTTTGTATTATGGAGAACAGCTTCCCTGTGTGTTTGCGGTTCACCTCAGCATTCCATGTGACCCCACCGGAATGCAGTGATCAGCCATATCCTGAAGTTATTGCGGAACGCGGGTGGCGCTGTGGGTTAAACGACAGAGCCTAGGACTTGCCGATCAGAAGGTCGGCGGTTCGAATCCCCACGACAGGGTGAGCTCCCGTTGCTCGGTCCCTGCTCCTGCCAACCTAGCAGTTCAAAAGCACGTCAAAGTGCGAGTAGATAAATAGGTACCGCTCTGGCGGGAAGGTAAACGGCGTTTCCGTGCGCTGCTCTGGTTTGCCAGAAGCGGCTTAGTCATGCTGGCCACATGACCCGGAAGCTGTACGCCGGCTCCCTCGGCCAATAAAGCGAGATGAGCACCGCAACCCCAGAGTCGGTCACGACTGGACCTAATGGTCAGGGGTCCCTTTACCTTTACCTTATGCCTTCAAACTGAGGGCTTATCCATGCTTACATTTCCTCTGCTTTTCCCAAGCAGTCTGTATTTTAAAGCTCCATGTCTGAGCACCCTTCCCCCCACCCTTTGCTCCAGAGTTCCCCCCCCCCCCCAGAAAACCTGTTCTTTGAAACCGAATTGAAGCAAACGTCAACCTGCAAAAAGCCCAAAGTGACATTTGCTGCAGTTCAGCTCTAAAGAGGAGGTTTCATGGGGAAGGTTTGGGGCAGAAAACCCAAAACAGATGCTTGGGCACAAAGGGTTGAAGCACACACCTCTGCCTGGAAAGAGCAGGGCAAAAAGGCAAGTGAGGATAAGCCCTGACTTTACGCCGAGACTCCATTTCTGAAGCTTTCCAAAGGTTACTCTGGAGTGCCTGAATTCTCTTTCAATCCTATTACAGTTATTGTGTGAAGATTACTAAATCACTCTTAGCAAAGGAGTTCAGAGTCACTGCATAAAGCTGATTTCAATGAATACAAATTATGCATTCGGTCATTGCACAGTCAAATCCATTTAAAACAACACATGCTGTTTGGAGGAGAGAGAAAAAACCCTAAGACAGAAGTGAAAACTCATCTGTATTTCCCCCGCTCTTGATAATGGTATCATGAATTTGTTTCTGAGAGGGAGTGCTGAAGGCTCTTATGGAATGAGTCCATTCCTTGTACTTCAAGGGAAGTAACAGTACCGCTCTATTCTGCCTTGGTCAGACTACAGCTGGAGTACAGTGTCCAGTTCTGCGTGCTACAATTTAAGAAGGATATTGACAAGCTGGGACGTGTGCAGAGGATGGCAACCAAGATGATCAAGGGTCTGGAAACCAAGCCTTATGAAGAACGGTTGAGGGAGTTGGGTACTTTTATCTTGGAAAAGAGGAGACCGAGACTGGATCTAGACACATCAAAGAAGTGGTTCAGTTTAAATGGCCTCGGTCCTGTATAACTGAAGGAGCATCTCCACCCCTATTGTTCAGTCCAGACACTGAGCACCGAGGGCCTTCTGGCAGTTCCCTCATTGCGAAAAGTGAGGTTACAGGGAACCAGGCAGAGGGCCTTCTCGGTAGTGGTGCTTGCCCTGTGGAACACCCTCCCATCAGATGTCAAGGAAATAAACAACTATCTGACTTTTAAAAGACATCTGAAGGCAGCCCTGTTTAGGGAAGTTTTTAAATGTTTAATGCTGTATTGTGTTTTTAATAATTGGTTAGAAGCCGCCCAGAGTGGCTGGGGAAACCCAGCCAGATGGGCAGGGTATAATGTGTGTGTGTGTGTGTGTGTATGGCGCATTGTAAGTCTAAACAGGGAAAACAGGTAGAGAAAAACAGGACTCCACATTGCCATCTGGTGGCACAATGTTATATTGCACATACAACGTGTATAAATCGCTTTTTCTTTACTAGCCTAGTTGAGTCCTGGGAGGAGATATTATAGCCATCTTCCAATATCTAAAGGCCTCTCATATGGAAGATGGAACAAGCTTGTTTTCTCCTGCTCTGGAGGGTAGGACCCAAACTGATGGATTCAAGTTAAAAGAAAGGAGATTCCAGCTAAACATCAGGAAGAACTTTCTGACATTAAGAGCTGTTAGACAGTGGAACAGACTGCCTCAGAAGGTGGTGGACTCTCCTTCCTTGGAGATTTTTCAGCAGAGGTTGGATGGAAGCTTTCGTTGAGATTGCAGGGGGTTGGATTAAATGAACCTCAGTATCCTTTCCAACTCTACAATTCTGTAATTCTGTGTGTGTGCCTTTAGCAAACAGGTTTTGAATAAATGTTCAAAGTTTCTAAAAGCTCAAAAGCCTATGTGACCAGAGGTGACATTAGCAAAAAAGGAATGAGTGTGCTCACCAATGGGAAGTGATGCTTTTCTCAAACTTCTCTCTCTCTCCTCTCTCTCTCTCTCTCTCCCTCCCTCCCTCTCTCTCTCTTGCACATAGGGATGTCACAAATGTTTGAATCAGGGTGCCTGCCAAGGCCAACATCCCTCACACTGTTAACGTGTAAGTTGCACTTCCGCACACCCTTCCTTCTGTTACTCAGTACTGAAGTATAGAATGGCTGAAATGAGAAATGAACAACAATGGAATGCATTATTCCCTGAAAACAAAATGAGTACAATTCTTCCTCCAACCTTCGTGCATAACTAATGACAATCTTCCACTGACCCACCAGGCTTATGATGATTGGCCACTACACCAGTGCGGTGTAGTGGTTAAGAGCGGTAGACTCGTAATCTGGTGAACCGGGTTCACTTCCCCGCTCCTCCACATACACCTGCTGGGTGACCTTGGGCTAGTTACACTTCTCTGAAATCTCTCAGCCCCACTCACCTCACAGAGTATTTGTAGTGGGGAAGGAAGGGAAAGGAGAATGTTAGCCGCTTTGAGACTCCTTCGGGTAGTGATAAAATGGGATATGAAATCCAAATGCCCTTTCTTCTTCTTCTTCTTCTTCTTCTTCTTCTTCTTCTTCTTCTTCTTCTTCTGCTTCTGCTTCTGCTTCTGCTTCTGTTTCACTGTTAGGGCTAGTGCTAGAGAGAATACTCTCATTTTGTTAGTAATCTAGCATTTTATCCATTAATCAGGCCTTTGATCCCCATGTTAACCTGTTTGCCACTCTGCGGACTTGTGACTTCAACCTCATCTATGGTTCTGCATTAATTCCATTGGTTATCAGTGAAGCTAACGTGCCAGTTATATTGGTTCTGATGAGTAGCTATTAACTAGCAAGCATTGAGGTTTTATTGCATTTCAGCCACTCTAGAGACACATGCTCAAAATGCCAGCATTTCATGCTCATCATTTCACAAACACCGCATACAATAATGCTTCAGTCCTGAACGGAAATGCAATGTGGGGTTTTCCATAAGCACAGGAGCTTGTCTTTATCAATATATTTGCAGGATTGGAGTGCAGTCATACCAACATTGCCTTGAGATGATTGCTTAGATGCTCGGTCCCAGCTCCTGCCAACCTAGCAGTTCGAAAGCATGTCAAAGCGCAAGTAGATAAATCGGTACTGCTCCGGCGGGAAGGTAAACGGCATTTCTGCTCTGGTTCGCCAGAAGCGGTTTAGTCATGCTGGCCACATGACCCGGAAGCTGTACGCCGGCTCCCTTGGCCAATAAAGTCAGATGAGCGCTGCAACCCCAGAGTCGGTCACGACTGGACCTAATGGTCAGGGGTCCCTTTACCTTTACCTTTACCTGTTTTGAACTACAGTTCCCTTTAGCCCCAGCATGCACAGTCAATTGTCAAGAGTGATGGTATTTTAAGTCCAAACATCAGGAGAACACAAGCCTAGGGATGGTTAACATGGAGCTACTGATTTCAGTGGGGTGGATTTCCAGGTTATTTCCCCTTACACATTACTCATGTGAAGAAGTAAAGCATGCAGGAAGAAGCTGCTGATCTGCATGTTTGGCCCCACTCCTGATGACAAATGGCTCCTTTCAGAGCCATCTGTTTCTGCACTTCAGCATAGACATCTCAGTTGGGGGAATCCTTCAAGCCTTCCTCACATCTTAGAACCCAATCTGGGCTTCATCTGCACTATACATTCCAAGCAGTGTTGTGCTACTTTAAACAGTACCCAGGATAATTTGGGAGAAGCCATAGAATCAATGTGGCTTCCATGGCTCATGCATTTGATGCAGTTTCCTCCTCCAAAGAGGGAAGAGTCAAAATTCACAAGCCGATTCCCCACTAGGAACCCCTCAATTACAATAAATATTGTGGTCTTGAGTTCCAACACAGTAGAGGAGTGGTCAGTCCGTATCATTCAGAAACAAATGTGTTTTGCTTGACTCCCTGACCAGAAATTGGTCCAGATGTATCACGTGCAGGCTGTTGGTGAAAGTTTGAATGAATATATGCAGCTACTCACAGCTACTATTTTAAAAAGAGATCCGCAATGCACAGTTAACAAAATGTGATGTAATATTTGAGATCCACACACCCCACCCAAAGCAAATGTTCCAAATACATTTCATTAAATTTTGAGTTGCCTCGGCGAGGACACAGACCTCTCATCAACTCATCAAGCAGCTTCATTTAGGGATGTTATGAAGGAGGAGATTCAAGATTTCTTTCCTTTCTTTCTTTCTGCCCCCTTCTCCTTCTTACTGCAGTGGGAGTTGAAGAGTTGGAAATTAAAACTGCATATTTTGAATGCATTTGCATGTGAAAATTAATTTGGCGGCTTGCAAGAAACATTTCCACAATTTATCAAAATCAGATGAATATTTATGATGAGTTTGCTCACTCTTGGAAGGAACTGTAATTGGACCAACCATTTTGTAATGATACGATAAGCAATGAATTGCCGACATATGGCTGTTTTATTTAATCTTCAGAGTAAACCCATTTCTACTTCACAGAGTGATGCCTGTTTGAAAAGGAATACACATATATATATTGGTATAGCCAAATGAGAGCAAGTCCATTTGGATCAAATTGCTTAGTCAATTTTTTGTGTTAAACTTCTGGGCTACTTGTTAATTATCCACTCCAACTTCTCTCTCTCTCCCTCTCCCCACCCCTGGTGTGTGTGTGTGTGTGTGTGTGTGTGTGTGTGTGTGTTTAGCTGTACCCTTTGGAGGAATAGGTAGGCTTTATGCTGTTAGGGCATCCACCAAAAATAGGGGGGGGGGGCATCTATTCTACTTTACAAAGGATTGTCCTCTATTTGAAAAATTCTCAAATGTCAGTATTCTGTTTAAACCAGGTCTCTATTTACTGGGCTGCCTGGCTTAGTTTATAGAACCAAAAGAATGGAAAGAAAGGGTCTTGAAGTTGCCCATAAACTGTTAGCACTTGGAGAATAGATTGAGCAGACACCATCTGCCGTAGTCTTCACCCTCTAACCCAAAAGACTCCTTCCCAAGCCCTAGATACAGACCAGATTTATTTTATTATAAGAATTGGTAGCTTTAATTTGGCATCCTTTAGCAATGCCCTTAGGAGCTTCACAATGTCTAACCCTATAATGTGGAATTCCCTTTGCAGCTTTCAAGGCCCAAAATCCATCAGAGTGTACAAGCATTGTTCACATTATTACAGATAAACAAAACGGCAGTGTTTTTGATAGCTATCATTTTAAACAAAGTCATTATGGATGACTGATGTGAAAGCCGTGGTTATGTTTCGGTATATAGTTAAATATAGCTTTCATTGGCAGCAAGCAGCCTTTTATTGGAGAATTTCACAGTCAGTGCGCTGTTGCTATGCGGCCCATCAGTGTTTCTACATGTAAGCCGGGCTGATTAGAGCAGTCAACTCAAAATTCCCAAGTCCCTGCATCTTTGAAGAAAAAGTCCTGCAAAACATTTGAAAATATATTTACAGAACATTGGTCACTTGTTCAGATGCTACAGAAGTATAGCCCAGTATAGAATATTGAAAGTAATTCCTCCAGTGGTGTATTGGAGCAGGAATGCAGGGAAGGAGGCAGAAGTGCAGCTCCAAAATGTTCGTCATGGCATCATCATCACCACCATCATCCTACCCTTTCCCAAGAGCAGGAAGGTAGGAATGATGTTGGAATGATGCTTAATGGACCCACCTCACTCTAGCAAGTGAATAGGCGATAAAGATTTTTTCTGCAGATCAAAGATGTCCTGCTCAGAGCAGGACAGTTGGCTAGTATGCCGTCAGTTACAGATCAATGTGTTGTTGAACCTGTGCAGTCAAAAATCAGCAGCCCCACTCAATTCAACAGAGTTTTCTGCCAGGAATTCACCCATAGATTAGGGTTACCAGATGTCCCCAGTTCCCGGGGGCAGTCCCCGGATTTCCCAATCTGTCCCGGACAAATTCCGTCCCTGGAATGTCCCCAGATTTGCAAATCTGTCCCCGGGAAACGTGGCAGCGGCAGCCTCAGCAGCCCGGAGCCAGCCTGGTAGCGCAGTTGGCTTTGGCTGGCTTCAGGAGCTGCTCACTGCCGTGGCGCCTGCCATTTTTCCTCGCCGGAAGTCCCCATATGATGTGTCTTGAGTGCATATGATGTGCCTTGTGCGATCTCCTGCTCCCTTCCCCCTTTGTTTTGACTTATCGGGGGAGGCTCGGGAGTCGCGGGCAGGCAGCTGTTGCCCAGTTTTTAAAAAACCTATATGCATTTATGTTTCACTGAGTGCGAACGAAGGGCTTTGCACCTTTATACAATATGCACGTATGCTTGGGCCCAGGGTCTTTTGCCTCATCATCCCCGTTACTGACACCCTGTTGTTATTCAGCTTCCAAAAAAAAAAGTGTCCCCGGATTCATTGGGGGGAAAAAATCTGGTACCCATACCATAGATCCTTCCATAGGGTTGCACTCACACCAGATCAGGTGCATGGGTCCAGACAGATTCCAACATGCTCACTGCTATATCACCCTTTTGTCAGCAGATCACAATGAATACAGACCCGGTTCTTCCTGTTCAATTTGGCACTGGGGATTTGCCTTTCTGCCACCTGATGTGCTTGGGACAAAACATGCCATGGGCCAGATATGGAGGCCTGGTGGGCCCAAATAGCCCTTGGGCTGGGTGTTCCTCACAGCTCAGCCAGGTAGCGTCTTTGTGTGCCTTCAAACCAAGCTGTGATCATTCATGCAAAGCACCACTTGTGAACCAGCTCTGAGATCCAAAAGAATGTGAAAATCTCACTTCAGTCTTTGTTTTTCAGTTCACTTTGCTTCAGTGCAGGCATGAAATACAGATTACGTTTGCAGGGATGCATATGAATGTTTATATCAAGCCATCCTAAGCTTGGATTGAAAGGCTATAAGCAGATTTGTGGATTTTTATTAGAGCTGAGTCAAATATTTGCAGTGAAGCTCATAGCCTTCTAATATATCACATTGTATTGTCCTCAATCCTTCTGGGAAAATCCTTTTTTTCTCTTCTGCATGCGTTGTAAGCACAATTCTCCTGGGTCTCTATTGAAAGTCAGCCAAACATACTAGATAACATGATCAATTGGCCAGATGAAATAACTAACTTACACCTGACAGAGAACAATTTCTGATTGGTTGATAAAATCAAGTGCTCCAACCATGTGATGCACTATGATATTTTGCCAGTAAACACATAAGGGAATTGGTTTATAAAGCACTCAAAATGCCTTAGCAAGGCAGAATGTGAGCCTAGAGATTTAATGGAAATGTTTTTAAAAGTCAGAAAATAAGATCTATCATCTATCTAATTTATCAACAGATACAACTCTTATTTGGCTAAGAAAATTGAGATAAATATGTTGAATACAAGTGTAGATTGGCTTAATTGGTAGATTAGGCAACCCAAACTTTATCTGATTAATCAAGGGAGGCCAATTTTAATCAGTGAAATAAATATTTTAATTTGTGATCTGTAAACTAAATACACATTTCTTTCAGAGATTATTTTGATTCTCATGCTATAAGGAAAGCTAATATCAACAGTCTAATTTTTAACATGCATTTGCTCTAAAAATCAAATCAGCAACTGTAGATGATGAAATATCTTGATTATCTTGATTATGATAGTCATCAATATCTTTTGAAAAATGAAAGGTGCTATCATCTATTGATCCCAAAGTACACAAAGTATTGCATGGTATCAAGCCTAAACAGCACTGGCTTCCTCAAAATGAAATGTTAATAAAATATACTGTAAAATATCAAATATTGACATGAAACATCATAGGATATAACTGATTTGAAATATTCAGAGAAACAATGAATATTTGAGATCACATTGCACAGAGGAGAATTTTACAATCTGTCAGAGCAAGATCTCTTCTTTAGAGAGCTCCAAAATTCAATTCTAGGCTGAATTAAGCAAACATGCAACTGGGAGATCCTTCTTCTTGTTGTTATTGATTAAATTTCTATACCGCTCTTCATCTATCATATCATAGTAACAAAATGTAAAACAATGCCCACCCCCACAGTCATACACATAAACTACACTGCTGTTTATTTAGATTGATGTAGTATTATGACTTGCAATAATCAAGCCACAGACTTCATAGGCATTCCATAGCAACTGGTATTTTCTTTTCCTGTATTATAAATTTATCTTTTCCAATGAAAGCAGAACTTGGTTGATATATCCCAGTAAGGCCAGGGGTCTTTAAAAAAAAAAAAAAAAACACATGCCCAAACTCTTTGTTCTTGCAGAAACATTTTAAGGTTGCACTGATTCGCTGCACTCACAAATTACTGCCTACAGAATTCAATTGAAAATTAACCTTTTCTATTGCCCCAGGAAGCAGTATTGTATTGTGCTTAATTTATTCAGTTTTCTGTAGGTGAGGGTCACAAATAATAATAAAGGGTGCAGCTTCTGTATGCATGCTTGTGGGTTTTGTTTTGCTTTTGTTTTTTTAAAACAGTCTGACAAAACAGAGACATGATTAAAATGATTTAAGCTGTGTGATTCGCAGCTTCTACATCCACTAGTAAGTCTCAGCTGCTGGATTTCAAAGTAGGCACTGACAATCAAGGCAGCTGTTCTGAAAATGTTGAGCATGGAGAGACTTCTCAGGAAAACGAAACCTGCCATGTAAAAACTATTAAGAGTGCATGATATACGGTACGTGGTAAAAAAGAAATAAAACATAGACAAAAATGGCATTACTTCCAAAGTTAAGACCACGCAGTGTCAGAGCAGCCTCATTATTACAGCAATGGCTAAAAGGATCAAAACTAAGGGGGCAAAATGAAAGAATTAGCACAACTCCATTATATTGTCTAGCTCATTATCCTTAAGGTCATTTATGTACATTAAAAGGAAAAGCATTTTTTGGAAATAAGATCGACACACCTGCCATATTCACAGAAGTCACATTATTATGTGTACATAGCTGAAGTCCTCCTTCATGGATCACTGTCTTGTCGTGGCAAAGGGGCTTGAATAACTCAGATAAGCTATGAGCTATGCCGTGCAGGGCCACCCAAGACAGACAGGTCATAGTGGAGAGTTTTGACTAAACGTGATCCACCTGGAGCAGGAACCGGCAAGCCACTCCAGTATTCCTGCCAAGAAAACTCCATGGACAAAGAGAACAGACATATAAAAGTTATGACGCTGGAAGATGAGCCCCTCAGGTCAGAAGCTGTCCAACATGCTACTGAGGAAGAGTGGAGGACAAGTACAAGTAGATTCAGAGCTTATTAAGCGGCTGGGCCAAAGCCAAAAGGTCGCTCAGTTGTGGATATGCCTGGAAGCGAAAGGAAAGTCCAATGCTGTAAGGAAAAATATTGCATAGGAAACTGGAATGAAAGAACCATGAACTTTGGTAAGCTGGATGTGGTCAAAAATGAGATGACAAGAATAAATATTGACATCCTGGGCATCAGTGAACTAAAATGGACAGCAATGGACGAATTCAGTTTGGATGACCATCATATCTACTACTGTGGGCAAGAATGCCATAAAAGAAATGGAGTGGCCCTCATAGTCAACAAAAGAGTGGTGAAAGCTGTACTGGGATGCAATCTCAAAAATGATAGAATGATCTCGACACGAATCCAAGGCAGACCTTTTAACATCACAATAATCCAAGTTTATGCACCAACTACCAGTGTTGAAGAAACTGAAATTGACCAGTTCTATGAAGACTTACAACACCTTCTAGAAATGACACCAAAGAAGGATGTTCTTCTCATTATAGGGGATTGGAATGCTAAAGTAGGAAGTTAAGAGATAAAAGGAACAACTGGCAAGTTTGGCCTTGGAGTTCAAAACGAAGCAGGGCAAAGGCTCTCATGTATGATCAGATTCTTCTGTAGCCTACAGAGCTAAAAATGTTATCTGATCCAGTGCTCAAGCTATGTTTATGTGAAGAAATAAAGTGAGAGGCTCATATCTAAGAGCAGGGATGAAAAGTCCTGGGGGCCGAGCCCTTTAGCGTTGGAGGGAACAATGTCCGAAAATTCAGCTCTCAGATGAGCTAGTTCCATTCTTCTGATCCACTCAAGCTACAGGAGACCTGCACAGCATGCAAGGGGAACTTTCACTGTTCCACGTGCCAGACCAGCTGTATTTCCTTATAGTTTTCTTTCCCTTTATGCATATGACCAGTTAGAAGTGACCCTCTGCTCTTTCTTTTAGCGTACAAGGCTACATCAAATCTCAGACAGAATTGGCTGCCCACAGAATTAATGTGCAATGTTTAATGAAGAGACTAAAGTTTTGTTACTTAATGAGAAAAGAGGTTATCTATACAGTCGCAAATGGGTAAAAAAGGGATCTGAATTTCATTTCACCTAATTAAGGCAAGGGAAGACAATTAAAAAAGAACCCGCCAGATGTAAAATCGGTGTTGGAATAGATTTTATGCTGCTCTACTTATAGCTAACTGTATAGATTCCTAGATCTTGAGAATTAGATATGTATGATTGTGGTCTACAGTGATTTACAATTGGTAGTAAAAGTCTCTTGTGGGACTAGATTCTTCACCTCCACTATTAAGACCAGCACCAGTACTATGGAAGGGTGCCATCTTATGACATTGGAGCTGCTCTTGTATCCTTAAAAACCTTGAAGACCTTGTAGAAGAGGAGCCCAGCTGCTAGTTTGCTGCAGCTTTTGATTAATAGAACTGGATGGACAATGGAAGGTCGTAGCAGAGATTGATACAACGTGGTTCAGGGAAGGGATTGGGTACTGGATATGCAACTACAAGAAACTTATACACAGCAGTACCACATAATAAGGGGAAGAAAAGAACATGGGGAGAGATGGGGATGGCTGTCTGGCCAGTGGATGAGAAGGCTAGCACTGCCTGCTGTATTAATTCAGTATGCATTTTCATGTGAACCTTCCAAATTTGCACTTCCCAGTCCACACTAATACATGAATTGAAAGACAGTTGCCCAAAATTCGCACTTCTCCGAATTTTCAGGATGCAGTTGTCCAACCAACAAAATTGCATGTACAGTGGTACCTTGGTTCTCAAACGCCATGGTTCCCAAACGCTGAAAACCTGGAAGTAAGTGTTCTGGTTTTCGAATGTTTTTTGGAAGCCAAACTTCTGATGCGGCCATTGGTTATTGTTTCCGGGGCGCCTGCACCAATCAGAAGCTGAGCCTTGGTTTTTGAACATTTTGGAAGTCAAAACGGACTTCTGGAATGGATTAAGCTTGGCACTTTTGCTATTTATTTTGCATTTTTGTTTTTGAGGCTTTTTCGTTTAATTTGTTTTTGTGATTGTGTGGAATCCAGAGCCAGTGTGGTGTAGTGGTTAAGAGCGATAGTCTCGTAATCTGGGGAACCGAGTTCGCGTCTCCGCTCCTCCACATGCAGCTGCTGGGTGACCTTGGGCCAGTCACACTTCTTTGAAGTCTCTCAGCCCCACTCACCTCACAGAGTGTTTGTTGTGGGGGAGGAAGGGAAAGGAGAATGTTAGCCGCTTTGAGACTCCTTAAAGGGAGTGAAAGGTGGGATATCAAATCCAAACTCTTCTTCTTCTTCTTCTTCTTCTTCTTCTTCTTCTTCTTCTTCTTCTTCTTCTTCATCCAGATGAGCTACTGATTGATTGATCAATTTTGTAACAGATTAATCCATTTTGCATTACTTTCTATGGGAAAGCGCCCCTTGGTTTTGGAACACTTTGGTTTTGGAACGGACTTCCGAAACGGACTAAGTTTGAGAAACAAGGTACCACTGTATTGGAGAAAATAATGTACAAAATGCATATATTAGTGAAAATAATTAACAAAAATGCTTTCTGTTGAATGAAAATTGCTTGCAAAAACGACGTCTATACTAGGAAAAATTAATACCACATCTTGTTCTCACTACTGGTTTTCTATTCCACTATTACTCTTTCACATTGAGGGAAATGCACTTTCATCTGACCAACATTTAAGGCTTTATTAACGTCACTTTCCATACAAGATACCTTATATAGACTTTAAGCAAACATTTGAAAAAGAAGTATGCTTGTGATCCCTGAAAGGGTTACACCAAAATAGTCACATTGGCTTTAGCAGTTTGACACAACTGCAGCCCCAAATCTCACTTCTGAGCATAGGAAAATAGATTTCATTGACTTTCATGGACTTAACGTTTCTGAACACTAACCGTTCTGGAAAATGGGGCTTTCAATCAATTTCTTCCAGAATCCCCGCTGGAATGGCTACACGAAGCATTAGCTTGAGCCACTTTGGGAAATTTTAACTCTTTGAAACAGGAGTAGGCCCGAAAAGTCTCAGCAAACCCCATCTCCTTTTTAAGCAACGGGGGCCATATCGTTACAGCTGAGACTGAGTTGTGTAGGCAATCTAAAGGCAACATTAAACTCTGCTGGAGTAGGGCTATTATGTGATACTATTATCTTTGTTTCTATAGAAACTCTCTAAAATGTCAACTATTTTTAGCTGTGTAGCTGGAGAAGGCAGCGGATTGCCTATAAGGACTTGGAAATAAAAGGTTTGCAATGTACCACATTTCAACTGTCTGATTAACGTCTCACGTATTGTGCCACCCTCCTGAAGGTCTGTTGAGCACATGAGGGGACACGGATGGCTTAACATCCCATCGGCCCAGACTGCCCTGATTTGCTGGGGACGGCAGCTCTTTTCTTACATGCTTTGCTGCCCAAGCACAAGACGGACCCCCCTCCCCCCCCTTCCACATACTGATCAGACTGGGAGATGAATTTTGTTTCAGCACTGGTGATAGGGCGCCGTTCTCCACCTTGTGAAAAGGCAGTAGAACTGCTGATGAGTGGGGAGGCGCAGGGCAAGTTGTGTGATGCTTTCCTCCACGACTGCCTGCCCCCAGCTTCTGTTGCCTGAGGTGGTTGCTTCACCTTGCCCAATGGTCGGGCTGGCTCCAAGACTTCCCTATGCTGCCGTTTGGAGTGATACATTTAAAGAACATGGCATGGCCATTCCTATTGTGCATTGCCTTCCTTCCAGAACACTCCTCCAGCTGCCTATCCAGAGAGGCAGTGTTTGCAAATATTTTTGAATCACAACCATTCTGCCTATTAAATCCAGTCATGGTGAGATTAAACAGTCAGTTGAATTCTTTCTGCAGCACCTTTTCCAACAAAGTATACCAGGACCTGGGAGTGATGAGCTCCTTATCCCAGAGTCACCAGCTAAGGACACACCATATACAGGATTGCCTTCAGATGTCTTCTAAAGGTTATATAGTTACTTATCTCCTTGGCTCAGGGGTCACCTAACTCCATATCCTCCAACATTTCTCTGATGAAAATAGCGACATCCTAAGGAAAAGCAGGACATTCTGGGATCAAATCAGAAACCAGGAAGGCTTCTGTGTATTGAAGACTGGAAAACAGGGATACTTGGAAGGTCTGCTGTAGCAAAGCACCTGATTTAGATGCAAAATATTCCAGGTTCAGTCACCAGCTTCTCCTGCAGAGATGCAGGAAATGTAGGCCAGGCAGTTCAACCAGGGAGAGATAGGAATGGTTGGACTTCAACTCCCATCATCCCTGGCCACTAACCACATTGGCCAGGGCTGATGGGAATCGGAGTGCAGCAATATCTGGAGGGCATGGGGAAGGCTAGATGGTATTGAGCCAAGATGGAGCATTGGCATGACTTGGCACGAGCCAGCTTGCACTGTTCATTTAATGAAATTCTAACTTTCTTTCAGCTTAATTAAGCAGTGTTGAAATAAGCCTTCTGCCTGAAATATTTATGGTTGCATAATGGAAATTAAATTGCATCAAGTAGATATTAATGGGTATAATGAAGGTCTGCTGCATGAACACGACTCTTAGCAAAAACCTGCAGAGAATTGTTAACAGCACAATCCTAATCAGAAGTAAGTCCTATTGAATTCAATGGGGCTGTGGAGTTACGGCTGCAGCCGTACCTGCTTACTGTTCTTTCTTCTTCTTCTTCTTCTTCTTCTTCTTCTTCTTCTTCTTCTTCTTCTTCTTCTTCTTCTCCCCCCCCCCAGGTGGCTTTGCAACTTCACACCTTGAGAAGAAGGTGCCATTTAATGGAGCAACTGGGCTTGTTTTGTCAAAGAGATTCCACTAGGGTGAGCATGAATGGGTGTGAATCTGTAAGGTGGAGAAGCCACTTAGACAAATGTAGGGCCCAAAAGATTTCAGGTAGCTGAGAATGAAGACTATATGAATGAAGACTATATGAAGACACCAGGTTGCATTGTGTCCCAATTATGCAGAGCCTCCCTATGTGTGGGGAGGCGCACATAAGTTGGCCAGCCTATAAGAAGATCTGATGCCAGGGGCAGGGCTTAGAGCACAGCCCCTATCCTGTCTGCACACCAGTATGTCATACACATGAGTAACCCGTGCATAGTGATTTAGAATGTGTACACATTCTGCACTGGGCTGGACTGAGAAGCTAGGTTATTCTCCTGCAGCTCTGTTGGCCTCATGTGTCACTTCACAGCTGCAGTTTTGGCCATCTGCGTGGTGGTTCCTACTAAGCATGACAGAGAGCAGCTCCCTCTTCTGGCAAACTTCAGTAGTGGAAGAAGAGAGAGGAAAGGTGCCTGGAGGTTGTGATCAAAGTCACCACTTTGATATCTCCTAGCACCTTATACTTACTTACTCATCGGTTCAAATTCTGTTGAACTGCACTTCCAGCAATAGAAAGCCTTCCCAACCCCTGAACCCCTCATGATTCCAGCTGATTGAGCTCTACTGAGCTGCTGTGATTTACGCACAAGAAGATGCTGGTTATCATGGTGAAAGGAATCGAATATAAGTTTTGCAGCATCTTGTAGCAGTGTGAGTGAGGACACTAACAGTTTCCCTCTGTGAACTATAGGTGTGACAGATAGGAAAACAATGAGTTGTATCCATCTATGTTCTAAATGAGTGGAAGATACTCATGTTCATTTATTGCAATGGGTCTTCTCTGAGTATGAATAACATTGGCTGCAATCCAAGACATTGTTAGTATTAGTATTAGTATTAGTATTAGTAGGGGTGGCGCTGTGGGTAAAACCTCAGTGCCTAGGACTTGCCGATCGCATGGTCGGCAGTTCGAATCCCCACGGCGGGGTGCGCTCCCGTCGTTCGGTCCCAGCACCTGCCAACCTAGCAGTTCGAAAGCACCCCCGGGTGCAAGTAGATAAATAGGGACCGCTTACCAGCGGGAAGGTAAACGGCGTTCCGTGTGCTGCGCTGGCTCGCCAGATGCAGCTTGTCACGTTGGCCACATGACCCGGAAGTGTCTGCGGACAGCACTGGCTCCCGGCCTATAGAGTGAGATGAGCGCACAACCCTAGAGTCTGTCAAGACTGGCCCGTACGGGCAGGGGTACCTTTACCTTTACCTTATTAGCATTAGTATTACATACTGAGTGGGTTTGCCTTCCTGAATATATTTCCTGAAGTGACTCCTACACTTTCTGAAAGTTTATCTCCCCAAACTCCAAAGGATAAAAACAAAAATGCAAAGTTGTTGCTTTTTCTTTGATATCATTACGCAGACTGACAAGGAATCGCCACGTAATTGAATCAGGGCAACAAGTAAGATTGAGTTAGTGGGGAGATGCAATCTGTTTGGCTGGTCTTGCCACCTGCTTTTGAAGCGGAAAGGCAGATGGGGTGTGGTGGGACAAGAAAATTTCCTTGGCACTCCTCTCCGTCTTTTGTCATTGCTGCCTCCCCCTAAATTGGATTAATTCACTTTCTAAGTTTGCATCCCAAGCATTGCTGCAATCTGACAGATAGAATTTGAATGTCACCATCTGTGATGAAAGATAACCTAGAAAGCGTCGGGAGACTGGCAGAGGTACATCACGACTCCAGGAAAGAGGCAGCAAGTTGTTGCTGCTGCTACAGTATCGGCTCGTGACAGGCTTCCTCACGTTCTAATTTGCTGATTCCGTCTCAGGAGAGGGAGCTGAGCATTGCAAAAATATTGACAGTTATTAGGGCACACCGTTAAAAGCTGGGAGATACTAAGGGCTGCATCCAAAGCCATGCCAGTAGAGTTCTGCTAGCGCAGCAGTAGCTCCGGGGAGAGGAGAGGATGCGAAAGCTTAATTCTGTTAGCGCAAGCAAGCCATAAGGTTGCAAGACTGTGGCCACATCAGAAAGCAAATCACATTGAACTCAGAGGGACTTCTTTCATAGTGAGCATGAGCAAGATTTGGAGCCAAAATCTGTATTGAGAAGATAGATGACCTGATGCCAGATATTTCTTCAGTATAATGCCTTACTTCTTCAGAAGGATGATATTGCCTCTACAAGTGCATGATGTATGTGGCTGGTGTAGAGAGGGCTTAAAGAATGGACACAGGGGACTGGTATTGGGTTAAATAAGGCCACAACTTTATTGATTGTAAGAAAGAGTAGGTTTGGCTATGGCAATGGGCATGTAGCCAGCATCAGGCAGCCCTCCTGCTACCTGGTGGGGTTAAACTTGTGCTTGGGAATCACCCCCGACATGGATTGGGTGCCACAATCCCACACAGGCCACCATTGGAGGAGACCATCAGTCTCCCTGTGGACTCCTGGACAGAGTCTCCCCTCCAGGAAGCTCAGGAAGACTCAATCTCTATTGTCCTAGAATAATTCCTCTCAAATGTGAGCAGATGCTGTTATAAGGGTCCAGCCCAGCAGAAGGTGAGCTGTTTGCTTCCATTGGAAGAAATGGAACGTATTGGCCAGAACTTAAGCACTATTTATGGGTTTTACTTGCTACAGGCTTTTGATGGATATTGTCTATTAATCTTTGAGTATATGCAAATGTGTGCCAACTCATGTCATTATACAGTAAACAATCACAATCCTACGTTGTTTGGTTTTCATGGGCCCAACAGTTATTCATTTGTTTAAGTTGGAACGTATAGGTCATTTCTCTCCCCGAAGGTCCCCAAAGCAGCTTACGGCCATTTAAATCATTATAATAACTGTAACAAAATAAATAAATAAATCAGTAAGCAAACAAACTCACGTCAATAGCAAAAATATGAAGATGCAGTAACAGCAAAACCAGTAAAAGCAGAGTTAAAATCAAAAGATCTGAAAGGCGTGGGGAAATTTTAAAAAAGTTTTGACCTGCTACTGGAAAGACAACGGGCTCAGGGCTGGGTGGAGCTCCTTGAGAAGGTCATTCCAAACTTGGATTGCCACCTAAGAAGACCTCTTATCTGATCACTGCCCACTGGACCTCTGGCAGAAGGGAGAGCCAAGGAAGGAGCTTGGAGGCAGATTTGAAAATATGGACAACATAGCAGGGGAGAAGATGGCCTTGAATATGCCTAGGTCCAAGCTGTTTAGGCCTTTAAAGGTTAAATTCAGCACTTTGAGATGTGCTTAGAAATAGATCAGGAGCCCATCTAGTTGTTTAAGCCTATAGTATGTGCTTTGTTTCACTTGCAAAACCTCAGTTAGGGTATTGTTGTGAGTTGAAGTCATCTTTCTGGCAGAAGAGCTTCTTTCTGTGCAGTGGGACTCCCCCTCCTCTTCTCCACCTGTGTCTGCCCCACACTCAAATCTGTTTTGCCCCCCCCCCCAACTTTAAGGAGCAGATAGGGGGGCAGAGAGATGTGTGAAGAAGAGTGGCAGAGGAAGTCCTATCGTGCAAGCAGAAGTCTTTACACTAGTAGAACAATGTCATTCATTGAATACAACCCCGTGTTTCGAACCAACTTCGGTTTCTGAGCAGTGTTCAAATGTTGCCTGGTGTACAGTATATTAGATCTGAATTTAAACTAGTTTGCATTCGGTCAGCCTGATTAAACTGAATATAAATTCCAGCAGATTAGTTGAATTGATAAATTCAAGAACACTCGTTGAATAAGACTAGCACGAGACATCTCATTGAAGGAGCTTGAGACACTAAAATTTTGAACCTGTGGCATATTTCTTCGAATATAGATCAACTCGTTTTCATAAACACATTAATCGGGGAGCCATTATCACTTCTGTAAATTCCATTTATGATTCTCTACATCTTTGGCTGATAATCCTCAGTATGATTAAATAATAAGACGGGGATCTTTCTGCTCAACAAGGTAGTTGTTGAAATGCATGTGAAATGTGTAACCATTTCAGGTGTTCTGTCAAAGCAGTAACTGTTTCTGACTGAGCTGCAACAGTAGAATTTATCAAAGTGTCAGCTGAGGCAAGAGGGTTTCCACTTGCCCAGATTCTATATAAATGTTAAACAGGAGGAACACATTTTGCATGCTAATCATGTGGCCAAATTCTGGAGGAGTTGACCTAGATGAGCTAATGTGGTATAGCGTATGCAAGCATGGGCGTTGGGCAGGAAGCCTTGAGTTCAAATTCTTTTTCAGTCATTTTCTGCCACCCTAGCACATTCATGTCGGGGGGTTAGTGCAACACCCTGCCACACAACTACCAACCTTTGCTCTTTAGATAAAAGTCTGGTTTTGGGGGGTGGGGATTTTCACAAATACAGTGGTGCCCCGCAAGACGAATGCCTCGCAAGACGAAAAACCCGCTAGACGAAAGGGTTTTCCGTTTTTCGATGCGCTTTGCAAGACGAATTTCCCTATGGGCTTACTTCGCAAGACGAAAACGTCTTGCGAGTCTTGTGATTTTTTTCGTTCCCCCCCTTTTTCTAAGCTGCTGAGCCGCTAATAGCCTTTTAGCCGCTAAGCCGCTAAGCCTTTAATAGCCGCTAAGCCGCTAAACCGCTAATAGCGCTAAACCGCTAAGCCGCTAATAGGGTTGCTTCGCAAGACGAAAAAACCGCTAGACGAAGAGACTCGCAGAACGGATTATTTTCGTCTTGCGAGGCACCGCTGTAAAACAGTCTTTAGTTTTAAAGTGAGAAAAGAAGAAAAGGGAATGGACAGAACCACAATGAAAGAACAGTAAGCCAAACCCTTTAAAGATAAGAGATCTACAGCATTATGTTAGTAACCCAGCTGGATTAAACCAAAGACCTATCTTGTCCTGCATCCTGTCCCCCACAGTGGCTAGCCAGATTCTCAGCTGAAGTGCATAAGCAGGGTATGAACACAGTCACACACTGTTTCTTGTTCCCCAGCAAGTGGGATTCAGAGGCATTCCTCACAGTGCTTCTCAGCCCTCCCATTTCCTACTAAAATTGTCCTGCATACAACTCCATTTTGTAGCTATGACGTTCTAGCCCTGGTTTGGAAGCTAGAGCTCTCCACAAGCAAAGTCCAGCTTTCCCTCCCTCTCTCTTCACCCTGGGGTTCGCTTAATACGGTGTCGTAATTAATTATTGCAACACTTTGGAGACAGTCCGTCTGGCTTTAGAGAGACTGTTTTTTTAGTTACAGGTTGGCACAAATCACAAGAAACCAATTTGGGTCCATTTTGCCCACTCTGGAGTGGTTTGTAGGGGCCTTGACCTGATCTGGATTTAGTACAAATTGGTACAAATCATCCCAATTTGGTTTGAAATTGGGACAAGTTGGTAGCACGACCCTAGATTTGTCACCTGAAAAGTAACTGAAGCTCAATAGATGGCCTACTAGTATTTTATCTTCAGTACATAGTAACCAAAGTCAGAAGAAACTTTGTCGTGAAGAAAGATTTTCCTTATTATTCCCTTTGCTGCACCCCTGCTGAAAATAGCATGTATTTCAGTGGCACCAAGATTGATAGTTTCTTCTGCAGGAAAGTCTCTTGGGCAGACAAAACAGGGAACTTCAACCAGTTTGCAGCTGTGATGACAATGATGAAGAACCACCTCTCACAGGTACTCATTTGAGTGGAGGTGAGTGAGCAAGCAAATGTCCCCGGATAGACTAAGAGTTGATCTTGTAAGCAAATATGGGTTACTCACCTGGAGGTCTCACAATGTCAGAGTGCTGCTAGGCTTGCAGCCAGTTCTGTGTTTAATGTGATTTGGTCAATAAACACTGACAAGTGAGACCTGCAACAAAACATTGCAGTGTGGTGTGCTCCTATGAATATTCCTGCCAGGCTGCCATACTCTTTTTCAAGATATTCCATTCCATCACCTTGTTTTTCTTTAGCTCCCACTCGGCCAAATAGTTATCCGTATTGTTTGGCCACTGAACAGACTTAGTCCCCACTGAGCAGTTGTGCCCCTTATGTTCCTCTCTCCTCCCAAAAGCCCCAGTTCTGCAAGCCGGCTGATGCTGTTTTGGCTACCCAGCAATAGGCATTCACCCTTGAACTTCAGAAACCGAAGGACTGATCTAGTCATTGCAAATTTAACAGGGAACTTGCACTGCAGAAATTGTAACAAGAGCCCAGGGGTTCCTGCGTATAGAGTTTTAAGTCTTACGGTTAGCGGCAAAATTTCACAATAACATGAACAAAAGCTGGCTCTTAAAACATTATATTTCAACCAGAAGCATTGTGTTATTCCAGATTGCTTTACTAAACTAAAGAGGTTTCACATCAGGAAGGGCTGAAACCATCAGATTAGGACTGCAAATTTGTAACCTATCAAGCCAAATGTGGCCTGCTTGCCATATACGGCTGCCCATCAGGGGCTCTGTAAACATGTTATGACACCCCATGCACCCCTATCTTCCTAGGAATGCAAAATCAAGTAAGCTGTCAATCATTTGGGAGATCACAATCTGTGGCTGGTGGTCTAAATTTGACTTTATGGACAGGTTCTGCAGGCAAGTAGCAGACAATCTGTGATTTTGGCCAAACAACAGATTCATCCTTTGGGGTCCAATTGTAATTACGATATCAGCTAAAGCTGGAAGAATGATCAGAAGAACCCAGAGGGATATTAGCAATGATAAGGAAAGATTGAACAGCTTAAGCTGCTCAGAACAATCTCAGCTGGCGGGGCTCACAAATAAGCCACTGTCACCATCTTGAATAGTGGCACCTGCACTTGTTGAACACATTTGTTGATGGGGTTGTTTAGTCATGTCCGACTCTTCATGACCCCATGGACCAGAGCAAGCCAGGAACTTCTGTCTTCCATTGCCTCCCACGGTTTGGTCACTGTCCAACCATCTTATCCTTTGTTGTACCCTTCTCCTTGTGCCCTCCATCTTTCCCAACATCAGGGTCTTTTCCAGGGAGTCTTCTCTTCTCATGAGGTGGCCAAAGTATTGGAGCCTCAACTTCAGAATCTGTCCTTCCAGTGAGCACTCAGGGCTGATTTCTTTCAGAATGGATAGGTTTGATCTTCTTGCAGTCCATGGGACTCTCAAGAGTCTCCTCCAGCACCATAATTCAAAAGCATCAATTTTTCGGTGATCAGCCTTCTTTATGGTCCAGCTCTCACTTCCATGCATCACTACTGGGAAAACCATAGCTTTAACTATGTGGACCTTTGTCGGCAAGGTGATGTTTCTGCTTTTTAAGATGCTGTCTAGGTTTGTCATTGCTTGTCTCCCAAGAAGCAGGCGTCTTTTAATTTCGTGGCTGCTGTCACCATCTGCAGTGATCATGGAATCCAAGAAAGTCAAATCTCTCACTGCCTCCATTTCTTCCTCTTCTATTTGCCAGGAGGTGATGGGACCAGTGGCCATGATCTTAGTTTTTTTGATGTTGAGCTTCAGATCATATTTTGCGCTCTCCTCTTTCACCTTCATTAAAAGGTTCTTTAATTCCTCCTCACTTTCTGCCATCAAAGTTGTGTCATCTGCATATCTGAGGTTGTTGATATTTCTTCTGGCAATCTTAATTCCAGTTTGGGATTAATCCAGTCCAGCCTTTCACAAGATGAATTCTGCATATAAGTTAAATAAGCAGGGAGACACCTTTCCCAATTTTGAACCAATCAGTTGTTCCATATCCAGTTCTAATTGTAGCTTCTTGTCCCACATAAAGATTTCTCAGGAGACAGATGAGGTGATCAGGCACTCCCATTTCTTTAAGAACTTGCCATAGTTTGCTGTGGTCGACACATTCAAATGCTTTTGCATAGTCAATGAAGCAGAAGTAGATGTTTTTCTGGAACTCTCTAGCTTTCTCCATAATCCAGTGCATATGAACACATATATTTTGCCGAAACCATGGCCCTGCATCTGATAGTTTTTGCTGCTACGTTTAATTGTTCTGGTTACTTACTTATATATTTGTACTTGTTAGCTGCTGGCTATATATTATATAGAGTACATTATTATTATTCCTTAATTTCTGTACTACAAACTCATATATATTTGCATGATACAGATTCTCAACTAATATGTGAATCTACTTGTAAGAAACAGAAATTATCTCCCACAGTACTCATTACAAATATGACAGAAGTCCCAGGCATACAATTGTACAAAAAAAGCTCTCTCTCCATGTGATCAGGGATTCTTCTTTCACGGGGGGGGGGGGGCATTTCCTGATCCTGAATTGAGTTGCCACTGTTATTTCACCTAAAGCAAAGTTAGAAGCAAAAGTGGAGATCCTTTCGTAATTGAAATAGAGGAAATCTGAGAAAAGCCAAAAGGGAAGAGTTGTGGTAATTCCTCAGGATGGTTCCATGTTCTTTAGGTTGTCACCAGATACCAATAAAAACAGAAGCAGGAACAACTTTTTGCATGTATTCCTATATCTATTTATATAGGGCTGTATTCATCTAATTTTTATTGGATTAAACCCATTTACTGGGACTCAACTAATAATTCCATAGAATCATAGAATCTTAGAGTTGAAAGAGAGCCCGAAGGGTCAACTAGTTCAATCCACTGCAATCTAGGATTTACAATCTCAGCTAAAGCATCCATGACAGATGGCCATCCAACCTCAGCTTAAAAACCTCCGAGGAGAGAGAGTCCACCACCTCTTGTGGGAATTTGTTCCGCTGCTGAATAGCTCTTGCTGTCAGAAAGTTCTTCATCATCTCCTTTCTTGTAAATTGAAGCTATTGGTTCAAGTCCTACCCTCCAAAGCAGGAAGAAATAACTTTGTTCCCTCTTCCATGTGACAGCCCTTGATGTATTTGAAGATGGCTGTCGTATCCCCTCTCAGTCTCCTGTTTTCCAGGCTAAACATACCCAGCCCCTTCAACTGCTCCTCATAAGGCTTGTTATCCAGACCCTTGATCATCTTGGTTGCCCTCCTCTACACACGTTCCAGCTTGTCAACATCCTTCTTAAATTGTGGGGCCCAGAATTGGACACAGTATTCCAGGTGTGGTCTGACGAAAGCAAAATAGAGTGGTACTATTACTTCCTTTGATCTGGAGTCCTGCTAGTAGAATCCCATGCAAGAATAAGATGAGGAGGAAAGAGGGAGGTATCTTTGAGTTCTTTCCATTGAAATTAATGGACCTAGGTTAGGCATGCTCTGCTGCATTTTGCTTTGTATATAGTATCTTCATTCACTGGTTTCAGCTTCCATGTGCCCCTAAGTTATATGTGGTAAACTCCTCCTGAAATCAAGAGAAGTAACTCAGGATGTAATGTTGCCACCCCTTGATAGCATGCCAGTAAACAGAACACGTTTAAGTCATCCACAAAAGTATAGCTATTTAAAAACATTTTATAGGCTAGCAGTCATTTCTAAAACCTGTAAACAGATAAATGTTCTTTTCCCCACCCACCCCCTTTCTAAAGTCTTATCAAATTCCCTGCATGCTAAGAGAATTTAGGCTGGATATGATCTGCACTGAAAATTGGTTTAAC
This sequence comes from Podarcis muralis, assembly GCF_964188315.1. NCBI lineage: Eukaryota > Metazoa > Chordata > Lepidosauria > Squamata > Lacertidae > Podarcis > Podarcis muralis. Next base: position 17,810,080 of record NC_135659.1, on the reverse strand, counting down.
AAGTAACATATTTTCTGCAAATTGCTTCTTCTTTGCAGCATTTACAATAAAATTCTGTTTTTCAAACCTACTTGGATTCAATCTGTCTCCATTCAATACAGTCTATGGGGCATTATAACAGACTCATCTAACCCATAGTTACAGCCTCCTCTGAACTAGCCTTGTCAATTTCTTTTCATCAAAGCAATGACCTGAGTGGAATTTGACATCAGGCTCTATACCTCCTTCTAAATGTTGCAAAATGCAATTTCATCTAAACAGAGTAAGTATCAATCAGATCTTCAGAAACATCCCTTTTCACCCCCAGGGAAACTTGCAATGGCTCCGCAGGAAGTAACTTTGGCACTGTTTTGTAGTGTGTATCTCGTTTGGGAAATGATAAAAGGGCCGACACGGCCGGAAAGATTTCCGTTCACTCAAGATTTTCTTGCAAGCGTGAGATGTGATTTTTGCAGAGTTTGAAAAAAGAAAGAAAGAATAAAATAGAAAAGGGAGAGGAAGGTGGATCAATAATGTAACCCTATAATGTCTTGTTGTTGTTTAGTCGTTTAGTTGTGTCTGACTCTTCATGACCCCATGGACCAGAGCATGCCAGGCACTTCTGTCTTCCACTGCCTCCCGCAGTTTGGTCAAACTCAGGTTGGTAGCTTCGAGAACACTGTCCAACCATCTCGTCCTCTGTCATCCCCTTCTCCTTGTGCCCTCCATCTTTCCCAACATCAGGGTCTTTTCCAGGGAGTCTTCTCTTCTCATGAGGTGGCCAAAGTACTGGAGCCTCAGCTTCACAATCTGTCCTTCCAGTGAGCACTCAGGGCTGATTTCCTTCAGAATGGATAGGTTTGGTCTTCTTGCAGTCCATGGAACTCTCAAGCGTCTCCTCCAGCACCATAATTCAAAAGCATCAATTCTTCAGCGATCAGCCTTCTTTATGGTCCAGCTCAGAGGTAAGTCCTGTTGAATTCAGTGGGACTTATTCCTAGGTGAAGGATTGCAGGATTACCACAATCTGTTATAAGAAAGTGAATGACGGGGTGACCCTCCAGCTGTTATTGGATTCCAATTCCCATCCCCCTCAGCCAGGACGTTCATGTACCATCCAACATTTTGGGACAGCAGCAGTCCACCTGCTTGATCACCATGCTCTTCTCCCCACCTGGCCTGATGTCTGAGCTCTTTCTTTCACCTGCACCCAACCTTTGTGCTTTCTACCACCCCCTGCATAATCTCCATGCATTGCGCCCTTAGGCTGTGATCCATTTATCTGGCTTAAGCCCCCTGGAATTCAACAGAACTTATTTCTGAATGTACATTATTAGGATTGCAGTACAGTAGTACCTCAGGTTACAGACGCTTCAGGTTACAGACGCTTCAGGTTACAGACTCTGCTAACTTCAGGATGAGAACAGAAATCACACAGCAGCAGTGCAGCGGCAGCAGGAGGCCCCATTAGCTAAAGTGGTACCTCAGGTTAAGAACAGTTTCAGGTTAAGAACGGACCTCCAGAACGAATTAAGTTCTTAACCTGAGGTACCACTGTATTAGAATAAACCCGAATGCCTTGCAAAATCCACACAGGTATGAGGAACAACCCAGGAAAAAATGGCATGAAAGCTGCTCCAATTGCATTCTGCAAAAGTATTAGGCTGCACATTAAAAACTTGCATCCTCTTTGGTAATTGACCATTAAAATGATGGAAGTGTTGAAAGTTTGCAACATTTCCTGGAGGACTTGTTGATGAGTGAAGAGTATTTAAGACAGCTGTTATTTTTATCAGTCATAAACAGCAAGTATCAAGTATTTTCCCCTCAGCCTCCTGTAATGCACTGCAGAGTGGGGCTATCTCTGTGCATTCCCTGAATTATTGTGAAATGAAATTCTCATGAGCTGTCTGAAGATTCAAACCTTACTTAGCCATAATTACATTACTGCACCTTTTTTTTATTATTATCAAGCAATTCAGGACTTGTGTTATTTTTTAATTTAAATATTGTTTAAGTCACATTCTGGCTTTCAGAATGATAAGCAGTAATTGGTTTCTTTAGATGAGCCTTGGAATCTAGTGGGGGGATAATTAGATCAGTATGTGAAAATTAAAGGTATAAAGGGCCCTCTTACAAAAATATTCCCCCTGGACTTCAAGTAATGCCATTATTTTCCCCTGTATGTTTCATGCCTTTCCTTTTTTTTCATTTGTATTATGCTTGTAGAGCAGAAGAAAAACAAGGCCTCTCCACTGTTGGCGTGCTGCAGAAAAAAGGAGAGGCAAGAATATTCATAATGAACACCATCTGAATTTATGTATATGGGGAGGGATGCTTGACCCATCCTTCCTTTACCATACTCCCACACATATTTTGAAGATATTGGAAATACACAATGCAGGCACCTCTCTGCAATATGATTCATCACCATTACCAGTATTATCATTAACAATTTTGTCCTGTCCACCCTTCCAAGGAACTCAGACTGGCAGACATAACCGTCCCTCCCTTTATCCATAAAACAGTTCTGCGAAGTTGGTAAAGCTGAGGGGTGGTGTCTTGCCAAAGGTCACCTAGTGAGCTCCATGAATGAGTGAGGATTTCAACCCAGGTCTCCTCGGGCTAAGTCCAATGCCCCAGCCACTTGCAATTTATAGAGGCATGCATTGGCTCCTTGTGCAGGATGGATAACAAGGCAAAAGTTTCTCTACGTTTCTCTGGGTCTATGAGCTTTGCTGTTGAGGATGTTCCCTACAGAGCACCAAGGAGCTCTAGATTGTTTTTGTTAAAATATAACAGGATTTTTGAAAAGCTATGTTCCATTTAAGTTTCTTCCCCCAGAGCTCTTCTGCAGATAACATTTTGGGCAGCTCGTGTGTAAAGAGGAAATAAGCACCAGAGAGGAAAATCTGATGTGAAACTGTAAAGTGTTTTAATAATGTACATAACACATTTTGTAAATGTACTGTAATGTAAAAACACCATTTGGGCACTTCTCAATCATTTTAAGGTGAAAAACAGACAAACTCCCCTCCCTCTTCATTAGGGATTATGGAAATGAATCTCTTACACTATAATGGCTGTTGGACCCATTTGTGCACCTTTAAGCAGACTTAATTCACTTTGGAAGGGCTCTGGTACCTGCAAATTTCATCCACTTTGGCCAAAAGATGGGGATGTTATAGCTGTTTTTTGATTTCCCATTATAATGAATGGATAACACAGAGCTTTGTTTTTATACAGAGAAGCTCTGGAATAGAATAACAGATCAAAATGGAAAAGTGTGCAGAGTGACTCAAAATTAAACTGGAATTTTTGAAAACATGCAGATATAAATACAAGGCAAATCTTAAGGCCAGTGCATTCCCAAACAATTTATAAAAATTACTAGTCTCTTTGAAATGTGTTTTGTCACATTCTAGTAGGAGAACATGCTCAGGGTGTGCAGGAACCACAATGCTTGCCCTTTATCTGTCGCATTTGGAAGCAGCCTGGTTTGTTTCAGATTCAATCGGTGTTGTTTCAGTTTCAATTGATTATTCAGGTCCAAATTTGATATGTGAAATCCAAAGCTCTGTTTCATGCCCCTCTCAATTGACTATAATAAGGAATCAAAACATAGTGTCATGAATGAGCCAGCTCCCAGTGAAGGAAGCATTCAGGAAGAGAGAGGGTTAAATGCCAGACAAGAGGAGCCTCGGCTAGGGCCAACTCCCCTGCCTGCTGGAATGCCAACTGATAAGGAAACAGTTGTGGGTGGGTGGGAACCCAACCAAAGCTCTCAGGAGTTTCAAACAGGAGCAAACAGAGACATGGGTAGTTCGTCCGAAAAGGAAGAGACTGGAGCTAATCCAGTAAGTGTGGAGAACAGACAAAGGGGAGGGTTGTTAGACAGGAAGAAATACAAGAGAATCAGGGTTCGTAAGTTCAATATCTTCTGTCAGAACAGGAAGGAGTTAGAAGGGTCATCATGATTACTGAGCATGGTGGCATTGTAGAGCCATCCAGAGGACTCTGTCTGTTATTGCAACAAATCTTCCTTTTTTAAATTGACTACACTTGCTGTGTTATCAAGTCGGAAACTGGGACTCCTGACACATAGTGACAACTTTTCCCCCTTCACACATAAGTGGGTGAAATTTGCAGGCAATGGAGTTCTCCCAGAGTGGACTAAGCCCGCCAAATTTAAGGCAGAATCACCCAGGGATTTTTGTGGAGGGAATCTTTAGGGTTACTTTTTTATAAAAAGGAAATGAAATGAAATGTCTCTAACTTGTCTGCCAGGACTGGATACAAATTACAGGCATGGTTGTGGCTTCAGAAATGATGGAGTCACCAAATATCAGAAATGTATGTGCAGCTGTTTCCTCATAAGGGCAGATGTTACTATTTGGGGGTTATAAAAGATAAATCACATTTCCTGCCCTAGTTTTTAGTTTTGTGTGTGTGGGGGGGGGGGCGGGGAGGTGATCCATCTGAAAACTAGGGAGATGAGTTAAACTGCCATGGGTTAGAAGCTTGACAAAGTTCAGGAGCAATCATGCTACAATTTTGTCTCTCCCTTGTGTCAGCACTTTGTGAAACAAATCTGATTTTGCTTGGACCAATTTGGAGGCCTCTTGCCTCCCTATTCTGTCATCTTTACCCAACACATTCATCCCTGACTGGTCTTGTAAGTGCTGCATGTTAGTTGTGGATGTGGCCACCCTACACCCTCTCACACATTTTACTTTTTGCAAGCGCACACATAGGCAAACAGTCCCTCCCTAGTTGATCTGTGCCAATCAGAACAACTGGAACCTTCAGATGGAGGATGAACGACGCCCTATTCAGAGATGAAGAGATTTATAAGAAGGCCCAAAAAACTTTGAAAGACTATTTTGAGATAAATTTGAGAACAGATGTGGAGAAAAGAATAATATGGGACGCAAGTAAGGCCGTGATGCGAGGTTTCCTGATACAACAAAACTCTATAAAGAGGAAAAAGCAGAATGAGAGGAAAGAAAAACTTTTGGAAAAGATAAAAGAAGGTGAGAAGAAATTGAGGTCTAAACCAAAGTCTCATGAGATTTTGAGAGAAATAAAGTATTACCAGACGCAATATATGGAACTGATGAATCAAGAGATAGAGTGGAAAATAAAGCAAATGAGACAAAGAACATTTGAATCGGCAGATAAATGTGGGAAACTTCTGTCATGGCAACTGAAAAAGAGACAAAAACTGAACACTGTGACAAGTTTGGAAATGGATGGAAAAATTATTCATAAACCAAATGAGATAAGCAACTGTTTCCAAAGCTTTTTTAGGAAATTATATACACAGGGGCCAATTGATGAGCGGGAAATAGAAGAATTTATTAAGAAGTATGGATTACCAAAGATCTCAGATCAAAGCAAAATGATTCTGAATGAGAAAATATCAGAGCAAGAAATAGAGGGCGCCATTCAGAATATGCAGTTGGGAAAATCTCCAGGACCAGATGGCCTAACGGCTAGATACTATAAGGCATTGAAGGAATGGATAATACAACCACTGAAGGAGGTCTGCAATGAAATTTTGGAAGGGAAAAAGGCACCTGAATCGTGGAAAGAAGCTTTCATCTCACTTATACCGAAAACAGAGACTGAAAAGAACCAGGTTAAAAACTACCGCCCTATATCATTACTTAATGTGGATTACAAAATTTTTGCAGACATTTTAGCAAAAAGATTGAAAAGAGTACTGATTGAGGAGATTCATAAGGACCAAACAGGCTTTCTCCCAGGGAGACATATGTCAGACAATGTCAGGAACATTATAGACATTTTGGAACTGCTGGAAGTGAACATTAACAGAAAGGCGGTGCTGATCTTTGTGGACGCGGAGAAAGCCTTTGATAACATTTGTTGGACCTTTATGAAGAAGAATCTCCAAGGTATGGGGGTAGGCCAAGGTTTTGAAAACGGTATAGGTGCTATATATTCTAAGCAAAAAGCAAAGTTGATTGTGAACAATGTGGTTACGGAAGAAATACCCATAGAAAAAGGTACACGACAAGGGTGCCCAATATCTCCCTTGCTTTTTATAACAGTCCTGGAGGTCTTGTTAAACATGATTAGAGGGGACCAATTGGTTAAAGGGATTCAGGTCGGAGCCAGAAATTACAAACTAAGGGCATTCGCAGATGACCTTGTATTGACTTTACAACAGCCAGATACTAGTACTAAAAGAGTATTAGAACTAATTCAGATATTTGGTCAAGTAGCAGGATTCAAATTGAATAAGCAAAAAACTAAAGTGTTGGAGAAAAACCTAACATTGGCAGAAAAAGAGAAGTTTCAAAGTGAAACAGGTTTAGTAATAACAAAAAAGGTGAAGTACCTGGGTGTGAATCTGACTTCTAAAAATGTGAATTTGTTTAAAGACAACTATGACAAATGTTGGACAGAGGTGAAGAAAGATCTAGAAATATGGTCAAGGTTGAAACTTTCCTTGTTAGGCCGAATTGCTGTTATTAAGATGAATGTATTGCCTAGAATGTTGTTTTTATTCCAGACACTCCAGATCCTGGATAAAATGGACTGTTTTAAGAAGTGGCAAAAAGACATATCAAAATTTGTCTGGCAGGGCAAAAAGCCCAGAATAAACTTTAAGATTTTAACTGATGCAAAAGATAGAGGGGGGTTTGCCCTGCCGGACCTGAGACTTTACTATGAATCGGCAGCGTTCTGCTGGCTGAAACAATGGCTGCTTCTTGAGAACACAGACATTTTGGATCTGGAAGGGTACGACAACAGATTTGGCTGGCATGCTTATATATGGTATGACAAGGTAAAAATGCATAAAGGTTTTAAAAACCATATTGTTAGGAAAGCACTATACAATGTTTGGATAAGATATAAAGATTTATTGGAAAGTAAAACTCCCAGGTGGCTATCACCAATGGAGGCTAAAGAGACAAAAAAACTTAATATGGAGTCTAAATGGCCAAAATATTGTGAAATTTTAGAGCAAGATGGTGAAAGGGTCAAATTACAGAGTTATGATAAATTAAGGTCTAAAGTACGAGATTGGTTGCACTACCTTCAGATAAATGAGGTATTTAAACAAGACAGGAAAATAGGTTTTCAGAAGGAGAGGTCGAAATTAGAAACAGAACTGTTAGAACCCAATACTAAGAACTTGTCAAGAATGTACAATTTGCTGCTGAAATGGAATACACAAGATGAAACAGTAAAATCGGTTATGATCAAATGGGCACAAGATATAGGTCATGACATTATGTTTGATGACTGGGAAAGGTTATGGAACACTGGTGTGAGATTTACGGCTTGTAATGCTTTAAGAGAAAACATAATGAAAATGATCTATAGATGGTATATGACCCCAGTCAAACTTGCAAAAATTTACCATTTGCCCAATAATAAATGTTGGAAATGTAATGAGACTGAGGGTACTTTCTATCACCTTTGGTGGACCTGCCCGAAGATTAAAGCCTACTGGGAAATGATCTATAATGAAATTAAAAAGGTCCTTAAATGGACATTTTCTAAAAAACCAGAGGCTTTTCTCCTGGGCATGGTGGGCCAATTGGTGCCAAGGAAGGACAGAACTTTCTTTATGTATGCTACCACAGCAGCAAGAATTCTTCTGGCAAAGTATTGGAAGACGCAGCAGCTACCTACTCTGGAAGAATGGCAAGCGAAGGTGATTGACTACATGGGAATGGCAGAGATGACCGGCAGAATCCGAGACCAGGGGAGTGAGACAGTGGAAGAAGACTGGAAGAAATTTAAAATATATCTTAAAAACTGTTGTAATATTGAGGAGTGCTGAGATGCTATGGTGTTAAGAAACAGAGAATTGCAGCTGTATATCATAAATTTAAGGGAATTACAATGAAGATGAATTAATTAATTAAATGGAGGGTTGCTGATACAAGGGAAAAATAAGGATGCAGAAAAAGGGAGGTATGGGGAAGTCCGGGAAACAAGGTGAAGGAAAATGAGTTTATGAAATTATACATGTTTATTTGTGTGTATGTTTTGTTTTGTTTTGTCGTTTGTGTATAATACATGTTTGGAAAATTAATAAAAATTATTTAAAAAAAAAAAAAAAAGATCTGTGCCAATCAGTTGTTGAGGGACTTAGCACCCCACTCTGCTCATACAATTGATCTGCTGACTGGGGAAGAGACTACCGGTAATTGCACCACCATTAGGGCACTAGGCTCTGCCCACCCCCAGTGCTTTGAATATGCCATGTTCCTTGCCCCCTCGGCCTTGTCACTGCTGCTAAAATCAGTGGGGTTTTGGAGGACATAGAAAAAAATTGTGTGGGGATAGATCAGGCTCCTGAACTGTAGGGTAGTCACCCTTGCCTTAAAACTCCCCAAAAACTTATTGAGTGATGTTCATATAGCAAAACTGAAGGGGAGGTGGCTCTGTAAACTACTTTTTGAATTTCTTGTTTATTTCTGGGACCATGAGTTCTTATTTCCTCGCAACTGCTGACACCAGCACACATGGAAACCCAATTTTAAAAATGGCTGCAGATGGGGAAAAAATTACTTTGGTAGCTTTCTGGGTGATGTTAACTCACATATTGATTGTTTATTAAAAAGCTTTTATCCACAGGGAAAAAAAGGTAACACTTATGAAATGAAGCTAATCATTTACAGTGCATTAATGGAAAGTGCTAATGTGTAATAATGTTAGCAAAGCTATTTTTTTAAGAGTCTGCCAATCTATAGAAAAGTAAAATAGCATTAAAGTATTCCTTGGGGATTATTCCTTCCCCTTGAATTTCTTTTTTAAAGGACAGTATCTGTGTAAAAGGCAGTGCATGAAATAATAGAGCACAGGTATATTATTTAGTAGAAATAGTTCATATAATCCAAATGTTTATTTAAAAACTTTTCTTTTCTTTACAGCTCTGGCAACCTTATATTTCCCACAACTCACTATGTACAGTATTTCTTGTTTTACTTCATGTAAAAATAAATAAATGTATGCACTCATAACAAGTTAGAGGCCTTGTCCACATACATCTCCACAGATTAATGTCTCACTTAAAAAACCCTACTAAGTAGCATACCAGGGGCAGGGAATGTTTTTCAACCCAAGGACCATATTCCCTAGTGGTCAACTTTCTTGGGGCCACATGCCAATGGTGGCTGGGGGCAGAAGCAAAAAGTAGACACACCAAGGGGTGTCATTCTTACTTTTGTGCATGGGTTGCTGGTGTTCAAATGTTCAAAAAGTATCTACATGGTGCTTAAAAAATAACTTGCACCTAAATATTAGTAAGACAAAGGAGATGGTGTTGGACTTCCGGAGGAAGAGCGGGGAACTAGCCACGTTGTATATCGGGGGGGGGGGGGGGGGCTGTGTGGAGCGAGTCTCCTTTAATTTCCTGGGAGTTTACCTTAGTGAGGACCTCACTTGGAAAATCAACACAACACAGGTGGTCAGAAAGGCCCAAGAGAGACTCCATTTTCTCAGAGTCTTGCAAAAGAATAATATTAAACAATAATTGATGAACTCCTTTTACCAATCCACAATAGGAAATGTCCTTTCATATTGTATCACAGTGTGGTATGCTGGCTTGACAGCCACGGACAGAAAGTCTCTACAGAGGGTAGTGAAAAAAGCACATGATATCATGGGCTGTCCCTTGAGTCCGCTAGATGACATCACAAGGGATCATTGCCTTAGGAGAGCGAGAAAAATTCTCAGGGATGACTCACACCTCGGTCAGCACCTCTTTAATCTTCTACCCTCAGGCAGGAGATATAGAAGTATAATCAGTCGTACCAACAGGCTAAAAAATAGCTTCTATCCATGGGCTGTTAGGCTGTTGAATGGAAAATAACATAGCACAACTGACTTGCGAGGTGGTGTGTTGTGCGATAAGCACACAGAGTGCAATAAGACTGAGTGTTTTTTTGGGGGGAGACTCGGTTAATTTCATTGTACACAGGTTGTACACTGATAATAAAGGTATTATTATTATTATTATTATTATTATTATTATTATTATTATTATTATTATTAAATGTTGTGCCCCCCTTATGGACTGGGTGGCAGTCGGTCCCTTTGCCAGCCAGCATCTAATCAAGGGAGTTTATCCTTGCTAACTAGCCCTAACCTGGAAGTGGAGATTTGGCAGAGAAACACGAAGTCAGGAGCACTGCTATGTCGCATCCCCCCGCCTTGTCCTGCAGTGAGGTGCTCTGGGCAGGGCACATGGCTCTGCCAGTGCCATTCTGCCTTCCTCATCCTCCCTCCCTCCTTGGTGGGCAGTGGCGGCAGCAGTGGCACCCTCCCATCCCGCTCAGCCAGCCCAGGTTCAGGGAGCCTTTGCTGGCCACAAGAAGGAGGCACCACTGCCACCACTGCCACAAAGGCCTGGCCCCTGCACAACTTGGCTCCCTGTAGTTCCAGCCTTGATGAGTGAGCTTCTCATGGGGACACCTGGTTGCGCCCCTCAGAAATCTGACCTGGGTTGGGGTTTGTGGAAAGTCCCAAGGATCAGCCAGAGAGGTGGGGTTGAATGAGAGTTGGAGACCAACAACAACCGGAGGACCGCAGGTTCCCCATACTTGATCTAAACAGACTACAGACTGGTTTTGGGGGGAAGTGTGATGCTATCCAGAACACACAGTCTTGTCATAAGGAGCAAGCCTAAAACCCATCAACACCTTAGTCTTACCTGAATTTAATTTCCATTTATCTACCTTCGTGTAGGGTCTTTGATTTTGCCCTAACAAAATGAAACGGGAAAATGAACTATCATGCCCCGAGTCACTTTTCTGGCTGCAGTTCAGGTGAGACGCTTGATTAAACAAACCAATATATCTTATTCCTGTCTAAATGCATCAGATATGGACTCTCGTCTTCAATTAACTCCAAGTCTGAATTCTGGGGTATAGAATCTTTTGACAGTTTTGGGATTCAGCTGGCTTTCTCTCCTAAGATGATTAGGGTGCTTTTAGGTGTGGTACAAATGCTAATGAGCAGCAATGAATTAAAACGACCAAGCCATGCCTTGTGAGTAGCGGAGATCTATGAACTACAGATCGTTCACAGAAATATAAGAAAGGAAGAAAATGCCCACCTCGGGTTTCTTTTTTGTAACATAATATATATTGATATATAGCTTCCTTCAGGCCTGACTCTATCAAACAAGGTATTGATTTCCCAAATATTGTTACTCTTTTATTGGCATTGGAAAATACGAGACATTTAATTTGCATAGAGATTTCTGTGGGATTTCAGAGTGCTCTGCATAACTGGTAAATATACTGTTTTGCAGTCCTCACTTCCCACACCTTCTTGGGGCAGACCTAGGTAAGATGGCATCTGGTGCGAAGCCAAAATTTGATGCCCCTCCCAGCCCTCACATCACCTTCCAGAAGCAAGGTAAATGAGGCACCAGGCTTTGGTAAGGATGTGCAAGGGCTCTGGTAGATTCCTAGAGCCCTCCCATCGCCTTACCAAAGCTGGGCAAGCACTAACCAGGCTATGGGAAGAAGGTGGGAGGACTTCAGGTCTCTGTCAGAGCCCTCACACCTCCTTCCTGCAGCAGGTGCTTACTGTTGACACAATCAGTTTCTTTATGAGATGAGATTGCTAGAGACTTGTGTTGTTTTCGTAGCATTTATTTTACAAGCTGAACAGGAGGAAGCTGGCAGTCTTTCAGACAGACAGCACTAGTCTTTCAAGTAGCATTTGTTTTCAAAAACCGCAGTACACCCCTTGCTGTTCTGCCAAGAGGCTGAGAAAACTCAGGCTGGTTTCTCTTTCTCTGAACAGTAGCAGCATTTTATAAACAAGGGGCAGACAACATCTCAAAACATCATCCAGGCGACTGATTAGACAAAAGGGGCAGAGAAGAAGGTTTTTCAGCAATTGTGGGGTTTTTTCACCCTTGCATGCCAACCCATACTCACCAAAAGTCTGTCCTCTGCACAGTTCCACCAATTAAATAAACTCTGTGGAGCTCCGCACCCTATCACTCTGAAAACAGGTCCAGCATTGGAAGTATGTGGCGATGCACATTTAAATCTCCATCCATACAAGCCTGTTCTGGCCTTGAGATCAGCTCCAAAGATTCTGCTTGTAGGCATACCCTTAAGATCAATTACATTGCTGGGCATGGGAGATGGTGTTTTGTTTTATTTATTTGTGGCAACCTCATGTTCATGCAATTGGCTCCCCCAGTACGGACTTTGAAAACTCACCCTGCATAGCATCTGACCTGGTCATGCCTCTTTCAGTCCATAACTCTTCTTAGTCCAGCTCTGTCCAATATCAATTCCATTCTTTTCCAGCTGATACCATGACCTGTTTAAAATGCATTGCTACACGCTCGCGTGCACACACACACACACACACACACACACTCCCAAAGTTTCACCGATAGTCTACAGGGTTACTTCCTTATGGGAAATATGTATTGGAGATTTATTACTAAAGCAGCTTTATGAAATTTCAAAATGCACAAGTAGAGCATGAGGAACAGGCATGCATCTAGATAGTGAATGATTGTCAGATTCTCCCAAGTCAAACAACATCCCACTGGAACATCCACAGCTGTCTGTAAAACTCTAAATTCTACCTCCTTCGCACTGGATATTTTCCACCTCACAAATGTTTTTTATTCAACTTCCACCCAAGCGTGTGGGGTATGTCCTCTAGCTGGTAGCCACTAGCTATCAAAGGTCATTGAACGAGCAACTTCAGCAAGCTGGTAAACTACACATATATCTGGGGAGGATTTAATTTTTCAGGAGGGTACTGGCAAGACAATCTTTATAAACCAAGCTTTCATACTTCTCCAGCTTTCTGGAAAGGCAGTTAAGTAACTCATTTGTTTCAGAGGCGTATGCAAGGCTAGAATCAGGCCTGTGACCTTGAGAATATTGCTACCCTCTTTTTTAGGCTGATTGTATCACATAACCAATGACTGGGTATTGCTCAACTAGAATGATAGAGTGCCAAGGAATTCAAGACGGAAAATGCTGACTTAATTTTTTATGATCGTTATCAAAACCAAAATAGGGAGAGGAGAAAACCTCAACTACTTTAAACTGAGTACAGCTTCATATTGATGATGTTATCCACATTTGCAGCATTTATTTGTTTTGCTCCACTCATCTGGTGCAATATTTGTAAAACTGTATCCATGAATAATAGCAGAAAGGAGTCTCCTAATATATGCTTGGAAATTCCTTAGATCGTTTGTCAAGTAAGTGTATAAAAAGCACAATTAGTTGCTTTTTATTTCATTCTTATACTGCCTTAAACACAAATTCATCAGGCTTCTCTCCTCATGAAAATATGTACAGCCAGGAATTGCATCATGAGAAGAGCTTTCCTGCTGCTTCTACATGTTTACTTCCTGTGTCATTCTGGTAATGTTCGACTAGTTGCCACAATGCTTTCCTGAACAGAGCTATGTTGTGATGTAGCATTATTCTGGGAGGCTGTTGAGTGGGCTGCCATGTTTCTTTTCCAACAATGCATCTGGAATGATGCTCTGATGTCATGAAGCACCATTCAGGAAGACATTGTGAGAAGGAAATGGCTGCTCACCTATTTAGAGAAGTACAAGTCCTTACAAAATAAAAAAAGAATACAAAAAGAAAAGAAAAGAAAGGTTTGATTGCTGCCACCATTTTCCTGGTCAGTTGTCCCCCTCCAAAAATGGGATTATTTTTCACCTGCTCCCTTTCAAAATGGCAGAAAATAACTCGTTCCCTTTGTGGTCTGCCAGCACTAGAAGAAAGAAATCTACTGTCCCATTTGTATTCCTGCCATTTCTTCAATGAGGAGTGGCAACTAGAATAAAAAATGTTATAGTACCATTTTCAGGATGAAAGGCCTAACAAGTATTAGAGAAATTAAAACATTCTGTGCAATATAATTTATGAATACCCTTTGTCTATGGCCTGATTTCGTAAAACTATGACGTATACCACTGTACATGGCTGACTGTATATTTGATCCCACATTGGGGAGAAAATCCCTAATAAAAAATCAACAGGGCATAGGAGCCAATTCCTAGGGGCTGAGGGGTCTTCAGCCCCCTAATAAAATATTTGCTGGGCACTGCCATTCAAATTGTGTGTGTGTGGAGTGTCATATGATTGATTATGTGGGGCAGGGCCTACCTGCCCCCCAATATTTTATTCAAATTGGCACACCTGCAACATGGAGATCTAGTTTTTATATACAGAGGGACTTCATACAGATAAACATGTTTTTGCCACATTACCCCCTCTTTGCCCAGACTTCCTAGCTGTAACTTCACAGGTCTTGCTTGAACCTAATGAACCACATGTTTAAGAATACTTACAGAAGAACCGGCTACAAATGCATACCCTACATGTTCACCCACAGACCAGAGCGCTGGACCTTTGGAGTGATCCGGTTGATAAGCACCAGAGCACCAAGACAAAAAACGGGATATTCTGGGATGCAAACAGAAGCTAGGATTGGCTTCTGCTATTCCAGGTTGTCCTGCTTAAAATGGGACAGTTTCAGGATGTGCAAACGTCAGTGTTTAAAAGGAGAATGGGAAACATCAACTTATTGTATGTTATTTGTTTTCATTAACCACACACTAAAGAAAATGCAAAAGACTTAAAGAGAATGTGTTTAACTTTTACGTATTGACTATTCTTTTTAATTCTTGCCAAGGCTGGGGGAGGACTGTTCGTGTAAGTGTTTGAATTAAAGTGAACCCTTTGTCACCTTTTTAATTAGAATGTATGTCCACTTACTGTGACCCAGTATCAAAAACCTATAATAAATTAGAACCAGTTAATGAAAAGTGTGATTTTCATTTCACAATGTACCAGCCACATGAGTAATTCATTTATATTATGGTGCATAATAAAAGTAGGTTAAAATTAATTTTTCAATTTGATGTCCAGTGCTAGGCCTAATAATTACAGCTCATGATAATTCACCCAGCTAGAAAAAGCAAAACTTTAATACAATCTATTTTATAAATAATTATAGATGGGCTCCTAGTTCATAATTTCTCAATTAACAGCAGCTAATATAAGCAGAGAATTTCTACCAAGTTTTCTGTATTCTTTTAATTACCTACTGATGGCTGTTGCACTTCGAGTAACAGTGTTTGCTACCCACCACCACTGGGAAGGGGGGTGGGGAAGTTGAATGAGGCCTATTTTATCATTTTGACGTGTCTATGAGGATGGTTGCCTCTGTCACTGCAGCCCATCACCCAGGTATGACCAAAGATCCAAAAAAAAAAAAGGGGGGGGAGAAAAACAAGTTTAGGTGCACCCAGGTTTGTTTGTGTCCAGTGGCATTTTCTTGCTGATGTCACTGTTGCCATGTTCAGGTCCAAGTAGCCATGGTCATGCCTGAAGTGGAATGGTGGTATCATTCGTATCCGTGTACAATGTTCCTGATAAGAGCAGGAAGGAGAGAAGGGGCACTCCTATGGTGGTGAGAGGGTAATAGTAGTTGCTGTAGTAGTAGAATGTAAGTCCAGCTGGAATGCTAGCATAGCCAGAGTGTTGACTGGTGAAAAATACCACCTGAACATTGTCCCCTCTCACAACCTCACTTTTGCTCTCAAAAGAGTATAAGGTCAGAGTTTAGGGCCCTGGACTCTGAGCCTTAGCAAGACATGCAATGATGAGGGAAAGTCTTGCTTCCCATTCTTGTCCTACATCTGACCAGGAGCCTTTGCTAGAGTTGGAGTATGAATCCTCAGAAATGGAAATCCTCCTAGCTTAAGATACCATTGGCTATCCCCAGTAGTGGTGCATGGAAGTGAGAGCTGTTCCATAAAGAAGGCTGATTGCCGAAGAATTGATGCTTTTGAATTATGGTGCTAGAGGAGACTCTTGAAAGTCCCATGGACTGCAAAAACATCAAACCTCTCCATTCTTAAGGAAATCAGCCCTGAGTGCTCAGTGGAAGGACAGATCCTGAAGCTGATGTTCCAATACTTTGGCCACCTCATGAGAAGAGAAGAATCCCTGGAAAAGACCCTGATGTTGGGAAAGATGGAGGGCACAAGGAGAAGGGGACGACAGAGGACGAGATGGTTGGACAGTGTTCTCGAAGCTACAAACATGAGTCTGACCAAACTGCGGGAGGCAGTGGAAGACAGGAGTGCCTGGTGTGCTCTGGTCCATGGGGTCACGAAGAGTCGGACACGACTAAACGACTAAACAACAACAACAAGGCAAATGGAAGGATTGCTGCATTGCATTGCAAATATATTGACATGGTGTTATGAGTATGTGGTGGCCAGATCCCTTTTATCCCTGACTCCAGCAAGTGTTAGAAGTTAATCAAGCCAGGTTAGTTTCCTTAATTCCTGGATCCAGCAACTGTTAAAATGTAAGTCAGATGAGCTTCCTGTTGAGGTGATCACCTGGGTGATGGGCCATTAAAAGAAGACAGAAAATGGGGTTCTGTCCCAGACAGCAAATGGCTGGGGCCCCTCCTTCAACTCTTAGATAGTTCAATGGACAAAGCCTGAGTGTTTAGAGTAGAGTTTTGGGGCTGTTCTGTGAACTAGAAGTAAAACAGCAAGCTAGAGAGAGTCAGAGCACGATGTTTGATTTCCATTTGAATCTAAGGCTGAAGCTATGGGGGAGGAGAAGATCCTTTTGGAGTGCTACAGCTTTGAACCTCTCCATCATAGGCTCAGGTTTTACATATGTGTAACACTTCAAAATATATGTGAATAGATCCTTCAGCCTATTCAGTCTTACCCTGCTAGTTATTGTCACTCCAAATGCAGATTCAAGAAACATTGCCATGTTAGTCTGTTGCAGGAGAAAGAGCAACTAATCTTGTGGTACGTGAAAGGCTGACACATAACAAACCAATTTTCATGGGCCAGAGCACACTTGTAGATGTATGAACTGCATCTTAATTGGGTAAGTACAGGGAGAACCTCAGAGCAGAGTTACAGAAGAAAAAGGTTACCTTTACTAAGTGAAACCGAAAGGTCAAGCAATGCCAGATATGGCAATATCTAACATTGCAACTTGCTGTGCTACAAGATTCCCAGGTTAGTAGTATGCACTTACTTTGAAACAAGTGAAACGGGGTCCATTTGGGTTCAATTTTCATTCATTCCGAAATGTATGCTATGAGTAATAAATGGGTATGAATATGTTTTTGGTTCTTATATTTGTATGCAGCTGGGAGTTGGGGTGTGCAGCAGCAGATGGTGGTGTGCTCACTTGTCTATGGGGTAACCAGCCTCATATAACCAACATGCTTAAGTCTAATTGATGCATGAAGGGGTTAAGACCATAGAGTAAGCTGTCCTGCCAGGCTTAGCTAGGTCGTTCCCACTCACCTTGGGAGGAAGGGTTACCAAGTTCTTTGTTCTTCCCATTCTACCATGTGAACACTGACATGTAAAGAGCTCTGGATTGGTTGCTCCAAGCTCGTACTGCATGGCTTTCCTACAAAGCCATCTTTGTTTTTCTATGCACATAGTTTAGAAACATTCACCACTTGGGAACTTAAGTTTTACTGCCTTTGTTTTCTGAATGCTGTATGAATCTGACCTTGGAAGAGTTTGTAAGTAAACCATTTTTAACTTACCATACATGTAGTCTCTTTCTATGCCAAGGGAAGTGGGAAACTTTGAAAGCAACTTAGAAAGGGATATTTTAAAGGTCTAACAGCCATGCTGTTCAGGGCATTCATGGGGGGGGGGGGGAGAGCTGGTGACTTCACACACACAAAAGCTTTCCGGAAGTGAGGGCCATGATTCCCCATTGTCAAACGCCCTGGAACCATTCAGTGTGTGGGACAATGTCTACATCATACAGGGAAAATGAAATAGGAGTGAAGAGGAACAGCTATTGAAATTAGCTCCTTTGTCATTGCTACCTAGCAAGACAGGGAATACAGTGGTGTTTCGCAAGACGAAATTAATCCGTTCCGCGAGTCTCTTCGTCTTGCGGTTTTTTCGTCTTGCGAAGCACGGCTATTAACGGCTTAGTGGCTTTAAGAAAAAGGAAACAAACTCGCAAGAACTCGCAAGACGTTTCGTCTTGCGAAGCAAGCCCATAGGGAAATTCGTCTTGCGGAACGACTCAAAAAACGGAAAACCCTTTCGTCTAGTGAGTTTTTCGTCTTGCGAGGCATTCGTCTTGCGGGGCACCACTGTAATATGTAAGAATCAAGGCTTTTTTCAGCTAGAACTCTCCAGAACTCAGTTTCAGCACCTCTTAGGTGGGCTCCATTGCCATTATAAGAGAACAAGGTAAGTGTTCATGGTGAGTTCCAGTTCCTCTTTTAATGGAAGAATAGCACGGGCAAGAACAATGAATATATGAAATGAAATAAATATGATTTTAAAGAATGTACAACCAAAAATAATTGAGTAAACTCCTTTCCTAGATGCAAAAAATACAGGGAATTGATTTGCTCATTTTGTATATGCATGAGTATCAGCAGAAGGCATGCTTAAAGCATTCAGATAGCAAACCCCAGTCAGTGACTCATGCAGGTTCTTCCGAAGGCAGACAATTTGGCTATAAGAGCTCAACGTGCCTCCAATAGGTGTTGTGCGACTCAGTTATCAGATGTTTGGGAAACATGCATTAATCAGTGTAAAGGCAGCTGATTATTCAACTAGAAATCTTATAATCAGTTCGATGCAGCCCTAGGAATAAGGTGGTAGTGGGTATTGAGACAGGGTTTTGAGTGTGTGTGTGTGTATGCCTTACTCAGGCAGAGCCTCATTAAGAAGTCCCAAGATATACTCTGAGAAAGCGAAAGGGAAGTGAAAGTGAAGCTCGACAAGAACAGAATCAAAGCTTTTCCCCTCTGCCCATCGTTCACTCTTTGTTCAGTGATCCACTGAAACGCTGACAGATGTAGAGCCCCCTGTGTTTGCATTAGCACTTTTGGCAGTAAGACTCAATGTGTAGCAAAGCTGGAGCAAGGAGCATGAGAGTTTTGAAATCTGTTAAGCAATGCTCTGAAGCATGCAACTCTAGACGAGTTTGCTTAAGGCAGTGGGATCTCCTCCTCACCCAGAGTTCTTGTCAAACAAAACTGGCAACAAACAAAACTGTGGGTTTGTTGAATCCCAAGTGCAGGAGTGAGGGTTGGGGGGGGGGGGTCACTCTGAAAGGAATGTTGCAATTTTATTTCACAGTCTCCAAAAAGTTTAAACAGAAAGCACACTCCAGACAATCCTTATCCCCCTACCCCACCCCAGAAATTAGCTACAAAAATGCATATAAATGAAATATATGTGTAGTTCTCTGTAGTTTGCAAGTCTGTGCTGGAGTGTTCGTGAAAACCCTTGGTGTTAAGTTGTGGGTGAATATATCAGACAACATAGTGATTCTTCAAACAGCTCTTGTTTATTCACAGGCCAGAACAGAACTGAACTGAAGGGTTCAGCCAGCCTGCTTATATAGAACTCCACTAGTAACCATTTTCTGTAACTATCCAATCACTGAACGTCACTTTTGATCCCTTATTTGCATATGTGGACCTAAACTATCTACAGTATCCCCCTGCTGGCCCAGGGTGAGAACTTCAGTACATAACACTTGGTTTCCATGATAACTCCAGCAAACAAAACTGGACTGAAAGCTCTCTCACCTCCAGTGGAAGCAGCAAAGAAATACACTATATTCGGAGGGTTTTTTCCTGGGAGATGAGGGAGAGAAGAAGAACCAATTATCAAAAGGGTGGGATGAGGATGGAAGCCTGGCACAGTGCTACCCAGGAAGGCTGAAGAATGTCGACCACTGGAGAGACAATTGGCAGAATGAAATAAATGATACAGTGGTACCTTGGGTTACAAACACCTCGGGTTACAAACACTTCGGGTTAAAGACTCTGCTAACCCAGAAGTAGTACCTTGGGTTAAGAACTTTACCTCAGAATGAGAACAGAAATCACACAGCAGCGGCAGGAGGCCCCATTACCTAAAGGTGGTACCTCAGGTTAAGAATGGTTTCAGGTTAAGAACGGACCTCTGGAATGAATTAAGTTCGTAACCAGAGGTACCACTGTACTTGCAAACACCTCTTGGCCACCCAGAGAGTAAGATAACCACAACAAAACCCTGCATTCCATGATAATTTCACCGTCGTTTTCTTCAAATTTTTAAATATTGTTGGAATGTATTTCCTTTTCCTCATTATTTGGTGTCAACGATAGAAAAACATGGATGAAGATTTCAGCACAGCACTTAAAATGTATATAATAAATAGATGTATTAGTCTGCCTTAGAAAGGGGTCAGGTATGTAAAGTGAAGGGACGTGGGTGGCGCTGTGGGTAAAAGCCTCAGTGCCTAGGGCTTGCCGATCGAAAGGTCGGCGGTTCGAATCCCCGCGGCGGGGTGCGCTCCCGCTGCTCGGTCCCAGCGCCTGCCAACCTAGCAGTTCGAAAGCACCCCTGGGTGCAAGTAGATAAATAGGGACCGCTTACTAGCGGGAAGGTAAACAGTGTTTCCGTGTGCAGCTCTGGCTCGCCAGAGCAGCGATGTCACGCTGGCCACGTGACCCGGAAGTGTCTCTGGACAGCGCTGGCCCCTGGCCTCTAGAGTGAGATGGGCGCACAACCCTAGAGTCTGTCAAGACTGGCCCGTACGGGCAGGGGTACCTTTACCTTTACCTTATGTAAAGTGAACCAAAATCAGCAGTCTCTCTTCTAAAGTATTGATAAATTATTTTTGCACCTACATCAAGTCAGTATCAATGTTATCTATTATCTTTACCAGAAAGGATGTCTGACATTGCAAAAAACAAAAACAAAACACCCTTAATTGCGTAAGAATACAATCAACGGATACTTGTATACTGAGTTATGAAAGAATCACATAATGGTATTTACTGTATGCACACCCTTTCTAAAGCCCTTGCAACCCTTCAGGCAACTATGCCTGAAGACATAACTTTATCATGTCCTAAAACAGCACAGGAGCCATTTAGATGCACAATCTTTCTTTTGCTAGGAAACAAGCCTTTATCATGTATTGATTTGAGACCACAGACCAGGGGCAGTTACCTGTTCATGCTGATACCTGAGGATTCAAATTGGGATGGGGGATCTACCGGTATTTATGATTCTTAGACCTGTCATTTTCTCCCTTGGCATACCCTGCCCATCATAAATACAAATATACGGCTTGCTCTAGAAATCAAGAGTGGCATCTGCTACTCAATGAAATGAGCACTGCCTTGTTTTTTCTCTCTTTGAGAAGTAAAGGAAAACACAAACACTTTGCAAAATCTAGGCCACGGTTCACTTTATCGCAGTTCATTCCTTCCCCCAAAAAAATACTGAGCAAAAGAAATGAACAACCCCAATCCCAAACAAAAATATAAAGCTCAGTTTCCACTACACACACAGTAGAAACCTTAAAGTTTCTGATATTTTCTTGGATTAGAACTATGTTGTTGTTGTTGTTTAGTCGTTTAGTCGTGTCCGACTCTTCGTGACCCCATGGACCAGAGCACGCCAGGCACTCCTGTCTTCCACCGCCTCCCGCAGTTTGGTCAGGCTCATGTTTGTAGCTTCGAGAACACTATCCAACCATCTCATCCTCTGTCGTCCCCTTCTCCTTGTGCCCTCCATCTTTCCCAACATCAGGGTCTTTTCCAGGGAGTCTTCTCTTCTCATGAGGTGGCCAAAGTATTGGAGCCTCAACTTCATGATCTGTCCTTCCAGTGAGCACTCAGGTCTGATTTCCTTAAGAATGGATGCGTTTGATCTTCTTGCAGTCCATGGGACTCTCAAGAGTCTCCTCCAGCACCATAATTCAAAAGCATCAATTCTTCGGCGATCAGCCTTCTTTATGGTCCAGCTCTCACTTCCATACATCACTACTGGGAAAACCATGGCTTTAACTATACGGACCTTTGTTGGTAAGGTGATGTCTCTACTTTTTAAGATGTTGTCTAGATTTGCCATCGCCTTTCTCCCAAGGAGCAGGCGTCTTTTAATTTCGTGGCTGCTGTCACCATCTGCAGTGATCATGGAGCCCAAGAAAGTAAAATCTCTCACTGCCTCCATTTCTTCCCCTTCTATTTGCCAGGAGGTGATGGGACCAGTGGCCATGATCTTCGTTTTTTTGATGTTGAGCTTCAGACCATATTTTGCGCTTTCCCTTTTCACCCTCATTAAAAGGTTCTTTAATTCCTCCTCACTTTCTGCCATCAAGGTTGTGTCATCTGCATATCTGAGGTTGTTGATATTTCTTCCGGCGATCTTAATTCCGGCTTGGGATTCATTCAGTCCAGCCTTTCGCATGATGAATTCTGCATATAAGTTAAATAAGCAGGGGGACAATATACAGCCTTGTCGTACTCCTTTCCCAATTTTGAACCAATCAGTTGTTCCATATCCAGTTCTAACTGTAGCTTCGTGTCCCACATAGAGATTTCTCAGGAGACAGATGAGGTGATCAGGCACTCCCATTTCTTTAAGAACTTGCCATAGTTTGCTGTGGTCGACACAGTCAAAGGCTTTTGCATAGTCAATGAAGCAGAAGTAGATGTCTTTCTGGAACTCTCTAGCTTTCTCTATAATCCAGCGCATGTTTGCAATTTGGTCTCTGGTTCCTCTGCCTCTTCTAAATCCAGCTTGCACTTCTGGGAGTTCTCGGTCCACATACTGCTTAAGCCTGCCTTGTAGAATTTTAAGCATAACCTTGCTAGCGTGTGAAATAAGTGCAATTGTGCGGTAGTTGGAGCATTCTTTGGCACTTCCCTTCTTTGGGATTGGGATGTAGACTGATCTTCTCCAATCTTCTGGCCACTGCTGAGTTTTCCAAATTTGCTGGCATACTGAGTGTAGCACCTTAACAGCATCATCTTTTAAAATTTTAAATAATTCAGCTGGAATATCATCACTTCCACTGGCCTTGTTATTAGCGATGCTTTCTAAGGCCCATTTGACTTCACTTTCCAGGATGTCTGGCTCAAGGTCAGCAACCACACTACCTGGGGTATACGAGACATCAATTTCTTTCTGGTATAGTTCCTCTGTGTATTCTTGCCACCTCTTCTTGATGTCTTCTGCTTCTGTTAGGTCCTTTCCACTTTTGTCTTTTATTATGGAAATCTTTGTACAAAATGTTCCTTTCATATCTCCAATTTTCTTGAACAGATCTCTGGTTCTTCCCATTCTATTGTTTTCCTCTATTTCTTTGCATTGCTCGTTTAAGAAGGCCTTCTTGTCTCTCCTTGCTATTTTTTGGAAATCTGCATTCAATTTCCTGTATCTTTCACTATCTCCCTCGCATTTTGCTTGCCTTCTCTCCCCCGCTATTTGTAAGGCCTCGTTGGACAGCCACTTTGCTTTCTTGCATTTCCTTTTCATTGGGATGGTTTTAGTTGCTGCCTCTTGTATAATGTTACGAGCCTCCATCCATAGTTCTTCAGGCACTCTGTCCACCAAATCTAAATCCTTAAACCTGTTCCTCACTTCCACTGTGTATTCATAAGGGATTTGACTTAGATTGTATCTTACCGGCCCAGTGATTTTTCCTACTTTCTTCAGTTTAAGCTTGAATTTTGCTATAAGAAGCTGATGATCTGGGCCACAGTCAGCTCCAGGTCTTGTTTTTGCTGACTGTATAGAGCTTCTCCATCTTTGGCTGCAGAGAATATAATCAATCTGATTTTGATGCTGTCCATCTGGTGATGTCCATGTGTAGAGTCGTCTCTTGTGTTGTTGGAAAAGCGTGTTTGTGATGACCAGCTTGTTCTCTTGACAGAACTCTATTAGCCTTTGCCCTGCTTCGTTTTGAACTCCAAGGCCAAACTTGCCAGTTGTTCCTTTTATCTCTTGATTCCCTACTTTAGCATTCCAATCCCCTATTATGAGCAGAACATCCTTCTTTGGTGTCATTTCTATAAGGTCTTGTAAGTCTTCATAGAATTGGTCAATTTCAGTTTCTTCAGCACCAGTAGTTGAACTATAGTTAAATTTTAGTTAACTATTAGAACTATACTACCATCTTAAATATGTTTTATTCCAGCTGAATTATCATGGTTTGATCCAAAAATCAGAAAGATGTTTTGCTGTGTTTTTGTTCTGTTGGAAGGCACCCAGAGAGGCTGGTGTAACCCAGTTAGATTATTTTGAATACTGTAGTTTGTTGCGATTGCTGAGAATTCTCCGCAGGAGACCCATGGTTCCTCTTATAGAGCTACACTTCTCTGAGTTCCGTGTGAAAAGAAAATGTCTATATAAATCAGCATAAGTGTTTGATGTGGATATGACCTTGGCTTTGTAGTATTGCTGCTTCTTGCCTTCTTTAGGATGTCGGCGTTTTCCCATGAAACTTCTTCAAGAATGTAAGGACTTTAGTTTCTACTTTTGCCCAGCTCACTGACATTATGATGGATGCAACTTGAATGTTAGCCGCAACAGATGGTCTTTCAAGTGTCTGGAAATATGCTTTTCTCATTCAGGTCATAAGGAATGAGTCCTGATAATGATTGATAAGTCTGCGTTAAAAGCCAATGAACAAGATATATAGCAAGGGAAGCACTTTCTTTGACACCCTTTAATAAATATTACTTTCGGTTCTTATCAAAATATTTTTAAATTATTCCAAGTTTAAGAATGCCCTGGGTAATAATTGGTAAGCGAGTCCAAAACTTGGCAAGAGAACTTAATGCGATTATAGGATGCTTCGTGGACTCATTACATATTCTCATTAATAGCTTCTAAATAATTGTTCTCTCAGACTACAAGTGGCAAACAATTACAGCTGCCTCTTTAATCAGCCCAGGAATTTTAACCAAAAGTGACAAGGCATTCACTTATAAGTTGCTTGTTCAAAATGGCCCCTGACAATTCCAGGGGTCTGCCTATAAATCCACATACACGGGTGAGACGTGTATGACTATTTTGGGATGAAATAAAACAAAGATCTTCATCACTATCCGTGCTGAAGGGGAGGAAATATTATTTCCTTTCTCAGCCTGATCACATGCCGAAGGCTCGTAAAACAGACATTACTGAATAAACAATTACAGAATCCCTATTGGTTCTGTTCTGTTCTGTTCTAACATGTTCTGTTAAGAATTTTCCATTTTTGTTAAAGGTCCAAAATGTCAGGATATTGTGTATGTTAAGGGTCATGTTTAGACAATATGGATATGGTATCCTCTGCTGTATGGGACGCAGGTGGCGCTGTGGGTTAAACCACAGAGCCTAGGACTTTCCGATCAGAAGGTTGGCGGTTCGAATCCCCACAATGGGGTGAGCTCCCGTTGCTCGGTCCCTGCTCGTGCCAACCTAGCAGTTCGATAGCACATCAAAGTGCAAGTAGATCAATAGGTACCACTCCAGCAGGAAGATAAACGGCGTTTCTGTGCACTGCTCTGGTTAGCCAGAAGTGGCTTAGTCATGCTGGCCACATGACCCAGAAGCTGTAAGCCGGCTCCCTTGGCCAATAAAGCGAGAGGAGCGCCGCAACCCCAGAGTCGGCCACGACTGGACCTAATGGTCAGGGGTCCCTTTACCTTTTTAAGGGTGTCATGTTTAGACAATATGGATATGGTGTCTTCTGCTGTGGCTACTTTAAGCTTTGTAACAGCTGGATAGCTATTAATGGCATAGGGATGGACTTAAGTTGCAGATTTGACTTTTCCATGGAACAGAAACCTTTCTTCATATGACCTTACCTCTCTTCATATGACCTTAAGATCATCCTCTCTGAGGCCCTTCTGCTTCTGCCTCCTCCATGAGAGGAGGTCTCTAGGAGATACTCTATGACAAAATGGTCATTGTCCATTTTAAAGTTCTGCTTATATTTACTGTTAATGGTTTATTGCGTGACCAGGCAGTGACAGCCCCAGCCCCCAGGGATCATAAGGAAGGAATAAAGACTCTGACAACTTTATATGGAATTAAAATTAGGCCACAACTTTATTAAATTTCTGAATGTAGGAAGACCTTGGCTTAGGCCTTGGGCGTGTACCACTCCCAGCCCCCCAGCCGGGGGGAACTGGGGCTCATCAGGGGAAATGGGATATTGGGGGGGGGGGTGCTCTGTGAGACATAGGTGTAGCAGGCAGCCCAGCCCATATCCCCACACGAAGGGTAGTTCACGGATGACCTTTCAGTGTATGGCCAGTGACACCCATATATATAATCCCTTTAAGAGGGGGACCCTGGAATTGTCGCCATAGGGGGGTGAGTCACCACTTTACCCCTCCCTCATATAGGAAAGAAAAGACTAAAGGATTCCACCCAAGACCATAACTGCCAAAGTTGTGGCGAATTGCTACAGGGAAGAAAAAACCTGCCAATGCAGGAAAATTTCTTCCCAGTCCCAACAGCAACCAGTCAAAGACCACAGCAGTGCCTGCTAAACAGGAAGAAAAAGTTAACATGCAAGCAAGAAACATTAAACAAAGGGAGGGTAGGGAGGGTGAATCTCCAGAGCCAACTGCCTGGCTATTGTTGGCTCCACCCCCAATTTATAAATGGGGCTGCCCCCCCCCCTCTCAGCAAGAAACTTGATTGCTGAGGCTGGGCACGAACCTCTAAAATTAACACTGTGAGGCAAGCCAGCCCCTGTTTGCCAGTAAGCTCCCTGGGAACTGTAGCACCATGCGCAATCCCACAAAGGGCACTCACAATGTAAAGTGTGAGTGCTCATTAAAGTTTGGGAGCAATGGAGACTTCTCAAAATGGCTGCTGAAAAACTACAAAGTTATAGCAAGAATATTATTGGCCCAAAAATGGAAGCAAGAAGAGTTACCAACGATTGAAGAATGGAGGATGAAGTTAATGGACTATGCAGAATTAGATAAACTAACGGGAAGGATTCGAAACCGGTGAGACCAGAAAGACTGGAGTAAATTTACGGACTATTTGAAAAGTAATTGTGAAGAACAGACGACGTTTGTAGGGTTGCAAGAAGTTTTGTGAGGAGTATTATTAGAAGTATTGTAAAAATGGACAAGGGGGAGGATGATTTGTTAAGAGATGTAAAGGCAGTATAAAGTTAAGAAATGCATAAGAAGTGGTCAAAATGGTAGATCATCAGAGGTGCTGATGGAAGTCTAAAAAGATTATATAAGTGATAAGTTTTGTGGTACATTTTATAATTTATATGTTAAAATTAATAAAAAATATTATATATATAAAAAGAAAAACTACAAAGTTTATTGCCTATCATAAAGATCATGGTTATAAATTCACAACCACCACCAACTTTCCCACCCTGTCAGCTTCACCATGGCTGTGATTCCCCATCACCACACATTGCAACTTCTCCTCCTTTGGTTGCCACAGACTACCCCGTTCCTGATGAAATGTCACAGATTTGGGGGCCCTTTCTGTAGAGATAAATCCAGTTTCCGGGGTCACTCTCTCTACTGTGACCCAAAACTCAGGGTGAAGCTTTGCAATGAAGAAAGTGGGGCTTATGCACATTGAGGCTACCTCAGTTCTCAATGGCCATCAATGAATTCTATGGGGAAATGTAAGCAGTCTGCAATCTAGAATACCAATGAGCAGGAACCAGATCTGCGCATTATTGTTGTAATGGTGATGATTTCACTATAGAAATCCCATCAGTGACATGATATTTATTTAGTAAAATAGTTAGTCACAGAGTATAATCTGTATTCTCTAATTTGCTAGCGTTCTTCACTATCACTTAGAATTCAAGGGTAAGGAACCATGACCCACCAACCCCAATCTTCAGCAGCCAGCATGGCCAATGGTCAGGGATGATACATAGTGTATTCCAACAAAAACAGGAGAGCTATATGCTCCCACCCTGGCAAAGAGAAAACAATCAGCTTCTGTGTGGTGTAGACAGTGGATTGAGTCATGTGGTTTCTCACTGAAGTCAACAATAAACACCAGGTGTGAGTTAAATATATACATGAATCATCATTAATTTTAATAGTCCTGGCACAGACAATGTGAGTTTCATTCTAGCGTGAACTGCCTCTATTAAAACAGATGAAAAATGGTTTTCAACCTATTCATGTGGTTCAACATCATAGGTACGACATATTATAGCATCGTCTGCTAGCAGCATATCTCAAAAAGTGAAAATCCGGATGCAATATTTCAAAAAGTGAAAATTGAGCTTTCTGGGGGCAAAGTTGTTGAGCAGGGGGGCGGGAAGAGATTTTTGAGTGATTTTGACCTAATTTTGGGGGGGAAAGCAGCAGAAATGACACTGCCGACAAGGCTTTCCACACATCCAAGGCATCTTGCCGATTTACGCCTAGACACTGATTCCGACTACAGTATTCCGGGTATGTTTGGGAAATTCTGGACGTATGACAACCCTATCACAACATTTATAGACCATTTGATTGCATTAAAACTTCAAAGTGGTTTCTTGTTGCTTTCAGTCCACAAATTATGACTCCCCAACCCCATATGCATTGTCCTTCCTTTGCATTGAAGTGAATGGGGTCAAATAACACAACTATAATGTATTTACATAACTTATGTCATTCATTATGTCAATTCAATCATTTTTCTGGAACCAACAGTGAGATGAATAGTGCAGGCATTGGCAGAGGATGAACTGCAACTGCAAAGAAATGGTGCTGCATGCAAAAATTACAGGGTTGACTGGAAAAGAATGCCTTTGTACATCCCTACCCATACAACCCACACAACCCACCCACCCACAAATTACTCTTAGCTGAGATGCAAAAGTGTTTCCTTTTTGCTTCACCAGAAGGATTTTGAAATGGCTTTCTACAACAAAAGCTTTTCAGTTTTTTCATACTTTGCTTAGTGCTCTAACATTAAAAATACAATGCAGCAATTTAAAGATATCATTCAGTCTCCCTTCCTTGTGAATTCTCTGGCATAATATTTTGACAGGATTGTTATGAATAAGTAATGCTGAGTTTCAGATGGTTGCCTAATCAAGGAGCTAATCTATGCAGGGTGTTTTTTTTTAACAGGTTTTTAACCAATGTAAATTCCCATATTTTTCTCATCCCCACTGAAGTACTAGGAGACATAAATGGGAATTATGAAGACTAGAAAAGCTAAGGGAGTCTAAGAAGACATCCCACAAATCTTTCCATAGATAATTTCCTTTCCACAGATAATTTCTACAACAAATCCCCCCCTCAACTATCCAGGGTATTATTTCATTAACAAGTGAGTATTACTAAGTGCTGTAGGCTTCTAGAAATACGATGTCATGTTGTTAACTTCCTATGGTTTTAGCTTTCCACAAATTATTAGGTTGCAATTTATTTACTTACTCATTTCAGTTTATAGCCTCTGCTTTCCCTTGGGCTCATGTAGACCACATAAGCGTAGCATTGCAGGACCTTAAGTACCCTAAGCCTCATACGATTAGAAACACATGTGCAGAAAGCAGGGATGTGCCAGCCAGCTCAATCCCCTCTGGAGCAAATGAGCAAATGTCTCCACACAGAGCTTCCTATGCTCAAAGAGACTCCCCATGCTATCGCAGAGGGTTGCAAGTCATACAGGGGCCCTGTATGAGTAGAACAGATCTTTGCCCTACAGTGCACAGGGAACCATAGGGCAGGCAGTAGTGACACATAGGTGGGGATGGAGGTAGCACTTTGTTGTTGTTTAGTTGTGTCCGACTCTTTGTGACCCCATGGACCAGAGCATGCCAGGCACTCCTGTCTTCCACTGCCTCCTGCATGTTTGGTCAAACTCACGTTGGTAGCTTCGAAAACACTGTTCAACCATCTCATCCTATGTCGTCCCCTTCTTCTTGTGCCCTCCATCTTTCCCAACATCAGGGTCTTTTCCAGGGAGTCTTCTCTTCTTATGAGGTGGCCAAAGTATTGGAGCCTCAGCTTCATGATCTGTCCTTCCAGTGAGCACTCAGGGCTGATTTCCTTCAGAATGGATAGGTTTGATCTTCTTGCAGTCCATGGAACTCTCAAGAGTCTCCTCCAGCACCATAATTCAAAAGCATCAATTCTTCGGCGGTCAGCCTTCTTTATGGTCCAGCTTTCACTTCCATAAATCACTACTGGGAAACCAAGTTAGTCTCCCCTTAAACTGGCTTCTCAGTGCTGGTAGCAGCTGGTGGGGTGGCCTGGGTTGGGCACCAATGCTGTCATGGCTTCCCAACACAGTAGCTTGCTGGTGCTTATCAAGGGGAGAAGCAAGGCAAGGCGCAGAGAGCTTGGCCCAGTGAAGCACATGGTGGTGAGAAATCCAGTTAAGAGCAATAATATGTTAATGCTCAGTACTCTGCTTTGCATAATGAAGGGCGTTTTGGTGGTAATAAATAACTGAGAGGAGAAAGCTTCTGGCGTGGAGAGAGCAAATCTCAATACCAGAATATATTTCATTTAAAGGAAAGGAAAGAGTCTCAAAAGAGTCGAGTCAGGGTAACTTTAAATAATAGAACCATACTAGAACATTGGTATCTTTCAAAAGATAGAACAGCAACAGAGTCAAAGAAGGCGAGAAGGTCAGAACAACCTTAGATAACAGTATGAATACATATTCTCTAGTTACTGCACTGTTGAATTCTGACTTCTTCTTTTATTGACCAGAGAGCTGTTTGTGGAGGTGTGTTCGTATTTACTGTTACATCTTTTCAATCATCCAGAAGGTCTTTTTCTTAAAAGCCAAATGCCAGAAAACATCTTTTCTATAAACCCAAACCTGCCTACAATATGAAACTATGATATTACAGATTTGGACTCCTGGGGACTTTTCAGGATAGCCGATTGCTCTGTGAATAGAAAGCAAACAACTACATTTTTTATTTTTTTTTACAATTTTCTATCTCCGTTTTTTCTGAGTCACCTAACTTTAAAGCCTCCATGCCCTAGTGATCATCTCTCAGTTTCTCTCCCCCATTCAGAAAGGGGAAAGCAATCATAATTGACATACCTTGCAGAACCTACCATAAAGAGTTTGGAGCAGAGCAATACAAGTGGAACAAAATAAAAAGTTTATGATGAATAACATTCAAATCATTGGTTAAGGCCAACTTCTATACTTTGGAAAAGCACTATATTTATCAGACTGGGGATGAAGGTATATTATTTGGCCTCACAAAATTATCTCCTCCAAAGTTCTGTGGAAACTTGGTGCCATTTAGTAATAATGGAGGATGTCATGGACAGAATGTTATAGGCAGTATAAAATCTAGATAGAATTGTAAAAGTTTGGACTATCCCTGACTGACAGCAGTAAGCAAGTATCGTATTTTTTGCTCTATAAGACTCACTTTTTCCCTCCTAAAAAGTAAGGGGAAATGTGTGTGCGTCTTATGGAGCGAATGCAGGCTGCACAGCTATCCCAGAAGCCAGAACAGCAAGAGGGATTGCTGCTTTCACTGCGCAGCGATCCCTCTTGCTGTTCTGGCTTCTGAGATTCAAAATATTTTTTTTTCTTGTTTTCCTCCTCCAAAAACTAGGTGCGCCTTGTGGTCTGGTGAGTCTTATAGAGCGAAAAATACGGTACATATGACTCACACAATTCCCTTTGGAGGGATTCATGCCTTCAGATCCACCTTTTCACCCAGGCTGAATGGTTTTATGAGAGCAGCTGAAATAAGAATGCTACGTTTGCTGCAAAAAAAATATAGTTGTGAGTCGAGGGCCTGCCACCCGCTTGAGGATAAGAAAGACATAAGGACACAGTATATTAGGTTAATGGGCTAAAAAAGGCCGCAACTTTGTTGATTACAGCATGTGAGTGGTATTGGTATTGGCTTAGGCATTGGATAAAACAACAGAGTGTGACCCCACCCCCTCAGGGAGGGGTGAGTCTATCAAGGGTTAACCACCAGTAGGAGAAGCTTGTTGATGCAAATACAACTGGAAGCTCCCCCTGATGTCACTGGGGGTCATGCCATGGCCCTAGCCAACAGCAAGGGCGTCGGACAGGATCCACGACCGCCAGATTCCTTTACCGGAATATCCATAAAGTGGAGGGATAGGCGATGGCCACACCCTGCCCTCCAATACACAAACATATTCCAATGCCTAACCGCCAATACCCAAAAGGTTGTGATGATCTGCTGCGAGGTAGGCAAAAAACCAAGTGGCTGGTACCAATTTGCCAGTTGGATAAAAATTCCTACCATGCCCCTTGGACAACCAAGGCGACCAACCACAGGTCCATAGCAAGGTCAAAAACATAGAAATGAACTAAAGGGAGGGTGGGTGGGTGATCCGATGAAACACAGCAGCACAATGATAGGGCAATGCTGCAGCTAAACTCTGCCCCTCAGCTTCCACCCGATTTGTTTGTTGCCAGGGGGCGTGGCGCGGCAGCTGGGACAGCGTCGCCCCCTGCTAATGTGGGAAATGGCTCCCGCTCATAACTCCTCCCCCCTGGAAGGAGGAGAGGCTCTATTGCAGGGATAGTTTTAACATTTTGGTATATTTGTTGGTTTAATTATTATTTTATAATAGTTGCTTTACTTTGAATATTGTAGTTTGCCCTGTGATCCTGATGGGTGAAGGTTGAGAAGAACAACCAGAACAACCAGATGCGTTCATCTGCCCCAGCTGCAACAAAACAGGTATCTCACCTTGGTCTCTACAACCACAGCAAATGCTGCAACCTTCCATCAGTTTGATCTCCAAAGGTGCGGTCCTTCATTGTCTCCTCAGACTGATGGATGCCAACAATCCTGATAGGTGAAGGTTGGACTGGGAATATCATAGATAAATAAAATAAACCTATAAACTGCAATATCTTCCAACCTGAAAACGTATTTCCTTTCCTTACAAGTAAAATGGTGGCCAAGGTTAATTTTGTAGAATTGCAAAGGAAATGAAATCGTTTCAGTGTCTGAATCTGGTCTGTGGGTCACTAGTGATTGGCAGCAACTAGCAAGTAGATATCTTACAATGTGGTGCCCACTAGCTGTTTCTGTCTACGGTTCCTATCAGTTCCAGATGGCATGGAGCATAGTCAGGGAGTTGTAGTCCACAACTAGGGATGGCTGGACCCATTATTGTCTAGTCTGCCACAGTTCTACATGGGGATAGGACTAAGTCCATCCTATCCCATTTATATGCAGATATCAATGGGGAAATCCCTTTGTGTTTCATGCTTGTTTTATAAGGAGGTTTAATGTATTATGTGCTTTAAGTCGCTTTGGGACGCCACTCATCCTCCAGCTGCTTGAGGCAGAAAAATGTCATCTCTCTAGAGGAACCTTGGAGTCACATGTCGCTTGGAGTGGCTGTTTGCCTTCAGGCAAAGTACAGAAGAAAATCTAATTCCAAAACGAAACCATACAACTAAAACATATAACTCAGTATTACACACTAGACCACTCTCCACTCAGTCAGTTATCTTGTAATTTCCTCAGTGGTAAATCTGTGTATCTGCCAGCTCTGTGTGGCCCTTGGTTGTGTCCTAGTGCCCCTTCAGAAACTCCTTTCAGATGATGTCAATAGTCCCTTCCTGAGTGACCACAAGGACACCACCAAGTGAGATGTTCTAAAGCTAACCCTTTTGTCTTCGGGAGGGTACTGGCTGATATAATGTGGACACTATAATTCTGTTGATACAGCCTAGAATATGCTGCCTGTTTGCCGTAATAAATATTGGTTTATTGGTTTATTGTTGCAGCACAGAATATCATTAGCCTTTGTTTTTGCTGCTGCATCACATTGCTGACTCATGTTAAGCTTGTGGTATACTAAAACCAGGGGTGGAGGAAGGGGTGTGTGGTGGGGGCGGGTTGTCCTGGGTGTCACCACTGAGGGGGGTGACAAAATGCCGGGCGGCACTCACAGCGGAGCCTGCAGCGCACCCAAGCCACACGTCTCTTCTGGGAGTGACGCAGTGGCTTGGGCGCTTGCAGGCTCTGTGCTGCCCCAAACGGTCCGCCCGCTGCCTCTCCCTCAGCTGTAAGGCAGCTGAGTGGAAGGTGGCAGGCAGACTCCTCGGAGGCCCCATGGAGCATCCTGCCCTGGCTTGCCCCACCCCGCAGGTGGCTGGCTCTGCCCCTGGGCACAGGTCACACCCACACCACAGGCACCTGATCGGTTTGCTCTGCCGCTAACTAAAACCCCTTGATTCTTATCAAGATAGATGATCCCCTTGTTTTTTCTTTCCATGTTCTGGGAAATGAAATTGTCAGCAAGGCAACTGAGGAACTTGATGGACCTTACATTCTTGGCAGAGTTTGAGTTCCAACTGATATCAGGGTAGTTGAAGTCACCCTACTATATCTCTCATTTCTGAATGTTTGGTAATCTGCTCTAGGAAGCCACCATCCATGTCTTCAATCTGGCATGGAGGTATATCCTTAGTAAGGTAATTTCTGTTTCCTTCTCCTACAATTTTTACTCATATACTCTCAATCTACCCTTCATGCACCAGGTCATGGGTCTCCTCACGAGTTTACACATCCTTACACATGATTCTCCTCCTCCTCTCTTCCAAATCCCATCCAGATCTGCCCAGAAAGGATCAGGTGAATCCTCTTTGGAGTCTGAGCTCTGCAGAATTCTTCTTGCTGTATCCACAGACTATCCCTGTCTTACCAATACTTCTTCCTGAAATGCCTCAACAGATTTCATATATATGCCACCAATTGAATGTAGTTCAACAATATATGCAAAACATGTGGCTTTGGCCCCTGTAAAATGGTTGCTACTGAAAATTCTTCTCCATGAAAAGAAAAGAAAAGAAAAATAGCAATCCGCGGAACCTTGCTGACATGGTTCTGCTTCTAATTTGATTATATAAAGTAGAAGTGGCATTTTCCTTGACGAAACTGACACCCACAGAAAAAGGACGGGAGTAGAGGTGCCAGGTGAATATAGCTGTTGACAGTCACTTTATTTTAAAAGTAGAACAGCTATGTCTGCTGCATGTTGGCTTTGAGATCTGCATGCTAATCTTTTCTGTAAGCCCTGTTCTGTGCCCAGTAAGCAAGGGACACCTTTGCCCAGTGACGCTGTGGCCCATAGATTGAAGCAAAATACTGAGTAAGCTTTTGCGCAGTATCTTCTCTGTGTGATGGGCTCATGGGGAAAAGATGTCCCATGAGCTCTTGCTGAAGAGGGGAGGGCAAGTCTATATAAGGCTGCTTCACCTGGAGCTCACAGCAATTTTGCTTTAGGAACTTCCTGCCCACCCACTCTTGAGTTAGACTTGCAGACATGTCCCAAGTCTGTTTCAGGGGCCTAATCACCGGTCAGTTTAATCCAGCCCCTGTGGCAGTTTATTTCCTGGGGTAAAATCCCCCCAAAAGCTCAACAACTTCAATCCTAAAAAAAGCTCAACCACCTTGGTCGGCCCTCACGCATGTTCACTTCATCAAATCTGGCCCTCTTTGAAAAAGTTTGGGCACCCCTGAGCCTTCACTGAGCAATTTTGGGTCGCTGGTTGACAGGGCCAGAAAGGATTTTTTCCCTCTCAACCTCATTGGCACTTGCTTGGGTTTTTTACACCTTTCCCTCAGTGAAATTATGGCTTTCCTTTGTTAGGTGGAAAAACATTGTTTGTATGAGGGCGAAATGGCATTGGTCAGGATCAACATAGTATAGGGGGTCCCCCATAAGAGGCCTGAGGGGAGGATTGACCACAGTGAACTCAGGCATGGGTTCGGTATCTGCCTGGTTGGAATCTGCACCCTGGTCCCCCAGTGAAACCTTGCTTGCTTGGCTTGCACCACAGCAAGGTTCAACACTGGCAGACCCATTATACAGGTTTGGAGCGATCCAAACACAGCAGATCCATTCCATCAACATGGGGCTTGTGGAATGGTGAACTGATCCTGTGACCCAATGCCATGCCAACCCTTGCCCTGCTTGCTGCTGTCAGTAAAGATTTGGCCTGGTTTTATCCCATCACCGTTGTACAGTCTGGTTATTTTGCTGCTCTCAAGGGTCACATAATGCGCCTGCCTGGGCAAATTGTAAATAAAGAGCCATGAAAAAAGATGGTAAGAGGCTGGCGTTAAGGATACAAGCCCGACCCAGGGGTGAGCACCAGTCAATAGCCATTGATGGAGCTCCCTGTGCTGGTAGTTTACCCTTTCAGGCTCTCTGCAGGGTATGCAGGAGCCAGTTATAGACATTATATACCAATACCTAAGCCAATACATTATTGTATTCAATAAAGTTGTGGCCTAAATTTGCCCATTAACCTTTAAATTAAATTCTGTGTCTATTGTGTCCTTATTTTCATTGGGGCGGGTTTCGGGGCTTGACGCACAAATTAAAAGTTCTAAAACAGGTTAAGCATTCATGGTAATAAATACCAACAGTACCCGGAAGTACTGTAAGTTGTTTCAAAAGTGTGGTCAAAACCTCTTTGAGCATCACACTTAAAATCAAGGGAACAGATAAGGAAGTATGAAAAATGAGCCTAACTCTGCAACTCCCCCCACCCCAACTATACTAAAAAGTGGCCACAATTTACTGTAGCGTTATCTGCACTGGCATATACAAATTATCCGTCTTCCTGTGCTGCCCTGCTTCACACAGCTGAGTCATGACAATTTGGCTCAGCCCTGCTCCTTAATCAAAATGTAAACGTTCTTAGCAGTGATCAGAACAACACTAGGCTTCTGCGGCAAAGCCAGCTTGGCATTTCAAAAAGAAATGGGAAGTGGGACAAAAGTGTGTTTGCGCATTTTTCTTCTCTGACAGTGAACTGCACGGAGCTTTTGTCTCAAAGTTCCTGAGGTGGCAGCCGAGTTTTATCCTTTGAATATCTTTGACTTCAGAGCAGACAGCGGCTCTGCGTATAATGAAGTTTTATGGCTGGGAGGCAGAGTAACCCCGTGGAATATCTATGTCCTTAGGTTGTCCTACATAGAAGGAAAGCAAGCAATATATAATATTCTCTCATTCATTTCTGGAGCCGAATGCAGCCGGCTGGTTTCCTTCAGGGTTTAAAGGAGGGGAGGGGAGCTTCCACTACCGAATGTAAAGCTTTCAATTTATCCGTGTACAGATGGGTTTGTGCTGTATAAATTTGATTTGGGTTGTGTAGATAACACACTCAAACGCCAGGGTTGGTAAGGGAATGTAGGGCTGCATTACAGACAAGGAGCTTGAAAAGGCACCAACAACATTGCAAGCTGGTTCCTTTGAATCCTGAATGTACACAGACACTGAACAGACATTATGAAAAGGCGTTCAGTCCATGTGTGAGAGTGAGGTGTGGTTCACGATTACACCAACAGGCCTCGGATCAAGCCTCCTTTTTTATTATTGGACTTTGTGCATAGAGTTCTGTAGACTGCAATGCGCTCTAAGTGGGGTTACCTTTGAAGGTGACCCGGAAACTGCAATTAATCCAGAATGCGGCAGCTAGACTGGTGACTGGGAGTGGCCGCCGGGACCACATAACACCGGTCCTGAGAGATCTGCATTGGTTCCCAGTACATTTCCAAGCACAATTCAAAGTGTTGGTGCTGACCTTTAAAGCCCTAAACGGCCTTAGTCCTGTATACCTGAAGGAGCGTCTCCACCCCCATTGTTCAGCCCAGACACTGAGATCCAGCGCCGAGGGCCTTCTGGCAGTTCCCTCATTGCAAGAAGCGAGGTTACAGGGAACCAGGCAGAGGGCCTTCTCAATAGTGGCACCCGCCCTGTGGAACACTCTCCTATCAGATGTGAAGGAAATAAGCAGCTATGTTATCTTTAAAATACATCTGAAGGCAGCCCTGTTTAGGGAAGTTTTTAATATTTAATGCTGTATTGTTTTTAACACTCGACTGGGAGCCGCCCAGAGTAGCTGGGGAAACTCAGCCAGATGGGCGGGGTATAAATAATAAATTATTATTATATATTATTATTATTATTTTGTAAGATGCAGGTCCAATGAGTAGAGCCACTATGTGGACAGCGCTATGCTTGCAGGCTCTGTACATAAGGTCAGATCAACATATGGAGCTCAGGCCAGGGTTTGGAGCTGCAGGTGTGATCTAGTTAAAAGGTAAAGGTAAAGGGACCCATGACCATTAGGTCCAGTCGCGGCCAACTCTGGGGTTGCGGCGCTCATCTCGCTTTATTGGCCAAGGGAGCCGGCGTACAGCTTCCGGGTCATGTGGCCAGCATGACTAAGCCGCTTCTGGCGAACCAGAGCAGCGCACGGAAATGCCGTTTACCTTCCTGCCGGAGCAGTACCTGTTTATCTACTTGCACTTTGACATGCTTTCGAACTGCTAGGTGGGCAGGAGCAGGGACCAAGCAATGGGAGCTCACCCCGTCACGGGGATTCGAACTGCCGACCTTGTGATCGGCAAGTCCTAGGCTCTGTGGTTTAACCCACAGTGCCACCCGCGTCCCTGTGATCTAGTTACCCACCCACATATTGATAGTACCCACTTGGGACATCTGCTGCATGCGTCACCTCATACATACTTCATCTTTATTTATTTTTTTATCTGCTTATTACTCACTCTCTGATTCCTTTCCTTGTGTTATGTTGTTGTATGTGGCCCTACTAAAACACGTGAAAATGATCTCTCCCGGATTGTATCCCTTCATGGAAAATATATGAAATGATCTTTTTGGATTGTACCTGTCAGGGACTGGGCAGAGGAGGAGACCGCCTCCCCAGCCTGACCCTTCCAGAGAAGAAGACAGTTCAGGATTACAACAGAGGCTTGAGGGAGATCACAGCTCAGAGGAAGATGAGGGGAGAAGTTGGGAAATAATGGGAGAGGAGGCAGAGCCAGAGCAGCTGGCTGACGTGTTATCACTAGGAAGCATTCCAGACCCACCATCTCCCAGAACCCGGCGAGCCTTAAAAGTAGGAGAGCAAAGGGCTCAGAAGCAAAGGGCTCTCAGCACTACCCATAGAAGGGATGGAGAATGGGGAAGTGGGAGAGAAGGGGAGGGGAGATTTACGCCATTAGCCCAAGAGTCCTCTCTGTGAATATTGAATAAAACGAGGTGGTGAGAACATTCCCTTGTCTTGTCCATTCCTGGCAACCTGCCATGGGGATTGGTTCCTCTGCTGCCTGACAGTAGTGCTTCATGGAAAGCATAGCATATGGCTGCCCAAGACTGCATCACTTCATAGATGCGGGCAGCATCCCTTGTTTCAGAGCATCTTGTTGCTGTTGTTGATGGTGGTGATGAATGGGTCTAGCACGGTTGTGGTGCCCCAGTTCTGGAACACTCTCCTTGTTGCGAGTTTGCTATTCATTGCAAATTTACTTGTTTCCCCTATCTTTTGGTGGTTATGCTTTTTGAGCCTTGAGTTTATTTGTTTTTATAGCACTGATTGTGTAGCTTTAAAGGCTGATATACTACGGTTTACATATTGTGACTTTATTATTGAAATTGATGTTGCTGGTGTTACTTATTGATGTTACTTTTTAGCTTGCTCATGTTCTGTGATTTGCAGTAATGTGGCTTTGTTTGTAAACTCCTTTGAGGTCACTTTGGATAAAATGTGGCACAGTACATTAAATCATCATCATAATCATTTTTATTAGTACAAGGTGCTAAAAAGTAAATTATGGAAGGGCTGTGGTTCAGTGGTAGAGCAACTTCTTTGTATGCAGGTGACAGGTTGAATTCCTGGCATCTCCACATAGGACTGGGAGATGCTCCTGTTTGAAATGCTGTAGAGCCATTGGCCTTCATTGTTGAACCTGATGGTACGGTGGCCTGATTCAACAAAAGGCACCTTCCTATGTTCCTACGTACAGTGGTACCTTGGGTTAAGTACTTAATTTGTTCCAGAGGTCTGTACTTAACCTGAAACTATTCTTAACCTGAAGCACCACTTTAGCTAATGGGGCCTCCTGCTGCAGCCACGCTGGAGCATGATTTCTGTTCTCAACCTGAAGCAAAGTTCTTAACCTGAAGCACTATTTCTGGGTTAGCGGAGTATGTAACCTGAAGCGTATGTAACCTGAAGCGTATGTAACCTGAGGTACTACTGTATATCAGAAGTTCTTATAATGCATTACTTTATTTTATTTTAATTGCAGTACAAATTTGAGCATACCCAGGAGCAAGCTGTTAACTCTAGCTTTGAATACTTCTCCCTCCAGAAACCTATTTGCCTTCCTTCCCAGTTGAAACCTGAAATGACATACCTGAGACCCCATGTTTCAATGACCTCAATATAAAAAGCTTTCTGCATGTGGAAAGCTACATGCCCTCTAACATTCCCCCCAATAAAAACCAGAACACATGTCTTTTGCTGCTACTGACTCAAGCAAGTGCATCACACCACTGCAAGCGCCAACACCGGCTCATTCTGAGCACAATTCAAAGTGTTGGTGCTGACCTTTGAAGCCCTAAACGGCCTCGGTCCTGTATACCTGAAGGAGCATCTCCACCCCCATCGTTCAGCCCGGACACTGAGGTCCAACGCCGAGGGCCTTCTGGTGGTTCCCTCACTGCGAGAAATGAGGTTACAGGGAACCAGGCAGAGGGCCTTCTCAGTAGTGGCGCCTGCCCTGTGGAATGCCCTCCCATCAGATGTCAAGGCAATAAACAACTATTTTACTTTTAAAAGACAACTGAAGGTGGCCCTGTTTAGGGAAGTTTTTAATGTCTGACGCTGTATTGTTTTTAATATTCGGTTGGAAGCCGCCCAGAGTGGCTGGGGAAAGCCAGCCAGATGGGCGGGGTATACATAATAAATTATTATTATTATATTATTATATTATTCCTGGGACATTCTGGGATCAGATCAGAAGCCAGGATGGCTTCTGTAATTCCAGGAATGTCCTGGGAAAATAGCGATGGTGGCAGACTATGAAGCTAGCGTGCTGCAAAAAACCAAACCAAAACAAAACCAAAAAACCAAAACAAAACACCTTTTAGCTACGGTAAGCTTTATCCCAACTTTGCTGGCTTGTCACACACAGGGATGTGTCTTTTTTTAACATGCAAAAGCATGACAAACCTGCAGTTTCAAATGATCCATTATCAGACGATCTCAACTACATATGTTTATACATATGTGAATGAGTCTGAATATGTTAAGTTCTGTGATCTGCTCCTTTAGTTTTCTAGACCATTTGTCATGGTCTAGACCATTTGTCATTGGCTCCCAGTACGTTTCTGAGCACAATTCAAAGTGTTGGTGTTGACCTTTAAAGCCCTAAACGGCCTCAGCCCAGTATACCTGAAGGAGCGTCTTCACCCCCATCGTTCAGCCCTGACACTGAGATCCAGCACCAAGGGCCTTCTGGCGGTTCCTTCATTGCGAGAATTGAGGTTACAGGGAACCAGTCGGAGGGCCTTCTCAGTAGTGGTGCCCGCCCTGTGGAACGCCCTCCCATCAGATGTCAAAGCGATAAACAACTACTTGACATCCAGAAGACATCTTAAGGCAGCTCTGTTCAGGGAAGTTTTTAATGTGTGACATTTTAGTGTATTTTTGGACTCTGTGGAAGCTGCCCAGAGTGGCTGGGGAAACCCAGCCAGATGGGTGGGGTAAGGTACCCCTGCCTGTACGGGCCAGTCTTGACAGACTCTAGGGTTGTGCGCCCATCTCACTCAAGAGGCCGGGGGCCAGCGCTGTCCGGAGACACTTTCCGGGTCACGTGGCCAGCGTGACATCGCTGCTCTGGTGAGCCAGAGCCGCACACGGAAACGCCGTTTACCTTCCCGCTAGAAAGCGGTACCTATTTATCTACTTGCACCTGGGAGTGCTTTCGAACTGCTAGGTTGGCAGGCGCTGGGACCGAACAACGGGAGCGCACCCCGCCGCGGGGATTCGAACCGCCGACCTTTCGATCGGCAAGCCCTAGGCGCTGAGGCTTTTACCCACAGTGCCACCCGCGTCCCTGATGGGTGGGGTACAAATAATAAATTATTATTATTGTTGTTGTTG
Source organism: Podarcis muralis (assembly GCF_964188315.1). Lineage (NCBI taxonomy): Eukaryota > Metazoa > Chordata > Lepidosauria > Squamata > Lacertidae > Podarcis > Podarcis muralis. The sequence continues at coordinate 17,768,331 of NC_135659.1, read as the reverse complement.
TTGTTGTTGTTGTTGTTGTTGTTATTATTATTATTATTATTATTATTATTATTATTATCATGGGTTTTGCCTTTGCATGTTCAAAAGAGGTAAGAACTCCCCCACTTAAAGATTAGAAAAATGGGAAAGAAGCAGAAATGAAGGCCGAAATCCATGTAGGTTATATTTTATCACTAAATTTCATGCATTTCCCCCATGTCGTTCCTTCTTTAGTCCTACACAGTACTTGACAGATGAAGTGGATCTATTCAAAGCTACAACACGAAAAGCGCTCTGCAGCTTATGCCGAGGCTAAAGAAGCACACAAAACACATTTATTCAGCGTGAGAGAAAACCATCTCCTGATGGATATCACATAAAGGGATGCTCCAGAAGATGCTGTTATTCAAAGAGGAGTTCAGGAATGCCAAGTACGGCAGCCCATCAGATTGTTCAGGAAGCCATTGCAATTCATAGCTGAATGAATGTGTTGCTGGCATAGATTGCTTGAACAGCGCAGAAAGTCGCTGGAGGAAATTTAGCCGCTCTTACAAAAAGGGGAATTAGTTTGTTCATAGCAAGATTGTTCAGGATCAACAGGAAGCCTATAATGAAGAGGAATATTAAAATGAAGAGTCTAGACAGAAAATTATAGGAGAGGCTGAGTCAAGCCACCCTAGAAACAGAGAAATATTTAAAATGGACATGACCTGCAGAAAATAGAACAGTGCTTGTATCTGCCTTAATTGTGCCATGAGCCTATCATTTTCCACTACTTTTGCCCAATCTTATGAAACTGAGTGATTATGGAAAGCCCACAGTTACGTGGGTGGGAATCCCAGACTAGGATCCAAAGAGCTGCTTTAGATGCACCTAAGGGCTTTCATATACTCACTGGTTTTCACAATATATATTTCCCCCACTTTGTCCAATCTGCTTTTAAAAAGATGTCCGCCCTCTGCTGGTTGATAAAACACAAGCCAAAAGCTGCATCCTTTTGGCTTGTGCCCTAGGTTTCTGAAGAAAGAATTGTTCACAGCAATGGCTACATTCAGCAAAGAGATAGCTAATGATTTGGCTAGATATATATTTGAATGTTGAATGTGTAACTGCATGTTCAGAGCCAATGGATAAAACAAACATCATTAGAAGTTCTTCTGCATAAGTGTCCAGTGGCTATTATATTTGTATTTGCTTAAAAAACAATAAAAATCGGATTTTGTTTTTAAAGAGCAACAAATGAGTTAAATAATGTATGGTGGAGCTGGAACAGAATAAAACTGTGTTCGTTCACATAACAAACAAACAAAAGGGAGAGGAAGGAACATAAACTTAATAAGAGGTACTCAGGCCCGCCAAAGACATTTTGGTACATGAGGCAAACCACAAAATCACATCTTGCTCTCCAGCAGCGAAGAACGGGTAAATGAGGATCTACATCAGGGGCAAGGCAGGAATAAAGACTTACATTGGCATCTGCTGACCCCATGGATCCTGCCACCAGAGATAGTCACCTCACATTGTCTCTTGGGTGGGTTGGCACCTCGGTGTACCTCACCAAAGACTCTTGAGTGTCCATAACAATCTAGACATTCCTGAAAATAGCATGCACAAATGCACTGTAGTAGGGGAAATTGCTTTGCAAAAATGTATATATTCATCTAAATTGCATACTAAAATGTGTTCATTAGAAGAAATCTCCCAGGACATTCAATACAGGATCTCAAAGCAGCTGTCTTATTTACAAAAGAATTTCAGAAATAGACTTGAAAGAGAAGTTGCTGAATTACAACTTATGACTTAACTGAAAACTATGGAGAGACCTGGTCTGAATAGAGATTTTGGATTCTTGTCTCATTACATATGCTAAAGCTATTTTTGGTCATCTGCATACTATCCCTTGCTTTTTCCTGTAGGACTAATTGCAGTCATTAACAGTAGTCAACAAGTTTTACCATACCCACTGAGTCAATCATCCATCACCTACTACCCGCCTGAGAAAAACCCCACCCCACCCTCCCACTATATATAAGGGTCTGGTGGCTTCTGTTTCAGTGTATCTGAAGAAGTATGCATGCACACGAAAGCTTATACCCAGAACAAACTTAGTTGGTCTCTAAGGTGCTACTGGACAATTTTTTAACTTTTTTATTCATTAGAAGAAATGTTGGTGAAGGGTTTTTTTAAAAAACAAATAAATAAAATAATTTTATTTTTAAATAAATCATAATTTAGGAAGTGATGTAGAGAACTGAATGTAAATAAGAAAATGAGAAACTGAGAGAACCAAAACTGACAGATCCCTTCATCTGTATCCATGGCCCAGAAGAGGATGCATGACCAGCAATGGACTTTCAGGATCTCTTATCAGTGATAAACTTCCCCATCCCACTGATCTTTTGGTTGAGTGGGGTAGGGGAAATAGAAATAATTGCAGGTACATTTGCAGCACTAACCACACTCGGGAATGATTTTCTGCTCGTTCTCCAGCTGTGAAGCCATCCAACATGCTCAGGGGATCTAATTAGACTGCAAAGTTTGCTTTCCTGGTGGGCTTTAATAAGCACCGTTCATTCTAGAACTTTACCAACACGAGTCAAAGGCCTGCAACTGTGCAGGACGGATGCTGTGAGCACGCAATGTGCTGTTTAGTCATATAATTGCACTTAACACTTCCATCATTACCAAGACACTGCTGGAACAAGAATGGCGGCCACAGTATTGGAGGCAATTGTTCCATTAATGCCAATCTGTGGGGGTCAGAGGGATAAGGAAGGGGCTAAAGGGGTAGTGTTCAGGCTCAGTGCAAACACTAGCTTTATAGAAGTTATACATAGGGAAGCTCTTTTGTGTTAACCATCTATTTATTATACTGCCACGGCTGGCAGTTATTTCCGCAAGAATTGCTCGTTTCATAAATCACTCAGTTAAAAAAAGATATTACGCTACAGTTGTTTTGGGATACAGGGGGCGGTGTGTGTCTCTGGTTCCTGAACTAGAGTCAAAATAAGCCCCTTCACTTTTTTTCTCAGCTGGTCTCTTTGCAAATTTTGGAATGCTACTCCTAATTTGTTTTGCATCAGGTCCCCATTAAGTCTCTGTGGGCCATATTTTCTGAACATAAGAAGATTCCTTGCTGAATCCTTTTCCTTTAATATATATATATATATATATATATATATATATATATTTGCTTTCGTATATATATTTGAATTTTCAGATTATAACAACAATTTTTCCACAAAGCTTAATTGAACAATTTATATATCCATATTTCTCCCCTACCCCCTCTTTGGCTTCCTCCGTATTTCTGTATTGATTTATTAAACAAATTCTATACCCTGCTGATTTTACCTCTTATATAGTTGTGAAAGTTTAGTCAAAACCTACCAATGGGTCCAAATCTTTATACTGTCTTTTTATATAGTTTATAAATGGTTCCCACTCCTTTTAGAAATCAATGTTGTCTCTCTCATGTATCGTCTCTGTCAGCTTAGCCAATTCCGCATAGTCGAAAAGTTTGGCTTGCCATTCTTCCTTTGTTGATGTTTTCTCTGTTTTCCATACTTGTGCTAATAAAATTCTTGCTGCTGTTGTCGCATACATAAACAATCTCCAATTTCCCTCTCTTATATCATGATCTAAAATTCAGAACATGAATCCTTTCCCTAAGGCTGCATGCAAACATTTAATGCACATTTAAAGCAAGCGGCTCCCTCCAATTAATCCCAGAAGCCATCTTCTGTAGACTACGATTTGGGAGTCCAGGACACAAATCCACTCTTGGTCACTGGGCCAGTTACTGCCTCTCAGCCTAACCTTCCTTACACGGTTGTTGTAGAGAATTAAGAGGGGGAGAACCACGTATGCCACCTTGATCTCCTTGTAGCAAAAGATAGGATATAAACACAATAAAAATAAATAAACTTGCTCACCTTAAGAGCCTGACAGGATTTGGGAGGCTTGAGACGTGGTAGCAGAGCAAACAAGACAAAGAGAAACCTACTTCAATGACTGCAAATATCCTCAGAAATATCTGGAATAGGTAAATTGTAATGGCATAATCCTGAACGGTGTAATCAGACTCATTTGTTGTTAGGCCAACTAGGAAGTAGGTATTTTTTCTTGAAAACTATCATAGTTGCAAGAGCAATTGCTGTTGCTTTCCCACTGAATACATAACTGAAAGTTACTGATAGCTGAAAATTGACAGAAATCCCCATTCCTGCCTAAGTGTTCTATAAAAAGAACAAAACAATCCATAATGAACAAGCTCCTCAAACACACTGGCCTTACTTCATAACGTATACAGTGGTACCTCGGGTTACAGATGCTTCAGGTTGCAGACACTTCAGGTTACAGACTCGGCTAACCCGAACTTTGCTTCAGGATGAGAACAGAAATTGTGTGGCGGCGGCAGCGGGAGGCCCCATTAGCTAAAGTGGTACCTTAGGTTAAGAACAGTTTCAGGTTGAGAACGGACCTCCAGAATGAATTACGTTCTAAAACTGAGGTACCACTGTACTTCTAAACCACCAAAGCGCAATGGAAGATGCCTTAGTCTGCAGTCGGCCATTATAAAATCCCTCAGATCCAGTAAGTAGCAACTAGATCGATTTGACAAATGTTTGAACAAATGGGAGGATGGAGGAAACTTTGGAGTTGCAAGTCTTTGCTCTGTGAGATCTTTTTGAAATTGATTACCTAGTATATATTTAATCAGAAATGTAGCTCTAGAATATTCAAGTATTTTTGACATTGAAGAAGAGAAACAAGCTCTTCAAAATTTCCATGTTAAAGTACCATCTGCCCATTTCAGATATAGATTCAGATTTTGCTTCACAGTAACAGCAAAAGTGGTATTTTTATGTTTTATGAAGTACAAAACAATGAATGGTGTGAAGAGCCCATGAATCTAATTTATTTAGCATTGAACTCTCTTAACAGAGTTGTAAAGCCCATTATAACATTGTTTTCCTATTCTGGTTTACTGAAAGAGTCTGGGAAATCTGAAGCTACAGGCAAATGCATTTGGAAGAACAACAGAAGGGCAAATTCATGCTTTCTCAACAAAATTGATATGACTATAACCTTTTTCATGTATTAGACTCTAGTTCCAAAAGCTCCACACCATGACAGCTTGTCAGAGAAGGGAATGATAGGCTATTTGACCCTGGTAGAAATTGCAATCATACTATTAAATTGTCAGAGTAATCCTCTGTCAATTTGCCACCTACCATGTGTTATGAACCATCAGGAGCTCATACTCTTACAATTTTTGCCATCTACCTGGGACTGCTAAAGCAGGGGTGATGATGACACAGGGTTGATAGCCTGCATTTCACTTTGTAGATCACTAGTTATATAGATGTATAGAATAGTCAGAAAGCCAGCTGATCTCCAGGCTCCAGCAGCAGAGCAAAGTTTATCTGCACATATAATAAAAATGTAAATCTGTCACCATGCTGCAATTCTCTTGACCACAGATAGGTGGTGTTATGAACTACAGTGCTCTCAGAACTGGGCTCTCAGAGCTATTGCAACAATATCAGGGTGCAAGGAGGAGAGATGGAGATGTGGGTAGGCAACCTGGCCAGATGACTGAGTGGCCCAGGTGAGCTGTGGGGGATTGAGGATATCTCAGGGGAGCAGTGGTTTTGGTGAGCTCTAGGTGGAGGGCTGGTTTTGGCAAGATGTAAAGGGACAGGGTGCCTTTTGTTAAGGAGTAAAGGGGGGTTGACAAGCTCTGTGGAGAGGGCTGGTTTGGGCAACATGTAAAGGGAGGGTGACTTTGGCAAAGTGTAAAGGGAAGGGGTAAGTCAGTTTGTTGGTGGGGTCTGGGGGTAGGATGTCTCAGGTTCCACATCCCTGAAAAAGGTCAGATCAGTAGAGTCACCAGGAAAACACCAGGAAGTGTATGCTTTTGCATGTGTACTAGAGTTTATGGCAGAAAGAATATACTTTTTTCAAGGAGAAGGAAAAAAAAGAATTTGATGGCATTTCAGCACAGCAATTTAGGGTGTGCAAATAGGTTGTTGTTGTTTTTTGTTAGTATACACCTAAAGCATATGACGTGTGAGTACAATGAGCATGTATTTACAAACACACAAATCATGTAGGTACACAAACCTGAGAGATTGTGCATGTTCTTTTGAATGTACAGTTGGTGACTCATCTGGGTGTGTTGGTGTATAATGTCTGAAACAATTCTGCGACTCTCAGCTGTGAAAAATAACCACATATCTAAGACTGGAATTGGGTGTTCAAGAAAATGTAGCACTATTGCTGAAAAACACACCCTTTGTCATCTCCTTTCACCTCTGGGACACCTAGGGCAGGGCTTGGGACCATGTGGCTGTCCAGATATTGTCCAGACTCAACTTAGCCCCAAACTTCATTGTCCAGACTCAACTTCCATCAGCCCCAAACTTCATAACTAATGGTCAAGGACTATGGGGTGATGGAAATCATAGTCCGGCAATAGCTGTACAGCCACAGATTCCCCACCATTTGAGTTTTGGGGGAGAGTTGCAGATTAGTGGTAGATCACATGCACTGCATGCAAAGGGTCACAGTTTCGGTCCCTGGCATTTCCGGGGGGACTTGGAAAGACCTCTGAAACATGGACAAGATACTGGTAGACAATACCTGGCAATGGCAGACAATGGTCTGAGATGCTGGTAGACAATGGTCTAAGGCAGATATCTGTGAGTGACATGGCAATATAGTAGTGCTGTGATCTTCTCCCTTTCCACCCACATTACTGGCTGTTCTTTGTGGGGCAGGGGACCTTGAGTGCCCTAGTATCTCATCACACACTGAGTATCCCCAGACATCATGGGGGAAAGGAGGAAAAATGAAGATCAGGGTGGCTTTTTTGGCTGCAGTTCCACATCTGCTATGTCTACTTCCAGCCTAACTTTTCCTTTACTGACATTTACACACACGTTAGGTCACTTGTCTTAAGATGCTTATCTGTTTCACGGTGCAAGTGAGGTTGCAGTCTCTGAAATGTCTTGCTGCAGGCTGCCATTGCAGACTTCAGCAGGGATATACAATACAACTGCCTGATTGCCGTCAGCGGAACTACAAGATCTGAGGGCTGAAATAGAAAACAAGAATCCCCCACATACAAATGCAATGATTAAAGGTATATCCGTACAGTGAATTTTGAGAAGGGAGATGAAAAGGTTAGGAGTTTTCATTCCCTGTCGGGATAGTTAAAATCAATACCTATGTTAATCAGGGATGAGATGATACTAGATATCGAAGGGTGGTGAAGCTGGATCCCTGATTTCATTTAAAATAAATCAATGCATTTAACATATGGGGGATTTGTGTTCTGGGAGGGCAAAGAGGCACTACTTTTTCACACCTGCTATATTGACACGGCAGGGACCTCAAAGAGACAGCGGCAAGGGAATGGGATATATTTCAAAGCAGCATCAATTAACTTTAATTGAGCTCTCCTAAGGCCTACAAGTTTATAGATAATTTTTCTTTCGGCTTCCTCACTAAGCATCTTTCTTGGTACAACTTCTTACAAATTTCTACTTTAAGAAGGAAAAAAAGACAGCTAAAGAGGAACAAGCAAAACGGTGATGCCTTTCAGAAAGCTTCCGCTGCTCAGTCAGGGCTCTTCCAGGAAACAAGTTTATGAGGCTCCATCCTTATTTGCCTGCACAAAGATTACACAGAGATGGGACTATGGGCCAGATTCAGATAACCCAGTGTGCTAGTGGAAGCCAGCACAAGTTTGGAGGGTTGGGGAACCAACTGCAGCCGCTTAAATTTGCTCTAGAGGATTGAGGGGAAGAAAGTCCCATTTTGCAAGTGTTTTTCTCTTCATCTGTGTAACAATCTTTCACTTATTTGACGTTGGCTATCAATGCAACCTGGTTGAATCATTCTGTTTTGCTGAATTATCCATATTATTGATGAGAGACAGAAACTGATCGAACCCAGAATTACCCCTTCAGCGCTAATTCTCCAGTAAGCATAAACCAGTAGTTATATGCGGGAAATGGATGGTGGACAAGCTTATCATTATTATAATTTCCACCAACACAACAGAGTACAGACACTTGTTCCCTTTGTTCTTTGCCATTAGACACATGTTGGCTGGTTTTCACAGAGCATTAGAACTACAGCTGATATTTAGCAATTAACAATGGCTGCAGTCACACAGCAGGTGCCACAACCCTGAAAATGGAAATGGAAATTACGTCCACTGGGGAGTCTTGTTTTCGTCTTCCAAGGGCAGTAAGAGATTGTATGTGGGATGCATTAGCATGGGAGAAAATATATGGTTTTGAGATTTCTCCTCAAAACTGAGTTATCAACTTCTCACTTTCCAGTCTTTTGCAGGAGTGGGGTGTTTGGCAGTGAGGGATAGTGACTCCTGCTACAATGAAAAATGCAAAAAAGAAGAAGAAGTGATAGATATGTGTGGAATAAAATCAGCATCAACGTGATGAATATTAACATGCTAGCAACACCTCCCAGGTGCATTTCAAATGGGCTGAAGGTGCAGTCAGAACATGCAAACTCAGGCTGCAACCCAGAGCCTATTATAGGAAAGTAAGCTGTCATGAAACCAATTGGACATAGGGTTATACTGCACAAAGTACTTTGATGACCCGTAAGCACCTGCTCTTGGTTGGAGCAAGCCAACTGATATTCTCTCACTGGCAGTTCTTTTTCATGTATCTGTGTGGCTTGACCATCTCTTTCCACCTGGCTTGGGGTGGGGCTTGACAGGCTTCACAAGGACTGCAGCTGCTTTTAAATTGTTTTTAAATTTTTATCTGTTTTGTTTTAAATGAGACCATCTTGGCTGTGAAGACCTGCACTCTGCCTTGCTGGCCTGGGAGAGTGGAGTGCTGACTGACTCCAGATACAAAAGCTGAAGCTGTCTGGAATCGCTGTGGTTGGCAGTGGCGGCAGCCCAGATGAAAGTTTTTAAATAATAATAATAATAATAATAATAAGCCTTCTGAAAATAGTTTTGCGTCTTAAAACAACGAGGAAAGAGGGGGTTGATAGAGACATCACTCAGAAGCAAGCTAACTTATTGATAGTCTATTTTAGAACTACAGAAGGTTTATAATCGGAGTGTGTGTTTCATCCATGATTTATCAGCTGTGGGAGCTGATGTATTAGAAGTGGCTTTTCTGGTAGTACCAATGTGCCTCTGCTCTCTGGCAGGATCAAAGACAAGGCACTCAAAATAACAGAGCAGGAGGAAAAGAGAAAGAGTTGGTTTCCCAGAGAGCTTTGAAAAAAGGACACTGTGAAATACTTGTTCAGGTATGCTTCAAATCAAGGAAGGGGCATGTTAGCAGAGGATTTCCAAACCCAGCACAAAGGTAAATTCTGTTTGAAGCAATATTGTCTCTTTCAGGAGCACCATTTTCTATGTCCTCCTGGAGGAAATAACACAACCGCCAACCACCATTTGTTATCAAAAACCAGGCTGGTTCCCCTTACATGGAAGATGCTCTCTCCCCTACTCAAACATATCTTTTCTGGTGCCAAAGCACCATTTTGGGGAGACGGGGCAACCAGAACAGCCCACAGGATTCCAAAGGTAGTCTGCTTCCTCTAAGAACATATTGCTTGTCTCCTTATTTTTATTGTTGGTTTACCTACAGCACAATAAACAAAGTTAGAGGACTGAGGGAAAAAATAAACTGTTTTGTGTGAAGCAAATAATGGAATTTTATGTGATGCATACTTCCTGAGAAGCCAGTGTATATCAAAGTCATCCACTTTAATAAACTGCAAGTACAAAATTAAGGGCCTGCAACCTTCAAAGGAGTTCGGTTATTTGTTCTTGATGGCCATCATTGCTCCTTGTTCTCATAATCATTCTCCTTAGGGAGAAAATCAAAGACCATTTCCCCGTCCATAGTAATATTCAAAAGAGGAACAAAAAATGTTGTATTAAAGAAAGCGCAACACAATAGTGTTGGTAATTGCTTGCTTGGCTTGCCAAACAAACATAAATCCAGTATGTCACCTCAAAGGGGCGTTTGCTGATTATCAGCATTTGTTCAGTTAATTTATTGGCACAAAGGTAAGAAAGCTGTTCACACCAGTGTTTTATTTTACTTTTATATGAATCTGGCTTATGCTAGACTGAAAAAAAAAGATGATTGACCAAATTATTGTTTATTAGTATAATTAAATACACACAATCTTGTAAACAGCCACGCAGTGAGCAACCTGAGGCAAGTAAATCTTCAGCTAAGCATGAGAGAGTTTCACTCCTCTGAGGTATTTCTTTAGAGGACACAGGGAGCCATGTTTTCCCGTGGATTCCAAACCCACTCCAGAAATTCTGGAAGCCTCCACAACAAGGCGAACTAGGCATTTTTCTCTCTTGTGAGCCTGAGCGGAGAGGCACACAAGGCAGGAATAAAGCACTACAAGGCCAGCACCACACTCCATTTAAAATGGAGGACAGCCACATGGATGGGAATGAAGCTTTGCTCCCATTCAAAAGCAGCACCCTCCCACTACTAAAATGGCTACCTAGGGGGCTAGTAAGGAGGGCAATGAATGGCGATATGGCTGAGTCAGACCAATGAGGGGCACTTCTGAGCCACTGGGGTCCTCAGACAGTTCCCAACCAATCACCAGGTCTGGACTGGTCTTGCCGGAGAGATTTTTGACCTCCACCTGATAATCACACCCTAAGACTGAACCCCTCAGATCCACCAAGGAAAGTATAGCAACAGAAGACGCTGACTTATAATATGCCAGAGCATTTGTGTATACATCCCATTGCTAGGCACTCCGACTGCCACTCTTTCCCATCACCCACTATGGGAATCTTTCAACTACAGCTGCAAGAGGCTGAGGTGGAAAAGGTGGGAAAATGAATGTGGACGAATAAATACATGGAACGGCAGTGAGATGGGGTTCTGGATATCGAGGGTACTAGACTGAGGGAGTCTGGCTCAGTGGCCAGTAAAACAGCTTGCCAGGAGAAGCAGGTTGGCCTTGAAAAAGAGGATTGTGATAGAGAGTGGTCTAGAAGAATGAGGGGAGGGGAGGACCAGAGAAAAGGGATGGGAAGGAAAAATTGGAAAGGAGAAGGGATAGACAGGACAAATGTAAACAAGTAAGAGCTTCTGAGGTAAGGAAGACAATGAAGGTGAGGTTCAGGCATAGATCAAGGAGGAGGAGGAGGGGACACCATGGCTTCTGAATATACCATGCCTCAAAATATTTAAAGTACATTTGCACACAAAAGAAGCATAAATGGTTTTCTGCTAGGCCCAACTACCTTTGAGACACCTGGTTTGCCTAATCATATATTGAATGGATTACCAATACAGCCACATTACAGAGCAATAGGGAACATGCTAGTATTTTGAGTGAGACCAGTTGTTAAGATATTTTAGTGCCTGGACTTTAATGTCCATGGTTAGTTAACAATGATTTATTCTATGTAAGTAATTAGAAACAATGAATTATTGAGCTGTGGAAGTGAACTTAGATTCCTTCATAATGTGATCATGGTTAACCTAAAGAATATAATCACTTTTCAGTTTCTTTGCAATCTTCCATTTGATTTAAAGACTGGGGAATAAAGCTGAATAAAATTGTGTCAAGATGGGATAACCCCCTTTGGCTCAATTTGAAACAACCTTGGTGTTTATGAATTTTTTTAATTCAGAAAAAAAATGTGTCTATTTTCTAAGAGTTCTCTCCCATCTTGTAATGTTTTTCTTAAATAAAGAAATAATATTATATACCACCCTTTCTCCCAAAAAAGCCCCGGTTGGGGTGGTCTTTTCAGTTTTGCTTCTGCTTTTGTTATTTGTTTTTAATGACCTCAATTTTCAGTGTTTTAAAAACTACCACTCACAGACCAGTGTCGGAAGGAAGGAATCTTGAACCCAGGGCCATACATCTTTCCCTCACAAATCAGTGTTAACAATGTGTCAGAAGCCTTTTATTTTTCCAGTAGTTCATGTCACTCTAGAATATATGCTGGCATTGCGGCTACTTTGCAGCTGCCATTTTTACTGCAGATCAATGGTTGCTGCCAATTTCTCAGTTGTCAAAAGATTGCCTTCCCAGTCACCCTGCTCAATGCTGAATTTTGCATGGATCTAACCACTTGCTTCCAACCACAAGGTGCACCAGGTAGATGTATATCTGACACTCTGCCTGGTATACTCTATGGTCATAGATCACAATCTTCTTACTCTCCAACTCAATGAGAAATAGCCATTTTAAGACCTGGAAAAATAGGAAGGTGGGGCAGGAGAGCAAAAAAGAAAGGTAGACAGAGGAAGAAAAATAGACAAGTATGTAGAGGAGGAGAAAAGGAGACACATGTATTAAGGATATTGAAGCTTGGGGGATGAGGACTATATTATTATTATTATTATTATTATTATTATTATTATTATTATTAGCCTTTTGGGGCATAGCCCACTTAACAGGATCATGGGTGGTATTCATCTAAGCTTTATTCAGAGTAGACACACTGAAATGAATGAATGCAACCTACCTTATTTGGTAGACCATGAGACTCTCAATATCAGGATTGTGGTTTTGAGCCCCACATTGGGCAAAAGAGTCCTGCATTTCAAGCGTTGGGCTAGATCACTCTTGTAGTCCCTTCCAACTCAACAATTCTACGATTCTAGTCATCATTAATATCAATGGGTCTACTCTGAGTAACATTTTGCTGAATAAGGTAAAGGGACCCCTGACCATTAGGTCCAGTCATGACCGACTCTGGGATTGCGGCGCTCATCTCGCTTTATTGGCCGAGGGAGCCAACGTACAGCTTCCGGGTCATGTGGCCAGCATGACAAAGCCGCTTCTGGCGAACCCGACCATCTCACGGAAACACCGTTTACCTTCCTGCCGGAGCGGTACCTATTCATCTACTTGCACTTTGACATGCTTTCAAACTGCTAGGTTGGCAGGAGCAGGGACCGAGCAATGGGAGCTCACCCTGTCACAGGGGATTCAAACCGCCGACCTTCAGATCAGCAAGTCCTAGGCTCTGTGGTTTAACCCACAGCGCCACCAAAACCACAATACAGATTCAAATTACCAAGGCAACAGTATTAGCAATTGTTTAAGACAGAAGACACAATATAAAAGTTGGCATTTAGGAAAGGAAAGCTTGTATGACTTAAAAAGGGAGATGAAAAACCAGCCGATCAAAATGGGGAGGCAAGTTTGTCATCCACATTATAAAGCTCCTGGGACAACAGTGAGATGGGGTCCAACAGGAATTGGGCTCCAAGAATTCCAGCCAGCCGAAAACCTGCAAGGCTCCTTCCCCTTCATTCTGCTTTCCTCTTTGCTCAGCCAAGGCACTTTCAGTCCATCTACTGCAATAAGGAACCACTGCAGGATTAGCCTTGTCCCGTTGTTGGGAATGTGTGTGCTCTTTAAAACATTCAGTATAGGAGTTGTGGAAGACAGAGATTGATTAACCAAGGATTGGGTTCTTTAACAGATGACAAAGAGAGCTAAGGGAAGAACTCTTTATCCACGTTGGCAACAACCTTTTCTGCAGCTTTGGCACTTGGAAAGCCGAAGAGACGTTAATGGATGCACAGTGTTTAAAAGGCTCTTGGAAACAGCAAAGGTCAAAACGGTTTGCTGTTCTGGAGCCAAATGACAGCAAATTCTTGAAAATATAGCTTATTACAAAAATACATACAAATATGTTTAGCGTTGTTAAGTAAGGCAAGAGCCAAGGAATAGATGAATGTGCTAAAAAAGAACCCCAAACAAAGCCAGAGAAACTCATTCCAACATAGACACGAATTCATAGATTATCCACATTGCAAATATCAGTTCTAAATTCGCTTAACTGTCATGATTCTGCCAAGGAATCTTGGGGTTGTAGTTTGATGAGGCTGAGAACTCATTGTTTAGGGTAGATTTGGGAGGCCTGTTCCCAGGGAGAAATTCTATCTTGTTTCCTATTGCAAAATAGGTAAATGTCTGTGGAAGCTGTTGTAGGTAATGTATAGCAGTCTGACTAGCAGGTAGTTTACTGGTCCTGGGGTTGGCCCTGCATAATAATAATAATAATAATAATAATAATAATAATAATAATAATAATTTATTAATACCCCGCCCATCTGGCTGAGTTTCCCCAGCCACTCTGGGCGGCTCCCAATTGAGTGCTAAAAACAATACGGCATTAAATATTAAAAACTTCCCTAAACAGGACTGCCTTCAGATGTCTTTTAAAAATAAGATAGCTGCTTGTTTCCTTGACATCTCGTGGGAGGGCATTCCACAGGGTGAGCGCCACTACTGAGAAGGCCCTCTGTCTGGTTCCCTGTAACCTCACTTCTCGCAATGAGGGAACCGCCAGAAGGCCCTCGGCGCTGAATCTCAGTGTCTGGGCTGAAAGATGGGGGTGGAGACGCTCCTTCAGGTATACTGGACCAAGGCCATTTAGGGCTTTAAAGGTCAGCACCAACACTTTGAATTGTGCTCAGAAACCATCTCTGTCCGCCCCCTACCCCAAAGTACCCTTCCCATAAAATTAGTTGCTGGGTAGGGATTTAGCGGAATCAGTGGGAGGAATTCAGCACAGCACTAAGGAGATCACTCTGATCTTTTACAATCATAGAATCGTAGAGTTGCAAGGGACCACAAAGATCATCAAGTCCAAGGCCCTGAAATGCAGGAATCTTTCACCAAACATGGGGCTTGAACTCACAGGCTTGAGATTAAGAGTCACATGCTTTACCAACTGAGCTATTACGTATGTAATATTCCCATTCCCATACAACGAATCAATACCCGAGGACTGCCATGTTACATATTGCTGAAAGACAGGGGTAAAAGGTAAAGGTAAAGGGACCCCTGACCATTAGGTCCAGTCGTGGCCGACTCTGGGGTTGCGGCACTCATCTCGCTTTATTGGCGGAGGGAGCCGACGTACAGCTTCCGGGTCATGTGGCCAGCATGACTAAGCCGCTTCTGGCGAACCAGAGCAGTGCACGGAAATGCCGTTACCTTCCCACTGGAGCGGTACCTATTTATCTACTTGCACTTTGATGTGCTTTCCAACTGCTAGGTTGGGACTGCCGACCTTCTAATCAGCAAGCCCTAGGCTCTGTGGTTTAACCCACAGCACCACCAGCATATTGCTGAAAGACAGGGGACCCAATATGTAATCCTCCAAATGTTGTTGGATTCCAGTGCCCATTTCGCCTGGCTGGCTTTGTCTGATGGGAGTTGTAGTCCAATAAAACCAGCAGGGCACCATGTTGGCTACCCCTGCTTTAATCCATCTGTTCTCTGATACTGGATATTCATTTCATCCGCAATAGCCCACTCTGCCTGTTTTTCAAATGCCTAGAAGGTGCTTGTCATCTAAGGTTAGAAAGATATGCTAAAACCAAAATTAGAATTGTCCTACCGCCTGTTATCAGCAGCTCAAAATGAGCCTCACCAGCATGTGAAATGGTAGGCTGTGCACAGGGGATGTTGAAGGAATCAATTGAAAACACACTATCAAGAGGATTTCCTTTCATTTGACCCCCATCACAGCACAGATTCTTGCTATGAATAATTTTTGCCTTAGATCTTTATGACAAGTGTTCATTTCCTAAGCATGCACACATTATATGTAAAAAGAGATCTGTAAATTGCCTTGCAATGTGCATTATTTGCATATTCATTGATGTATAATTGCCACTGTCCTGACAGGTACCTCAATGTCTCTTTTTTTCTGAAGTGTGCTTTGCTCAAGTAGTTTGTTGTTAGATTTTAAAGAGGTATGAACACATGGTCACGGGTTGGATCCCAGGCCAGCTGCATATTCCTGCATTGCAGGGGATTGGATAAGATGAACCTTGAGGTCTCTTCCAATTCTAAAATTATATGATTCGATATCAGTAAAAGCAAGTTCAGCCACCTGAAGCGAAATATCCGATTTTCCAAGCCAGCTCCAATTGTATGCTGCAGGTAGGAGAGACAATGCACGTTTTCCAAAACGAAAAAGGGAGAAAGACTTAATTAATTTGCACAATTTGCTGCCATAATTTGTGCCAATCCTACTGGTTTAGTTTACTTTAAGAAAGGAATGATACAAATCCCTGAAGGATGAAACTATCAATAGCTGATAGCCGCTGGCAACAGAAAGCTGGACTAGTTGGCTACCCTTGATTTAGTAAAGTAAAATAAAAATAAAACAAAACAAAACATTGCCATTGGTTCACTGTTACTGCATTATATAGCTCGCTCTCTCGCACGCACGCACACATATCCAGATATTTTTTCATATTTTAAAAGAATATGAATCTTTGTTTTTTTAAAACATTGTATCTTAATTTTCATAACCCCTGAATACTGTGAAATGTTCAATAAAACTCAACTGGTTCATTTGGTATTCTGCGGCCAGCCTTTGGGACTTCCCAGAACTCAGATCAAACACATGTTTGTCAATAAGGCCTCATGAATTTTTCACAAAATAGATGTAGCTTGTTCTTAATATGTCAGTCTAATTCCTGTTGTGTATTTTTTTAAAAAAGATACAATATCGTTGGACCTAAATGTATCCGAATGGAAAAGGAATGCAAATTGTATATTGTATTGCCCACCTGGTAAAAAAAAAAAAAAAAAAAAAAGCCCTGAGAGGAATATTGAGAAGGGAGGAGAGTGAAACCAAAATGGAAATAGGGAAGAGAGGAGATATACTCCCTTTCATATGTTTGTGGCATAGGCAGTTGCCCTCAACTCCAAAAATGTGTGAGCCAAAGTTTCTTCAATATTGTCTTCATGTTCCAGAGCCCCACAGAAGTGATGCTGTAATCTCCCCCTTAGATTACACTTGTCCCCTAAAAAATCTCATCCCAAACTCTTACAAACAGACACAATGGCTGGTCTACAGTGGTCCTCCGAAGTCCATGAAAGTGGCCTATCCATTTCAATACTCGCCACAAAAAGCTTCTGATGCAGCTAGAGTCCCTTTCTCTGGAAAGTGGTGAATTCAGTGGCGGAGCTTCATGCTCCAGCACCGGGGGACGGAGAGCAGGTGGGGGCGTGACTGGCGTCCTGGGGGTGTGGTGTGTGTCTTGGGGGCGTGACCCAGCACGGGCGAGGGGCAGCTGTGATGGCTGCTAGGGGCAGTGCCGGGGGCGGTGCGCTCCCCCCTGCCCCCTCTTCCTCCACCAGTGGGTGGATTGGAGCATAATATTCCCACTAAAATAATCGGGTTTGAAGTAAGGACTAACATGTCCTACTGATTTCAGTGGGAATTAGTTCAACCAGTATGAACTGTGTACATACCATACATTTAAAGCACATCCCCTCAAAATTCTGGAAATTTTAGGAATTGTGCCAGAAATTGTAGCTTTGTAAGGGGTAAGCAAAGGGATGCGGGTGGCGCTGTGGTCTAATCCACAGAACCTAGGGCTTGCAGATCAGAAGGTCGGTGGTTCGAATCCCCACAATGGGGTGAGCTCCCGTTGCTCGGTCCCTGCTCCTGCCAACCTAGCAGTTCGAAAACCTGTCAACGTGCAAGTAGATAAATAGGTACTGCTCCAACGGGAAGGTAAATGGCATTTCCGTGCGCTGCTCTGGTTCTCCAGAAGCAGCTTAGTCATGCTGGCCACATGACCCAGAAGCTGTAGGCTGGCTCTTTCGGCCAGTAAAGCGATATGAGCACCACAACCCCAGAGTCGTCCACGACTGGACCTAATGGTCAGGGGTTCCTTTACCTTTAAGGGGTAAGCAACAGTTCCTAGGATGTGCTTTAAGTGTATGGTGTGTGCACAACTTTAGTCTTCGGTCCACTGCCTTGGAATCCTAATAGAGGTAGCATATAAAATAATTAATTCAATAAAATAAATACCATCCATTAATTGTGGCTTTTGTTGTGTCCTTTCCAAGAACAAAAGAAAACACTACCAGGGGAATAATTTCATACTCAAAAAACAAAAACAAAAACAAAACCCAACCCCAACAATGCCTACCTATTAAGATCACATTCTCCTTGCACAGATTTTGAAATATTTCCAAAACCCTTATATCTGATCTGGGGACAAGTATGACCAGGTGAGAAAGAGGCTTTTTGTTGTCCTACATACAAGCTGTGTATCTGGAGGCTTAAAGCTGTGCTGTCTTCAAAAGGAAAACAAAGACTACTGTCTGGCAAGCTATTTGCCTTCCAAAATTGGAAATAACACAATCATAGCTTCAGAAATAGCTTGGGAAAGGCCGTGGCCATGTTATTTCTTGATAATGTAAGATCGGGGCCTGACATTTCTCGGAGATTTTTGAGAGAGCAAGGAGTCCAAAGGGGACTGGAAATAGGCTGGCTTCAAAAAAATAGGGTGCAGGGGGGGGAGAGAAAGAAAAAGGAAGTATTCAAAGGAAATAGAATTGACAGATGAGTGGCCATGGTGCTGGTGGAAAAGAGACGTTTTTAATGGGGAAAAAATTGAAAGAATGTTATCATTATCCCAATCACTTGTGAAACAGCTACAACAAGGACGCCCCATATTGTAAGCTGTATGGTGAAGGGAACAGAAAATTGCTTTACCTGAACCTAAGGCATACGGTAAATTTGTGGCCAAGTCCGATGTTTTTTTTACTTAAACAACTGAAACACTGAAGACCTAAATATTATATGCACAGCCCAATTCCTATGCATGGGGACTTGGAATTGATTTCCACACTAGTTTAGTCCCTGTATTGCAGCTTTTACTCTCACGAAAGGGGTGGTGTTTTCTGAATTTTTCATTGTGCGAACTCCACTACAGTACAAAATGCATAAATGGACTGGCACCTTACCCAAAATTTCCATGTATTGTACAGTCTTTCCGCTCTCTCCATGTGCTTGGTCAGCAGAGACACATTGGACGTTAAAGCTGAAATAGTACCGAACATGAGGAAAATGATGAAAAATCCAAAAGGAAATCTGTCAGTCACCCAGGAAATGTGTAATGTAGGGTAAATAATTTATGGCAAGACAAGGATGTTCTAAACATAAAAATTTAAACTGTAGCTTAGAAGCCCTAGCTCAGTGGTAGAGCTTGTGCTTTGAATTTATCAAGATGTCAGACGAAATCCCTTGCATCTCTTATTTGGGAGTTTCTCTTGTGAGGGAAATGCTTGTCATAAATGTAGACCCACCAGAGTCTGCTCTACCACTGCAGGGAATTCTGGGACGGTCTTCCACTTGACAAGAGACTTGGGAAAGTAGGAGTCAGCAGCCTGCTGAAATCGACCCCCTTGAGAAAGAACGATGGGCACTGGCAATTGTACAGCTTTGGCATCCCCTGGATTGGCCGTAACCTTGACAACATTATCCACGATGTACGGGCATTAAGACCTACTTGGTCTGCATCAACCACGAACAAATCAGAAGTGCAACACTCAAAGTCTCAGCAGCAGATGCAGCCTCTTCATGCCCACACTGGGTTCAAAGACACTGCAAGTGTGTGGGCACATTAGGGCTCCGGGGTGTGTGATGTTGTGCTGCAGCCGCCCCTCTGCATTTAATGCAATGTGCAGAGGCCATTCAAGTGACTCCCCCTCTCCTACACAATCCTTTCTGTGGGGCTTGATGTTTGTAAGGGAAATCAGTGTAATCAGACTGAGTCTCTTTTGAGCAGCCCAAATTAGGGAGAGGCAGATCACTTTAAGCAGAGGCCATAGAATTCAGTACATTGGACAGCTCCTGGTGAGCCCTCCTGGCTGGAGCTCTTCCTTCCATGGTAGGTACAAAGGGATTCTGTTCATACACAGCCCATCAAGACAATGACAAAAATCCACCAACAACATACAAATCAATATGGCTAACCTGACCCAAAACACCCACCCACCCCACTCACACATGAAAACAAAGATCACCACAGCCAATCACAAGCAAACAACCAAACCCTAGGCCAACCCCAACCTCTCTCACCACCAAAGAAACACAAGTGAACAGCAGAGAACCTGCACAAGCGACGCTGGCACAAAACCCCACATATATTAAGGAAAATAGAAACATTGCCACCCCCACTTACCGTTTTCCCTCCACCTCTTCCCCCTTTTCTTCCTAATGTCGCAACAAATGAAGCTGATCTGTAAAAAATGTTACTTGAAAAAAAGAGAGAGAGAGACATTGCACATACTTTTGTAAACCAAGAAAATCTTTAATAAAAAAAACCCCTAAAAAACTAAAAATAAAAATAAGGGATTCTGTTTCAGCAGAGACCTGAAGGCACCTGAAGCCTTCTTTACCTAAACTGACAGAGTCAAACCTAAGATTGGCCTCTCCTCCTTGGCGATGCTTGCTGTGCCTATTACACAGTCCTTGTCTGGTTTTGTATATGTTGACTTCTGCAAGGTTGGGAATGTGCTGTTGAGGACTTCTCTTTGAGAACACAGGTAGGTCATATCCTCTGGTGAGGAGAGCTTGGGGGAAGTTATTGAAGGTTGTCCTTTATATAATTCACTGCTTAGTCTGTTCCAGGATATTGCAGATCCCCAGAGTCAAGAGTCTAGTGTCACCTTGGGCATTCAAGGGAAACCCAGCCAGATGGGTGGGGCATAAATAAGAAATTATTATTATTATTATTATTATTATTATTATTATTATTATTATTATTACAGCTACCAAAGCAACCCAATGACTATAGACTGGCAGTAGCCCTGTAGCTTCTAAGGGTCTTGCTTTTGGACTGCTTAATGGCCTTCAGTCACCTGAATTCTGCATACATTCCTTAAGCAGATGGCACATACTGCACAATCACATATTAAATGTGTACAAATTCAGGTAAAGGTGAGTATTACAGGAGCAGATAGTCTGAATGGGTGAAGGAATGCCCCATCAGGTCAGATGGAGCCAAGACCATTCAGGCATCCCAGGTAATGAAATCTGAGAAGCTTTTTTTTTTGGGGGGGGGAGTTGCAAGAAAGGTAAGGGTAAAATTGTAGCGGGCAAGCCTACATAGCCAACACAGATAATTTAAGCACAGGGAAGATAGGGATGAAGTTTGCAGGAGAAGATGTGTGAGGAGTCCCCCATGGTCCCTGGGAAACCAGGTGAGGTGTTGTCAGTTGGAAGACAGGATTAAACACTTCATCTCCTTTCCTGAGTCTGGGGAGGCTTTGGAACACAGAAAAGTGCTATGTAGCAGATCAGACAAGTTGCCTATCTAGGCAAATATTGTCTACTCTGACAATATTACTCTGACAGACCTACATTGGCTCCCAGTATGTTTCCGAGCACAATTCAAAGTCTTGGTGCTGACCTTTAAAGCCCCAAACGGCCTCGGTCCAGTATATCTGAAGGAGCGTCCCCACCCCCATCATTCTACCAGGACACTGAGGTCCAGTACTGAGGGCCTTCTGGCGGTTCCCTCACTGAGAGCAGCCAAGTTACAGGGAACCAGGCAGAGGTCCTTCTCGGTAGTGACGCCCTCCCTGTGGAATGCCCTCCCACCAGATATCAAAGAGAATAACAACTACCAGACTTTTAGAAGACATCCGAAGGGAGCCCTGTTTAGGGAAGCTTTTAATGTTTGATGTATTGCAGTATTTTAATATTTTTTTGGAAGCTGCCCAGAGTGGCTGGGAAAGCCCAGCCAGATGGGTGGGGTATAAATAATAAATTATTATTATTATTATTATTATTATTATTATTATTATGACAGTGGCTCTTCAGGGTCTCCAGCAAAGGTTATCCCCCATTACCTTCTATCTGATTATCTTTTTTTAAAAGCTGGAGATATCAAGGATTGAACCCAAAACATGCTTTCTGCCCTTCAGTGGTGTGCCCCCCTGTCAGGGGTTCAGGGACAGAGGCACAGGTGAGGGAGGAGGCAGAGAGCGAGGGGGAAGAATCCCAGGGCAGCGAGGAAGAGGATGACGATGACTTGAGGGATTCCATGAGTCTTTCAAGTGAGTCGGAGGATTCCCAGAAGGGGGCGCCTGTGGTCAGGCCAAGGGGAGTCACAGGGGGGACTCGTCAGGAGCAGGGGACCAGCGGGGGAACCCAGAGTGGGAGCTGGGAGTCGGGACCGGCTTCTCCACCAGAGCGCAGTGAAGGGGGTGGAGATTCCAGAGTGACAGGGGAAGCAGGTCCCAAAGCAGAGAGGGAGGGGAGATCGGAGCAAGACATCCTCCTGGAAGGGGAGGGGAGTAGTGCAGGAAGTAGTGTAACTGTCAAGAGGAAGGTTAGAGGTTGCGAACGCGCGCCAAGTTCAAATGTGGAGGCGCGCGGAAGTACAGGGAGTCCGGAGGAGGAGCCAGGTCCCAAAGCACGCAGGAGGGGGGAAGAGCTGTCTGGGGATTCCGCGTCAGGGGAATCCAGGAGGGGCGAAACCCCAGGGGGCAGGAAGACCCTGCGGAAAAGGAAAGAAAGGAAGAGGTGGAGCAGCACAAGCCTCTTAAAGTGGTGCAGAGGCGGGACTGACTCAGAGGGGACTTCAGCGGTCTAAGCGTAACAGACGTGGGGCTGCGCGCCTCGGCTGTGGAACGTACAATGCACTTCAATAAACATCTTTGTATATAAACTGGACTTGGCGTTGGTCTCTTGTGAGCTGGGACCTGAGGCAGCCCTGACACCCCCCCCCCTCTCTGTGTATGTGTGTTTTCCATGAATTCTGCCAATTCTCTCTCCACCTTTGCAAGTGGTTCACACATTAGATATTCACTGATGTCCAGACACAGATATCACTAGGGGTGGGTGGGTTACCGTGTGTTAATGGCTCCCAAAACCATGAATTTGGCAGAGCAGGAATCTACCCCTCTATACATAAACCACACTTCCTTTTCTCTTCATTTATATCTTGCAGCATGTCTCCATTTTGCAACATGTCACGCAGGCGGGAGGGGAAGCACTCCAAGGTCGTGGCACTCAGCAGTGGGCTGGAGCAAGGGCTACAGAGTAAGCAGATGGTAGTCCATCATATATGAGTTACTTTCAAGGTCCCGGTTTATAAAAGCACAGCTCTGTGCAGGCTACTGGCTGCTGTGGAGCCTCTGCACTGTCAACGATTTTAAGATACGAGCAGCATCTGAGCAGCCGCTGTGCCCCAGGGGGCACTGCTGTGCCGCATTTAACATAAGCTTCAAGGCTGCAGCAGCTCCCTCCTGTTTTCAAGCTTGGGCACACTGAGTCAAAATAAGTCAGGGCTTACTTTTCTAAAGAACTTCTGGGCAGCTCAAAACTCCAATTGCTTTTTTGTATGATTATTAAAGGCCAATGGAAAACAGCTGTTTGAACCTATGGAGCTGATATATGCTATACACCCCTCAATTAAAGCATTTTTTTGGGTTGCTTGCTCATCTGCTTTTAAACTGATTAATCAACTCCATATATATATGGACTTCAGTAGGTTCCAAAACGACGTCCATCTTTTTCATCAGACCTTTTAAGGGGAGTTTGATATCCACTCTGGATCTGTGCTGGAGCAATTTTAAACTTTTTTTGTATAAGGAATTGTTATTAAATGCTTGTAGAGTTTTATATATGGAACTGTTTTCACTGGGGGGGGTGTTAATAGAAAAAAGATGCCGATTCTCATCATGAAGTTGTGACAGTAGGTGTCACACTTTTAACAATGTTTTTTTTTGGGGGGGGATGCCAGTATTGCATACCATTGAGTACCCCCAGAAAAAAATCTTTTGTGGTTGCGACTATTTTAATATTGTGTTTTTTGCTGTTCTTTGGGACACTGTGGCAGAGAGCAGGTAAAAAAAAAATCCACAAACAAACAAACTTTTTAATGATTCAATAAGC
This sequence comes from Podarcis muralis, assembly GCF_964188315.1. NCBI lineage: Eukaryota > Metazoa > Chordata > Lepidosauria > Squamata > Lacertidae > Podarcis > Podarcis muralis. Next base: position 17,744,609 of record NC_135659.1, on the reverse strand, counting down.
AAAGCTATAATTCACTGCTGGAAGCAAATGAAATCCTTAATATTTTCTCACTCATTTCTTTTGATGACAACATAGCAATAGCCTGAATAAACATAATACAGTGGTACTTCGGGCTACAGACGCTTCGGGTTACATACGCTTCAGGTTACAGACTCCACTAACCCAGAAATAGTACCTTGAGTTAAGAACTTTGCTTCAGGATGAGAACAGAAATCGCGCGGCAGCGGCACGGCAGCAGCAGGAGACCCCGTTAACTAAAGTGGTGCTTCAGGTTAAGAACAGTTTCAGGTTAAGAACGGACCTCCGGAACAAATTAAGTACGTAACCAGAGGTACCACTGTAAACATAAAAAACATAAACATCATCATAATAATAAACAACGGCCCCCTCCTGATCTCCAGGGAAGGAGTAAAATTTCTGTGTGATGGTCACTGATGATTATTTTTAACTTATCTTGAGAGATTTCCCCATGTCCATCACCTTCCTCTCTAAGGTACCTTCAGCCACTTCCTTTCACTGGCCAGCTCTGGCACCCATCAAGTACCACCAGGCTCCTCCCCTAAAGACTCCAGGCTTCACTCCTGTATCACTGGATCTGAATCTCAGGAAACATGACAGTCCTACCTCCAGCCCATCCCCACAAATAAGTCTCAAAACCCTTGATATTTTTACATAGGCTGCCTTACGTTGCCAGTGAAAATTCAACCCAATCTAAACAGCAGATTTTAATTATAAAAATCCTGAAGCACCTGAAGATTCATCCTTATCCTAATCTCTCTCTCACCCACCCACCCACCCACCCACCAATATTCTTTTAATTTCCCAAAGTGTAGCGCTTACTCAAGGTTGAGTATTGTCCCCTATTTAATTTCCCTGTGACTTAATTTTCCACAATCCTTCTATAACTCTTCACATAGGACCTTGTGTTCAACTACCCAGAACCATTTTTCCCCTTGGCCATCCTCAGATTCCGCTGCTCCCTCCCTGTTTACTCTTTGCTAGATCATTAGCAAGCACATTAAGTGAAGACCTTGGGAAAAAGCCTGCTGCTTCCTTTGCTCCAGTGCAGAAACCACTTGGCTTAACGTAGGGATTAATTTGGTGTTCCACATCTCACTTTCTGTATCATCAGACAGTAAAAAAAATAAATATATAAATAAAAAAATCGGGGTGGGGGTGAGTTGCTAATAACTACCAGCCAGTTACCATGGCAACCCATCAGGGAAATATTCTTATCCAAATAGTTCTGTAAATCAAGACTAGAAGGGCAGTGTAATATTTTCACATAGCCTCCTGCAAATAATTGGCTCCTAATGCAATAATATAACTCTTCATTGTATCATCTTAAAAGTAGTTGGTTCTAATTTTCATGTTTTACACTTCTCATATTTATTACATATTTAAATACATATTTTGTATTTTATTACCTTACCTTAATAACATTGTTATTACCTTAGTAATATTATGCTTACAGAGAACAGTAAAGGCAACATTATCACATAATAGTGATCAACCTGAAGCACCAGAACTTCATTGTGATCATTCCCTTTTTCAGTCCCCTCTTTCAAGTTACAGTTCTGTTCAAACCTACCTAGCAATTAAGTTCCATTGAGTGCAATGGGATTTTTAATTCTGAATGGATACATCTAGGGCTATGCTGTTAATTAATGCTGTATTCTGTTTGGGTCTGGACTTATGCTTGTCAGAAGCCTTTACTGGCAAAAGTTTAAACAGTGAAATCATAAAATCATACCAAGTCATCCAAATAGATTAATAATCCAAACACATATTACATATAAAAGACTAGATAGCCACCATTGAATAAATCAGGCAACTTTGGACATCGCTTTAAAAAATCTTGGCTATTTGTATTTTATGCACACTAATTACTATTTGTTGGGGAATCGCAAGTGCATAGCACTCAAGGGCATAGCGTGGGTTGCCGGTGCCTGAGGCGGGCAAGTGTTGTGCCCCCTCCCCCCAGTGGACTGGACAGTAGTCAGTCCCTTTGCCAGCCAGGCTCTAATCAAGGGAGTCTCTCCTTGTAAACTAGCCCCAACCTGGGAACAGAGATAAGGCAGAGAACTGTGAAGCCAGGAGATTGCAGTGTTGCCTCACCCTCCTGCCTTGCAGCGAGGCATTCTGGGCAACAAACATGGCTCAGGCAGTGCCTTCCTCCTCCTTCCCTCTTGGCCAGCCCATTGGCAGAGCATGCACAGACCATAGCTGCCAACTGTCCCTTATTTGGTGGGAAACTCCCTTATCCCTGCACCATGTCCTGCTGCTGTCCCTTATTGATGCTGTCCCTTAAATTTCCTGGGTTTCAAAGGAAGCAGCTCCTCTCTCTCCCTCCCTCCCTGCTGGCCAGGGAGGAGGGAGGCTCCAACTGTGTTGCTTGGCTGCCCGGCCGCCCCCCTCCGGCCTCCTCTCACAAGCCTCGGCCCCTGGGAGCCCCTCCCCGCTGGGACTGGCGGGAGCCTCAGGCCCTTCCGCCGCCATCCTCCTCGATGCAGCCGAACTGAGCATCTTTGCCTGGGGCCTCCCCTCTGCCTGTCGCCACCGGCGCCCCTGCTAGGCTGTACTGCGGCTGCGCCGCCAAAGGACCAGGATGAGATGGGCAGCTTGGCGTGGCCTATGACTTGCCGAGGAGCTTTGAGAGGAGAGTGAGGGCAACCATAGAGAAAGCAGTTCAGAAAGAGGAGGAGGAGGCGGAGGCAGAGGTGCGGGCAGCTGTTCCAAGGGCTAACCATAGAGGGGGAAAGCGGAGGAAGGACCACAAGCGCTTCTCCCACAGATTTGTAGTGGTAGACTAGCATAGATGGTCTGATCTGCGGGTTTACTTCGGGTGGTATTCTCCCCCCCTTCCTCCCACCCCGCCTGATGGAACTGAGAGCTGCAGATGGAGCATGAGAGAAAAGATACAGAACTGCAGCAGCATCTTCGTAGCTTGGACTTTGTTTTGCGCGAAAAGTGGTTGCTGCTTGTAGTTATTTAATTGCCGTGTTTCATCAGCTGGTGTCTTGAGCAGCAACCTCTGGAAACGAAGGGCTAAAAACTGGCGCTGCTCTCCTAAATGATCTGGTCCCTTTTAACTTCGTATTTCAGCTGGTTGACTAAAATCCCTTATTTTGGCTGCTGATCCCTTATTTTCGAGGCTGCTGGTCCCTTATTTTCAAATCTGTAAGTTGACAGCTATGGCACAGACATCCCTTCATCAGCCACAAGGAGGTGCCATCCTAGCCCGGCCCAGGTGCAGCTTGCCTCCCTGACAGTTCTGGCCTTGGTGAGGTCGTCTGGATGTACCCCCTCATAAATTTGCACCTAGGGTCATGGCCCCCCCGACCACGCCCACATTATTCCAGTGGCTGCACTTGCATCTCCATCAGCAGTGATGGTTCTAGAAGCATCCCTCAACTGCTCCTTCTAAGGGGATGAGACCCCACCCCCAGCTCCTAGACACCTATCCATAGCACTTCCATCTTGTTGGGATTCAGCTTATTGATTCTCATCCTTCCAGGCCACCACTGCACCTGTAGACTGGCTGAGGACAAACAAAGCCTCTTCTGATGTTGCAGAAGAACAGAGTTGCATGCTATCAGCATACTGGTGATATTTCATTCCAGATCTCCTGATGAGCACTCTTAATAGCTCCTCCCGGTTCTTGGTAATATACACACCAGGTTCACACACAGAATCAAATGGTAGATGTTTACTCTGAGCTGACACTGTGGACCATCAAGCAGAACAGAGAGCAGGCTAGCAGGGCAACCTAAGACCTGATGGAGGGCATACCAAGCTGGTCCATACACCCATACTATTTTGCTGCACCACCTGGTGGGGCCAGTTCTTAGGTGTCTCTCCTAGAAGTAACTCCAGGCTTGTAGTTATGGAAGTATCTTGCTCAGTGTCCCAGCCTCACCTTCACCTTACACAAAGCAGTGGCAGTCAGTGATTGTAGTGAGCAGCAGCAAATGGAGAGCAGGAGATATTTAGCCTCTCCCTGCTTCATTCCCCCACTGCTTTTTCCTCCTGGCATGCTGGATTGGCTCTGCTGGTGTGTTTGCACTGCGCCAATATACACACCACCTCACCCCTCTCCCTCCAGGTGAATAACAGTGACCTATCTGCCAGGAAGCTAACAGTGTGGCTCTGCCTCACCTGGTGAACCACTTCTGGGTTTACCCCTCTGCTCCTGGGCTGAACACATAGGGACAAGAACACAGCAGGCATTGTTGTTGTTTAGTCGTGTCCGACTCTTCGTGACCCCATGGAGCAGAGCATGCCAGGCATAATGCACCCTATAGGATTGCTCTGTAAGGTTGCAATCCTAAACTGGTTTTCCTGGCAGTAAGTCCCATTAGACTCAATGGGGGTTTCTTATGAGGTGACATGTATAGGATTATATTGTCAATTACTTAAAATCTGTTTTCTTTCTTTTTTCCTCCTCATATCAACAATGTGTGCCTGAAATTTGCATTTCCTCTCCTAATGAGATTTCCAAAGTGCAACACATAGATTTTTATGTTTTATTTTTTTAAAATGGGGATGAGGGTGGGGAGGAGTGGCTTGTTAAATCACAGCACATTTTATCCGGCAACTTCAATTAGAAATCCTCAAAAGGTTTATTGAATAGAATGGAGCAGATGCAATAACCTGTTTTGTCACCCCCAAATCATAGGATAAATGCACGTCAAAGTAAAAAAGAGAAGAAAAGAAAGTGGTGATAAACTTCGGTTACATAGAAGGAAACATATCATTTTTTAGCAGTCTACTTGCCATGCTGATAAATAGCTTTAGTCCCCCTCGTTCTCCACACTTTTTTTTATTGCAGACCCCTTTCACCATGATAAACCCTTTGAAAGGCACCCGGTTCTGTGATAAAGAGATTTCGTCAGGAGCAGGGAGCTGTTGCCTAGTGAGAGTGCTGTGCTGTGAGACTTGATGAATGAAAAGCAAGTCAGTTGTGGCAGGGTGCCAGGAGCCAGAGGCAGAAATGCACTTGGCTGAAGCCAACGGCAGCTAATCTGACATCCCGAAAACATTGTGTATTCTAATACGGTGAGCAGACCTTATGAAGTCTTTTACAAAGCTAGGGATTTGTTTGCTTTTCACTTGTAAGGGCGCATACCCCTTGCACTAGGTGTCAGCTCAAACAGCTAGCTTGGAAATCCAATCAGTGCAGTTGGCGGTAGGGAGAGGAGTGAAGCAGCCACCTTATCGTTCCTTGGCTGCAAATCTTCAGAGCTGTAGCAGGTGGATTTAAATCAGGCATAGGCAAACTCTGCCCTACAGATGTTTTGGGACTACAACTCCCATCATCCCTAGCTAACAGGACCAGTGGTCAGGGATGGTGGGAGTTGTAGTCCCAAAAAACATCTGGAGGGCAGAGTTTGCCTATGCCTGATTTAAAGGCACCTTGGGTGTACCTATGTGGACACATAGATCAAACAATGCCTTCCAATATTGCACAGATGAAAATAGGGACATGAAAACAGGGGCATTCTTGCGCATTCAGGCGAAGGGCCAGAACTCAGTGGTACAGCCCCTGCTTTAAACCCATAAGGTCCCATTTTCAATCCCCAGCAGCTCTAGGTAGGGCTGGGAGAGACTCCCAAATGAAAACATGGAGAGGTGCTACCAATAAGTGTAGAAAATGCTGATATGGATTGACTCATATTTGGAGTATGAACCAGATATATGAATCTACTTGGAAGGAAAACACTACTATGAAAACACCTAGAGGCCTGTGCTCAAAAAGAAGGAGATAAATATGGAGAATAGGGGAACTTTAAGTTACACTGAAAGTAGGTATAAACTAAACAAACAAACAAACAAACAAAAAACCAAACCCTAGAAGAAATTCAAGACCTGGTAGCGGGTTAGTTTCAGTATCATCAAGTCAATGACTTATTTAGGAAGGATATATTAAATGGTTTTATGGAACAAAGGCCTGATTTTGAAAGGGGGCTGTTTGAGAGCAATAGAAAACCGATTTCTAAAATGTTCAAAATGTTATTAGAATGGGATACTGAAGATGAAATGGTTAAGGCACAGTGTTCTCTTAAAAGAGTTGAATTTTCTCTCTCTCCCCATTCTGCCTGTTGTTTGAAAGTATTCCTCAATATTTGAAAACATGATTTTTCCAGCTTGGTTGGGGATGTTTTTCTCCTGGACTGTAGGCTGGTTTGCAACCTTGGCTTAGTTTGATTGTGAGTGTATGTGGGTCTCCTAGAGAGGAAATCACAGCCACTCTGCTCATCCTCTACAGCTCATGCTGTACCTTACAGGAAGGCCCTTAACCATGAATCTTGGTTCAGACAACACACTAAACCAAACTTTAGGAGTCTCTTAACAGTTCCCAGCACCCTTAACAAATGATAGCACTGGGAGTTCTTTGTGGGAAGCCAGGTCTTAGCCAAAAGGTCGAGAAGCAAATACACACACGAACACACAATTATTATTTTTTGTCTTTTTCTGACTTCCCATCCCATTTTCCATGGTGTTTTAATTCCCCCCTCTGCTGCACAACACCTCCTATTTCTTATACCATCACTTCAGTACTGTATTCTCTAAATCCTTCTGTCGCTCATATTTCAAATCCTGCTTGTGAGTTCATCAAGCTATAATATTTCCCCAAATAGTCCGAGAAGGGCTTCCAGTCTCTCACAAAGCATTCATAATTAGAGTCTCTCATTCTGGCTGTTGGCTTTGCTATTTCTGCATAGTCCATCACCTTACTTATCCATTCTTCTTTGGTGGGAACGTCTTCCTTCCCTTTTGTGTGTGTAAAGAACCCTAGTGAGTTAATTCTTTCATTCCCTTCACAATGTCTTGCGAAAAATCATGGAAAGGGGCAAAAGCATCTAAAAGTGAGCCCATTCTAGACCAGCCCTAAATAAGTTTACACAAAGATATCGTATTCTTTTAATGGATCAGCTTGTTTCTGAGTCTAGAAGAGGATACGAAAGTTGTTGCCAAATGATCTTAGCTTTCCGAATTCATTCAAGTTATTATTTCTTTTCAAAAAGCTATTAGCAAATTAGTTCTTAGCAAATCAGCAGTTGGTCTCCTGGCTTCTATTAAAAGTAATAAACAGGTGAACAAACAACTGCTGTGCTGACATCAGCAGTGGAGGAGCTCTTAACTCTCTCTCATAATAAGGCCATTTCCAGCTCTGATTTTGCCTCTCTCTGCTATAAAACTCTATTATGTTTTGATTGTTGTTTGCTTCCCTTGGACAGACATAACTGTTAATGTTACAGCACTGCCTGTCCTAAGCAATCCCACAATGAAATAGTATTGCTTAGCTTGGAACATTTTATTTGCAATTGTCTGTAAGCACTTGCTGCTTCTGCGATCATGCAGAACCCCCAACCACCCCCCAAAAAGCATTGTGCATCAGCAAAATGTTAATCAGATTCAACGCTCCCCACCTCTTGTCCTCGTGAACTGTATGCAACTGCCTTTCAATTTTAGAATGTTACAAACTGCTTTTCTAAAGGTGTCTGATCCAATATAGCACACAGAAAGTGACTATGGCAGTATTTGAAGAAGAAGAAGAAGAAGAAGAAGAAGAAGAAGAAGAAGAAGAAGAAGAAGAAGAAGAAGAAGAAGAAGTTGTTAATATTGTAATCAGGTGTTTGGTAAAGAGTGGGGAACACGGAGACTGAGTGAGTAGCTGATCCCTGGGAATTCAGGTTTTTTTTAAATTATAAATGGGCTGCTCACTCACAGCCCTGCTTGTGGAATCAGGGTGGGGAATCACCAGTGCAGAATCTATTTACATGCACAATTGCCCATGCAACTAGGAATGCAGAGAGAGAGAAATCTGCTTCTACCCAAGTATCGTCCCCAGTCGGGAGAAGGCAGTAGTGTGTGATGACTCAATTCCTTCAGACATCTGCAACATTTTGCCTCTTGATGATTTACTATCTTTATTTATTTTCTTTCTCATCCTCCAGGTCAGGGATGGGCTACAAGAAATCTACGGGAGAAGGAGTGAAGCAAAAGAAGGCACAATCAAAAATAGAACCATCATCAAATATAACTAAACTGAGCAGTGTTGAATGAACTGTTTTGAAAATGCTCCAAAGGCCTTTTGGAAAGGGAACATCTTTACCCTTATTTGAGTCAAAACAAGACTTCCACAGCTGCATCCGGTAGCCCTCAACCTCATTTCAGAAGCAACTGAGACATGGAGCAAGGCCTCTCCAGAAAATCTGAGATGGTGAGGAAGTTCATATGGGAGAAGACATTCAACAACAACAAGGGTAGAGAACCTGGGACATTCTAGATGTTGTAGGATCCCAGTTCCCATGAGCTCCAGCCAGCATGACCAATGGTCCATGTGTAAGGCCACAGGTTCCCTACCTGAGCATACAAGATATTTGGACCACAGCAAACTGTGTCCTGGTGTTAAAATCACTGTCCTTACAACACTCCTCCTAGTCACAACCTGCAGGTACAAATCATAGACCTCCGCACTCTGCATGAATTGTTTTGTTGATACCTAGCAGAGTATGCATACCATCCCTCTGCATATTTCATTGTTTTAGCCTTGCCTTCCAAACTTCACCTTTGGGGAGATACAAAGCTCTCGTCAGGCATTTTGCTTTTAGAGCCAATTGGACAAATAGTGGAAGGGAGCAGGGTCAAGAGCACTAGGCTTTCCCTCAACCCAGTCATTCATCTGCATTCCACAAATAAGAAGGCAGAACTTTTGTAGCAAACTTATGCACCCATGGAAACTCCCTGCATGTTTTTGAACTATGAATAATTGAATTGCATTTTATTATTTTGGTCACAGACCAGTTCCAGCTCACATACAAGATCAAGGAAGTCATAAAACACGATAGGGATACATTTAAATTTGCAATTAGGTATAACAGGGACGAGGGGACGCAGGTGGCACTGTGGGTTAAACCACAGAGCCTAGGACTTGTCGATCAGAAGATCGGCAGTTCGAAACCCCACAACGGGGTGAGCTCCCGTTGCTTGGTCCCAGCGCCTGCCAACCTAGCAGTTCGAAAGCACGTCAAAGTGCAAGTAGATAAATAGGTACCACTCCGGCGGGAAGGTAAACGGTGTTTCCGTGTGCTGCTCTGGTTCACCAGAAGCAGCTTAGTCATGCTGGCCACATGACCCGGAACCTGTACGCCAGCTCCCTCGGCCAATAAAGCGAGATGAGCGCCGCAACCCCAGAGTCGGTCACTACTGGATCTAATGGTCAGGCGTCCCTTTACCTTATAACAGGGACAATACAGATACAGTGGTACCTCGGGTTACATACGCTTCAAGTTACATATGCTTCAGGTTACAGACTCCACTAACCCAGAAATAGTATCTCTGGTTAAGAACTTTGCTCCAGGATGAGAACAGAAATTGTGTGGTGGTGGCACAGTGGCAGAAGGAGGCCCATTAGCTAAAGTGGTGCTTCAGGTTAAGAACAGTTTCAGGTTAAGAACGGACCTCCGGAATGAATTAAGTACTTAACCCAAGGTACCACTGTATAGCAGGAGTTAAAAATATATAAATTAAAACTTAGTCACTAACATATAACCTAAAATTTGGGATGTGGAACTGCAATGCCACATGAGCGAGATGACTAAACACCCAGCAATAAAAGATAATGGGAGAGGATTTACCCCAGCAAATTATTTGTCAAATCAAAAGAAATGGGACAGGGCAATCCTTTGTGTCAGCTAGTGCCTTCTCCTTAATTAGGTATGCTTAACATTTATTTCACTGTATGCTTTGCTTCACCTTTTTGGGTAATCTAGGGAGCAAAGGATGCTTAAACTGTGGTTTACCAAAGTAATGCAGCAAACAGCTAGAGGCAGAGATTTCTTTGAAGTTTTCACAGTATAATGAAGACACAACTTATTTCCTCCCTCACCTTAAATCTAAATCTCAAACAAAACAAAAAAAACCCCTTTCCTTTCAGTGCAAGCTGCTCCCAAAGAACTTTCAAAGAAATATCCAGCTGTGAACATGATTTCCCCCTCTGCGTACAATATCTCTTTGTAGGATCATAGCCACACTGCAACAGTTCAGCTGCATTTTGTTTATGCACTAGATTTATGTCCTATTCTACTGCTTCCTCTGAGGAGCTCAGGACAGCCTCAGGACAGTTGAAGTTTATTAAAGTCATCCTAGTGCAGCAAAAAAGAAAGAAAGAAAGGATTTTGTGCAGTTAGGGGAGTGATAGCAAAATGCATTCAAAAGTGTGCAATGGACCAATGTTTAATGAGAAGAAATGGGAACACCTCATGTATGCAAATCAGGGTGGATGCTCAAGAAAGACCAGACATAGTCAAATCACTGTGTATGTTTTGTGCAAAGCCTCTCCTCTTCCCCGAGGGGAGGGGTTATGAGTGGGTCTTGCTTCTCATGCTTCACAGTGGGTGTGGATGACCCACTGCATCACAAAAGAGTCCCTGACCTGCGTCATGCCCGTAGCCAGCCAATACTGGGGGCCGTGGTTTGCCGCTCTTAAATGAGAGCGGGACTGTGGCTCAGCCTGTTTCTTTCCTGCATGCACAGATCTCCCTCCCTCCCTCTATTGTCATGCATTCCACACTTGACCTTGCTATGGACCTCAGTTGGTTGCCTTGGTTGTCCAAGGGGATTGGTAGGATTTTTTTTTTTGGCACCAGCCATTTTGTTTTTTGTCTACCTCGTAGCAAATCGTCACAACTTTGTAATAATAATAACAACAATGTTTTATTATTTGTATCCCACTTATCTGGCTGGGTTTCCCCAGCCACTCTGGGCAGCTTCCCACAAAGATTAAAAATACATTAAAATGCCACACATTAAAAACTTCCCTGAACCTTCAGGTGTCTTCTAAATGTCAGGTAGTTGTTTATCTCTTTGACATCTGATGGGAGGGCGTTCCACAGGGTGGACGCCACTACTGAGAAGGCACTCTGCCTGGTTCCCTGTAACTTCGCTTCATGCAGTGAGGGAACTGCCAGAAGGCCCTCAGTGCTGGACCTCAGTGTCCAGGCAGAACAATGGGGGTGGAGACGCTCCTTCAGGTATACTGGGCTGAGGCCATAAGGTTTGGCGTAAGATTTGGTAGTTAGGCATTGGAAAATGTGTTGTGTGTTGGAGGGGAGGTTGTGGCCATCACCTACCCCTCCCCTTGAAGGGTATTCCATTAAAGGAATCCGGTGGTCGTGGTTCCTGTCCGATGCCCAGGTGGCGGCTATGGCCATGGCACAACCCTCCGGTGACTCTAGAGGAAAGCTTCCAGTTGACTTGCACCAACAAGCTCCCCCTACAGGTTGTTAACCCTTGTGTGACTCCCTGCAGAGCGGGCAGGAGTCAAGTATAGGTAGTTCAGATCCAGTGCCTAAGCCAATACCACTCACATTCTGTAACCCACAAAGTTGTGGCCTTTTTATCCCATCAACCTAAATTGCTTGTGTCCATGTGTCTTATTTCATCACAAAGCGGGGAGTGGGGCCTTGACTCACAAGCAAATCAGGATGAATGATGAATAAAAAGGTCATCTGGGGGAGGCTGAAAGAAGAGGATAGACAAGTCTCCCTCCAAGGGGAATTCTAAAATCCGACCGCAACCACTTAGAAGGCTAGGCTGAGCCTTTACGTCTGAGCAGGGCTCTGAACTTGGTTGTCCCTGGTTTGACTTTCTAACTCCAGCACTACAGTGGCAGAATGAGGACAGAACAGACTTATGAATGAGCCTGAAAAAAAGTGGCAAGGCCCAGAAAAAGACTCACTCATCCATCTCTAGTTCATGGCTCACAGTTGACAATGCTAGCCGCTCTACTCCATTAGTTATATGTTTACATTGGGTGTGTGTGTGTTAAAAGTAAGCTAAGATCCAGTGATTGGTAAATTCCACTGGAACTTTCGCTTCATAACAGGAACTGAATGAATGGTGCCATATTTTCTTCCTGTCCTAACTTGCACAGATTTGGACTGACACAGCTCATGTGAGTTTCATCCAGAGACAGAACTTCAATCCCCATGAGCAATGGACGCAGTTATCATATCATAATTTAACCTTGTTTTCAGGGATTTGCCATCATTTATTTTATCTCACTGCGAGCATCAGACCCTCAAGCACCAGAATAATTTATACCAGCAAGAAGCCCAGCCTTGGACAATGGCAAATGATTTCAGGGCCCTTTTGCAAACGCCACAAGCTCTACAGTGCGAAAGCTAGATTTATTTACTTACGGCATTTATGTACAGGGAAGCTGGCATTTTCAAGGCTATAAATGATGTGCATGAGGAATACTAGGCTCTTGTTCTTACTCAAACAGTATGGAACTACACCTCTGAATGTTGCACCCGGGGATTTTTTGGTTAGGAAGACAAGTAGTAGTGACTTCAATATGCTAGAGAGTGGTACTTGAACATACTGAGTCTGACACTGTCCTCTTCACTGTTTGAATGAAAAGACTAAAGGCCACAGTTCAGTGGTAGAGCACATGCTTTGATGGCAGAAGGTACCAGACTGTATCTCCTTCAACTTCACTTAACCTTTTCTTGTACCAGACAATGACAAAAGGCCTCTCTTTGAGGCTTTGCAGAGCAGAAAAAACTGGGATGGTTGGACAAGTAGTCTGACCTGAGTAAGATTTCTTCCTGTATTTCCTTACACTTTTGATCACTCCCCTCTTCTCACTATCTTCTGGTTGTGTTCCCCTTCCTATGCTAATCTTGCCTCTGGCAGGGTTTGAAGTATCAGCAAAGGAGAAGTACCTCAAAGGTATTGGCACTCTGGAAATACTTTTGTGAGAGGTTGTTCTGTGTTGCACCATGCTGATGGGGAAAGCAGCAATCTAGAACAGCAGATCTAGAAGTTGACAGAATATACACAACTCACAGACTTAACATATAGAATAAGAAATCAAGAAGAGCATACGTTTAAAGAAGATTGGAAAACGTTTATTGGATATATGGGAAATAATTGTGTGCAGCTGAAAATGCTGGCAGCATTAAGATTAATTCAACAGTGTAAACAAGTTTTGATGGGTGCAGTAATGGAATACTGAATGGTATAGTTTCTGTAAAATATGCAGGGATTTATGATATGTAAAATGAACCGTGGAAAGAGAAGGAGGGAAGTCATGGATATCTTAAGGATGTAAAATGAGGATTTTAAATTGTAGAACAGAATGTTAAATTGTAAAACAGCATCACTGGCCCAGAAGAGGAGGAAACACATGTGTGGGGCAGCGGTGAAAGCTGAAGGACATCTGAAGCCTCAAGACCACCAGGTGCTGAGGTTGTAACCCTGTGGGTAAAAGTTGCAGTGCTGGAGGCAGAGCTGGGCACCTGCCAGAGTCATCTGGAGCAGGAGAAGAAGCTGGACCTCAAATCCCAGGCCAGCACTCCTATTTTCATCTGAGAACTGTTGGAGGGTATGCCAAATATACTTAGAAAGGGACGCGGGTGGCGCTGTGGGTTAAACCACAGAGCCTAGGACTTACCGATCAGAAGGTTGGCGGTTCGAATCCCCGTGACGGGGTGAGCTCCCGTTGCTCGGCCCCTGCTCCTGCCAACCTAGCAGTTTGAAAGCACATCAAAGTGCAAGTAGATAAATAGGGAAGGTAAACGGCGTTTCCATGCGCTGCTCTGGTTTGCCAGAAGCGGCTTAGTCATGCTGGCCACATGACCGGGAAGCTGTACGCCGGCTCCCTCAGCCAATAAAGCGAGATGAGCGCCGCAACCCCAGAGTGGGTCACAACTGGACCTAATGGTCAGGGGTCCCTTTACCTTTATACTTAGAAAACATTATGATATGAGGAGGATACTTTCTTTTTCTTCAAAATTGAAGCTAATTTTTTCTTGCAGTCTAGCTTAAGTCTTCAAATGCTTTTCTTCCTTCAGTAGTTTGGCCAGGAGAAGACTGCCACAGGCCACCCACCACGTCTTCTCAAGTTATAACTTTATCGGACACTTCTTGACAACTCTGAATTAAAGAATTCAGACATAGACTGGGGGTTATTTTTTGCCCTTTTTAGAAGATAAATCTCCTTGCGGAAAGTTAAAAAACAACAATGTTGACTTTATTGTTGCCTGTTGTTCATTCCCGCCCCCGCCACTCCTATATTATATATAAAACCGTTACTGGGCAGAAAATAATGGTTCAGAACACATAAGTAAGGGCACATTGTGAGGTTTTTGTGTGTGTGAAAAAACCATTCCCAGGGGTACTATTGCAGTTATTGTGGGGAACCAACTGTGAAGATTACACAGACTCTGAGGGTCATTTAGTAGTCTTGTTGACCTTGTGGATTATCAGGGTCTGTATAAAAGGAGTAATCTCCCCCAGAGTGCAAAACTTCAGGTGATCAGTAACTACTGGAGTCTACAAGGAAGGCCTGGTGACTGACACCTAGGGGTTAGGGGCAGATTATATCTCTGCAATGTCTCCTGGAGATTTTCACTGGCTCCTAAATTTTGCCATGTTTAATGTTTCCCTGCTTAATCATGATGTGCGACTTGGTTCACATTTGCAAGGTACTTTTCTGTGCTCAGGGAACAAGCCCATGTGCAACAAAAATGCAGATCGAAAGACGGAGCGGGAGAAAACGAATAAGCTTCTTCTTTTTATCATTTATATGCCTGTTTAAATAAATAACTAGGTAGGACCCAGATGGTAGGACCCAAACCAAAGGTTTTGAATTATAACAAAGGAGACTCTGACTAAACACTAGGAAGAACTTTATGATGGCAAGAGCTGTTTCACAGTGGAACACACTATCTCAGAATGTGGTGGACTTTCATTCACTGGAAGTTTGTAAGCAGAAGCTGGAGGGCAATCTTTGGGGGTTTGTAGTTAATGGAACCTAGCTCTAGTGCGGCTGAATTCTTGGCATGGTGCTTTGTTGAAAGAAAGCTTATTATGATGGCACTGCATCCTGGGGTGGATCTAAGGAAAACCCCCACTATAAATAAGTCAGAAATTAAATCGTTATAACAAAAGGGGGGGGGGGAACCAATATGGAAAATCACTTAGAATTTTTTCTTTGCTCTCCTGCGCCCTCTGGTGTTAAATGTTTATAACACATTCAAAACACTGTTGTTGTTTTTGGCTAATGTAGCTGGGTCCCTGGTCTTTTGGGTTAGACTTTGCATCACTATGAACTTTCTCCAGCTATCAGTGCCATATTGCAAGATGCACATGAAGAATGGTTCTGTTTGTTTCCCTACTGAGTTAGTTAACAAGCTAACACTTCTTCAGAGGATTTGTTTTGTTTTTTCTCTTTACAAAAAAAATCCAGAACAAAAACAAACAATCCAAATCACACCATGAAACAGCACATTGTGATATGGAAGAGGAACCTACCCAGGTTTATAGCAGCAAAGAAAATATACACCGTAAAAATGATAACGTGAACATAAAAGTTGAGACAAAAAATAAAAATCAATATTTGTTTTTAAAATCTGGCAAAGGGGAAAAGGCAGCTTCCAAAATATTCTATTTGTACATTGAGCCATAAATCAGAAATAAAGCACTTCCATAAACCAAGACTGAACATCATATATATTGTATGTATGTATTACACACTCATATTTTGATTCACAGTTGTTCAGAGTTTGACAGTTCAATGTTAGAATTTTAAACCAGTTCCCAAAAGGCCCCCCTTTTTTTACTCTTCCTAAGGAAGGGAAATAAAAGGGGGGAGCATGCGGGTCTTACTTACTGAATATTTCACAATTTATGGGGAACGTTTCACTGTGACAGTGATATGGTTTTATCAAGAGGTCTCTGCCATATACCTCTGGTTAATAACCCATAAAAAAGGCTTTCCCCAAAATTTCTGAATACAGAACAATATTGAAGACAGATGTCGCTCAGTCACAGTGGAAGTTTATAAAATAATATTCATAAGCATGTTATTTATGTAGAGATGGAAATAAAATAAAGCCCCCTCAAGAGATTCCTTTCTTTTCTTCTTCTAAATCCCAGACAAAAGGCAGCAACTGTACTGGTCAACATTCAAAAGTGAAAGAAATGAAATCAGAGTCAAAATTCGCTATACAACTTGAGCCCCATCTTTAGGAGCAAAGGTCCTGATATTGTCTCCAATTTTCACCCCAAACGCCTCACTAGGAATGATGCTAAGTCTGTCTGGAACAAGGCTTCTGCAGCACTCCTAAATCCTTATGTGTGCTGGTCCCAGGGGGCGGCTACCGTGTGGCATGGTCTGAGTCCGGTCCTAGGTTGAGGGTATGGAGGCTGTCCGTCAAGAGCAAAGCGGGGTCCAAGGCAAGGAGCTGGGTGTGGTCAGGAACTCTGGAAGAGCAGGACAGGGTGCTGGCAGGAACAGGTTACCAACAATGTTGCTCCCACAACCTGGGACTGGGCTGTCTGGTCTTTATCTCCTCTGAGGCATAGGGTGGTCCCGGCACACAGGTGACTCGCTTCTCCTGGCCTGGAGGCGAGCACTCCTCCTGTGAGAACTTAGTTCCCTCCGCCTCTCTGCCCTGAGCCTCTGCAGCTCCGGAGAGGCTGGAGGGTTACTGGACCCAGAGGCAACCTCACCTTCCCCTGACAGGGCTGGGAAAGGAGCACCTGCAGGCAATGGGTCCTCGATCACCTCCGGAGCCAGAGCGGATTCAGCTGGTGTCTGCTCCTGAGGAACTGGCACAGGTGAGGGCCCTTCTGGTTGAAGCCCTTGCCCCAGCTCAGCCAGCTCTGGAGGAGGGGACTCCTGTGCAGGCTGGGATTCCTCAGGTTCAGCCTCTGAATCAGATTCCCAGGCCATCACATTATGTAATAAATCATTCCCAGCTAGGCATTCTGGATAAACAGGGCAGCTCCTCAGAAACAGCTCACCGAGCAGAGGCAGATTTAGGGCAGTGTGACCAGTTCCCCCACACTGGGTGCAGGGGCCAAGGGGGTGTTGGGATGCTGCTAAGGAATCGGGGGCAATTGGTAAGCCCCCAGCTGGCTCCAGCCCACCAGCCGATGTGCCAGTTGAACTCCAGCCCTTGGTGCAGCATGAATCTGCGACCCAGAGCTTCAGAAGCTTCAGAAGCTGGTCACACAACTCAGCAGAGTAAACGCACAACAGAAGTGGCAGGGAGAAGCTGTGTAAAGCATATTTACAAGCAGTTTATTGAGCGTACATCAGGACAAAAGGAAAAACATGTCTTCTCCCTTTCACGTCCAAGCAAGCAGCATAAGCAATAGCTATACACACAATATCACCTTGCCAACAAAGGTTCGTATAGTTAAAGCTATGGTTTTCCCAGTAGTGATGTATGGAAGTGAGAGCTGGACCATAAAGATGGCTGATCGCCAAAGAATTATGGCGCTGGAGGAGACTCTTGAGAGTCCCATGGACTGCAAGAAGATCAAACCTATCCATTCTGAAGGAAATCAGCCCTGAGTGCTCACTGGAAGGACAGATCCTGAAGCTGAGACTCCAATACTTTGGCCACTTCATGAGAAGAGAAGACTCCCTGGAAAAGAACCTGATGTTGGGAAAGATTGAGGGCACAAGGAGAAGGGGACGACAGAGGACGAGATGGTTGGATAGTGTTCTCGAAGCTACCAGCATGAGTTTGACCAAACTGCGGGAGGCAGTGGAAGACAGGAGTGCCTGGTATGCTCTGGTCCATGGGGTCACGAAAAGTCAGAAATGGCTAAACGACTAAACAACAACAACAACAACGCACACCAACGGAAGTTCCCAGCAAGCTGTGCTGGAGTGTAAACAGACATGTGACATGCAACAATTCCACATGTCTGTTAAGGTGGAACAGAACATCCACATCCTAACGGGGGCGTCTTCCCGCCTCCTTCCTAAAACCTAGTAAGTGCTTGTCCAGGTTTGTGAAGGGGCTGGGAGGGCTCTAGGACGTTGCCAGAGCCTCATAGCTCTTTCCCAAAGCCCAGCACCTCCCTTGTCTGACTTTGGGAAGAGGGCTTCGAATATTGGCCTTGCACATGACATCATATTATCAAGATCCGCCACTGCACTAGTTCCCTGACAGATGGGTCGCTGTTGCTTACTGAAAAGGAGAGAGAGGAGGCAACAGGAAGGTCTGCATGGTGGATAGATAAGCAACTGGAGGGAGGGGTGTGTGGCGGAAAAAGGCAGGTGGCTTTCTAACTAAATCTTCTGCTGTGCTACTGATGACAACCGTGTAGCACAATTTGGGGCTGTGCCATTCACGCTGCTGCAGAAACAACAAGATAGCTCAATTATGCAGGGCTGAATTCTCGCTTGTTCCTCATTTGCCAACAGCACAATTGTGGCAGGAATGAGCTGTGGCCAACTTTGCAGTCTCTAAAACCTTCCCTAAGAAGTTTCTATACCCTTATAAATTCTTCAGTGGAGGGAAAAATGAAGAGGGTTTTTTTTTTATTATGACATTGGAAAGCTTATTATTTTCCCTTTGTTCTCCTAAATAAATTGATGGTGACTTCACAGACACAAAATCTTTACTTGCATGACAAGTGTGAATCTGGGGTTCAACCTTAAAGCATGGTCTGACATCTGGGGTTGTTTGAGGACATCTTATTTTAGCTGGAGGGTACTGGAAGTCATTATGTCTGGCAGGGCATATCGTGAGTTCAGCCAAAATAGGTGGTTGACAGATCAGTTGGAAAAAATATTTAGTTAAGAGTTATAAGCCTCTCCTTCTCCAAATGGCACAACATTGCAGTCATCCAGTACTGGCTTTTCTCTAGTGCAGTGGTTCTCAAAGGATGTGCTGTGCCATGCTAGTGTGGTGGGAGAGAATGGCAAGTGTGGCAGGAAGATTCAAGGACAACCAATATTATATTCTGGGAATGATTCATGTTCTTATGTATGTATATTGCTTTATACTCTCTGGATATATTGTGATCATATTGCAAAGTAGTTGTGCTCTCTTTTACAAAGCAAGCACTGCTAGCAGTTGTTTCTTTTTGTTTTCCAAGGTATTTCCTTTTTTTAAAAAAAAAATATTTTTTTACATCTTTATTATATTTTCAAAATTTATAAAACAAACATATAGAAACAAAATCATCATAAAAATACAAAAAGAAAAAAGAAGAAAAAGAAGAAAAAGAAAAGAAATTATTTGTCCAGTATAGCATTACTTAAGGAGTAGAAACCACCACTTGAATATTCTATACAGAAATTTCCATGAAATAAATTACCTTAATATTTCTCCTCCCCCCCCCCATTTCCTTACAGTGACTTCCTTTCTTTTCCACTTTATTGGTTTGAGTCCCTTATAAATTTGTTGACTTCCCTCTATCTCTTTGTGGTTCAATTAGACTATTACACTTAAATATTCTGTTTTCAATTATTTATCAATACAATAGGGGGGGAAATCCCTTTCTGTGAAATTAGGCACAACCAAGTGTTGTTGTTGAAACCATATTTAATCAGGCAATTTTTAAAGCAGTCCTATTCTTTTTTGACCTTATCTCCTGTGTGGTTTTCCAAGGTATTTCAATGGTGATTGATGCTAGAAGACTTTCGCTAATATTTTTTGTGTGAGGCTGACTCCCCTCCCTGCTTCTTTAGTCTAGTTGTGGCACTAAAAGCGCAGCAGGGAGCAGGAATGGGAATCCTGTGGCTCCGCAGATGTTGCCGAGGTTTTAGCCATAGTCTGAAAATGAGGCCAATAATTTATAGTTGGAGGTCCATATCCTCTCATTATCTCTCAGTGGTGTCTGTTAATAATACATTATTAACACTTCTGCAGGGTCACTTCCGAGTGAAGTTCACCTGTCTAGGTGAGACATCCAAGGAATTTCAAGGGCAGTGCAAATAATTTCAATAAGACCCTTGGGGGGGAAAATATTAGCGAAAGTCTTCTAGGAGTAATCGCGTTTCAACGAAAGAGGTCTCTAATCTCAAATGGTATTTTATAAACCGCAGTGAGAGGCTGGTCTGTGTGGGCCCATTTGAAATCAAGTTGTCTTAATGGGGATCATGTATAAAAAGTATTTGACTGCAGAAGACAGACTAGAGCAAACCAAGGACCAAGTAAGCAGTGATTCAGGCACACCTGATTTCACACAAATATCACTATGACCTACACAGATTTCCAGATATTCTGGACTTTTAAAAAATCTTTGGTCTTTAGCTGTCACTAAATCCCTTGTGTTCTCTCAAATCGTTTTGATTCGTATCCTGGCTGACCGTGTCACTGACAACAAGATAGCAGCAACCAATTGCAATCTCTGTTTTGGTATACAGTGGTACCTCGCAAGACGAATGCCTCGCAAGATGAAAAACTCGCAAGACGAAAGGGTTTTTGGTTTTTTGAGTTGCTTCACAAGACGAATTTCCCTATGGGCTTGCTTCGCAAGACGAAAACGTCTTGCAAGTTTGTTTCCTTTTTCTTAAAGCCGTTAATACCCAGGGTGCATTGCTTGAACCGTGCTTCGCAAGATGAAAAATTCGCAAGACAAAAAAACTCGCAGAATGAATTAATTTTGTCTTGCGAGGCACCACTGTAGCTGGAAGCTTTTTATACTGTGTTTGGCTAATGCATCTACTTCATTAAGTCGTTGTGTCAGGGAATAAGTTTTGGTTATTAACTCTGAAAAGAAGAAAGAAAAGAAAATGCTTGGATACCGTTTGATGTCAGGCGAATTGATTTCTTCCATTGGAGAGATTGGCACTTTCTAGTAAATAGTTGGTTCGGCTCTATAAATGGAAGGGCCATCAGATAGAGCGCCTAAGTCAATTAAATGTATTGCTTGCAGCTGATTAATCAATGAGTTAAAATTAATAATGCAGTGTCTTGACATGGAAGATGTGTTGAAAATAATTAATTAGGAGGCTAATGGGTTTTCACGGATAAATAACAAAGACTGATTGTGTTTAGCCTAAGGGGGAATCATCTTCCTTGATCCTAAACATTTCCACTTGTTAAAACCCCTACCTCGCTGACACAAAGTCCTGTTTTCTGGGGCACTGGGAGCTTTGTTTCAGAGTCCCTTCAGACATCCTTTTTCTTGCACATTCACAAAGATTTTGTGCTCTTGATGCTGCCAGAAGGCTTTCAATGCTGTTTGTGCCTGCAAAGGTTTTTGGGGTGGTCACACAGATTTACGTCCACTCATGTGTTCTGCCTTAGTATTTATTAAACTATGTAGCGTACTTTTCCATGTATAAGACGAGGTTTTCTTACTCTAAAATAATGTTTAAAATCGGGGGTCGTCTTATACACGGATAGTGCAGAGGGGAGACGGGCGACTGGTTGCAGCTGCGAGCAGGAGCTTGTCAGTGGCGATAGGGTGGGTGATTGGTGGCTGCGGCAAAGGCTGCTTTGGATTGGCTGCTGCTGTGACAATTGGGTTGGTGATTGGTGGCTGTGGCAAGGGCTGCTGTGTCGTGGCTTCTGCTGAGGCAATTGGGTGTGCACTTGCTGTCTGCTGGTAGTGCACGGTCAGACACTTTGAGGCTTCTGCGACGTGTGTGATTGGCAGCGTTTGTTATTGTGGGGCGGGATTTTTGGCATCCCCCCAGAAAAGCTAATCAACTATGGGCAATCCCCCCCAAAAGAGCTCAACAACTCTCAAACCCATCTCCCCCCGTTTTCTTACATTAGAGTCCCCCCAAATAGGGGTCGTCTTATACACGGGGGCATGTTATACATGGAAAAATACAGTATGTGCATGCATTCATCATTATTGATGCACTTACATTATGAAAGAAAATAGGTTGCTAATGGAAAGGGGCATAGCTCAGCGGCAGAACATTTGACTGTTTTGCATGTAGAGTGTCCCAGGTTCAGTCACAGAGATCTCCAGGCAGGGCTGGGAATAATAATAATAATAATATTTTTTTATTTATACCCCGCCCTCCCCAGCCAAGGCTGGGCTCAGGGCGGCTAACAAGCAATAATAAAAACAAGTTGAATGAATACAACTTAAAAACAATATTAAGATACAACATTAAAATATTGAAACATTAAAATATTAAAATATTAAAATGCAGCCTCATCACAGAAGGAGAAAGGAAAAAGGAAAAAGAAAGAGGGGGAGGGAATCAAATTGGCTCCAAGCCAAAGTCCAGGTGGAACAACTCTGTCTTACAGGCCCTGCGGAAAGAAATCAGATCCTGCAGGGCCCTGGTCTCATGAGGAAAAGTGTTCCACCAGGCCAGAGCCAGAGTTGAAAAGGCCCTGGCTCTGGTTGAAGCTAATCTAACTTCCTTAGGGCCCGGGACCACTAGGGTGTTGCTCTTTATGGACCTTGAGGCTCTCCGTGGGGCATGCTTGAAACCCTGGAGTGTCACTGCCAGTCAGTGTAGACAATACTTAGCTAGATAGAATAATGGTCTTACTCAGGATCTAAAATTTACAAGGGATCTAAAATTTACAGTGTTGAAAGAAAACTATATGTAAATGATGTACCATTGGTACTTAACTCCCAGTAAATTAGCAAAAATGTATAAAACGGGGTCAAATATATGTTGGAAATGTAAGGAAAAAGAAGGCGCCTTCTGAAATATGTGGTGGACATGTAAGGCAGTAAAATAATTTTGGGAAATGATATATCATGAATTGGAAAAAAAGTTTAAAATAACTTTTTCTAAAAAACCTGAATCCTTTCTTTTAGAAATTTTAAGTGCTGAAATCCCAATGGAGTAGAAAAGATTATTTATGTATGTGACCATGGCTGCTTGGATGTTATTGGCCCAGAGATGGAAAGAAGATAAAGTCCTGACCAGAGAAGAATGGCAGATTAAATTGATGGATTATGCTGAAATGGCAAAAATGCCAGAATAATAAGAAATCAGGAAGACTAAAATTTTAATAAAGAATGGGGGAAATTTATAATTTATCTTAAAAACCATTGTAAACAGTCAAACTTGTTAGTAGGATTGGAAAAACACTTGTAGTTTAATGGTGAATTTTGGATATAATGGAGATGTAAAGACTTGGATTATTATAAAAGATGCTGGAGGAAATGACTAACAATAGGACCCACAAAGGAGAGAAGTCCAGGAGATACTTTGGAATCTTGTTTCTATGTTGTATGTTGGTTATGTGATTGTAAAACTGTTATTTGAAAAACAAAATAAATAAGTAAATAAAAACCCATCACTTTGATAACCTCTCCAAAAAGAAAAAAAAAAAGGAGGGGGGAATAATGGTCTTACTCACTACAAGACAGTTTCTTATACTCTGCCATTGTACTACTGCAGCTTTGGCAGCATAGTGTGATCAGCCTTTCTGAATTGAACAAAATCTGGTGCTGTTTGGTGACACCTGCCGTTCTTTGCGTAGTGCTCAATTACTCCAGGCTAAGAAAAGCTTGAATTGTTCCGACTGTGAATATTGAGGCATTTTTCATGGGCAGTGAGCCTGAGGGCCAACTGATCAAAAAATGCGTAGCTGTTTTACCAACAAACTGTGACTAACACTGGGAGAGAGGAGAGGTGGCCGTCTATATACATAGATAGTATCTCATTGGGAAATGTTTTCACGCACGATGCAGCTGTTCAACACAAATCATCATCATCTAATCTTCTGGATCTATGAACGAAAGTAGGAGGACATGGTACATTACTATGTGATAGTAAGTGATAAAGCAGGTATCAATTTAGGCCTGTTCAGACATGCAAGTCTCTCCCTCATGCTGTATCACGTCCTATATTTAGGAAGATCTATAAACTCAGACAAAATATGTTTCAGTGGCAAAAATATATATAAGATGTTTCTTCTTTCAAGGAGAATTCATTCACAGAAGTCATGCAAACTCTAAACATACCTACTCTCGTTTCTCTTTTACAAAGGTCTATGAAACATTGTTTCATACTTCTCTGATTATATGGCTCCCTTAAACGGTTCTACACACCTTGCTAACTCCCAAATAAATCTGGCACCCGCCAGTCTTATGTGACTGGGAAGTCTCATAACCGGTAGGTTACTGCAATTGACTTTTCTTTCTTGATTAGGATTCACAGGGCAGAGAACAAGTGGATTGAGAATATGATATGGCATGACAACCTCTATCCTCTGGGAACTGCTATCAGATTTCCTACTAAATAAATCTGAAACCTGACAGCCAGGGACTGGAGTAAGGAAGCCATTAGTTCTGCAATTGAAGTACTAAGCAAAATTCAAGAAACCCAAGCCTTTGGCAAGGTCTACTTTGAATGGTTGTCTGCAAGAAGTTTTGGCAGCAGAGTTGAAAGAGTTCACGGTCAGGTCCATGAAATGGGATTAAATAATTTGCTTTTAAAAAATGGCTACAGAACTAGTTATTTTAGCCAATCTGGGGTGGGTGGCAGGACTGGACACAATCCAAACAGATTTAGGTACTTGAAATACCATGAATTTATTTGGGAGAGTTTTAAGGTAAAGACTGTTGTGGAATAGTGGGGCTGATTTGAAGTTAGGAATTGGTGAAGCTATCAATTTTGCTTATCATTCCCTGCACCCAGTCTTAACATAAATGAACATTTCCACAACAGTTTGCAATTAAAAAACAAAAACAAAACTTTGTCAAAAAACAATGGAATTGTCCATTGCTTTATCTGAGAAACTAACTAAAAGCGTACACACCCTGAATGATGCAAATATCATTTGAAATAAAGGCGTACCTTGGTTCTCAAATGCCTTGGTACTAGGACATTTTGGCTCCCGAACGCCGCAAACCCAGAAGTAAGTGTTCCAGTTTTCAAACATTTTTCAGAAGTCGAATGTCTGACACAGCTTTTGATTGAGTGCAGGAAGTTCCTGCAGATAATCTGAAGCTGCGCCTTGCTTTTCAAACTGTTTCGGGAGTCAAACGGACTCCTGGAACGGATAAAGTTCGAGAACCAAGGTACGACTGTATTCCAAATGTGGTTGCACCATAGGTTTCCATAACAACATTTGATAGCAGTTTTATTTTCAATTCCTTCCCTAATGATCCTAGCATGTAATTTTCCTTTATTCACAGCTGCCACGGACTGGGTGGACCTCTCCATTGAGCAATCTGTTAAGCTCAAGGTTTCACCCTGATCCGTCAGTATGGACCCACAGCTTCCTCTCACAGATCAGTTGAGGAGGGAATGATCCCCCTCCCTGATTACCAAAATGATCAAATGTCTGTGGAGGGGGCAGTTTGTATCCCCCAAAGGCACTGTGCTAGGTAGCTGAGTTCTAGATCTTTTGAAATTTTTCTGCTGCCACCAAAAATGTAGTTTTTTGCGGGGGGGGGGAGGGGTAGAAATTTTGCTTAGGGGGCCAGATAAGTCCCCTGGGCTTGGAGCTATCTACCCCTGCCAAGGGGCATTAAGATGGCCCCAGATTTCTTTTCTAACATTGACTGGTAGGCCTGTGATCAACCTGCCATTTCTCTTCTGCACTGCTTCTAAGAAGTGAAATCTTTCTTCACCGACTCTATCAGTCACACTATCATTAGCACGACTGCCTTTGATAATTCTGGCTTATTGCTCCCCATTGTTGAATTTGACGTTGCTTTTGCAGAGGCTTTGTAAACAACAGATGGAATATGAGCAAGCTGTTTTCAAGTTCCTCTTCTCCATCTCACCTGCATGCAGGGCAACCCACGCTTCACGCTGGCATGGGTGGGAGCTAATATTTATTCACCAGCTCTCCTGACATCCTTATGTAGCCATATTCCACGGCTGTGATTTTTTTAATGTTAGCTCGTGGCATATCCGGTTCAAAAAGGGCGAGTGTGTTTTGGATGAAATATTCATGCTGAGTTATAGATCCATTCCATCTGCAGCACAGAGCTGTTGCATGGCTGTTGCTACATCTTGCTCTGGACCGAAAGATAGTACCTTTAACAACTTTTTTTGACACGGGGTGGGCAGGGATGGGGAGGAAGCAGACAACACACGTGTAACCATTCCTGCAAGAAGTTGCTACTAGATTTTCTCTTCTGGTGGCCATACTGTCATAAGAAAGCTCTTTGAGGCTGGATGTTGGAGACTGTGCATAATCTTTACAATATTTTTTTACTTTTCCTTAACTTTTAGACCAAAAATATATATCAATGCAACTAACAAAACAGCAGGAATAAAAGGCAAGTGAATCCAATATAAGGGAACTAATGCTTTCTCCTCTACAGAGAAGTTGGCTACTGATGAAAGAGCGTCTCCACCCCCATCGTTCAACTGGGACACTGAGGTCCAGCGCAGAGGGTCTTCTGGTGGCTCCCTCATTACGAGAAGCGAAGTTACAGGGAACCAGGCAGAGGGCCTTCTTGGTAGTGGCGCCCACCCTGTGGAACGCCCTCCCATCAGATGTCAAGGAAATAAACAACTACATTGGTACCTCGGGTTACATATGCTTCAGGTTACATACGCTTCAGGTTACAGACTCCGCTAACCCAGAAATAGTGCTTCAGGTTAAGAACCTTGCTTTTCAGGATAAGAACAGAAATCGGGCTCCGGCGGCGCGGCGGCAGCAGGAGGCCCCATTAGCTAAAGTGGTGCATCAGGTTAAGAGCAGTTTCAGGTTAAGAATGGACCTCCAGAACGAATTAAGTACTTAACCTGAGGTACCACTGTATCTGACTTTTAGAAAACATTTGAAGGCAGCCCTGTTTAGGGAAGTTTTTAATGACTGATGTTTTAATGTATTTTTAATCTCTTGTTGGAAGCCGCCCAGAGCAGCTGGGGAAACCCAGCCAGATGGGCAGAGTATAATTATTAATAATAATAATAATAATAATAATAATAATAATAATAATGTCAGCCAATGGAAGGGGCTTCCCTATCCTTTGTTCTCCTGCAGTGCATGAACTAGAGACTTCAAGAGACACTTGGCTATTAACTTAGTTATTCTGACAATTTGTATACAGCTCATTTTCTGTCATCTCCAAGTGGTGTGCAAAAAAATCAATACAATGAAAATAAAAATTGTAACTGTAAAATCAGCAAAATACTGGAATAATAATTTTTAAAGTCTTCAGGAGGCACCTTCTCTGTTTCCATCCTCTGACTGCAAGACATTTTGGACGAAGACATTTTGCTGCCCGAGGCAAAGGATGATACAGTGCCTTCCCTTTTCCAAGTACAGAAGTTGACTGGACAGAAAACTGAATCTTAGTTCAACATGGGCAATTGCATAGCCTCCTCTTCCACACCTGAGGGTAGTCGGCTAGTTTAAAGGTAAAGGGGCCCCTGAGCATTAGGTCCAGTCGTGGCCGACTCTGGTGTTACGGCGCTCATCTTGTTTTATTGGCCGAGGGAGCTGGCATACAGCTTCCAGGTCATGTGGCCGGCATGACTAAGCCGCTTCTGGCGAACCAGAGCAGTGCACGGAAATGCCATTTACCTTCCCACCGGAGTGGTACCTATTTATCTACTTGCACTGGTGTGCTTTCGAACTGCTAGGTTGGCAGGAGCATGGACCGAGCAATGGGAGCTCACCCCGTCGGGGGGATTTCAACCGCCGACCTTCTGATCGGCAAGTCCTAGGCTCTGTGGTTTAACCCACAGCGCCACCGTGTCCCTAGTAGGCTAGCTTAAAGGTAAAGGTAAAGGTACCCCTGCCCGTACGGACCAGTCTTGACAGACTCTAGGGTTGTGCGCCCATCTCACTCAAGAGGCTGGGGGCCAGCGCTGTCCGGAGACACTTCTGGGTCACGTGGCCAGCGTGACATCGCTGCTCTGGTGAGCCAGAGCCGCACACGGAAACGATGTTTACCTTCCTGCTAGTAAGCGGTCCCTATTTATCTACTTGCACCCGGGGGTGCTTTCGAACTGCTAGGTTGGTAGGCTAGCTTAGGAAGTGCTAAAACAGGCTTTGTGGCACACAAAGCTCTTACACCTCTCTGCTGCTTCCGGGGCTGGCCCAAGACATTAGCTATCTCAAGCAAAGGACAGATGGCACTGCCTGCCTTTTCTTCTACTGGCTGTTGAATCTACACCAACACTAGAGAGAGGACAGTGTCTTCACCTCACTTAAGGGCAATAGGCTAGCTTAGGGGCTACAGAGGAAGCCGTGTGGTAAATGTAACTTCTCTAACACCTCACAGCTACTTCCGGCATCCACTGCCTACTTCCAGAATCCACTGCCTCACTTTTGTCTAATGATTGGGCTGTCCCTGTGCAAGACCTTTCAGGATTTTCTACTTGAAGCTGAAGATAATATCTTCCTCCCTCAGCCTGCTGAATGGCTTCTCTACAAGACCACCATGAACTGCTCTGCCTTTCTTCTTAATTCTCGTGCAGCTACTTTGTTTTTTTAATAAATAAATTTTATTAGTATTTTCCACACAACAACAACAACACGAAAAATATTGAAAAATAACAATACACAACACACAAAACCAACATTCGAAATCTAAAGAAAGCAACAAAAAACAACAAAAAACACAAATCCATATCCTACAAGTTAATGCTATAAACACTAAAACAACAACAACAACATCAATTTATTATTTGTACCCCGCCCATCTGGCTGGGTTTCCCCAGCCACTCTGGGCGGCTTCCACAAAGACCAAAAATACACTAAAATGTCACACATTAAAAACTTCCCTAAATAGGGCTGCCTTAAGATGTCTTCTGGATGTCAGATAGTTGTTTATCTCTTTGACATCTGATGGGATAGCGTTCCACAGGGTGGGCACTACTATTGAGAAGGCCCTCTGCCTGGTTCCCTGTACCTTGCTTCTCACAATGAGGGAACTGCCAGAAGGCCCTCGGCGCTGGATCTCAGTGTCCGGGCTGAACGATGGGGATGGAGATGCTCCTTCAGGTATACTGGGCCGAGGCCATTTAGGGCTTTAAAGGTCAACACCAACACTTTGAATTGTGCTCGGAAACGTACTGGGAGCCAATGTAGGTCTTTCAGGACCGGTGTTATGTGGTCTCAAGACATTGACATTGACTCGTGCAACCACTTTGAGAGAAGCTTGTTTTCTTGACTAGAAAATGTGTGTGTGCATACTGTTGTAACTGGTCACTGATAAGAGTCCAGGAGAAAAGTGGAGGAATAAAGACGAAGTTCGGGTTCCCTCTCACTTGTGGAATATGAAAGAGAAGGGCTGGTTGGCAGCTGAAGCCCAAATTTTGGTTGCACACTTCAGTCATGGTGTCAGTCTGACAAAGAGAGAGAAAATTTACTGGTTTTATAGTGCTCAAAAGTGTTCTAAGTGCTTCACATCCATCATTTCAGTCATCCTTACAAATACCATGTTAGGCGGGCCAGTTGTTTTAAGTCAAGGCCTGCCAGGTTTGATGCCAGACGAGAGGGAAGGAGAAATCAGCACAGGTGAGGGAGCAGCACTAGAACACTGGGAAAGGAGGGTGAATTATTGGGAACTGGCTTTTATAGGGAGAGACCCCCAAATTACAGTGTGAGGGATTGTGGCCTGCTAGTGCTATTGCGTAAAGTGAGGAAGCAGCCTCTGGTAGCATATGCGAAGCAGACAGACCTGTGCGTTCCCCATGGTCTGCCTTGCGTCCCCTAAGCTAGCCTGCTTTCTTGTGTTGATGAACTAAGATTCAACAGTCAATCCACTGGCCTTCTGTTTGTCATTTGCCACCGGCAGACAATTTCATTGGGTTAGACCCTACATGGCTGAAGTGAAATAAACCAGGAACTTCCTGAGGTGAGCTAACATTCTTACAGTGAAATCCAGACCCAAGATTTGACAAAATGCCTGAGTTTGGAATAGCTGGATCTCGCGTTCTCCCAGCTGACCTGGTGCTATGGTAGCTGAGTTGAGGCTCAGCAGATGGAACTTAAACCAGTATAAGTCCCAAAAGGGGTGTGGCGGGGGCATGGCACAGCAAGGAGAGACCGCTTTCAGGTCAGTCACATGACCTGGCAACCCGGTGGAATACATGCTGGCAAGAAGGGTGGTGTAAGTGTAAGTCAATCCACTTTCCCCTCTGCTAGGCTTTGGCTGGCTCAGGCTGCAGTAGCCCCATTCCTGAGTAGAGTTTGCAACGGGGGCAATGAATGCTGATTTAACTTGAACTGGTTTAAGTCCTGCCAGCTTCCTAAATTTAGGATTGCTCTGACTACCACCAAGCCACAGCAGCTTTCATTTATTTAAATAACTGAAGTGGTTCAAGCACATATTCCATACCTGCCAAGTATCCCAGAAAAAAACCAGGACATCCCATTTTGTGTGTGCGAGACCACAGTGGCCATTTTAGGTGCTGCAATCTCATGTGCTCTCATGCCACGATCCTGCCCCCCCAAAAGCACTTTTGGCGGATGGATACACAGCGCAGGTCACATGACTTGCCCAGAAGCTCGTTCTAGAAGACGCACATCGTAGTTTTTTGTTCTGAAAAAGTTGGACGGTGTGATATTCTGTGCAGAGACAAGACAGGCCAATGCTTAAAAGTTTCAGGCCTGTTTCGTAGTGCAAAGTTCCCTGTGAGCACCCATGTATTTTCCATTTCGCAAAGTTAAATCACCCTTGTCAACAAATATCAGTTAATGAGCCTGCAATTAATATGGAATGGTTGGCTACATTCTTCCCACAGCGATGCTCCGAGAGAAGCCTAGGAGAGCCCCTGCCTTCTCTCAGTTGCGGATGATGTATGAGCTACAGAAATAAAAGCTGTCAGTAAGCAAGAAAGCATGAGTGGATAAATCATGACAGACTTATGTACATGCTACGTTGTCATCTCAGCTGCTGCTTAGTACAAGAAGGCCAATCGCTTTTGGCTTCGGAGAACAGCAAGCAGGTCAGCATTTGACATCCTTTGTGAAGAACGCGTCGCCCATCAGGGCTCCATGCTTTGTTTTCTGCCATGGCTTTTCTGCATGATCTGCAGGGAAATGTTCGTTTCAGAAGGGGGCAGTTTTGCGTGTCGAGGTCCCCAGGGCCACCCCAATAACTCACACATCACACAGAAATTTGGTTTAAGGTTTTTGGCATAATTTTGGCCACAACTTTATTAAAATACAAAAATGTGAGTGGTTGCGTAGGCATTGGTTGCGACTATCTGCCCCCACCATGGGGGACAGACTGACATTCCGCACTATGCAAAATTCAGAAAAGGGGAATACACTTGGGGTAGCGACAGAGCTGGGAACCTGCCCTCAGCCCTCCCCAAATGCAACCAGGAGCTCTTGCATGGCCCGAGCCCCTTGACAGGATGGACAAAAGCAATAGTGACCCCCTGTATTCCTTTAACGGAATCCCTTGCAGCAGCAGCATTAGAGGGGCAGGCACAGCCAATCCATGCCCCTCAACCAACCAAACCATAAACCAATGCCTAACCGCAACCTTACAAGTTGTGACGATTTGCTA
Organism: Podarcis muralis; assembly: GCF_964188315.1. Classification (NCBI taxonomy): domain Eukaryota; kingdom Metazoa; phylum Chordata; class Lepidosauria; order Squamata; family Lacertidae; genus Podarcis; species Podarcis muralis. The sequence goes on along the minus strand of NC_135659.1, from coordinate 17,713,421 downwards.
TGCAGTAGGCAAAAACCAAATGGCCCCAGCCAATCAGCCAGATGGACAAAATTCCTACCGGGCCCCTGCCCCAAAGCAGACGACCCCTGACAGGCATAGCAAGGTCAAAGCGAACAACCCTAAATATAGGGGGGGGGGCGGGCAATCCGATGCACGGGACGGAAAGAGAAAGCTCTACACCTCGTGCAGGGAGTTTTAGCATTTATGGCTGTCAATCAACAAATGGCAACATTAACTTCTTCCCAACAACAAAGGAAGACCAATCACATCAGTGGCCAATGATCAATTAGCCCGCCCCACAACTTTGGAGTGTCCTGTCGGCCCCCACCACAACATGTGCTCTCCATGAAGGAGAACACACTTTCTCCAAAAGTGTGGAATCAAGAGCCAATGTGGTGCATTGGTTAGCGCATTAGGCTGTGTACACACCAGCAGGTTAAAAGGTGAAAGTCACATTTGCATGTTGTTGTTCAAAGCAGAGAGGGGATGCCTGTTTCGTTTCCCCATCCCTGCAGCCCCTCTGAAATCCTCTTGACATGTGCAATAGCTGCCTCAAATGGACACACCTCAGTTTAACTGTGAAGGGAATTAAGCTTTCCTTCTGGATTGAAGTGGGATCGCTCTGAATCATGGGTAACATCATGTGTGCACATATGCAAAAGCCAACGGTGGGAGCACACTAGAGCCAGAGTCAATGGCAAAGTGTACACAGCATTAGAGTAGCATCTTGGAGACCTAAGTTCAAACCCCTAGTCGGACATATAGCTCTCAGGGTGACCTTGGGCTAGTCACTGTCTCTCAGCCTAACCTATTTCACTAGGTTGATGTGAAGATAAAATGAAGACGGGAAAACAACTTTTTATGACCGCCTTGAACTCTCTGGAGGAAAGGTGGGGTATCAACAAAATAAAATAATAATAATAATAATAATAATAATAATAATAATAATAATAATAATAATAATATTTGACATTGATGCTTCACTCCTATGTATTACTTCCCAAGTTGTTCTTGGTCTTAATATGATAGTAACAAACAGAAGTGAAACAAAGAATTATTAGTTGTCGAACAAATCAGCTCCCGAACGTCACAAACCTGGAAGTGAGTGTTCCCGTTTGCAAATGTTTTTTGGAAGCCGAACGTCCGACATGGCTTCCGCAGCTTCCGATTGGCTGCAGGAAGCTCCTGCAGCCAATCAGAAGCAGCACCTTGGTTTTTGGACCGCTTCAGGAGTCGAATGGACTCCCGGAATGGATTAAATTTGAGAACCAAGGTATGACTGTATATACTAATTGTTATTGACTGGTATATAGCGAGCCACCTATGTGGGGAATGTAGAGGAACTTCTCACTCCTTGCCCCCTTCTGTTTTTAAAAAAATATTTTTTAATTAATTTTCCATTTTTAACAATTTTATAACATCATAACACTTTTTATAAAATGTTTTGCTCTGCCAAGCTCTCAACTTCCCTCCACGCGTCTTCTGGTTTTCTTATAACGCATTATTATCTCCACACATTTATAACATCTCAGTTCTACATATGTCTTAACTTATTAAACAACCTTAATCACAAATAGAATCTTCCTTCTTTTAAACGTTGTGAGTTTTATCTCAGTCCTGCTAGTGTTCTCTATATGTGTACAGTGGTATCTCAGGTTAAGTACTTAATTCGTTCCAGAGGTCTGTACTTAACCTGAAACTGTTCTTAACCTGAGACACCACTTTAGCTAATGGGGCCTCCCGCTGCCACCGCACCACCACCGTGCGATTTCTGTTCTCATCTTGAAGCAAGGTTCTTAAGCTGAGGTAATATTTCTGGGTTAGTGGAGTCTGTAACCTGAAGCGTATGTAACCCGAGGTTCCACTGTACAATGATTCTCTATGTATTGTATAAATTTACTCCACTCTCTCTGGAACGCTTGGTCGCTCTGATTTCAGATTTTCCCGGTCAGCTTTGCCATGATCTTCATCTGGCATTCTTCCACTGTCGGTAACTCCTGTTGTTTCCATTTTGGGGCTATTAAAGTTCTGGCTGCCGTTATGGCGTACATAAACAATTGTTGATCTACTTTTAATATTTCCGCTCCTATCATTCCCAAAAGGAACCACTCCTTGCCCCCTTCTAATTCCACCTTCCAAAGCTACAGATAAGGCCTACAAAAATGCCCCCTTTTTTAAAAAAAGCATGATTTTCTCCTGAACATTAAATTTGAAAATAGAACATGCACGTTTAGTATGGCTTTGCTAAAGGCCATGCCTCATCACTTTCATTTCTAATCCTATACTCCCATGTCACATTTGTAAGGTCACTGTGATTATAATTGCCTGATCCCTTTTGGTTCTCTCAGCCTCTCCAAAACATGTTCATCAGTCTTGCATCACTACACTATTCAGCATCGTGCCATTAAGCCTCGCTTCACCATTCCCTGAAACTCGTCTTCTGCCTCCCACCCAGGTGTGCACGTAATTGGAGAACAGAAAAGGAAGATCACAACAATTTCTGTGTTGGCTGTCTTTTCCCTCCCAGAATTTTCGAACAATATGGCTGAGATACTCTGGCACTGATATTTAGATTGGCAACAAATCAGAAATGCATATTAATGCAAACGTTAGTGCAATAAATTTCAATTTCATTCTCATTTATGCAGAGGATACACATATGTGTGCATCAAATGCAAATACATGATTTTCATCTGTGAATTTGAAAGAAACATAAGACTCCTGCTAGATTGAATGAAATATTCAGTCTACTCCAGCTTTCTGGTTCTAAAAGTGGTCAAATGTAGATGTATCTCAGAAGGTTATGAGCAGAACATGAAGGCAGCTACTCACTTTTGTCGTTTATTCCCCAGCAGCTGATATGGGGTCAACTGCTGGTTGTTATTGACTTGAACCTCTGAACTTAGAACAGCCTTCTCCAACCTGATACCCACCCTATATATTTTGGATTACAACTCCCATTAGTCCTAGCCAGCATGAGCATGAGGGATGATGGGAGTTGTAGTCCCATACATCTGGATGGCACAAAGTTCAGAGATGCTGAGATAGAGTCTTCTTTAGTTGACATCACTCGCGCTGACTTCAGGCCCAGACTGTGGGGCCAAAGGAAGAGAAGAACTACATATTTGATTTCCCAGATTTGATTTACTTTGTACATTCTCTCCTGACATTTCTGTCTGGCCCCTTGGGACTTTCCCTGCACCTTACCCATCACTTGGCCCAAGGGCTGAAAATGGTTCTCAGTCCTTGGTTTAAAAGCATACTGCCGATGTCAAATAAGTCTTTATTACTGTAAGGCAGTAATTGAATCTGTAAATCAGATTTAACCACGCTAAAGAGGTAGTTCAGCAATTCTTGCAAACAACAGAAGCAATCTGTTGTGTCAACTTCAGTTCACACACACACACAAAGAACAAGTTGTAAGGAGAAAGAGAGCACAATATTAACCACTGTTTCTCCTGTATAAAATATCTATTACATCCTCAAAGCAAAAGCCAAGGCAAATTAAATGAGTGTGGTCACCAGAGCTATTACTTCCATTACTTTGTTTCTAAAGTGGAACTTTCTGCATTTCTTTATGATCGCAACATGCCTCATCTCTATGCAAATAGGAAAGTATGTGAACCATGGCAGCACTCTTTGATAGGCTGGCCAAGGAATAGTGGCAATTTCACCTGCAGCGTCCCACATGGTATATGATCTCATTTGTCTAGTCTAACAGGATGAAAACAGCAGGCTAGAAGTTCACCTCAGGTGTCTAAAGATAGGTGTCAAGCGAGCAAAAAGACTATAATTGTAAAGCAAAATAACAGGGTGTGTGTGTGTGTGTGTGTGTGTGTGTGTGTGGTTCTGAAAGAAAATATATTTATTCTTAATATGAAATAAAGGCTTGGTTGAGACGCGTCACCACAGCTTTCCCAAGGGACGACAAGAAACAGTCAAGCCGTTTGCTGTTTTGCATTTCATTCCGAGGCATACACAGGGCAAAACTACACCCCATAAACAACAGAAAAAATTGCATCCCCAGGTGGCAGGATGGCTCCAGGTTTGAGAGTGCCCTTGCAGAAATCAACTGAAGTTTGTGATGATGGGGAAACGATTCAGATTGCATTTTAAGGCAAAGCAACTTACACTTTCTGAAACAATACAGAAACTTAATCACAAACTGGCCTTCAAAATTTGCCCATCCCTGGATTTTTCAGTGCAGTTCTCCAGCCAAGTAATGTGTACCAAAAATGAATAAAATATGACAAAGTGTGCAATAATGGGAACTACTTTCAGGTGTAGCTCTGTTGTTGTTGACAAGTTCAGTTTTCACTTTGTTCAACTGAACTTGTTTATTCCAAGTACTGATGGTGGCCTAGTGTTCATGTTAAAGCATGAGACTCTTAATCTCAAAGTCGTGGGTTTGAACCCCACAATGGGCAAAATGTTTTTTAAAACAGGCAGTGATCAATTAAGGACCAATGCCAGAAATAAGGGCTTGGAGCTTATGAATTATCGGATATTACTCTATAGCCAGTTGAACCATTGGTTCTTCGAGATCAGCACTGGCAAGGAGGTTTTCAGATGCAGCAATTCCTCATTTATTTATGCTTAGCCTCTAGTTGAGTAAGCATTCCTGTCAAAATAGCCTTCAGTTTGTTCAAAATAAATCCCAGGGTTTGACTGTGTGTTTGCACTTTTTTTTTTTTAATGCTCCAGCCTCTTAAATACCAACAATATAGAGTTTGGTGCTCTTATGTGAACTGAAAATGCCAGTACGTTTAAAAAAATAAAATAAAAAAATATTCCAGATGCCCGCAGAGCATTTCATTCTGTTCTTCAGGGGACAGAGAGCCAAAAACATCAACCTCTCACCTTCTTTTCCCTCCTCCCCTGAAAGTAATTGAAATTCTTCCAAAGTTGACAGAATTTGAATTGTGTTTTATACGAAGGTGCATGTTAAGGTCAGGAAACGCAGCTGGAATTTTCCGTACCTTGGGAAGGTCATGAAATGCTAGTTAAGTCACCTCGCGGCGAGGAGCGACACTGAGCCCGGACTCTGTGGCAGCAAAACTGTGATGTATGTTTAGCCCTGCCAAGGGGACTTTATTAGATGACTTTACTCGACTTGCCAATCACAGAGGGGTGCTTTGGCTGTCACAGGGCACACCTACTGGTAAAATGTCTGTTTTTTTAACAAGTGTGTGGGGAAAAATATTTCCTGGAATCCCAGAAAGAGCAAGCAGGCCAGATGGCCTTGGCTTCTTCACACAGAAATCTTCCCTCCCCTCCGCTATCAAGCAAGGCTTCTGCTGTGCCAAGGCTCAGCCCCTGGCATGCATTGCTGGAAGACATTTTTGCCTCACAAAGCAGCACACAGACAGACTTCAGGTGACAAGATTAAAAAACTTGATTTGTTCTTTTAATAATTCAGAGCAACCCGCTCCGGGGAATGAGAGATAGGCACTCCTAGGCACTGTATACAAACATTTTAAATCATTAAAATTAGGACCGACCCTGAAGTATTTACAGCTTGTTTGGGGTTTTGTGAAATAATTTTGGCAATGCCAAAAAGCACCCCCTCGATATCATCAGTTTTTCTTTGAACATGTTTGTCTCTGTTGTCTTTCCTGGGCTTTGACTAAATTATTTCCTGTTACCTTGGCTCTGGTTTGTTACCATCATGGGGAATATGCCAAGTTTATTTCAGTTTAAAAATATTAAAATGTGTTCTTTCTACTTTTATTAGTTAAAACATTTTCTCCTCATTCTTCAGGGATGTTCAGGATCTTCAGAAAAGGGTACCCACATCGAGATACGCAGATGCATTTAAATTTACTCAATTGCTTATTGCAATTGCAAAAATCAGTGGCTAATTGGAGATTAAAAGTTGTAACTGGTTGTCAGCCTTTTAAAAGCTCATGGTGTGGTTGTGGAGGAGAGAGACAAGGGCTCAGTTCATCTCAGTATGTAAATGTAAAAGGGGTCTTGTATGTAAATGTAAAAGGGGTCTTATAGCACAATCCAATGCATATTTATTCAGATATGAGTCCCACTGAGTTCATCGGAGCCATCTCCCAACTGCACAGGATTGCAGCCTCAGTTAATATGTGCTGGATGTTATATAGAGCATGCCCTCAGCAGATGGTGCTTCTGTTCACAAGGTAGGTTCTAAATCAGTCATTTCCATACCTGGGTCTCCAGCTGTTTTTAGACTACAATTCCCATCATTACTGACCACTGGAACTGCAAGATAGGGATGATGGGAGTTGTAGTCCAAAAACGTCTGGAGGCCCAAGTTTGGGAAGGTAAAGGTAAAGGTAACCCCTGACCATTAGGTCCAGTCGTGGCCGACTCTGGGGTTGCGGCGCTCATCTCGCTTTATTGGTCGAGGGAGCCGGGGTACAGCTTCCGGGTCATGTGGCCAGCATGAATAAGCCGCTTCTGGCGAACCAGAGCAGCACACGGAAATGCCGTTTACCTTCTCACCGGAGCGGTACCTATTTATCTACTTGCACTTTGATGCGCTTTCGAACTGCTAGGTTGGCAGGAGCAGGGACCGAGCAACGGGAGCTCACCCCGTCACGGGGATTCGAACCGCCAACCTTCTGATCGGCAAGTTCTAGGCTCTGTGGTTTAACCCACAGCGCCAACCACATCCCCAAGTTTGGGAAACCTAGCTCTAAATCAAGGGAACATTTTTTCAGCGGGAGGCTGGCTGCATGTTAGTGGTGGTTGGGGTGAAAGGGAAAAGTAGACAGGCCCAGTGGGGGGGATGGCTGGGGCAATGAATGTGACTTTTATGCATTTCAGCACACAAGAGCCAGAGGTTTCTACACCCACAAACATATTGCTCCACCAAGGAAAGCAAAAAAATAGGAATAATCACAGTTCAACGACACATTCCAGGCACGCAAAAGCAGCTGAAAAAGTCAAAGAGCAGGACTGATGGGGAATGTGGCCTGGGAAGAAACAGAGTGTCTTTGGGGGTTGTATTCGGCTCCCACTCCAGATCAAAGTAAAGATTGATGAAGAATACATTTCATCTTGAACTAGTTTTGAGTTTTGATATTCTATCTCATGGGTAGGCAAACTAAGACCCGGGTGCCAGATCCGGCTCAATGGCCTTCTAAATGGAATCAGCATGTTTTTACATGAGTAGAATGTGTGCTTTTGTTTAAAATGCATCTCTGGGTTATTTGTGGGTCATAGGAATTTGTTCATTTCCCCCCCAAAAATATAGTCTGGTCCCCCATAAGGTCTGAGGGAAAGTGGACCGGCCCCCTGCTGAAAAAGTTTGCTGACCTCTGTTCTTTCTCATTCTAGGCTCATGCAGGGTTTCATTGTAGTACATCTCTCTCTCTCTCTCTCTCTCTCTCTCTCTCTCTCTCTGGGGTTGCGGTGCTCATCTCGCTTTATTGGCCGAGGGAGCCGGTGTACAGCTTCCGGGTCATGTGGCCAGCATGACTAAGCCGCTTCTGGTGAACCAGAGCAGCACACGGAAATGCCGTTTACCTTCCCGCCGGAGCGGTACCTATTTATCTACTTGCACTTTGACGTGCTTTCGAACTGCTAGGTTGGCAGGAGCAGCGACCGAGCAACGGGAGCTCACCCCGTCATGGGGATTCGAACCGCCGACCTTCTGATCGGCAAGTCCTAGGCTCTGTGGTTTAACCCACAGCGCCACCCATGTCCATATATATATATATATATATATATATATATATATAGCCAGGTTTTGTTTTGTTTTGTTTTTACAAATGGACTACGAATTAAAGTTACATTGTTTCATGTATTGACTTCTGCTGCTCCTATCTCACATCCTGCCTGCAATTTCTTTTGACTGGCTGTCCCGTCCCCCCAATAGTCCACAAAAGCCCTCTATTTTTCTATAAAAAGTTCATCATTTTGATCTCTTAACATTGTTGTCAGCTTTGCCAAATCTGTTAAAAAATAATAATCTGGATGACACCAGGTCAGGGAAAGCAGACCTATGCTTAATTCCAGCCAATATAAAACCTTAGCATGTGTTAAAAGGAAGGTGTGGTTGTAAGCAAATTTTGTCCTACACCCCCATCTCCTCATTTGGTCAAATAAATTATTGTAATGCTCACATTTCCCTACTTCTCTGAAAAAGTCAGTCAATGAAATTTGAGCATAATGATGTCTCATTATGCAATTTTTATGAAATGTTAAGGGTAGTAGGTGTGATGGGCCTGTAGCGCATAGTTAAGGCTCCACAATACATTTACACTTCCCTAACAATTCCTGCTTTGATCAAGGACAGGAAAGGAGAAGACACAGTCAGTAAATATGAGGTGCACGCTTCTCACTATTGATAAAATAGGCAATGTTTTGACAAGCATAAATAGAGCAGCTGGAAGCAGCAGTGACCCCGCTACCCAAAGTCAGTTTCTGCCCATGTGGTTCATGCTTGTATATGTCACTCAATCTAATAGACCTTATAATCCTAGCAAAAATGGCACCACGCACAAAACATTAGAGATCAGCAAGAAGGTTACCAGAGCTTTAGATTGAAGATGCAAGATGTTAGATTGAAAGAATGCAATTGCTTTACGATCAAGTGTAAGTACTTTCGATAATGGAATAGCTCACCTTTGCAACAGCTTAAAAGTCATTGAAATGGGAGAAAGCCACATTAGCGACGGAAAAAGCAAAAGCTGGAATCTAATCTCACTAAGAAGAACAGGTCATTTTTACTGCTGAACTATTTTCAACACAAACAATCATGTGCTACATGTAATTTATTGATGCCATTCCTTTAAGTGCAAAGGAAAATAAGATTTTCATATTCTTACCTGATAAGAAGTTTCGCTGTATTGATCTTGAACTTCACGACTTTGCTATACAGTTAATAAAGTTTATTATCTCCCTCCACTATAGCACATCACATCAATAATAAAAAAGTGGAACGTGCAGTACTATTCTTCGGGTGGTGGTGGTGGGGAGAAACGTTCAAAGGATAGATTTTTTAAATTGTTCCTTTTATGTTACTGTCAGAGCCTCAGCAAAGAATAATCCTTTGAACAGTTTTTACTGCACTGAGGAGCTGTAGATTAAAGCGTAATCACTATCTAATCAATATCATCAGGAGCTGCTCTTTAATTTACTGATGTACAGTAATTATCTGCAGGTGCTACAGACAGACATTTTCGACACTGGTGTGTTAACAGGTCTTTGAAACAGACCTAAGACAATGGTTTTCCATTATGAAAATGAAAAGCTTGGCTAATATCTGGCATCGGCTTCACTTCAATAAGTGCTGATAGAGTTTCCAATTTAAATATAAAAGGGAATTTAACAAAAGGGCATGACTCAGATCACGCAGAAATAGATGGAAAGAGGCCCGTTCACTTTGGGAGACATTGGAATGGGCCTCGAGTGCAGAGAATGATTTGTGCCTTCCTGGGGCCATATGGTAAAGCACAGCTAAATGACAGCAACAGATTTTTATGTGCACTATTACAGCAAATATTTGTCACTTAGCACCTCTGAGCAGTTCAGCATTTCCACAGCTTCATGTTTCTGTGCAATTAGACAAAATGGCTGTTTTGGAAAACTGACATAATTCTGAATCATGAAGGGCTGATTCTGCCAAGATTCTTTTTTAAAAAAAAAAAAAGTTATAGGAGTCCCTTAAAAAACAACAATACAACCACCTCTCAGACTCAGAAGGCTTCTTGTAGAAAAACAACACTGTCACCTATTTGGTTGAATTTTAGCAGGCTTCATACCTACTGGGTCTGCAAATGTAAACTAAGTCTGATAAAACGTTTTTAAAAAATAGCCATTTGTTGATTTCCCGATTAGAGTCCATAGGAAGACACCCCAGAGTTTAGATTTTCCAAACTAAGGCTAAGTGTTACACTTGAAACAAAACATGCAATCTGGAATGAAGGCAAAGTGAGTCCCAAATTCTCCTTTTGTCTGTGCACACGTATTTTCTGTATTGCTGATTACAGTAGAGGACACAAGTATGAACACATCACTTCCATACGGTTCTCGTGGGTTGCTTCTTTTATGAGATCAATCCACTCATTCGGCTATTTTTGGAATCTTACCATCACGGAAGTGAGGTAAGAGCATGGCGAAATTTCTCAGATGTTCCAACAATTGCCCTGCTGTAATGCCCAATCACACCTCTCATGTGAGTCCAAATGATGCTAAGATTAGGGCTGCAAGATGGCAGCAGTTTCTGTTCAGCACTGTTTCCATTTGGCAGTAGTTTGCTTTCTGTCAAATAAGTTGTTATTCATCTTGCTATTCACTATTTAATATAAGTTTCTGGTTCATTCCTGACTAGACATAGAGGAGACTTATGGCTATTATATCTCCTCCATATTTAATATTCAAGCATTTAATATTCAAATACAGTAGTACCTCGGGTTAAGAACTGAATTCATTCTGGAGGTCCGTTCTTTACCTGAAACTGTTCTTAACCTGAGGCACCACTTTAGCTAATGGGGCCTCCCGTTGCCGCCATGCCACTGGTGCGCGATTTCTGGGTTAGCGGAGTCTGCAACCTGAAGCACCTGTAACCCAAGGTATCTAAATGGCTGTTGCATGGAAGATGGAGCAAGCTTGCTTTCACCTTATCCAGAAGGTGGGAACCGAATCTGTGGCATTGTTACAAGAAAGGAGATTCTGACTAAACATCAGGAAGGACTTTCTGCCAGAAAGAGCTATTTGACAGGGGAACGATCTCCCTTGGAAAGAAGAAGAAGAAGAAGAAGAAGAAGAAGAAGAAGAAGAAGAAGAAGAAGAGAAGGAGGAGTTTGGATTTGATATCCCTAAGGCGTCTTAAAGTGGCTAACAATCTCCTTTCCCTTCCTCCCCCACCACAAACACTAGCCCAAGGTCACCCAGCAGCTGCATGTGGAGGAGCAGGGACGTGAACCCGGTTCACCAGATTACTAGTCCACTGCTCTTAACCACTACACCACACTGGCTCAAAGTGGTGGAGTCTCCTTGATTGGAGATTTTTAAGCATTCCTGCAATACAGTGGGTTGGACTAGATGACTTCCAGCTTTACAATTCTATTATTCTATGAACAATGTGAACTGACACAATTTATGCTTCTTTTCCCATTTTTCTTGAAATTCTCTGACCCCTATGTGTGAGCTTGCCACAGGGAAGCCACAACTGTGCCACAAAGTTGGATTTGACTTCTCTCTAATTTTAGTCTTTCCCCCCAAGCAAGACAACAATAACAGCCCATCTCGATATGTAGTGACTAAATGGTCCTAATTTGCTTGGCAAGACTATTTTAGGACAATTGGGATGTTCTTAATTTCACAGGAAACCTGCATGAGTAGAAAAGGCTCTCCACTGCAGTAGTTACACTAGAACATGGAGATGCTGCCTTGTTCGGGTCTTGCAGAGGAGCCTATAAGGTATGACCAAGCAGATCATCACCACAGGGTGAGCAACGTGTTCCAACAAAGGCTAGCAGCAGACTGAGGCATTCTGAATCTCTGCCTTCAGCCCACATCTCCTAGGGGTCACTCCTTTTTGGAGAACTGCAGTTCATAAATGACCAGAACTCTAGCCTGCACGAGGACTTCTACATTCCCTGGCCTCCTGCCTGGGGTGGTCCCTTTGGGGTAAGTTAGGAGGCACTCAGTTCTTTGAGCTCAGGCAAAAGTGCTGGTGTTGGTCACGGCTCTGGCTATATGAGCTTTTGTGAGGTGGGTTTTAGTCTAGGGAACTCCTCCTCACCAGCCTAGGTATTTAGGGGTCTCCTGGTCACCAGTAGCAGGCTCAGGGTCAGGAACTTGGTCTGACTCCATAGGCAGTGATTCTGCAGCCTCTGACGTGGTGTCTTGGTCATTGCTGAGCTATGAGGTCATGGCAAGAGTTTGCATGAGCTCTGCAATGATCGAAGAGGGGCTAAAGGCAGCCCTCACCCCACAGCCCTTTTCTACTTTTGTTGCTTTTTCATGGCAGTAATGATTGAAGAGCATTTCTGATGAAGGTGTGGTGACGAAAAAGAATTCAGAACCCAGAAAGCACGGTAAACTCACTTTATTTGCTGATCTCTCATTGAATCCCCTCACTAAATTAGTTCCATTAAGTAGCGCTTTGAAAAACCCACAACAAAACAAGAAACAAATCCAATAATTTAACAACTCAAAGCCTCTCTTGTTTGCAACCTTTGTCCTGATTTGCATGACCCTTTTCTCCTGAATAAAATGTTCAGATGTTCTGTCTTTTTTCCCAAATGCACTATAAGTGCATCTAGTGAATGACAAACAAGGCCTTTTTCCTCTGTGCTCCCCATTAACCTTCATTAATACAACAACCCACATTTGTGGAATGCTTCTGAGTGGATGACAATATTTATTCATGCTTACTTGACAGAGTTCTTTAGCATCATGCCCCTTCTCTCATCATTTAAACTGACTGATAAAGAATATCTGGCAATGCCTTCCTTTATTTCACAACTAAGGGACTAACAACATCAAGTTGTACTGCTGACAGCTTAATTACGGCTGCACAGAAAATTCACCAGATCTGATTTCGTGTTTGTTTGAAACCAACAATGTGTGTGAGGTAGAAATTGCACATGTCCACCTAGTTATTGTGAAAATAGTTAACTTTTTCAATACTGTCTAGACTCATTATTTTACCTGGCTGATTGCATCAGATTGGGGGTCATATATTGAATGGGATGGCATCACTTTTCCTTAGGACGTCCCTATTTTCATTGGAGAAATGTTGAAGGATATGGAAAAGCAACATGGCATCTATTGATCCCATGCTATTTGTGAGCCTTCCCCCACCAGATGTTTGGGACTCCCTCCAAGCTTCCAGATGTTTTGTGAACTTCCAGATGTTTTGGACTCCATCCTCATCATTCCTGACCATTGTCCATGCTGCCTGATCAGAGGTGTGGTTCCGAGAGGAGGGAACCATGTTAGGGAAGACTATTCTATGCCACGCACAGAAGCTGAAAATATCTCTTAAAATTTTATGGGAAAGGGCCCATATTATGTCAGAGTCATTCTCAAAGTTTGTTTTAAATATTTGAGCTCTCCATACTATTTTATACTATTTTATATCCCAGCTCTCCATACTATTTTATTTAATTCATTATGGTCAAGACAATTGACCAGATGGGTAGAATAAAAGCTGGCTAAGAAATGACAAGGAAAAAACAAACAAACAGTAAATCATACACAAAGCTTTCATTAGCTGCTAAAAAAAAAGCACTGCCATATTGATCGAAAATGTGATTGAAAATATAGCTGAAACCAAGAGAGCCTCTTGGAACTGATGAAACAAGTTTATGAACCTTAACTGTGGTGACAAAGGAATGAAATATAAAAACATACCCTTGCTTTGAAAATAGCAGACTGTGGGAGATTAAAAAAAATGTTTTCTTTTATGTCATGCATTTCAGTGTGTGCTAAAATAAATGCTTATTGATTTTGGCTCCGTAGTGGGACAGAGGAGGGAAAGAGGATTGTGAAGGTTTGAGGCAGGGGAGGAGGAGAAAGAGGCTGGACCATTCCCCAAGGGCTAGAAAGCTAGAGAGCTTTGACACTAAGAGTACAATCTGCTCAGCGAAATCAATGAGTAACACATTAGAGTATCACTTCATAAACAACACCAGACTCTATTAATGTAGAGTATTTTTTATTTTATTTTTAGAATAGCTTGAATAATTTCCAAATATATTATCCAATGTCTTTTTCAGTTTTAAGTCAATCCCCTTCCTTTTATTTCCATTAGGAACAATCCAAGCAAGTAGAGCAATCTTATGCAAGTTTATTCTGAAGTACGTCCCATTTGGTGCAATCCTATTCATGTTTGCTTAAATCCCATTGAATTCAATAGGGCTTACTTCCAGGAAACTGGATATCGGTCTACAGTCTTAATTCCAGATAAGTGTACACAAAATTGCAGCCTACGTTTTTCTAACCTAAGTTTTGCTGCCTGTATTTTCAGACTGCTGTACGAAAAAGCACCTGTATCTGACCTTTGAAAGGTTTGTAAGGAAAAACCTTTTTTAAAAAAATATTACCAAACTATGTGGTCTTTTCTATGCTAAAGGGGAAGAAAGGGGAAGTTTTGAAAGTGACTTAAAAGGGACATTTTAAAGGTCTAACAGCCTATATTTCTATGCTTTGCTTCGTTGCATGACTTTAAAGATCTCCTGAGTACTTGCCCTATAGCTGGATTTAGGCATCCAGGGGGAATTATTATTATTATTATTAAACCACTGAAGTTACCTACAAATACTTCAATTCTGGCCCAGTTTAATTGAGTATCTAGGTAACCTGGGGGTTTCTTATATGTAGTCTAAATTTCTGGGACTGAAATTCAGGTTTTAATAGACACAGCAGTTATTTGTTTGCACAGAGAAAGATTTAGACTAGTACTATATATTTCTAATATTTTCTGTTGTGGGGCAGTGTGGGGATATGTGATCCTTTGATTTCCCACCCTCCAAAGAGGCAACTGGCAATATCAGAAGTAAGAATGTTGACCATCAGCCTCATGTTCATCTCAGACTCCTTCAGGTCAGCAAATGGCAACAATCACATAACCCTGTATTGTTGGCAGGACATTTTGCACAACCTGGTAGGATGTAGAAACTTTATCTGATGGGTTGTTCAGGACAAAACAATTGTTTGTGAACTGATTGAAAATTGCAGTGTGGAATTTATATTATCCTTGTATCTATCAATATTTATCCCCATGTTTGTCCTCTCAGATCTGTTGTTGTTTGAATCATACGGTTGTTTCCCAGCAATGTCTTCAGTATACCTTATATCTGGGAAAACACAATACACATGCAACTTGGTAAATACAAAGGTAGAAGAAAATCACAAAATGAGCTATGAAATCAGCTACAGTGGTACCTCAGGTTAAGAACTTAATTCGTCCTGGAGGTCCATTCTTAACCTGAAACTGTTCTTACTTTAGCTAATGAGGCCTTTTTAGGTACCACTTTAGCTAATGGGGCCTCCTGCTGCTGCCGCACGATTTCTGTTCCCATCCTGAAGCAAAGTTCTTAACCCGGGGTACTATTTCTGGGTTAGCAGAGTCTGTAACCTGAAGCGTCTGTAACCTGAAGCACCTGTAACTCGAGGTACCACTGTATATCTAAAATAAACATCTACACAATCTACAACAAGGGGGAAAGCCATGCTAAAGAGGAGCAATATTAAGTTCCAAGATGTTAGACTACAAAGCATGGCTAGTGGTTAGGGATGATGGGAATTGCCATTCAACATCTAGCAATCGAAGGATGGGAAAGAATGTGTTCTTGGTATAATAGAACAACTTTGTCAACTAAAAGATTATTTCTAAATAAAGGAAACATCTTTAATGACAGTTTCATGACATTGTGTTGTTAGGCAGACTTTTCTTTGTTCTGCCCTTGATTTTAGTTAGCTTATATCAGTGTTGCCTACCTACCACTGCATAAAAGTAGCTGGTATAAGCATCCTTTAAATTAAATAATATTGAAAAAGGAGCAAGAAAGAAAAAGAAGGCAAAGGTGAATCTTCTAATTTGTCCATCAGCAAAAAGAAAAGGAGACCTTTGTACTTTGTTTCCTTTCATATATTCAGATATCAAGGTGAGTGTGTGCAGATATAGTTAACCAGACTATCAAGTCTATCAGAGATCAATAAATATTTTTGCCACAGTTTTCAAAGATTTGTGAAATAAATGGATATGCACAAATGTAATTTTATTGTGACAAACCAGCTAATGCATTGCTTGAGCAATGTCTCCAAACTAAACTATAGTTTGCAACTGTGGTTTGGAGGGATTGCTCTAACCATGGATTTTTAGTTTTGATGTTATGGCAAACGGTGGTTTGACAAAACCAGAAAATATTCTATTAACGTGAACAAGGAGGGTGGTAGACCTCACAGCTCATTCCCAATTCTCAAACTGTGATTTGGAGGACTAGGAATATGGTGTTGGAATACGGATATTTTTGCTTCACTTTTGACCAACTGTGTTCATGGGAACTCCTGCATTTCTGAAGACTCAATTAGTGATGCAGGTAGAACGATTACCTCAACTACTTTTAACTCGCTGGGGCATTAAGCCACATAATTCAAAGAGAATAAAAACCTTCAGTTAATCATTTGGGACATTTTATCATTTGTGTAAAACATTTAATTTTCTCAATGGCCCTTTATTTCATAACAAGCCAACATATCTGTTCAAAGAAGATCCAAGATTAACACAATATTGGTGATATACAGCATTTTAAATTTCCCCCACTATTTGTCTAATGGCCCATTTTGATTTTCTATTAAGGGCAATCTAATTTATCAATTGGCAGAGGAAGATCATTTTCTAAATGTTTTAACATTGTTCATGCCACCATTCATTGTCACCAGACTTCTCTTCAACCTAGCCCTGTCACACACAAATTTGCAATAACCCCAATAAGTAGATCGATAACAAAAAAAACGAATGACTTAATAAATTGTACAATTTCAGAGAATGCCAATTTTGTAGAGGGTAATAAAAAAGACAGTTATCTAATGAACACTCTTTGGTATCCAATTGCTGTCTTGTTACAATCCCATTTATCACCTGTGTTATTTCCCATTACCTATAATGGGACTTCTGAAAACTAATCAAAAGGAGAGTAGGCGTTGTCATTGTAGACAAGTCTTCACTTGCCCGATGGGTTTTCTGGGGTTCTTAGGGTCCCTTTAGATGTTCAACAAGTTGTGGGAAACAGGGAGAGCAAGAAGTTCCCCAAACAGGCCAATGAGGAGTGAGCATGCTCAGTGGCTTAAAAAAGCTAACTATGGGGGGGGGGACTGGGAGTGGGAATCAAATGGAGTAGACTGGAAGTGGGCATGGCTGGCTGGAATAATGAACAAGAGCACTCCACCTTGCCATATTTTTTGCATGGTTCACTCTTTTTCCATGGAGGGTGAAATTTTGGCCTCTGCCCCATTAAAAACTCCTGTCTCCCAGATGTCTACCCACACATTAATAATAATAATAATAATTTATTATTTATACCCCGCTCATGTGGCTGGGTTTCCCCAGCCACTCTGGGTGTCTTCCAATCAAATATTAAAAACAATACAGCATCAGACATTAAAAACTTCCCTAAACAGGGCCGCCTTCAGTTGTCTTTTAAAAGTAAAATAGTTGTTTATTGCCGACATTGCTGGGAGGGCGTTCCACTGGGCAGGCGCCACTACTGAGAAGGCCCTCTGCCTGGTTCCCTCTAACCTCACTTCTTGCAGCGAGGGAAATGCCAGAAGGCCCTCGGTGCTGGACCTCAGTGTCCAGGCTGGATGATGGGGTGGAGACTTGGAGATTATGGGGTGGAGATTTGTATCTTTGGGGTGGCACCTTGCATGTTCCCCCAATATTTTAGTCCCTGTATACCCAGGTCAGAGCTTCTTCAAGAGTAGGATCCCATTTATGAAATCCCATTGCCTAGATGATTAGATCTGCTGGCTTTGCAGAATTTTATTCAAAAGAGGGGGGCATTTATATTAGTATTTGCTTCCCCTTGACAAATCTTGCTCAGTTGCTGCTGCTTCTCCTCGCTATAGTTTGGCCGGTTATTTACTGTCAATTTTTTTTTTTGAAATCTGGTAGCTCCTTTATACATGTTGTTTTCCATCGATAGGTGGTATAGAAATATTGTAATATGAACGTTCATTCATCTGTGCCTTAGTGGTGTCCCTGGGTAGCTTTTTCCATATAAGTGTTCTGTTGGTACCACCTTTATGCGGCACACTGATTCAGTAATGGCAGAAGTTGACGTCGCCCCCCCCCATCCAGGTTCCATTGATGGGGATTCCACAGTGTACTGAATAATGTATCTCTCACACCCAGGGATTATTGCACACTCATGCTTAAGACGTGCATTTTAGCAAAAGAAGTATAAACGCAAACAATTGGATTCTCTTTGACACTCACTGACTGCTATGGAGGAGACTGCTGCCTCTCAAATTGCTTTTTTCACTGCACTACCATTCTTCACTTGATTTTTGTTTTTTTGACAACATATTCTAGAGCCACAGCATTAAAATAAAGGAAACCAATCTCTCATGCCCTCTATAGTACGGTTTGAAGACATTTATATCCTCTGGACACGGCAAATCAAATGACTCCTGCTGTTCTTTTGATAACATTTCCGAGCTGAACTTTTCCATCTGTGCCTGCCATCCCGCCTCTTCTTAGCCAAGAAAACTGTCAACTGGGAAAAGTGTCTCATCCTCCGAACTTTATCTGTTGTTGACTAAGGCTAAGTGGTAAGATGGTCGTATGAAAACTGACACACACTTGACATCTTTGCACCGGCTGTTGAAACAGATTGGAACGACGGCATGAGGACTGAACGATTAGAAGTTATTTATACATGCCTATCTCTAAGTTAAAGACTTATTTGGATAGAGCTATAGGAGACGTTCCAATCAATGTTAGGTGCTTCTCAGTCTCAAACATTTAAATGGGTACAAGCTCAGAAATTACCTGCCTGACATGAATTGTGATGAAAGATAAAAAAAGTAGCCAAATGGCTAAGAATTTAAAAAAATGGACCAAGCTCTTAATTGTGAGCACAAGAAAACTATATTTTCTTCCATTTCAAATTGAAGCAAAATGTATCACATTAAATACATGATTGGCTGGCAGTGTGGAGATTCAATGCCCATTTACTGCTTCTACTGCACATGTAAGGAAAATATACCCAATTAAATACATGATTAGCTGGCGGTATGGAGAATTAACATCTATTTTGAGCTCCCCTCCTCATTTATAATAGTAAAGGATGGTGTTCCATCTGGGCATCCATTTACCCATGTATACAGTGGTACCTCGGGTTAAGTACTTAATTTGTTCTGGAGGTCCGTTCTTAACCTGAAACTGTTCTTAACCTGAAGCACCACTTTAGCTAATGGGGCCTCCTGCTGTTGCCGCGCCGCTGGAGCACGATTTCTGTTCTCATCCTGAAGCAAAGTTCTTAACCTGAAGCACTATTTCTGAAGTGTATGTAACCCGAGGTACCACTGTCTAGGGAAGGACTGGGAATGGGAGATGATGCACTTGGGGGAAAGGGGTTAAACAGTTGGAGGGAGACTTTATACTTGGTAGAGATGGGTGAACTTCTTCAGGTTCAATCTGAAGTGTGCAATTAGGAGTGGCTGGGGCAAAATACCTTTCTTTTCTGAGAGTTCTAATTTTGCTCAAAATTGCTGCTTCTGTGAGTCGGCAAATCCCTTACCTGACAGGTGTGGCTGCTCCAGCTGGGCTCTCTCACTCTCCTCACTAAATCATTACAGTGATTGCTCCTGCAGAAGAGAAACAGGTCTCGCTCACATGGGTATGCACTAGATCAAGACTTGCCCTTCCACAAACAGAAGGGGTCATTTTGTTCACCAAGGGAGTCTTGATCCAATGGAGTAGGAATGGGGAACCTCACTTCCAGGGATCAAATGTCACCCTCCAGACCTCTCTCTCTCTGGCCCCAAAGACTCTCATCAGGCCACACACCTGCAATTTCCCCAGGCCACACACCCTTCTTGCCTGCCTGGACCGGACCTCTGATAATGCCTATCAGATGGAAGATGGAGAGAGGTGTGTGAGCATATATGTATATATGGAAACATGCCTACTGTATTTTTTGCATTCATTGCTTTGCTTACTTTTACCTCTGCAACCCCTCAGCCCCTGGAAGGTTGCTGAATGCATCCCCCAGGCTGAAAAAAGTTCCACACCACTTGATCTGTCCTCCTCGCCTCCTGACACATGAATCAGTCTAGAGCAAAATGTGCAAGAACCATGGAAAATAGAATTTCTCCAACCTGTCCTTGGGTATGTTACTTTCCTACTCCGTGTTGCATGTGCCATGGATAAGAGGGACAGCAAAAGCTGTAGACCAGGACCTCACTCCTCCCTCAGAGCTGGAAGAAATGGGGGGGGGGGGAGAGGAAGAAGGAGTTCTTCATTGGATCTGAACAAAATCCAAGTTAATGAAGAATGCAGGGCTCTATCATGTTTTACGCTTATATTATGAACCTGAAATTTAAATATGTCATTAGCATTTCTAAAACTGGGCATTCTGCTTCTTGATTTATTTATTTTTACATCTTGTTTTTTCTGTGTATAGTTACATATTTAACACTAGAAAAACTTTGACTTGCCATGAACTACCAGGATGTATTCAGATAAAAATAGAAATGTATACATGTGAGGGCAGTTTAAAAGATTTGGAGTTAAAGTGCTAAACAACAATGCATTGAATTGGGATAGAAAACTTATTGGCAGTGCCAGTGTCAGGCTATTTTGTGCCCTGGGCAAGACTGACTACTTGCACCCACCCCCCAAAATGGACTGATTGATTTCAAAATGGATGTACCATGCAACATGGATGACTAGAAACTTGAATTTACAAATTAAATCTTAGGGTCTTAGCTTCAAATCGAGAAGTATTTCCAGGCAAACCTTTTAGGCTTGTGCCATCAGGTATCTTTATTTAAGCATCTTTATTTAAGCATCATATGGTATCTCAGTAAATAAATAAATATCTTTATATAAGCATCAAGATGGTGTCTCAGTAGTTCCAAGGCAGTTCTGTGTTGTTTTGCTCAAAGGCGTAACAGTTATGCTTAAGTCTGATACATGGCTAGTTGGAATTTGCCAATACTGAGTTAATGCAGAGAAATAATTATAGATTTGTGGAATCAAACTGAAGAAACCAGTTGTTTCATTGCATTGACTACCAGGTTTAAAGGGTGTGAATTCAGGTTGAATTCAGGATTACCAATAATAATAATAATAATAATAATAATAATAATTTTTTCTACCCCACCAGGCTTCCAACAGAAGGTTAAAAATACAGATGTGAAGCTGTTTTTCTAAGGTACGTCTTCACTTTGTCCCGTTTCAGTTAAATGGTTTCAGCCTTGTCCTTTGATAGCCAGATCTGATGTTTACTTGCACATAGTGCTCTTTAAGGTAAAGGGACCCCTGACCATTAGGTCCAGTTGTGGCCGACTCTGGGGTTGCGGCGCTCATCTCTCTTTATTGGCCGAGGGAGCTGGCATACAGCTTCCAGGTCATGTGGCCAGCATGACTAAGCCACTTCTGGCGAACCAGAGCAGCGCACGGAAACGCCGTTTACCTTCCCGCCAGAGCAGTACCTATTAATCTACTTGAACTTTGACGTGCTTTCAAACTGCTAGGTTGGCAGGAGCAGGGACCGAGCAACAGGAGCTCACCCCGTCGCGGGGATTCGAACTGCCGACCTTCTGATCGGCAAGTCCTAGGTTCTGTGGTTTAACCCACAGCGCCATCAGTCTATGCATTTAGTTGCCTCCTGATCCTGAAACAAAGAGCTCCAAATAGTACTTTCTAAACGTTCGCTCTCCAGCCAGAACCAATTTTTCCCCTTTTGTGTTTTAATTTTAACCTACATAGATCTTCCTCCTTAACTCTATCCCCTTTAAGAAACAAACAAATCAGAGTGCAATTCCATAGCACAGCTATTCTAAGCAACTTACAACAATTTTTGGGGACGTATCTGCAATGGGTAACATAGGATGTCATTCACCTGCTTTATTCTTTGCAGTGGCTAAAACTGATTCCTTTGAACAGACTTCTGGGGATGTCAGGTTATTAAGAGTTCTGTAGGTCACAGCAGTCACCTTGAATTTTTACCCAGAAGGTTGCTATGGAACATATTGATTAACCTGCTTTGTGCTTATGCCTGTGCGGCTGATAAATTCATGATCCACACTAATATACCTGAACAAATCTCTAATGCTTTTACAAGAAAATTGGGATTTGTTTTCTGTTCTATGATTCCAGCTGGCAATCGTCTTACACCCTGAAGCATGGGATTGACTTAGTCTTATCATTATCTTGCTGGGTGTGCGTAGTACCCAGGAGAGACAGAAAAATAAAAGCCACTAGAATGTTAAGTACTATGAATCTGTTACAATGGATAAATATAGCCCCTGTATCAGAATTGCCTGCTGGCCCAGATACTGTTTCAGGGAAAGGAGGTGCATTTTAGAATCTTCAAGAGAAGGGAAGCCAAAAAAAGAAGGAAATTGGAATAAGAAAGAAAGGGGGGGAAACACTTGGTTATGGGAGGAATTAAAAGGCAAGGGGTAGTTGGGATCAAGATAACGTAAAGGTAAAGGTACCCCTGCCCATACGGGCCAGTCTTGACAGACTCTAGGGTTGTGCGCTCATCTCACTCTAGAGGCCGGGAGCCGGCGCCGTCCGATGACACTTCCGGGTCACGTGGCCAGCGTGACGAAGCTGCTCTGGCGAGCCGGCACCAGCGCAGCACATGGAAACGCCCTTTAGCTTCCCGCTATAAAGCGGTACCTATTTATCTACTTGCACTTAAGAGTGTTTTCGAACTGCTAGGTGGGCAGGAGCTGGGTCCGAACGACGGGAGCTCACCCCGCCTCGGGAATTCGAACCGCCGACCTTCTGATCAGCAAGCCCTAGGCTCTGTGGTTTTACCCACAGCGCCACCCGCATCCCTTGGGATCAAGATAGAGGTCTTCTAAACTCTACCTTGGGCTGCTGATAAAGCGACCTTCTCTTTCTGTGGATACAGGAATGATGGTGGGTTGCACCTGCCTTCGCGAGAAGAAATACTTACATGATCTGCAATGATAATTTCTGGCATCATCATAGGGTAAAAAGAACGTTTACGTGCAACTTTGGCTTCTTTGGGGGGCTTCCAACTTTAGCTATCATAAATATGCATAATTTAGGGATGGGTGTAGGTAGCTTCTTCCTTAAATACAGTGTGGGCTTTTCCCTGGGTTGGGGCTCTGAAAATTGTGGATCTCTTGCAGGCATGACCATTGGCAGGATACTACACACTACACTACACTTGATCTTAGCCAAAAGGCCGAGAAGCAATAGGATACTAGCACCCTGACAGATCACTGCTTGAGCCTATTTTGAACCTCCCTGCTTACCTTGGTTGACAAGGGAACGCAGGAAGGGATGCAAAAGGTATAAACTGAAATACTGATACAGGTTTGCTTGTTGACAAATTTCAAAGTCTCCCCACGGGGATTCCTTTCCTTATGTGCTTCCACAATACCACCTGCACGACATTGTTCAGAAATGATTTGAAGAGGGTTAAACGCTCTCCCAGGTTGAGCTCATCAAGTTGACATTTTTTAAAAAATAAATAAATAAAAATGTATAAGAATCCTTGGGTGGCGTTGAGTCACATTATAACTTTTGCTATAATGATCCCTTTGCTGGTTCAGCTCTACCTGATGTGACCTATTGTACCGGCTTGAAAGGCAGAATGGCATTTTCTAAAAGCCGGGAGAGGTTTATGATTAGGGGACAGAAGAAAGGTTGGGAAATAATAAAGGCAAAGAGAGAAGGTATGGCATTTACGGCGCCTGCAAACAATAGGGACAGAGTAACATTTCACTTGTACATTAGGCAACCTATGTTGCATCCCTAATATAACTCCAGGAGACAAGCTTGATTTGTTAAGAATAACTTCAGGCAGGTACCTGGGATCAGTAGGCGTGGAACATGCAGGCGAGTTACGTGGCAGGCGGTTGTTAGAAGAGACGCTTTTCATTGCGTTCCCAGCACTCGGCTCACACCTTAATGTGCTCATTTATTATTAGACCCTGGCTTTTATGGGCCCTGGATTTTATGGGCACTGCGAGGATAGGAAGCACTGTGCATGTCAGAGGAATGCATGCAGGATACCAAAGAGCAGAGCAGGGAGGGAACATTTGCAGAAGAACAGGCTGCAGAGATGGAAAGCAGGTTTTGCCTGCAGGAGTCTCTGAAGCACTTCTCTCACTTTCTGTTTTTGCACTTGTTGACAGAGATATTTCATAGGATTGTAGAGTTGGAAGGTACCCAGGGGTCATCTAGCCCAACCCCCTGAAATACAGACATCTCAGCTAAAGCATCCCTGACAGATGGCCTTCCAGCATCTGCTTAAGAACCTCCAAGGAAGGAGAGTCCCAAGGGAGTCCATTACACTGTCAAACAGCTCTTCCTGCCAGAAAGTTCTTCCAGATGTTTAGGGTCCTCGTATTTATGGGACCGCCTCTCCTGGTATGCCCTGCAGAGGACCTTAAGGTCCATGAATAACCATAGTTTAGAGGTCCCGGGCCCTAAGGAAGCCAGACTATCCTCCACCAGGGCCAGGGCCTTTTCAGTGATGGCTCCGACCTGGTGGAATGCTCTGTCCCAGGAGACTAAGCCCCTTCAGGATTTAACCTCCTACCGCGGGGCCTGTAAGACAGAGCTATTCCGCCTGGCCTTTAATGTGAATTCAGCCTGATCTTTTATTTCCCTTCTCTTCCCTCCGCTTCCCCTTTTATGAAGATAGCCCGCTCTGGGACTCCACAGCTAATTCTCCCCTGGCCTCCTCGCTGGCCCAAATAGGACCAATTTCAGCCGAAGCAGGCTTCCTTCTGGTACACTCCTGAGATTTAAAGGAGGCCAGAGGTCTCTGGGCTAATCTATTTTGGTATTGGTATATGGGGGGCTGGGCTAGATGACCCAGAGTCCCTTCTAACCTTGCTTTCAGTAAAACGAGGGAAGGTTACTGTTAATTAGTTATTCATTAGTCATGAGGTCATAGGCATGCGCACACATGGGGGGTTACAATGCATGGTTAGTTCGCACGTGATCTATAGTACTCTTTATGTGGGAGTTTGCATTTATGTATTCTCTTCTTCAGCGCCTGGTCAGCTCAGCTGGTTAAAACATGATGCTGATGGGGCCACGGTTGCATGTTTGACCCTTATGGTGGGGTAGTGGGATATTTCTGCATTGCAGGGGTTTGGACTGGATGATCCTTGGGGTCCCTTCCTGCAGTTCTACCTGCACAATTTATATCTGAATTGTTTCACAGTCATCTCGTCTGTGCTGCACCAGCATGGAATCTTTAGCTGCTATAATTGACTACGCTTGTCGGGCCTGGGTATGGTGTGCCCCTTTAAAGAATTTCCCTCCCACCTGGGAGGTTTCCGTTGGCTTCTAAGAATGTGCACACATTCAAATAGTAACAGTCTCTGTTATATATTCACAGCTTTCCCTAAGCGCAGGCTTATATTCTGCGGCTCTGTGGCTCTTCCTTCTAATTCTTTGCTATATCACTTCCTAATTTTTTCAGTCCTTTTCCTTATTAAGATAATATTGATATTGTACTCGTAGTGATGTATGGAAGTGAGAGCTGGACCATAAAGAAGGCTGATCGCCAAAGAATTAATGCTTTTGAATTATGGTGCTGGAGGAGACACTTGAGAGTCCCATGGACTGCAAGAAGATCAAACCTATCCATTCTTAAGGAAATCAGCCCTGAGTGCTCACTGGAAGGACAGATCGTGAAGCTGAGGCTCCAATACTTTGGCCACCTCATGAAAAGAGAAGACTCCCTGGAAAAGACCCTGATGTTGGGAAAGATGGAGGGCACAAGGAGAAGGGGACGACAAAGGACGAGATGGTTGGATGGTGTTCTCGAAGCTAGCAACATGAGTTTGACCAAACTGCGGGAGGCAGTGGAAGACAGGAGTGCCTGGCGTGCTCTGGTCCATGGGGTCATGAAGAGTCGGACACAACTAAACGACTAAACAACAACAAAATATTGTACTAGTAACAGTAGCAACAATATTAGCACCATCATGTCGCCTGCTAGCAGAACCAAACAACAAGGGGTCATTTCTCCACCTCACACGCGTAAGGGGCACTCCTAGCTGAGCCGTGCAGGTCCCTAAAAAGATTAAGAAGAGGGCGCTCTCTTCAGGGAGGAAGCGTACCACCACAAAGAGTGTTTCTACTGGAAGCATGAAGGCAACATTGGTTGGCTCTCCGACTGAATCTGGGAGCCTTGTGACCACCATCAAGCGGTCAGCTCTATCCTCCAGACGTCAGGTGAGTCCTTCCCCCCTTTCTCCCCTGATTATTCCTCTTCTAACTGTAATAAAAAAATGTAAGGTCTTATATATATAATAAATGTTCATAGGTTTACCAGCCAAGCATGTAGATGGATGTTGGGACCACATGTCTGGAGCAGCACAGGAAGACTGACCTGAAACCATTTTGACTCCTAAACTGACCAAATGTTTTCTCTACAAGGAGGGAGGGCGTGAGGGAATTGTCTCAGGAATTGGGTAATTACCATTTCAAGGGAATGGCCAGACTACCAGGAAAGGCAATCAGATAAGGCATTATCAGATAACCCGGCAGACAGGAAAAACAACAACATTCAAATTTCTGTTGTAGACCACCTTTTCTGTGATGTAGGTATGATGTTTGTGGGGAGTGGTTTTGGGTTACACCCCTTCTGTGGTGTATGTATGATGTATGGAGGGGTAGTCTTGAGCTCCAGGGCAGGGAATTTAAAATGTCTATATAAGGGCAGGCACACCTTTCTTCTGGGTCCTCCTCCGTCCTCCTGTGTGTGAAGGGAGCACCCTGTTGCAACCGTTTAATAAAGATCAGGCTTACTAGCTGCTTTGCTTCTCAATATTCTCTGGTTGGCCTCTGTTGTTTTCTCCTACCAATAGGGAACCCACTTAAAGACTCTATACAGACTCTTGCATACCCCATAAGGAAAAAAGGGCAGATTTTGTTTACAACATAACAAATATTCCTCTTCTTGGTCACTAGGGAAGGAACAACAGGGACAGAACTATTGCCCGTTTAAGGCAGTGCTTGGAGCAGGCTGAGGTGCGCATAGCAAAATCTTGTTCTTCTCATCGCCGTTCTCAGATGGTTTGGCGCAGAGGTAGGTCTCCCGCCACTAGTTTTTCTGACAGTTCCTTGTGTCCTGAATCTCATAGGTCACAGGGCAGGAAGAAGAGATCCCGCCGGACCAGGAAACGCGGACATGAGTCCCGGAGAGATTTTTTGGATTCATCAGAGACCCCAGTATGTCTGATTATTCTGATACTGACTTAGAAGATCAGATAAAGGGGTATTGGGTTAACCAGAGGTTCGATAGCCGTCTGAGGGCCCCAGTCCTGCCACTCAACCTGGCCTAGGGCGGGGCCTGACAGGCCAATAAGAACTGCTGCTGCGGCTACCACCCAGGAGGGCACCCCTGCTCAGCACCTGAGGGCCCCAATCCTGCCACTCACCACCTGGCCCAGGGCAGGGCCTGATGGGCGCTATAAAGGACTGCTGCTGCCGCTGCCGCTGCTGCTGCTGGACAGAGAGGGCTCCTTTTAAAAAAATAATTTTAAAAATGCTGTTATTTTTCTACCTAGGCCATTTTAAACTGCGATATTAATGCTGTATTCTTAGTTTTAGATTTTACGT
Source organism: Podarcis muralis (assembly GCF_964188315.1). Classification (NCBI taxonomy): domain Eukaryota; kingdom Metazoa; phylum Chordata; class Lepidosauria; order Squamata; family Lacertidae; genus Podarcis; species Podarcis muralis. The sequence continues at coordinate 17,686,132 of NC_135659.1, read as the reverse complement.
GGAAATTGTTTCCCATTTGGTTGTGTATTATTATTTTTTTTATGTGGTTTATTTATTGTTTATGACTTTTGCAATTATGTAACTCTTGTTATGCTATAAGCCGCCTTGAGCATTGTTTTTTTTTTAACTGCGGAAAAGCGGCATACAAATGAAAATTAATGATGATGCTTTGGCTGAGATGCCTGCATTGCAGGGGGTTGGACTAGATGACCTTTGGGTTCCTTCCAACTCTACGATTCTAGGAGTTTGTTATGGAAATTAAATGAGGAGGGGGAGGAGAACCATGTATGCCATCTTGAACTCCTTGGAGAGAAAGGTGGGCAAAAAAATATAATAAAATGAATAAAAGAGCTTGATAGATAGCCTTAGCTGCAAGTTTCCTGGCAGCAACATCACTGCTACTTACTGGGAGGAAGAGGGGGGGGGCAGGTAGCACTGTGCAGGTGAATGCTGACAGGAATGCCCTGCCTTTCTCTTTTTTATATATATTTTATTTATGATTTTCAGTTTTATACAAACCATGCATCAAAAAGAAACTGCAGTCTCTGTTGTGCCTCATTCCTTTTTAATATTTTTTTATGATTTTCAATTCTATAAATTTCAATAATTTTACAATCATCTTAACATTTCAAAACTCAATTTACTTCCCCCTCTTTCTGCAATTCCTCAAATTTGTTTCTTATATTTTCTGCATATCCAAATTAACTTCATTTGCTCGTTCATTCATCATCTTTAAATATATACTCTTATAAAACTGCAGGTTATTACAATAATCCTGCCAATCTTCTTGTCTGTTTACAGTTTATTTCTAAATATTCAATAAACCATCTGCATACATGAATAAATTTCTATACAGTTTGGGTAGTTATGTCCCTATAATTCCCAAAAGGAAAGCTCCTGGTTTTCTTTGCAAACATTATTTTAAAGATCGTTTTCAATTCATTATATATCATTTCCCAGTAAGCTTTAACCTTACTGCAAGACCACCACATATGATAAAAATAACAATTTTTCTCTTTACACTTCCAATACTTATTTGATCTTGATTTATACATTTTTGCCATTTACTCGGTGTTAGGTACCATCAATATAACATTTTCATATAATTTTCTTTCATGCTGTGAGTTTTATATCCCTATTCCACAATCATTCCCATGCTTTCTTTTCTATATTATAACCAATATCTATTGCCCAATGTTTCACTGAGGAATTTACTTCCTCATCCTTTGTGTCCCATTCCAATAATGTCTTATACATTTTAGACAGCACTTTTACATTACATTCCAACAGATCTCTCTCCAGTTGTGATATTTCTTCCCCAAACCCTCCTATCCTATCTTTCTTAAATAATTGGTTCAAATGATGATATGATATCCATGTTGTTAAATTGCCTGATAATTCCTTAAATTCTTTTAATTGATACTCTTCTCCCTCTTGTTTTAATAAAAATATATAAAAAGTTATCTTGATTTCTTATTTTTCCGGTAAGATTTGCCATTTCTGCATATTCCATAAGTTTTTGTATCCATTCTTCTTTTGCTGGGACTTCTTCTTCTTCTTTCCATTTTTGGGCAAGTAACATTCTTGCCACTGTAGATGCATTCATACTGTTTAGGGAAAAGAACTGTCAGGGATTAAAAAAATGATCAAAGACCAGCATATTTATAATACAATCTTTATTAGAATAAAAAAATTAATTGGGGAAGGGGGAAACTGGGCCTTGGTGGAGAGAGCTGCTGGCATCACTGTTGCCGCTGCCTGGAAGAGAAAAGAACAGAAAAGATTCTTAATATTTTCATTTATTATTACTGCAAGGCTCTCCAATTGGCCCACATTATTCTCCCTTCCTCATCCAATCCCTAAACTCTTCTTAAATCAGGGAGCTGCCTCCCCCCCCCCCCCAGCCAGCCAGATTATCTCTGGCCTCCCTGTTCTTCGTGGACAAAGATCAGCACTCACCACTGGTGGAATCACTGGTGGCATCCATCCCCTGGTCCTTCGGCCTCACATAAATCGTTTGCACTCTAATCCTCCTTCCACCAACCACCACAGTATCTTCGTCCAGGGGATGCATTTTAGTGGCACGGCAACAGGAGGCCAGCAGCTCTCGCAATCTGTGCAGACAGCGGGATCTAGGAAAGAAAAGAAAGAAGGTCACGAAATGGATTATTTCCTCGATACTCTCTATCCCTGCACTGCCAGCTATTTCCCTGAAAGCATCTAAGGGGGCCCTGAGGACAATCTTTAAAAATTAATCTAACCATGACCTGGTTCCCTATGTTTCTAAATCTTAAGGAACAGCTAAAGAAACAGGGAGAAGAGTAAGAGATCCTACTTACAGATGAGCTGATGGAAGTTTAATTTTCTCCTAAACCACAATTCACTCACTAAACAATTCCCCTCTCTCACTCACTAAGCTCAAATAGATGCTCTGCCCAAAGTTCTCGGCCAACCAATGAGCAGGGGACGTGTCACAATGGAAAACATGACCCCGTTACTTTAGCTACCTTGCTTAACAATGGCCATTGTTCCCCTTAATATTTATTTTTCAAATATATCTTTCAGTGGGTTAAGTGGTTTTATTCAATTTATTTAGAAAAGATCTAGAGCTGGCTTCATCCAGCACGGTGCATTTCTGGACAGGACAAGAAACACCTTGCAAACACACACTCACACACTTTTCAACATGGAGGGGTCACCAAGGAAAAACACTTCTGGCCTATATGATGGCTGCTGTTTCTCATTTAAGAGTTAAAAATAACCCCTCTCAACACCCTGTAGTAAACTGTCTAGTATTATGATGGATAGGAACAGGACTTCACCCTTCTACCTCCTCATCCCCTTGTTTCTTTCTGTTTCTACCCAATGTGTTCTGCCAATAAACAGCTTTCCTTAGGCTGCAAGGAAGTGAAATGTTTTGAGTTTGTGAGTGCCAGTCTCCCCTTTGTCATGAGTTTCTGGGTGCCAGGCACTGAACCCCTGGACACTGAACATCTGGGGAGTTGATCTAAGCCTTGTTTATAGGAACCCCAGGCTTTAGATTTGATTATTGGCTGTTCAAAACTGGTTGAAACCCTTTTATTTCATTCACAAAAGAAAGTCTGATGTGATTATGATAAAGTCTGATGTGATTATAGACAATGGGTGACACATTTATTGATCCTTATTGTAAATTATTATTTGCCTAATATATTATTTATCTATAGTAATCAGTAAGGGATTGGGATGGGAAGCAGTGTTGAATATGAAACTGGTGAATGACTGTCATTAATTCAGTTCAACTTCATAGAATCATAAAATATTAGAGTCGTAAGGAACCCAAGGGTCATCTAGTCCAATGCAGGAATCTCAGCAAAAGCATCCATGGCAGATGACCAGCCAACCTCTACTTAAAAACCTGTCAAGGAAGGAGAGTCCTTTACTTCTTGTGGGAGTCTGTTTGACTGCCAAACAGCTCTTACTGTCAGAAAGTTTTTACAAAGGTTTAGTGGGAATCTCTTTTCTTGTAACTTGAAGCCACTGGTTCAAGTTCTACCCTTCAGAGCAGGAGAAGACAACCATCCTCCCTTGTCCGTGTGACAGCCCTTAAGATATCTGAAGATGGCTATCAGATCTCCTCTCAGTCTCCTCTTTTCCAGGCTAATCCTTCAACACCCTCCTTAAATTGTGGTGCCCAGAAGTGGACACAGTATTCCAAGTGTGGTCTGACCAAAGCAGAACAGAGTGGTACTATTACTTCCCTTGATCTGGATACTAGACGTCTGTTGATGCAACCTAGAATAGCATTAGGTTTTTTGTTGCCACATCACATTGTTGACTCATATTAAGCTTGTGGTCCAGCAAGGTTTGTCCCCCTTGCCCAAATTTCGGACTGCTTGGGAGTTCATTGATTTATGTTAACACTGGCACCCTGTCTTTCCTCAAAGGTGGCACACATGGCTTTCTCCCTGCCCCATTTTGTCCTCACAACATCCCTGTGACACAGGCTAGGCTGAGAGACAGTGACTGGCCCAAGGTCACCCAGTGAGCTTCATGGCTGAGTGATGATTTGAACCCAGGTCTCCCAGGTCCCAGTTCTGTAGTCCAGGCTGTACCCAACACTGGCTCTCACTAGAACTGGCTAAAACATTTATGAGGAGGGAAGGTGAAAAGGGGAGGTGCCCTTGGGAAGATCATTATTGCACATTTGAGGTGGGGGAGTTAAGGGAGGAATTCAACGTTGTGCTTGTCTGACCGTTCTCTCAGCGCAAATATTTCTGCTTGCCAGATGGAAAGATCTCCCTCTCCATCCCCACATGCTGTTCTGGGGGATCCCTTGACCCTCCAAAGTGGATTTGGGGGAGGCATGGTAGTGTGCAGAATAGAAGGGAGAAAACCCCTCTTGTGCAAGAAGGAGAGTTTGTGCTGGTTTCTACTACTGCTCTGGGTTAATTGAATCCAGTCCCTTATTTAAAATTTTCAGAGACAGGGGCTCCTCTCAGCCCTCCCAAGATCCACTTGAGATTTTGGGTAGCACTGTGTTTATTTCCTCAGCATCTCCTGGACATGCAACAATGTGAACAAGAGAGGTTATTGATTGCAACAAATTGGAATTCAGAAGAAGCACCAACATTGAAAGATTGGCAATATAATTTTTTTGAAATGACTGAATTAGCAAAAATGACAGCAGCAATTAGAATGCAATCTAATCAAAATCTCAAACAGGAATGGAATTCTGTAGAAGAATACATGACCAAAAGATGCTCCAAGAAGAATTTATTGATATGTATAGACTGATTTCACAAAGTTAAGTTAAGCAGATATATAAGATTGAGTGTTTAATTATTAAGATACAAGATTACAATCTCAATAATAAAGTTACAAAATAATAACAAGGAAGTCACACACTGGTGGAGGGAAGACACAGAGCAAGAAATAAGAAATGGATAAATGTTGGTACATAATGAAATGTGAAAATGTGAATTTACGAATATAATGTATATGTATCAATATGTAAAGATTTCATATATGTATTGCAACATTAATAATAAATTAAGTGCAAAAAATGTGAACAAGAGAGTTGATAATAATAATAATAATAATAAGCTGAGGATTCTGCGTATACATCAGGGTCTGTCTTAAGAGCCTAGATTTCATTCATTTTCATTTCTAGTCCTTATTGAAACACAGTGTTCTAAATTGATCAACCATTTGCAACAAACAAAACAAGGAAAAAGCAGCCCAACCATGTACATATTTGATTATTTTCTAGACTTTCTTTGATTTGTAAACATGACCTACATGCATTCTTTAAAGACTGGTTTTCAGGACGTTTCTTAATTTGCATCAGAGATCTGAAACTTCTTGTATTCTTTGGAGGGTTTTATCTACCCCATGTTTTCTACAGTGGAGGCTTTTAATTGCAATGTATTTATATTAAGTCATGTTTTGGAGGAGGAGCTCTCCATATGGCGCATTCTGTAGAGTCTTCTCTGCAACCCCCTGCTAACTCTCAGCTGGGTGCATTGCTATCATGCCTGACATTTTGCAATGCAGTACACTTAAGGCTGACTTTAACAAGTGACTCTTCCACACCTTACAGCTATCCAACAGCTTGCTCCTTGACTGTGCACCTGAGTGCAAATGACTATGCCTTAGGTGGGAGGATCCTGCATGCTGAGGTCCGTAAAGCGTATGATGGAAAAAATGTGTAAAGCCACAGGGGCACACATGGGCACGACTGCTGTATGTTTACAGACACATACCTTCCTCTTCATTACTGATATGCAAAATGGAGGTTTGCCTTCCTCACATAGTGGGAGTTAGCCATGATGAAAACAATGTATTGTGTTGTTGCTTTTTCTTTAAACATCTTTGCGTGTTCAGACCCAGAGACCTCCCCCCTAAATAAATTCACACTTGACTCAAATTTTAGTTTCGGTTTTTGGCAGAATTTAGGCCACAATCTTATTGATTACAGAAAAGTGAGTGGTTGCATAGGCTCTGGTTCGACTAGCTCTCTATACCCTTGCAGGTAGCGCTGACCCAGCTGTATCATAGGTCAGCCAAGGGTGAACACCTGAGGCAGGTGAAAAGCCTGGGAACAGACTCTGTTCACTCCCCAGATGCTCCCCTGGACTCAGGCCCGGGCACAACCCCCTCACAGGGGTTGACCAAACCAAGCTGAGTCTCTGGATTCCTTTAACGGAATACCCTTCACATAGGGATGGCGAGACCGTTCTCCCATCCCTTTCACATGAACCAGTGCCCATTCACAACCTTACAACTTGTGACGAATTACTAAGCGACAGAAGAAACCCAAATGGCAACAGCCATTCAGCCAAGTGGGGAAAATGTCTGCGGTGCCCCTGTCCCAATGACACACGAGGGCATAGCAAGGTCAATCACAAAATTCCCTAAAATAGAGAGGTGGGAGGGTGTTCCGATGCACAAGCCAAAAGAGGAAGCTCTGGGACACGTGCATGGGTTTATATAGGTCCCTCGATCAATTTAGACTGCACCCCATTGGCCAGATTACACCCAGCAACAAGGGATCTACCAATTGGGCATTGTGGCTATCCAATAGACCCACCCACAACCAGGAGGTCAGTCTCCAGGTCTCACCGCAACACATGCCCTCTTTTAGGGAGGACACAATTTATTGAAAGTTCAAAAAGTACATAACTATATGTGCGCCAGACATGGTGAGATGGAAACAAAAAAAAGGGGGGGGAGATCCTGTGCAAAAAGGAAAACAAAGGGGGGGAGGCAGGGGCGTAGGAAGGGTGTCATCCCTGAGGGGGGTGACAAAATCTCCCCTGGGTGTGATCACCGCTGCGCCTGATCACACCACCCAGGCGTGACTGCCGTCATGTTGATCACCCCCCCCAGCAGATCACACACACACACACACACACACACACCCTGGGCGAATCGCCCCAGAACCCAAAACTGTATGTTTTACAAGGTTGTTATTGTACTTCACCAGATAATAATAATAATAATAATAATAATAATAATAATAATAATAATAATAATTTATTATTTATACCCCGCATCTGGCTGGGTTTCCCTAGCCACTCTGGGTGGCTTCCAACAAAACACTAAAATACAATAACCTATTAAACATTAAAAGCTTCCCTAAACAGGGCTGCCTTCAGATGTCTTCTAAAAGTTTGGTAGTTATTTTTCTCGTCGACATCTGATGGGAGGGCGTTCCACAGGGCGGGTGCCACTACCGAGAAGGCCCTCTGCCTGGTTCCCTGTAACTTGGCTTCTCGCAGCAAGGGAACCGCCAGAAGGCTCTCGCGACCTCAGTGCGCGGGCAGAACGATGGAGGTGGAGACGCTCCTTCAGTTATACTGGACCGAGGCCAGAACTTAACCTATTACAGTATTTGTAAGAATGGATTCCAAATATCATTGAATTTGTCCACAGCAAGTCTGAATTTACATGCAAGTTGTGAGTTTGTATAAGTCATTCAATCCAATCATAGACGGGAGCCGCATTTTATTTTTCCTGTTCATCAGTATCAGTCTTCTGGCTGTGGTAAGGGCACAGAGAGTCCACTCGTAGTGTCCTTTTGTAAGGTTCCATGTGCTGGGTATATAATTCAAGAGGATATTTTGCTCTGTAAATGTAAGGTTGTTCTGTACATTCTGTTGATGGTTTCAGTTAAAGGTAAAGGTTATGGTACCCCTGCCCGTACGGGCCAGTAGTGTCCGACTCTAGGGTTGCGTGCTCATCTCGCTCTAGAGGCCGTGAACCGGCGCCGTACGACGACACTTCCGGGTCACGTGGCCAGCGTGACGAACCTGCAGCTGGCGAGCCAGCACCAGCGCAGCGCACGGAAATGCCGTTTACCTTCCCGCTATAAAGCAGTCCCTATTTATCTACTTGCACTTAAGAGTGCTTTCGAACTGCTAGGTGGGCAGGAACTGGGACCAAACGATGGGAGCTCACTCCGCCACGGGGATTCGAACCGCCGACCATACGATCAGCAAGTCCTAGGCACTGAGGTTTTACCCACAGCGTGCCAAAAACAATGTATTGTAATTGGAGTCAGGAATTTGAATTTTTGGCATGTGTAATAAATCATTAAATAGGCTAATAATGCTCAGATTCTTTTTCTTTTTTTAAAGTAAGAGTTAGTAATAAATGAAGTTCAAAGAAACAGGAGCATTAGTCTCCAATAAGTGCAAACTATTTATTTTTGAAAAACTTCTTGCTTAGTCTATATGCTGAACTAACTTCCTATCTAATGTGTGTGTGTGTGATATACATAGATGTGTGTGTGCGCACACAGAGTGTATTAAAGATTTCTGTCCACTATTTGATATAATGTTGAATTAGTAAGATGTGATTAAATCTATTCTCTCGGGTTCCTTATTTGTCCATATTGTGGTTACAAATTATTAAATAGCAATAAAAACAAACAAATTTATTAAAGAAAGGCTTTTGCAAGTCTCTCAGTTGGATCCAGAAAATTAAAACAAAACTGTCTGATTTTGAGCATTATAATATTTGCAAAATAGAAATTGGCTGAGGAAAAGAGCAGCCTTGGGAACAACATGACTAACCATATCTGACAATCTTCTATGCGTTCAGAATTTTAAGCAGAATGTGATCAGCTTCAGTGTAAATAATATTACAGAGAAAAGGGTGATTTCTGGAGTTGGGCTCTAGACTGAGATCCTTAAAAAGGAGTGAAAAGAAAAGAAAAAGCAGGAATTTACAAATGTCCCCTCTTCTAGTGTACCCAAATGTCATGCTAGATGTAGTTGTCCAGGCAGGGGATCCTGTGGCAATTACAAAAGAATCTCCTCTAGTGAATAGAGGATTGGCTTAGGATTTAGGCAGTGTAAGCAAGTGTATAGTATAGTAAGGCTCAACTCAGTATCTAGTATCTGGCTTCTTGTGCAGTTAGAGTCATGGCACAGGATATATCAAGCACATAGAAATGTTATGTGCATTTTTGGAAGCAAGAAGAATTGCTGACGAAAGAAGAATGGCAAATGAAATTAATAGACTATGCAGATTTAGATAAATTAACATGAAGGATTCGAAACCTGCAGGACCAGAGATTCTTAGAAGACTAGAGTAAATACGGTATTTGAACTATTTGAAAAGCAATTGAAATAAACAGATTACGCTCTGTCAGGAGGATTATATGAAATATTGCAAGGAAGACTATGAAGAGAATTATTAGTTAATGATAATTAAAAGTAATAGAGAAATTAAGAAATGGAGATAAGTGATAAAGAACAGAAAATCTTCAGAGGTTGATGGATGTCTAAAATGTTGTATAAGATAAGATGTTAAATGACTGTTGGAAATGATATGTTAAAAATTAATAAAAATGCATATGTGTAAAGAAATCTTAAGTGCATTTTTTCCTACTCTCCAGTCTTTGAAATCTGCTTCTCTTGCTCAATGTCATCTTGCCCACCCAGTGCTGATTTATCCGGATGCATGATCCTAATGAGTTTCCCTTTGAGAAGCTCATTATCAACTCTGAAAATTTACTGCTCTTAAATGATAATTGAGATTTCTGAGCGGACCGAAGAAATTCAAATTTATGTTGTTCGTAGCAATGCTTTATGTATCCAATAAGTCTGGCAAGCCGCTTGTTAAAGTTTCTCTCAAATGTAGGGAAGGGACAGGTGAGAGGGTTTCAAATGAAACCGAACAAAGCGTGTTCTCCCTGAGATGAGAGCACGTGTTGCGGTGGGGTCTGCCAAGCCAACCCTCTGTTGCCAGGCAGGTAAAATTGGCTGGCCTGGGGCAATGATTCGATGGCCGGGTTGCTGGGGCAAATTGCATGTTGCAAATTGTTGGGTGGGACCAAAGGCTTCTCTTTCACTGAGTGCATTGGATCACCCACCCGCCTGTCCTGACCTTGCTATGCCTGTCATGGGGTCGTCTGCCTTGGGCCAGGGGCCTAGTAGGAATTTTGCCATTTGGCTGATTGGCTGGTGCCATTTGGTTTTTGCCTACTACTTAGCAATTCGTCACAACTTGTAAGGTTGCGGTTAGGCATTGGTTATAAAAATTGGTGGAGGAGGGGTAAGGATAGGCTGGGGCCTGCTCCAATGGTGGTGTGGAAGAGAATTCTGTTAAAGGAATCCTGGAGCTTGCCACGATTTCGTCCAATTCCTGAAATGGGACCAGGGCCGGCAAGCCTTGGGGAGCAGGTTGGGTGAGCGGTGAGGGACTGTTGCTCAGCTCAACTGATCCCCAATATTGTTTTCCCTTCACTGGCTTCCGAGGGAGTTCAGATAGTCAGTTCTGTCCCAGGCGGGGGGGGGGGGCAGATACTCATAACCAATGGCTAAGCAACCACTCACAGATTATGTATTTTAATAAAGTTGTGGCCAAAATTATGCGAAAAACCTTAAACAAAAATTATGTGTAAATTGTGAATTATTTTGAGGGGTGGCTTGGGGACCTCCACACACAGGATAATAACACAGCTAGCAGGGTGTTGCCATATTGGTCAAGATTTGTTTCAATTTAAAAGGGTGAAGTCAGGAGGGAGAAATGCGCCTTATGCAGGAAAGAAGGTGAGCAAGGGCCCCAATATTATCCTGTGCCCAAGCACCTCTAGAAACCTGGAGCTGGCCTTGGGAAATGACCTTGCTGCATTTTAACCTATTTAATGTGTACAGCATCGCCTGAGAAACACAGAAGGGGGTTGATGGATGGTGAATTTTAATCTCTGCAGCCTCCAAGGCCCCCTCTTCTGAGCTTTGTTCACAGAAGGTGCCTCTGCCTCATCTGAGAGATGTCTCCACCACAGTTCACGCCATGCAGGAGAGACCCTGAACCTTCGGTCAAGGCACAATAATAATAATAATTTAATAATAATGTATTATTTATACCCCGCCCATCTGGCTGAGTTTCCCCATCCACTCTGGGTGGCTTCCAACAGAATATTAAAATACAATAATCTATTAAAAATTAAAAGCTTCCCTAAACAGGGTTGCCTTCAGATGTCTCCTAAAAGTCTAGTAGTTGTTTTTCTCTTTGACATCTGGTGGGAGGGCATTCCACAAGGCCGGTGCCACTACCGAGAAGGTCCTCTGCCTGGTTCCCTGTAACTTCACTTCTCGCAGCGAGGGAACTGCCAGAAGGACCTTGGCACTGGACTTCAGTGTCTGGGCAGAACAATGGGGGTGGAGACGCTCCTTCAGGTATATAGGACAGAGGCTGTTTAGGGCTTTAAAGGTCAGCACGAATGTCAATGTTATGTCCTGCTCGGGAGCACAGGACTTGAACCAATGGATTCAAGTTACAAGAAAGCAGATTCCAACTGAACATCGGGAAGAACTTTCTGATGGTAAGAGCTGTTCAACAGTGGAATGGTCTCCCTCAGGAGGTTGTGGACTCTCCTTCCTTGGAGGTTTTTAAGCAGAGGTTGGACGGCCATCTGCCATGGATGCTCTAGCTGAGATTCTTGCATTGCAGGGGGGTGGACTAAATGACTCTTGAGTTCCCTTACAACTCTACGAGTCTACGAAGGCTTATTGAGATGCTTTAGGGTGTAGAAGAGGTTGGAAGGGCTCCTTCTGCCAACTTCAGTTCCATGAGTGCTGCTCAGGAGCCAAGCCTTTTTGTCCTTACATCCACCTGGAGTCTGGCATACAAGGCTGGACCATCCAATATCAGGCTCAGGATTAACCCTTTCAGCATCACTCACTCACTCACACAAACACAAACACACAGTAACTGGTAGCTATTTAGTTATGTCAAAAGTGGCTATCCTGAAGAAGAAGAGGAGTTTGGATTTGATATCCCGCTTTATCACTACCCTAAGGTAAAGGTAAAGGTACCCCTGCCCGTACGGGCCAGTCTTGACAGACTCTAGGGTTGTGCGCCCATCTCACTTAAGAGGCCGGGGGCCAGCGCTGTCCGGAGACACTTTCCGGGTCACGTGGCCAGCGTGACAAAGCTGCATCTGGTGAGCCAGAGCCGCACATGGAAACGCCGTTTACCTTCCCGCCAGTAAGCGGTCCCTATTTATCTACTTGCACCTGGGGGTGCTTTTGAACTGCTAGGTTGGCAGGCGCTGGGACCGAACAACGGGAGCGCACCCCGCCACGGGGATTCGAACCGCCGACCTTTCGATCGGCAAGCCCTAGGCGCTGAGGCTTTTACCCACAGCGCCACCCGCGTCCCAACTACCCTAAGGAGTCTCAAAGCGGCTAACAATCTCCTTTCCCTTCCTCCCCCACAACAAACACTCTGTGAGGTGAGTGAGGCTGAGAGACTTCAGAGAAGTGTGACTAGCCCAAGGCCACCCAGCAGCTGCATGTGGAGGAGCGGGGAAGCGAACCTGGTTCACCAGATTACGAGTCCACTGCTCTTAACCACTACACCACACTGGCTCTCCAGATATTTTTGGAGTCCAAATCCCTTCAGCCTTAGTCAGCATGGATGGTCATCCCATCAGGGATGATGGGAGTTTTAGTTCTACAACATTTGAAGGGGCACAGGTTAGCCACCACCACCACTGACTTATATAGAGGAAAACAAACTGTTGTTTGCACTCCAAGACAGTATTAGGAAGAAGGCTACACTTTCCACCCTCCTCCAGAGTACCCCAGTGTCTGGCAATTGTCTTCCTGGTGCTTTTAAATGTATTCTATTTAATGCCATAATTATTTTCACTATACACTTTTGCTACAATTTCTAGCTTTAAAAAAAACACACACAAAGTTAGAAAAGATCTATAATAAGCAGCTGTTGCCAGAATAATAAAATTTGGAAATTAAAGTGTATTGATTGAGAGGGAGCTGCAATTTCCCTGCCCCAATGTGTACAGTAATGCGCTTTATTGATTGCCCAAGTGGATAAACATAATTCTCGATTACTTGTATCCACCCACCCCAATTTAAAAAGAGGATTACTCAACAAAATGTTTGCAAGTCATTTTACACATCTTACCCAATAGTAGTCCAACTTATACGGAAAATTCTTCAAATTGTACTACTGTAACTCAAAGTCTAGATTCTAAGCAAAGGTGTTTTTATTAGTATTTTACCATTTCTAAGTGGATTTTCAAACCCCTTTTTAAAAAAACAGTGAGCTTTTAAGGAAATACTAGAATAACTTAATAAGATTTTAGACTATCTTTGCTGTCAGCTCACTAACAGTGTGTTTGCAGTGTTAAAGCTATGAAATCCCTCCCTCATGAATATTTCTATTTGTGGGAATGTCAGATGCCCAAGAGAGGCAAACAGGAAACTGTCTTATATCAAGTCAGACTATTGGTCCATCTAAGTGAGGATTACCGTATTTTTTGCACCATAACACTCACTTTTTTCCTCCTAGAAAGTAAGGGGAAATGTCTGTGCATGTTATGGAGCGAATGCCTACAGATGGTGGGGGGATCTGCTGCAGTTGTGAGCAGAGGATCCATGGTTCCCCTTCCTTCCCTCCTCCGTGACTCGCTTTGAAACAGCAAAGCGGGAGAAGAGCCGCTGAGTGGGGAGGAGAGAGGGACAGAGAGCCTGCTTGCTTTAAAGGAGCAAAGCAGGAGAGGCGAGGAGCCTTCTCCTCTTATACCCCTCTTCTGCATTATTAACAGCATCCTTCTCCACCCACCCCACACATGTTCCTTGTCCCTTGAGTGCTTTTCCTTCCCTCTCCACTTAAATCGTGGTTACAAAGCACGGATCCACATGGATCCTCAGGATTTTTGCACTGGGTCACCCCAAATTCACCATCAGATCACATAGCAAGTCCATGGCTACAGCTTGCACCAAAAAAACCAAGCACCCACTGTTGCCTGGGGCCACAGTGGTGCAAAAACGTGGTTACAAAGCATGGATCCCCATGGATCCTCAGGATTTTCGCATTGGGCTACCCCAAACTCACCGTCAGATCACATGTCTGTGGCCACAGCATGAACCACAAAAATCATACATCTGCTGTTTCATTTAGAATATTTTTTTTCTTGTTTTCCTCCTCTAAAAACTATGTGTGTGTTATGGTCGGGTGCGTGTTATAGAGCGAAAAATACGGTATCTACTCTGATTGGCAATTACATTACAGAGGGGCCTCTCTCAGCTGTTGAGGATTAAACCTGGGACCTTCTGCCGAAGGTGAACCGGGGACGCCCAGCACATCAACTGGGAGAATAGCTGACACCCCCCTGTGACCCAAATTGAGCTGGGAGCGAGAGTACCTGGCCGACTGCCCAGCAGCGCTCCAGGGCCAGTAAAAACCCCGGAGCCGATGCAGGGAGAAGGAGGAGAGAAGAAGGAGAAGAGAGAAAGAAGAACAAGAAAAAAGAGGGAGCCCTGACCTTGCTGCGCTGCCGCTGCCTCTGAGGAGGAGAGGTAGGAGAGCACCGGGAGGGCAAGGACATGTGGACGAGCCCAGGTCCGAGTCAAGCCTACTCCACAGTGGCTAGCGCTCAAAGAGAGCAGGCCAGGGCCCAGAGGAAGACTGTGCGACAGAGGAGACCACAGAAGATAAGATATTACTTATTTTAAAAAATAAATAAATTGTTTTTTTAATAACTTTTTTCCCCTTAAAAAAAAAAAGTGTCCCCGGATTCTTTGAAAGAAAAAATTCTGGTAACCTTATTCTAATAGGAATTCATTCTTTCGGAGGTGGATTAAGGGCATGTGTGACCATTCCGCCATACTGGGTGCTGAGTCTAGGAGGCACTGCAGGGAATTGCAGCCATGACATAATGACTTGCGTGGAATGGAAGGCGAGAGGTGGGGGCACCAAATTCTGCCCTCATAAAGGGTGCCGCTGAGGTTTTTTTAAAATGAAATTTTATTAAGAGTTTGCATAATACAATAAAAAAGAAACTTGAGAAAAGGGAAAGAAAAAGAGAAATCAAAGTCCTCTCTCACAGGTATATCTTAACTTTTGTCCCAGGCAGAAAAAGCTGAGCCCTCCAAGCTCTTAACTAGCAGATTCCCTTTCTTCCCCCAGTCTCCCACCTTGAGAGATTTCCCCTTCCCTGCCTCTCACACATCCCTTAATCTGTATGCAATTCCATCCTTAAAGCAGAATAGAGGGCTACAACAGCAGCAACAACAGAAAAGGAATCAAAACAGAAGCAAGAGCAAAAGGAGCGGAGAGATATAAGGAAAAGATAAGAATAAAAAGGACTTCCACCTACCTGTCTGTCAATTGTAAATACAAGATTTCTTCAAAGTATTTGAAATGGTATCCAGCTGTTTCTCCTTCTGCTAGGTAATATTTTTCTAATCTTCAATTCACAGCATCTCAGGTTTGTTGTCCTCCCACACAAAAAGTCTAAAAGAGGTCATTTGAATACTGTAATTGATAAAGGTCAACCATAGTTTTCCTCTAGTCCAACATAACAGTTTTGCCTCTATTATTGAGAAACAATACATCCTTGATTTTTGTTCCCTCGGGAGTCTTTTTGCTGTGTTTATATACTGAGATGGTAAACCATAATTATTCATTTGTTGTTTACCTAATCAGATATGGAGAAGAATGACTAACTACTGCTATCATAAGCCTTCTTCAGTCTAGCCCAGGGGTGGGGAACCTCTGACCCATATGTCTAATTCAGTCTGCCTGGCCTTCCTATCTATCGGGGAAGGCTGTGGTACCTATTCAACTATGCCCACCTGCTCTGTGATGTCATATGTGACATCATATGTAGGGTAGGTAATGAATGAGCTGGCTCAGCTAAGGAGGGGGTTTGAAAGCACTGCCTATCAGCTGAACAGTGGTGCCTGCAAAGCCCTCCCCAAAGTGCTTAGGAAGCCTCCTAGGGGGCCAAACCTGTCATTGGTAATGTCATGTGATTGGCAGGTGGGCAGTCCCACCCACCTGTCAATGGGTGGGGGAGAGACCCATTGGCCAGATTCAGCTCCCCACCCTAGATCTAGCTTAGCATCTTGTCTTGAGAGCCAGTGTGGTGTAGTGGTTAAGAGTGGTTGACTCGTAATCTGGTGAACCGGGTTCGCTTCCCCGCTCCTCCACATGCAGCTGCTGGGTGACCTTGGGCCAGTCACACTTCTCTGAAGTCTCGCAGCCTCACTCACCTCACAGAGTGTTTGTTGTGGGGGAGGAAGGGAAAGGAGACTCCTCAGAGTAGTAATAAAGCAGGATATCAAATCCAAACTCCTCCTCCTTCTTCAACAATGAAGGATACTGAATTCTGCAGAAAAATTGGATTAAATGCACAGAAAAGCTATATGGTCTTTTTTTTTACCTGTAAAACATCTACCCTGGGCCCAGGGCTGAGTATTTGACAAACAGTAATGACTCCTTTCCCTTATTCTATACCATTTTCACACTTCCATATCCTTCTTTGCTGCCTTCTTTCTGTGCTAAGAAGTCTCATGCATCTGTAATCATTTTGGTTACCCTTCTATGCACATTTTCAATTTGTGATATCCTTCTTAAGAAGAGAAAAACAGATCTGCAAATTAGTATTCAAGATGGGCATTCCTCTTTGATTTATACCAGTGGCATTATGATATTTTCTGCATTATTTTTTTCCACTTCATTTGCAATACTTGAATTCAGCTCCCTCGTCTTTTAGATAGATGCAGCACATTGAACTGATGCTTCAAGGAGCTTTTCTCATGGTGACTTACACTGTAAATCTTTAAAATAAAACAAAAACTGTGCAACAGGTAGGTTGCAATCCTGAAGACAGTCTTCTCGCTGTCATTGGGAGTCCCAAAGATTTCTAAGGAATTTAGGCTGCAATCCTATTTACAGTTACCTGGGAGTAACTCCCACTGAATCTAGTGAGTCTTACTTCTGAGTAAACAAGTGTAGTGTTGTGGTTCTCTGCACAGGGTTGTTCTGAGTGCAGAATCACAGTCCAAAGGTCAGTTCACACGTGACAACATTACCTCCGTCATTCAGGGAGGACTCATGTGGGGAAAAGTCACCACAAATTAACATTCACTATGGTGTCACCTAAGACAAAATGCTTCTTAGTGGAACCACCACTTCACATATTCTTTGTAAGCCATTGAGTGCTTGAGTGACCAAGTGGTTGACATACCTGTGCAAATTGGTTCTTAGCCTCTACAGTGGTACCTCTGGATACGAACTTAATTCATTCTGGATGTCATTCTTAACCTGAAACTATTCTTAACCTGAGGTACCACTTTAGCTAATGGGGCCTCCCGCTGCCGCCGTGCAATTTCTGTTCTGATCCTGAGGTAAAATTCTTAACCCGAGGTACTGCTTCCGGGTTAGCAGAGTCTGTAACCCAAAGTGTTTCTAACCCAAGGTGTTTGTAACCTGAGGTACCACTGTAATGTGATGCTGCATATATATTTTTACCAAAACAAGGTATGTTATCAGTCATTTTATTTTCCTGATTATTTCACCTGGTGTGAAAACAGCCATCCAGCAGGAGGCTAATGAGACTGGAAAATGTTCAATCTATCACTAGACAAGATTTGAAAATAGTCCAGTTTCCCAAATTCAGTGACATAGCTTTTAGGGAGTTAACCAATGCATTTGTCTGGGATTTTGGAAGACAAGTTGATTTGGGTATGACATGGAGTCCTGGGACATTGCATGAGTTGCATACCATACTGGCATCTCTATGTCCAGTGACTGAAACCCTGGAGAGCTGTACTAGTCAGTTTAGATCAGGAATGGGCCTCAGGACTGCAATGTCCACTTTGAGATTGATGTTTTTTCATACTAGAACTCCGGTATCTGTCTGCTGGTGCAAAGGAATTGAGAAATACTTGAGGCCAGGAATTCATTATGTTTCAGAACTGCCATCCCAGAACAGCAGCAGCAGCAACCACCACCACCACCACCTCCTCCTCCTGGCTATGCCATCCCAGCTTTTTCATTTCAACAGAATCATTTGGAGGTTGATTATAATCCTCTGGTTGCCCACTTATAATAACTGAGAATCGGAAATCCTTGTAAATCTACTTCAAAGTACCCAGAGATTTTTCTGCTTTTCCCTTTTGCCCACAATACTATTCACCAGTGGTTCCCAATTATTTATAGACCTCCTGTTTTTGAAAAGCCTCCTGCTTTTGAAAAAAATGATATCACTATGGTAGTTTTTGTTATGTGAATGGGGCCATGGACTCCTGTGTGGGTTACACTGGCTCCCTGGCAGACCAGCAATTGGGAACCATAGCTGTACAAAATACTGGGTTAAGGTGGACTAATGGAAGGCAGCTTCCTATGGTCTCCATTTAATTTGCAGGTGTCCATATTAAGCACCTAGGTGTCCTGGGAAAATAATATTTCTCATGGTTCCTGGCACTTGAGTCAGTGTCAATGCAGTTCGGAGCACTAGGCAGGCAGGCTCATATACAAGGAATTCCAATTTGACCCAGAGAAGAACACTGTAAGCAAATAACATCATTTTCCTGCAGGGATTCTGGAATTTATTGTCCCAATCCCATCCCTAACCGGAAAGGAGTCTGGGAATACCTGCTGCCATCTCCTGCTGCTACATTGGGAGAATGGGTGAGGGCGTTGTGGAAGAAAATCTGTGAGTTCCTTTGAACCTTTTGGAACTGCCCGATTTGGGAGCTCACAAAAAGCTTGAGCTTTTGTGGAAGCAGTGAAAGGCAGGGGAAACGGCAAGAGGATACAGCCCTCAGTTGTTAATTGTCATAGAATATGGATGTTTAAATTCACTCAATGAAGTGCTATTTCTTTCAAAGCTGTACTCGCATGATTACTAAGATCCTTTCTCTTCAGCCGAGTTGTTTCCCCCCCCTTTAAATCGAATCTCTTCCATGAAACTGTATAAATATTAATCTGGTGTTAAAAGAAGAAGCTGTCAGTGCTTATCAGTCCAATTTCTGCCTTCAGCTTGCCTGGTTATTATAATAGCGTCACTCTGTTTGAATTGTTACAATGAGAACATTTTCGCTTTTCATTTCCCAGTGTTGACTGTCTTGAAGTGAGTTTGATAAAGGTTCGCCCCGTAAAAATGTGAGAAGAGAAGAGACTGCTTGGGAAAGCAACTGGCACGTACGTTTCATGTGAATATTCAAAACTGGTAGACTGTCAGAATTCACACAGAATTCATTCACGTTTTGTGAATGCCCACAGGCCTAAAGACACATCAGCAAACGCTGACCATCACCTCAATTTGATTGTCAATGCACAGCACTGACCTGTTGGGTGGGGTGGGATGAAGCCCTGGAGCAGGCATCCCCAAACTCGGCCCTCCAGATGTTTTGGGACTACAACTCCCATCATCCCTACAGGACCAGTGGTCAGGGATTATGGGAATTGTAGTCCCAAAACTTCTGGAGGGCCGAGTTTGGGGATGCTTGCCCTGGAGTCTTCATCCCAATACTGATGTCACTGCAGGTTACCTGGACAGGGCTGGCTAATTGAGAGGCTAGGGCTGCACAGGCATACCAGACAACACTACCACATCCCAGCCCTCTCCTGGGAACCAGGAATTACATCAGTGCTGGGCAGGTGACTCTGCTCCACCATATGGGCTACATTGGGTTCATGTGAGCATTTTCCTTCCTGGAGCCATCACTTAGAACACAAGGTTGGAACTAAGAAACAGGATCATTAGCTGTTGCTCAGTGGGAATGCTTCTGATTTACATGGTGAAGGTCCCAGTTTTAAACCCTGAGATCTCCAGGTAGGCATGGAGTGATCCTAGTCTGAAATCCTGCAGAGCTCCTGTAAGCTACTGTAGACTATAAGTATCTACATGGTGCTTAGAGAATAACTTGCACCTAAATATTAGTAAGACAAAGGAGATGGTGTTGGACTTCCGGAGGAAGAGAGGGGAACCTGCCCCGTTGTATATTGGGGGGGGGGGACTGTGTGGAGAGAGTCTCCTCCTTTAATTTCCTGGGAGTTTACCTTAGTGAGGACTTCACTTGGAAAATCAACATAACTCAGGTGGTCAGAAAGGCCCAACAGAGACTCCATTTCCTCAGGGTCTTGCGAAAGAATAATGTTAAACAACAATTGATGAACTCCTTTTACCGGTCCACAATAGAAAGTGTCCTTTCATATTGTATTACAGTGTGGTATGTAGGCTTGACAGCCATGGACAGAAAGTCTCTATCATGGGCTGTCCCTTGAGTCCGCTAGATGACATCACAAGGGATCATTGCCTTAGGAGAGCGAGAAAAATTCTCAGGTGTGACTCATACTCTGGACAGCACCTCTTTAATCTTCTACCCTCAGGCAGGAGATATAGAAATATAATCAGTCATACCAACAGGCTAAAAAACAACTTCTATCCGTGGGCTGTTAGGCAGTTGAATGGAAAATAACATAGCACAACTGACTTGCGAGGTGGTGTGTTGTGCGATAAGCACACAGAGTGCAATGAGATTGAGTGTTTGGGGGGGAGGCTCAGTTAATTTCATTGTACACAGGTTGTACATTGACAATAAAGTTGTTGTTGTTGTTGTTGTTGTTACAATACTGAACTCAATGGCCAATGGTCTAATTTAGTTTACAGCAGCTTCCAAGGTACCTTTTCATAGGGTCATAGAACTGTAGAGTTGGAAGGGACCCTGAAAACCATCTAGTCCAAACCCCTGCAATGCTGTAATATGCAGTTTTCCCATACCGGGCTCGAACCTGCAACCTTGGCATTATCAGCACCATACTCTAACCAACTGAACTAAGATGACTCACTTCTTCTTGAATGGAACAGCTCCATCTCCTGGTATTGCAAGGCAAACTGCTTTTGGAACTAAGCAGATTTTTTTAAAAATGTGGTTTGTGAAATAACAACGGGGGCCATTAAAAAAAAATAATAATTTAGTTAGCACAAATCCCTTGCATGAGCCTGCCCAGGCAACCTTTTGTTTTTCTAGTTGATGGGGTAAAGCTCTACAAGTGGTCTGAACTAGCACCACCATTGTCTTTTGGATTTTTTAAAACTGATGGAGAAAGGGCCGGAAAGGAATTTTCCTACATTGGCAGGTTTTGCCTTCCCTGTAGCAAAATGTAACAACTTTGGTGGTTTCAGGCCTTGGGTGGAATCCTTTAGTCTTTCTTCCCTAAAATGGGTGGGGGCGTGAAGCGGTGACCCACGCCCCCCCCCCCCCAGCAGCAATCCCAGGGTTCCCCATTAAAGGGGTTGTTCAGAGGGGAGTCATTGGCCATATGCCGAGAGGCTGACATTGGTCTCCCCCCGTGTTGCAGCAAATTGGGGGGGGGGGCAGGCTCTCTGCTTCAACAGACATTCTCCAGAGCCAGTCCAATCCCCACTCAATCTGGATAACTGATGTCTCCCAGATCCCTGGCTGGGGACTGGGAGGGATAAATGCCCAAGGCCTAAGCCAAGGTCTCCCCACATATGAATCTTAAATAAAGTTATGGCCAGTTTTAATCCCGTAACACAGTGCCGTGTGTCTTTATTCCATGCGGGAGCCGGCCTTGGATTGAGGGGGTCTCTGCCTGTACGCACAAAGTAAGTGAGCGGTTGTGAGGTCTCATGAATCATCAGGATCAGAGGGCAAAGGTGTCCCCCTACAGCCTCATCCTACATGCTTTCCCCCTTCATGTTATCAACCAGATGAGCAATTGTGTTTGTGTGTGCACATGCGACATAATCAAAGGTGAATTGCTGTGCAAGGAACAAACAGGTAAGCCCTACCTGATTTGGGAGAAGGGTGCTTTATCTATTAAAGACTGCAAATGTTCACATTTGCTAAATGAACCTCATGCAGAATATAAAGAAAAAGGAGAAGCTATATTATGCAAAGGTATTTTTAAAGTAATATGAGAAGGAAATCTAACCTCCTCAAAGGCATTTGTTTAATGAGATGACTCTTCGATTCAGCGAGGAATCTGGATTCAAGTCATTAGAAACGGCTAACTGTGACACATATGGGTTTCACTGGGCCTATCTGGTTCAGCTCTGCTTGAAACCAAATGAACAGAAAGCATCCCCTGACAAACCAAAAGTAATTTAAGCATGTGTTTTTAACTTTGAGCTGCACTCCAGTGAATAAGGCTATTAATGCACTTGCCGGAATTGTCTGAGGGTACATTATGCAGAGAGGGCCACTCTGGGTTTCAGTTATGCAAGCACATAAATAATCAAGCCCCTTGGGATATTTTAGCGGCAAGGATGTATAATAGATATTACAGTGACAGATTTGTCCTTACTCATATTGCATTACTGGTATCCCAGTATTATGCGCTGAGTTGCCCTACCCATCAAGGCCCCATCCGTCTTTCATCTTAACAACTCTGCACCTCTTTAAATCCAGGGATATTGCATGGTTTATGCTGATATTATGCAAAGTGAAACTGTTTAAAAGCTTATTAATAAAAGTTGTGTGGTAGTGCAGTCCCTAGCTCTGTCCAAGCATCCACATCAGTTTGTTAAAATAAAAATTCAAAATCTCAGTACTCTGCACACTAAAGGATAGGATTTCTGTCTTACTTTCCATGCAAACGCCTATATCTCATTGTCAGGGCATATCAGCTACTAACTTTGAAGAAATCTATCTTATTTATTGCAATCCTAAACTCCCCAGTTCCAACAGTATAGTCATTAAAAAAAAAAAATAGCAAGGGGAAATGAAAAGATTGTGCTCCCTTGAAAATGTCCTCTTATAAAACAATAACTTGAAAAAACAGAAACAATATGCTAGCTATTGATAGCATCAATTCATATGATTGTATTTCAGTTTTATCACGTGAGCATGTAGAAGGGACACCTTTATAGGAGTAACTGAAGAAGAAGGCTTTTCAGCTCAGGAAAAGTATGGGCAGTCAGGACAGGTACGGCTACCCAGGTGAGCATCCTTGAGACCTTTGGGATGATGGGAAATTCCTGAGGCCTGCTGTCCAGGGCTCTTACACCCATGGGCAGGATTCATATCCCTTTGTGGGTTAACCTGCTTCACTTGCCCGGGCCAGAGAGGGCCTAGTTTCCAACCTTTAGAACTGAGAACTGCAGCTACTCCCCCTTCCCAGGGGTATGCTCACTTGAAGGGAATTAAAGGTAAAGGTAAAGGTAAAGGACTCCTGACAGTAAAGTCCAGTTGCAGACAACTCTGGGGTTGCGGTGCTCATCTTGCTTTACAGGTTGAGGGAGCCTGCGTTTGTCCACAGACAGTTTTTTCGGGTCATGTGGCCAGCATGACTAAGCCACTTCTGGCACAACAGAACACCGAAATCAGAGCAGCGCACAGAAACACTGTTTACCTTCCCGCCGGAGAGGTACCTATTTATCTACTTGCACTTTGACGTGCTTTCAAACTGCTAGGTTGGCAGGAGCTGGGACCGAGCAACAGGAGCTCACCCCATCGTGGGGATTCGAACCGCCGACTTTCTGATTGGCAAGTCCTAGGCTCTGTGGTTTAACCCACAGCACCACCCGCGTCCCCATATCTGCTCATACGAGCACGCAAACAGCAGAGAAAATGAAAGCTGAGCTGTTGGAAGTATGTAGCATCACCTTTTATTGCTGTACATCAAATCAAAACAAATCATAATAAAGACTATAACAACAGTGCGAGGAGCAGCTCACACAGACATCTTGTCTGTCCGGGAGACAGAACAAAGAGACGAAAAACAAAAGCACAAAGAATGGAAGTTCTGTGTCTGAGTTTCTGTTCTCACACTTTCCAGAAGTGTGGAATGTAAATAAGGATCACATGATCCAGCAATGGGAGAGAGTGAAAATATTAACACTCTGCTTTCTTTTTAGTGTTTACTGAACAGGTTCCTCTTTCCAGAAGCCTTTTAAAGTAGATATCTCCCACAGCATCTATATTGGAGTTGGTTTTAGATGTTTCTAGATGGTTTAAGATATATTTTAATTCTTTGATCATTTGTGCATTTGCCAACCTGGACTACTTTGGGAGGAAGGGCAGGGAAACAAACAAACAAACAAATAAACAAATAAATAAACAAATGTATTTACAGGGAGGAAATCAGACAGCGCAGAAACGTTTAACTTGGCAGTTAACTTTAAAGGTAAAAGGTAAAGGTACCCCTGCCTGTACGGGCCAGTCTTGCCAGACTCTAGGGTTGTGCGCTCATCTCACTCTATAGGCCGGGAGCCAGCGCTGTCCGCAGACACTTCCGGGTCACGTGGCCAGCGTGACAAGCTGCATCTGACGAGCCAGCGCAGCACATGGAACGCCGTTTACCTTCCCGCTAGTAAGCAGTCCCTATTTATCTACTTGCACCCGGGGGTGCTTTCGAACTGCTAGGTTGGCAGGCGCTGAGACCGAGCGACGGGAGCGCATCCCGCTGCGGGGATTCGAACCACCGACCTTTCCATCGGCAAGTCCTAGGCACTGAGGCTTTTACCCACAGCGCCACCCGCGTCCCTTTAACTTTACCAGTGTGTAATTCCCTTAGGGACATGGGTGGCACTGTGGTCTAAACCAGTGAGCCTCTTGGGCTTGCCGATCAGAAGGTCAGTGGTTCGAATCCCCGCGATGGTTCGAAGGCACCTCAAAGTGCAAGTAGATAAATAGGTACCGCTTGATTTGATGTACAGCAATAAATAGTGATGCTACATACTTCCAACAGCTCAGCTTTCATTTTCTCTGCTGTTTGCATGCTTGTATGAGCAGATATGGGGACGTGGGTGGTGCTGTGGGTTAAACCACAGAGCCTAGGACTTGCCAATCAGAAAGTCGGCGGTTTGAATCCCCAGGATGGGGTGAGCTCCCGTTGCTTGGTCCCTGCTCCTGCCAACCTAGCAGTTCAAAAGCACCTCAAAGTGCAAGTAGATAAATAGGTACCGCTCCAGTGGGAAGGTAAACGGTGTTTCCGTGTGTTGCTCTGGTTTGCCAGAAGCAGCATAGTCATACTGGCCACATGACCTGGAAGCTGTACGCCGGCTCCCTTGGCCAGTAAAGCGAGATGAGCGCCGCAACCCCAGAGTCGGTCACGACTGGACCTAATGGTCAGTGGTCCCTTTACCTTTACCTTTTGAGCAGATATGAGTCACTGAGATACAGAACTTCTGCCGAACACTTCATGAGTGCCCTGTTACTGGAGGGGGAGGGCTCCATACAGAAATGGAACCTTTCTAATATTTAATTGGAGGGAATTCCATTATGGGGGGGGGGGGCGCCACTACACCCAAGGATTGATGCCTATATTGTATAGCACAGACTTTGTTTATAAGACAGTATCTACTAGAGACCCTCACCAGCAGAGAGCAGTGATCAGTTCGGATTATAAGGGGTGAGTTGATTTTTCAGGTATCACAGGTAAATTAAATAAGTGCCCCCAGATCAACCCAACCACGTTCTCTTTCGTTCTTAGTCCTTCTTTAGGTTGCAAATGATTAAGCAGTCCTAAACCAGTCTCTGCTGTGGTCAAATTCACATCCCCCAAGAGAATGTATTTTCCTAAATGTGGGGAGGGAGCTGGGAGATTGACCATGAATCTTACAATGTCACATGCAATTTGTCCCTTATCTGTACTAAGGCGGAACCAGTTCAGTCTCGGTGAAAAGCATGTTTCAGGAGGGTGAAAAGTTTTCCAATGCTCTCTGAACCAAAAGAGCAACAGACTTTGCTGGATTCTTGCCCTGAAACACAAAAGTTTTAGAAGCTGCAATAGCAAACCTTGTATTATATTCATTTATGTATTAGGGACTTCCCTTGAAAATATCTAAGGAGAACATACACTATATCCAAGTTTGAACAAGAGTATATCTGGGGCCTTCACTTGAGGTTATGACAAATGTCTAAGGCAATTGGAAATTATAATGAATTGATATATGTACAATATGCAAAAGTTTTTGTAGTTTGTTTCCAATGATTTGCGAAACAACCACTAACTATCATAGTCTAGATCTCAAGCAGAGAGAAGAATATCTCCTACACAAAGGAATAATAAAATAGCTGCCCTTTCTATTTAGAAAGAAAAACAAACAACAACCTACATGTTCATAAGTGGCTTTGCACTGAAGGGAAAGTACTTCAGCTAGCAAACTACTTTCACTTCTCGAATTGGTGTTATTTTTCTCCACACTTAAAGAAGCCTAAAAAGTCCAGATGTCAGTGGGGTTGATGTTTTCCTAGCTGAGATTTGCTTAATCTTCTTTAACCTTCAATTCTCTCTGTTTCAAAGTTCTCCAGGCAATTCACAACTTAATTGACCATGATCAATAGGGAAAAGTGAATGAGTGCCATGAAGAAGAGCTAGGATCATGAGTCGGAACAAAAAATATCGCACAGGAAAAACACTTACAGCTATTCTAGTCTATTTTCTTCTAATTTTCTTCTAGCACTAGACATTTGTTCTAAATCAGCAGCACACTCGGATTCCCTGTTAACACTTGCGTCACTTTGAGGAGAGCAGCACCGCCATACATCAATGTGCTTGTATCAAAGAGCTACCACAGATTAATGATCACACATGGAGTTTGCAATCATAAAAAAATAATGTTTCAGCAGAGACAGTTTACAGTCTCAGCAGCCTCAAATATGTTAGAGTGATATGTCAGAGGGTTTCAGTAACTTTGGCTTTTGGTTTTTGTGGAAAAGCTGACCAAACTATTAGTTGTGATGCAAAATTCTTCTGGATACCAGTTGCTGGGTATCACAAATGTGGTGCACTTGTGGGCTTGAGGCATCTTGTTACCCTCTTGTTACCCTCTGATGCTAAACTAGGGTTCTACCAGAGGGCAGAAGTTCTTTGGGGCTTCAGGCAAGACAAATTAAGCACACCAGGTTTTTTGTTTTTTAAAAAAGGTAAAGGACCCCTGACAGTTAAGCCCAGTCGTGAACGACTCTCGGGTTGTGGTGCTCATCTCGCTTTACTGGCTGAGAGAGTCGACGTTTTGTCCACAGACAGTATTTTTGGCTCATGTGGCCAGCATGACTAAGCCGCTTCTGGTGAAACCAGAGCAGCACACGGAAATGCCATTTACCTTCCCGCTGGAGTGGTACCTATTTATCTACCTGCATTTTTGGTGTGCTTTTGAACTGCTAGGTTGGCAGGAGCAGGGACCGAGCAATGGGAGCTCACCCCATCACGGGGATTCGAACCGCTGACCTTCTGATTGGCAAGCCCTAGGCTCTGTGGTTTAGACCACGGCGCCACCCGCTTCCCTGATGCAACAGGTACTGTAGCGTAAAAGGAATGTTAGGAATCAGGATGCAAGTGCTGTTGATATAACATGGGAAACAAATGCCACCAACTGCATGTCTGAATGCAGCCATACAGAAATCTCTTGTTGCCTCAAGTATTATATTGTTCAAATACAGTTTTAAACTTGGACAACAAACCACAAAAAAATAAATATATATGCTTCAGCCACTTCTACACATGCATAGCAAGTGGGCAGTGTTGACACTATCATGACACTCCACAGTTCTGAAATGTTTCATCTGTAGATGGCCTGTAGTACATTCTTTAAAGCCTTTAGCATGTTGTCAATGTTACCTGTCAGATTAATGGTAGTAAAACAGAACTGTTGGCTCACTGGCAGCAAACGCTGTGTGGAATCGAAAACGGATTATTAGTTAAGTTGCAATGATAGCCCCCACCCTCCTTTCATCAATTTCCAGCTTAGCTTGATAATTCCATTCCCATGTAGACAAACTCATGGTACCTGGGACTTTATGCGGAAGTCGTGGTTCCCTGCAGCCCCTCATTTTTCTTTTGCCTGCCAAATCAGGAAAGGATTTTTCCTCCCCTCAGTACGAGACGTTTATTTGTAACAAACCAACCAAACAACAACCCTGAAGTGATTGATAGCTTTGGACTTTGAGAACTGTTGGGTTGCATGTCTAAATGTTATACCTGACTTAGGGGCAATTGTTTTGTTTATGCATTATAAATATAATGTAAGTTTATATATTTCTTGGCAGCGGGCAGCAAAAAAGAGTGCTACCCAGTTCCAGGTGCAAAAAAGCTCAGTAGCATTTCCTTAGTTTTATAAGGACAGATACATTTCACATAGAAGCAAATTTCAAAAGGCCAGTTAATTAGTTTATTTAGGGTGTAAAGCTGCATGTATGTCCTTCGTATGAAACTCTAATGAGCTCAGTGGGATTCAGTGGAGTGTAAGCATGCATAGGATTCCACTGTAAATACCAATCATGAAAACACATTCCAGCAAGGCATTAGAAGAAGAGTTTGGATTTGATATCCCGCCTTTCACTCCCCTTCAGGAGTCTCAAAGCGGCTAACATTCTCCTTTCCCTTCCTCCCCCACAACAAACACTCTGTGAGGTGAGTGAGGCTGAGAGACTTCAAAGAAGTGTGACTGGCCCAAGGTCACCCAGCAGTTGCGTGTGGAGGAGCGGAGACGCGAACCTGGTTACCCAGATTACGTGACTACCGCTCTTAACCACTACACCACACTAGTTTGGGATGAAGAAACCTTTTCACCCTGAGGGCCACCTTCCCTTCTGAGCAACCTTCTAAAATGTGCATGAGAACAGTAGGCAGAAGCGGGCAAAGTGATTGATGTAAAATTTACATTTTTAGAATAGGCTAGTTTACACACACACACACACACACACACACACACACACACTTGCTTCTCTCTCTATCCTCTAACCAGGCAACCAAAAGGCATAAGCAGAGTTCAATGACACATTAAAGGTAAAGGGACCCCCTGACCATTAGGTCCAGTTGTGGGCGACTCTGGGGTTGCGGCGCTCATCTCGCTTTATTGGCCGAAGGAGCCAGCATACAGCTTCCGGGTCATGTGGCCAGCATGACTAACCCGCTTCTGGCGAACCAGAGCAGCGCACAGAAATGCCGTTTACCTTCCCGCCGGAGCGGTACCTATTTATCTACTTGCACTTTGACGTGCTTTCAAACTGCTAGGTTGGCAGGAGCAGGGACCGAGCAACGGGAGCTCGCCCCGTCACGGGGATTCGAACCGCCAACCTTCTGATCGGCAAGTCCTAGGCTCAGTGGTTTAACTCACAGCGCCACCCGCGTCCCTAACATTACATTACATTAATGTAATGATACATTACAGTCAGCCAAAAATACAATGTGCAAAGCACAGCCTGTGTTGGGTGTGGGCTGGGAAGAAGGGACTATCTCTAGGAGCCAGATAGAGAAGCCTAGTGGGCTTAATTTGGCCCCCGGACCTGAAGCTCCCCACCCCTGTATTAGGACCACAAGATAGTTTACAATCCGGCTGACCTGAGTCATATTAAGATCTTATTAATATTAAACCTTGCCAGGGATTTCCTCTGGGTTTTCTGAGGGTTGTTGTCTGTTCTAATTCAGTAGTATACAGTAGGTTTCCCCTGGGGAAACCCAGCAGTTCCTCAAGCTTTTTGAAATCAGTCGCCTTAAAGTTGAGAGTGCATGTCCAACTACCCTCGCCTTTTCCTTGCTATCATAAATCCCAATAGGACATGAGCACTTGATCCCAAGTTTCCCAGTATTTCTACTTCATCGATCAGTTCCTCTCTGTTGGTGAGGACCAGATCCAAGATAGACAACCCCTTGTTGCTTCTTCCACCTTCTGGGAAATGAAATTGTCAGCGAGGCAACTGAGGAATTTGTTGAACCTTACATTTGTGGCATTTGTGGCCCAGAATCGGTGAGGTCATGAAATGAATCTTGCAGCTCCAGTGACATAGCATGTTTCTTGGAAGTCCTGTTTCTGTGTGTTATTGTCACAGTCCAGGTTACAATAGTCCTGGCTTGGTACGTCAGGTCCAGGGTAGAGGTTGGGAAGCAGGAATCAGCAGTCCAGGGGTCAGGAAGCCAAGAGTCCACGAATCAGGAAACCAGGAGTCAGGAAGCCAAGAGTCTAAGGGTTAGGAAACCAGGAAGCTAAGGGTCCAAGAGTCAGGATACCAGGATACCAGGAGTCAGGAAGCCGAAGCACAGCTAGGCGAGTAGTGTGTTGCTGTGGCAAAGAGCCAGAGGGACATGCTGGTCTTATATACCCCTCCCGGCCCTGGCCACCAGGTGCTCCGAGTCTTCTGCCAAGCCTCACCTGTCCAGGTCAAACTCAGGAAGGCCCCAGTCCTGTGAGGCCCTACCAGTCACAGGGCCCGGCTCCTGCATGCACTGGCAGTCGTGTTCCTCCAGGGCAGCCTTCCTCAAACTGTGGGTCCCCAGATGTTGTTGAACTACAACTCCCATCACCCCTAGCTAGCAAGGCCAGAGCTCAGGGATGATGGGAGTTGTAGTCCAACAACATCTGGGGACCCACAGGTTGAGAACCGCTGCTCCAGAGGTTCATCTCCTGCAACGGTAAACCTTCTCCTCCCTTGAGGCACCCTACCGGCATCACTGTTCCAGGACAGAGCACCCTTATATCCAACTAAGCCTGTCCGTAGAATGAAGAACGCAAACCTGCATCTCCTAGAGCCATGAGAAAGTGGTGACATGAATGCCAAGCCAGGGAGTAAAGGGAAAGAGGAGTCCCAGAAATGCCTTTCAATCAGGAAGAGGGACTTGGATTGACATTGCTAAATTAAGGCTTATTTCCTGTCTGCTATGTTTAGGCATGGAAATAGAGAAAAGGAAATTGCCTCGGTTGCATAGCAGAATTGCTAGAGACCCTTCTGCAGCCAAAGTTAATCATGTAGACCCATCATAACTAGGAAATATATGAGCAGACCATATATACCTGATTCTGGGAATTACTCTCACATTTTCTGTTAAGCCCTTTCTTTTTAGAAACTACCCAGTTTAAAATGAAAGCTAACATTTAATATACATAAAGGTAAAGGTAAAGGGACCCCTGACCATTAGGTCCAGTCGTGACCGACTCTGGGGTTGCGGTGCTCATCTCGCTTTATTGGCCGAGGGAGCTGGCGTACAGCTTCCGAGTCATGTGGCCAGCATGACTAATCCGCTTCTGGCAAACCAGAGCAGTGCACAGAAATGCCGTTTACCTTCCCGCCAGAGTGGTACCTATTTATCTACTTGCAC
Organism: Podarcis muralis; assembly: GCF_964188315.1. NCBI lineage: Eukaryota > Metazoa > Chordata > Lepidosauria > Squamata > Lacertidae > Podarcis > Podarcis muralis. The sequence goes on along the minus strand of NC_135659.1, from coordinate 17,655,313 downwards.
TGGCGTGCTTTCGAACTGCTAGGTGGGCAGGAGCGGGACTGAACAACGGGAGCTCACCCTGTCGTGGGGATTCAAACCGCCAACCTTCTGATCGGCAAGCCCTAGGCTCTGTGGTTTAACCCAGAGCACCACCCGCGTCCCTTTAATAAACATAGGGGTAGACAAAATACGGTAGTTGAGATGTTCTGGGACTACAAATTTCACCAGCATGACCCATGGTGAGGGGATGCTGGGAGTTAGAGTCCAACAATATCTGGGGGGCACAATTTTGTCTGTCCCTGCTTTAACCTATCTGCATTCAGTTCTACTATTTTACTCCATGTTCCTGATAAGTTGCATGTGCATAGAAGTGCTCTCCTGACCACATAGCTACATACTGCAAATTGATTGTGCTTCACTTGTCTCATGATTGCTGGTATAAGATGGCAAGTAGGGACCAGGTTGCTATCAGAAGCTGCCCACAGGCTTTTTCAGGCCTCATTTGTGTTAAAGAAAGTGAAAAAGGGGTTAATTCCACAAGAGCTGGCAGAAATGTTTGACCCCTGTCCAGTGCAGCTGCAGGCATTTTGTGACTCTCTTAAATGACTTGCTGGACAAACTAGCACATGCTGTAGCACTGGGTATGTAAAGAGATCTGCCCACAACATTTATTTTTGTCAAGAATTTGAGGACTTTTGGAGAAATCTGTGGAACTGTGGAAACATGGAAGACTTTGAGAAAAGCTTGTCTGAGGTAAGTTGGAAATTTTACAAGACTTCTGGGCATAGAGAACTCTGACAGTTGCAGGACTTTGAAAGCAACTGAAAGTATTTGTAGACTTTGGCACAGCAAAGTCTTTGAAAGCAAAGAACCCTCTCTGGACTCAGAGAGAGAGGACTTCTTGTAGCAACTGTTAACAGTGTAGTATGTAATGTGTGTTTGCATTTACCAAGTGAAAGCTGTTTCTGCTACACAGGATTTGTGGGTCTGTAAGGGGTATAGGGGTCTCTGAACAACTTATGACACTTAATCACAGTTCCCAAGATTCTTTGAGGCAAGTTTTATGATTTAAAGTGGTATGACACTGCTTGAAATGTATAGTGCAGGTGAGGACCTCAGAAAAGAAAAAAGAGCATATGGGAGGTTTAGACTCTTGTGAATTCAATCCTTAAATGGTTCTCTACATTCTCAAGTAGTCCAGAGACTTGGCACCCAAAGGATAAGGCAAAAGTCTATCATAGGCTGATAAATGAGGTTTTCTTGGAAAAAAAACATTTAGGGCCCAAACTGTTCCCTGGGTTTATAAGTTGAAAGCACTGTCTTGTGACTCAAATCTTGCCCAGATTGCTTGCTATAGATAGCTGGAACAATAGCTGATATAATTTGTTGTTTTTTATAATTTAGCAATAGTTGTTGAAGGAGTCTTTGGATATGGCCCGTTCAGTGCCTCTTTGGCTAGTTGGGTGTATTAGACTGCATTCTTAAACACACTTACCTGGGAATAAGCTTCATTGAATCCAACTCATTGAATTCCCCCTCTGAGAAGTCATAGCTAGGATTGCAGCATTTTTCATATAATAATAATAATAATAATAATAATAATAATAATAATAATAATAATTTATTATTTGTACCCCGCCCATCTGGCTGGGTTTCCCCAGCCACTCTGGGCGGCTTCCATAGAAACCAAAAACCCCACTAAAATATCATACATTAAAAACTTCCCTGAACAGGGCTGCCTTAAGATGTCTTCTGAATGTCAGGTAGTTGTTTATCGTTTTGACATCTGATGGGAGGGCATTCCACAGGGCAGGCGCCACTACCGAAAAGGCCCTCTGCCTGGTTCCCTGTAGCTTTGCTTCTCGCAATGAGGGAACCGCCAGAAGGCCCTCGGCGCTGGACCTCAGCGTCCGGGCAGAACGATGGGGGTGGAGACGCTCCTTCAGGTATACTGGGCCGAGGCCATTTAGGGCTTTAAAGGTCAACACCAACACTTTGAATTGTGCTCGGAAACGTACTGGGAGCCAATGTAGGTCTTTCAAGACCGGTGTTATGTGGTCTCGGCGGCCGCCCCCAGTCACCAGTCTAGCTGCCGCATTCTGGATTAGCTGTAGTTTCCGAGTCACCTTCAAAGGTAGCCCCACGTAGAGCGCATTGCAGTAGTCCAAGCGGGAGATAACTAGAGCATGTTATTGCTGATAACAGATCAGCAATGCAACCCTATACATTTCTAATGAGAAATGAGTCCCATAGAGCTCAATGGATCTCTCTCCCAGATGTGTATGAGACTGTAGGCTAAGACAGGCCTTTGCAGCTTGTGACTCTAGCAAAATGCAGACCAGGCAAGTATATATAGCAGTATACCCCAACTGGTATCCTCTGACCACTAGCTATGCTGCTGGGGCTGCTGGGAGCTGTGCTCCAAAACATCTGGAAGGTACCAGATTGAGGAAGGTTGGTGTATAGGATTTCAGCTAAAAGTAGGCCAGTATAGCTAGTGACCTATCAAATCAAATGCAGTCTATCACCCATTCACTGTGTCCCAACAGGTACTTGACCTGATTTTGTAGTCCCAGGATTCATGCACCCTATGGTAGGATTACAGCCTGTGTCTCCAAATTCCACAGTGTTTATGAGAGCATGCCTATTTCAGCTAGCCTGAACTTAAAACTGTTATAAAAAGGGCTACACGGTGGCATTTCACTCCCTTGAAGACAGCAAAAATTTATAGAGCAGCAAAGGGTAGCTGCTGGTTTTGTGATGAAAAGAGAGCTGGCTTTTCCCACATGTGGTGGTATTGTAGGAAAACCCATAACTTTGGGGAAATGGTAGCACACACTATTACTGATATGCTAAAAAATTCAGTCCCATTGGATCCATTATTCTGTTTACTCAGTTCTATACAACATGCAGTAAAACTGGACGAAGTAAAACTAAACTTACTAGTTATGGACCCCTTCACGGATCACTGCCTTGCCGTGGCGAAGGGGCTTGAATAACTCAGAGAAGCTATGAACTATGCCGAGCAGGGCGCCCAAGATGAACAGGTCATAGTGGAGAGTTTAACCAAATGTGATCCACCTGGAGGAGGAACCGGCAAGCCACTCCAGTATCCCTGCCAAGAAAACTCCATGGACAAAGACAACAGGCATATAAAAAATAACAACAACTAGTTATGGAGAGGTTTGTCGATGGCGGGCAATGGGAAACATGCACCTTCCTACTCAAAAGCAGAAATAGTTACAAAAAGTGTGGAATATGCCTCCTCTCTTCCTGAGTCCATTATATTTATGAGTTGTATCCATCGTCACACTCAGCGTAGTCAAGTTAGCCACAACCATTGAGTTTAATGTACTCTGAGTTTGACTTACTTGAATTCAGCTCTTTGATTCATCCATTTCCATTTCGTAAGTTCAAATACTTGAGTATAAGGCATCATGTATGTTTTAGAAGTTTTTGTAGAAGTTTTGTAACTTTCTTCTATGTAAGCTGTGGATTTGTATGGCTCCTGGAATTTAAAGACTTGTGTATAATAAAAAGTAAACGAATGATGGGAGCATTGTCACGAACAGTTCACTACACTCCTGGAGGCAGCAAGTAGCAGCCTGATGGCTAGAGCTGAAGTCACAAACTAATCAATCATCTATTTCAGTAGTGAGATCAAGGTCTATGTACCCCATCTTCAGAAATTACAGTGGTACCTTGTTTTGCGACCGGGATCCATTCCGGAGCTCTAGTAACTAGCCTAAAAGGACGCAGGGCAAAGCGCCGTGTCTGCACATGCGCACAGAGCGGTTTGCGCTTCTGCACATGCATGAAGCGCGATCTTGCACTTCTGCGCATGTGCAAGCAGCAAACCTGGAAGTAACCCATTCTGGTACTTCCGGGTTTGCCACGGATGTTCGCCGGAACAGACGCTAGAGGCGGACGTTCGCGGAGGTATTAATGTACATTAGAAGCCAGAATTCCGAAGTTAATATAATTACATCTTCTGAAACCCCACCCCATTGTGGCATCAGAGGCTCTGTACATGTTATCATTCACTCCAGCTCCAGTGCATTCACGTCTTTTAAGATGTACACAGGACACCAGCCACAATTCATATGTAGTTTGTTGAGAAATACTTATGTTTGATGCATTTCCTATCAAATCAGTTTCCATCTGATTTGCAAAAGTAAGCTGCGGTTAAGCTGAGGTGTGTACATTGCAGGCATTCATTGCACATGTGCAGATGGTGGCTTCATTGAATAGAAGTTTGGGAGGGGGTTGCAGGCATGGGGAAACAAATCAGGTAATGTGCATCAGGTGAAAACATCCCCACCTTCCATCTGGTGTGTCTTCTTCTTTAGCAATCACTTGTAGCCAGGTAAGTTGTCTTCCATAAACACGGTTTTAATAGTGAGTCTGTAAGTGACTGTGGAGGCCAGTTCTGGATCCACAGTGGAGACAAAGGTTTCTGGGTGGGAGTTGATCACTGTGAGAGTTTGCCAACCGTGTCTTCCTCTTAGCTCATTTCTCCCTTTCGTCCTGAGTTCAAGTGTCTTCAAAGCCCATGACACCTTTGGTAAAGGCTGTTCTCCAATTGGAGTGCTCACAGTGTTTCCCACTTGTCGGTGTTTATACTACATTTTTTAGATTTGCCTTGAGAGGGGCTTTAAACCTCTTTTGCTGACCACCAGCATTATGCTTTCCATTTTTAAGTTCGGAATAGAGTAGTTGCTTTGGAAGACGATAATCAGGCATCTCCACAACATGACCAGCCCAACGCAGTTGATGTTGAAGAATCATTGCTTTGACACTGGCATTCTTTGCTCCTTCCAGTACACTGACATTAGTTTGCCTGTCTTCCCAAATGATGTGTAACATTTTTTGGAGATCCTGTTGATGGAATCTATCGAGGAGTTGGAGTTGGCATTTATAAGTGGTCCATGTATGCTTGTGAAACATGGAGCACATTCTGGTGTGTACAGCAATGAAAATGTGATGTGAAGCACAGCAGGGGAAAATGACCTCACTGTGGTTTAAGCCACCAATGTGCACATAGCCTAAATCAGCCTCCAGAATGGTTGTGGCATTTTGCCCATGCTTTATTTACCAGTTCTTTTGTCAATGGGCAGGTTTTATTGCCAAATGGAACTGCGAGCCAAAACAAAAACTGAAAACACACGCCCCTTCCACCCTCGCTGGGTGTTGTTTCCAAGAGTTGTGTTGAAAAGAGTGTTGGAAACTCTATTGACTTGGTAGGTTTTCAGCTCTCCTACTCCTTATAATTACTTATTGGGCTTTGGCTCAGAGGTTAATGGAAAGCAGCATGATGTCAGGGTAATAGATCTAGAGCCAGTCAAACAACTAATATTAGCTATTCCCTAAAGAGCTCTAACAATGTTTAGAGCTTCTATCAAACCCAGAACAGAAGAATTTCAAGGAGGCACTGAATTTTTCAAATGGTCACAGGAAATGAGTTAGAGGGCTGACTTCCAGCCTGAGGCAAACAGCCAAAGGGAATAATAATATATATATTTTTAAGGAACAAAAAACAAAACCCACCCGCAAAACAAAATTTTGTATCCGAGTCTGTGCACAAGAGCATCCAATAATCGAATCCTGCAATACAAATATCTGCTCTGAGCAACTACACTGCAACACTTCATTATCAATATTTTGCCGCTAGAGCCTTTGTGACCCCAATTACAAAAGGTAGGCAGCTGCAGCAAGCTGAATGGTTCTGCTGTGTACCTGGATCAAAACGGGAGAAGCAAAGTTCTGATGCAGAGCTTGCTACATTATGTGGTGGGTGAGCATTGTGTCGACTCTACATAATAGTGCCCATCGCTTCTGAAGGGGCATATCCCTTTTCTTAACCCTACGTATTCTAAGTAGGCTCTGCTCCAGCCAGGTCAAGTTGTGCTGGTGTCTTTCAGCGCATGTATTGCTGCGTGGTCAGAGATTCTGCTGGCCAGAAGTGTGCCTAGGGTGGCGACAACTAAAACATTTCCCTAATAGTTTCCTTTTGCTGTAGTAGGCAATTAGACATATCCTCAGGCTTACGGTAAGAAGAGACACTGGTTCTTATTACTAGAACGCAACTGCTTATTTTAATTGTGTTTTTTTTTAAAAAAAGAACACAGATGAGACTCAGGGCCTCAAATAACTGCTAGTCAATTTACCAGTACAGTGGTACCTTGGGTTAAGTACTTAATTCATTCCGGAGGACCGTTCTTAACTTGAAACTGTTCTTAACCTGAAGCACCACTTTAGTTAATGGGGCCTCCTGCTGCCGCTGCGCCCCCGGAGCACGATTTCAGTTCTTATCCTGAAGCAAGGTTCTTAACCTGAAGCACTATTTCTGGGTTAGTGGAGTCTGTAACCTGAAGCGTATGTAACCTGAAGCATATGTAACCCGAGGTAACCACTGTACTACAAATGACCACCAGGGGTTCTTCTTCCCATGTTGCCTTTGAAAGCACATGGCTCCGCCTACCATTATTAACCCTTCAGTCTCCCAGTACTGTTGCATGGACTTCTCCACATCCTTGCATTCTTCGCCTCAGGATGAATGCCTGCTACCCTCTCTTCTAGCTATTCAGCTTCAGTATGAACCGTAGATGGACCATGGTTGGATCCCTTTTCAAAATCAGGTCCATTGTGCTTGAGTATAATTTGCAGAGATCTTAACGTTAATTGTTTTATGTAGGCCACTGTTTGGAGGCTGAGTGGTCCTCCCTGCCAGCAAAGGAGGACTGCAGATAAGCTAGGAAAAGCCATGTTGCTCAACCAATTGAAGTGATAGCCTCATCCTAGAAACAATTAAAAGGATTCAAGACAGTGAAGAAATGTGTGTCGTAGCTAATAACCACTCACCTCTTCCTGCCTTCTCTTAGGTATGTTCTTATGCATTACAGATGCACACTGCACCATAGAGAATGGTATGTGTTTTCACAATTTAAATTAAAGAAATGATCACTGACCCAGAATCCATGTTTGCCCCAGCACTGATGAGTTGGACCAGAATTTAAATGACTCTGAGATTCTGCTGTTTCTGTATTCACAGTGATAACATTATAAAGAGACAAGCTTATTAGAGAAGACTCTAATAACTGAGTAGAATGCTTTGTTGGTAGGACAAAGGGAAAAGTTACAAGATATTTGGAAGGAGGAACTGCCATTCAGGCCAGGATAACAAGAGTGTGTTTGATGTTGCCACCTAAGTCATACCTTTTGTAGAGACACCAAAATGCAGATCAATTTTCATGATGGTTTATTATTATTATTATTACAAATTGCTGAATATCTTCAGCTAGTAAACTTATTGTTACATTTGCCAATCTATCCTTTTTGTCCTATTCCTGGAGTTTGCTTCTGGTCTGTCTTTGTTTATTGCCTGCCATAAATCATCCTAGGAAAGGACATTTCAACTTTAAATGCCCATCACTGATAATTCATATTATTCAGCTTGCCAACTGAAAATTTGAATTCGGAGCTGCTGGCCATGCTTGTTCTTCCCTTTTGGGGGGAAGGGTCATAGCTCAACCATAGATCATATGCTTTGTATGCTTCTTATGCAGGGTGAGAAGACCCAAACCACATGGATGCACTCAGCTCAGGCTCACAATTGCATTGATGCCAGGGTTAGCTATTGCAGGATCTGGAGCAATTCTGGCATAGGAAGTGCCACATTATGAACTTCTTCTATGTGACCTGGAATTTCTGAAGTTTCATGGAATAGAATGCTGCAGTTTCTCCCACATCACTATGGAAACACAGGAGGCAGCCTTGACAACCACTACTGTACAAATCACATCTACAATGGGGGTGGGCAGTCTGTGGCCATAGAGCTAGATGTGGACCTCATCTTAATTTTAAGGGCTCTCTGCAATGCATCAGTTCAGACCTTTGGCATGAGTGATCTGTTCCTCCTCTGGCAGTCCAGCGGGTGGCAGGGTAGGGGAGATCATAGAATCAGTTGTAGAGTTGGAAGGTACCATGAGGGTCATCTAGTCCAATGCCTACAATGCAATAATCTTTTGCCCAATATGGGGCTGGATCCCATGGCCCATGCTCTACAGTGCTATCCAGAGAAGTAAGATAAGGGGGTGAAACAAAGAGTGAGAGTGATGGAAGCAGGAAGAACTTCCAACAAAAGAAGAGTGGCAGATGAAACTGATGGACTATGCCGAGTTGGCAAAATTAATTGGGGAAATTCAGAACCAGCAAGACCACACTTTCCTGAAAGACTGGAAGAAATTTATGATATATTTGAAAGGCAATTATAATCAACTGACATCGCTTGTAGGGTTGCAAGAAGTTTTGTAATTTTATGAATTATTGCGAAAGAGGACTAAGAAGGAGTTTATTTAGGATACAGATTTTATAGCAATAACTATTAAAAAAAGGGACGCGGGTGGCGCTGTGGGTAAAACCTCAGTGCCTAGGACTTGCCGATCGTATGGTTGGCGGTTCGAATCCCCGCGGTGGGGTGAGCTCCCATCTTTCGGTCCCAGCTCCTGCCCACCTAGCAGTTCGAAAGCACCCTTAAGTGCAAGTAGATAAATAGGTACCGCTTTATAGCGGGAAGGTAAACGGCGTTTCTGTGCTGGCTCTGGTGCTGGCTCGCCAGAGCAGCTTTGTCACGCTGGCCACGTGACCCAGAAGTGTCTCCGGACAGCGCTGGCCCCCGGCCTCTTAAGTGAGATGGGCGCACAACCCTAGAGTCGGACACGACTGGCCCGTACGGGCAGGGGTACCTTTACCTTTTTATTAAAATAAAATGCAAAATCAGAAAGTAAGTTAGAAAAGGTTGACGGAAGTCTCAGGCTGTGATAGCCGAAGGTTTGTTATGTTGCATAGGATGGGATGTTATGTCTGGAAAATATGCGCAAAAACCAATAAAAATATATTAAAGGGGGGGGGGGAAACAAAGAGTGAGAGAGAAAACGCAGTAGCAGAAAAATAGAAAGAGAGGGTGGAAGAAGAAGAGTGAGAAAGGGGGTGTCCACTATCCATTCCCCAGCAGTGCGATCCTGAACAGATCATCCCTCAGCAGGACATCCATCAACAGGAAAACGTTTCCCACCCCTGATCCATAGAATGAATGAATGTACGATCTTTTATTGGCTCTTTTCCCTTCAACAGTTGCTCCACAAGCTATAATTTTTGTAGCCGAAGTGACAGAAATTACATACATTGTACGGTTATTTGAAGAAAGGCATTTTTTAAATGTAAAAAAAAAAAAGCACCGCAGTTACATTTTCTGTCACGTTACGAAAGGTTGACGTTGTAGCTCTGCCAGAAGAAGTCCCAATTACAGCAAAGCATATGCTGATGTTGCCACACAATTATAACCAGTAAACTGTGTCATGCCTCAGAGGCAAGAAGCATGTTTCGTCCCCTCGTTGCTCGGTGGGGAATCCACCGCACGCCATTCCTAGCTTAGATGCAAATTGCATTCCCTACTGTGTGAATGGAACTCTGCCAGGGCTAGATGAGATATCAAGTGGGGAGCCAGAGTGAAAGCAAGAGGGGTGTCTTGCTTATTGTGGTCTTCTGTCTAAGCAACATAATGGACCCTATTACCTCTTATTTTCAGCTTCTCTCAGATATCGGGCAAACATACTTGGTACATATTCAAAAATATAAAGTCAGCCTAATTAACATCCGATTGTTTCTGTGCCCAAATAACTTACAAACACCCAATTGCTTCTGCAGCCAAATACACTAAGCAGGCTATCTGTTAGATATTTGAGCTAATGCATGCACACACACACACACACACACACACACACACATTGTGCAATCCAGAAAAAGAAATTCATGAAGACCCGGGTCACATTCACACCTTATGTTTAAAGCACTATGATATCACTATAATATATAAAATATATAATATAATATATAATATATCACTATGAAAGCACTATACCACTTACCTTTCCCTCCCTGACCTGGCCACAGTGATCCATCAACGGTCACCTCCAGGCTTGACTACTATAATTCTGCCCTTGAAGCTGTCCCAGAAACTCCAACGGGTGCAAAATGCTGCAGCGAGGCTCCTTACGGGGTCTCTGCCATGGGAGCATATTCACCCAGTGCTTTTCCAGCTGCACTGGCTCCTGGTGGAGTACAGGGTCAGATTTAAGGTGCTGGTCTTGACCTTTAAAGACCTTCACGGCCCAGGACCCTCGTACCTACGGGACCGCCTCTCCCGGTATGCCCCACGGAGAGCCTCAAGGTCCATAAATAGCAACACCCTAGTGGTCCCGGGACCTAAGGAAGTTAGATTAGCTTCAACCAGAGCCAGGGCCTTTTCAACACTGGCTCCAGCCTGGTGGAATGCTCTGCCTCATGAGACCAAGGCCTTGCAGGATCTGATTTCTTTCTGCAGGGCCTGTAAGACAGAGTTGTTCTTCCTGGCCTTTGGCTTGGAGCCAGTTTGATTCCTTCCCCCTCTTTCTTTTTTCTTTTCCCTTTCTCCTCCTGTGATGAGGCTGCATTTTAATATTTTAATGTTTCAATATTTTAATGTTGTATTTTAATCTTGTTTTTAAGTTGTATTCATTCAACTTGTTTTTATTATTGCTTGCTAGCCGCCCTGAGCCCAGCCTTGGCTGGGGAGGGTGGGGTATAAATAAAAATTATTATTATTATTATTATTATTATTATTATTATTATTATTATTATTATTAACAGCCTGGCTTCCACCAAATCTTCCTGGGAAATGTAGTTTGTTAAGTTTGCTGAGAGTTATAATAGAACAAGGCAGGTGTTCATGGAGTGTTCCAGCACCTCTTTTTCTTTTTCTTTTTTTTATAAATATTTATTAAAGTTTAACAAATACAGAAAAAAGTAAAACAAACAATAAAAAAATTACAATAAAAAAGAAAAATAGAAAAAGAAAACAAAAGCATTTTAAAAACAAAAACATTTTAAAAAGAAAAAGAAAAAACCCATATTTTCATATCCTTATCTTTCATTTGCTTATTTCCTTGACTTCCTCACACCTCCCTCTTTGTATTCCAGTTCAGTTAGTTATTTCAGCAAGTCCTTTCCCTCTTTCTCAAATTTAGTTCCATAATTCATCTTAACGCAATTTAACCTTAAATTTTACACCTTACCCATAATCAATCTATTCTTACTTAATTCTTAATATCATTTCTACTAAAGCCGAATAACTTCTTTCCAACAACCTTCTAACATTCATTAATTTTACAATATTTCTGTAAATACACTTTAAATTTTTTCCAATCTTCTACCACCAACTCTTCTCCCTGGCCTCGGATTCTGCCGGTCATTTCCGCCAACTCCATGTAGTCCATCACCTTCATCTGCCATTCTTCCAAGGTGGGTAGATCTTGTGTCTTCCAGTACTTTGCAATAAGTATTCTTGCTGCTGTTGTGGCATACATACAGAAAGTTCTGTCCTTCTTTAACACCAATTGGCCGACCATGCCCATTTCTATAAGAATAGCCCTGGTTGGGAGATGCTACTCTGCTCTTAGGGTTACAGTTCCCAGAGTTCCCTGGGAAAAGGGACTGATTGTTAAACCACTCGGGAAATAGCATTTCTTCCGTCTCATTGTCTGCAATGTGACTGAAGTCCCATTATTCCCCTTCATTTGAACATGTCTAGGCTCCACTGAAAGGATGGAGGTCAAAAGGATATAACCAGTGGGAACACAATCCTGGGTCGATCAGGCATGGTCATAATCCCCACCCAGGATTAACAGTTTTACAAACCAGCAGTAACAATTTTATTTGTATTCATGAGATAAAAAGAAACAAGCAACTGTCAAGCTAAGTTTCTTGATGGGTGCAGTATTCTGTTTCTCTTCTTTTTACACAGTATCTCTCAGACCCATTAGAACGTACTCCATCCACCCTCCAACTTTGATCCCAGACCCATCAAGTGCTTTAACTAACTGCTCACTCTCCAACATTCTGCATTCTGGGGGGACTCTAACTCCCTTAACATTCCATCCTACAAAACAACTCCCCACTCCTTACAGTTGCCTGGGGCAGAGTCACATTAAGGCATGTAATCGTTGGTTGCAGCACCTACTCAACTTGTGTACCAAGATCTCATGACCCCACAGTTCCCTAAGGGTGAATAACCAGACAAGACAACAGCACATGGTTTTAGGAGATCGCATAGGCCACAACTTTCCCAGTAGTGATGTATGGAAATGAGAGCTGGACCATAAAGAAGGCTGATCGCCGAAGAATTGATGCTTTTGAATTATGGTGCTGGAGGAGACTCTTGAGAGTCCCATGGACTGCAAGAAGATCAAACCTATCCATTCTTAAGGAAATCAGCCCTGAGTGCTCACTGGAAGGACAGATTGTGAAGCTGAGGCTCCAATACTTTGGCCACCTCATGAGAAGATTCCCTGGAAAAGACCCTGATGTTGGGAAAGATGGAGGGCACAAGGAGAAGGGGACGACAGAGGACGAGATGGTTGGATAGTGTCTTCGAAGCTACCAGCATGAGTTTGACCAAACTGTGGGAGGCAGTGGAAGACAGGAGTGCCTGGCGTGCTCTGGTCCATGGGGTCACGAAGAGTCAGACTAGATGACTAAACAACAACAACATAGGCCACAACTTTTATTAGTTACAGATGTGAGTGGTTTGGCATAGGCACTGAGTGAAGCCAGATTATATCATGGCAGCTTGTCTGCTGGGACTGCATCTAAGAGTAAACTACCATTAGGGGGAGCCCTATGACCTACAACAAATAAGAGTACCCCCCCAGGGTTCCCCGTTAGAGGAGTGGGACGTGGGTGGTGCTGTGTGTCACAGAGCCTAGGACTTGCTGATCAGAAGGTCAGCGGTTTGAATCCCCGTGACGGGGTGAGCTCCCATTGCTCGGTCCCTGCTCCTGCCTACCTAGCAGTTTGAAAGCGCGTTGATGTGCAAGTAGATAAATAGGTACCGCTCTGGCGGGAAGGTGAACAGCATTTCCGTGCGTTGCTCTGGTTCACCAGAAGCGGCTTGGTCACGCTGGCCACATGACCTGAAAGCGGTACGCCGGCTCCCTTGGCCTGTAAAGTGAGATGAGCGCCACAACCCCAGAGTCGGTCATGACTGGACCTAACGGTCAGGGGTCCCTTTAGCTATACCTATGGCCCAAGCCCCCATCTCGGCGTCAGACAGAAGTCAATCTCCCTGAATCCCATTAACAGGATACCATTAAGCAACGAGGGGCAGGCAGGGGCTACAACCTCTCCTCCAGCCAAGACCTAGTCTTACCCAACATGTAATCATTGGTTACAGCACCTTCTCAACTTGTATGTGTACTGCATTATCTCCTCCTGCATACAGGATGAACAGAGTCAGGCCTCTTTTAGCATTCCTTTTGTAGGACCACATCCCAGTGCTTCAGTCATTGAGCAATGAATGTAAATGGTGCGGTTTATGGGTGTTAAGTAATCAAGTGACAAAGAATCAAGTAGTATATATGCAGATCTAGATTAGCCCTTACATATTTATTCCTCAACTTTGCTTATCAAGAAAGAAAGAAAAGGCCCACTCCAAGGCAGCTGCAAGTGCTTTCTATTCACGAGACAGCTATTCCTCATTTCCTATTTTTCACTGTTTTGCATTAAGGAGAATGAGCCACCTTTAATTGTTATTAACTTCAGGATGGCCTGCAACACATAAGCATAAAAATATACCACAACCTATTATTCGGTATTGGCAGTTCACAAATCTCACGATTAAATATGCAGAAATGAATTAAATTAACATAGCAAAATATAATTAGCAAAACAGTTTGCCAGCATAATCATTGCCACAGGCCTTAATTAACATGAAAATTAATTTCAGAACCTGGTGTAAGAAACTGTAATCTTGTACATTACCATTGCATGAAAACTCCGAGTGCCTTAGGACACAATTTCTTGAAGGAGATCTCAATGAATCTTTTAAGGTGTGTGTGTTGTACTGTGTATGTATCTTATAAATATCAAAAGGCTACTTTAAGGTGGATGACAAATACTTTGATAAGGAAGCAATGGTTAGATTTTGTCCTCTAGCTTTGTAGTTGAAGAGAGAAACCAGAATGAAGGTGGTGGTGTTTAGTGCAAATCCATTGTTGTGTTCTAAATACAATTCCATTCTTTATTTGGATTCAGCCATTAACAGTCCACCATATCTTGGTGCCTTGCATGCCCAAGGTCCTAGGATCAACCCATGACATTTCCAAGCAGGGCTGGATATGTCCCCATTGTGAAACTGTTGAGAGCACTTGAACATAATAGCAATAATGATTAAGATCAATACATTTATAAAAGCAAGTGAAGTACAGTTGCTAGAAGCTTTACAAGAATAAAAATACCTATTAAAAATGATATAACAATGATTTTTTAAAAAAGCCAAGAAGAATGGGAAAAGGAAATAATGGAGGAGGATATTGCAAAGCTGGTCATAAAATTATCCTCAAATCACCCCATAGGGTAACGGCAACCTATCAAAAGGAAACTATAGAATGGTACTTTTTTTTCAATCTGTACACTTATTATGAAGATGTAGCAGCAGTGAAGGCTCTGACCCTGCCTGGAAGACATCACAAACCAACAAAGGACCAAACTAGATGTGATGTTAAATGTTTTTGTAAACTTACACAATAACTTTTTTTGGGGGGGGGGGGAGTTAATAGGTATCAAGATCACAGTGTGGGGGCAGGAGGGTCTTAACTGCTTTCCTCCATTCCCCAGCCCCCCCCCCCAATAGCTCTTATTTCCTCCTGGAACAAATAGCAGATTTGGGTGGAGGAATTTCAGTGCACCCACAGTATATATGCGGGAGCTGGGAAGAGATGGCATATTACAGCTGCTGACTCCTGACTTTTAGGTCCAGTCGCAGACGACTCTATGGTTGCGGTGCTCATCTCTCTTTACTGGCTGAGGGAGCCGGCGTACAGCTTCCGGGTCATGTGGCCAGCATGACTAAGCCACTTCTGGCGAACCAGAGCAGCGCGCAGAAACACCGTTTACCTTCCTGCCGGAGCGGTACATATTTATCTACTTGTACTTTGTGTGGGATGTAAACACAGGAGCAGTCAATGACAACATTCCTAGAGTGTACATATTAGAACATGGGGGGGATGTCTGTCCAGCAAGCAGGTAAACTTCCTGGGGACGGACTTCCTCCGCATGTGACCAGAGGTGGGTGTGGCCTCACCTGTGCAGGTAATGACAAAAGCACAGGGCAGGCAGACACTCTCTCTCTCTGCCATTTTACTTTGATGAGGAAACATCTAAGGATGCTCTCTTGGCTCCCAGCCAAGAGAGGAGATAAGACCTATCTTACTATAAGATAGATTCTAAATGTATGTAACCTTTTTAAGCTGTGCCTTCTGGGATCACATTGTGAACAGAACGTGAGTAAACTCTTTTATACTTTTATGAAGACTGTGTCGTGTCTTGTATTTTAAGAGGGAACTAAAGGGGAAATTACCAGGGTAATTATTATAGAGGTTCTAGCGAACCTGTGCAGACGTTACCGTTGCGCACTTAAAGGGGAATGTTTATAAACTCTGCTGATATTTTGGGAACTTGTTAGCACAAGTTGGATAAGGATATAATTAGTCAATATATCCTCTCCTGCACCCCAGAACATTCCCACACTTTGACGTACTTTCGAACTGCTAGGTTGGCAGGAGCAGGGACCGAGCAATGGGAGCTCACACCGTTGTGGGGATTCAAACTGCTGACCTTCTGATTGGCAAGCCCTAGGCTCTGTGGTTTAACCCACAGTGCCACCCGTGCCCCACAGCTGCTTGGAGGGGGGTCTAAATTGGGACCTTCCCACATCTACTGGTCTAATTTCAGACACGCACACACACCATGCAGCTGTTTCTTTCAAGGCTTGTTAAATGAATTCACACAACATCTGGTTTAGACTGGTGCTCTAAAGGTCCTGTATAAAACATCACTACATGATGCCTATTGGAAAGGTCTTGGGGACCCATCCTTTTCTGTTGCTTCTCAGTGGCAAAGATAATGATGCTTACCTCTGGTGCTCCACTGCCCGGATTGGGTGAGTTATCAGACATGTGAAGACACCCTCCTTGTTGAAAAGCAATATCTTTGTGCTTCTGGGAGAGTCATTTTAACACAGTCATAAAAGGAGAGCACTTATTGCCTGGTAAGCTAGACCACTTCTGCTCGTTTAGCAAATCTAAATTGCAAACAGCCGTGCCAGCAGGTGGGCTTGCAGTGCCAAAGTGGCATCATTGTTTGTGATGCTGCACAGGTGTAGCTGTCAGTACTGCTTAATTTAAAAACTCATGTGTTGCCACAATAAATGTTAAGGGAGGGGGAAAACCCTTAAACAGTCAAAATCTTTTTTGACATGGATGTTTTAAGGCCTTTGCTCTGTGGGGTTAATGTTGGCTCTGTGGCCCTAGAATTCTATGCATGTTTTGACTACAGGCATGGAAACTGCGTTCCACCTTGCCATTTGGGTTTTTGGTCCCAGTCTATATTACTGGAGCTTCTTTGGTGTGGTCTGCACCCAGAAATCTCACTTAGATGTTTGCCTGAATGCATGTTGGATATAAAGGCAGAGAGAGGGTGGGGTGCAGAGGCAAACCTGGCACCCAGTTTCATTTTCCACCTTGCCCATATGTGATGACTCTACTTCAGACCTTCTTGTGTTGAGAGAGGAGGTCTGAAGGAAGTCTGTTCAAGCTCAATGTGCTTAGAACCCACTTTGCGATCAGGAACTCTGCTGCATTACGGTTCCTGATCATGAAGGAAACTCTAAGTCAATTCACTTGAATTCTCTTAAAGTCTGGATGGAAACTCTTATTTCACTGTGCTCTTTTAGATGCCCACATAAAACATTTTGTTATGCACTGAAGTTCTCACCCTGGGCCAGCAGGGGGATACTGTAGATAGATATGCAAATGAAGGATTGAAAGTGACGTTCAGTGATTGGCTAGTTACTGCGAGAAGTGAGGTTACAGGGAAGTAGGCAGAGGGCCTTCTTGGTAGTGGCGCCCGCCCTGTGAAACGTTCTCCCATCAGATGTCAAGGAAATAAACAACTATCCGACTTTTAGAAGACATCTGAAGGCAGCCCTGTTTAGGGAAGTTTTTAAATGTTTCAAGTTTTATTCTGTTTTTAATGTTCTGTTGAAAGCTGCCCAGAATGGCGTGGGAAACCCAGCCAGATGGGCTAGGTAGAAATAAATTCCTTTTCTTCTTCTTCTTCTTCTTCTTCTTCTTCTTCTTCTTCTTCTTCTTCTTCTTCTTCTTCTTCTTCTTCTTCACTAATTCAATCACTTGCGTATAGCCATGTGGAATCATGTTTTCATACCTGAGAACATCCAGACATACATTTGTCCATCTACACAGCCTGATGTAGCACAGCATAGCAAATCTGTTTTAGGTCACTTTCCTGATTGTATCTTTTAAGAATCTAAGAGCAGCCCAGCTGGATCAAGCCAAAGCCCATAATATCCAGCATTCTGCTCTCACAGTGACCAACCAAATGTGTATAAGAAGCCCACAAGCAAGAAGGCTTATTGATCAAAGGGAGAAGGATAAGCCCCTGTTCTTCTACAATGGCATATTGTGGATGGAGGTGCAGAAGAGGAATCTCTATGAGGGCTCTGTACCAGAAATTTATTTGACCGTGGAGCCTGCATTATGCATCCTACCACCCCTTGTCTCCACAACTGGAAAAAAATGCCCTTTGCAAAGGGCAAGTTCGGCAGAGACAACTGGATAATGCTTCCAGGGCCCCCCACCCTCATGTGTTAGTACTGATGAGAATGAATGAGCATCTGTTGAGAATTTTTATGGCTGACAACCTCCAGACTGGTGCTGAAGGGGACGTTGCACTTTGTAGTGACAGCAGCGATCTCGCTCTTTGCATGGTTCAGCAAACACATATTCTTCTTGATATCAGCGCTCAAATGCCATCATTTAGAGCCAGGGGAGTCACAGGTTGGAAACCACATCCCAAAATGATGATACCAACCTGGAGCTTTTATCCTGTTATTGAGGGAAATATGAGTTGCATCTGAATTCTGTTTTTCATCTCTCTCTATACCCGGGACAGATATTAAATTCCTTTTTTTCTGTGATGGCAAATGCGGTCCTTGTGTACTTGTTTGTCCCTCAGGTGACTCCAGGCCATCAGACACTTTCAAAGTCTGCTTTCCCTTCAGTATTTTATTACTGTCCTGTTCTTGAAAGTATGTTCTTGAATAACCTCGTCCAACAATTGCTTCCTATTTGATATGGCTTCCAAAAGGACCATAATTCATCAGTCTACAAGGGCAATTCGACTGATAATACACACACACTGTGCCCCCCCCCAAATGACAAAAGGGTTTTAGCTAACATTAGACATACTGAGACTAGAATTGTACATTTGGAAGGGCCCCAAAGGGTCATCTGCAATGCCCGAATTACAACTAAAGAATCCCTGACAGATAGCCAGTCATCCTCTTTTTAAAAACCTCCAGTGAAAGGGAGTAAATAGTAATAGATCCACTGAAATCAATAGATATGACTAACTTAAGTTCATGAATTGCAGTGAAGAGAACTAAGATACAATCAAGAATAGGTAAAGGGACCCCTGACCATTAGGTCCAGTCGCGGACGACTCTGGGGTTGCAGCACTCATCTCGCTTTATTGGCCGAGGGAGCTGGCGTACAGCTTCCGGGTCATGTGGCCAGCATGACTAAGCCGCTTCTGGCAAACCAGAGCAGCGCACGGAAATGCTGTTTACCTTCCCGCTGGAGCGGTACCTATTTATCTACTTGCATGTTGACGTGCTTTCGAACTGCTAGGTTGGCAGGAGCAGGGACCGAGCAACGGAAGCTCACCCTGTCACGGGGATTCGAACCGCCGACCCTCTGGTCAGCAAGTCCTAGGCTCTGTGGTTTAACCCACAGCACCACCCATGTCCTACAATCAAGAATGCATAACTTTCTTATTTCTTGTAGGATATATATGTGTTGCAGGAATCTTGATCTTGCTGTCAAAACAAAAAGAAAAGAGTAATAACTATAGCTGAGCAAAAATGGCACCCCACAATTATCTATGATATTTTTGGGTGGCAAAATGTACTGGGGCGGGGGGTGTATTTGCTGAAAATCTCTGGGGAAGGGAATGAAATCTTCTTTTAAAATTCCCGTAAAATGATTTTATGAGATTTTTTTATTGCTTAATATTTGGGGAAAGCCATCATTTGCTAATTCATATTGGTGGGTGGGTGACTTAGAAACAAGAATGTGGAAGAGGAGGGAGCTCAAGGCCACTGCTTCCTCCACTGATGTTTGAATAATATCAAACAATATGAAAACTGGATCCATTGTTGCACCCAGAATTCATGAACGGCAAAACTGGCGAGACCAGTTTTGCGGAATATTCTCCAGGGCAGGAGTGAAATTCTCCAGCAGTTCAGGGGGAACTTGAAAATTTCAAAACTCAGCAACCAAAATGTATACTTTTAAGTGAGCTTCGAAAATTTTTCCAATTTAGCTTTGTATTTCATTGACTTCCTGTGTGAGCTGGTATGTTTACTGCTTTAGTGTTATCTCTCTCTCTCTTAGTGTTCTCTCTCTCTCTCTCTCTCTCTCTCTCTCTCTCTCTCTCTCTCTGCCTGTGTGTGTGTGTGTGTCTGTTTAGTTCTGATGTGTTTTAACAAAATCTTTTAAAACACAAAAATGTCTACTTTAGTGTTTTCAGAGGCTAGCCATAGCTGGAAGGCTAGAAGTGACGAAAGGTAACAACAGTGTGGGATGTTCTCATCTTCCTTGGCATACTATAAAGAGAGAGGGAGAAAAAGAGAGAGGTTGTAGAAGGGAGAGCACTTTCAGCAACGTATAATTGAAAGGGAAAAGACACTTGCAATATGAAGCATGGCCTCAGCATGGGAGATGCAGCAGGAACGAACAGGGATATATTTCTGGGTGACAACACAGTGGTGAGCCAGGAAAGTAAACTCCCTATAGAAGCAGGTATTCAGGGAGGATGGAAGGGAGAAAGAAATTGCACAGTACCCCAGGGAGAGCTCAGTGATAAGAAGATTCCCAATCCACCTATGGTATAGAAACAAAGGACAATTTAAGATGTCTCTGAAGAAAGGATGAGGTTTTGCAGCTTCAAGGGAACTCATAAACGGGTTGCTTATCCACTTATAAACTGACCGCTCTACTGGAGTGTGGAATCCAGTATAAGAATAATAAAACAAAGTGTTTTATAAGCCACGCTGGGGTGTGTGCCATGAAAAGTAGGGTGCAGATGTATTGATCAATCAATAAAATTCAGGATGCATCAAAATCTCTAATTTGTAAATCATAGTAATGTATGTTAACCATACATCGTCTTACTAGAGATGGAATAGAGCTGTGTTGAATGCACGCACACTTAGTTTTCCACTTATTTAGAGTGATAGATCTATAATAAAATATTTATTGTTGCTACTGATGACAAAATACATACAAAGAGAAATGGGGGTGTTGGATGCTCTGTTCTGTGAACTTTTATTCCTTGTTAAATTCGGAGATTTTGAAATAAAACTGAAACCTTTTTTTAAAAAATCCCACTCAGCTCCAAAATAAATTGCTTTGCTACAACTGCCTTATCAGTAGGAGGTTCAGACCTCCTCACACATTAAGAATCAAATGAATATTATTGAATAAAAACAACACAATAATTTTCTAGGTGTAAAATGTACATATCAATTTGATAAATATTTGGGGACTGTTTGGAGAATTCATGGAGCGTTGTTCCTGCTCACTCCATTTACCACTACCTCACTCACTACATGGAACTGAAAAACTGCCTCTTTAACATTCGCTACTGAAATTTCTATTTGAAGGAGCCCTTTATTTGAAGGGCTGGTCAGTTCAAGTCCTGTTTAAAGACAGAGAGCCCCAGGAAGGAAGATGAGGGCCCTGCAATTTGACCATCAATGGTCTGAACTTGGACAGAAGGCTGAGCAGGCACATGGTCAGCTTGGTACTGTACTGTATTTTTTTTTTAAATCACAGCAATTATTTCTAAGATTTGCATCCCTCTCTAAATATATATATATGGAAGTCCGTTCCAAAACCAAAGCATTCCAAAACCAAGGCACGATTTCCCATAGAAAGCAATGCAAAATGGATTAATCTGTTCCAGACTTTTAAAAACAACCCCTAAAACAGCAATTTAACATGAATTTTACTATCTAATGAGACTATTGATCCATAAAATGAAAGCAATAAAGAATGTTCTTCAGTCACACAATCAATCAATCAATCAGTAGCTGAACTGGGTTCCACGCAGTCACAAAAACAAAAAAAGAGCCGCAAAAACGCAAAATAAATAGCAAAAACAAACAGACCTCAGCGTAACACTCAAAATGGAAGTGTGGCACTCAAAACACTATATATATATCTCAGTACGTGCAAATGTTATGCAAATCTGCATCTTAAAAATCTTTTCCCTTCTGACTTCTTGCTGTTCTCTTCTTTGGGAATGCATAAAAGATGGTTCTATCCCCATTGCTCCCAACAAATTTTTTAGCTGAGGAGAACTTGCAGAGGGCAACAAGTCGATAAATTATATTGCTCCCTACGCACAAGAAATACTACTGCTTCCTTTAGCATACCACAATGTACCAGCCTGAGAGCACTAAATCCAGTTTTAATAATTTAGCTCAGCAATTATCTATTTGAAGTAAAATAGCTGTATAAGAAAATATCCCCAAAGGGAGTTGATTTCTTCATCCATATGTTTATGCATCAGCCTCTTTACTTATGAACAGATGTCTGCTTTGATAGAAGAGTTCTCCCATTTTCATTGCACCACACATGTCATAACCCACTTGTGCTGATCGATGGGATGGATTGCATTAAGGCTGAGTTGAAATTAATAATGGCCAAACCGACTCCATAATTCGTTTAAGATTATGGATTATGTGAGATATCAATATTTTGTTAAAAATATTACTTGACTACCGTTTCCTCAAAAGTGGTCCTGGCATAGGAGCCAACTCCTAGGGGCTGAGGTCCCTTCATCCACCCAATAAAATATTTGAGGGTGCAACCCCCCCCCTAAAGTTGATGGGCATTGCCCTTTAAATGGTGTGTGCATACCACATCATGTGATCAATTATGTGAAGAAGGGCTTACCTAGCCCCTACCCATATCGTATTCAAGATGGCACCCCTGGGTCCTGGTACGTTGTCTCCTTTTAAACCCTAGTTTATATATTTTGACTTTTCAAGGACAATTTGCCATCTAGGTTGTTGTACATCTGATCTAAATGAATACAAGGAACATTTTCGAGAGCTACCAAACTGCCATTTTGCAGATGTTATCCGACGAAGAGCTGTACCCACATCACTGCCACATTGAGATGTGCCCTAAATTGAACCTAAAGAAATCACAAATGGGCTTTGTGGTGAAGAGAGCATGGAATAATGAGATGACTTAATATACTGAACAACAGCTCTTCTGTTGTTGTTTTTTTAATGGCAATATTGTGGCAGAGCAAAAAGGAAAAACAGACAGCATAGCAATGAATGTCACCAGAGGCAGGGAAGTCAAAGGAAGTTTTGATGGAAGATTTTAATGGCCTTGAGTACATTGAAGAGGCTGACAGCATCATCACAAATAAAAATGTGGTGTTGTTGCTTTTTAAAAATGAAAGTCATTGTCATCTTGACCTGGCAAGAACTTACATATTTTAAATCTATGTGAGACTTGCCATAAAGTTTCTGTAAGTACTTTTGTGCTTGTTCTGTTCACCAAAAAGTGAAATTAACCTCTCTTTTTCCCTGTTCATGAATTAACATGCATAATTACATGTAAGGTAAAGATAAAGGGACCCCTGACCATTAGGTCCAGTCGTGACCGACTCTGGGATTGCGGCGCTCATCTCGCTTTACTGGCTGAGGGAGCGGCATACAGCTTCCGGGTCATGTGGTCAGCATGACTAAGCCGCTTCTGGAGAACCAGAGCAGTGCACAGAAACGCCATTTACCTTCCCGCCGGAGCGGTACCTATTTATCTACTTGCACTTCATGCTTTTGAACTGCTAGTTTGGCAGGAGCAGGGACCGAGCAACGGGAGCTCACCCCGTCACAGGGATTCGAACCGCCAACCTTCTGATTGGCAAGTCCTAGGCTCTGTGGTTTAATCCACAGCGCCACCTGTGTCCCTTTTATATAATTTATATAATTACATGTACTTGACGATTATTCAAAGCAGGTGAAATTAGCTAGCAGGTCTTTATTTAGCACAAACACACACACACACTGGACTTCTGGTGTTACATAACAGCCCAATTCAGATACATTCTGTGTGATAAATACTCTTTGTGTGGTGCAGCAAATATATGTTCCACATATCATAATGTGCGTAGCCACCTTCTGAGATATCAGTAAGCTTCTGCAGCACTAACCACTAGATTTCAGTTCAACGTTAGAAGGTTCAGGAGAAACAAAAATGTACTTCTTCACACAGGGCAGAGTTAAACTATGGAATTTGTTCGCACAGGAAGTAGTTATGGACAACAATTTGGATGGATTTAAAATAACAATAACAATAACAATAATAATTTATTTATACCCCACCCATCTGGCTGGGCTTCCCCAGCCACTCTGGGCAGCTTCCAACAAAATATTAAAATACCGTAATACATCAAACATTAAAAGCTTCCCTAAACAGGGCTGCCTTCAGATGTCTTCTAAAAGTCTGGTAGTTGTTGTTCTCTTTGATATCTGGTGGGAGGGCATTCCACAAGGAATGTGCCACTACCAAGAAGGCCCTCTGCCTGGATCAGGCAAGTTTATGGAGCATAATATTGATGGCTACCAACCATGATGGCAATCTTCTACCTCCACTGTCAGAAGCAGTATGCGTCTGAATACTAGTTCCCAGGAACTGCAGGTGGGAATAGAGTTTTTGCACTCAGGTCCTGCTCCCAGGCTTCCCATGGGTATTTGGTTGGCTACCACGAGAACAGGACGCTGGACTAGCCTTTGGCCTGATGCAGTAGAGTTATTCACAGAATCATAGAATTGCAGACTTGGAAGGGACCATGAGGATCATCTAGTCCAACCCCTTGCAATGCAGGAATATTTTGCCCAATGTGGGGCTTGAACCCATAAACCTGAGATTAAGAGTCTCGTTATCTACCAACTGAGCTATCCCACCAATATGTTCTCAACTCAGTGTGAATGCCTGCATTGGGGTCTTTCTGGCTGAAGGGCTTGCAAGGTTGTGTTAATGAAATCATAGTCCATCAAGTTAAAACCATTTCAGTTTGATTAAATCATTTGTATTTTAACCAATTAGTTGATAAAATTGTAATAAATTTGCATATTACCCATACGCAATAACTTTGGGGGCGTGGAACAACGTTTTTAACCTAAGGAAACTGAAGTCTACACGGAGCTTGTTTTTAAAGGCTAAGTCTACTTTATAGATACCTTTTAGTGACTGCTGTTAGATAAGTGTTTATTTTAAAGCAGGTGCCTTTTATTGCTTTTTCATAAACTGCTTTGTATATAATTGTGTAGAAAAGCAATTCACCCGATTATGTGCAAATCTACTCAAAAGTAAGTTTATTGGGGCATAAGTCCAACGAAGTGGGTATGGTATGGTAGTGCTAAGAAAAGCCTAAGTGAATTAAAGAAACCTATAAACCAAACAGGTATAACATAAATACTCAATATACTCCCCAACCATTAAAAATGTGGATGGCATCCTAATACATTTGCTTCTTGTATTCGGCAAGGAATACTATTGGAACAAATGCAATCTTAAAATATCTACCCTGGTGGTCTTGGCTTCAGGGTTTAGTGTAAACAAGTATAGAATTCGCAGTCAAGGAAACATCCCCAAGTTTCCTAAACCATGTGATTCAAGCTGATAAATTCACAAACCTAGGCAGGAAGGCAAAGGCACAGAGAAGCCGTTGAGTCAATTTTGTCTTGCTTATGCTGGCCTGCTATTGATTGTTACCCTAGGCGATAGCTCCTAAACACCACCTTGTAGAAGTCCCCAGCCCCCACCACCTTTCATGTTGTGTCTGTCTTATGCGATATACGTGAAGGCATTTTCCAAAGCCGACTTTGAATTAGGCACCATTTCCTGCAGCTAAACTACCCATCAGAGTTTGCTCACGCATATACATTAAATATGAAGAGGAAAAAGAAAAGAGAGGGGAAACCTTGAAAACTCTTTCTAGGATGCTAAAGGCACTGACTGGACCACAGAAGTGCCTCCAGCATATCTCAGCATTAAAGAGTTCCCCAGAACAAAACATATACACGCTCCTGTTGCAACTCAGGATACTCTGGAAAATAGTAGTCCCTCAGCTCAATAAGGTTCTGGTTTTCATTTACCTTTCTGAGAAGGTTGTTGGGAAACTGTGTACGTGCAGCTACTCACACAGAGTCTATTAAGGTTTGGCAGCCAGCCAGAAGGCAATCTGAAGGAGTAAGTATGACTGGTGATAACAGAGACATGGAGACTGCTCCCTGATTGGTCAAGCTCTCTCAAGGGAGTGATAATTAATGGCCTACTAACTGGAATGTGTTGGTTCAGAGTTCAGAGATTCAGAGTTCTGTGTGTCAGTGTAGGAGTTGTGAGTCGTGTCAGAGAGAGCTAGCAAAAGATCCGTGTTCTGTTCCTGTAAATAGTCCACTGTATATAATAAACATCTAACTACAAGTTCCTGGTTCCTGCTTTGTCTATCCTGTCTGCAGCCAAGTTGCCAATTGCTTCCGTGGATTCTGCATTTACTCTGCTAGGTCTGGCTAAGGTCCTGCAACTAGTCAGAAAGTTGTGAAACATCAAATAGGTTTTGCCAATAAAGGTGAAGAAAAGGGAGCATTCTTGGAAGTATTCAGATAGGAAGAGTTCATAAGATACAGTTTCAAGATGCTTCCACCCACCCACCATGTTTTGCTTTTCATATCTTCACAGAAATATAAAAAGGTAAAGGTAAAGACCCCTGACAGTTAAGTCCAGTCACAGATGACTCTGGGCTTGCGGCACTCATCTCGCTTTACAGGCCGAGGGAGCCGGCTTTGTCCCAAGACAGTTTTTCCGGATCATGTGGCCAGCATGACTAAGCCGCTTCTGGCGAAATCAGAGCAGTGCACGGAAACGCTGCTTACCTTCCTGCCACAGTGATGCCTATTTATCTACTTGCACTTTTTGGCATGCTTTCTAACTGCTAGGTTGGCAGGAGCTGGGACCGAGCAACGGGAGCTCACCCCATCGCAGGGATTCGAACAGCCGACCTTCCGATTGGCAAGCCCAAGAGGCTCAGTGCCACCACAGTGCCACCCACATCCCTCCCAAGGAAATACAGTGGTACCTCACGTTAAGTACTTAATTCGTTCCGGAGGTCTGTTCTTAACCTGAAACTGTTCTTAACTTGAAGCACCACTTTAGCTAATGGGGCCTCCCACTGCTGCCGCGCCTCCGGATCACGATTTCTGTTCTCATCCTGAAGCAAAGTTCTTAACCTGAGGTACTATTTCTGGGTTAGCGGAGTCTGTAACCTGAAGCGTCTGTAACCCAAGGTACCACTGTATAGGAAGTATGAAATTTCCCCCAACATTTAAGCAGAATGCTTCATAACTAGCTAAGCAAGGACCATGCTTTTCTAGTCTGGTGTGGTGTACAGTTGTACCTTGGAAGTCGAACGGAATTTGTTCTGGAAGTCCATTTGACTTCCAAAACGTTCGGAAACCAAAGCGTGGCTTCTGACTGGCTGCACGAAGTTCCATTGGATGTTGGGCTTCCCAAAATAGTTCACAGACTGGAAGAGTCACTTCTGGGTTTGTGGCATTCGGGAGCCAAAACGTTTGGGAACTAAGCTGTTTGAAAACCAAGGTACGACTGTGTTTTTCTACTAGTGGTGTGTCACAACCTGAGTTCTTTGGGACCTGTTGTTCGAGAAGGGGCTTAAGATATAGAATTTCCTCTGGAAGGTTTTTTTTTTTTTTTTGTACTTCAGAAAACTTTTTTTGTGCTTCTAAAACATACAAGAAACCTCCACACATATGGGAAGCTCCTCACTTCACAATCTCATCCTCCAATTCATGGCGGTGTCAGGAGCAGTCACCAGGAGGGTGGCATTAGCGCATGCAAGGCAATACATTAATATTGACAGTAGAGCTGAATAACACAAACCATTCTTACACAGCCTATATACTGTGGCCATCTGTCTTAGGGAACTTTGCCTTAACCACACAGTACACTCTCCCAGATGGCTGATTACCCTTTTAATCCTTAGGAAGCGCCATACCTTCTTCCCGTTGCTCCAGCCTGAATGAATGCCTAACATATGAATATGAAACTACACAAACAATGTTCATTTTCCAGCCAGATGAGGCTCATGCATAGACCAATTATGTGTAATCAAGTCATAAATGGACAAACTACTCTAAACAGTGTGTTGGGCCATATGGCAGATGGGGGGGGGGGAGCCATCCAAATAGATAGCACAAATTAATTTAATTTTTGTTACACATACCACCAGAATCAAGTAACAGGGCTTCCATGGTTTCCTGTCTTTCTATCATTGCATTTTGTACCAACTGTTTTTTCATCCTTTACCTACGCTATTATTTATTCTCGAATGAATGATAAACTCTGAGTACAGTTGTACCTCGGGTTAAGTATTTAATTCGTTCCGGAGTTCCGTACTTAATCTGAAACTGTTCTTAACCTGAAGCACCACTTTAGCTAATGGGGCCTCCCGCTGCCGCTGTGCCGTCGGTGCATGATTTCTGTTCTCATCCTGAAGCAAAGTTCTTAACCTGAAGCACTATTTCTGGGTTAGTGGAGTCTGTAACCTGAAGCGTATGTAACCCAAGGTACTACTGTAATTGAGATCTGCAAAGAAGGAGAGAGGAGGGAGGGGAGAGGAGAGAGGAGAAACACTATTTGATTTGATTCTGCAAACACACCAGCAATTCAAAGTGCCACAAGTATCACCATGTTTTAGGTCAAGCGATGTTAATAAGTCTGCTGCACAGCAAGGAGGAAACTCAAAGTCTCATTTTCTTCTGTTCCTAACTATGACAAAGGATGAGTAGTGTAGGAAAATAGGAAGCAGTCTTATACCAAGTCCATTGGTCCATCAGTACCATATACATGTGGGACGTAATCCATGAGAGGCAGTCAAGTACAACATTCCTTGTAATGCGAGAGAAGACATGCGAGGGGATGTTTAGTGCAGCCAGTTGAAACTTGCTGTTCCTCCTGGCTGGAGCATCCTTCCTTTTGCATGTGATAGAAGGTGGGCGTGACCTAACCTGTCCAGGTAACAAAAGGATGAGTCACGCAGCATGCTTCCTTCTTTTTGACTTCCTTCTTTGTTTGACCAGCTTTTATCTAGGACTGCTCTGCTGGCTCTCACCTAGCAGAAGCACTGGGATTATTCCCCCATATGGGGTAGATCCACATGTACATATTTGTAACTAAGTCTGCCATCAGGAATCCAACTGTGAACTGATGTGAGTAAACCTCTCTTATTGACTTTGAATAAGATTGTCGCGTCTTTATTCTTTTAAGAGGGATTCAAGGGAACTTACCAGGAACATACAATTCAGTCTGAGACAGAGCCTGGCTAGTTCCCACCCAGTTGCTACTAACCAATGAGATCAGGGTATGTGGCTCACAATCCCATGAATCTGGTCAGTTAATCCCCTGGGAATGGGGAGGAAAAAATGAGTGTTGATCAACTGGGCAATGGGTGCTGAGTTGACTAGGGATTAACTCAGTGAGGAAGTTTCTTTTCTGATAAAACTCTTAGTGAACTGATGAGCTGTTATATGATTTCTCATTTCTTTTTCATTTATATTGGACAGAATGCACTTTTTAAATTGCAAGTTTCCGCTACAGCAGAAACAATGCAAGCATTGCATTCTTGATTACAAAGTACAGAAGTAAGTCTCGAACATGTGGTCTGAGTCTAGAGCCCCAGTCTCAGATGTCTGCTCAGTAATATGGTTTAAATGGGGGGGGGGCAGGAAACAACCATTGCTTCTTCCCTCCCCAAAGGTGAGAAGGCATGGCCTAGTCTAGCCTTCTCTAGAAATTTACAGCTATGTGGTTCTTAACCCCTTCATTTACTACGTAACATTGATATGTGTTGCTAGGTTTGACCACAAAATCTCCCACAATTTATTTCTGTTAAACTTGTTCTATCCCACTCTTGGATTATCCTTCTATGCAGCTTACTACTTTATTTGCCGCTTTATCTGCTGGCAAAGATCACATCTACGGTCAAAACACTTTCAATTTCAAAACTGAAGTAACAGCATGATTAAAATTGCCAGCACAATTCACATCACCCGGAAACATCTGGAGCTGTCCTCAAGCAACTTGCCGAATGACAAGTGGCAATTGTCTGACTGTAGGATCCAATAAAGAATTTCACCTCTCAGTCACCTTTTTCAAGAAATCTGGAACCACCCTATATTACAGCAAGGGTATGTCTGCCCTGTTCACCTGAGGGTTGGGTGATTTGGTTTTATATCATTTTTAAAAAATACTGTGAATGGCCTTGATCATGGATAATATGCCTCTCCTTTGGCTATTTATTCATGAGTTAACTAGTGGTCTAAACAACAGAGCCTAGGGCTTGCAGATCAGAAGGTCAGTGGTTCGAATCCCCACGATGGGGTGAGCTCCTGTTGCTCAGTCCCTGCTCCTGCCAACCTAGCAGTTCGAAAGCGCGCCAGAGTGCAAGTAAATAAATAGGTACTGCTGTGGCAGAAAGGTAAATGGCATTTCTGTGCGCTGCTCTGGTTCACCAGAAGTGGTTTAGTCATGCTGGCCACATGACCCGGAAGCTGTCTGCGGACAAACGCTGGCTCCCTCGGCCTATAGAGAGAGATGAGCGCCGCAACCCCAGAGTTGTCCACGACTGGACCTAATGGCCAGGGGTACCTTTACCTTAATAGGAACAATAAACTCTCAGTAGTGAGGTGAAATGAATTTGTCTGCCAAATCTCTCTTCAAGAGTCTTTTTTTTTTCCCTGATAATTTTGATAACAAATATTTTTCTGAGAATTTTGATAACAAATATTTTCTAAATAGTTTCCATTTGTAGTGCATATCCTGCTGGAGGAACACTTTTTGATCCAGCAAAAGTATCTGGTAATGCATTTGGGGGGGGGGGAGAGATTTGTCTTATTGTCTGCAGTCTCCCATGGCACACCTTCCACACAGTTCTGGCTTTCCCCCCAATCCGCTAGACAGACTTTGGAAGAGGACAGGGGCCAGAATAGGCAAGAGGGACAAAATTAAAATCACCTTCTCTTCTTATACAGTAGCGGATGCATCCGCCAAATCAAAATTGGACATGGTCTGGATTTTACTCCTAGTGAATACATGATGCTCAATATCAACATTTCACATCCAATGATTTTGCAGTAGTACTCAATATTTAACAACATTTGACATGTACAACTCAGCATTACCTATCCATTCACATGCAACGATAGTCAACATTTGACTGTATTATATGCAGCAGTGCACATCTGACAGCTATTGGCATTTACAATAAACATTTAGCCTTATCTGACATGCAGCTGTCAACGTTTGATGCTATCTGACATGTAATAATGAGTATTTGACAGTATCTGACAGCTGGCATACAGTGCTAGGCAATATTGGACAGTATCTGGTATGTAAGTTAACATATGATAGTAGCAGACATACAACAATCAATATACAGTCATACCTCGGGTTGCAAACACTGCGGGTTGTGTGTTTTCGGGTTATGGACCACTCCGAACCCAGAAGTACCGGAACAGGTTACTTCCGGGTTTCGGTGCTCGCGCATGCGCAGAAGCAGAAAATGACATCACGCACATGCGCAGACATGGCGCTGCGGGTTGCGAACGCTGCAAGTTGTGAACGTGCCTCCTGCACGGATCATGTTCACAACCCGAGGTATGACTCTATGATGGTATATGATAACAGAACTGAACCAACATTCCCTAAATTTTGTTTTATTTTTTTTCATTTAAAGGTAAAAAAGTAAAGGTAAAGGACCCCTGGACAGTTAAGTCCAGTCAAATGTGACTATGGGGTTGTGGCACTCATCTCACTTTCAGGCCAAGGAAGCCGGTGTTTGTCCACAGACAGCTTTCCGGGTCTTGTGGCCAGCAGGGCTAAACCGCTTCTAGTGCAACGGAACACTGTGACAGAAACCAGAGCGCACGGAAATGCCATTTACCTTCCTGCCACAGCGGTACATATTTATCTACTTGCACTGGCGTGCTTTCAAACTGCTAGGTTGGCAGGAGCTGGAACAGAGCAACGGGAGCTCACTCCATTGTGGGGATTCGAACCGCCAATCTTCTGATCAGCTAGCTCAACTCAGGGTATGTCAGGGACTGGGCAGAGGAGGAATGGTAGAGTCTGCCTCTCCAGCCCTTCCAGAGAAGAAGATACAGTGGTACCTCGGGTTAAGTACTTAATTCATTCCGGAGGTCCGTTCTTAACCTGAAACTGTTCTTAACCTGAAGCACCACTTTAGCTAATGGGGCCTCCTGCTGCCGCTGCACCGCCAGAGCACTATTTCTGTTCTCATCCTGAAGCAAAGTTCTTAACCAGAGGTAATATTTCTGGGTTAGCAGAGTCTGTAACCTGAAGCTTATGTAACCTGAAGTGTATGTAACCCAAGGTACCACTGTATGCTGAACCTGAAATTTAAATATGTCATTAGCATTTCTAAAACTGGGCATTCCGCTTCTTGGTTTATTTATTTTTACATCTTGTTTTTCTGTGTTAGCGGAGTCTGTAACCTGAAGCGTATGTAACCTGAAGCGTATGTAACCCAAGGTACCACTGTAGTTTGGAATTACAACAGGGGTTTGAGGGAGATCACAGCTCAGAGGAAGATGAGGGGGAAAGTTGGGAAATAATGGGAGAGGAGGCAATGCCAGAGCAGCTGGCTGACACATTATCACTAGAAAGCATTCCAGACCCACCATCTCCCAGAACCTGGTGAGCCTTAAAAGTAGGAGAGCAAAGGGCTCAGAAGCAAAGGGCCCCCAATGCCACCCATAGAAGAAATGACAAATGAGGAAGTGGGAGAGAAAGGGAGGGGAGATTCTCTCGGGACAACACCATTACTCCAAGAGGCTGCATTCCCAAGCCTCTCTCTGTTATATTGAACAAAAGCAGATGGTAAGAACTTTTCCTTGTCTTATCCGTTCCTGGCAACCTGCCGTGGGGTTTGGTTCCTATGCCACCAGACAGGGTATGGCAAACCTGTGGTCCTTGAGATATTGCTGGAGTACAACTGGAGCCTCAGTCAGCATGGCCAAGGGGTTAGGGATTATGATGGTTGCAAATCAGCAACATCTGGGGCAGATACCGGTTCTCCACCCTGGTTTAACCAACCTGGAATATGCTACTAAATAAGGAAGGCAGCAAAGCGGTCAGATTTTGAATGCTGCTATCAAATTTCATTCGCAAAACCAGGAGGCTGAATCCCACAGTGTGAATCTGAGATCAACATTTGTCAAATATAAATAAATATATTTATTTAAATATTATTGGTATTATTAGTATCATCATCATCATCAAATACCGTACTTTTTGCTCTATAAGACTCACTTTTTCCCTCCTAAAAAGTAAGGGGAAATGTGTGTGCGTCTTATGGAGCAAATGCAGGCTGCACAGCTATCCCAGAAGCCAGAACAGCAAGAGGGATCCCTCTTGCTGTTCTGGCTTCTGGGATTCAGAATATTTTTTTTCTTGTTTTCCTCCTCCAGAAACTAGGTGCATCTTATGGTCTGGTGCGTCTTATAGAGTGAAAAATACGGTACATTTCAGCTCTACCTCTCTAACTCACACTGGCCTTCGTTTCAATGGTTATACCCAGTTGTCATTTCCCGCCACCCCTCATAGGATTTTATCTGTTACTTTATCTGTTGCTTCCTCATGGATAAAAGGAAAACAATCCATTCTACAGCTGCACCAGTGGCGGATTTACATATAAGCTAAACAAGCTATAGCTCAGGGACTCACTCTCTTGGGGGCCCCTCAAAAAATTTAAAGGGAAAAAAACCTGTATTAATTGTATCTCTGTTCAGCAATTACTTTGATAAAATACATATTTTGTTATGTGCAAATGGCTTTAGATACCTATTAGGTCCATAAATTACCATATAGCATATATTCAACACAAAAAACAGTGACAATTTGTTGTTGACAAAGCACAGCTGGACATATAAAGAGCCCCATTACCTTCAGTAGCTTAGGGCCTCATCAGACCTAAATCCGGCACTGAGCTGCACGTAATATTTGCTTCCTTAGGTGGATTATATCACTAGCCTGTCATTAATTTTATTTACTTAATTATTAATAGTTCTTGTAGATTTATTTATTCCCACTTATGAATCATTTCTGATAGAACATCTCAAAGAGGTTTAGCTGCTAAACATGCTAACAATAAAAATCAATTTCAAATATAGAAGCAATGAAAACACAATTGGGGTGGCACCCTAAAAAAATTACCTATTTCTACAAGGTAACCCATCACACTCATGTTGACAGAAACATCCAGAAATGAGTCTTTGGAGTTGATCTGAAGGTCCAGGTAAGTATATATGAGATGAGTCAGTTGTTAGGTAACCTGGCCCCATAACATTTGGGGCTTTAAAAGCCATTTGAACCTGACCTGGAGAGACTGGAAGTGTAGTTGGGGGAAAAAAACACTCTACCAAGTCCCTTTTCAATGTGTTCTGGTTTTTAAAAGGGGCGATATACTTTATTTTCATAACATATCAATATAATGGGTCTCATTGAAGGCCAGGATATGTGAAATCTGACTTCCTTTGTTTTACTGCAGAAGCATAATAATAAAAAAAAACACAATTTTGATCTTTTTGAATAAAGCAGGAATCTGTATATGCCATTCATTTTTTATCTAGTCACCCCCTAAATTATTTAAGTTTTAAGTCATTTTTTTGGAAAAACTTTGACTTTAATTCAAGCCTGTACCATAAAAATTGATTCAAATAGCTCAGGAGAGCACATGGCAACATCAGTAACCTAATTTCAGAATCTCCTGGTTTATATATGCCTTTAAAGCATCAAGATTGCACCTCAGAGGAATGGCAAAGAATTCAAATGTGCACTGTGCACATTCAAGGTATCATTAAAGCTGTGTGATCATCCAAGCTCTTGCTTATCTAGATGCAGTAACAGAGGGGTCAAGAAACAGGAATGAATCTTCTAAGAAAGGTTTTGCAGTTTCTGAAATCCGTACAGCGAGGTCTAGCTTTTGTATCACACAATAGCTGATGAGACCCAGAACTCATCTTAGCTTATATTCAATGCTTCCCAGAGGAATCAGTTCACTCGTTCAGCTGCCAGTCATTAAAACTGTTATGTACTGAAGTTCTCACCCTGGGCCAGCAGGGGGATACTGTAGATAGTTTTCACTCAGGTCCACATATGCAAATAAGGGATTGAAAGTGACATTCAGTGATTGGATAGTTACAGAAAATGGTTACTGTTGCGTTCTAGTGGAGCTCTATATAAGCAGGCTGGCTGAACCCTTCAGTTCAGTTCTGTTCTGGCCTGTGAATAAACAAGAGCTGTGTGAAGAATCGCTGTGTCGTCTGATATGTTCACCCACAGCTTAACAAAAACCCAGTTCAAATGACAGGTGCTTGATTGAGATAATTGATTCTGGAAAGCTCATAATAATAACAACATAACAGCCACCTTTCAGGATAACACCAAAGGCCCCTTTAGTCCAGCGTTCTGTTCTCATAGCACACGACCAGATGCCCAGGGGGAGTGACTGGCCACTGGATGCCATATTCTCTGTGAATTTGTATTCACCCTCTTTTTTAAAAAATAAATAAATTATGACATCATCAGTACATGAAATTCTAAGTATTATTATTATTATTATTATTATTATTATTATTATTATTATTAATTTATTTATACCCCACCCATCTGGCTGGGTTTCCCCAGCCACTCTGGGCTACTTCCAACAAAAGATTAAAAATACATTAAAACATCAGTCATTAAAAAATACAGCATTAAATATTAAAAACTTCCCTAAACAGGGCAGCCTTCAGATGTCTTCTAAATGTCATATAGTTGTTTATCTCTTTGACATCTGATGGGGGGGGGGCGTTCCACAGGGCGGGTGCTACTACTGAGAAGGCCCTCTGCCTGGTTCCCTGTAACTTCGCTTCTCGCAGTGAGGGAACTGCCAGAAAGCACTCAGAGCTGGACCTCAGTGTCCGGGCTGAATGATGGGGGTGGAGACGCTCCTTTAGGTATTCTAATAAATAAACTGATGGCACTATAATAAATTAAAGACAGCACAGGGTTGTACATGGTTATTTGACTTACTATTCTGGGACATCAACCCCCCGCTCCAAAAAATGTAGGATGTCCAGCCTCATATAACTAACATGGTTAAGTCTAATTAATGCATGAAGAGTTTAAGAGCACAGAGTAAGCTGTCCTGCCAGGCTTAGCTAGGTCACTCCCCATCACCTAGGGAAGAAGGGCTATAAAACCTTTTTACTTCCCTATTCCACCATATAAACCCTACCAGTAAGGAGACCTAAGCTGGATGCTTCAAGCTTAGACTGCATGGCTTAAGCAAGAAATCTTTGTGTTTATATGCAATTTAGAAACTCACACTGCTTCGGAACCTAAGCCTTACTGCCTCTGTTTTCTTACTTCTGTATTGAATAACACATGAATCTGACCTTTGAATAGTTTGTAAGTAAACTATTTTTAAATTGCAAAACCTTTGGTCTCTTTCTAAGATAAGGTCTCAGCTGTACAGCTGCAAACAAAACATTCTAAGTGCATTGTATAGTGCAATATAAAACTGTGACACTACATGGTGATAGTGAGCTATGGCAAATTCAATATATTTTTCAAAACTTTTTTTAAAAAACCATTTTCACAGCGTTGTTTTTTTAAAAAAATATGTGTGTAGATTCCACCCAAGGGAAATGGGAAACTTTGGAAGCAACATAGAAAGGGATGTTTTAAAGGTCTAACAGCCTATATTGCCATGCTTTACTTTGCTGCATGCTTTGTGGTTTTAAATCTCTGCTGGGGTTCTGTCACCATAGAGTACTTGCTCCAAACCTGGATCCAGAGAATTTTCTTTTTATTCTATCCAGTATTTTTCGTGTAACCAAACCAATATACAAAAACTAACAAAAAAACACCCTTTCCCAAGGTGTCAATTTGGTGCTCGTGTGCTCCCACACCACTGATCTTCCTACTGGCTCATCCCTCTTTTCCCACCTGGTAAGCAGCAGTGGGGACGTGGGTGGCGCTGTGGGTAAAACCTCAGCGCCTAGGACTTGCCGATCGTATGGTCGGTGGTTCGAATCCCCGCAGCAGGGTGAGCTCCCGTCGTTCGGTCCCAGCTCCTGCCCACCTAGCAGTTCGAAAGCACTCTTAAGTGCAAGTAGATTAATAGGTACCACTTTATAGCGGGAAGGTAAACGGCGTTTCCGTGTGCTGCGCTGGTGCAGGCTCGCCAGAGCAGCTTGGTCATGCTGGCCACGTGACCCGGAAGTGTCTCTGGACAGCGCTGGCCCCCGGCCTCTTAAGCGAGATGGGCGCGCAACCCCAGAGTCGGTCACGACTGGCCCGTATGGGCAGGGGTACCTTTACCTTTACCTTTAAGCAGCAGTGACTCTACTGATGGGAGGCCAGGTGTTTGGCAGCTCTCCTCCTCACTGGCCACTACTGCAGTCACATATAGCCCATAACTGCACAAAATTGCAGTGAGGGATGTGTCCCCTACTGCTTATACAATTGATCACTGTCGTTCAACCCTACCCCCATGCACACCCATACCCCAGTCTCTGTAATGTCCACAGAAACAGAATTCGTAGGTCGCTTTTTATATATGAAAACATCATTTACTTCTAAGCCAAATTTCTCTTTGCTTGAAAATGTAATGCATGACTTTCCCGTACCTAATTAGCTTAGAACTTGATTGCTTCCATTCAAAAGGAAGGAAACAGGCTATTAATAACAGGCCGAGCCCCCAAACTGATAGGGACATCAATATTTGGACTGCAATTTTCACAATAAATCCAAGCCCATAAAGCCTTATGCACGCATTTCAGAGGTGGGATACGTTTTATATCCATTTACATGGAGACAACACATTGATTGCCTGCTATGACATTATTAAAATGAACCGACAAGGCAGCTCAGATGGGAGGGGGGGGGGTGAATACATGAAATAGTAATCCACCTCAATTAATCTCTATACTTTAAAAATTTTAGATCTAAACTATTGACGTGGGTAGTTCATATTCTGATCTTGATCTTAAAGACATAATGAAAGAAGAATTCTGTAATTGACAAGAGAAGTTCTTTAATCATTTGAACGTACAGCAATTTCTACAATGTCAATAAATATTGGCACTGCAGGTAACTACCATCATACTCACGATAGGTGGAAGAAGCAATGTCAAAGGATGCAGACACTATTGCCAAAGTTATCCCTGGGACCGGTACAGTTCAGAATCTAGTCCGCATTCCTGCATCATGATAAATTAGATGGTGCAGAGTGAGGCTTCAGCCAAATGAAGGCTTTTCCTCCTTTTTTGAGAGCTGGGCTACTTTTAAAATTGACCACATTTCAAAATATAGTCCCATCCCTCCTTATGGTTACGTGCAGTCCATCTCCATTAAAGCCAATTGGAACATTAATGATTACTGAAATGGGAGGTACATAACACCACAGAATAGAGCACCACAGAATAAGAAGCAGAGATGATCATTTCTTTTATTGACTCAAGTTTAGGAGGGTTCCTTGTGCATTTTCACACAGCTGCCTTGTGAAAGGAAAGGCTTTTCACAGCCCTAATAATTTTTTTATGGCCAGGACTGAGTCCTTGACACAGTACAGAAAAGAAATAATTCAAAATGCATATCTTATATAGCAGTAGGGATGGGCAGAAGCTATCTATTTCTGGTCTGTGTCACTTTCATGTGTCTTCATTCATAAATCTGTTCTGTCCCATTTCTGCCTTAATCTGCTACTTTCATTTTTTTAAAAAAAGCCTGCATGAAGATTTGTATTTAAATACAGATTGAAATATGTATTTAAATATGTATTCTTGCTGCTTACTGGGAGAGGAAGAGGTGAGGCAATGAGAAGATTGAGGCTGAGTGGGGACCCTGGCCTGGCAGGGCACTGAATTGGCTCCATTGGTGTGCTCAACTACCATAGGGCAAGACGTACTGAGAGCGTTACTGAGTGTATGCTTGCTGCCTTAAATAAAAAATTAACTTCACAGACAACTGGCTCTGCTTCTTCAGCATCATTCTTCAACATCAACTTCATTGGACTGGTCATGTTGTGCGGATGCCTGATTATCGTCTTCCAAAGCAACTACTCTATTCCAAACTTAAAAATGGAAAGTGTCAACAAAAGAGGTTTAAAGATTATTTCAAGGCAAATCTTAAGAAAATGTAGTATAAACACCAACAACTGGGAAACACTGGCCTGAGAGTGCTCCAGCTGGAAAACAGCCTTTACCAAAGATGGACTTTGAAGATGCTCGAACTCAGGATGAAAGGGAGAAATGAGCTAAGAGGAAGGCATGTTTGGCAAACCCTTACCGTGATCAACTCCCACCAGGAAACCTATGTCCTCACGCTGGAAGGATGTGTGGATCCAGAATTGGTCTCCATAGTCACTTAAGGGCTCACTGTTAAAACCGTGTTTATGGAAGACAATCTTACTCGGCTACGAGTGATCACAGAAGAAAAAGAAAAAGAAAAGAAAAGAAAAGAAAAGAAAAGAAGAAGAGAAAAAGAAGTAGAAGTAGGAGAAGAAGAAGCTTCTTCATTTGAGCTGCATCTGACTCCAGTCCTGACACCTGGTCACATGTGAATGAGAGCCAGTGTGGTGTAGTGGTTAAGAGCGGTAGTCACGTAATCTGGGGAACCGGGTTCGCGTCTCCACTCCTCCACATGCAGCTGCTGGGTGACCTTGGGCCAGTCACACTTCTTTGAAGTCTCTCAGCCCCACTCACCTCACAGAGTGTTTGTTGTGGGGGAGGAAGGGAAAGGAGAATGTTAGCCGCTTTGAGACTCCTGAAGGGGAGTGAAAGGCGGGATATCAAATCCAAACTCTTCTTCTTCACAAGGATCTCAATTCAGGCTAAATGTTCCGCATGTACTGGAGTCTACACAGCAGGATGCATTTCAGACTGGACCTACCATGCAATTGGTCCACAGCTGTGGATTAGGCTCAGAGAAGAGCTCTCCATCTTCTAGGATGGCACAGATGTGGTGCAGGCAGTGTGTATGTGATGGGATTGCCAATTGTTTCATTTATATGCAAGGCCCAAACTGTTCAGGGCTTTAAAGGTCAAAACCAACATCCTAAATTATTCCCAGAAAGCTATAGAAAGACTGTGCAGTAGACCGTTGAGCTCTAATGTAATATGTTCCTGTAATGGGGAATGGGCACTCGGTTAAGTACCAACCCATTCACCCATGTTCATTGACAGCTTAATTTCACAAAGTAGTAAATACAGCTCACACCTTCAGGCAGATGTTCCATAGTCTATTTTGTCTACAACAGTCAATTATCCAAAGGTCATTAGGAGAGGAACCCCAAATCACTGTAAAGGCAACTGTTTTATGATCAGGAGATAAGGAAATCATGTGCAAAGAGCAAACGCTAGTGGACTGACAAATTGCCATTGGCGCTCGTGTTGATAAAGAAGGAAAATGAATAGCCATTTGCCTGGACAACACATTCTTACACTGCAACGCCCGCCCCCTGCCCCCCATTGGCTGTTTAAGATGCATTGACTTAAATGGGATTTCATGTGCCAGTCTGCAGAATTGCAAACATGCAGTCTGAGCCTAATATGTTACAAATAAAACACATTGAGTTCAATGGGAATTCCTCCTGAGTTACTTTGCCTGGGATGTAATATCTAGTTTTCAGAGTAAATGGATCACAGTACCTGAAAACGACTGGTTAAATCCTCTCTCCCCCACCCCCCAAAAAATAATTCAATAGCTACTATTTAGATTTAAGATTTGGGGTAATTTCTCTGCTATTTATAGCTATGTATTCCATAGTAGCACCTGTGTCTTTGATGGCCTCAGCAAGCCTTATTATTTCTAATTTCCTGCTTATTGAATGTCAGATTTAATAACTATCTAATGGGTTTCTGTAAGTAGCTTCAATAAAGGGGAATTTTCAAAAACAAAAATGGCAGGGGAAATATTTTACGCTTAAGAGCGGTAGAAAATACGTCCAGTCTTTTAAAAATAGCTTGGCTCACATAGCTCCCTATAACTGTGGTTGTATTGTATCGTTAGCGAAATTTGCTTACAAATTTTCAGATTCTACAAGGTAATAAATTGTTTTCAACACAAAACATATTTTTCCAAGCTTGTCAACAAATAAGATCAAGCAACCTGCAAATCAGTATCGTTAACACAGAATAATAGATTCATCTAGATCAACCCTTTGCAATGCAGGAATCTTTGCTATCGTGGTCTGGATGCCTTCATTTTTGTGTGTTTTTTAACTGAGCCCTTTCTGCAAGAGCTTGAGTTGTGCATCTCCAGATGGAATTCAAGCTGTGCCTACACAGGAAGCTTGCTCTTTTGCATTCCCAACTTGAACTCATGGCAGGCAGCAAAGGAATTTTTTTTTAAGAATGCATACCTGGTTAGTCCCTTTGAAGTAAGATCCTGTTCCCCACCTCTATACTATATAAAAGGAATACAGAATCTCAAACCAACGGCTAAGCTATTTAACACAACCATTAGAAATTAGGAGGTATGGTGTGTGTATAAGTTGCTAAAGCTGAAATCCATGCAGTTAATTTATGTGGGCGAGGGGATTGACAAGAAATCACATATTTTTCTACCATGATTTCATGTAATCATTTCTAACTCTTAATGCTCCCATCAAATAAGGGAAAATGCATGCAGAGATAATAATATAGATGCATTTGTCCCACTTTTCTACCACAAGAATATTCAAGACAGCTATGGGAATAAATAACTAGCAATTGAATATCTCCCCTCATCAAAGCACAATAACATCACAATACGACACATGTAAATTAGGTCCTGTGGAGTTCAGTGGCTTTACTCTGCTGAAACTTAAAAAGAGCCCTATCCATTGTATAAGCCATATTGATACTCTGATCTGATTTTGATTTTTTTTTAGGCTTAGAGGAATGAGATTTTACTATATCAACACACAGCCCTACCTTATTCCTTCACTTGGAGAGGGTTTTGTTGTCTTTTGCTGTTTATTTATATATTTATTTATTTATTTTACTACTGTATATTTGTACACTTGTTAAGCAGGTTCAATAAGAGATGCAAAGAAGCATTTCCTAGCATGTACCTGAATTCTAATGCTTTATACACCTCATTATCTAGAATACATGCACAAAGTGAAAAGCCTTCAGGCACTCCAGTTGTTAAAATGATAATTTCATTTCCAATTAGACTTCACATTTAGTTCAGCTAAAAGTTCAGCCTGAGTTCAGACTTCAAGTTTTCCGCTAAGGTAATCCTGTAGTGTCATCTTTGATGGTACACCTATGGCCTGTAGCTCAGCATGTCTGGCTACCATTAAATCCTGTCAGTTTCATCACATACCTGTGACAAACAGGGAGTGTCACATTTTCCCTCTATCCAAAGGGCGGAAAATAACACCATCAAGATAGGAGCCAAACCAATGTTAGAAAAATGTTAGGGGAAGGCTGTAGCTCAGAGGCAGAGAATTTGCATGGCATGCAGAAGGCTCCAAGTTCTTTTTTTTAATTAATTTTTTAAAATTAATTTTCATTAAACATACATTCATTATACAAATAAATCCCACCTATATCTTTCGCTCTGCCGAGCTTCGAACTTCCCTCCACCCTTTCGGTAAGTATCATATATTTTCTAACATTGCGTATTCTGTTTGTTTAACTGTTTTACCATATGCTGTTAGAGTTATTTTAACCCTGCCAGTGTCTTTAGGGTTTTACAATTGTCTCTTATACACACTAAATATTTACTCCAGCTTTCATGAAACTTCTGTTCATCCTGATCTCGTAATTTTCCTGATAATCTGGCCAGTTCTGCATAATTCATCATTTTAACCTGCCATTCCATAATAGTACATCTGTTTTCCAATTCTTGGCCACATAGTTCTTGCTGCCGTCGTGGCGTACAGAAAAAATATTTTTATCTTTCTTTTTAATTTCCTTCCCTGTCAGTCCCAATAGAAAGGCTTCGGGGATTTTTAGAAAGGTATACTTAAAGACTTGTTTAAGTTCATTGTAAATTGATTCCCAGAAGCCCTTCACTTTACCACAGGTCCACCACATGTGGTAGAGGTCTCCCTCCACCTCTCCACATTTCCAACATTTCCTGTTTTTCATTCTGTACATCTTTGCCAATTTTACCGGCGTAAGATGCCACCTATATATCATTCTCCATATATTCTCCTTCAATGCTGTACAAGCCGTAAATTTCATATTTACATTCCAAAGTTCATGCCACGCTTCTAATTCAATATTGTATCTGCAATCAATGGCCCACTTAATCATGGCTTCTTTTACCTCCTCATCTTTGGTATACCAGTCCAATAGTAAATCATACATTTTAGACAATAATATATTTTTACCTTCTATAATGTCTATATGAAATTTTGATTTCTTGTCTTCAAATCCTAACCTCTTTTTGTCTTCTTTTAGTATCTAATTGACTTGGTGGTACTGTAGCCACCCTGTCAGTAAATTCTCTACTTCTTCATACGTCTTAAGCTTTATACCTTGATCAGTCTTCCTAATAAACTCTTCATAGGTGGCTCTCTTTCAGAAGGTTCCAAGTTCAATCCCGAGCATCTCTGGGTACCGACCAAAAACCCTAGAGGGCCACTGTCAGTGAGATGAAACAGTGGTCTGACTCAGTGTAAGATGGAATTCCAATGTCTCTATGTAAAGCACACAAAACCTTCTCATCTTGAACTTCTTTCTCAATAAATCACTTGTTTAAAAAGCCACATCTGAGGCTGCTCCACGTAGCTATTGTTTGTGTGATGTGTACAGTTGGTGGGGGATGTGGGTGGTGCTGTGGTCTAAACCACCGATCCTCTTGGGCTTGCTGATCAGAAGGTTGGCGGTTCGAATCCTCGCCACGGGGTGAGCTCTTGTTGCTCTGTCCCAGCTCCTGCCAACATAGCAGTTCGAAAGCACGCCAGTGCAAGTAGATAAATAGGTACTGCTGTGATGGGAAGGTAAGCGGTGTTTCTGTGCGCTCTGGTTTCCATCATGATGTCCCCTTGCATCAGAAGTGGTTTAGTCCTGCTGCCACATGACCCAGAAAGCTGTCTGCAGACAAACGCCAGCTCCCTTGATCTGAAAGTGAGATAAGCACCACAACCCCATAGTTGCCTTTGACTGGACTTAACCATCCAGGGGTCCTTTACATTTCTTTTCTCTTTTTTTACACTTGTACAAAACTTGATCAAGCCTCAATGTGTCTTAGTACTGAACTAGTAAATAATCTGTATTTGTTTTGTTTTTTAATCAATGCTAAAATGAATGTTTAAAAAGAACTCCATTTATTATTGAATAACTATAAATGTCTACCAGCACTGGAAAATACCCTCAAACTAAATATTAATATATGTATAAAACTTAGAACCATTATGAATTTTCCTAAATACCATGCACAACAAACACACACACACACACACTATACCGAATTATAAGGGGATTTCAAAGACTTCAAAGCTTGTTTCCCAGAAACAACGCAAAAGGTCAAATTCATACTATAGTTATTGTCTGTAAAACCAAATGATATCTTCCTTTTCCTGTAATAGCATTTAAAAATAGATTGGGGGTGATGTTTGATGAGTTTTATATGGCTGGCCCTGAAGGCAGCAGCATCCAGGAAACATCTCAAATTTTTTATCAACCGGACTTTGCCAAGGGTAAGATGACAATTCACACCCCCATCACTTCCTTTATGGGCATAACAAACTAAAAACGAATTTCACTCTCTTGGAATTATCTCCAGTGTGACTGAGACTTTTGAGGATTCCTTCAAAGTCCTACAGCAATTCATCTGAAGGAAGGCACCCCACCCCTCGCATGGCAA
This sequence comes from Podarcis muralis, assembly GCF_964188315.1. Lineage (NCBI taxonomy): Eukaryota > Metazoa > Chordata > Lepidosauria > Squamata > Lacertidae > Podarcis > Podarcis muralis. Next base: position 17,611,190 of record NC_135659.1, on the reverse strand, counting down.
ATTTTGGTGGCAATTTCAAACTTGCTTCATCAGCCCTTGTATGTTTGACAGTTTCAAACCATCTTTGAGGCACGCTGATCTCCACAGGTTCACATGAATGGATCTAAACACACATAACATTTCTGTCACATATTTTCACTAAGGCACTAGCTTTTACAGAAAAATCCATGCTGGATTCTCTTCTCTCATGATCACTTATTATTTATTTGCTAATTTCTCCAGTTGGCTTATCCTGCCCAGGGAAACGTGAAACAACTTATGACCAAACAGACAGACAGTAAGCCCCACTTAGATACATTAAAAGCAAGAGGAAATGGAAATGCATTAAAAACATCCCACACACTTCTAAAAGGCCACTAATATTTGAGAACAATATCAATAGTATCATTATTTGTACCCTGCTCATCTGACTGGATTGCCCCATTTGTATGTCAAAGGCCTGGTTATAGAGGAAAGTTTTTGCCTGGCTCCTAAATATATATCATTATGGTACCAGGCAAGTCTCACTTGGGAGAACATTCCACAAATGGGGAGCCACTGTTTTTTTTATACCTCATTTCCCCCCCCCCCTGACAGGGACTCAAGGCAGCTTACAGGTAAAATAAGAAGAGCTAACAGAGCAATAGGCGAACTAATGCCAGTATACTGGGAGAAGCAAAGATCACCAGTGTCGAAACAATGATTCCTCAACACATCAACTTCATTGGACTGGTCATGTTGTTCAGAAGCTTTATTATCATCTTCCAAAGCAACTACTCTATTCCAAACTTAAAAATGGAAAGTGTAATGCTGGTGGTCAACAAAAGAGGTTCAAAGACTCTCTCAAGGCAAATCTAAAAACGTAATATAAACACCGACAACCAGGAAACTCTGGCCTGCAAGCACTCCAACTAGAGAGCAGTTTTTACCAAAGGTGTCGTTGGCTTTGAAGATGCTCAAACTCAGGACAAAAGGCAGAAATGCGCTAAGAGGAAGGCACACTTGGCAAACCCTCACCATGATCAACTCCTGCCCAGAAACCTATGTCCCCGCTGTGGAAGGACGTGTGGATCCAGAACTGGCCTCCACAGTCACTTACGGACTCACTTTTAAAACTGTTTATGGAAGACAATCTTACTCAGCTACGAATGATCGCCAAAGAAGAAGGGTCCCCCCCCCCCACTTAGGATTTACCACTCTGTTTCTGACATCTTTGTACAGCAGAGAGAAGAATATGGATATGCCACTTTTATGGAGGCTAATACTACTCACGCGTATTAGCCATGCCAACTATGTTCTCCACTGACGGAGGCAATATTGTTCACAATACCAGTTGCTGGAAACCATAAGAAAGGAGAGTGTGGTTGCACTCGTGCCCTGCTTGTGGGCATCCCATAAGCATTTGGTTGTGAGAACAGCACGCCGGACTAGATGGGCCTTTGGCCTAATCCAGTCGTGCTCTTCTGATATTCTCTTCATTGCATTTCACTATAGTTTTCTGTGAAGGGCAGTGGAAGGTCATTTAAAATGGAACCAAGAAACTATTACTTATCTATCAGGTAAAAGGAGCAGGGAGAAGAAGTTGGCTTGATCTGGAAGCTTCACACCATCCTGAGAGTTGTGCCTGCTTGCTTGGAAGAGCGCCTGCAGCTTTCGCCAACTCGCTTTCACCTCCAAGTTGACATTCATTCAAGCAGCTTCCTGAAGCAGTGCCCTGGAAACAGACAGCTTCCATTAAGCACCTGCATTAATAACAGATGACGATGTAAAGTAATGTTGAATGATGAAGTGGTTAAATAAGCTTCTAGAGTCATTTTATTAATGACTTTACCATCCATGATCTGAAAAACAACAACCCACCAACACCAACAGGGTAGGAAAATAAAAAAAACTCCAGTTGTTTTTCAAGAGAAGACGCATTTTGTTTTTCTGTTCTGTGACATTATATTTTTTTAAAAAAAACTGTCTGATCCAACATTATAACATGTGTTGCTGTGTTTTAAGAATGTGTGAGCCCATCTGCACAATAAATTGAAATCAGTCTCATACCACCTTATACAATCATGGCTTCTCTCAAAGAATTTTGGGAAATGTAGTCTCTTAAGGATGCTGAGAATTGCTAGGAGATCTCTGTTCCCTAAGCTACAATTCCTAGAGTTCCACTGACTGCTAAACCACATTAGGAATTTGTAGCTGTGGCGCTGTGGGTTAAACCACAGAGCCTAGGGCTTGCCGATCAGAAGGTCAGCGGTTCGAATCCCCGTGACAGGGTGAACTCCGGTTGCTTGGTTCAAGCTCCTGCCAACCTAGCAGTTTGAAAGCACATCAAAGTGCAAGTAGATAAATAGGTACTGCTCCAGCGGGAAGGTAAACAGCATTTCCATGTGCTGCTGTGGTTCACCAGAAGCGGCTTAGTCATACTGGGCACATGACCAGCTGTATAAAGCTTGTCCCTCGGGCAATAAAGCAAGATGAGCGCTGCAACCCCAGAGTTGTCCGCGACTGGACCTAATGGTCAGGGGTCCCTTTACCTTTACAGAGTCTACTAATGCCCTGAGGTCTCATCCTGTTTGGATTCCAGGCATGGGGCCATCCTAACAGTAGTGTTAGATGGGAAACAGTTCCATATAAGCTTTCTTAAACACCCTCTCCTCCTAGCTTTCCACTCTTCATTGCTGCCACTCATGACAATTTTTTAAATAAAAAATGCACACAACTCTATACAATACATAAAGTCAACCTGGTCAGGAAGGGAGGGGGTAGATATTCACATGGGGATTTTGTTATGTAATGTATAGTTTTAATGTTCCTATGCCGTAAGCCATCTAATTTATTTTTGTTTCAGTTCAGCTTGCTCTGAGCTGTACTTTGAATTGAGTGAAATAAAAAGAGTGGGGTTTTTTTTTCTGCCCACAAAAAAGTTGTCCTACAAAATGAATGAAGTGCAACACAACGCTGAATTTGGACTGAAGTGAGGAATTAAAAATCAATGGTGAAATACAGCCTCTCCACCGGTTTTCAGCAAAACCATGGGAAGCTGCCCTGAAGAGACTTTTTATGGAGTCTGCCAATTGATTTCACATGGATTACTTCAGAGTAGGTGCTTGAGGAACAGGGGCTAAATAATGCCCTTCAACTCCAGGCATTCCAAAGAACCGGCAGGACAATTCTGACTTAAATATGAAACTCTTCACATTTGCTGGTGTGTGACAGGCCATTAAATTTTAAATGTTTTATGGTGTGACTTTCTATAATAGATCTGTGGAAGAGTCGAGGAATGCTAAAACGGGTTCCTTTATTTCAAGAACACAATGAACAAAGATGTGAATTCAAGATGTGAATAGATACACATGGTATCAGAAGAGTGATATAACTAGCAACATTGTCTCCTGCTGACACAACATTGGTACTTCTATCTGTGTGTGTTCTCAGAACTGTGGATTGCTACTTGTGCCCAGGTAGAAATTTGGAAGATCAAAGACTGAACCTGCCACAATATGAATAGCAGCAATTCACAACTGCATAGCAAATATGAATCCATTAATATGGTTCTTTAATAATGCTCCTTCTTCTTTTTATTAAATGAAGTTTAGGGTTGCGGGGAATATCTGTGATTTTTCATTTCTCTTTGTAAAGAAAAATATATTCGCTGTTGTAGATGTGTTTCCTGAACAGGGAGCAAGCAGGTTTGAAATTCTGATTGCCAGATACAGTGGTACTTTGGATTAAGAACTTAATTTGTTCTGGAGGTCCGTTCTTAACCTGAAACTGTTCTTAACCTGAGATACCACTTTAGCTAACAGAGCCTCCTGCTGCCGCCACACCGCCAGAGCACGATTTCTGTTCTCATCCTGAAGCAAAATTCTTAACCCGAGGTACTATTTCCGGGTTAGCGGAGTCTGTAACCTGAAGCGTCTGTAACCCGAGGTACCACTGTACAGGCAAACACTGATAGCTTTCCACTAACCCGTCCCATCAGTGCAAGGATTTTCCCTTATGAAATGGGACTTTCCCTCCTCTCCTTGTTCCCATGCACCCTGTATACTCCCCAGATCTGCTCTGGGGGGTTAGGAGAACCCATAAAACAGATATAAAAGGTATGCAGGAGAATGAGAAGGGGTGGGGGTGTTCTGTTGTGCTAAGGAACTATTCCTTAATGATGTGCTGGATCCCACCTTATGATTTGTTGCAAGCCAGGTAGTAACTCATTAAGTGTATGACACAAAGGCAGGAGTGAATGTGGGACCTCAACAAGGATCTAGCTTCAAGCCATTTTCATTTGGACCTGCATAATGTTAACATTGAGGGACTTGTCTATACTTGTGAAAGGGAAAATGATGTGCTTGACAGCCTGTTGCAGGAGAATAAGAGGAGAGGCATTTTTCTCCAGTCATACTTTATCCGCACCATGATGACCAGGGCTTCTTGCAAGGTGCAAGTAAATTAACTTCCGAGAAGCAGGAGTCAGGCCAAGTCTGGCATGTTTTTAAATGAGGTAGAAAATGTAGCTTCTGTTGTGCTGCATCACATTGTTAAGCCTATAGGAGTGACCTTTAAATGTTGTACTGAAATGCATTCTTGATTACTTTCATTTAAAGATAAGGTATCTGCAAATCAAACCATTGGCTTGTTATGCAAAACATGAATTTTGAAAGGTAGCGTGTATGTCTAGCATCCATTACAATCATTCTGTTCATGATCTGAGGGAATGAACCACCAGGGGGTTCCATTTTTTTTTTTCATTTGATCAACAGCAAAGAAAATATACAGATTGAAAGCAGCTCCACAAATACTTTGTGTATCTGAAATGTTGTAGTTACCAAAAGCAAAATAAATGATAACAAAACAGGAACCTGTTTACTTGACACTCCTGCATACATAAATGTCTCAATTATGAACAAATAAGAATGAGATATTTACTCATGTAGCATGTGTCCTTTGCAAAACTGATATTTCATTTTATTCTTCTGGATTGCAGCAATGCTTTTCCCTAGAGGAACTTGAAAATATTGAGGGGGGGAGGGGAGAACATGAGCAGTTTTGATCCAAATTATGCTTACGATGCACTTTGTCAGCTGCCATTAGGGATTAATTTAATTATGGAACTTCTTCCAGATGAAACACACAGAAAACTTTGCATTCTCTTCAGTATTTAAGAGAAAGCAGTGAATAAACCAGGTTATTTTTAGAAAGCCTTGTCGTCTTTGATGAGTAAGAGTTGTCTCCAGTTGACTAAGAAGTAACGGTGTACAACATGTTTAGATCACAAAATGGTGGACATGGGACACACCTGGGCAGGCATGCTTCTAAAGTGTGCTCCACTTGTGGGGTAGCCATAGAGAAACAGCACAGTTAGCTTGCAGACACAGTGCATAGCCCCAGATCGTCCCTGGTGGACTTGGCCTGCAGTGATCTGAGACAAATCCTCTATCAGCCACAAATGACCCTGTTTGGTGTGAGATCCAGGATTAATCCAAACTGAATGACCAGTCCTACAATATTGCCCAACTAAAACTCTACTCATTCTGTCTTCTGGGAATTTTTGCTGTCTAGGACAGCCTTCCTCATCCTTGGGTCCTCAGGAGTTGTTGAACTACCATCATCAATTATGACCATTGGACATGTCAACTGGGAATGATGGGGGTTGTTGTCACCAAATCTGGTAACCCAAAGTTGGAAAAGGCCGGGATATACTCCCTAGGGACTTGCAGCTCTAGTGGCTCATGACACAGAGCAGCTGTCCAAAGAGCTGGATTCTGGTTCTAATCCTGATTGGTCTTAATGTAGTGCTGACAAGCAACAGAACAGGAGACGCAGTTTAAGCACTACTGAAATTATATTGGGAGGGACCCCAAACCCTGAAAACCTTAGCTCCATGCTTCCTTAAAATCAACCAAGGGAGTGATCAAGAGTCAAATGTGCCATGCCTATTCTATTGAAATCAATACATATCTTGTGTGTGCTTCATGGATGCTAAAGTGCAGACGATAATCTTCGAATGCTCTAAATTCTTTAGGCATGGACGAATCAGTCTATTTCAGCTGTATGACAGTCTTCAATGTGTTATGTTCCATTCCATTTTCCAATAATCTGGAATATATATATTGCACAGTGTATGGTGCTGTGGTCTAAACCACTGAGGCTCTTGGGCTTGCCGATTGGAAGGTTGGCAGTTCAAATCCCCATGATGGGGTGAGCTCCCGTTGCTCTGTCCTAGCTCCTGCCAACCTAGCAGTTTGAAAGCACACCAGTGCAAGTAGATAAATAGGTACTGCTGTGGCGGGAAGGTAAACAGCATTCCTGTGTGCTCTGGTTTCCGTCATGGTGTCCCGTTGCCCCAGAAGCAGTTTATTCATGTTGGCCACATGACCTGGAAATCTGTCTGTGGACAAACACTGGCTCCCTCGGCCTGAAAGCAAGATGAGTGCCACAAGCCCATAGTCGCCATTGACTGGACTTAAGCATCAATACCTTTTCATATACTGCATGCAATATATACATTACATGGACAAAAATCACATTTCAATATGTATTTAATGTTGATGCTATTCAACAGGATCATACTCAGAGCAGACACACTGAAAGCAATTTGACATAAGTCCATTGGTTGCAATGGGTCTGCTCTGAATATGGCTGCCATTGAATCTCACCCTCTATTTCCTTTCAGCACATACATTTCTGGTCATCTTTTTCTCTCTCAAACACGTTTCTAAATGCATTGTGATACTATGAGCCAAAACTGAGACAGTTTTGAGTCAACTGAGACATCAGTTGACTGGTGAATCATGGGTGCCCATAGGATATTTTTCTTGGGGGGCGGGAAGAAAAACACTGAAACGAGGGTGGATAGTTTCTCACAATAGAAGCAGAAGAATGGTGTCTGTAAATTTGCTTCATATCTCTATGAATGCCAGAAACTTAATATGTAGAAAAATAAAATGAAAACTGGGGGTCTGGAGATTACGGTATATCTGGGGAGGGGGATGACTCTCCTGCATGGATGCCCATGTAGTAAAAAACTAAGATTAATACTGCATATTATTAGTCTCAAAGGTATGGATTAGGGCCATTTGTATCAGAATTTGTAAAGCTGCAATTGTTTACATCCTCTCAATTCTTAAAAGACGACACAATAATTGTGATGATAAACTTGTATAAGGGTGAAATTGCTTGAACACTCCCTGACAGCTCAATAGTTGCTTGTCTTCAGCTAAGCACACTGGGCAGCAACATTGAAAAGCTGCAACTTACCATATTTTACAAAAGTTTCTTTTTTTCAGTCAAGAGATTTATTTCATATTTTTAGGAGTTGATGCATGCCAAATAGCCCCCTCCCACCTTTCCCCGTCACACTGGAAAAGCTTTGAAATATTTCTTTTGCACGTCTCTTTCAGATGGCTCTGTAAAGAGACTGTCGTCTTCTCTAGAAACTGCTTTCATTTGAGAAGAAAGCACAAAGAAAAGATGGGGTGGGGAAACAAGATCCTAGACCTTATGGTTGTGTCGGAAAGCTTAAAGATGACAGCATAAAATAACAATGAATGTGGCTACATCTTGAGACACACTGGGATAAGCAAAGTTCATCTGCATCCAACCTGACAGATGACTGATAGATATGCAGGTACATCTGCTGCTTGCAAAAATCAGGACCAAGTTGTTGACAAGGCTAAGTAAATAAGCAAGAGGTAGTTTTCTGAAACTGCCCCAATCAACCCCCTCTGGTGTTGCACAAGCTTGTGTACATCTGTTATCACATGGTGACCAGTAAGGTGAAATGAAGCTGGCATTGTGGGTTAAACCACAGAGCCTAGGACTTGCTGATCAGAAGGTCGGTGGTTCAAATCCCCGTGACGGGATGAGCTCCGGTTGCTTGGTTCAAGCTCCTGCCAACCTAGCAGTTCAAAAGCACGTCAAAGTGCAAGTAGATAAATAGGTACCACTCTGGTGGGAAGGTAAACAGCATTTCCGTGCGCTGCTCTGGTTCGCCAGAAGCGGCTTAGTCATGCTGGCCACATGACTGGAAGCTGTATATCAGCTCCCTTGGAAAATAAAGCGAGATGAGCATCACAATCCCAGAGTCGGCCACGACTGGACCTAATGGTCAGGGGTCCCTTTACCTTTTTAAAGGGACCACTGACAGTTAAGTCCAGTCACAGACGACTCTGGGGTTGCGGTGCTCATCTCGCTATAACGGCCGAGGGAGCCAGTATTTGTCCGCAGACAGCTTCCGGGACATGTGGCCAGCAGGACTAAACCGCTTCTGGCAAACCAGAGCAGCACACAGAAACACCGCTTACCTTTCTGCCACAGTGGTACCTATTTATCTACTTGCACTTGACGTGCTTTCGAACTGCTAGGTTGGCAGGAGCTGGGACCGAACAACGGGAGCTCACCCCATTGCGGGGATTCAAACCGCCAACCTTCTGATCAGCAAGCCCTAATCTCTGTGGTTTAGACCACAGGACCACCTGTGTCTCTGAAATGAAGGATAGCATGCCTCATATATCTCTGCTTGACATGGATAGCTCCCATATTTTGATACTAATGGCTGGTAAATCATTTCCATTTCATCTTTTGCAGAGATGCTACATCCAGGGCCGGATTTAGGTTTGATGAGGCCCTAAACTACTGAAGGTAATGGGGCCCTTTATATGTCCAGCTGTCCCTTGCCATGCAACCAATCCATGCAGAATGTAGGCACCCTATATATAGAAATGAGCAAACCAGTGATATTTTAGGGAGCAAGCTAGCAGGCGGGGCCCATTATTTACATCATAGGAGCCTTCACAACACAAAACACTATTGTTGTATGTATGTTTTATTTTATTTGTTTTTTTATCTTATATTTTGGAAATGTACATCCGGGGGTTTTTTTCTTTTAAATTTTGGGGGCCCCCAAGAGAGTGGGGCCCTAAGCTATAGCTTGTTCAGCTGATACGTAAATTCGGCACGTGGGTGGCGCTGTGGGTTAAACCACAGAGCCTACGACTTGCTGATCAGAAGGTCAGCAGTTCGAATCCCCACGGCGGGGTGAGCTCCCGTTGCTCGGTCCCAGCTCCTGCCAACCTAGCAGTTCGAAAGCACATCAAAGTTCAAGTAGATAAATAGGTACCGCTCTGGCAGGAAGGTAAACGGCATTTCCGTGTGCTGCTCTGGTTCACCGAAAGCAGCTTAGTCATGCTGGCCACATGACCCGGAAGCTGTACGCCGGCTCCCTCGGCCAATAAAGTGAGATGAGCCCGCAACCCCAGAGTCGGCCACGACTGGACCTAATGGTCAGGGGTCCCTTTACCTTCACCTTTAAATCCGAAACAGGTTACATCTACACCATATGTTTAAAACACTCTTATACCATTTTAACAGTCATGGCTGCAATTTGTTAAGAGTGCTGGGAATTGTTGCTCTCTGAGGGATAAGCTACAATTCCCAGAAGTCTTTGGGTAGAGCCATGACAAAGAGGTATAAATGTGTATTAAATGTGTATTAAATGTATGGTACAGATGTTGCCTTTGTATCTTTTATCCCAATAATGGCAGATACTTAGGTTTCCCATTCTTCAGGTGTTATTCCATCTCCTCAGGGATATTAACTACACAGCGCTATGCATGTTTACTCAGAAATAAGTACCACTGAGATCAGTGGAACTCATGTTCAGGTAAGTAGGCATAGGACTGTAGCCTTACCCTGCAATGCTATGGTCCCTGGGAGGGCAAACCTGGGGCCATTGGATGTTTGAGAGCCCCTTCCCTGAGGCCTCCGAAGTATTGTCAGATAATGTAGGAGGTGATTGGAAAAGAAAGACACACACTTGGAGAGAGAGAGAGAGCACCCATCTATCCACCTGCAAAATTACCGTGTTGGAACAATTGCCAAATGTTTTCATGCAAAACAAGGAAATGCAGCCATGTAATTCAGCAGCAATTGATTCAATGGGTTCAGGTCAGGATTTGAAGGGCAAATGTGCAGCAAAGGATTAGAAAGGTAAGCGCGAGAAGAGGGAAGGAGAGGATCATTGGGGAAATATATATAATTTCCTGGCCTTTAGATGGCTGATTGTTTTAGTCTCACAGTATACTTAAAATATCCTAGAAGGTGACTGGCATCAACTTATGTGTGGGTATAAAAGAACAGAGCTTTAAAGGCTCTTATTTCAGCATAGTGAATTTGTATTAGATAATCTGCATGGAATTATGTCTGATACTTAAGTGTAAAGTCGAGAGGACGTCTGAGGTAAGGGAACTGCTGCTGTAGGCAATCTTTCCTCCCAATGTGTCTGGACATAGCTTCTTGTATCAGCCTCTATTTTACTTTAATTGTGATTGCCATCCTCCTGGAACCAATTCAATTGCATTTGTCGGGACAAATAGACATCCTTCTTTTGCCAAAAGGCAAGCTTAAAACTGCAATGAATATCTCTCTTCCAAGCCTGCTGCAAAAGGCACCAGAGTTGGCGCGGTTTAATTATGGATCCTTCTTCCATTATTTCCACTTCATTTGAAACAATGCAGTACGGCACCAAGAAGCAGTCAGTGCTTGATTGTAGCACAGCCCGGTTGCTCTGCGTTTTCCCTCAATTTAGTAGAACCCAACTATCCTGTACTGAGATATGTCCTTTGCCTTTACATGCAGCCCACTTTCATGAGTCCAGCAGTGTGTGTTTATACAAAAGCTAAACCTTTATATTTAATAATAATAATAATAATAATAATAATAATAATAATAATATATTATTTATACCCCACCCATCTGGCTGGGTTTCCCCAGCCACTCTGGATGGCTCCCAACAGAATTAATGATGATGATGATGATGATGATGATAATGATATAATAATAATGATAATGATAATAATAATAATAATAATAATAATAATAATAATAATAATAATAATAAACATCAGACATTAAAAACTTCCCCAAACAGGGCCGCCTTCAGGTGTCTTCTAAAAGTCAGATACTGTTTATTTCCTTGACATCTGATGGGAGGGCATTCCACAGGATGGGCGCCACTAGGGAGAAGGCCCTTTGCCTGGTTCCCTGTAACTTGGCTACTCACCGTGAAGGAACCACCAGAAGGCCCTTGGCGTTGGACCTCAGTGTCCGGGCAGAACGATGGGGGAGGAGACGCTCCTTCAGGTATACTGGGCCGAGGCCATTTAGGGCTTTAAAGGTCAGCATCAACACTTCGAATTGTGCTCAGAAACGTACTGGGAGCCAATGTAGGTCTTTCATGACTGGTATTATATGGTCTCGGTGGCCACTACCAGTCACCAGTCTAGCTGCCGCATCCTGGAGTAGTTGTAGTTTCCGGGTCACCTTCAAAGGGAGCCCCACGTAGAGTGCATTGCAGTAGTCCAAGAGGGAGATAACCAGCACATGTGCCACTCCGGTGAGACAGTCTGTGGGCAGGTAGGGTCTCAGCCTGTGTACCAGATGGAGCTGGTAGACAGCTGTCCTGGACACAGAATTGACCTGCACTTCCATGGACAGCTTTGAGTCCTAAATGACTTCCAGGCTGTTCACCTGGTCCTTCAGGGGCACAGTTACCCCATTCAGGACCAGGGAGTCCTCCACACCTGCCCGGTCCCTGTCCTCCCAAAACAGTACTTTGGCTATTTCCAGTCTATCCTCCAAGGAACTCAAGGTAGCACATATGGTTCCCCCCTGCAACACATTTTATCTTTCCAACAACTGGGTTAGGGTAGATTGAGAGATGGCAATGGGCCACCCAGCGAGTGGGGATTTTAACCAGGATCTCCTAGTGTGAGAATCCAACTACACTACCACACTGGCTTGATACCTTTTGAGGACCAAATAAAATGCCCCCAAATAGTGAGCAAGCTGCTAAGTTTTCCAAAACGCTTTCTAAAAAGAATAAAGCAGGAGAGAAACTTCTGGGTTCAGAGTAGGCATGAAAGAGAAATTGGATTCACTTTGCATTTAAAAACATATCTAACTAATTCACATTTCTGAAACAGTACAGGAACTGGAATATGGCCATTCTTGGAAAATAAAACTTCTCTGAATTTTGCCAATGCAATTCGCCAGTAAAGTAACCTCCAGAAAAAATGGACATATTGGTGTAAAGTGCGCATAAAAATGCATTTATTGGTGAAAATGTTAGAGGGAATTGCTTTGCGAAATTATGTACATTTGGCCAAATTGGTCCAGAGAGCACACTTTTGGAACTCCTGCCATACCACAAAACCATTGCTACTTAAATGGTAGCAATTCTTTCCAGTTTTGCTGTGCAAGACCTGCAGCAGGAGGGAAATCTCTGGTCTTCTTTCAGGGTAGCAAACCATAAGCATGCTACTTGGATGTAATCTAAGGTTACCAGATTTTTTTCAATGAATCTGGGGACACTTTTCAACTTCATTGGAATGATAGGATTTTGTCAGGGGACTGGTTTGTAAATCCGGGGGCTGTCCCCAGAAAACGGGGACGTCTGGTAACATTAGTGTAATCCCTATTAAAGTGATTAGAACTTATTTCTGCAGAGACATGTATAGGATTGCTGTTGCATAGAAGTGTTTAACTTTGACTGGATCAAGCCCATTATTTGCCATGATCAAGACTAGAGACAGCAGCCCGTTTTAACCCTGCACCGTGCCCATGTTCCAAGCTTTGCTGAGAACAACAAATCTTTTTTTCTGTCGACCTTAGAAATTTTGTTTCAGAAGGTGACTAGCTTTTCTGTAAACAAGTGCTTACAAACTAATCCCTGACAAAACTTCAATTTATGGCCTCTTGTTTATAAGTTACTGCCCTATTGATTTTAGCATTTATTTGTCCTTGAAAGGCGTGCTTGTCTCTTTTAAAATGAATAATCATAATAAAGAAATAGATATATTTCCATAGTGTGCCTGAATGACTCTGTGTATTTCCAGGATTCATTTGCACTCTGAAGTCATGGTTATTACATTTTAAAAGGCAGTTGAAAAATGTGAGCAAAGGGACAGGGAAATAATGCAAAGGTAGTTCATGTATTATAAGGTGGACCTTTAAGCTAATCTTTTTACAGTGCGAGCCAATCCAGGTCTGCTATGTCCCTTTGTTTTAATTTGGCAGCCTAAAATGCCTAATATCTGCCTTCATAACAAATAGGTTCAATCTTAAATCAAGATTTCAAAACCATAATAATATGAGTAATATCCAGAAGTGTAGATGTGATCAAAAATAAGGTGAGTTTCAAGCAAAAATCAAACCAGTGCAGGTCAAAGGAATATAGGAAGATCCCTAGTCAACTCAGTATCATCTACCTCCTGGGTTTCAGGCAAGACTTTCTCCCAGCCTTACCTGCAGATGCTATGGATTGAACATGAGATTTTCTGCATGCCAAGCAGAAGTTCTACCACTGAGCTGCTGTACTTTCCGATCTAAATTGGATTGGTTAAAATCCACACAAGCAAAGATGCTAGGAGGAGTTGTCAAGACACTGCCAACAAGTTGAGCTCTGAGATTGTCGTACCACTACAAACATTTATCACAAGGATGGGCATACTGGGGAGTAACTGCATCATGGGCAGAAATGTCTGTATGGTGAGGTCGATTTATTGTGGGGCATAGTAATAGTTGAATATTTTGGGATATGGTGACTAAGACTCAACATTGGACCAGCAGATATGATAGGACTTCCTCTTCTTCTCCTTTATACTCCCTGCCCCCAATCTGCTCAAGAGAGTCTCTCAACCTTCCAGATCAGATTTTGGTGGCATGCAGGGGACTATAGTGAAGAAGTGTGGAAGATGGAATTTTGTTTGTGCATGTTACAAAATCACCCACTGTGCATTTATTTGTTTTCTTATCTATTGTATTTTATGTGAACATGGAGAGCTTTAAATCTGAAAAGATATTATCAAGCTTGACAGCCAAAATCAACAGTATTTTAAAGAACCCTTCAGATCAGTGCATGTAGTATTCTCATGTAGTATTTCTGCAGACAATCTTTTAAAGAAAAGTAATCAATAAATACTCACTATGCACAGAGGGTGGGGGGGGAAAGAGATTTTGGCCATAGAAATATAAGGATGTCCCCACTCCAGTGATGAAACATTTTGTTTCTCTTAAAATACCTTAAAGACTTTGACTCAGAGGAATATTCCCTGTTAGTCTAAACATTTTGGTGGAAACTTTATTTAAGTAAGCATCTATTTAAAACCAAGCTATTAAAAAGTGCTTACATTTTGATGGACAATACCCTCAGGCTATGCACCACAAAGTGTGTCGACATGCACAAACAATTAAACAAACAGTGAAGATCATTATTGTTGGAACAGACTGGATTTTTCATCACTTGCACTGTTGAGGGGCAAACATGACCACTAAACTGATAGTAGAGGCTTAAACTTAGTACCTTGGATCTAAATATGTATTAAATGAGCATGAGTTTTTGCAGCTTTCTGTTAAGCACAGATGGGAGTTTGTGCATTAAATGTCCTGACAACCAATGAAATGTGGGCATGTTTAATGGTGTGTTTTCAATATAGGTAAGCTAGCACTCAGGGATCATCCTTAGATCAAAAGGGTTCTTCTTTGATGGATAAATGACCAACTAGAACTGCTTTTTTATGGATATGTAATTTTATTTATTTTAGTCTTTTCTGAGATTTTAAACTTTGTAACTGGTGATTTTATCCTGATATTGGTCATTGACCACAATAACATGACTCACTTACAATATAGGCAAGACTGAAGCAGTGCAAACACAACCTCAGCAGGAAGAGTGAACAGGCACTGTGAATTTTTGAGTGAATATTTTCTGAGACCAATTTTATATTGGATCCATTCGGTTGGTTAAGCCCATTTGCTTTCTTTGTGGAAACCAAAATAAAATATCAGAAACCCAAGCTCACCCTCGCAGTCGCTGATATTACAGTGAAATGCTGCCTTCTGTATCATCCAAGTTTCCAAATATTCATGGTATCAGGGACAAATATCAAGTGACCCAGCTATCTTAGATCAAACACCACAAACAGGCTATTCATGCTGTTTGATGGAAAGAGTTCAGTCTCTTGCATGGAGTGCATTAAGCAGCGAGCAACAAACCGATGTGCATGCATGAGTGAACCAGCACCCCCGCTGTTCTGAAAAAAGTGCCCCTAGTATTAACAGTATGAGCATGTGCTACAAAAAGAAGCACAAGAGATTGCAGCATTTTGCTGCTGAAAATCACTTTTGTGTAGATGGGGAACCTCATGGCTATGGCGGTTCTAGGTCAGCTGGTTTAAATGACAAGTTCCCGAACTTTTCTGGGGCTAATGACACTGGGGGCATACCATGCTATATATAATTGGCCTTCAGCTGATGGTTTGGAGGACGGGACGCAGGTGGCGCTGTGGGTTAAACCACTGAGCCTAGGACTTGCCGATCAGAAGGTCGGAGGTTTGAATCCCCATGAAGGGGTGAGTTCCCGTTGCTCGGTCCCTGCTCCTGCCCACCTAGCAGTTCGAAAGCACGTCAAAGTGCAAGTAGATAAATAGGTACCGCTCTGGCGGGAAGGTAAACAGCATTTCCGTGCGCTGCTCTGGTTCGCCAGAAGCGGCTTAGTCATGCTGGCCACATGCTATACGCTGGCTCCCTCGGCCAATAAAGCGAGATGAGTGCCACAACCCCAGAGTCGGTCACGACTGGACCTAATGGTCAGGGGTCCCTTTACCTGATGGTTTGGAACCCACTACTTGCTGAGTCGCAGCTCAACCCAATGTTATTGCAACAGCAGTACTATCACCATAGAGATATATGGTAAAAAAACAGAAGAAGAATTCAGTCCTTAATTGCATGGTTGGGCTAAAGGAAGGTCCTCACTCCGAAAAGGTTGAAGTCTAGCTGATTTACAAGGGAAGTCAATTCCATAGATTATTTCAGATGCCCTGCCCATTTAGAAACAGCCTACAAGGGCAATTGTGTGCTGTAGCACCATTTCAGTCAACTCCATGTTGGACTGAGAAAGCCATTTGTTTGTCTTACATTTTTATTAAACTTACCAAATTTGCACTTCTCAAACTAATATGCAAACCGAAATACATCTCTCATTTGATTATTATTATTTATTTTTTTTAAAAAAGTGTGCAAATGTATATGAAAATGAGGAGAATTGAAGACTGGAAAGATGAGAAACTATAATAATAATAATAAATAATCTTTATTGCGGTCCAAAGACCCATAACATGGATTCAGAATAAAATGCAGATTCATACAGACAACCCCACAGGGAAGGGAGACTGAAGAGTTATTTGTTTAGTCATGGGTATGTTGATCTTTGATTTGTATGACTACTGAAAGAAACTTTGCCACAGCCACTGTGATATCATTGGACTTGTCATCTAGAAGATATTTGATATAGTAGGCTTCAGATTGACCCGGCCGATTTGCCAAGAGTGGTTTAATCAATAGTTCCCAAGCTTGATCATATTGTCCACAATGCAATAAATTATGCCTCATGCAGTCGATGTCCTGAAAGCATACGCAGATCCTATTTTGATAAGGGATACTTCTCAGTCTGCCATTTAACACTTCTGATGGGAATACATTTAATCTGGCTTTGGTGAAAAGACGCCAATATGTTGGTACAGAAAAACTTCTAAGATATGCAGTGTCTGAAAATCGAACCCATAGTGAATTCCTACTGCTAATGGGCCACAGATAACCTGAGATTGAGATTGGAGATCACTATGTGATATGTCCCAGAGCTTTTGCCTCAGAGATTCAAGGGCAGTATCATAGTCCAGATGGTACAGGAGAGAAGGTGCCATACCAATCGAAGTGGCTTTTCTAATCATAATTTTCATCCATGAACTGGTAAACTCCTCGTTGTTTAGGTATGGCAGTAACCCCTTCCCTAGCTGAGATCTTGAGCCAGTATCTCAGGGCATCTCACCATGCTTCAGTTGATAGAGGACACTCACCTGTTTTTAAAAATAGTATTGCATTTGGAACACAATTTGGAACTTGTAGGAGGGGCTGGAGAAACTTTGCCTGGAAGCCATCGAACCTGGAGAATGAGCCATTGAACCAGACGTCTGAGGCGTAGAGGAGTTGAGAAACTAAGAGAAACCAAAATTGACAGATTCATTTATCCCTGGTCCCAGAACAAATGAGTAAAAAAACAAAAAGACCCTTATTTACTGTGTAAAATTCCATATATGACAGACTCTCTACCTCCCACCACCACACGAACCTGTATTTCATTCCTACAGGAGTAGGCAAGGTAAATATTTCACCTGGTATGCTAAAATACTTAAGAGCAGCCCTGAAGTGATGCACATACAGATGAGAAGAGCTTAAAGCAGGAGCTAAGGGACAACAGGTGTGAAGTGTGCAAAGCAACAGTGGTCAGCTGATAACAGACTTAATGTGCCATCTGCTAAGCCATCATCACCTTTATACAATAAGAAGGCAAACATTAAAGGAATACTGATCCATAACATTCAAAGCTTGAGGAAAGCTCAGCACCTTTGTTGCAAGAAGACTCACATTAGCATAGACTGCCTGCAAGGAACAAGCAGATGGGGTGGGGATAGGGAAGGAAAGTCCCATGCAGAAAATATTCAAAAACAATCCAAACACCTGGAACCAACTGAACACAGTACATCCTTCATAGTGGACTGCTAAGAAGCACAGGGTATTATAACTGGCCAGCATTCTTATGCAAGAAATTGGCCTTGTTAGCTTGCTGAACAGCAAAGAAGGTATGCACTCCAAAGCAAAAAAGAAAATAAGCGAATGTGTAAAGCAATGTTCTTCGCGTGGTAGGTTATGGACTGAGCTAAGTTGGGTCACAAAAGCAGCAGTATCACTGTACAAATATATGGTGAAAATAAATGAATTACAAAATGGGTCTCCAGACACCTGTATGGAAAGTTTTGTTTGAAAAACCAAAAGGGTCTCCAAAAGCACGTTTGGGTTCAAACTGGGTCTGAGTCTTGAAGACTTATAATAATAATGTATTACAGTGGTACCTCGGGTTACATACACTTCAGGTTACATACGCTTCAGGTTACAGACTCCGCTAACCCAGAAATATTACCTCGGGTTAAGAACTTTGCTTCAGGATGAGAACAGAAATTGTGCAGCAGGAGGAGGCCTCATTAGCTAAAGTGATGCTTCAGGTTAAGAACAGTTTCAGGTTAAGAACAGACCTCCAGAACGAATTAAGTTCTTAACCCAGAGGGACCACTGTATTTGTACCTCACCCATCTGACTGGGTTGCCCCCAGCCACTCTGGGTGGCTTCCAGCATATATAAAAACATAATAAAACCTTGAAAAGCTTCCCTATACAGGGCTGCCTTCAGATGTTTCCTTTTTAAAAAAAATAATCTTTATTAAATTTTCAAAAGGTTACAAATAGCAAAACAGAAAAGAAATAGAAAAATAAGAAAAAAGTAAAAAGACCAGAAAATAAAACAAAAAACAACAAAGAAAATTTCCACCTTTTAACACTCATTTTCTGTAACTTCTTTTCAAAGCTTCCCCACGTCACCCCTTATTGTATTCCCACTCCAGTTGTTTATTCAAGCAAGTTTTCCCCTCAATATCCTGTAACATAGTTTATTAAATTCACTTAACCCTAATTTAGTTAAAATAATTTTTTAAAGTAGAATTAAACTTAACTTCATTATTATACCTTAGCATTTTACTAAAATATATACCTTAACCCTATATATAGAAAGAAAAGAAAAACCAGAGATATAAGCTTAAAACTAAAAAAGATACCCTTCCTAAGGTTGCCACTATTTCCCCTCCACGGATTCCCCATTCTTATACTAAATGACCTGTAATTTTTATACTGCGAGAGCGAAAAGTAAAAAGACCCCCTTCGGACTGTTAAATCCCACCCTTCTTTCCCCGGTTTCAATCCCTAACCAAAGTCCATTTAGTCCATCTTTTTAGCCTGGTGCTCTTACGTCCGAGGCACGTAAATCTCTCTCAATCCCTTTCCGCCGATTTCTTCGAAAGTCTCTCATATTTAACACCCAGGATCGAAGAAGTATTTTCTCAGTGCTGGCCTTGATTCTTCCGACTAGACCTACTTGTTTAAAGGTGATGCTCCAACGCTATTTCATAAATCTATATGTCCCAAATAGTCCGACTTTCACCTTGGTCAATTTAAGGTTCTTCTTAGCAGATCTCCGTCTCTTTTTTCTCTTCTGTAATGTCTCAGCCATCCCTTCTTTCAGCTCCTCCTGCTTGGCAGATGTCTTTTCCTCCTCAATCTTTGGTTCTTTTTCTTGTCCAGCTGCCTGTGTTTTGAACGAGTCCCTTTCCAATTCAGTTGATATATTTTCAGATAACTTCAGATGTTTCCTAAATGTTATATAATTAAGCATCTCCCTAACATCTGATGAGAGGGCATTCCACAGGGTGGGTGCCACTACCGAGAAGGCCCTAGGCCCTCTGCCTTGAAGGTTGAAGACTGGTGGTTTAGAAGAAGCTTGAAACTGAGCTGAATCACTCCCCTATCCCTAGCCTGCAGCATGGAGTGTTGCAGGTTTTTACTCCTCAGCAAGAACTAGGCTGACACGATTCCCAGGTACAGATGTATCAGTCAAGATGGGGAGGCTGCCACATACTAGGAATGCTTCTGTGAAATGAAATCATTGTGAAGAACAGCGGACAGATTTGAATGCTGCAGCACTTGGAGGGAATGGTCATGAATATGCATCGACAGTGTGCCCTCAGGCGCTGAGAAAATTCAAAGAACAACTCAATCTGCAACATTTCCAACTGCTTATGCCGTTGGTTCATTACCTTATTTTACTGGAAATTCATTGGGCATTTTAAATAGCCTACTTTATAATAGTTTGAAAATGTCATTTTGATGGTGGTGTCTTCTTCTTCTTTTTTTAAAAAAGTGTTAAGATTTTTGTCTTGGGTGCTTTGGTACTATTTTGGGAAATGCTTCGTATGATTAACAGTAGCCTCGAAAAAAATGTAAATAGCCGATTGTTATTAAATTTGGGGGGTTTTTTATAAATCAAACGTTGGGTTGATAAAGGCAAGTAAATGCACTATCATCACAGCTGCTACTGTGCCCCCTAACATTTGACACATTTTTCCTGCTGCCATTAGCAGAGAGTGAATTCCTGATTCTAATTTCTTTTAACTGCAGTTTAAAGCTGTGTCTTGAATTTTCCCACACCTGAAAGTTTGGGATGTGATTCCTAGGAAAGGTGTGGGTGGTTCATCCATAATGACCTGGTGGGCTAAGCAGTTTAGGCTCAATTTAGGCTCATAGGCCAGAAGTTCTCCATCACTGGCCTAGACCAGCTACTCATGGAACAGTCATAGTCCTGATTTCGTACATAGTGGACACTACTGTTGAGTCTACCAGAAATTTCAGAAACAGAACCAAGTGACTGTGCTCATTCCTAATCAACTGAAGGACATTCTTAAAATAGCTTCCATGACTCACTTAGCACATGCACAGATAATACTACCATAAGGAAGTGCTGTAACCTTTTTAATAGCTGTGTTGACTTGGTAGATTTAACAAAAAGGAACGTAACAAGTTTTTACTGTGTTACTTATTAGTTTGATAGGTTTGTACGTTGTTGTTTTTTAGAAAAGAAAAGAAAAGGTCTATCCGAAGGGCAAATGCTACTTTATCTCAGTTTAGTCACAGGCTCAAGCTTGGCTGTCAACTTTACTTAAGCCTGTATTTTATCAATGGTTTAATAATTACGGTGACATGAATTGAATGTAAAGGCTGAGGTCAGTTACTTCAGTGAAACCGACCCGTAAGAGAGTACCTAATGACAGTGACACACATTGCTCAAAAATTGTAAGCAACATAATGGCATGTATCACCACAACAAGTTGAAGGCTAGCATTGTGTACAATAAATCACTATCTGTGATGATGAAAATAATTGTGTATTTATTTACTGACCCCTTCTGCCACAGGGTTAATAGAACTGTATACAGAATTTGCTAAACAATGGATCAATTTATATAGTTGGGTAGGGATTCCATTAGCTCCACAGAAAACACTTTGCATTGCAGCCAGAATTGTGTGTAGATATCATCTGGCTCATTGATGTATTGCAGAACAGTTTAAGCAAAGATGTCCAATTCTGTACAACCGAGGAGTTTCATCGCTCAAGGACAGCACTTGTAGGAAACAAGAGGGACCTGCAGCAACATGTTGCTATTTGGAAAGGTCCCATCCAGTCACACTTCCTTCCAAGATACTCCATTACATTCGCCTATAGTTTTCCAACTTGTATCCGCAACAGAAAAACAGCATGTGTTGCGCTGGTGGACCTTGAGGTCTCAAATTTCAGCAGTGCCCTTTGCAACGCCAGAATTTGGGGCGTCCACCTCTGGCCTTCCATTCTAAATCATAGTTGTGTCCTCCTCTGGCTTTCTTGAGACTCTGCACACAGTGCAACTGAACCGGTCACACTCCCCGATGTTGGTAGGGTTCTTCTGAAGGGTGTTCCCCCCCACCCCCATACAGAGTTTTTCTTTTCTTTCAGTCACTTATGTGAACCAACCTACTGGTACCACTTCTTTATGCCCTTCCTGACTGGCCTTTGATTAGGGTGGGTTTTTTGGGGGGAGGGAGTTGGCCTCCCTAGAGTTGGGGGATTCATTCATTCATTGGATTAGTCCCGCAGGCATGTCCAAAGTCCGTTTTGGAGGTCTAATCCGTCCCGCTGGTTGGTTCAATCCGGCCCCTGTGGCAGTTTATTTCCTGGGGTAAAATCCAAAAATAAAAAGGTCAACAACTTCAATCCTAAAAAAAAGGTCAACAACTTTGGTCGGCCCTCACGCATGTTCGCTTCATCAAATCTGGCCCTCTTTGAAAAAAAGTTTGGGCACCCCTGGTAGTGTCTCATTCGCCTGAATTCAGCCATATTGTTACGTGTGTGCTTATAGCTTTGCAGATTGATCAGTGAGAAGGTGGACAAGTTTTAATGCTTGGGGAGACTGGGAAAATGCTCTGAAGTTCCACCAGAGATAAAACTTTTTATATTGAATTATTATGCTGTGAACCACCCTGAGATCCTCAGATGAAGTGTGGTGTACAAATTCAATAATAATAATAATAATAATAATAATAATAATAATAATAATAATAATAGGATTACAGCCCAAATAGCAGGAAAATAGCAGGAACGTACCTGGCACTAAGCTATAGGTGTCTGTGAGATGATTGAATGAAAAGGACCTGCATTTGTGTTTTTCTTGACTTTAGATTGATGTGACCTCCTAAGTGAGATTAAAATGTAGTCTGTCTTTATTCTAAATAAGGACCCCTTTCAATTAATTTGAAGCTCTTGCAAAGGTGAGATAATCCATTACTGAAAAACACTTACACCACTTTTAAAGTAATTTCATTCTGTTGCTCCCCTGTTTCTTAATCTGATTCCCGCCCCCGCCCCCTGCCCCCTTACTATTCTCTTAGCCCATAAATGCTTAACAATATACATCACTGAAGAACGCTTCTGCTGAT
The DNA here is from genome assembly GCF_964188315.1 of Podarcis muralis. Lineage (NCBI taxonomy): Eukaryota > Metazoa > Chordata > Lepidosauria > Squamata > Lacertidae > Podarcis > Podarcis muralis. The sequence continues at coordinate 17,588,755 of NC_135659.1, read as the reverse complement.
GAGAAGAGCTGAGGCTCTTAGCAGATTTTATTCTCTTGGAAGACCTTGACGATGCACATGTTTATTGATTCTCAAATACATTAGGGGAAAGAGGGCCGAACAGCTGTACCTAGTCATACCACAGAGACTTCTCTATGTTGGATTGCAAGCTCTTAGACTGACCTCTTGATAATGTCATGGGTGCACCAGCTTAGATGCGGAGTATTACACATACAGAGAAAGAAACACGGCAAGGCAAGTTGATGGTGAGTGCTCCATGCAAGGCACAAATGTTACTTAACAGAAATTCACTAGCGCAAGATGCCACGAAGGCCACTGTGACATATCCATCTTTCAGAGGGGATTAGACACACCCTGCGCAAGGATAGACACACCCAGGGACAATACACCTATCAATGGCTATTAGCTGTGATTGCTATATGGGATTTCAATGTTGAACTGCCGTTTATCTTTGCATCCAATATTCTGTTCCAATTAGCGGTGGACAAATCTGTCAATTTCACTTTACTGTATAATTTTCCTGGGTCTCTTTTCCACATTTCTGCATCTTTTTCAGATTAATTTTTTCAAGTTGATAATTCATCAGCATTTTTATCCACATTTGTCCTTATGTTGTTGTTGTTTAGTCATTTAGTCGTGCCCAACTCTTTGTGACCCCCATGGACCAGAGCATGCCAGGCACTCCTGCCTTCCACTGCCTCCCACAGTTTGGTCAAACTCATGCTGGTAGCTTCGAGAACACTATCCAACCATCTCGTCCTCTGTCGTCCCCTTCTCCTTGTGCCCTCCATCTTTCCCAACATCAGGGTCTTTTCCATGGAGTCTTCTCTTCTCATAATGTGGCCAAAGTATTGGAGCCCCAGCTTCACGGTTGTCCTTCCAGTGAGCACTCAAGGCTGATTTCCTTAAGAATGGATAGGTTTGATCTTCTTGCAGTCCATGGGACTCACAAGAGTCTCCTCCAGCACCATAATTCAAAAGCATCAATTATTCAGCAATCAGCCTTCTTTATGGTCCAGCTCTCACTTCCATACATCTCTACTGGGAAAACCATAGCTTTAATTATACGGACCTTTGTTGCCAAGGTGATGTCTCTGCTTTTTAAGATGCTGTCTAGATTTCTCACTGCTTTTCTCCCAAGAAGCAGGCGTCTTTTAATTTCGTGGCTGCTGTCTCCAAGAAAGTAAAATCTCTCACTGCCTCCATTTCTTCCCCTTCTATTTGCCAGGAGGTGATGGGCCCAGTGGCCATGATCTTCGTTTTTTTGATGTTGAGCTTCAGACCATATTTTGCGCTCTCCTCTTTCAACCTCATTAAAAGTTTCTTTAATTCCTCTTCACTTTCTGCCATCAAGGTTGTGTCATCTGCATATCTGAGGTTGTTGATATTTCTTCCAGCAATCTTAATTCCGGCTAGGGATTCATCCAGCCCAGCCTTTCGCATGATGAATTCTGCATATAAGTTAAATAAGCAGATAACAATTTGTGCTTATGTACACATATAATACATTTCCACCTGTTCCATTCACTTGCATATAATTTCTCTCTCCCTCCACACTTCATTCATCTATATTGTATACATTTTAGGAGTTTGGGGGCAGCAACTGAAGATTGCTGCATTTGGCTAGGCCTCTGGGAGTGGCTGCTGGCCAGCTGAGTTCTGTTGCTTACAAGGATTTAATTACTTACTTTTTAGTCTTATTATTCTGTTGTTTTATTATGCATTATTGCTTTCATTCATATAAAATGTTTCTTGACTGCTTTTATTGATGGAGATGGAGGTGAAAAATACAGTGGAACCTCGGTTTTCGAACATAATCCATTCTGGAAAATTGCTCGACTTCCGAAACATTCAAAAACTGAGAATCAGTGGGCTGGCTGCAAAGTCAATGGTGGGGCGGGGGGCGGAAACATGCCTTGGAAGCCATTTGACTTCTGAGGCATGTTTGAAAATGGAAGCAATTACTTCTGGGTTTTCAGCGTTCGGGTTCCGAATTGTTCAGCTTCCGAGTTTCTTGAAAACCAAGGTACCACTGTATGTTAAATAAAGAACTAAAATGAGTGCTTTGAGATTCTACCACATCAAAAGTCTAAGGGATAGAAATGATACACAACATGGTGTTTTTCTTTCATAAACTGGTTTAGGAATACAAAAGAAGGGTATAAGGGTTTTGTTCGTTATTTCCCCCTTTTCCTTCCAGTACAGGAATTGAACGGCACAAACAGCCCTACTAAAAGGGAATGAAAATGTTTCATGGTATTCCAGTGTGCACAAGGCTGAGCCAAATTCTTCTCAGAAAACAATTTCCTGACAAATGTTAGAAAGTTTTCTGTTTCAAACTCTGCTTGAACTGCCCCCTGGAGAATAATTGGCGAAGTGGCCTGACCTACGTTCTGCCTTCCATGAATTTGAAGCTGAGCAGGCCTGGTTCTAGGGTATGTGCTTGGATTGGAGAGCACTTGGGAGCCCGTGTCTTCACGTGTCTGTTGTACATAGAGCTCCTCAGGGGGAAAGCGTATGAATACAAATATATAAATGTATTTTAAAAAATACTGTAAAATATTTATATTCTCTATCTGCAGGAGCAAAGCAAGCCCATGTTTATAGCAAATAAAATGTAGAACTACCTGTTCTTGCATTGGAATAAGCTTTGGGCAGTTCTATGCTTATAAACTAAAGAAATAATGTTATTAATAAGTAATTGATCAAGGGATGCACATACATCGGTAGACAGTTTATGGCTTCAATTTTTAAAATAAATCGGTGTACATACCAGTTCTCTGTGTGATACCAGGAAATGAATTTTTCATCTCTCTTCTGTTTGAGAACTGGGATGCCCCATTCCGCTTTCTTCCACTATATAAGCCTCCTTAACTTGACCCAAGTAAAGATACGTCTTGCCCGTGATCTGTTTACAGCCCTCTTCCGTATGCTACTGTTCTTCCCTCTAATGTGCTATGCAGAACAGAGCTTCTGCTATTTGCTCATGCTTATTCGCAGATATTACTGTATTAAAGTCTGAGCCGCAAAGGTAGTCATTTTCCCCAGGCCACTTTGTGTGGGATTCATAAGGATTGCCATGCTCTTGAATACAGATTGGCAAATTATCAATCTAAGAGGCAGATGTAGAAATCTTGGGGAAAAGAGGGGTAGTCTTGTTTCCAGTCCCTGCCTTACTTAAGGTAAATGTTAAATACTGAATATTAAAAACAACTCGGGGTTTTGGCGCGCATCTCGCTTTACAGGCCGAGGGAGCCAGCGTTTGTCGCAGGCAGTTTTTCCGGGTCATGTGGCCAGCAGGACTAAGTCTCTTCTGGCGAAACCAGAGCAGCGCATGGAAACACAGTTTAACTTCCCGCCAGAGCAGTACCTATTTATCTACTTGCACTTTGATGTGCTTTTGAACTGCTAGGTTGGCAGGAGCTGGGACCAAGCAATGGGAGCTCACCCTGTCACAGGCATTCGAACCGTCGACCTTCCGATCAGCAAGGCCTAGGCTCAGTGGTTTAGACCACTGCACCACCCGCATCCATTAAAAGACTACACTATATCAATGTGATATGATCCGTGCCATTGTATAGAGGATGTTCCCTGCAAGATTTATAGAAGGGGTGTGTGGAGACTGTAGTGTCTTTAGGATGTGTGGTTTATTTACACATAAACCAACCAGAGTCTACGATGGAGAGGCTCACAGCATTAACACCCCAAGGGAGTCTTGCTTCTCTCATAACCAAAGCTTTGGATTCCAGCAGAAATCAGGCATGATTCTGTGTCACCAGCTGCAGCCTGCAGCCTGCATCTAGCTTTTGCCTCCTAGCTCACATAATTCAGCTCTCAACTCTGGCCTTTGTCTTTCTGACTACCAGTGAGTTGAGGGAGGGGAGCCCACCATTTGTTATCTGGCACAAAACCACTTCCTTTGTTATTTTAATGGCCCATACTTAGAGGGCCATTACCAAGAAACCTGTCTGGCTATTTAAACAATCTAAATCCATGCTTAGATTTTAACCCTTGGTGGATCAAGGAGTTAGAAGGAACTCAGGCATACAGCTAAACCTGGCATGCAAATTCACATCTATCTATCTATCATGCAAATTCTATCTATCTATCATCTATCTATCTATCTATCTATCTATCTATCTATCTATCTATCTATCATCTATCTATCTATCTATCTATCTATCTATCATCTATCTATCTATCTATCTATCATCTATCTATCTATCTATCATCATCTATCTATCTATCTATCTATCTATCTATCATCTATCTATCTATCATCTATCATCTATCATCTATCTATCTATCATCTATCTATCATCTATCTATATCTTGTTGTTGTTGTTTAGTCGTTTAGTCGTGTCCGACTCTTCGTGACCCCATGGACCAGAGCACGCCAGGCACTTCATGGATCACTGCCTTGCCGTGGCGAAGGGGCTTGAAGAACTCAGGGAAGCTATGAACTATGCCAAGCAGGGCACACAGGATGAACAGGTCATAGTGGAGAGTTTCGACCAAACGTGATCCACCTGGAGGAGGAACCGGCAAGCCACTCCAGTATCCTTGCCAAGAAAACTCCATGGACAAAGACAACAGGCATATATATCTATATCTATATCTATCATCTATCTATCTATCTATCTATCTATCTATCATCTATCTATCATCTATCTATCATCTATATCTATCTATCTATCATCTATCTATCTATCTATCTATCTATCATCTATCTATCTATCATCTATCTATCATCTATCTATCTATCATCTATCTGTGTCATAATGCATTTGATCCCACCCCTTGAAAGGTGGTTACAATGGTTTTAAGTTTATAGTAAATGCAGGATCCTTGTTTGCCATTAGAAACATATAACAATTTGATTTGATTTACTATATCGACAGACAAAAGAACTTTCAGAAAACCTTTAAAATCTGCCCTGATACTGAAATTCAACTATACAAATATAGCTCTCAATTTAATGTTGGAACAAAACTTTCCAAGCTGATGTAACCTAACTTTTTAAATTTTGTAACTTTCAAGCTTTTGTTCTGAAGGTGCAAGTATGAGGAGCTCTGGGTGCTTGGTTCAGCATTTCCATGTCAGAACCTATCCCATAAATTTAGATCTCTCTTAAGATTACCTCTACTCTTTTGGTAACAGATGATACTTGCTGTGTATGCAGTAGTATAAGAAGGCAATAAAACATCATGTCAAAATGACCTAGCCGTGTAGAAGGCATCCTTTTGGTGCTGTACACTGAGCGCAAACTGTCAACTAGCAGATGGCTTGAAAAGGTAAAGAGATTGCTAATAGGTCTCAAGGTACTGCATAGCAATTAAAATGAGTGACCAAGGTTAAACAGCCATTGTTAAATCCCTTTGACATTGTTGATGCCAGGACATGAAGAAGTACTTCTCTAAGTGATAAACCTATGGGGTAAACACTGGGAGAAGGTTAAAAAGTTTCCAGACAAGGCACAATAATGCAGAAGGCTGCCCTCTTCAAAACACACAGGAGCAAACCAGGCCACATCCTATCAAAGGCCTGGAAACGATGCCTTATGAGGAACGGCTAAGGGAGCTGGGCATGTTTAGCCTGGAGAAGAGGAGGTTAAGGGGTGATATGATAGCCATGTTCAAATATATAAAAGGATGTCATATAGAGGAGGGAGAAAGGTTGTTTTCTGCTGCTCCAGAGAAGCGGACACGGAGCAATGGATCCAAACTACAAGAAAGAAGATTCCACCTAAACATTAGGAAGAACTTCCTGACAGTAAGAGCTGTTCGACAGTGAAATTTGCTGCCAAGGAGTGTGGTGGAGTCTCCTTCTTTGGAGGTCTTTAAGCAGAGGCTTGACAACCATATGTCAGGAGTGCTCTGATGGTGTTTCCTGCTTGGCAGGGGTTGGACTTGATGGCCCTTGTGGTCTCTTCCAACTCTATGATTCTATGATTCTATCCAAGTTTATGCAAATCCTATTTAGAAGTAAAAGTTCTTCCAAAAGTACACACAAAAATCTCCCTATACTCATCATTTGTTATAGTAAGTCAATTCCGCATCATTTTTTGTATTCGCCAAATGAAGGCCCAATTTTGCATCACCACCCAACTTTCACCTGAAGACATGAGGAGGGGGTAGGTGGGTTATATGCCTCATAACATGATCTTAATATCTCTACTAACCAAACAGCATGGATATTTAATAATTATTTTTTCCTACTGAGATCTTCTGGGCTAGGGCAGTCCAACGTTTCATACCAAGTGGGCCACAAGAGTACTTTGACACAGAACTTGAAGAGAACAGAACGCTGAATTAAATTTCCATACTGTAAATTATAGTGTTCACAAAATATTATTTGATATTATTTAATATACACAATTAATACATGTGTGTGTGTGTGTGTGTGTGTGTGTAAAATTAAAGACATAATTAATAGATTTAATATATTCAATTATTAAACAAATTTAATACAAAAACAAATGTACGTGCTTTCGTTAGCAGCACATGACACAAAAATAAATGTTTTAGGCTTTAAGATGTTTTGTTTCCTTGAATGTTGCTGAGGGCCAGTAAAAAAAGGCCTCATGTGGCCACAGGTTGGACCTCCCTGTTCCGGACTAAAGTTGTACCTTGGATCCCGAATGCCTTGCAAGTCGAATGTTTTGGCTTCTGAACGCCACAAACCCAGAAGTGAGTGTTCCAGTTTGCGAACGTTCTTTGGAACCCTAATGTCTGACAGAGCTTCTGTGGCTTCCGATTGGCTGCAGGATATTCCTGCAGTGAATCAGAAGCCACACTTTGGTTTCTAAACTTTTTGGAAGTTGAACGGAGTTCCGGAATGGATTCTGTTCGACTTCCAAGGTATGACTGTATTATTATAGTCCAATCCTACACATAATTTTTTTCTTCTATTTATCAAATTGTAAGAAGACCTCTAAACAGTTTACCAAAAATATAATATTCATTCATGTTCACTGGGAAGCAAGTGCTAGAGTATTCATTGAGCCTTCCTTTTGAATAAGTGTGCATGGAGTTGAAACCTTCATCTTCAAGTTGAGATGGGTAGATCTGTCAATTTTGGTTTCTCTCAGTTTCTTCTTTTTCTGATCTTAAATTTAGTTCTTTACATTGCCACATGAATTGTGTTTCTTTTAATAAGTCCTCAATAAAATTAATTAGTATTTTAGTGTTAATTTCTCCTGATACACATACACCTGTGTGCAATTTTGTGGAAAACAGTTTTCTATAAGACAGTGTGTTTGTGCATGTCCCCCCCCCCCATAGATTATTTTTCACTATTATATAATTTTTAAATGCACACTTTGCCCCATTTTTGTGCATTGCACGATTGGGAGAAGTATGAGTTTTGAGAGATAGCTTTGTTTCGGATCACATAATGTTTGGAAAAGTGCACATTTCTGTAGGTATCCCTTTAAATGAGAGCTGAATAAGACTTTCCCCCATCTTCGCCTTCAAGGAAGTACCGTATTTTCCCATGTATAAGACTAGGTTATTTTCTTGAAAAATTAAGCTTAAAAATTGGGGTCATCTTATACATGGGGGCATCCTGTTGTTGTTGTTTAGTCGTTTAGTCGTGTCCGACTCTTCTTGACCCCATGGACCAGAGCACGCCAGGCACCTCCTGTGTTCCACAGCCTCCGGCAGTTTGGTCAAACTCATGCTGGTAGCTTCAAGAACACTATCCAACCGTCTCGTCCACTGTCATCCCCTTCTCCTTGTACCCTCAATCTTTCCCAACATCAGGGTCTTTTCCAGGGAGTCTTTTCTTCTCATGAGGTGGCCAAAGTATTGGAGCCTCAGCTTCAGGATCTGTCCTTCCAGTGAGCACTCAGGGCTGGTTTCCTTAAGAATGGATGTGTTTGATCTTCTTGCAGCCCATGGGACTCTCAAGAGTCTCCTCCAGCACCAGAATTCAAAATCATCAATTCTTTGCTGACCAGCCTTCTTTATGGTCCAGCTCTCACTTCCATACATCACTACTGGGAAAACCATAGCTTTAACTATACAGTCCTTTGTTGGCAAGGTGATTTCTCTGCTTTTTAAGATGCTGTCTAGGTTTGTCATTGCTTTTCTCCCAAGAAGCAGGTGTCTTTTAATTTCGTGGCTGCTGTCACCATCTGCAGTGATCATGGAGCCCAAGAAAGTAAAATCTCTCACTGCCTCCATTTCTTCCCCTTCTATTTGCCAGGAGGTGATGGGACCAGTGGCCATGATCTTGGTGTGTTGTTTTTTTTTTATGTTGAGCTTCAAACCATATTTTGCACTCTCCTCTTTCACCCTCATTAAAAGGTTCTTTTGGCTCTTTATCTCAGGATTGGGGAATCTGGATCCAATCCATTCATTTCAGAATCAGAAACTGAATTTAAATCAATGGTAAAATTGATGTTTCCTCTTTTTCTTTTTAAAAATCAGCCCACCATCATCGTCAGCCCTCGAGAACCACCAAAAAAGGCGAACAATTCACTTTGCCAAATGGCAGAGCCATCCTTCAAAAATGCCGCAAGGTTTCCTGGGTTAATGCCATTGTTGCCTGCATCATTAAATTCAGCATGAGCTTGCCGTAAATCTCAAATTTTGCTGCCATTTTCTTTATCGTTCCCCTCTCTGGATTCTTTACCAACACCTGCAGTGTATATTTATGTGGCGGAAGTTGTTCTGAGAGATGTACTAGCAGATGACACAATGTTTATTGCTTTGCTTTCAAATGCCCTCTCCCCAGTTCCGCTCTGTGCCCTGAGAGGCTTCAACATTTGAAACAAAAATGCATCAAGGATTGCTCCCAATGCATATTCATTCCCTTGTCATGCTTTTCACTTATTCTAATTTCTGCAGACAGCTTAACAGCCGTGTCACTTGCAACCATTATAATGGCAATATCTCTGTTTTCTTTAGCCAAATTACATTTTTCTTTTCTTCTCCTTTGCCTTGTTTCACAGTAAATAAGACAGGGCAATATAAACAGTTCTGTCTCTATATGACAGTTCTGTAGATGTAAATCACTTTAACAGTCAAAGTTAAAACCAGTTAAAACCTTTTGCACTTGAATGTTCTCTCGCAAATAGCTGCGAAGATATGGAGCTGCTGCATGCAGAGTCAAGTCATTGGTCTGTGGAAATCAGTGCTGTCTACTCTGGACGGCAGGTGCTCCCTTGAGCCTCAGGAATAGTTTCTACCTGAAACCTTTCTGGCTGGAGATGTTGTTTAGTCGTTTAGTCGTGTCCGACTCTTCATGACCCCATGGACCAGAGCACGCCAGGCACTTCTGTCCTCCACTGCCTCCCACAGTTTGGTCAAATTCATGCTGGTAGCTTCGAGAACACTGTCCAACCATCTTGTCCTCTGTTGTCCCCTTCTCCTTGTGCCCTCCATCTTTCCCAACATCAGGGTCCTTTCCAGGGAGTCTTCTCTTCTCATGAGGTGGCCATAGTATTGGAGCCTCAGCTTCAGAATCTGTCCTTCCAGTCAGCACTCAGGGCTTATTTCCTTAAGAATGGATAGGTTTGATCTTCTTGCAGTCCATGGGACCCTCAAGAGTCTCCTCCAGCACCATAATTCAAAAGCATCAATTCTTCAGTGATCAGCCTTTTTTATGGTCCAGCCATCACTTCCATACATCACTACTGGGAAAACCATAGCTTTTACTATACGGACCTTTGTTGGCAAGGTGATGCTGAATACTAATTCTGGGATTTTGTGTGTGTGCCTTTCTAGCCCAGAGAGCTCTGAGACTTCACAGATATTTCCCCCAGCCTTCTTACTTGAGACTCTTTAAACACAAACACACATGCTGAGGCTCAACTTGAGACCTTCTGCTTGCAAAGTGTGTGATCTATTGACCACCTTCCCTTTCTCAAGAAACCTTCTAAACTGAGATCCCAAAGGAGCAGAAACAATTATTCGTGTATGCAATGACAGCAGTGTGGATACTATTGGCTCAGAGATGGGAAGATGATCACGTCCCGACCGGAGACGAATGATTGATGAAGATGATGGACTACTCCGAAATGGCAAAAATGACCGAGAAAATCAGAAACCAGGAAGGTAGAAACTTTAATAAGGAATGGGGGAAAAAACTACAACCATTACTTTAGAGAACACAGTATACAACTAAAAACTTTGGCAGATTTGAGTAACACCTGTAATGTATTAAAAAATAAGGTAAAAATGGATTATTTTAAGAAAAATGGAGAAATTATATGATGCAGTAGAAAAAGTTTGATAATGGAAACCATGGAGGGGTGTTCGAAGTCTAAGCATTCTGGGAATCCTAAATGCTGATGCTTATGATCAATGTTTGAATTCAAATGTATAGTGTAAAACTGAATAAAAAAATTTAAAAAAGAAACCTTTTAAATTAGTTTTCTTTAATCCCAAACTGTATTTTTATTGGAATTTGATGCATATTTTTATTGTTGTTATTGTGAAATTGATTTGAGATATTTTATGGGAAGTGCTTCAGTAACTAAATTAGACAAATAAATACCAGAGTCATGTCCTCTTTCTCCCACCAACACATTGGATTGGATCCAGACTTTAGCACGTTTACAGTTGAATTCCCATTGAATAGGAATGAGGCACTGAGTCTGGAACCAAGCCATTGTTTGTGTGCTTTATCGTGCAGATGCATCAACCTAATCCATAGTCTCATGTTACCTGTCGAAGGCAGTAGTTGTCAAGCTGTGGATCTTGAGGAACCCACCAGAACCTCTTTGAGCACATTGCCAAAGTGTGTTCAGTGCGTCTTCGGGGACAATGTAGCATTAAAGAACATTTAGCAGCTGGAGCTGACAATGAGCACCCACGTAATGATCAAGTTTGATTGATATCCTCTTGTGGGAAGCTCAGGTGACTGGTACACTGCCAAGTTGTTAAGCAGATAATTAGAAAGAAGAGTGCAACCTTGCGCTTCATGAACAGCCTTGTTGCCACGTGAAGTGCTGTACCTACCACAGATCCTACCAGCCAGCTGCTCATGAGCAACTGTTTATGATTATGTTGGGCATGCCTCATCAACCCAACCGCTAGAGCTGAGAAACCTATCCCAGCAAGATACAGATCCTTTCTCCATACACACCTCAACTGCTGATGGACATTTCCCTTGTTTCTCCAGCAGTGAGACCATTTCTGAGAGTTGCAATGAAGACTAGGAAGAAGACAGTGAAATGGTGGCTTGGGCTTTACTGTCCTTGCAGAGGGCATGTCTCTGTGTGTCATGGGTTGCTGTTAGCACCTCATATTGTACTGCAGTTGTATTCTGTTCTCTGTTTTTGGCAACTGTCCCTGAACTTTAATTCATTGAACTTGACCATAACATCAAACCGACTGATGGATTTCTCTACTTAGTAATTAAATTGTTGCCACATAGCTTTGGGCTTTTTAGAAGGGACCCAGGATGTGCCATTACTTTAATAAGATCTCTGCTTGCTTCACCAAAGAAGAAGAAGAAGAAATCAATATATATTTTCAAATATGTTCAGAGCTTGGATGTCCTGGTATATTAAGTTTTAAGGTGCAGTCTGACCCCTGGTGGTCAGCAGCAGAGCATTACAGCGTGTTGAAGTTACCACCACACCGAAAGTCCCATTGCTTGCACGAGAATGGAAGGTATGGAGTGGAGAGGAAAATCCAGCAATTTTTTGCTGTACCCATCTGATGCATTTGTTGTTGTTGTTTAGTCGTTTAGTCGTGTCCGACTCTTCGTGACCTCATGGACCAGAGCACGCCAGGCACCTCTGTCCTCCACTACTTCCCGCAGTTTGGTCAAACTCATGCTGGTAACCTCGAAAACACTATCCAACCATCTCGTCCTCTGTCGCCCCCTTCTCCTTGTGCCCTCCATCTTTCCCAGCATCAGTGTCTTCTCCAGGGAGTCTTCTCTTCTCATGAGGTGGCCAAAGTACTGGAGCCTCAGCTTCACAATCTGTCCTTCCAGTGAGCACTCAGGGCTGATTTCCTTAAGAATGGATGCGTTTGATCTTCTTGCAGTCCATGGGACTCTCAAGAGTCTTCTCCAGCACCAGAATTCAAAAGCATCAATTCTTCGGCGATCAGCCTTCTTTATGGTTCAGCTCTCACTTCCATACATCACTACTGGGAAAACCATGGCTTTAACTATACGGACCTTTGTTGGCAAGGTGGCATCTCTGATGCATTAGCGTGGCCTAGATCAGGCCCATTGCTTTTGCTAGAAAACACTGATGTCCTAGATCTGGAAGGGTTTAACAATGCTTTTGGATGGCATGCATATTTGTGGTACGACAAGGTAAAGTCTCATAAGTTATTTAAAAACCATATTGTCAGGAAATCTTTGTTTATTGTCTGGATTAAATGCAAGGACTTACTCGAAAATAAGACTCCGAGGTGGTTGTCACCGATGGAGGCTAAGGCCACAAAAATACTTAATATGGGGGGTGGCTGGGCAAAATATTGTGAAATAATAGAAAAAGTGGGGGACACTTGGAGGTTGCAGAGCTTTGAAAAATTGAAAGGAAAGGTGCGAGACTGGTTTCATTACGCCCAAATTTTAGAGACCTTTAAAAAGGACAAAAAAATTGGTTTCCAGGTGGAAAAATCAAAATTAGAGTCAGAACTACTTGAACCTAAGACGAAAGTGCTTTCAAGAATGTATAACTTGTTGCTTAAATGGAATACTCAAGACGAGACAGTTAAATCAGCCATGATAAAATGGGCGCAAGATATTGGGTACAACATTATGTTTGAAGACTGGGAAAGGTTATGGACCACCGGCATGAAATTTACGGCATGTAGTGCCTTAAAAGAAAACATTATGAAAATGATGTACAGGTGGTACATGACCCCAGTCAAACTTGCAAAGATATATCATTTGTCTGATAATAAATGTTGGAAATGTAAGGAGGCTGAAGGAACATTCTTTCACCTTTGGTGGACATGCCCGAGGGTGAAGGCTTTTTGGGAAATGATTTATAACGAGTTGAAAAAGGTATTCAAGTATACCTTTCATAAGAAACCAGAAGCCTTCCTCCTGGGCATTGTGGGCCAGAGAGTGCTAAAGAAAGATAGAACTTTCTTTTTATATGCAACTACAGCAGCAAGAATCCTTATAGCCAAATACTGGAAGGCACAGGAGTTACCCACACTGGAAGAGTGGCACACGCAACTGATGGACTACATGGAATTGGCTGAAATGACTGGCAGAATCCGAGACCTGGGAGAAGAGGCAATGGAAGAGGACTGGAAAAAATTTAAGGACTATTTACAAAAACATTTTAAGTTATATGAATGTTGAGAATTTGCTAAGTCTTGAGAAAAACATGCTTCAGTATTGAGATTCGGAAATGATTGAAACTAAGTTATGACTGAGAAAAGCTTAACTTTTAGAGTAAATATTAAGATGAAAATACAAAAACACATGAAACAAGGTATTAATTTGCTGTTGATTTTTATTGTAAAGAATGCAGGGATGGAGGATGTGGGGAAGTCCAGTTGATGATGAAAAAAAAGATTTGGAAAAGTGTATTCTTTTTTGTTTTTTTCTATTTTGTAAAAAAAAAAAAAGCTTTTGTTGTGTTATCGACGATGTATTGACGTTGTACCTTGACCCTGGAAAACAAAGCAATAAAAAATATTTTTAAAAAAATAATAGATCAGGCCCATTGCTGCAACTTGCTGGTAGCTGGTCTGGCTCGCTATATCGCCTTTCTGGGAAGACATGCAACTCCTGTCATTGTCAATGCCACAGGTGGTGAATGTTTTAGGTGGGCACAATCAGAACCTCCCCCTACTTGTGAAACCCAGTGTAGCTAAGCAGAGTTGCATGGAGGGACACCTCCAAAACTCTTGAAGCATGGCAGCTTGTGGGGGGTGGATTGCTGTGTCTGGATGTGTGGAACATAGTTGCTTTTGGCTTCTTGAGAGAGGTTAGAATGCACCAGGGTCTTTGATTCCACTCATACCCAACAGAAGTGAGCCGAGGAAGGTAAGGAACTAACGATCACATTCAAAGGCCACCTGCCACACTGATTTTCTGTTTGCTGCATCTTCTACTATCATTGAGACTATTCAGGTTCAGGGCAGTGGGGGGGGGGGATGATAAATGTTCCCCAGTTCAAAATAGCCCAGGCAGCATTTATTACAGCCTTTGCAGACCTAAAATATCCATGGTTTTTCTCTGTCATTCCTCAATGCATTTCAGAACCCCAGTTACACAAAATCCAGCAATGTGTAAAATAGAGGGGGTGGGAGGGAGGTGTGTGTGTTGTTTACATGAAGAGAAAAAATTGTGAACTTAATTAGTTTCTTGAAGAGAATAAACGCATTGTCAAAAGGGACAGTGCTGATCCCCGAGAAACATATTGATCCAGCACGATCCTTTTAAACATTAATAGAATGCTATGCTTGTTTTAGTTCTGCAGTCTAAAAAGCTTTCTTAGAAATGAGCTGAATACTCAGCCACTGTAAATGAATGGTTGTAGAACGGTAGAGTTTGAAGGGGGCCCAAGGATCATCCACTGCAATGCAGGAATCTCAACACACGGTCCCCCATCCAATTTGAGACCAAGCCGAACCCAGTTTAACTTTGCAAATGTGCTAGCGTTTTGATTGCTGCGCCACTAGGAGCTGTGTTGGCATACAGAAAAGGAGAATCCAGGGATCAAACAGTTAAATAAATGGAAAGGTGATAATAATGCTAAAAGGTGGTCAGATGACATGGAATGGTTGGGGTCACTGCTTGAATTGATTTGGATATGGAATATAATGTTTATAAAATGTCATTATGGCTAGGACTTTTCATTCAAGGAAGGGATGATGACCCAGAGCTCAGCCCCACTGCCATTTTAAATATGACCTTGACTCCAGAAATCTCATTTTTTTTTCTGGGAAGGTGAACTAAAGCAATGCTTAGAGTATCAGAAAAAGAACAACATTTTAACGCCTACATCAGGAGTGTGTAGTATTTTCTTCTCTGCCTGGTTCCTAATACAATCAAACCATCCCATGGAGCTCCAGGCACTTCTTAAAATGTTTCAAAGTCCAGCCTGGGGCAGCAACATGTCTGAGTCACTGCATCCACGGAAAACACACGTTTTCATTCAGCTTCTGTGGTGTCTTGAATACCTTTCCCCTTCCTTGAGCTAGGAAAAGCCCATCATTATGTACCCAAACTTTTAAGAAAAGATCCAAGTTTCAGGACTGTGGTCAGAGTACCTAGTTCTGCTCATCCTCCTACCCCTTTGCCTCAGTTTTCCTTCCCCACCTTTGCTGTTATTATTTTGGACTCTGTATCAGTAAGGAGAGGGGCGTGGGCGGCACTGTAGTGTAAACCACTGAGCCTAGGGCTTGCCGTTCAGAAGGTCAGTGGTTCGAATCCCCGCAACGGAGTGAGCTGTCATTGTTCGGTCCCAGCTCCTGCCAACCTAGCAGTTCAAAAGCATGTCAAAGTGCAAGTAGATAAATAGGTACCACTCCGGCGGGAAGGTAAATGGCATTTCTGTGCACTGCTCTGGTTTCGCTAGAAGTGGCTTAGTCATGCTGGCCACATGACCTGGAAAAACGGTTTGCGGACAAACATCGGCTCCCTTGGCCAGTAAAGCGAGATGAGCACTGCAACCCCAGAGTCATCTGCGACTGGACTTAACTGTCAGGGGTCCTTTACCTTTATCAGTGAGGAGACTCCTCTGCCAAACCTTTATCCCTAACGCCACACAACCTAGGTTGCTGGGCCTCCTTGCATCCTACTAAAATTGAGGGTATACATAATTTTATTTATGTGTCACATTTCTTTGGTTCAAACCATGCCCAGAGTGGCTTACAGCATCTCACTGTGGAGCTCTAGAACTAGATGGGACCATCAACTTCTTCCACAAATTTAGAACAAAAGAAAAGAAGAAAAGAAGAAAAAAGAAAATATGTCCTCTTCTGAAGCAGTTATGAAGTAGAAACAATTACTAATAGTAATCATTCCTTCCTGCTCCCTGCCGCCACACCGCCATGACACTTATTCCCCATTTAGTCCTGGCTCTGCAATATTGTGAAGCAGGAATGTGTCAGTTCAGCTTCAAAATAGGCCACATTTACCATGTCAAGAATAAATGAAGTTGTGTCATGCTGTCCCTGCAGAGACTATGTCATGACTTAATAATGCCACATTATGATGGCAAGACAAATTTATACAAGCCCTGTGAGGCTATCTTTCCTTTCCTCAATATGAGGAGGTCACATTACTCATACGAAAACTGCTGAAATATGCCCTGTTGTACGGACACACATCATCTCTTGTCAAAACCTAAAGCTGAAAGCCATGCAGTTTCAAGCACAAGGATGATATTGTGATGGGACAAAGTCACCTGCAGGCATACAGCCCAGCTCATACTGGTTTTACAGACATCTTTCACCAAATTACATGCCCTTGCTTAAGGAAGCATTATGGGCAGCAAGGAAGGAAGAAAAAAAAGCCCAGAACCATTCATCAAGAATGACTGTGGAGATGCAGCAAGGAGCAACAGCTAGTTCAGCCATCAAGGGTGAAGTCATCACATGACATCTTTGGGCGGTTTCCATGGTAAAATGCAAGATCCAGTACCGCTGTCTGTTCTGATAAGCCTTTTACTGTTATTTTTTTTTTTCTGGATTGGTGCTTCCAGCAGATGGGCGATATCTGGTTTTCAACTTTGTGATATATTCCCAGCTAAACATCGTGACATGCTGATATATCACACTGTCTTAAATAA
Source organism: Podarcis muralis (assembly GCF_964188315.1). Classification (NCBI taxonomy): domain Eukaryota; kingdom Metazoa; phylum Chordata; class Lepidosauria; order Squamata; family Lacertidae; genus Podarcis; species Podarcis muralis. The sequence goes on along the minus strand of NC_135659.1, from coordinate 17,572,026 downwards.
GGATGGAGCTATGTAGAGGCATTGGCTGGCTTCACAATTTTTCTCACATTGTGATTTTTGTATCACACACACACGCACACACGATTCACAATATATTGCCAGGTCAAGAATTATGAAACCAATATCATGGTATGGACTTCAAACCGGTTTTGGATGATATATGGATATACAGTCATACCTTGGCTCCTGAATGCCTTGGGAGTCGGATGTTCCGGCTCCTGAATGATTGAAAACCGGGAGTGGGAGTTCTAGCTTTCAAACTTTCTTTTGGAAGCCAAACGTCCAATGGGGCTTCCACGGCTTCCAATTGGTTGCAGGAGCTTCCTGCAGCCAATCAAAAGCCGTGCTTTGGTTTCTGAACATTTCAGAAGTCAAACGGACTTCTGGAACGGGCACCGTTCAACTTCCAAGGTACAACTGTGTTGCCCAGGCCTACGTATACACCTACCATTTCCCACAATGAACCAAATTGATGAGGGCACTGGGGAAAATGCAAATGATAGCCCTCCCTACTCCCAGTGCTGCTGGTAACATTGCTGCTGCCCTCCACCAGTGTCAGATAAGCCCACCAGCAGAGGAAGGGGCTGACCAGACAGCACTTCCCCCAGGACAAAGCAGGAGCCAGCCCTGTTCCCATTTGTTTTTAGTTGTTTAGTTGTGTCCAACTCTTCATGACCCCATGGACCAGAGCACGCCAGGCACTTCTGTCTTCCACTGCCTCCCGCAGTTTGGTCAAACTCATGCTGGTAGCTTTGACCACACTGTCCAACCATCTTGTCCTCTAACGTCCCCTTCTCCTTGTGCCCTCCATCTTTCCCAACATCAGGGTCTTTTCCAGGGAGTCTTCTCTTCTCATGAGGTGGCCAAAGTATTGGAGCCTCAGCTTCACAATCTGTCCTTCCAGTGAGCACTCAGGGCTGATTTCCTGAAGAATGGACATGTTTGAATGGACATCTTCTTGCAGTCCATGGGACTCTCAAGAGTCTCCTCCAGCACCAGAATTCAAAAGCATCAATTCTTCGGCGATCAGCCTTCTTTATGGTCCAGCTCTCACTTCCATACATCACTACTGGGAAAACCAAGCTTTAACTATACAGTCCTTTGTTGGGAAGGTAATGTCTCTGCTTTTAAAGATGCTGTCTAGGTTTGTCATTGCTTTTCTCCTAAGAAGCAGGCGTCTTTTAATTTCGTGGCTGCTGTCACCATCTGCAGTGATAATGGAGCCCAAGAAAGTAAAATCTCTCACTGCCTCCATTTCTTCCCCTTCTATTTGCCAGGAGGTGATGGGCCCAGTGGCCATGATCTTCGTTTTTTTGATGTTGAGCTTCAGACCATATTTCGCGCTCTCCTCTTTCACCCTCATTAAAAGGTTCTTTAATTCCTCCTCGCTTTCTGCCATCAAGGTTGTGTCATCTGCATATCTGAGGTTGTTGATATTTCTTCCGGCAATCTTAATTCCGGCTTGGGATTCATCCAGCCCAGTCTTTCGCATTATTTCCCATTATTCCCATTATTCCCTGTTCCCATTATTTGGTTGCTTTCTTGTGTGTGGTGGGCGCGACTGCAGATGAGGCACCTGACCGTTCTGAGTTACACCGCCAACAGTTATCTGTAATTGAAAATATACATTTTAAATAATTGAGAGAGAATGCCTTGCCCTATGTTACACACACCAAAAAAGACCCACTGCCGTGAGATCTAATTTAGAGTCCCTATTACAGCAGAGAAGATAATCAACCATTAGAAACAGAGTGCACCCTCTTGGCCCTTTTAAAATAGCTGTTTATTTGTTTTTGTTTTAATTCGTGTAGCTCTTTAAAGGTTGACTTCTGCTTTCATATTTTAGAATGGGTTCACTAATGCTTAGGTCAAAAACGGCATCTATATTGTAATAATAATAACAACAGGAGTAATGACAGGAGATACGATAGCCATCTTCACATATCTAAAGGGCTATCACATGGAAGCTTGTTTTCTTCTGCACCAGAGGATGGGACCCAAACCAATGGATTCAAGTTACAAGAAAGGAGATTCTGACTAAGCATCAGGAAGAACTTTCTGATGGTAAGAGCTGTTTGAGAATAGAATGGACTCCCTTGGGTGGTGGACTCTCCTTCTTTGGAGGTTTTTAAGCAGAGATTGGTTGGTCATATGCCATGGATGCTTTAGCATTCCTGCATTGTGGGGAATTGGACTAGACAACCTCCAAAGTCCCTTCCAACTCCTCAGTTCTATTAGTATATGATGCTGATGTTGAAACATCAACATAAGCCTTCACCTCAGGAATCTTAAAGCTGAGGTTCATGACATTATCTCAAGAGTCAACCATGTACCCCCCCCTTTTTGTGTGAAGTCTTACCAAAGTGACATTTTGGTCCACCATCTTAATTCAAAATGGCTGTCAATGTCCAAACAGTGATGAAGACTGCAGCCTGACCTCAAGAACCCTTGTAACAGATTTGGTGATGTTAACTTGAGAGGAGTTTGATGGTATTGAGAACAAACTATCTGACAAACCACTTTCCAAAGCATATAGTAGATAAGGCTGCAATCAGCTACTGTATTTTCTGTCTATAAGATGCCCCCATGTATAAGGCGCCCCCTATTTTGGGGGACTCAGATTTAAGAAAATGGGGGAATATGTATCCATGTTTAAGATGGCCCCTAATTTTTGACATTGTTTTTTAGGGGGGAAAACCTAGTCTTATACACAGAAAAATATGGTATATTCTCCTGGCTCCATTAATTTTTGTGAGACTTAGGATGTAATTCTAACCTCACTTACTTGGGAGTCTTCCGTTAAATTCAATGTGACTTCTGGATAGACGTGGGTAGGATAGTGCTGCAAAAAGCATTTGCACAGCTGAAGATTTGCATTAATCTTCATTGTCACATATCTCATAGTCGGTCTTGAGTGTTCAATTAACATGTGTGCATAACAAATCTTACAAGTGGTGTTGGTTTTTATTTGATAAGGTGGTCATCTAATGTCAATGCAAAACAGATGAATCAGTATGTGGAGCTACAATCTGTGCTGCACTGTTTTATAAGTAGAATTATGGGGAGGGGGAGAACTGGGAAATTCATGAGAGCTTGGAGTGATTGTAAATAAGCTCCCGATATCAGTTTTACACCTACCCCCTGCACACCAGCAGCGATTTTCAGAGCAGAAATTAGGGAATTACCTCTGACTTCAAAGGCACTTCACTAAGCCCTTCTGTATTGCCTTAACATTTGATACATGGAGGATGACAGATTGCCTTGCCTCTGCTTTCAGGAGCAGATGGTTAAGAAGGATATATGAAAGGACTCCTGCCCATTAATAATTAGTACATTTATTTTGATTCACGGGCTTTCCCAAGTGCAGCCTTATTCGCTGCTAAAATCAGGATTAAATCTAAAATCAAAGATGGACTGGCTCCATAGGATTTGGTCTCATTTGCCCCCACAGTCCAGGAAGAAAGACACAAGCTCAGGAATGGGGAAAAGAGTCAGCTATAATCCACTCACTGATGACACAGAAATAACAGCACAAGAGCAAGCTTGGGAATAGCCACTAGCCTATTCATTTATGGCAAGTAAAAATTCCGTCTCAATGCTACCAGCCAGGAACTGCTTGTCCTTCCTTCCCTTCCGTAGCAGCAGCAGCAGGAGGAGGAGGAGGAGCCGACCACTAAAGCCATTTTGCACTTGGCTCTGCACTTGGCCCTGATTTTTTTTAACATGGGGGGGCAGCCCCCTAAATATTGGGCCCCCTCAAAATGGTTGGTCCCCTAGGAGTTGAGCATTAATGTGCAAGGCTACACAAGAGCCTAATCAATAATGCAGCAAGTTACTGTATGGTCCTTATTTGATTTTTCATAAGATAACCTTATGCATAGTTTTCCTCAGAGTACCCTTCATGTTGGAAACATGCAGCGTTAAATAAAAATAAACAAAATGTTAAGGAAGTCATATGCAAACATAATTTGCTATGGTGCATTGGCTGCAGGCATTCAGTGATCACTTGTTTCACATCTTCTATACATTTTATTCCCTACTCACTGCAACCTATATGCCATAAGCAAGTCATACCAGATATAGCAGGGCGGGTGGGAAGGGAAATAGCTTCTCCATTGATTACAGTTCAAGGACAGCTTCAGTCAGATGGAATATTGCATTATTATAATTGGTAACCATTTCATTATGTTCCTCCATATACTTATTCAAAGGAAAGCGCAGAAGACACAAGGATCAAGGGCATTCTTATTTTCTTTTGAACAATACGAATTCACATCCAAGGCTGAGTGCTTGGAAAATGCAAAACTCATATATTTGGTTCTTAGCAAAGTTTCGTTCTCCATAAATCACCCATTGTGAAAGGTAGTTCCTGTAAGGAGCAATTACCAATAACTCAGAAAATAAATGATACACAAACAGATAGTACATTTTGTAATAAACATAATGGTTTAAATTGAGTCAAAGTAATATAACATACTGTCTGGTACCCTTCCCTGCCTTGACTCTGGAAAGTAATCTTGATTTGCTCTTTTTTGCAAGGTGGGGGACAGTACGCAGAAACATTCAACATATGCTTTAAGCTTCTAGATTTTTAAATAGTTGAAGATCTCAACTGTCATGAAGTGCTAACTTATTTATAACTGTGATGGAGGGTGATCATTTACAGCTTGAACTCTGGAAAGAATCCATCTGCTCACCCCAAGACTTTATAGTACAGTACATATGCTGTGTTTTCTGTGCTCAAAGTAAGGATGCAGTGAAGTCATTCAAGGTGCCTCCTAAGTCCATCAATAATCACCAGTTGGATTCACCATAAATTTCACTACATGACACTGAGCAATTTTTAAAAAGAAGAGGCGGCGCCAGGGTTTGTCAGCTAAACATTCATTTGCCTACCTGGCCAGAAGTCCAGTCTCCTAGCTAGTTAACAGAATAGGAAGAAATAATGGCAGTCACCATTTCATTTCATTTCATTGTATCCCTACTTTCTGTGGGTGGTAGGTGTGAAAGAGAAAATCGATACAGTATGCATTTAAAGCTAAATTCGTCAAGTTTTCGCTTTCTGAAACAGTACACAAAATGTAACACAAATGTCCTTTGAGATTTGCACATCCAAATTTTGTCATGCGGTTCTCTAAGCAATGCGTACGCAAATGCATATACTAGTGGGAGGTGTGTGTAAAAAGGAAGATGTTAGTGAAAACGGCACACAAAATGTTATATTAGGCAATAACGTTAGGGGAAATTGCTTGCCCAAACCTGTACATTTGTCAAAACTGCAGATAAAAATTAGGAGAGACTTGCACTAAAATTCTGTTAATTTGTGTGTGTGTGTGTGTGTGTGTGTGTGTGTGTGTGTGTGTGTGTTTAATGAAAAATTGCTGCAAAATGTGGAGAACTTAATTTAAAACTGGAAAGATGAAAAACTGGGGAAAGCAGCACTGAGAGATCTTTCCATTCCTACTCTTGTGGTCCTCCCCTCATATAAACATGGGGGAGGGGTCTCTGCTAAAATCTCAAGGGGGATTTTCTCCCAATGCAAATAGCACTTTCAGAGGAGTTTTCTTTGGAAGAATAAAAGGGGATGAAAGCAGGGCAGGTAGTGGAATGCCAAGAGATGGTGTCCCCTGGTTGGGGAAACCCAGCCAGATGGGCAAGGTATAAATCACTATCATCATCATCATCATCATCATCATCATCACCCTGCCCACTCAACCACCTCTGCCAGTAGTGGAGAAATGGTGGCAGTAGCAACTTCCAGCAAAAGTTTTCAAGAGCTCCACAAGACCTTGCTGGAAACCTGGACACACTGCCCCTGCAAGAAAGGCTTAAATTGCCTCTCAATGCTTATTGTGATGATTCCAGAATTATCAGCTGATCTATCTGTCGACATATCAGAAACATCCTTTGTTTTTCTGTATCAGACTGCAATGGCTTCAAAAACAGCAACAGCTCTGCAGATTAATGCAAACACACTTTCACAGTCATGCTTGGCCTGCTTCTCTCTCTCTCTCTCTCTCTCTCTCTCTCTCTCTCTCTGTCTCTCTGTCTCTCTGTCTCTCTCTCTCTCTCTCTCATCACCCTGCATTCCTAAGGGAGAAATTAACTGAGAGATGCCAGGCACTCAATCTTATCTGGAAACCAGAAGTGCCTTTTTTCTAGTGAGTGTACATGGTGCAGAAAGGTAAAAGGATGCAGCGCAGGGGGCCCACATGGATGCAATGTTGGAGAAACAGAAGCTTGCTTTCCGTCCTCTATAGCAGGCTAGGCACTAGGATCAATATTTTAAGCAGCATAGGTGAACCAATTGCATGGAATATTTAACCCCTGTATATATTGAAGAATTCAATAAGCCAGTTTAATATTGACAAATTTGGTCATCTAAATCAGTGTTTCCCAACCACTGTTCCGCGGCACACTAGTGTGCCGCAAGATGTTGCCTGGTGTGCCGTGGGAAAAATTAAAAAATGGAAAGATATTTTTTTAAAAAAAGTCAAATTTTCGATTGGGGCGCCGTCACTAGATGACCCCTGGGGCTCCCTCCCTCCCTCCCGCTCTGCGCCTCCCTCCTCCTCCTCCTCCTCCGGGGAGGCCCTTCCTGGCTCTCGGCCAAGGCTTGGTGGCTGCCACTCACTCACTCGCTCGCCCACCCGTCCCTCCATCCCTGCACCCGGCCTCTCCCCCTCCGTCCCCGGTGCGGGGGCTGCCGGGATCCGTAGTCCCCTCGCCCTTGGGCTCCGCGCCCGCACGGGGTGCGCGAACTACGTTTCCCAGCGTGGCCTGGCGGGCCGGGCGTTTTGTTTGAAGCGCTCTTCTCCCGGCCATGGAATGAGCGCGGCGGCGGCGGCCGGGCGGGCAGGGGCTCTTCCGCGCAGACCCCGCGCAGCCTGCCTGCACCCCCGCGGAGATCAGGCGGCAGGATGGAGGCCGGGGATCCCCGCGGAGGAGGAGCGGCGGAGGCGGAGGCTGCCCCCCAGGTAGGGCTGCGTCGGGGGTTTTTTATTTTTGCAATGCTGCATCCGCGCCGGAGGGGACGCATCGGACCGCGGGGAGACGCCTTGGCGTGCGTGCAAGGCAATGCATGCGTGCAGGCGTTGCATGGAGTGCAGTGCAATGCAATGGCAACGCGGCGCCCTGCATGCATGCATGCAACTTCCACCGGCGCTCCGGACTTGGCAGGTGAGGGGGGTCCCCAGTGGGCGGCAGAGAGAGCCGGGGGCCCCTCACCTGCAAAACCTGGTCGCCTCTCATGCATTCATCGCCCGCTTTCTCCTCCAAGGAGCTCCCGGGGGCACGCGTGGTTCTCCCCGTGTTATCCTCGCAACAACAGCCCTGCGAGGTGGGTCAGGCGAGTGGCCCAAGGGAGCACCCAGGGATTGTCCTGGCCAGGTGGGGTGATTTGAACCCTGCTCTCTGCCCGGTCTTCGTCCTCATTTAGCCCCCACATGTGCATGACTGTGCATGACTGAGGTTTTCCCCCCTCGTCTTGGCTATGGTGTGAGTCTGTGCTGTTAATTAATGGGGTTCTGCCTTCGGAGAAGATGAGCCAGCCCTCAAGGAGGTGATTATGTAATTTGCTAGCAATTCATGTCCCTCCCGGCGTGACGCTGCGCACTGACGTCACGGGGCTGTAATGGTGGTGTGCCTCGAGATTTTTTTCATGAAACAAGTGTGCCTTTGCCCAAAAAAGGTTGGGAAACACTGATCTAAATACCCCACACAAAGACACACCCATTCCTCTATGTGCCAGTCATACTAAGTTAGCTTATTTCTGAGAAAATCTACTCAATTCTTTGTCGCTACCACATCCAGCATGCTAATAAAAAGTCTGTGCAAAATATATTGGTTTTTCACTGCCCTTGCCTTATTATCTCTGTTCATAGGTGAAGATGCACAATGGAGAGTCTCGGCGTCTCTGGGTTCATTATTGCTGCTCATTCTCATACCATATCATCACTATGGAGAAATAAGAAAATGCATTATTTTCTTTCCAAATAAGTTCATTATAACTCAGGTTACGCCTTTGTTGCGGTTCTAACTAATTTCATGGGCATGTGAAATCTCATCACTGCTTAAAGTCCCATGACGTTCAGACTCCTTTTCCCAATCAATCCGCATGAAATATGCACATTTTGCTACAATTTCCCATCAAATTGCAGAGATTAGTTGCTTTATCTCTATGGGCTTCCCTCCCCCTTAATTTTATTGGTTTTCCTTCCTTCTCCTTGGCTAGAACATGTGTTTTCTTATTGTACTGAGCCGGACCAAGCAGACACGATTTCTTCAGTAGAAATAAAACCTAGCATTGAGGTGTCAGGTCTCTGTGGGTCTCAGAATCCCAATGCCCACATTTAGGCAAGAGTTGGGATTTGATCTTTTCTAGATAAAAGGGCTACGGAAGCTGAATATTTTGCACCAGTTGGTTTTGCTTTGAATTGGCCCTTTCATGAACTGAAGAATGAGTACAAAACAAGAACAGCGTGAAAGCAATTAGCAGCGTTGCATCCTTTGTGGCTGCTAGGGACATGTGTGCACCAGGCAGGGCCAGGGGATGGTCATGGAGGGTAAAGAAAACCCACTGCACCAGTCCAACGCTTGCCACTGCCAGGCAGGCATGGGGCATGGAGGGCACACCGGGCCAGGCTGTGTTGCCTGCCTGCCCACCCACCTGTGCAGGGGGAAGCCCAGCCAGCCAATGTAGCCCTTGGTGGGTGCATCCCCCTAATACTGGTTGGGTGGCCATTCAGTGAGGGGGGCAGAGGCATGGTGGCAAGGCCAGACTGGACTCATGGAACCAGAGACCCTTGGTGGCAAGCAGGGTGAGAATCCCTAATAGGGGGTGCTTGGCTTGTAGACCCTCAAAATCATGCGCCTTGGACTATGGCCCCCTGGCCCTCCTCACACTATGTCCTTGAATAGGTAGCGAAGACCCCATGCAGTTGCTCGCCCCCTATATGATTACGATACTCACTCACAGAGGCGTCTTACCCATAGACACTAGTGGCGCAGGGCGCCAAGTTCTGGAGGGCTCCAGGGAAGAGGTGGAGGCTGGGTGCGGCACCTCCTGGCATCAGCTCGCCGCCGTCGCCGCCTCCGCCATGCTGTGCCGAAGCAGTGCCGCACCCGGAGCCTCCGTCTGCCGTGGCCACCGCGGCACAAAGCGTCCAGCTGAGCCGGGAGGTGCCGCGTCCAGCCTCTGCCTCTTCCCCACCAGAGGAGCCGCCCTCCAGTCGCTGCCCGCCTCCTCCAGCCCCACCAGCAGTGCTGTACTCCCTAAAAAAAAGTGGACAACTCTGGAAAATGGGGGGGACCAGAGGGAGCTTTGCACCACGGCGCCGGATATGCTTAAGATGGCCCTGTTCACACACACGCTTCAGTTGACTAGGACAATATCACGAGTGACTCTAAGACACTCTAGGAGTTTTTAACACCTGGATGAGTCAGGCTCATATGGATATCTAGTAACGATAACATGTGAAACGATATTGTATTAGATACTGCGCCCTTTATCTACCATTCCTGGATGACTATGCAGGCATTCGGTCCAACTGCACTCAAAGAATGTATGAAGGAGAAGTAAGGTTGCTCATGCTGGCCTCACTCCAAACATCCCCAGCCCTCCTGCTTCTGATATTTGTGTATTCGACAAAAAAGTCTGAAGGAAGATTCTAAGCTGTCCTCAGCTGATGTCACTAAGACACCTTCAAACCTTTGTGCTGAATGCAGTGGCAGAGGAAATCACTCATGCACCCAAAGCAGCAAACATGATGTGCAGGGCGGACAAGGCTATCCGCCCAGGGGTTGGGGCGATCTGCCCACAAAGGCAGGGTGATCCACCCACGGGGGCACGCTGATCCTCCCAGGTGCCGGCGCCACCAGCCGATTGTGCAAATACGCCCGGCGTGCGAACGCCACCCACTGGGGGGTGCATCCCTGGCAGCCAGCGCCACACGCCGGGCATATTTGTGCAATCAGTGGGCAGTGTCGGCACCTCCCAGAGGATTGGCGCATTGGGGATGCAAGTGCCACCCGCCAGGGGGTGCATCTCCGGCAGCCAGCACCGCAGGCCGGGTGGATTTGCCCGATCAGTGGGCGGATTTTTGTGACGATTGCGCCAATCACAAAAATCCACCCGCCACAGGTGCGAGCACTGCTACGCCGATCCACCCAGGTTTTTTTGTCCCAACCCCCAGGCATGACACCCGGGGCAAACCGCACCCCCTAGAGAGGCCCCTGGCTGAACATACAGTGATTAGAAGAGGAGAAGATATCAACATTGGGGATGGGGTAGTGTTAGCAGCCCTGATCCTCTCTCTCTCCCTCTCTCTCTCTCTCTCTCTCTCTCTCTCTCTCTCTCTCTCTCTGTGTGTGTGTGTGTGTGTGTGTTTTAATGTAAGCAGACCTAACACCTGCATATGGTTTACATCTTAAAGATATGTCTCCAGGCACAAAGAAATAAGCAACACATTGCACTGCATTGGCCTGTGATGAAACTGGATATGACATTCTGTTGGACGAGGCAATGGTGCTATTGCATAGGATGTCACATGGTGATCCAGTATCTGTGGCTGGACTTTGAATCAGAGCTCCAAAGTCAATGATAAATTAACCCCAAGTATATAGGATATCCTCACATGCTTTTCATATTCTTGCTCCCCAAACTTCTGAAGGCAGATGAGTGGAAGAGTCAGCTCCCAGAGCTTTCCTTTGCAAGGGAGAGAATATCAGGCTTGGACTCTCCATTAAAAGGCAAGGCAGAGAGACGGTTTTGACAAAGAAAGGTCAACAATTGAGGGATCTTTCAAGAATGGACACTCTAAGGGAGAGCCATCACAGAATTTGGAAGGGGCAAAGCTTTCTCAAATCTAAATTTAGATGGAAGATTTGGTGGCATCTTACATTTAGAGAATAGCCTGTTCTAATTCTTTGTAACTTAACAGATCAAAATACCTAACAGAGGCTGAACCTCGCAGGTCTCCTTCTTAGAGAATAACCCTTCTTGACTCTAAAGCACCCTATGTATTTGGAGGCCAGCATAGGTGAAACTGAAGATAAGGTTCAGGAATACAGAAAACAATAGTATCATTTATATCCAGGCAGACATGTAGTGCCTGAGAGAGCAGCCACGTTGTGAAAATAACACAAGAAATAATCTAAACTGATAGACAAAAACCCAAGGTCCACTTAATTGGACGGGTAAATATTAAGGGGCATGCAGTGCCTATTGGGTTTATGAGTCTTCAATAACTCCCATAATTCCTTTATTTTCACACTGCATAATACAACTATTCCATTCCTACCAAAGGAATTTATTTATTTCCTGTCATAGATGGCAAATTAACTGCATGTGGTTTCACTGGTGTCCCCCCCCTTTTTAGAAACTATCAAATAAAAAGCAAAACAGTGAGCAGATGGTGCTTTTTAAACCCTGCACTTTGCTAAACTAAACTCTGCAATTTACTGCTACAAAGACAATCTACAGATCTATTTTTCCAATCTTGTTGCCTGCAATTTTCTCCTATCATATGCAAACAGCCTTTTACTTTTGAACCAAAACCCCATCTGATGAAAATGCCTAATCTTCTGCTCCCTTTTCTCTGACATTACATCTCAGGAAATATCCTCTCAACATAAACAAAACATGCCAGTTCTTAAGCCTATCTGGGTTGCCAACTGACCAAGACAAAACATATTCTTACCATTGTGTCGGGGGGGGGGGGGGGAGAAGACAAACAGCCATATTTGGCCTGGCAGAGAGAAGAGGAGGGAACATAGCAGTCTTCTTCAATACCCAAAGGGTTGTCACCAGTCATGGTGGTAGCCCATTGGAACTGGCAGGGAGACCAACAGTATGTGGAGTCAGAGCCTATGAATATCAGAGCTAACCTATTCTCCTCCCTGCTGAGTTCTAGAAGAGCAACACAGGGGCTAAGGCAGTTGTGGAATTCGACAGGCAATGCCACTCCTGGACTAGTGGTAAATAAGAAGTCGGGCAGGTGGAGGTTGGATGAGTGCAGAATGAGGTCCATGATGCAGTGCCCCATTTGCCCTAATGGATCTGCCTCCTCTGGCATTCCCAGCAGCAACCTTTGTTTTCTGCTGTCCCAGAGGGCAAGATGAATAAGTTCATGTTCCAGGAGGGTAGTTTTTGGCTGAATGGTAGGAGAAAATTGCTGATGGCAGGAGTAGTTTGACAACAAGTCCCATTACCCAGAAGGGTGATGGTTCTCTTCTCACTTGAGGCCTTCGATCAGAGACTGTGCAGTCATCTGTTAGGGATATTCTGGATTTAGTTGAACTAAATGGCCCACAAGACCATCTCTAACCGAATCTATTTTAATGGAAACCTTTCCATTTGCTCTTTCTGAAACTATGAGCACACCAATACATGACTGTCCTTTGAAAGTCACACTTTTCTGAGTAGTGTGATACAGCTCTCCAACCTAAAACACATACAGTGGTACCTTGGGTTAAGAACTTAATTCGTTCTGGAGGTCTGTTCCTAACCTGAAACTGTTCTTAACCTGAGGTACCACTTTAGCTAGTGGGGCCTCCTGCTGCCACCGCCACCACCCAATTTCTGTTCTCATCCTGAAGTAAAGTTCTTAACCTGAGGTAATACTTCCGCATTAGCGGAGTCTGTAACCTGAAGCGTTTGTAACCTGAAGCATTTGTAATCCGAGGTACCACTGTACATAAATTAATATATTACAGGGATACGTGCACAACATGACATATATTGGTGAAAAATAATATCCAGAAATGGACTCGATTAGGGGACAATGCATACAATTATATTTTTGCTAGGAAAAATGCACTGGGAAGTTGAATTTTCATAATGACAAACATGAAAAAAGAAGAAAACCCTGTTCTCCTGTTGGAGAAATGTAGCAAACTGAATTTAAGATTCTGTGAAATTGAGAGAAGCCAACATTGTCAGATCTGGCTGTTTTGTGGATGGGCTCCTCTCCATGAGTCATCTCAAACAGCTGTGCTGGATCTGCCCAGAATGTCTGGGTTCTACCGACAGATTCACTCAAAATACTCACAATATACACACCCTGACACAAAGGGTTTTCATACCTTACATGGAGCCAACCTAGAAGCCCTTTGACAAAATGATTCTCCTCCTTCCAATTCATTTAAAAAATGTGTTAAAGTTTTAAAAAAGAAAAAAGTGATTCCATCTGCAGCCTAAAATGGAAAAAAATTCAGAACCTAGCACTCATTCTGCATTATATTAAATACCTGTTTGACAACATCAAATGGGACAGCTCCCTGAGACCACTAGGCAAAGGAAACAGGAAAGCAGAGAGCCGACACGCTCATATGGCTCATGCTACAGCATGTACAATACATATACAACAGGATGCCTCCCTGAGACCACCAGGGAAAAGGGAGATATAGCAGTTCGATTAGCAAATCTGGTTGATAAAGCCCATGTGTTTAATTTCAAAGCATTTAACTTATTTCAAGAGTCATGTCCTGCTTTTGGATTCCGCCACCCCCAGAAGGTGTCCCAAAAGATTAGGCGGTATTAAGTTGCATCATTAAATATCACAAAATATACTTCTATTTATCAGCAGTGAACAGTTCCGACCTTGCATTTTCCCTTTCAGTGCTCCATCCAATGAATTAGCTGATTAGGTGATGAGTAAGAATTCCTGGCAATTCATATGTCTTCCAAAATTTAAAAGGGCGTCCAGGTCTTTCCATGTCAAATACAAGCACCAAGTTCCAGCTTAGTAAACTTCACAAGTATGAACCATGGTCTTCAGAACAGAAGGCCTTAAAAAGGATTGGGGGAAGAAGGAACCAAGGTAGGGCAAATCCAGGAAGGAGCAGAGCTGTGAGTGGCATGGACCCACTGGCTCATTTTCAGATCCTTTCTCTGACCAAGCTTCCTTAGCTATCCCTGCTATCTGGTAGCTACAGTATGTCCATTGTACTACTAAGTACTCCCATCATTTGTTGTTGTTGTTTAGTCGTTTAGTCGTGTCCGACTCTTCGTGACCCCATGGACCACAGCACACCAGGCACCTCTGTCCTCCACTACCTCCCACAGTTTGGTCAAACTCATGCTGGTAACCTCGAAAACACTATCCAACCATCTCGTCCTCTGTCGCCCCCTTCTCCTTGTGCCCTCCATCTTTCCCAACATCAGTGTCTTCTCCAGGGAGTCTTCTCTTCTCATGAGGTGGCCAAAGTACTGGAGCCTCAGCTTCACGATCTGTCCTTCCAGTGGGCACTCAGGGCTGATTTCCTTAAGAATGGATGCGTTTTATCTTCTTGCAATCCATGGGACTCTCAAGAGTCTTCTCCAGCACCATAATTCAAAAGCATCAATTCTTCGGTGATCAGCCTTCTTTATGGTCCAGCTCTCACTTCCATACATCACTACTGGGAAAACCATGGCTTTAACTATACAGACCTTTGTTGGCAAGGTGACGTCTCTACTTCTCAAGATGCTGTCTAGGCCTATCATTGCCCTTCTCCGAAGAAGCAGGCGTCTTTTAATTTTGTGGCTGCTGTCACCCTCCCATCAATTATCTACCATCAACTGCTGCCCTCTGGTAAGATGTTACAGAAAGCTTAGAGAACACATGAGTTAGGAAGCTAGAGAAGAAGGGGTTTTGTTTTTTTGTCTTGCTTCTTAAACAGAAACAGAACAACAATATGAAACTTCTGACTCCACCCAGATACAACTAAGGGATCATCCACATTTACATTTGTTCAGGGCTTCTTCTTTTTTTAGCCAGAATCAGGTGGGCATCATTGCCATTGTAAGAGGACATTTGTAAGAGGTGTTTGTGGTGAGTTCTGGCACCTCTTTTTCTGGAAAAAATAGAGCTGCAGGCTTTGCTTCACATTTCTTGGCACAAGTCCACACTTTTGAAGCCCCTCCACAGATTTTGAAGCCCCTCCACAGATTTTTATTTTTATTTTGCCCTGGCACTTTTCCTGTGGAAATCTGCCCTTTACTGCTAAATAAGAGCAAACAACAATCTGTGGAAAACTTAAATAATCATTCTGATTCAGGATTAAAAAGTGGGTTTTCCTGGGGAAAGTGGTGGGGCACACACACACACAACCAACACAATGCTTGGATACAGACCAGGAAAGTGCAGAACTGCGTCTAGAAAGCACAGGGCAAAAGCTAAGTGAGGATGAGGACCAGCTAGTGACTAATGACAATATCCACACCGTAGGGTTATTGGAAAGAAAAGCAGACAGTCAAAGGCAACATCAGTTCAAACGGAAATGCTTCCAAGTCAGAGCCAAATGCACTAATAAAAATACAGAATGAGAAATTAAAATTCCACGAGGAAGTGCTTGGGCTTGGGTGGGGAGTGCATCTTTCACCAACCGCGTCTTGGGGAGAATCCTGTTACTGTATTTTTATTAGTGCATTTGGATCTGAATGTGGATGCTGCCTTGGAAGGTACCTGTGTGCTTAACACAAGATCTACCCACCCTGGAAGAATGGCAGATGAAGGTGACGGACTATATGGAACTGGCGGAAATGACCGGCAGAATCCGAGACCAGGGAGAAGAGTCGGTGGAAGAAGATTGGAAGAAATTCAAAGACTATCTACAGAAAAAATAATATCTACAGAAAAAAATATCTACTGCAAAATTAATGAATGTTAGAATGATGTTGGATTGAAGTTAAGTGGTTTTTAGCAGTAATGTCATAAAGGAATGTGTAAAAATGGATTGTTAACTGGTGATAATCTAAAATTATAATATATTAAGATTAAAGATTAGGATAAAAACTAAGAGGGAAAGGATTTGCTGAACCAACTAATTGAACTGGAATACAAAAAAGGGAGGAGTGAGGAGGTCTGGGGAACAAGCAAATGAAAGATAAGATACGGAAAGATTGAATTGTTTTTAACTGTTTTTACTTTGTATTTTCTCTTTTTCTTTTTTCTTTTTGTAACATTTTGAAAACTTTAATCAATATCTTTTTTTTTTTAAAAAAAGGAAGGTACCTGTGTGCTTGATGGCAGTATCAGGCATAATAAACAGATAAAATGGTACACATAAAGTTCCAAAAAGCACGTTGCTGAGTTTGGCTTGTGTCATTTTTAAAACCATAAAATGGGTCCACTCCATTCAGCTCTGAAAGTGACGAATTGCCTTAAAAAGAAAAGAAGGAACTTTGCATGATTGATTTTCATGCATAAGCAAAATTGATTCATTTGAGGTATTTATTCATGGCTGGAATGAAACTCTCTTTAGAGTGGCAAGCAATGACTTCAAGCAATTATCAGGCCTTGATCTTGGAAATGGCTCTGCACAGCTTTTGGGTCTGTTTACTCTTAACGGGCAGAAACATCAGGCCCAGAGAGGCATTTTGCAGCCCAGTGATTGGAATCCATTACACAAGGTGGGGGAGCAGGGAAAGTAGATATATTGTAGATGGGGACAGAAAGATGTGGGGAGGGAGGGAGAAGTGACAGTGATAAATAGGAGCCATGAAGCAGCAGGAAGAGAAAGCACGATAAAAACAGGAAAAATGGAGAAGCAGATAGATATATTGCAGAGTCAGAAAGAGATTGGAAAGCAAAGAGATACATAGATGGCTAGATATATTGGAGATAGGAATGGAAATAAATGGGGAGGAGAGAAGAGGGGGGACAGTTAAATGGAAGAAGAGATATAAACAGAGAAGAGACGAGGGTAAGATAAACATACACGAAGAGTGGATAGATATACTGCCCAGTTAGAAAGATAATCAGAAGTGTGTGAGAGAAAGGAGTCTTTAGATAGATGCCCTTGTCCATCAAGGGTTGTCAGCATGGAGAATCATGTTTTCATACATCGACCCCTTTGATGGATGAGATTTTCACGCCCTGAGACGGGTGCCTGCATGGAATTAAACAAAACAGGCCATGCCTCCTGGTATCTGCACCGAATGTACCGTGTTGAGACCACCTACAGATTCTCTACTGCAGACTAGATTCAACTGCCAAAGCAATTTAACCCTGGGCCCTGCACCCCAAAATAAATATTAAGAAGTCTTCCCATAGTTTCATTGAGGAAAAGGAGGACGAAAGAGATATATTTAGGGTGGAATCCAATGTAGTACTGACCATAGCTGTCAACTTACAGATTTGAAAACAAGGGACCAGCAGCCTCGAAAATAAGGGATCAGCAGCCAAAATAAGGGATCAACAATTACTTAGATAAAATACATATTTTGTTGCGTGCAAATGGCTTTAGATACCTATTAGGTCCATAAATTACCATATAGCATATATTCAACACAAAAAAACCAGCAACAATTTGTTGTTGACAAAGCACAGCTGGACATAGAAAGGGCCCCATTACCTTCAGTAGCTTATTTAAGGGACATCATCAATAAGGGACAGCAGCGGGACATGGCGCTGGGATAAGGGACTGTCCCTCCAAATAAGGGACGCTTGACAGCTATGGTGCTGACCCTTGTTCCAACAGCACAAGGATTTTCCCCTTTGCAACAGAATGTCCTCCCACTCTCCACCTCCTGAATTCTGTTATAAGTGTTCCTGCAACCTTCTGGAGCGGATTTGCAGAGGACACAGAGGAAGGGAAGTCCTGCGGAGCTAGTAGAAATCCTTGCACTGAAAGGAGAAGGTAGTTGAGAACCACCCACTTTGTACAAAATAGATACAGGCCACATTTTAATGCTACAACTGTCTTTGGGATTATTTGTAACAAGCCATCATGTTACAATAATGACATGCTATCACATTGTTATGTGTGCACAGCAACTTTGTAATGCTAAATGGCAACATCCTAAAAATGGGGCCATTTTGTGTAGCAAAATGCATTTCTGGCCTTGGACCACTGTTTAAGATAGGGGAGAGTGGTCCACTGGATCACAGGAGATGAACATTCCTTTGCTTAAAGACAGGTTGTGTGATCACATTTGGCAGTATCAACCTACTTTTGTAGCAGCAGGATGACTAAGTTCAGGATTCTTGTATGGTCTCCAGTAAGTGAACAGCATTACCAAAAGCAAAAGAACTGATCTAGAGATGGGCAAATCTATTTCCAGTCCATGTCACTTTTCTATGCTTTTGTTCATAATTAATTTCTGCATTAATCTGCATTAAGCAACCCTCTAAATTCAAATTTTGATATATTTTAAACTGTGATGAAAAGTGTTACAGCAAAGCAAGAATCTAGTGGCTTATAATAATGTAGTAATAATTTTATCATTTGCACCTACATTGGAAGACTTACATTGGTTCCCAGTACGTTTCCGAGCACAATTCAAAGTGTTGGTGCTGACCTTTAAAGCCCTAAACAGCCTCGATCCAGTATACCTGAAGGAGCATCTCCACCCCTGTCATTCAACCAGGACACTGAAGTCCTGCTCTAAGGGCCTTCTGGTGGTTCCCTCACTGCGGGAAGCGAAGTTACAGAGAACCAGGCAGAGGGCCTTCTTGGTAGTGGCACCTGCCCTGTGGAACGCCCTCCCACCAGATGTCAAAGAGAAAAACAACTACCAGACTTTTAGAAGACATCTGAAGGCAGCCCTGTTTGGGGAAGCTTTTAATGTTTGACAAACTATTGTAGTTTAATATTTTGTTGGAAGCCGCCCAGAGTGGCTGGGGAAATCCAGCCAGATGGGCGGGGTATAAATAAATAAATAAATAAATAAATAAATAAATAAATAAATAATAACCCTGCCCATCTGACTGGGTAGCCCCAGACACTCTGAGTGGCTCCAGCTAGTTATATTCCAGTCCTGACTATTACCGTATTTTTCGCCCTATAGGATGCACCGTCCCATAAGGAGCACCTAGTTTTTTGGGGGGGAAATAAAGGGAAAAAATTATTTTTCCCCCCAGGCGCGGGGCTGGGGCAGGGGAAGCTCGAGCTTCCCCCGACCCCAGCCCCCAAACAGGCAGCTCTCTGCAAGCCGTGGGAGCGCTCCCGCTGCTTGCGGAGAGGTCCGCGAAGCCTGGACGCGCTGAGCTGAGCGCTCACAGGCTTCGGCATGCAGCCAACTCTGCGCAAGCAGCGGGAGCCCAGCGCTGGGTTCCCGGTGCTTGCGGAGAGGTGTGCGAAGCCTGGAGAGCGTGAGGGGTCCGTGCGCACCGACCCCTCCCACTCTCCAGGCTTCAGCGAAAGCCTGCATTCGCCCCATAGGACGCACACACATTTCCCCTTCATTTTTGGAGGGGAAAAAGTGTGTCCTATAGGGCGAAAAATACGGTAGTTTGCAAAGAGCAGATCAGGTGATTTCATATCGGAAGGTGAAATTGTCACAAGCAAACCTAGTACTGACCATCAGATCAGCAAATGCACAAGCAGAGCTCTTCATGGGCTACAGCATGTCTGTCTGTCCCATACCTAGAGTGGCTTTGGGCATAAAGGGAAACCAAGCAGGAGACTGGGCTGGTTCCCTGTTCCAAGGGTCGATGGAGCACATTTGCAAAGGCAGGTGCAACATAATCCCACTCCCTCCTCTGCCTTTGAGGTCTGAGCACCCACAATCCATGGAGGCTCACAATGTAGCCTTCTAGCCTCAGGCCACCAAGTTCCAGTCTGACTCAAGTCTCATGAATCCTAACAAATACTATGAACTGAAAAAGCAGGAACATCGCCATAGCACTGGTAGCCTCCCAGCGGCACAGATGTATTGCCAATTTGATTGCTCTGGAAGCAAAGCTTAATCTCCTGCACAGTTACGTGAATGTAACCTGGATATGCATACCATCAGAAACACGGGTAACCCCTTTGCTCTCCATAAGCAGCTTGAGAGGAATAAGCCCCAACTGTTTGAGTTTGTGCCCACAAAGGAGCTCTTGAAAGCAGATGTTCCTAAGCACAAGATGGTCACTAGCATAATAGAATGCATTGTATCTTTGCTGTTGCTACTGGGCTAGCAATTCAGGGAAGCTCTTGTGCAGTACAGTATATTGTGCAAAGGACATTTGGGAGATAGCTACAGGGAGAAGCAAGGTAGAATTAATGCAGTGTTTTGCCAGCATTTTCTGATACAAAAAAATGGCCTTCCACTACTGAACTGTAGCAGAGAACAACAACTACCAGACTTTTAGAAGACATCTGAAGGCAGCCCTGTTTAGGGAAGCTTTTAATGTTTAACAGACCACTGTATTTTAATACTTTGTTGGAAGCCGCCCAGAGTGTCTGGTATAAACAATAAATTATTATTATTATTATTATTATTATTATTATTATTATTAGACTTTTATGTTTTTATCATTGGTGCTTTGTAATGTGCTTCTAATGCTGCACACTGCCTTGAAATCTTTTGATAAAGGGTGGTATATAAATTGAAACAATAGCAGTAACAATGATAATGATAATGATAACGGAAAAGGGACAAACATGAATGGGTTAAATCAGGCATCCCCAAACTCGGCCCTCCAGATGTTTTGAGACTACAATTCCCATCATCCTTGACTACTGGTCCTGTTAGCTACTGATGATGGGAGTTGTAGTCCCAAAACATCTGGAGGGCCGAGTTTGGGGATGCCTGGGTTAAATTATCAGACACTGTTGGCTTCCTGCAGAATATTTGTACCCTTGCAAGCCTCTGGATAGCATGAGAATACCTATTCTTACAAGGCTGACTCATATGTGGGTTCCGTGGCAGCCTGCTAGATTTTAGAATGGGCACCAGGATGTTCACCACGGCATTCAAAAGTGACAGCGCTGCAATATTTGACCCAGATTCTGTCCCCCAGCCCTGGATTTTGGAAGCGACGCTAATTCCTCGCAGCAGGCAAATAACCTGACAGCGACGATCCAAATCTTTTTTTTGCTCTCTGCATAAAATAAATGTCAAACATTACAGCTACTTAAAAGTCCCAGTGTAGCAACCCACATTCCTTGAGTGCAAGTAAATGTCTTCTGATTCCTGAAGGAACTGCATTATTATTATTATTTTTAAAAATGTTGCAGTGATAACTGTGCATAAAAATATGATCTTCTGAAACCTTCCTGGAAATTCCCAGGTGCTGTAGCATTATAAACAGGTGCATTTGGACTGGATTAATTACTAGCTTTAATAATTCAATACTTGGTTGGCAGTGACCCTCGTGATCCAGACTTAAAAGTTCCACTAGGGGAAAGAGCTCATTAGCAGGCTATTAGGCTGTCTCTCCTACTTATCAGCTCTCTGCAGAAGGCACCCACGGATAGTGATCAGAATGGTTTAGGAAATCATTTTAATAAGGTTAGAGAAATATGGGGTTTTTTTATTTTAAGTGTTCTACGTATACACCATAATTATATCTATTTTATTTTTTAAAAAAATCCAAACAGCATCTCAGAATGGTTTGGAAAATATGGACATGGATTCATGAACAAATGAATGAATCCATATATCTACCTACACATATAATCTTCTCTCTTTTTCTAACATCATCACCATCATTTTATTATTTATACCCTGCCCATTTGGCTGGGTTGTCCCAGCCACTCTGGGCAGCATATAGCACATAATAAAATGTCAAACAAAAAAAAACCTTCCTGATACAGGGCTGCCTTCAAATGTATTCTAAAAGTTATGGAGTTCATAATACTAATAAAGGTAAAGGTAAAGGTACCCCTGCCTGTACGGGCCAGTCGTGACCGACTCTAGGGTTGCGCGCTCATCTCACTCAAGAGGCCGGGAGCCGGCGCTGTCCGAAGACACTTCCGGGTCACGTGGCCAGCGTGACTAAGCTGCATCTGGCGAGCCAGCACCAGTGCCGCACACGGAAACACCGTTTACCTTCCCGCTAGAAAGCAGTCCCTATTTATCTACTTGCACTTAGGGGCGCTTTCGAACTGCTAGGTGGGCAGGAGCTGGGACCGAACGGCGGGAGCTCACCCCGCCGCGGGGATTCGAACCGCCGACCTTACGATCAGCAAGTCCTAGGCACTGAGGTTTTACCCACAGCGCCATGTTATTATTTATGTGTTATTATTTATACCCCACCCATCTGGCTGGGTTTCCCCAGCCACTTTGGGCAGCTTCCAACAAAAGTTTTAAAATATATTAAAACACAAATCATTAAAAACTTCCCTAAAGAGGGCCACCTTCAGATGTCTTCTAAACGTCAGATAGTTGCTTATTTCTTTGACATCTGATGGGAGAGCATTCCACAGGGCGGGCACCACTACCGAGAAGGCCCTCTGCCTGGTTCCCTGTAACTTTGCTTCTCACAGTGAGGGAACCACCAGAAGGGCCTCAGTGTCCTGGCTGAACGATGGAGGTGGAGATGCTCCTTCAGGTAAATTGGTTCCAAGCCATTTAGGGCTTTAAAGGTCAGCACCAACACTTTGAATTGTGCTCGGAACCAGTGAAGATCATTTAAGAGCAGTGTTCCTGGCAACCACTTCCAGTCACCAGTCTAGATACTGCATTTTGGATTAGTTGTAGCTTCTGAGTCACCGTCAAAGGAAGCCCCACGTAGAGCGCAACGTCTTTAGCTGTCAATCTCCCTATGCAATGACCTCTGTTTGCTCCATCCCTGGTGCTGACACATACCATGGCCATGCTGCAGAAATGCACATTCAGCTTGCGGGGGAAAATGTTCTTCATATCTACTGATGTACACAGATGGAGGACCTTCGTATGAGGAGAAACTATGGAGCAAATAGGGTTCCTCTGCTTGTGGAGAAGCACTTGTGCATGAATGGGAGCAGACGCTTCTTTAAACATGAACAAATAAATGGGCCTGTCATATCTCATTTGCTCCCAAGATCTGACAGGGGAACTTTCAATCATTCAGAGTTTGGGATTCCACTAACAAATCCTGCTTATTCTGGAGAAATCTTGTTCCATGCAAACCTCCCTGGGAAGATGTTTCAGTGGAGTCCTGTATTGAATTCCATTTCGCTACATGGAATTTGGTCTTCTCAGTAAGGGAGATGCGGACAAAACTCCCAACTTTCTTTTTTTTAAAAAAAGAAGATATTTATTAAGATTTTCAAAGTATTACAAAATGAAAAAAGAAAAAAGAAAAATACAAAATAAAAATAGTTAAAAACAATTCCATCTTTCCATTACTTATCTTTCATTTGCTTGTTTCCCGGACCTCCTCACACCTCCCTTTTTTGTATTCCAATTCAATTTGTTAATTCAGCAAATCCTTACCCTCTTTATTTATCCTAATCTTTAATCTTAAAATATTTTAACCTTAAATTTTAACCTATTAATAATCCATTTTTTCATATTCCTTATAACATTATAGCAAAAAACCACTTAACTTCTTATCCAACATCATTCTAAGATTCATTAATTTTACAGTATTTCTGTAGGTAGACTTTAAACTTTTTCCAATCTTCTTCCACTGACCAAAACTCCCAACTTTCTGGTAGAGTCTGATGAAAATGCATGCATATCTGGGGAAATTGTACCAAAAGGCCAGTAATCATTGTTAAGGCTTAGCTTGACTCCCCACCCCCACCCCTCTTTTTTATATTGATGCTTTATGAATTTTGCTCTAATTTATTTGGGACCAATTCTAAGTTATGATTTTGTATTGTTTTAAAACTGAACACTATGGTAGTGTCTTTGATGATCCTTGTTGTTGGCATCTATCCATCATGAGAGACAATGGAGTGCACCTCTGGGGGTGAACTCAAACTGCCAGAGGATCACAGGGCTGCTGTGACTGCAGAGACCGGTAACTCATAAGTGCCATCTTCCACATAGGTTTTGCTATGTTAGCAGCACTGAAGAGGCGCAAGCGTGGACAGTGTGTATGGAGGTCCTGGGCTGCCCAGATGACAAGACCCCCCTCTTGGCTTTGCTGATGTGGTCCAAAGGAAAGCAAAGCAATACATTTGGCACCAGCTTGGCTGCAGGAGTTGCCAGAAGGAGGCATACAAGACCGTCTTAGGGACTCCACTCTGGATTTGTGTAGGGTTTATTCCTTAGCCTTCCTTCTCTCGAAGACATCCTACAAGTCAACATGATGAATAAGTGTATAATGAAACAAGACATAATCTAACCACTGTTAAGCACCTAATCCTTTTGATTTCAACTGGATCACTGAGCACGTACTTAAATTTGCCATTGGAAATCGATGGAACTTAAAAGTTACTGGGTGTTATTCTACTAAGTTTTACTTCAAAGTAGAACCATTTGAAAGTTAAGAATGTCCCCATAATACTGGAGCATGCATACACACACTCATGCCCTCTCCACATCTAAAGTTATCAATCACTGGAATAAATTTCCACAAGCTGCATTTGATTGCAAAATATGACCATGCCACAGTAGCCTACTAAACAGTTTTTTGTGGTTACTTCTCCTAATTTAAGCCTTTCCCAATGCATTAATTCATCTTAAAATATTAATGCATTGACAGTGATATTATTAATATGCTGCTAATGTTCTGGCCCTGAACAAGATGGATAAGGCTTATCAGGCAGAGATTAAATAAATGTTAGCTTTAATTATCTCCCAACCAAACCATGAAGTATACTAGAATGAGGTCACATGAGCAAAACCACTTTGATTAGGAAGCTTAATTGTGTGGACATTACCCCGCTTGTATGAAATGGATTATAAAATATTGTTCTTTATAAACACATGCGACTTTACAAAATCTAAATCCTTCATTAAATGTGTAGTTCAGTTCTTTAATTGTGTGAAAACTCAATTACAAAGGAAATTACATCACATAGGCCACAATTTGGTCAAGGTTAGAGGAAGGAGCTAGGGATGCGGGTGGCGCTGTGGGTAAAACCTCAGCGCCTAGGACTTGCCGATCGCATGGTCGGCGGTTCGAATCCCCGCGGCGGGGTGCGCTCCCGTCGTTCAGTCCCAGCGCCTGCCAACCTAGCAGTTCGAAAGCACTCCCGGGTGCAAGTAGATAAATAGGGACCGCTTACCAGCGGGAAGGTAAACGGCGTTCCGTGTGCTGCGCTGGCTCGCCAGATGCAGCTTGTCACGCTGGCCACGTGACCCGGAAGTGTCTGCGGACAGCGCTGGCTCCCGGCCTATAGAGTGAGATGAGCGCACAACCCTAGAGTCTGTCAAGACTGGCCCGTACGGGCAGGGGTACCTTTACCTTTACCTAGAGGAAGGAGCTATGGCTCATGGGTAGAGCATGTGCTCTTACTTATATGAGACTCCAGGTTTAATCCCCAACATCCTTATAGGTATCTCAGATACTAGCAAGGATGAGAAAAAAATCATTTCCTGTGGACAGATGTTGCACTGGACTTAACAGACCAGATGTTTGACCCAATATCACACAGCTCCACACATTCAACATACATATGTTTAACTCTTTTAGGTTAGCCTAAATTCAGTGCTCTCCAGATAATGGTGGACTAGAGCTCCCATTATCCCTAACCATTGGCTTTGCTGGCAGGGTTACCCCTGCACCAAACCATTGTTTTGTGCAGCATGAACAAGCCTCAGGCTTGTCTGTTTCCCCCATCCTCTGTCTTTCACTGGCTGTGCTGGAGGAGAAGGAAAGGAGAGAGCATGTTCATGCAGATAATGATTTAACATTGCATCTGAACCAGGCATGGGTGTGAACAGTATTTCTAAGATGCCAATGTTTTTAGGAGAGGAAATGGTGATATAACAGCACAGATTATGAGATAGCATACAACAAATCAGCATGTTCTTCGTATACAAACATTAAATGTCACCTTTACTAGAACAGGTAACTACCTATAGCAGTTGCTTATCTTACATGTAGGATAAAAAGGAATACATTGATCTTCAACCAAATAATCTTAGAAGTCATCGAAAAGGTGGCTCTTAAGAAAGAAATATGTGTTTCTAACAGGGGACAAGAATTGCAAGATGTAGATAATAGGCTCTAAGAATGAAGAAAGAACAAAGACAAGAGACCAAATGTATACCTGCACTAGACTTGATGGAATTCTGAAAAAAAGCAGAATGATGCTTATCTGAGGATGCCAACTATTTAACGGCAAGGACAGAAACCAATCAAATGGCTGTTCCTTCCGACTGACTAGTGAAATAGCCAACCAGTATGGTGGGTTGTCATCCACTAGTGATATTCTCAGTGTTACAATGAAAATCTATATTGCAAGCAGTTTGTGGTTAATGCATCTGTCCATAAAGAGATGCATTGCACACACCCTCCAAAGCATCCCTACTCTCAGAAGATACTGGGAAGGTGTCCCTACCTCAGTATCACCCACAGCACTTACCCCCCCCCCCAGCCTGTGGGAGTAATATATCAGTTCTATAGAATATAGTGAAGGGAGATATTTGTGAATAGCACTGTATCACCTCTCACACCTTATATGTGTGGAAGAGGCTCCACACGATTAAACAGGGTGCTCAGGGTTCCAGATCAAATGTGCACTGATCTCTACATGCTTAGATTTTGCTTTGTCACGTGACCACACTCAACTTACATCACAGACAATGCGTCCAGCAATGCGTCTCCAGTGCGTTCCTTCCTTCAATTATACAATATTTGTAGGGGGCTTTGAGGGCTAAACCTGTTTCACTGATGTTTTGCCTCCTTCACATTGCATTTATTTTGCCTCATGGAACTCTATGGAAACCACTGAGAACCACCACCCTTCAGCCCCCCCCCCCCCCGCTGTGTGCTAACCTCTTCAGCTGCATTACTCCAGATTGGACTCCACTTCTTGGTCACTCTGTTTTGTGATGCTAAGGTGTGACAGAACGCAGGAAATGGCTGTCGTGTCCACAGAGTGAAGAAATAGCCAAAAGACGGTGGTAATAATAATAATAATAATAATAATAATAATAATAATAATAATAATTTATACCCTGTCCATCTGGCTGAGTTTTCCCAGCCACTCTGGGTGGCTTCCAACTGAATATTAAAAACAATACAGCATCAGACATTAAAAACTTCCCTAAACAGGGCCGCCTTCAGTTGTCTTTTAAAAATAAAATAGTTATTTATTTCCTTGACATTTGATAGAAGGACACTCCACAGGGCGGGCACCACTACTGAGAAGGCCCAGTGTCTGGTTCCCTGTAACCTCACTTCTCGCAATGAGGGAACCACTAGAAGGCCCTCGGTGCTGGATCTCAGTGTCCGGGCTGAACAATGGGGGTGGAGATGCTCCTTCAGGTATACAGGACCAAGGCCTTTCAGAGCTTTAAAGGTCAGCACCAACACTTTGAATTGTGCTTGGAAACGTACTGAGAGCCAATGCAGTTCTCTCAGGACCAGTGTTATGTGGTCCCAGCGGCCACTCCCAATCACCAGTCTAGCTGCCGCATTCTAGATCAATTGCAATTTCCAGGTCACCTTCAAAAGTAGCCCCATGTAGAGCACATTGCAGTAGTCCAAGCGGGAGATAAGCGGGTAGGCTCTCATCACCACCCAAACCCCCAACACAGAGTACACATAGCACTGTTGGGAGTTAGGTGGCCAAGAGAGGACAAGCCTGACCACCAAATACCACCATTTCACAAAGCATGAAATACAGTGGTCCTTGCAGAGAAAGATCTTAAAAAGTAAGGAAAACTCGTTCATCTAAGATGTTCCCCTGCAGAAAGAAGGAGGGGGGGCAGAAGAGAAGGAGGAGAGCAATTAGTGATTACAAATGGGCAGCATTCACACCCTCAGACTGTAAGAACTTAGTTTCTCTCAAATATTAGTGACTAACTGGTTGTCCCTAGACACATCCTGACTTTGTGGTTGCAGACTCTTCTAATCATAGATTCATATAATTGTAGAGTTGGAAGGGTCCCTGAGAGTCATCAAGTCCACCCCCTGCAATGCAGGAATGTCAACTAGATCATACATGACAGGAGGCCATCCAACATCTGCTTAAAAGCCTCCAAGGAAGGAAAGTCCATCACCTCTCATGGGAGTCTGTTCCATGGCCGAACAGCCCTTACTGCCAGAACATTCTTCCCAAGGGAGATACAAGGGAATTTATCCTAGATGTGCTTAACAGTCCCTGACCTAGTCTAGACCTACAGCCAAGCTTTCTGTTGCTCTCCAACTGAGTTCTTTTTTTTTTAAAGAAAGCCTTAAAATAATAATAAAAAGAACCGACACACTTAAAGTATTGCATTGTATGCAGGAAATGGATGAAAAAGAATGTTTCAATGTTAGCGTGATTTGCAGAGCTGTTTAACAGAAAATCCTTCCCTGTTGAATATGCAGATTTTGATACAAGAAACAAAATTTGGAGAGAGAAAACCAGCCCTGCTCAATACAGGACAATTTTCTGCATATATCATGAACAATGGTAGGGAAAACATAGGGCTAGAAGACTGAATACAGAAAGCAGGTGTTTTTTCAGAAACACTAGGGATGAATCCAGGCTAGTTTCTTTCAAAGAGCCAGGAAATTGTCCAACGAAAGCATAGAAACTTCTTGAAAGGGAATACAAAGAGTGCAGATGAGAGAAACGAAGGGAGAACATTAAAGCAAGACTCCTGTAGAGGAGACAAAACAGTGGGAGCTGTTGTTGTCTTAGAGAGAAGTCCTTTGTGCATGGGACAACTTTGCCCGGTGGTGAAAGGCCTGCAAAGTGGGGGGTGGGGAGGCAGAGATACGTCTCCCCCATAGTACTCTTGTGAGCTTTCATGGGCTAGGGTTCTTCATGAGAAAGATTTCACCTGATTTCACCCAACACCTGTGTCCTGTATCAGTTATTTCGCCGCTCTTGCAGGGCCGCAGATTGCACCTGCCTGGCAATCTATTTTAACTCTGCAGAAGTAACTTGCTGTTATGAGGTTCCCAAAATTCTTAAAACCAACTATTTCCTTGGGGGTTTTAGTTGTAAAACTAAAACCACAGACTCCTGAGTAGTGTCTTGGGAATAAGTTATTTTTAGTTTAAGCAGTCTGGAAGTGAGCCGTGTGAAAGCCGGATTTTTTGCCTCCAATGGTGAACATGAGGTGCAAAAGCGAATGCTGCTGCTGCTGCTCTTTAGTGGGGGTGAATTTGCTTCACACAGACCCCAGGAAAAGATTTGAGTTGGTCTTTCCACAGGGAGGGGGCTGGAGATCCCATGGCAGGTGAGCCTAATGGGTGGAGGTTATTGGGTCACTATTTAGGTCTGCTCTACCTCCTCTCCTTTCTTCAAGGGGTTGAGTAAGAAATTTGTTTGTCACTTATTTAGCCCTGTAGGGTTATCTGTTTATTATGTATCTGTTAACCCGGTCAATTTGGCATTCTGTGCCAGTAGGTAAGGAGAATTAACACCTTACCTGACAACCAGTTTGTGGCATTATTGGGTTAAGGGCACTCTAGAATCAACTTCCACAGCCTGTAGCTTGGGGGTGCCTTTTGGCCATGATGTGCACACGTTGGTGACTATTGGACAGTGGGGCCCAAGGGTGCATGTTAGAATTCCTGCTCTGTGATTGCAGTCATGGGATTGTTGTCTATCACATGGCAGTATATGTTTTGACTCCACAGAGTGGGAAGTGACGGAGACAGGATATTTGTGTTACTGTGTTCTGTGAAGTGGGACTATTGTCCTTTGTTCTTTTTCTCTTTGCTGTCTGATGCTAGAGAGAGAGGGAGCCATGTTGCAGTGCTCTGTCTGTGTTTATATGTAAATAAAGTAGATTAGTCAAAACACTGAGTTGCTGAGGTCTGTTACGCAACTGCGCAGACTCTGCAGATCCCTAAGCGTGCTGGTGTCTGTTGGCATCGGTCGCTGTGATGTTCGGGCTGAGGAAAGCTTATGAAGCTCCCGAACGATGGACCAGGAGGGAGAGAACATGCCAGTTGGGCATGTGTCTCTGCCAGGGTCCTACTCGAGTGTAGGCTGAACTCCTGACACGGTTCACATACTCAAACTTAGCAAGGAGGGATGATTTTCTCTCCATCCTCAGCTGGGGAGTCACAGACGGTGGCTTGCTACATGCCTAGGGGACATGGGTGCAATCTCACCTGCCTGACATTGTGCTGGAACTGAATTCTGGTAAGTTTTGGCTAGGGAAAAAGTCCTGGGTACATGTGTTGAGCTGCATGTTTTTAATCCTTAGCTGGGGCTGCTCATGCAATAAGCTAGTCAGGCTGTGTCTCTTGGCTATTCCTAGTGGCTGTGGTGCTATGCTAGGACTTAATTATATACCACTTTTTGACCAAAAGGCACCCAAAGCAGTGAAAAACTTTAAGAAAGAAACATACAATCAATCAAAATAATACAAGATACCCATAAATCACACTTGATCTATGTTAGGAATCCCAGTAAACCCTACAGCAAGAAACAGAATATGCATCACTTATAATTTTGGATGACCCAGAGATTAAGGGCCCCATGGTGTACCAGCTGAGCTTCTTTCATCACACTGCAGCCAGCCAGCTAACCAACAAAATGTTCATTAACTTCACGTGACAGTAAACAGAGCTGGGAGAAAAATGAAAGCAACCCTACAATCCTAGCAGGGGGTGGGGACAGGATCCACAAGAATAAGAACATGGACCAACTGTTCTACCTCTACTAGCATCTCCACCAGCAGATAAACATAACATACAATGCCACACTTTTATGCAACAGCCTAGATTTTTCTAAAAAGTCAGTGAAATAGAACTCAAGGAGGCCACATCTCCCTCTGAGGTCTTGCCATCACATGGCTGCCTTTCTCAAATGTACTTCTCCCAGCGATGTGTAAATTTGGTGTATTGCAGTGCAAGTTCAAAAGAGGAAGTTCAAGTTATTGGGTTTCCTCTTTTGCTGTTTTCTTTAATATGTTCCAAAACTTGAGGGATGAGTTCAAGATGAATGCTCATTGCTGTGTATAACCTCCCCGTGAAGAGCTAAGAACAAATGCTCAATAAAGACCAGACACGGTCTAACTTCTGTGCAAGCTTTGTGCAAGCAAAGCAGGGTGAATGCTCAGGTTTACAGGAGGAAACCTGGGAGAGAATAAACCCAGACACGTTGAGCATGATCACAGCCCAATTCAAGACTGAAGTTGAAGTACTCTACTGTCTTAGCCAAAAGTATAAGTGCTTAGCTATCTCTTCTTGTTAAAGGAGCCTTTTTTTAAAAAAGGAGCTACATGGTTCATGGAACTTTTTGTAATGCTCGTTTGACTGTGAATACTTAATCCTCTGATTTCTATGCACAGTAATTAAGGTTTTGAGTATGGTACACATCTTAGAATAAATTGTTACTACTTCCTATGGAAATGAAAATTAGTGTCATCTTTCTGCTAACCACATTATATTGCAAATGTGTACCATAAAAAAAAAGGCAGAAATTGTATTACAGTTCTTTCTACCGCCATATATTTCTAAAAAACTGATATATGGTGTGATAATTAAGGAAGGGGAAACTTACCTATATTAATTATAGAGGCATTAAGGAGGGGGGGGGGAAACCCTGCAGTCTGCTTTTAATTTTAAATGCAGGAGCAGATGCTCTGGGTATTATGGGTCTATTAATTTCACTAGAATTACATTTGCCTTTTTAAACTGTCAAAGTAAAAAAGAAGTCCCAGGATCTCCAAACACACAGCATTATCCTAACAAAATGAAAGAGTGATTACAATGAACATTTATTCTCTCCCCCCCCTTTTTTTTTGGGGGGGGGGGGAGAATTTCCAGTGCAAAGGTTAGACAATATATTCACACTGCAATTTAGACCAAGAAAACCCACATCAGAATTGAAGGGGGGGGCGGGATTTAGGGGTCAATGTGCAACCTTCATGAAGGTAAAAATATACTCTCTTTTAAACCTATATGATTTAAGTCCGATTCAGGCAGAAGATCAAATCCCAAGGCAAGAAGGAAGGTTGTGTTCTAATTTTGCTCTGTTTGAAGTAGAAATCTGAGTCTGATTTCTACTTAGCAGAAACTGAGTTGGCCAGTTAAGTCTTCCGCTTTAGTTCCTTCTGTAGCAACTGCCAGGTTAAGAAAAGAGTTAATTCCACTTTGTGTCAGCACACAGAACACTTAGTGTTAAAGCATGAGCTTTCAGGCACACAACAAAAACATTTCCTTCGCTTAAAAGAACTTAATCAAACATTAGGGGAAAGACAAAGATAAATAACCAGTGTTACAAACATAAAATATTGTTGCATGCCATCCTGATCTCTAGGCACTTAACCACGGTCTGTGTTTCCTTTTGAAAATAAGGCACAGCGAAGACTGTGGTGTCTTTATGATATATGGTTTATTTACGAATAAATACAACCTGAGCCTATGATGGAGGGGTTCACAGTATTAACACCTTGACCGGGCCTTGTATCTCCCACATCTACAGCCTTGTATTCAAACAGCAAGCAAACAGCCTCTCTGACTGCACTGGGGAACAGCACTGTAATGCTACAGGGGTGCCGAAATGAACCAATGAGGTGCTGGAACTCAGTTCCAGTGAGTTCTGGCTGGGTGAAAAAAGCTCCTTCAATTCTGAAATCTGGCTTTTGTCATTTTCATTTTGCCCATTTCACACAGAGCCCCCTTCCTTTTGCTTTCTTAATGGTTCACCACCTTCCCTTTGCTCTCTAAATGGCCCATCACCCAGGTGATTGCCTGTCCTGAACACAGGGAGCTAGTCTTACTTGTTTTGCTTTTAACACTTGCTAGTTGCTCAGTCCCAGCTCCTGTCGACCCAGCAGTTTGAAAGCATATCAAAGTGCAAGTAGACAATTAGGTACCGCTCTGGCGGGAAGGTAAATGGAGTTTCTGTGTGCTGCTCTGGTTTTGCCAGAAGCAGCTTAGTCATGCTGGCCACATGACCCAGAAAAACTGTCTGAGGACAAACGTTGGCTCCCTTGGCCAGTAAAGCGAGATGAGTGCCACAACCCCAGAGTCATTCACGACTGGACTTAACTGTCAGGGGTCCTTTACCTTTACTTTTTAGGTCCAGGGATTAGGTGTCTGGCACCCAGTTTAACACCTCAAGCCTTGATTAAATTAAAAAAAAAATTATTTAGAAAAATATAATAGTGGCGACATATAAAAATATAATATGGCAACATTTAAATGGCTTCTGTATAAAATAACAACAAAAAATAAGGAAAATAGATACGAAAAGGTGTTAGAAATTATAAGATAATATAAAAAGAACAAAGTAATAATTGTAAGTGCAACTGATAATGGAAATAGACTGGGGGTGACGGGAAGTCTTATGCATTTTAGTAAGAATGTATGGTGAAATGGACCATTGAACTGATTGAACTGATTTTTATTTGTATACTTGGACATGCCATACAAAAGAATGTTTTGTTATTAATCAATTTCAATAAAGCATATATATGAAATGTGCAACATGAGAACAGGAAGTAGCATGATGACATATCCTTCTGGATCTTTATGTCATATCTCTTGTTATGTTTAGCTCATCCTTGAAATATGCAAGAGGACACAAGGCAGGGCCTCTTTCTGATTCCCTCAAAAACCCTCCAAGATTTTGTTTGGAACTAGAAGAAGAAGAAGAAGAAGAAGAAGAAGAAGAAGAAGAAGAAGAAGAAGAAGAAGAAGAAGAAGAAAGAGAGAGAGAGAGAGAGAGAGAGAGAGAGAGAGAGAGAAGTTAAGAAGCTAAAGAACTTATGATTCTTCATCTGACCACTATATAAGTGACTTTTAGATTTCCTTGATTAGGTATGAATGTATAATAACTTTCTCATCGCTCAGTGGACATTGAAGACAACAGCCTTGCCAAGACATTATACAACCACTGTAAACAGCTACCTGTAATTCATCCAACATTATTTATTTAAGCCAGTGTTTAATGATCAGGGATTAGAATAAGCCCTCCCCACCTACAAATGTCAGTTTCATTTCATTCATATTTCACAGTCTATGTCTTGGATCAGTTGCACACTAAGAGGCTTAGGACTAGGGTAGGTCAACTGAAATGCTACAACTAAGGCTGTGCAAACAATAATTGCCTGGTTTACAATATGACATTTTTATACCCATTTTCTTTTCTTTTCTTTTCTTTCTTTCTTTCTTTCTTTCTTTCTTTCTTTCTTTCTTTCTTAGAAAGTGATTTTTAGCTAAAATTGGTCTTGACAGCTTGGGGTTTTTTTATGACTCTTTGGAATTTATTTGACTTATGCGCTGTTTCACAATGTGCATTAGATGACATTCATAAACAACAGAAAATGCTTGCGTTGGTCCGTAAGCTCCATTATCTTGATTGAATGTATTTGTCTATGTCTGTTCTAATATTCAAACCTTACATTACAGGTTAATGAGCTTTAAAAATTATATTTTGGGTGCTCAATAAAAGAAAAATCATTGCATCAGCATTCATTTCCAAAGCAGGAGAGCTAACCAAAAAATAAAATTTAAACACAAACCCACACTTTTATATTCTGAAATGAACTAGAGGACTTTATCCAAGATTTTGACTGATATATCAGTCAAAATCTTGGATAAAGTCCTCTCTCTCTCTCTCTCTCTCTCTCTCTCTCTCTCTCTCTCTCGTTGTTTAGTCGTTTAGTCATGTCCGACTCTTCATGACCCCATGGACCAGAGCAGGCCAGGCACTCCTGTCTTCCACTGTCTCCCACAATTTGGTCAAACTCATGTTCGTAGCTTCAAGAACACTGTCCAACCATCTCGTCCTCTGTTGTCCCCTTCTACTTGTGCCCTCCATCTTTCCCAACATCAGGGTCTTTTCCAGGGAGTCTTCTCTTCTCATGAGGTGGCCAAGGTATTGGAGCCTCGGCTTCAGGATCTGTCCTTCCAGTGAGCACTCAGGGCTGATTTCCTTCAGAACGGATAGGTTTGATCTTCTTGCAGTCCATGGGACTTTCAAGAGTCTCCTCCAGCACCATAATTCAAAAGCATCAATTCTTTGGCAATCAGCCTTCTTTATGGTCCAGCTCTCACTTCCATACTGCACCCAAATATATACCTTTGCTCCCATTCCCTCCACCCCACTTCTCCACCCCAAGCCACATACTATGCTACCTCTGTGACCTGTTTTACACTGACACACACATCCCTACCTGTGTTTTCTGCATTTCATATTCTTTTGCTCCAACTGCTTACAATTACATCACCTGAAGTGTGTTTGTATGTCTGCTACCAGCCACTTCCATGACTTTTCCTTTGTCACAAAGCTTCATAGACAAGGCTAGCTCTCTGGATATTCATTACGTTTGAAAGGGAACACTCAGGGAAGGTAAAGCGATTTGCAAATATCTGTTGGTAGCCGATATGCGTGTGTCTCTTGTGTGCTTCATAAAAATATGTATATTTCCTGAATCAGTGGAAGGACTTGTGCAAAATAAGCCAATTGCAGATGAAAAGAAAACATCCAGTGAAAGTGTGACTAAATCTTGGGATGGATGGAGGCGTATCTGTACCTCCCAAGTGACAATGCTATATAGTTTGAGAGGAATTTGTTTTTGCAGTGGAACATAAAAATGGAGGGGGTGACTATGGGGGAAGAAACAAATTTATGATTATTTAAAGAGGCTTTTTTTTTGCATCCCTTTTTAACATTGGCTACTTTTAAATCCGTCACTTTTCAGAAAATTCAATCTGTATAGTACTATAGTTTACCATCTGTTCCTACTTATGTTCTCCATTCAGTTTTGAAAATTATCAGCATTTAAAAAAATGTTTTCCTGCTCAGATTTAAAGTATCCAGTGTTGTAAATGCAAGGTATGTGCCAAAAATTTAGCACACTCAGGACAAAAGCAGACGAGACATTGGAGATCCATGAAGAGATCTTCTGTATCTTTTTGCAATTTTTGCTGAAAGCAGGTATCACAGAGGAAGATTATTGTTTCATCTGCTTGGGTGCTCAGATTACAGATGTTGCCACACTAAAAGCTAAAAGCCCTGATTCAGCCCAAGTTAATATGTGATTTTTGCAACTTGGTCCACAAA
The DNA here is from genome assembly GCF_964188315.1 of Podarcis muralis. Lineage (NCBI taxonomy): Eukaryota > Metazoa > Chordata > Lepidosauria > Squamata > Lacertidae > Podarcis > Podarcis muralis. Next base: position 17,536,266 of record NC_135659.1, on the reverse strand, counting down.
TTTCAGTACAGTGGTACCTCAGGTTAAGTACTTAATTCGTTCCGGAGGTCCGTACTTAACCTGAAACTGTTCTTAATCTGAAGCACCATTTTAGCTAATGGGGCCTCCTGCTGTCGCTGTGCCGCCGCTGCACGATTTCTGTTCTCATCCTGAAGCAAAGTTCTTAACCTGAAGCACTATTTCTGAGTTAGCGAAGTCTGTAACCTGAAGCGTATGTAACCTGAAGCGTATGTAACCCGAGGTACCACTGTAGTCTGTACAAGGAAGTAAGCCCCATAGAATGCAACAGAACTTTCTTCTGAGTAAATTTGCATAGGATTGCACTGTTATTCCGCTGTTAATTTCAGATTGTCTGCATTGGGATCCTGCAGAACTGCAATCTTAAATTGCTTTAATTAGGAGATTAATAAAGTTTGGTTAGTTAGTTAATGGGCAGAGTCCATTTTAATTAGTGGGGGAAATGTGAGTCAGAAAGTCTGAGAGTTAAAGATGTACTTGTTTATTTTTCAAGGCTTTTTCAGTACATTACTGAAGAAGGAATAAAGAAAGAAAACAGTATAATTTCCTTTCCTTTTTACACTATGTGGTAGTTTTTTCATCATAAAATTTGCTTATAATAAGCGTTTGCTATTGTGGAAACATATTTAAATTGAATTTATCAGGTAAAGCATGTTCTCCCTAAATGAGAGCATGTGTTGCGGTTGGGGAATATAGGCCACGCTGGTATGACTGTGCAGTTTAGGTAACCCAGGTCAATAAGTGGTTAATTGGGTTACTGGGGAGTTCTGTATGTAGCCAATTTCGGGGGTGGGGTTAGTGCCTTTAAATACAGGTCGCCATTGCTGGGGCGTCCTCTTGGCTTTTACACCGGATCAAGGAGCGGTTCGCATCTGGAGACGGTTGTATTTGAGGCCTTGCTGAATTTAATTGCTCTGTCGGGCTCTTTAGCCCTATTTCCCTCACCCTTGTTCCTTTTAATCCCCTCTTAAACCTATTTTGCCATTAATTCCTTTCCAATACCTATACTTGTTTTTTTTTTTGAACTCGTTTTCTTTCTACCACACCTTCCCCCTCTCCTTTCCCGGGAGGCAGAAGGACGGGCTGAGGGTGGTTCCCCCCCCCAGCCCCCGGGAGGCTTCTCCTACCCGTCCCCCCCCCCGTTCGGCTGGAACCCCGCCGGATCGACGGCTAATTGACGCGGTTTCAGCCTTTGAGGCCTCAGCCGCTAAATTTCCGTCGCTTCACCCCCTCCCTCCCACACGAACGTACCTGCCTGGCCCCGCGGGCGTCGTCGCTGCCATCCGCTCCTTCCCGGTGGATTGGGGACGGTTGATTAGCGGCGCATCAGGCGTTTTTTCTTCGGGGGCCTAGCGAGCCCCAGGGCGAACCGCCGCTCGGGCGCTGCGCGGCGGCCCGCGCGCGCACCCCTCCTCCACCGGTGCGGCTTGCACCCGCCCGCGGCGGGTTGCTGCGCCGTTGGGGAGGCCGTCGCCGCCACCCGGCTCCTTCTCGGTGGGCCGGGGGCGGCCTCTTGCGGCGCAGCGGGCACATTCCTGGGGAGGCCTAGCGGGCCCGGGGTGAGCCGCCGCAGGGGCGCTGCGCGGCGGCCCGCACGTGCGCCCCCACCTCCGCCGGCGCGGCTTGTACCCGCCCGCGGAGGAATTTTTGCTGCGCCATCGGAGGAGGCCCTCCATTTTGCCAGCTCGGCGTGTGGTGTTTGCGGCCGCTTGCTCCCTCTTGTGGCCGTTGCCGGCATCGCACCTGGGCTGTGCTTCGGCTTCCCCTCCCCCTTTTTTTTTTCCTTTTGTGGTTGGTCTGTATCGCGCCTCCTTGTTATTAGGTTGAGGCAGCTATTTGGGCCTACGCACTTGCGGGCCTTGGCTGGCTGGCCTGTTTGGGTGCAGGTTTGCTTGGTATCACTGCATTTGGTTAGGCAGTCGCTCCTGCCTCGGGATTGTGCCTGCCCTTCTTGAATTATTTACTTATTTATTCAATTATTTAATTTAGCTAGTATTAATTTTATTTAATTTTAGTTCATTTATTTAGCTACTTTATTTGATTTAGTTGGTATCAATTTATCTTGAATTAATTTATTAATTTAATTTAATTTTGATTTAATTTTATTTTATTTTCATTTTTTGATTTATTTCATTTTCTGTGATTTCTGGTAATTTAATTCTTTTCTTTAGGCCTCATTTATTCTATTATTTCACTCAAGTGCGATCTTGACTGGTTAAAGTGTTGTTGTCAATTGTATTGTATTGACTGGTTGGTGACACTTAATTGTTCCATTTATTTCCATATAGCGGTTATGGCTCCAAAGAAGGCCACCGCTCGCACGGTCTCAGCTGCCGCCCCCAAGCGGCCTATTAGAGGTCCATCCCAGGCGCTCCGTTCACGTACTCCGGATCAGCCGCGAGGGCAGGTTCAATCCTTAGTGGAGAGCATGGCCGGTGACCCAACAGCCTTATCCCGCTTTGCATCTGAAATGGATGGCTTCCTTCGGCATTGCTCCACCCGGTCTTCGGCGTCCGGAAGGCGCCCTGCACCCGCTTTGGCGTCATCTCCGTCATCTAGCGAAGATGGGAGGGAAGGGTCACCTCTGGGGGGGGTTGATTGTGGACCCACCACCAACACAGCCCCCTGACTTACCTGCAACACGGGGTCGGTCCCGCAGGTCTGCTGGCGCCTCCAGAAGGGCCTCAGGAACACGTGGCCCTTCTCGGGCGCCAACTCGCCGTCGTGCTACCCCTCAGATTACTCCTGAGACGGCATCGGGCTCCGGCTTCTCACGTGCTGTCTCTTCGCAGTCTGTTTCAGCTACACCCCTGCTGAATCCTGAGTCTGACTCATCGATTGAAGACAGTCTTCCAGTCCCTGCCAGGAAGTCCTCGGGGGGGAAGCGGCGCCGTAAGAAGGCATCCAGGAAGCGTGCGAAGAGGAGGAAGGACGACTCATCTTCCTCATACTCTGGTACGTCTTCCTCTGATTCCGATAGCGAGGGTAACACTTTGGAACTTTATTGGGGTTTTGGTGAACTGGCTTCGGGGCTCCCCCTGTGGGCTTGGGAGCGAAGGGCCAATACACATCGGGCAAAGTATGGTGCGGTCCAGGAATGTAAGGATGGCGCTTTGGTCCCTGACGTCAAAGTCTCGACCAATTCCGCCAGGGACATCATACCAGGCTCGCACTTGTCTGCTAAACTGCGGTCCAGAATCTTAAATGGTCGCTACGTAGACATATTTAGTTTGCTCCCACCGTCAGAGGAGCAAGAAAAGGCAAGTTTTTCATCCAAAAAACTACCTGGGACTTCTAGCGCGGACAGGACTTTCGAGCATTGGCTCGATTGTTTCCAGGTCTTCGCTGGCGTGGTCTCTGCGGCTTACCCAAGGAGATCCCTTCACCTGTTGGTTTACCTATCTATTGTCCGCTCTGCATTCACCAAGGCTGGTGGAAAAGCGGCGATCAAATACGACGAGAATTTCAGGCGCCGCGCCGCCAAGATTCCTTCGGCTCGCTGGGATCGTAAGGATCTTGATGTGTGGACCACTTATGTGGCTCCGCTCATGGAGAAAAAGGCGATAGAACAGCAAAAGCCGAAGAATTCGGCTTTTGGGGCGGGCCGACGTTTCGTTTGCTGGGATTATAACAGAGGCTCCTGCCAGCGTACAACATGCAGATTTGCCCACTTGTGTGAGAAATGCAACGGAACCCATTCGGCTTCCGCTTGTTTTGGTGGTAGACGGCCCTTTTGTGGGGCAAGGGGGGGTACTCAGCAACCCCCCAAGTCAGCTCCCCTTCCCTCCACTTCAGGGACAGGGAAATAACGTGTTGACCTCATTGGCTCACACCCCCGTACGATCGTCGGCCCTCCAGGCTTGGCTGCGACCTTACCCTGATAAGGTTGCGGCACGTTACCTTGTTGATGGTTTTTCTATCGGTTTTAGGATTCCGGTAGCCATGCCTCCCGTGGCACGGAATCCCTTAAATCAAAAGTCAATTTATGAGCTCCCCGAAATTGCTAGGAAAAAGATCACAAAGGAGGTTGCCATGCATCGTATGGCCGGTCCTTTTAGTTTTCCTCCATTTCCTAATTTACACATATCTCCATTGGGTATAGTACCAAAGAAGGCCCCTGGCGAATATCGCTTGATACATAACTTGTCGCATCCTGTGGGCACTTCTGTCAATGACGTTATCCCTCAGGAGCTTTGCTCCGTAAAGTACGCGTCCCTTGATCATGCGATCAAGATGATTCGTAAGTTTGGTCGGGGCGCCTTATTGGCAAAATGCGACATCGAGTCGGCATTTCGCTTGCTGCCTATTCATCCAGACGATTTTTGGCTGCTGGGTTTCCAATTTGAGGGAAACTATTACTTTGACAAAGCCATGCCCATGGGTTGTTCAATAGCGTGCGCCGCTTTTGAATCCTTTAGTACGTTTTTGGAGTGGGCCCTCAAGCAGAAGACTGGAATGGGCGGGGTCACTCATTATCTCGATGATTTTTTACTGGCCTCCGGTCACGATACCGACGGCTGCTCGGTGTTGCTGCATGCCTTTGCTGAGCTCACGCAGGAGTTGGGTGTTCCGCTCGCAGCGGAAAAAACTGAGGGTCCTTCCACCCGGCTCACTTACTTGGGCATCCTGTTAGATACTGTCTCTCAAACTTCCAGCTTGCCAAAGGATAAGCTGGTTGTGTTGAAGAAGGTTATAGGGGAACTGCTGCCTTTGAAAAAGGTGTCACTGAGGCAACTCCAGTCCTTATTGGGTCACCTGAATTTCGCTTGTAGGGTGGTGGCACCTGGGCGCCCCTTTTGTTCACGTCTGGCTCGGCTCACCGCGGGGCTGAAGGCCCCACATCATCGGGTTCGCCTCTCCAGTGAGGTCAAGGCCGATTTGTTAATCTGGCTTGACTTCCTGGAAGGATTCAACGGCATATCCCTGTGGCAAGACACCTTGAATTTGCATAATGACTTTCAGGTCCACTCGGATGCTGCGGGTTCCCTGGGCTTTGGTCTTTATTGGAAGGGCAGATGGTGCGCCCAGCGTTGGCCACCAGCCTGGCAAGGTGAAGCCATTATGCGGGATCTAACTTTTCTTGAGTTTTTTCCCATTGCAGTAGCTGTACACTTGTGGGTCGATGATTTCAGAGACCGTCGTGTCTGCTTCTGGACTGACAACCAGGCGGTGGTGAACGTGTTGGCAAAGTTGTCGTCACGCTCGCCCAGGGTGTCGGCTCTCCTGAGGGCTTTTGTGTTGCACTGTTTGCATTGTAATATAGTGTTTTCTGCGCGTTTTGTCCCTGGGGTGTCTAACGAAATTGCCGATGCTCTGTCCCGTTTTCAGATGGAGCGGTTCAGACTTCTAGTTCCAGAGGCTCAGGAACGTCCGGAATATTTCCCGGTTCATCTCTGGAACCTTGGCAGCAATTAGTTTTCCAGGGAGTAGCGGCATCTATTTCCCCTTCTACTCTCCGCTCGTACTCTAAAGCTTGGGCTGCTTTTATTAGTTTTTCCCACCCGCCAGCCAGTAAGGAGAGGAAGGGCCCACCTTCCACTTCTCAGGTGTTGAGATACCTGGCGCACTTGTTCCAGTTGGGTCGTGCAGCCAAGACAATTAGGATGCAAGCGGCTGCTATAGCCTTTTTCTGTAAAGCATATTTTGACAAAGATCCTTGCGCTAGGTTCGTGGTTCGCAAGGCTCTGGAGGGTTGGAGTAGGATGTGCCCTTCCCGTCCAGCTTGCCGATCCCCCATCTCATTTGATCTACTCAGCAGAATGCGCAAAGCGCTGCGGAATGTATGCTGGTCCAAGTATGAGGCTCGCCTTTTTTCGGCGGCCTTTTCCATTGCCTTTTTTGGTGCCTTACGGGTGGGCGAGCTGGTGCTCGAAGTTCACAAGGATGGTAGATCTAGGGGTCTGCTTTTCCGGGATGTGCAGCTTTTCCCTACAGAGCTGAGACTCACAATTAGGAACTCAAAAACGGATCAGAGGGGTAGGGGAGCCCTCATCCGCCTCCCTGCTTCAGAGGTAGCAGGCCCTTGCCCGGTGAAGGACGTTAGGAGATTCCTGGCTGTTCGCCCTGTGGGGGATGGTCCGCTGTTGGCACACGAGAATGGGCTGCCTTTATCAAGGCGCCAGTTGGCAATGGTCATGCGCAAGGCTATCTTGGCTTGCGGGGAGTCTGCTGATGGTTTTGCCCCTCATTCCTTCAGGATCGGGGCTGCCACGACTGCTGCACACTGGGGTCTGTCAACTAACAGGATTAAGAATATGGGCCGATGGAAATCTAATGCGTTTAAAGGTTACGTCCGTTAGCAAGGCAGTATGCTGACATGTTTGTTTGCTTGTTTATCTCAGGTGTAGCAGCGGTTCGCATCTGGATGGTGGGACACAGTATCGTGCACTGGGCTGGCATTGGAGCACGACAGTCCGGATTGGGAGCGGGTCTCGGCCTTCCTCCACATGTACACGTGTCTTGGCTGTCCAGGCGAGGGATGCGCTGGTCTGAATTCCTGCCGCTGATTCGGAGGCAGATGTTTTTGGAAGGGCCGCCCACGGCTGTGGTGGTGCATCTGGGCGAGAATGACCTGGTTTCCACGGACTGTAGGTCGCTAAGAGAGTTAATCTTAAGTGATCTGGAGGTGCTAAGGGCGTTGTTGCCGTCAGCTAAAATATTTTGGTCAAGGCTTTTGCAACGACGGGTATGGAGGGGAAGCCGTTGCCCAGCTGCCACTGAAAGGGCCAGGAAACGTATTAATGCTGCAGTAGCGAGAAAGGTCTTGGAGCTGGGTGGTGAGGAGATTTCACACCCTAAGATCCTTTTTCGGGATGAATCCCTCTTCAGGGAGGATGGGGTGCACCTTTCAGCTTTAGGAAATGAGGCTTGGCTGGGTGCAGTTGTGGCGAAATTGAGGTCCTGGCTGGGTTTGTGAGTGGTTTGGCGGTGAGCTTGGTGCTCCATTGGCGGTTAGGCATTGGTTAAAATTGGTTGGAGGAGGGGTAAGTGCCTACCCCTCCAATGGCGATGCGGAAAAAGGGAATTCCGTTAAAGGAATCCAGGGGCTTGCCATTCTTTCGTCCTTGTCCCTGGAATCGGACCTGGGCCGTGCAAGCCCCACCGGAACATGAGGGTGAGAAGTGATGGTTTGGGGCCCAGCCTCACTTCCTCACCCAATACTTGTTTCCCATGCTGGCTTCCGCTGGAATCCGGAAGTCAGCTCTGTCCCTGGGCATGGACAGATAGTCATAACCAATGCCTAAGCAACCACTCACAATTATGTATTCAAATAAAGTTGTGGCCAAAATTGATGCCAAAAACCTTAAACAAAAATTATTGTGTGAAGTGTGTATTTCTTGGTGGGTGGCCTGGAGGGACTCAACACGCAAAGCATGTTCTCCCTAAATGAGAGCATGTGTTGCGGTTGGGGAATATAGGCCACGCTGGTATGACTGTGCAGTTTAGGTAACCCAGGTCAATAAGTGGTTAATTGGGTTACTGGGGAGTTCTGTATGTAGCCAATTTCGGGGGTGGGGTTAGTGCCTTTAAATACAGGTCGCCATTGCTGGGGCGTCCTCTTGGCTTTTACACCGGATCACCCGCCCACCCTCCCTTAAAGGGGGGGTTTTCTCGTTTGCTTGACCTTGCTATGCCTGTCATGGGGTCGCCTGCCTTGGTGCAGGGGCCTGGTAGGAATTTTCCCATTTGGCTGATTGGCTGGTGCCATTTGGTTTTGCCTACTGCGTAGCAAATCGTCACAACTTGTAAGGTTGGCGGTTAGGCATTGGTTAAAATTGGTTGGAGGAGGGGTAAGTGCCTACCCCTCCAATGGCGATGCGGAAAAAGGGAATTCCGTTAAAGGAATCCAGGGGCTTGCCATTCTTTCGTCCTTGTCCCTGGAATCGGACCTGGGCCGTGCAAGCCCCACCGGAACATGAGGGTGAGAAGTGATGGTTTGGGGCCCAGCCTCACTTCCTCACCCAATACTTGTTTCCCATGCTGGCTTCCGCTGGAATCCGGAAGTCAGCTCTGTCCCTGGGCATGGACAGATAGTCATAACCAATGCCTAAGCAACCACTCACAATTATGTATTCAAATAAAGTTGTGGCCAAAATTGATGCCAAAAACCTTAAACAAAAATTATTGTGTGAAGTGTGTATTTCTTGGTGGGTGGCCTGGAGGGACTCAACACGCAAATTAATAACTGTGGTCAAACTCTTTAAACAGTGGACATTCTGAGGGAATATGGCAGAGCAAACCAACTTTAGACAGAATGCTTGCATTAAGAAAAGGGTGAATGGGAAATGAAGGTGCGATGGAGAAATATGGCTGCAGTTGGAATAACTTTCGTTAACCATCTGGACTTAAGAATTCAAAGTCTGGAGCATTAAATTGTAAAAGTGAATGACAAGACGCTTTCACAACAACAAAGAAGCCAGCATGTATCAAAATGCATTCATGTGTGGCGGTGTATGTCTCACTCAGAAACAGCCTTTAAGCCAAATAAAAGGGAATCTTCCCCCCCCCTCCCCGTTTCCAGTGTGTTGCAAGCATCTCCCCCATCCTTAGCCCAGACCAGAGGCTTGGAATTTGCGTGTCGAGGTCCCCAAGCCACCCCCCAAATAACTCACAACGCACACTTAATTTTTGTTTAAGGTTTTTGGCATAATTTTGGCCACAACATTATTTAAATACAAAACCGTGAGTGGTTGTTTAGGCATTGGTTAAGACTATCTGTCCCCCCGCCTGGGGACAGAACTGACTTCCGAGCACCACCGAAAGACAGTGCGGGGGAAAGCAAGTCGGGGAGAAATGGAGCTGAGTCACAGACCCTCAATTCTCACCCGCATGCTCCCCGAAGGCTTGCCGGCCCTAGTCCCATTCCAGGGATTGGACGAAAAGATGGCAAGCCCCAGGATTCCTTTAACGGAATTCCCTTTCCACAGCAACCATGGAGGGGCAGGCCCAGCCTATCCTAACCCCTCCTCCACCAATTTATAACCAATGCCTAACCGCAACCTTACAAGTTGTGACGATTTGCTACGCAGTAGGCAAAAACCAAATGGCCCAGCCAATCAGCCAGATGGACAAAATTCCTACCGGGCCCCCGCTCCAAAGCAGAAGACCCCATGACAGGCATAGCAAGGTCAATGCAACAACCCCTTACTCAAGGGCGGGTGGGCGGGTGATCCGTTGCACACAGCAAAGAGAAAGCTCCAGGCTGTGTGCAGAGTATTTAAACATTTTACCCCTCCCACCAAAATTGCAACATAACTTTTACCCCTGCAACCCAGTGAACCAATCACTGCCCCAGGCCATCTTTAGAGACCCTGCCTGGTAACAGAGGGGTGGCTCAGCAGACCCCACCGCAACACGTGCTCTCCATGAAGGAGAACAAGCTTTCCCATCCCACCTGCTGAAAGTGCAAGAGGGAGAATTGCTGGCAGGATTCTAATCCATGGTGGCCAGTGCCGGATTTACGTATAAACTAAACAAGCTATAGCTTAGGGCCCCACTCTCTTGCGTCCCCCCCAAAAAAATTCAAGGGAAAACAAACTGGATGTACACTTCCAAAATATAAGATAGGAAACAAATAAAATACATTGGTACCTCGGGTTAAGTACTTAATTCGTTTTGGAGGTCCATTCTTAACCTGAAACTGTTCTTAACCTGAAGCACCACTTTAGCTAATAGGGCCTCCTGCTGCTGCCTCGCCGCTGGAGCACGATTTCAGTTTTCATCCTGAAGCAAAGTTCTTAACCTGAAGCACTATTTCTGGGTTAGCGGAGTCTGTAACCTGAAGCGTATGTAACCTGAGGTACCACTGTATAACCTACATACAGCAACAGTGTTTTGTGCTGTATATGGACCTATTAGGTCCATAAATTACCCTATAGCATATATTCAACACAAAAAAAGCGACAATTTGTTGTTGACAAAGGTCAGCTGGACATAAAAGGGCCCCATTACCTTCAGTAGCTTAGGGCCTCATCGAACCTAAATCTGGCCCTGATGGTGGCCCATGGAAAGCCCCTCAGATGGGGAATTCTAGGAAGGAGCTGAGAAAGTCCAGATTCAACAGAATCTGAAACCAGCCCCTCTGCCATCACTTGACTGTATCGGGATGGATCTGGGACCCATTGCTATGACCGCTCCTAGCTGGAGTAGTATGGAGAAGTGTTTTGCCTGCCCCATGATACCTGTCATGGAATTTTACTCAATATTGATCCAGAGTAGAATCCCAATGTATAGTTAGCAGAGTAGAAACTGAAACGCATTGCAGGATTCCCCTAATAAAGATAGACCAGAGGCAATTAATATTTCTTTTTTTAAAAAAAGTTTTTTTATTCAAAATTAAAACAAGACATATTATCCAAAAAGATATCATCCTTGTTCCCCCCCCATTTTTCCTCCCTCCCCTCACCCTCCCCCACAAACCCCCACCCCCTGACTTCCCTCAGTTCCAGTCTTTGGTTTCTCTGAGACTGCTGTTTTCTGCATGTTACAAAGTTGTATAGATCCTCAAACTATTTAGCTGATTATTATCAATAAAAAGTTTGTGAATGTTTATTCAAAACCTGCCAAGGAGTCCAGTTCACTTTGTTGCGTCTTCAGATACTTTGTAAAGGGTTCCTATTCATCTTTAAAGTCACAGTTATCCTTGTCCCGTAGCTTATATGAAAAATATAGAACGCTTCACGAATTTGTGTGTCATCCTTGCGCAGGGGCCATGCTAATCTTCTCTGTATTGCTCCAATTTTAGTATATGTGCTGCAGAAGCAAGCACAAGAGGCAATTAATACTTCACCCAGCAGAGCTTTACTGCTTCTGAAGGCAAATGAGCATAATGGTCACAAATCCAATACATTCAGGATTGGCACAGTCCATAAGAAATCCAGTTGTAGCAGACTTAACTTAAACTTACAATAACTTATTACTCTTGAGAGTCCCATGGACTGCAAGAAGATTAAACCTCTCCATTCTGAAGGAAATCAGCCCTAAGTGCTCACTGGAAGGACAGATCCTGAAGCTGAGGCTCCAATACTTTGGCCACCTCTTGAGAAGAGAAGACTCCCTGGAAAAGACCCTGATGTTGGGAAAGATGGAGGGCACAAGGAGAAGGGGACGACAGAGGACGAGATGGTTGGATAGTGTTCTCAAAGCTACCAGCATGAGTTTGACCAAACTGTAGGAGATAGTGGAAGATAGGAGTGCCTGGTGTGCTCTGGTCCATGGGGTCACGAAGACTCAGACATGACTAAACGACTAAATGACAACAACAACAACTTATAATAAGTCTAAACACTAAGCATACTATGTACAGAACACCACACCAGAAGGAAGAGAGATAGAAAGAGAAATTGAAACCCAGGTTGCAAAGTCAGCATGACCTTGACAGAAGAGGTAACAGAGCCAGTTTAAGCCAGCTGTACAGTGTTACCTCGGGTTACAGATGCTTCAGGTTACAGACGCCTCAGGTTACAGACTCTGCTAACCCAGAAATAGTACCTTGGGTTAAGAACTTTGCTTCAGGATGAGAACAGAAATTGCTAGGCGGTGGTGTGGTGGCAGTGAGAGGCCCTATTAGCTAAAGTGGTACCTCAGGTTAAGAACAGTTTCAGGTTAAGAACGGACCTCTAGAACGAATTAAGTTCTTAACCTGAGGTACCACTGTTCTCTGCTTCTCTGAAGGAATAACCCAAACGTCATGAACTTTCTGCTTGTTTTTTTCACACTGAGAAGCTTCCAGAACCCTCTTGAACTAATTAGAATAGGAAAGATCTCTACAATACTTTGTGCTCTAAGAAATGCAAACTGATCCTGACTGATACGAGTAGCAGAACTGCAGGTGCCTGGTGCTGTCAGGCCAGAGTTAGGATTGTTCTGTATGTGTGGCATTCCAAATTGTGCCTCTAATAGAAATCTCACCGATATGGGGAGGAACGCAATCTCCAGGGAGGTTTTGGCTGGTATAAAGTGCTCCGTATCCTCCAACATTTTGCTGATGAATATAGGGATAATAATAATAATAATAATAATAATAATAATAATAATAATAATAATAACAACTTTTACTATTTATACCCCACTCATCTGACTGAGTTTCCCCAGCCACTCTTGGCAGCTTACAAATATATAAAACATAATAAAACATTAAACATATTTAAAAACTTCCCTATACAGAGCTGCCTTCAGATGTCTCGGGGTTCAAATAACCCCATACCCTCCAATATGTCTCCAATGAAAAGAGGGAAGTCCTATGGAAAAGCCGGAAATTCCAGGATTAAATCATAAACCAGGACAGGTTCTGTAAATCCTGGACTGTCCCTGGAAAATAGGGACACTTGGAAGGTCTGAGTTCTCCTTTTCATGTCCCAATAACAGCCTCTGCCCCTTCCTGTGGCTATAAACAAACAAACAAACAAACAAACAAACAAACAAACAAACAAACAAAACCTCCATGAAGCTACATCTCTTAAGAATACACACGTAGTTTGACTCTTAGTTCGGCATTCATAAGAGGCGTTGGCTTTGAAGATGAATCACAAAGCATGTTCTCCCTGAAATGAGAGCACGTGTTGCGGTGGAGTCTGCTAAGCCAACCCTCTGTTGCCAGGCAGGTTAAATGGTTATTGCGTGAAGCAATGATTGGATGACCAGGTTGCTGGGGCAAATTGCATGTTGCAAATTGGGTGGGTGGGACCAAAGGTTTTAAATATTGGGGCACTCTGCTTTTGCTTTCTCTTTCGCTGAGTGCATCGGATCACCCACCGGCCCGCCGTGTGTTCCGGTTGACCTTGCTATGCCTGTCATGGGGTTGTCTGCCGTTGGGGCAGGGGCCTAGTAGGAATTTTGTCCATTTGGCTGATTGGCTGGTGCCATTTGGTTTTTGCCTACTACTTAGCAATTCATCACAACTTGTAAGGTTGTGGTTAGGCATTGGTTATAAAAAATGGTGGAGGAGGGGTCAGGATAGGCTGGGCCTGCCCCTCCAATGGTGGTGGAAGGGAATTCCGTTAAAGGAATCCCGGGGCTTGCCACGATTTCATCCAATCCCTGAAATGGGACCAGGGCCGGCAAGCCTTGGGGAGCAGGTTGGGTGAGCGGTGAGGGACTGACGCTCAGCTCAACTGATCCCCAACATTGTCTCTCCCTTCACTGGCTTCCGATGGAGTTCGGAATGTCAGTTCTATCCCAGGCAGGGGGACAGATAGTCATAACCAATGCCTAAGCAACCACTCACAGATTATGTATTTTAATAAAGTTCTGGCCAAAATTATGCCAAAAACCTTAAACAAAAATTATGTGTGATTTGTGAATTCTTTTTGAGGGGTGGCTTGGGGACCTCCACACGCAAATAAGCTTCAGTGGCTTATTCAACTACTGTTCTACCATGAAGTCTCAGATTCTGCACTGCTCTTAACCTTGGGATATACAGTACCGGTATATGGAAATAAGCATAGAAGGCAAATGGAGAAGGAAGCAGCTTCTACTGAAATCCTGCTTTGCACATTCCATTCCTAGATTCATTAATTAATTCATTAATAGATTCTAAAGCATCATTATCCATGTCTTTAAAGAATCTTGTCTTTCATGTTCAGCCGTAATTTAAGTCAATACTTTGTTGCGGTCCTTCAAAATTCTAATTGCCAAAGTTGGCATCCTGAAGGTTTTTTGTTCTACTCACAAGACACATTGAATTAAAGTGCATGTCTGTAAAAATAGCATGGGAAGCTTTTATCTTTGTGATATAAAAAATAGTGATACATAAAAAATTCTCCCCATCTGAATGTTTCATTGGTTTTGACAATTCTAGGATCCCTGATCTGTGCGGTGACATTAATTCACTGCCAATCTACCATTCTTTTACTTTTGATTTCTGGACTCGGTTCAGACCACTGCAGATCTACAGTGTGCTGCTTTCTCCGGTTCATATATTTTTTTGTTGCGTGTCGAGGTCCCCAGGGCCACCCCAATAACTCACACATCACACAAAAATTTTTGTTTAAGGTTTTTGGCATTATTTTGGCCACAACTTTATTAAAATACAAACATGTGAGTGGCTGTTTAGGCATAGGTTGCGACTATCTGCCCCCACCATGGGAATACACTTGGGGGTAGTGACGGAGCAGGGAACCTGCCCTCAGCCCACCCCAAATGCAGTCAGGAGCTCTTGCAGTGGCCCGAGCCCCCTTGACAGAGTGGACAAGCAATAGTTAGCCCCCAATTCCTTTAACGGAATCCCTCACAGCAGCAGCATTAGAGGGGCAGGCACAGCCAATCCATACCCCTCAACCAACCAAACCATAAACCAATGCCTAACCGCAACCTTACAAATTGTGATGATTTGCTACGCGGTAGGCAAAAACCAAATGGCCCCAGCCCCAGCCAATCAGCCAGATGGACAAAATTCCTACCGGGCCCCTGCCCCAAAGCAGACGACCCCATGACAGGCATAGCAAGGTCAAGTGAACAACCCTAAATATAGGGAGTGGGGGATGGGCAATCCGATACACGGGCGAAAAGAGGAAGCCCTAGCCTTGTGCAAGGAGTTTTAGCATTTCTGGCTGTCAATCAACAAATGGAAACATTAATTTCTTCCCAACGACTAGGGAAGCCCAATTGCATCAGTGGCCAATGGTCAGTTAGCCCGCCCCACAACTTTGGAGTGTCCTGGCGGCCCCCACCGCAACACGTGCTCTCCATGAAGGAGAACACGCTTTCCCCTTACAAGCTGCCCATGCACATGACCATTATTAAAACTGAGCAAAAAGGGAAGCATGGTGCAACCATGCAATGGGGCTGTAATTGCTTTCTGCAGGTGGTTTGAATCAAGGTACAGATTGACTGTGTGGAAGGCAGGGGACACAGAGAGATGCAAACAGAAAACTGCAGCAATATAAGTCTACAGCAATATGAAAATTAATTTTAGAAATGCTTCACGTTATGCTCGAAGGCAGGCAGAATGGCACATGGGACAGAGTCAACCCATAGAACAATAAGGAAATGGAATGTAGGACATTTGCTTATCAGTTAAAATGTTGTTTTCCTGCCAGTACCAGCTCAAACTTGCAATTAAAGTTTCTGAAAGCCTGTCAGCTTTCTTTAATCTGTCATATTGTGGTATTGGTTGAAGAAATTATAATTTTAAAAATAATTATAAGTTATGTCCAGCTTTCCTGTGCTGTAGGTTTTCCTTTCTGTAAATCTACCAAAAATAAATCTACCAGAAATAAAATAAAATAAAATAAAATAAATAAAAAAATAAAATAAAATAAAATAAAATAAAATAAAATAATAAAATAAAATAAATTAGGATTAAGGGGTGACAGAGGGTGCGTGTGCTGTGTGCTGTTGGTATAGTGGTGGTAGAAATGCTCTAGGGGGGGGGGATCAAGACGGGTCAGTTGGAGGGAGTGAGAAATGTCCCTATTTTCATCTGAGGAATATATGATTTGTCACATTTGATGGTATTTTTCACACAAACAGTATGGCAACAATAATAGAACTCCCTGGGTGCTAGCATACCCAGAAACAAGTTCAGGCTGCTGAATGAGGGCATAAAATTTTGTGGCAGGAGAGTGGACTGTACCACTTCTAGCTAGAGAATGCCATTTTTTGACACACTTCCATACATAAAACTATCTACAAGGATGGGGGGAAAGTTCACCAAGTTGTGAATGCACACAGGACTTTATGAAACTTGTTTCATATTGAAATTTTGATCAGAATAAGTGGGCATCCTGAGATTGTGCCAAGTATTTATTTTTTCTAGCAGGCAACTCTAATTAATAATGGAATATCCCATGACATAAAAAAAAACTCCAATCATTGAATTTGGCTATAAAATATTGTCCTAGGAGAAATACTGAGAACTCTCCCGAAGTATCTTCATTATAATTGCATTTTCTTTCAACTCCAACGTTTTGAAGATGTGAACAAAAGGAAATGGAGAAACTTCTAAGCTTTGTTAGATTTTTTTTTCTCCCTACAGTCATTGCAGCGCTTAACAATCATCCACTACCTTTGACTTTGTTCAAAAGCAAACCCCTAACTTTTTTCTTTCTTTCTTTTTTCCAGGGAAAGTCTGCTGAATTTAAATCTTTTGTCTTAAGGGCAGAAAAAAATGTTGAAGGGAGAAAACTAGAAATGCACCCAATTGTACTTAAAGTAAACAATAACTTTACACTGGTGTTTAAATACATAATATATCTGATTGATAGCATTTTAAATGTCGCAAAAAGGAGATTTGACCACTTCTCAAATGATTCGTGAATAAAGGATCAAAAGCATCATTTCCTTTTGCATTCATGAAGTCACAAAACTTTCCTCAGAAAAAGGTCACAAATGCTTTTCAGGTTACCTATTCCAGTATGGAATAGAAGGGGAAGAAATGGAGGCAGTGAGAGATTTTACTTTCTTGGGCTCCATGATCACTGCAGATGGTGACAGCAGCCACGAAATTGAAAGACGCCTGCTTCTTGAGAGAAAAGAAATGACAAACCTAGACAGCATCTTAAAAAGTAGAGACATCACCTTGCCAACAAAGGTCCGTATAGTAAAAGCTATGGTTTTCCCAGTGGTGATGTATGGAAGTGAAAGCTGGACCATAAAGAAGGCTGGTCGCTGAAGAATTAATGCTTTTGAATTATGGTGCTGGAGGAGACTCTTGAGAGTCCCATGGACTGCAAGAAGATCAAACCTATCCATTCTTCAGGAAATCAGCCCTGAGTGCTCACTGGAAGGACAGATCCATGGTCTTCGTGGTCCATGGGGTCATGAAGAGTCGGACATGACTAAACGACTAAACAACAACAACAAATTCCAGTATGGATTCTTCAGGAGTCTTCTTGTTGTTATCAACTGGCTGTTGAAAGTATGTCTCCCAATATTTGACCTCATAGTACTGTTTATACATCTTTGAATTTGGCTTGGTTGAGTTTGGAAAGGGAAACCTAATTAAAAAGCAACTTTCTTAATGGAACAATCCCTTCCCTGTTCCTGTCACACCAGACATCCATAATGACTACGGAGAGCAGTGGCATAAAGCATCATATTTGAAAATCATAGAGTGATATACTTCACCTTGCCACAAGCATTTATCTCCATCTTGGGCAGCTTTTATTTAACAAAGGCCACATTTTGTAATAAAGAATTTAAATGTAAAGGACCCCTGGATGGTTAAGTCCAGTCAAAATAATAATAATAATAATAATAATAATAATAATAATAATAACAACAACAACAACAACAACAACAACAATAATTTATTTGTATGCCACCTATCTGGCTGGGTCTCCCCAGCCACTCTGGGCGGCTTCCAACAAAGATTAAAAATACATTAAAATGTTGCACATTAAAAACTTCCCCCAACAGTCAAAGGAGACTATGGGGTTGCGGAGCTCATCTCACTTTCAACAATCTTTGATTACCCTTCTCAATGCAAAAGAAAATGTTTTAGCACACAAATAATTTTGAATAATCATGCAGATTGCACTGTTAAAATGTAAGTCTATTAAAAGTATATTTATATGTAGTTTATATCTTCTTCTTCTTCTTCTTCTTCTTCTTCTTCTTCTTCTTCAGCAATCACTCGTAGCTGAGTAAGATTGTCTTCCATAAACATGGCTTTAAAAGTGAGTCCATAAGTGATTGTGAGGCCAATTCTGGATCCACACATCCTTCCACAGTGGGGACATAGGTTTCTGGGCAGGAGTTGATCATGGTGAGGGTTTGCCAAACGTGTCTTCCTCTTAGCGCGTTTCTCCCTTTCGTCCTGAGTTCAAGTGTCTTCAAAACCCATGACACCTTTGGTAAAGGCTGTTTTCCAATTGGAGTGCTCGCAGGCCAGTGTTTCCCAGTTGTCAGTGTTTACACTTCATTTTTTTAGATTTACCTTGATAGAGTTTTCGAACCTCTTTTGTTGACCACCAGCATTACGCTTACCATTTTAGTTTATATCATATACAGTGGTACCTTGCATTAAGAACTTAATTCGTTCTGGAGGTCCGTTCTTAACCTGAAACTGTTCTTAACCTGAGGTACCACTTTAGCTAATGGGGCCTCCCACTACCGCCACACAATTTCTGTTCTCATCCTGAAGCAAAGTTCTTAACCTGAAGTACTATTTCTGGCTTAGCGGAGTCTGTAACCTGAAGTGTCTATAACCCGAGGTACCACTGTATACATAAACACAATTATAATGTGTGAATAACTTCAAAAGCAATAAAATTCTCCCAAAAATAAAATAAAAGTAAAACATCAGAAATTTGTATGGCATAACAAAAGCTAATCTGTATAATCTGGAAGTAGTAGATTTGTGCTCCAGAGAAACTGGCAAAGTTTTAAGATACACCCTTCTGTTGCGTTGGTTAAGCCCATGGAGCCTTGCAGACATATGATAATGCACATTTATTTTAACTTTTGTTTTTCATTAAAAAGGTCTCTACTGAGATAAACATACCCAGGAGCTTTGGAGAGCTGACTAGATAGATGAGGTAACAGATGCGCAAGCAGTGGCAGCCAACAGGAGCAATGTCTTATACAAAATGAAACAATCCCAAATATATTTTTTAAAAAACTGGCTTGAGAACAATTTTAATCACCATGGTAGCAGGAGTACTGAAGCTGTCACAACAGTCTATGCCATCAGTGCTCAGATCTTAAAATATAATGGCAACCCCTAGAACATGTGGAGAGGGGGGAGAGACAGAAGGAATTTGGAGGGAACTCACAAGTAAGGAGAGAAAGCATTCTGGGCCTTTTGGTAATCTCTGTTCCCCTTTTAGCCCCTGCCTAGAGATGAGGAAGAAAGAAAATTCAATTCACATTCATTTGGACTTTCTGATGAGTAAGGGGTAGACATGACAGAGGTGTATAAATCATGCAAGGTATAGAAAAAAATGGGGGGGGGGAATGAAGGAAACCGAAAGGAATATGGGAGCCATTTGCTATCTATGTTTGATTCCACATGTTCCTGCCGTCAATCTATTCCCACACATTCTTCATCCCCAAGAGAACTGTATAAAAATATGTATGTATTAATACTTATGCAATTATGCTGCAGGGCTTGACTCATTATACATTGGACCTGAGGCATAATATTTATTATATGTACTGTATAATATCATACCTTCCAACATTTTTCCAGTTAAAATAGGGACATCCTATTCCATAATAATAATGCTTAATAATAATTTGATTATTTATACCCCACCCATCTGACTGGGTTGCCCCAGCCACTCTAGGTGGCTTCCAATATATATATGTAAACATAATAAAACATTAAACATTAAAAAAACAACTTCCCTATAGAGGGCTGCCTTCAGATGTCTTCTAAAGGTTGTATAGTTACTTATCTCCTTGGCTCGGGGGGGGGGGGGGGTTGACATAACTCCATACCCTCCAACATTTCTCCTATGAAAATAGGGACACATAGTGGTACCTCGGGTTACAGACGCTTCAGGTTACAGACTCACTAATCCAGAAGTAGTACCTTGGGTTAAGAACTTTGCTTCAGGGTGAGAACAGAAATTGTGCGGTGGCAGCGGGAGGCTCCCTTAGCTGAAGTGGTACCTCAGGTTAAGAACTGTTTCAGGTTAAGAACAGACCTCCAGAACGAATTAAGTTCTTAACCCAAGGTACCACTGTACGATCATACCCCCCTAAGGAAAAGTGGGACATTCCATGATCAAATCAGAAACTGGGATGGCTTCTGTAAATCTGGGACTGTCCCTGGAAAATAGGGACACTTGGAGGGTCTGCAA
This sequence comes from Podarcis muralis, assembly GCF_964188315.1. Lineage (NCBI taxonomy): Eukaryota > Metazoa > Chordata > Lepidosauria > Squamata > Lacertidae > Podarcis > Podarcis muralis. The sequence goes on along the minus strand of NC_135659.1, from coordinate 17,516,500 downwards.
TATACATTGTTGTTTTTGCAGTTAATTATCTGGAATTCTTTTTTTAAAAAAAAGGCAAACATGAGCTACTCAAACATAAGTGGGTGTTTGATGCGAGAGGGTCTGATGGAGAAAAAGCTCAATCAGGTCTGAACCACCCAAATATGGATCCATATAAAATGGATTCTTCCTCCATCCCTAACCCTCAGAAAGTAAGCCTTATACAGTATATCTACACCCCAGCAACAGTAGACATTGTCTAATCAAAGGAACCCAAAGCACATTCTCTTCTCCATATCTTAATGGCCTAAGACTCAAAGAGCAACTAATGCCCACCTAAGCTTGAATCTCCTTGAGTCCACTTACTTTGACATAGTGCCCACAGACCTCTCCCATCAGACCTATATCCTTTTGGAAAAATGAAGGGAGGCTGCTGCTTATTCATTCTCTAGGGATGCTTTCTCCATGAGTACAAATGAAAATTTAGATGTTTAATGCAGGAAGGAAATAAGAGGAACATTTATGAGAAGGCAACTTTCAGTGCCTCCCCATATCTTACAGAACAGACTTGCCTTCCCCATTTTCCAGTAGCTTGCTTGGCTCAATGTATCAGCATCACGTACAACTACTGTCATTCTCACTGCATGGCTGTTCTCTGGGTGAAAGGATTTCTTTCATTTACTATTAGCTGATTCATCCTTAAGGAGAGAGGATATTGATCTGTTGTCTGATCTTTTATCGATTGGAGCTACTATTGCACTGATATACTCCTCTGTATTTCCATCTCTGATGGAATGATAGGCATGCTTAATTGACAGTTTACATAGCAGACTGGTCTAAAAATAACCGACACTAGCAGCAGATTGACATCTGTGACAAGTGCTATCACACTTCCTTGATATGTATTACTGAAGTAATTTGTATCACATAGACATCATCCCAAGCTAGTACCTTAAAACAAATATACCTGCTGTCCCTCCATCATCCCAATGTTGACCATCTGGAACGGTGTGGACCTGTCAAGGCAAACAAAATCCTTATGCTGAATCTGAATTATGCCTTTAGAAAGAGGCATTGCTTGGAAAACCCCATTTTTAAAAATACTTGTGCAAATTTATGTACACCCAGGAACAATTTTGGCACGTTAAAAATGCTACAGGGTATGGAATCGGAACAAACAGCTCCTAAACATTAGTTATGTCACAGGAGTGTGTTTCAGATTTTATGCAATGAGGAGAAGGAGGCGTACAAGACACCATCCAACCATCTTAGGGACTCGGCTCTGGATTTGTGTAAGGTTTACTCCTTAGCCTTTTGTTCTCTGGAAGATCTCCCTCAAGACAGTGGAGATTTAGGATCAGAATATTCCTTCTCCTTGATGGGCTACCTTACCAGGCTGACAAACCCCATCCCCCCCTTCCCTCTACAGGAGGTGCAGTAACTGCCTTCTTGATCATTGAACCCACTATGGGTCCGTGTTGTTGTTAGTTGTTTAGTCGTGTCCGACTCTTCGTGACCCCATGGACCAGAGCACGCCAAGCACTCCTGTCTTCCACTGCCTCCCGCAGTTTGGTCAAACTCATGTTGGTAGCTTCAAAAACACTGTCCAACCATCTCGTTCTACATTTACTTAATCTGCAGGAGTCTGTCTTCTCATGCAGGGGGAAGTCTCTAACTCACTGGGGATTTGAGACCCATTGGCTATCCTCACCCTCACTGCAAGAAGTGAGGTTACAGGGAACCAGGAAGAGGGTCTTTTCAGTAGTGGCACTCGCCCTGTGGAACGCCCCCCCATCACATGTCAAGGAAATAAACAACTATCTGACTTTTAGAAGACATCTGAAGGCAGCCCTGTTTAGGGAAGTTTTTAACCTTTGATGTTTTATTGTGTTTTAAATATTCTGTTGGGAGCTGCCCAGGATGGCTGGGGAAACCCATCCAGATGGGCAGGGTATAAATAATAAATGATGATGATGATGATGGTTAGCTGGCTAGTCAAAGCTGTTCTCAGGGTGTGGTCCTTGTAGCATGCTGACAGCTTCTAGGAGCCACAGGTGAGAACTGAGTGCAGGATGGGGACCAAAGATGAATAAACTACCCCAGAAGGAGAGTTCAATGATGCATTTCAGTCGGGCAAAAACAATAAATGAAGGCATGAAATAAGGTTGGTGAAGAGTCTTGATGAAGGTTTGGCAGGGTGTGTGACCTGGGCAGTTTGTCCAAGGACCAGGCAGAGAGGCCTGGAAGGCCATATCTAACTCCCAGACCTGAGGCAATCTCATCCTTGTTTTATTTTACCTATTAATAATAGGTAAAGGTACCCCTGACCATTAGGTCCAGTCATGACCGACTCTGGGGTTGTGGCGCTCATCTCGCTTTATTGGCTGAGGGAGCCAGTGTATAGCTTCATGTGGCCAGCATGACTAAGCCGCTTTCTGGCGAACCAGAGCAGTGCATGGAAATACCATTTACCTTTCCGCCGGAGCGGTACCTATTTATCTACTTGCACTTTGACATGCTTTCGAACTGCTAGGTGGGCAGGAGCAGGGACCGAGCAACGGGAGCTCACCCCATCGCGGGGATTCGAACCGCCAACCTTCTGATCGGCAAGTCCTAGGCTCTGTGGTTTAACCCACAGCGTCGCCCACATCCTAATAATAATAATAATTTGTACATACATACATACATACATACATACATACATACATACATACCCCACCCATCTGGCTAGGTTTCCCCAGCCACTCTACCAAAGCTAGCTGGGGCAATTGTTCTGTAAATGCAGTGTTTTATACTCTGTTTGAATGTGGAGGACTTGCAGCAAATCGGAACGTCTCTGCCCTCAGGTGTTATCTTCATTTCCTCCATCTTTCCCAAGGAGTACAAGCATCTACCTCCCACCTTTCGATAAGCCAGAGCAACAGGTGCATTACAGCGCCACTTCATTTCCCTTTCCAGACCCACATCTCCCAAGAGGAACAGGAGAGAGGATTTAGGCAGCAAGGTTGTGCAGGGCAGCAGCAGCAGCAGCAGCTGCTGCAAAACCTCCCCTGGCCAATCTGTCTTAATTAGCAATTTCCAAACAGTTATAATTTGATGCTACCAGCATCTCTTTGCCCCTGTCCCAGTTGTCCATATGGAAAATTAAGTAATCTACTAGTAAGTCCTGCCTAACAACCAGCCAGTATTGCTCTGGATCTGTTGTTCAGAGGACAGGTTGTTTTTTTGCAAAGCGATATATGTTTGTGAGAACCTTTGAACAGTGGTGCATTCTGTGCACAACGGTGGGTCCCTTTGAAAGAAGGCTGAGGTAACTGACAAGGCTTTCCCCTCTCTTCTGTAAGCGTTCAGAAAGCTCTTTAACTGTTTGCTGCAAAACTGGCAGGGGAGTTCCAAAACAAAAGCATTTCGGACTATAGAGATCTGTCAATTTCCATTTCTCGTTCTCCCAAGCTTAAATTCAGTTCTGCACATTTCCACACAGTTTATTATTTCCCCCCTACTTAAAAAAAAAATCCTCATGAGATTTCATCAGGGAGTTTTTCCTAGCATGCATGTTACTAAACAATTTTGCCTAATATGCAGATTGTGACAAGCAGTTTCCCTTAAAATAATAATAATAATATATTTATTTATGCCCTGCCTTTTCCCCAGCGGGACGTAAAAGTGGCTTAGAGATAAAAATAAGAACCACCCCAAAACATGGAAAAATCTATCTTTAACTTTCGAAAGAATTAAAACTAATTCTGATAATTACAATAAAAACTGCACTGCACCAGCCCTTTCATTAAAAGGAGTCAATTCCCCAAAGGCTGATGGAACAAGAAAGTATTCATCTGCCTGCAGGAGGACAGCAAGGAGTAAGCCAGTCTAGCTTTTCCAGGGAGAGAGTTCCAAAGTCGGGGAGCAGCCACCAAAAAAGGCCCTCTCTCATGTCTCTACCAAACGTGCCTGTGCGGGTCATGGGACTGAGAGAATGGTGTCCCACAAGATCTTGAAACCTGGGCAAGTTCATATGAGGGATTACAATATTTTAGGTACCTAGGATCTAAGCCATCTAAGGCTTCATCAGTGATAACCAGCCAGGGCCGTCTTACTCATAGGCGGTAGGGGTGCGGGGCACCCGGGCGCTGGGCTCTCAGGGGCACCAGGCCGAGAGTCTGGGGCCCAAGAGTTGAGTCTGGGGAAGAGCCCTCCCATTGGTCAGAGCACCACGACAGGCTCTTCTGCTGAGGGCGGCTCTGTGCTGTGAGTTCAGCGGCGACCGAGCCAGCGAGATGCTGAGGCGGCTGGCTGGCTCCGCCCTCCTGCACACCTTGGACTGGGCAACCTGGGGGGGGGGGATGCCGGGTGGATCTTTGCACCCCGGCGCCACATATGCTTAAGACAGCCCTGTAACCAGCACTTCAAATTGTGCCCAGAAACATGTTGGTGACTTGTGGAAGTCAGTTAGTAGTTCATCACACCTCAACCAGTGTGATGTATCAGCAGAATATATGGAGACATGACATAGTCTTCAGAGATTTCCTGTTCCCAGCAGACAGCTTTTCCCCCCAGAGTTCCTGGTTAAGGGGAAAATTTCTTTCCCACACAGTTCAAAGTGTTTTTTCTCTCCAGACACAAAGGTAAAGGTAAAGGACCCCTGGACGGTTAGGTCCAGTCAAAGGCGACTATGGGGTTGTGGCGCTCATCTCGCTTTCAGGCTGAGGGAGCCAGCGTTTGTCCACAGACAGCTTTCTGGGTCATGTGGCCAGCATGAATAAACCACTTCTGGCGCAACCATGAAGGAAGTCAGAGTGCATGGAATTGCCGTTTACCTTCCCACCACAGTGGTACCTATTTATCTCCTTGCACTGGCATGCTTTCGAACTGCTAGGTTGGCAGGAGCTGGGACAGAGCAACTGGAGCTCACTCTGTCACGGGGATTCAACCACCAACCTTCTGATCGGCAAGCCCAAGAGGCTCAGTAATTTAGACCACAGCGCCACCTGCATCCCTTTCTCCAGGCGCAAGACAAAGCTAAACAGTGCTATCTACTATACAGTTCTCCTGGACTTTGAAGTAGAGGTACATATTTGCCACAAGGTTCTGTCCTGGGCTTGTTGTTGTTCAACTTTTTTATAAATGACTCAGATGAAGGAATGGAGGGGATACTCATCAAATTTGCAGATGACACCAAACTGGGAGGAGGAGCTAATGCCACAGAAGACAGAATTGGGATAAGTTTTCATATGGGTCAATGAGGGGGTCA